>NC_137694.1:52359082-53589082 GCF_964034855.1 Anser brachyrhynchus | reverse complement strand
CCATCTTTACTCTTTATTAAACATGTTTAAAAAGAAAAACAACAACAAACAAGATAAGTCATTTATTTATAGGACACAGGAGAAATAAAAGGATTTTTAATTTCCTTTCTGCGTTCAACAGGATGACATGAAAAGGGAAGATTTTTTTTCCCTTCAATATTCATCATGTAAGTGACTAAGCAGCATTATTCAGGATTTATCTTGCCATGCATCTAAAAAGTGCCATACACTTATAAGTGTAATATATATGTCCTTAAGCATTCTTATTGCTTAATCTATGTTTTTAGTTAGAAAATCAAGATGAACAGCAATCAATAACTGACAAATGCGTATACCAATATTAAGTGAAGAAAGAACTGTTGTTAAAGATCATAGTCTAAAAACACTTACTTGGACTGGATGGTCAGGAAAAATAGCTACTTTAAAGAAAAAGTAGTCAAACCTAAATTAAATAGTGTGATACTGACACAATATTACTTTCGTCCTTATTCAAAATCTTGTCCCTTCTGCACTGGATGTTGTCCCTTCCCTTCTGCATCAGATGATGACTTCCTGTTATTCTGAACTCAAAGCTCATTTATAAAATGCTGAAAGGCTAGTGGCAAGACTATAAAGATGCTAGATCCAAAGAAGAGCATTATTCATTGATGGAGAACCTCAGGGCTGGGAACCTCAGGGTGGGAACCTGAGGATTTTGTGGCTGCTCCTGAGTAAGGCCTACATCCCCACAGTGAATGCTCCATTGCCAATGTACATAAGGTAGCTTTTCCAATTCTCTCATTCAAGGAAGCAAAGGTAGCAATGAACACCAGCATCTTCTGGTGGGCTTTATCTGCAGTGTGTCAGTGTCTCTCCGCATTACCACAGGCTCCCTTTAAAGCCAATATGATAGGCACATTCAAGGGGCACTGCTTCCGACCTATTTTAGATGTCTATTTTAGTTTGAGATGAATCACACTACAGAGGTGGGAGGCAGTAAAACAGAAATGCCTACACTGTAGTTGTCTGAAGTTAGGTACAGTGAATCCTATCCTGGGAACCTGAACTGAATGTCATCAAAATATGACAAGAAAACATTATAATCAAGGACCAAAAAAAATAATGCATTGCTCCTTGAGTATACCTGAGAGAAATTTACTATTATAAATAACTACTCATATAACATTATGTAACAAAAACATGCACTACATTTTTTTTCTAAGGAAAACAAAACCACACAGAACTGAAAATGGCTTTTTCTACTTTCCTAAAACAAGTGACATGACAAGCAACATCCAGAGCAACAAATTCACAATCACATCCAGATTCAGTCTGCTGTTATAATCACATGCAAGATTAGCATCCCAGACTACAACCAAACTACCGAATATTATGCAACATGGCAAAATTAACTGAAAAATTACGTTCTATAAAAGGAGATAATGTGAGAAAAACAAGTTAAATCACATCTACAGGGTTAAATAACATAGCAACCACAGGCCAATCATTTCCTAATTTAAAGTATTATATCTCTGCTTATTCCATATTTTCTGCAGCATGAGCATGGCTCTTATGTACATTAAATTGATATAATACACATTTATTAACTTTTACAGCTCAGAATTTTGTTTAGAATTTCATAACATATCAAGCAGCTTTACATTTGATAAGTGACAAGTAGTTAAAATGTTAATTAATATGTTCATAAAATGGCATAGGAAATCCCTGAAGAACTGTAGAGCACCACATATATAATGAACTTAGGATGTAGATGAGATATATACATCCATGGCTTAAAGAACAGTAAAACCACAGTATTTGTCATGCATAGAAAGGTTTCCAAATTGAATTGCATTAGGAAGAATTTTAATCTAGAAAAAAAATGGCAAAAGCCAACTACCAACTTAAGGTCCTTATAAAACTTTAGTCCTTTCCAGCATCTGACATAGTACTTATGCTCAGCAATACCTTACAGAAAGGAGGCCCATAGAAAAAATATAAATAGAATATAATGTGCTTGACTTCATCGGGTTTAATTGTTTTCATTATTCAACTTCACTATTCTGTTCTGTTAAGAAAATAGATATATTTAGTGTAGCTCCTTGAAAGCAGCTATATTTTTCATAAATAAGTCATTGGTTATTTCTCTTTTAACCAACAGTGCTAATCCTGACAGCCCTTCTTCACTTAAAAATTCCTTCTTCCATCTAATCATTTTCCCTCTCCCTCTCTAAATCTCCTGATAGCATCTTACCATGACAGAACATGTCTTGCTCCTTTTCAGCACATCCAGATGGAAATCAAAAGGAAACATTTTATCTTACTCCTACTCCCATCCATTTACCAAGACTCCAAACGTTCTAGTTGGTACCTGGAAAATGGTGCTGAAATTGCAGTTAGCTGTGGTTTGCTAAGATTGAACAACATTATACCTGCAATAAAACAGGTGGCATACAAACCAATTTAGATGAACACAAACACAAATTGCAACTCCAAGCTTTCAGGCACTGACCAAGACAGAAATTTCATTAAAAGGCAGAACATATTTCTATATTTGCACTCTGTTTAACTGAAAAAAATGAGATGACCATGGAAGTGGTTTGACAGACAAGAAAGACAGAACAGTTGGGAAAATAAATCACAGATGAGTCAACAATTTAAATAAAACTTGTGATTTTATATTTTTTTAAATTTCAAATGACTCATTCATGATTATCTCCCCATAATTTTCCATTAAATATACTCTGCCTCATAATATCTGAACAGATGAACTTAGTTTCTTTTCAAGCTAAACAAGATATTTTATCACTTCATATGTCTTTGAACTGTTCACATATTAAATTAACCAGTGAACTCTTCAATTGCATTACAAGAATCAAGAAAAAATCTTCCAAATTTCTGTGATTTTGTTTTTGCAGCTAATGCATCTAAAATGCAAAATGGTAAGCAGTTATCAGAGAAAAATAATGTCAGTTGTGAAATGCTGAATGGTATAGTTAGATTAAAAATGACCTGTTAGAACAAGCTTCATGGTTGAAAACCACCCCTTTTTATGAGAACTTGAAATAAACTTTTACACTTATAAATAAATTTCAACAAGCACAAATCTGTTTCATGAATTGCCTTTCACAGATTCTTTTTTGGCTCAGTACCTTCATGTTTCAGTTAGACAAAGATCCCTCTCTTATGCAATCCCATCCCAAAGATATCAGTGTTTCACCACCATTGTCCACCTCAGCAGTAGCTGAGTCACTGAAGCATCTGAGCTTGAAGCCGTATCTGAGGCACTGAAGACATTCATGGGGCAAGGCAGAGACCGGCATAACCTGTCAAGGCTAAGGAAGTTTAACAGAAAAGGTAGCAGAGTTGGCATGGAGGCTGTGACACCATTAGAGGGGAAAGGGAAGCTATATTTATAGGAGTAAATGTGCTTGGGAAAGTTCCCAGTCATTGTGTCCAGCTGGCACAGGGAAGTACACAGACATGCTAGTCGGCTATGAAGTGTCCAAAAGAGGCTGCATACAAACTGCTTATTGGGAATGGTCCCTGTAGGTCCTATTCCTACACCATACTTAGGAATTGCCTGGTAAAGGTGCACGTTAGAGTGAATAAAAGTGTGACAGGGTCTGGGCCAACAGATTACTACCACATATGGATTGTGTTTGACAGTCCAGGAATGTTTCCCAGTGTTGTTTGATTGGCTAGCATACTGACATCCCAAGTATCTCCAGAAGGTTTAGAGCTATGGCATACAATAAAAGGCTTCATCCAATGCCAATCTTGCTGATGAAACTCATTTGGTGTTTAGGGTAATGTCTAAAGACAGGATACCAATGATCAAAATTAATCAACTATTTCCAAAACTTCAATCAAGGTAAAGCACACTGGATGCACTGTAGCAGTTGCATTTTTGACTGAGGAATACAATATTGTAATTGGAGAGAGAATGCAGATAGGTATAACAGAGACAATTGATACCCCTAATTATTTCACCCAGTTATCCCTAGCTTTTGGTGCAAAACAGCATGTGCTCTCTCTGTATTTTCTATAGGAAGATTATTGATTCCCTGAAGCTGTGTTGCCGAGTCTTCAAGGCTCATTATATGCAAGCCATCTAAAATAAAATTGGCAAAGGTTACATTACTAGACATAGTGCAATCAAATCTCCAGTATACAGGGTGTATGTAGTCTGAAATAAAGTCTGAGAGAAGGGGAGACCCAACTTGTCAAGATTTTACAGTTTTTGACATGGTTATTCATGGTAGACTATGTGATGGACTCTCCGCAGTTAGCAATGAAACAGCACGTGGAAGGTAACTCAAGATTCAGGCACAAGTTTATCACAGCTGGGAAACAAGGAGAAACACACACAGAGCTCTCAAACTAAAGCACAAAGCACATAATGTGTATAGTACAGTTTTAAAATGAGAAACAGCAACAATAAAAGCCACAAAGGAACAAAATCCAACAGACAGGCAGGAGGAAAAACAAACAAACAAAAACAAATAAAAAAACAACAAAGCAAAGCAAAACAAAATGAAGCCAACTATATGGGAGTTGGCAAAAGCACAGAAAATACCTTGTGTTCAAGCAAATATTTAGAAACTTATATATCCTACAAATCTTTAAAGATGAGAAGACAAAGCAGCAAAGGAAGCAAATTAAAAATATCATAGAAGATTGTTTTCTGTTAAAGGGAATACCTCTTTGTAAGGATCACATATGAAAATCCAAACACAAAAGGATACAAATGCACAACGTTTCCATGTGTCCTGTAGTCAGACACCAGATCTCAGGGCAATAGTTAAGGATACAGAAATAGGATTGGTCAAAGGAATTATATATCTTTAAAGTACCTGTAAATTAGATGAAAGTTGCAGTCCTAGACTGGAAGAACAGTAGTTCAACGTGGAAAATAGCTGATCTTGGACAACATTCAAATTTTGTAATGTGAATTACATGTATTTTATATAACAATGTGCCTAGCCAAGAGGGATCATGTCATAAGCAGAAATTCCCAGAAAAGCATATATCTTAGCTGTATTAAAAGAGGATGACATAAATCTGTTGAAAAAAAATAATAAGACCATTCTAAAAATTAAAAGAAATACTGAAAGGTACTCCACAGAAGTTACATAAGGTATTAAAGAAATGGCTCAAGAATGTGTCAGTGGAAGACAACATTTGGACGAAGTAAGAGCCAAGTCGAGCAATGTGGCAGACTTATTGGGCTGGTGGTGGTGGTGTTTTGTTTTATTTTTAAAGTGTTGGGCTCAGTTTTAAAACATTTGACCTTAAAGAATGAGGGTTTTCTTGAAATAGAGGAACCAAATTACTAGATGTGATCAACATGTTTCATAACTCTTCTAACTTTTAGCAGGCTAAGAAGGTGAAAGATGTTCATATTAAAGACATCCTTTGACAACTTCTAGTTCTCTCAGAATATATTTGGGTCAAGAAATATCACTTTATGCAGCATCCTAGACAGCAGAAATACCCTAGCAGAAGAAAAAGACTATCTCAACTCTTAAGAGACACTTGCCAAACATACATATAAACCATAACATAGCAGTTGAATCTCAAGTTTTGCCATCCTTTTCCAGAAAAACTTTCAATATGTTTTCCTTCTGATATTTTTTATCGTGCTATGTCTTCTGCTTTAAGTATTAAATCCATGTGATATGGAGATGTTTTTTATCTCATGGAGATAAGAAAGCAGCTGCACAGCAGTTTGGGGTTGGCTTGTTTTCTTAATTCAATAGGAGAGATCTTCATGAGAAGTTTCCAAATTTAATATAATTCCACACTTTTACATTTTCTAAAATTCAGAACTACACTGAACAATGACACTGTGTGGTCTGATGTTCTGATATCCTTTTTTTTTTTTTTCTTTCAACATTATGTTGTTGCTTTCTGGATAAGAATGTATTCCATTGCTTGAGACTTGGCCTTACAATTAACTTAATCTTGCTAACACCCACCCAGAAAAATCTACATTTCTCTGTGTTGCCATTGCATCTCTGCGATTCAAAGTCTTTTTTTTTTTTTTTTATATAACCTGAGATGAGGATGTTTCCTACTTTTTAGTATATATCAGTAATTCATATGGAATGACATAGCCAAATTATGGCTACTAGAGTCCATTTTACATCCAACAGGAAATACTTTAACACAAGATTTTCCAGATAACTCAATATCATGTAACTCAATATCTTTTTTCTCATTCTGACTGGGAGTGCTTGAGACCTGCAAACCTTAGATGGTCTCAGAAGTTAAGAATGAAGACCATCTGTCAAGACCAGCTCTTGACTGTCTGTCAAGATTTATGTTTATGTGATAACCAAAATCACACAACTAGTCTTCAGTAGAGTCAGGGGTAGCATGGCATGCTTCTGAGAAGCACTCAACTGCTTTAGCCAGAAAGCAGGAATTTTCTTTCTCAGCTCTTGACATACTCCAGCACCCTAGTAGCTGTAATCAGTGGCACTGCAGAGTCCCAAAGACAACATCCTCCTTCACTAAGTGTTCTTGATTTAATCATCAGAGTACAGATCATACTGAGTCTTGCAGGTGGAAGTCCTACATAAAACTGAGGTAGGCACCTCTGCTTGTAGACTGTGTTTTCTTTGTTTTTCAAACTTCTTTAAACTCTTCTTATTTTACAAATGACTTCACCCTTCACAATATGCTACAAGTAGCTGACTCTGGAGAAGCAACTTTTAATTAAAATGCTTTTTTTTTTTTTTTTTTTTCACTTCTGTTTCAGTTCATGATTGCTGGGAGGTGTTGCTAACCACAGGCTTTTTCTAATACATGCCGAGCATCCTCACCGCCTATCACCTTCCACAGCAAAGACGGGTGCTCAGCATCTATGATAAGTGAGAGCACAGATATTTCCCTGGTAGCTAGGCTGTGCAAAATGAAAAGTATTGACTGTTAAGTTCTTATTTTGTAATCAGTTCTTCATTAAAAGAAATTACTTCCAGTAGCAAATACTATTGCCCTAACAATCTAGAAGTACAGAACAAAGAGATCTGTACCAGTTATAATGGTAAAAAAAAAATTGACAGGATGTTAGTGAATTATAGTTTTCAGTGTTTCCTAAAGCTATATTATATAAAAAATATATTATAAAATATAATTTATATTATATATAAAATATAAATAAAAATATAAAATAAAAATAAAAATAAAAATAAAATATAATTTATATTATATATAAAAAATGCTACTGTCATAACTCCACTGGATATCTCCCATCAGAAAAGCTCTTTTCAACATTAATGTTTTTGTTCTACGGATTTGGTAGGTTACCCAATTAAACTCTTATGGTTTAAACATTGATAAAAATGGTTATTTCCTTCTTGTTTAGTGTCCTCTTCAAGATTTTGGTGAGGTAGATTTTATAGGAACAATTGAAAAAATACTGTTTTAACTGAACGCTAGTTGGCTTAGATGTCATTGATGTTTTGTTCTGAAGATGGCAGAGCACAGGAGTTGTGTCTGCAGCTATTCAGACAAACTACTATCCACAGAAAAGACCCAGATTGTACAGCTCTGTTCAGCTCCTTCTGCTCTGTAGATTATGATGTATCAGTCCTGGAAGCATACACAGTGAAAAGCAAGTACTTTTTTTCACTTCCTCCAGATGATAACAGAAATACCAGTGTCCTAAACCTTGCAAGAAATGCAGACTATGAACACTCCAACTACCAAATGCATCTCCTAATGACTTATAATAAACTACAGAGTAGTTAAAACAAATGCTATACTACATGAGTAGGTTTCAAAACTGTTAAAAAGCAAAGGTTGCCTCACAGAACAGCATTTCTGCTGACGCATATTACTGTATAGGTATTGCTTTATCTGCAAAAATTGTGTAGATGATAGATGTAGATAGATGTAGATAGATAGATGTAGATGATTGTGTAGATAAATAGTTTAGAATGGAAGATGAGCTTTTTCCATGAAACTAGGCTACATAAGCAAGAAGATGAGAACATAA
Source organism: Anser brachyrhynchus (assembly GCF_964034855.1). NCBI lineage: Eukaryota > Metazoa > Chordata > Aves > Anseriformes > Anatidae > Anser > Anser brachyrhynchus. The sequence continues at coordinate 53,581,098 of NC_137694.1, read as the reverse complement.
TGGCAGAACAATTACAAAATTAGTGCCAAAAAGAATTTAAAAAAGATTGCATATGCCTTCAAAGTGAGGACTGATCACTCTTGCATTGGGTTTCCCCTGCAATTCAGTGCATGAACATGTTAATACACATGTAAGTATTCAAAGGAATTGTGTAGCACAATGAGTGCTAACAAACTCTATCTTTTTCTACTTCAGCTAGTAAAAAGTGGTCACAGAGCCAGTCTGCGAGCAGCACATGGTTATAGTAATGCTGGGCACTCTGAAGAAACCAGAATCTAGAATACTTTGGGTTTCTTGTTACTGAAAAATGGCTTCATTGGAAGAGAAAGCTTCAAGTTTCCTCTTCTGTGCCGATGTAAATTTTGCATCACAATCTTAAAAATATTTAGATATTACTGTTTCCCCTCTGTCTTCCATGGTGCTTCAATCACTTGAGGCATTTTAAAACTCACTCTTCTCTAATGAATATGCAGTGTTGCAAATGCCTTCAGAAAGATGAGGATGTTTTTCAGAAAAAAAAAATAAAAAAGGAATACAGAACCAAAACCAACTAAAAATGAAGATACTTGAAAGGAATCCACCTTGTGTGAAAGACACAGCATTCCCACTGCATTGTGGTTGCTTTTAAAACAAAACTAATTATCCCCATAGGACTTGCAATTGCAGATACAAAGAGAAAAAATGTGGGTATCAAACTATTCAAGCAAAAATAATCCGTGAATCATCCTACCAAAGGTCACATCAAAGTTGCATGCTGTCTTTTAAATAAAGATTTCAGAAAATTGCTTAGGGAAGCTACTGATATGCCTAAAAAAGATGAAAAAACACTCTGTGGTTCAAGAGATGATTGTAAAATATTCATCATCATATAGGTAATTTATTGCAGAATGCCCAGATTTAATGGCACACTAATCTCTGTGCAGCGTCATGGTTCTCCATATAGAGCACACAGGCAGAGCGTGCTATGTATCTGAGATTAGAAAGTGGCCCCTCAGTTACTAAGTAGGCTTTTCTTTAAGTATATGCATATCCTATTTAAAACATAAGGGCCCACTTTCTAATCTCAGGCAAGCAGGATGCAGTTAAGGGACATCGGCAAACATCCAGCATGACAGCACATGTGAGTCAGGTCATTTGTCAGCTATGCACTGATACGTGTCACACGTTTAACACGGATTTAGGCGCTAAATCTCTGGAGTAAGAATAGCCAAGTTGACACTGATGCTCTAGAGGCCTATTTTCATTGCAATGGGCATGGAAGCAAGGATTTATGGGCACAAATCACTTTATTCCTAGCAAGATATCTTCCTATCAAAATACAACATACCATGCAGGATTTAAATGGGAGGCCTCCACCAATGAATTCTAAGATGGAAAGCAATAATTTTCTAGTCACAGACACTGCTCTGAGTCATGTAGCTAGTCACACGCCGGCCGTCCCCTCCTCGGCCCCCTCACGCTGGTGCTTTGCCTAACGCCACCGGGAGAAGCACGCAAAATGGCGGCAGCGCGTCCTGGCCCTGCCCCTGGCCACCAGCTCGCCCCACACCAGCTGCCGGCGGCACAGTGGGTTTTGCCCACAGGAGTCCTTAGCAGCAGGTGAAGGTGCATCAAGGAAGCTCTCTGAGGTTACCAGCAAATGGATAGGTGCAGACAGACAGTAACTGTGGGGAGGTGTAAGGTCTGTCATCAGAACAAGCATAATGTTGGTGAGATGGGAGCGTGCTCGGCCTTCTTTCCCCTGTCTCGTTCCCTTGAAAAGTGCTTGCTTCTTGGAAAAGAAACCGATAAACAGCTCAGATAGAGATGGGCTGTTATGTAGTGCAAGCCAGAATTGGTGGTGGAGAAAAAATTAAAATGGGAAAGTTATGAAAGTGTGTCCCAGACTCACTGGCGTCAGCATGGTAGTTTTGTATTATATTATGCTAACTATTAAAGTTGTAACTCACTCACCGGTCTGTTACTGTCCAGTAATTACTTTGTACAGATAAGTAATAAGTACAAACTACGGACAAAATGTAAGCTGTATTTTTTTTTTAAGGCCTGCCAACACTTGGAGTAATTAAGATTTATAATCTTTCCATAGCTAATGTTAAAAAATTGTAGAAATCCTTTGTATTACATACTGTTTAACACTAGGTATAAACATTTTAAATGGAAGCTGGAGGGAATTACAAAGGAAGTAAAACAGGGGTGCTGTGAAGAATTAAACTATGTTATCATAATTAAATAGGTTCGTTACCTCATTCAAGAGAAAACACAGTAAGGTGAATGGTAAGCTATTTTTAATACATACATAAAATGTTTCATGTGGAAAAATAGGCAACATAATTTTGTATTATTGTTTTCTTAATTTGTGGATATTTTACAGTTGAGAAAAAAAGCCAGATATTAACTCATGACAATTCTCTAGAGTTGTGGTCTTGCAAACATATATGCACATAAGCCACTTTGCTTACCAGTAGTCTATGATACGTATTCTAGGTGATGGTTTAAGGTGAACCTTCAAAATCACATAGTAAAAGAGTATCAAGTATGTCTCATGACATTTTTCTCAGTTGTTAGACTACTGAACACATTTAAACAGCAAATATAAATTACAGTCTTCCTGGAATGGGTTTTAAAGCTCATGATTGGGATGAGAATTCATTTCCCTTGTGGAAAATTGGTGCAGAAATATACATACTTCTGTTTCATGCAAGATAAACAGTACAAAAGAAAATTATATCTCTTTCTCTAGAGGTAGTACTGTGTTACTTATAAATGACATTTGTAACAACAATACAATAAAGTGCAATGAGGCTGAAATTTTCTCAGAATTGTCCCTGCATTAGCAGTATGTTTCAAAATTACTACTCTTTGCAGAAAAAAGTCAGTGCTAACATTTCTTGTTGAGTCTATTATTGTGGCATTGTTCCATCATGGAGTATCAAACTGTGCAGACTCCACCATTTGTTGTCATCAGTCTTGATTCATGATATGACCCTGCAGTTGTCCTTAGACCTTACGCAAAAAGAGGGGATGGTGATCTGGGAGAATAAGTTTTCTCCTCTTCTGAGCGTGGGTGGAAACACTCAAAGAAAGCGTGTGACAAGGAAAACAAATGCTGGTGGGAGTCACCTATTATCTCAGTCATGGGATCACAAGGAAGCAGGGGGAGGATCTGCATTCTGTCTGATCCACAGCATCTGACCAGCACAAACAGATCAGAGCAAGCCTTCAGAAAAAAACAAAACAAACAAACAAAAAAACCCACCCACCCAAACAAACAAACAAAAAACCAAACCAAACCAAAACAAAAAAAACACCCAGATCCCCATTTAAGGATGGTGAAAAAACTGAAGCAATCAGTATCCCTGAAACGGAGAAATATGTGTTAGGTACAGAGCTTTTGTAGCCTGCTAGCTGTGTTGGAGCAAGAAGTAATCAACTTACAAAATGTGTGTATATGTGCCGTATTCTACACATTCTTAAAGCTCTAAAATGTCCTAATACACACCCAGACTGCCTTCCAGTGGCATCAAGGAAAAGGGCTTGAGAGCATCACTACGAAGCCAGTGGTTCTCAGATCTAAATGCAATTAAAAATATTGGGCAAAGATTGCTTTGTATAAAAGCAAACTCAGGCAAACTGCAGTTTATCAGCTCTGGGCTCTAACAAAGAGAAGCAGCAGGCAGCAGCACCAGGGAGCATGTTTGCCAGGGCTGTGATGTATCTACAGAAATCTATCGAAACTAAGACACAGGATATCAGGGAAAGTATGATTTGCAGGACACACACAAGACTATACAAAATTTAAGTAGTTGATGACTGCATTTTTTTGTTTGTGAAATAACATCGGCTGGACAACTCCTTGATGTTCACCTTGCGAAAACATGCCAGAAAGTTTTACCCGTCATTTGGAAAGGAAACAGTCCCTGCTAAGCATGTGTAAAAATCAGTGTTTAACGTAGAATGTTTAAACACAGCTTTTCTGGCAGCTTGCATATAATTGTTTTAACGACCTCTTTGGATGAGTATGAATCCTGACAAATTACATAATATGGGGCCAGATCCTTGAAATGACTGATACATACAGTAAAATGGAAGTTAGCAACTCTTCCTGGTAGGCATACACATCCCACAGTTTCTTACAAGTTAGAGCAATTCTACAAAGGCAAGATCACTAAAACAAAAACAAAACCCAAAAACCTAAAATTTCTTATCTGTGGGGAGGGGACCAAGAAGGGATTTTTTCCTTTTTTTTTTTTTTTTTTTAACATTGTACATATTGAAATCTCAATATGCAGCAACTGCAGAACATAGAAAAATCAAAAACACAACAGAATAAACCTTTAAGCAGTCTTCCAAATAAGAAATAACGAGGCAAGGGAGAAAAAGATCTAAGCCAAAATAAAGATAAAATTACAGCACCTTCCTTCTATCTCCAGTAGAGCTGTGACTGTTGGATTCCAGGCAGATGTTATTTAGATGTGTCATTTCAGAAGGAGGCACCCATCACATATACAACCAAAAGAGGAAAAGCTGTTCCTAACACTAAGAAACTTTTCACACATCTTAAACATGAACAGACGTGAGTATATGCAAGGCTTTTCTTAAACTATAGAAAGTGGTATGTATATCCATTTATAGTGTTCTGCCTTTTTGACAAATGGAGTCTCACACACATTGCACTTTGTAGGCTGCAATATTAGCTCAAACTACTAATAAAAATGGTTTGCACTACTGCACAGGAATGTAATTTGCAGTGGCTGAGATGCAAGCACATCATCATTCCTGCCTCATTGTGAGGTGACCCTGACCAAGAGCAGGCATATCTCTCCAAGGAGACAGGTGACGACACCTGGATCTGCAGCAGGCATTTGTTTCAGAACATATTCTTGATAGTTTTTTCAGGTAAAGTGAAAGATACCACATTCTCTTCAAACTGCAAAACAATAGCAGTTTAAGAGGGAAAGGCAACAAATGTCAAACCTTTTAGAACAGTCATTCACAGAGTAGTTAGAATATCTAGGCCTTAGTTCTGTTAGTTTTCACCCACAACACTTAATGGGTTTTAAGTTAAAGAATGATCATTTACCTGCATGCACAGAATATTTAGTATTGAAAGATGAAAAAAATTTGAAAAGAACACAGCTTACACAGCTGCAAGATGCTAGTTTCTACCTTTAATTCAGAAATTAAAAAACAAAACAAAACAAAAAAACAGCAACAACAACAAAACACAGCAACAAAACACCAACAAGAAAAAAGGCAATTGTAAATGGATAGTCAGAATACCCTTCAAAATTTCTTGCATTTTCTCTGCAAGTGTGTATCCCTAAGCAAGGTTAAAGGGCTTACTGAACTGTTAGATCTCGTCTCCGCTACTAGGCAGCACTTCTGTTTTTCTACTATATTTGTTCAAAAAGTCTCAGTGATCTCTCAGATGAGACTGTAATATGTAGCTATATATAGTAATATATAGATCATTTTGATTTATGTTCACTAGAGATAGACACATAAAGCTTTAAGGCTTTAATGTATGCTTTTAGCCTGAACATGCACACATGCCCATTACCAGAATGCAGGCAGGCAAAATACAATTACCAATACAGGAGCAAAGGTATCACCCTGATCAGTTGTGTTGGCCTGTCCTGCAACAAAAGTAAGAATGAGCTGCTTTCTAAAAACAAAAGTAGAAGATTTTCAGGAGGCCATCACAAATAATCCGGCTCCTTCAAAACTGTAAAGGGAAATTTTCAGGAAATGTTGTGCCTACAGAGAGATCCATGTACCAAAGCACATATTGCAGTCTGATTTAGCACATCCTTTAAACACACATCATTTGATAGGATATAACAGTGCAACAATCAATGACTACATAGAATGGCTAGGAGATTTAATGGGAGTACAAAAATTATTTTCACGGTATTGAAGTCCACTCTGGAAATACAAAAGGGACTTGCAAGTGCTGTAAATTATACAGTCATTAAGTTATGCCAACTTTGAACTGCATTTCCACCAGGAAAACAGTTATTGCAAGGCGGTCGTATGTTGGAAATAGAGACATAAAAACATAAGTCTTTTCATTTATTCATTTAATCAACTCTGGGGAATTATTCTGCAGAAACACATACATGTATGTACCTGCAAATATACAACTGAATTCTAAATATATACTTATGTACTATATGTATTATATAGTTAAAATAATATCAGTGCAACAGAACAGGAGAATTCATTCTGTTAAATGAAAGCAAAAGAAATTCTGTATCTAATTTTGAAGCAACTTACTTTGATGTTCCTGTAGAAAGGCTTTACTTCTAATACACCAAATGATCAGCGTCACTGTGATGCAGTGGCCTGGCAGGTGATGGTATACTTACTGGGACAATTGTGCAGATCTGATCATGGGCATGCAATACCAGGCTTGACTGCAACAGCTACTCTGTATTAACATCTATGTTTAGAGATTGCAACTACACTGGAAGACCAGAGACTGACACATACACATGAAAATAAAGTGCTGTAAAAAGGTAAATTTTGAGTGCTGATTTATTTTAATTTTAAATAAATGTGATATCTTGAGTAACTTGATAAACTGATATAAATAGAGTCAATTTATCATCTCATTTCCATTTAATAAAGCGGTTGTATTTGTCATGCTTACAGTTAATGTCTCTGGAAAGCAAAGCATGAAGCCAGACAGACAGTACAGAGCAGTATAGAGAAATATCAAACATAACAGAAGGTATAAGAAAACTGCACTTTATTGCCAGCATAATGACATCTATTACAAAAGTGACTATGCTTTTTAAATGATACAGTATAGACTTAAATCAGTCTCTAGAAGCTGGCTCTACTGCAAAGGGCAGAACTATGGCTTCCCTTTTAAGACCACTGCCTCGCCTCACTGTAGGAAACAATGATATGAAAGTGTGTAGCCTAAATTTACGGTATAAAATAATTTCCATACAGAAATCCTAACCTCAAGTGAAAAGTTCATAATCTCAGGAATCAGCCTCAAATTCAGTTCGGTCACTTTGTCATCATAGAGTATGTATAGAAGTAGCTCCTATTTATTTAATCTTTAAATTTGTCTATTCAAGTAAGCTCTGAAATTATTTCTATGGTTCGAAATTACAGTCTTCATTGAATCCTTATAATAATACAAAAGTAACATAACTCATCTTTTGTGTTTTCTTATTCCTTAATTCTCAGCATTAAAACTGTAATTATGAAGGCTACTGATGTTGAAATTTGCTGTGTTGAAGTTTATCTGCACTCTGGCTGTTCAGCACAAGCAGGACACGTATTTCCACAAGATGGTGCTCTTTCCTAAAACATCCTACCTTAGCATGGCTAACAAATGAGAGAGACAAGAAACTAGAAGTTCAACACCATTTTACCTAGCCTGTATAATACAACCTCTTGACTAGTAAACAGTGGAGACGAAATTCCTTGTGAAAAGGGGCCTTCAGCAGTGCTGTCTGCGGGAAGCAGCTGAGGCCACAGGCAGCTCCTCTAGGGCCCACTCCCCATTGTGAGCCCATCACGCCCCATAGCTGGGCCCACGCAGCCCCACGCCATTGGTGTTCCCTCAGCTGCAGTGCGTCGCCTGCAGAGTCCTGTGACAACAGCAGTTTGCTTGGTTTAACTTGGGTGCCAGAAGCCCCCAGCTCCTGCCCTACTCCTGAACGCATTGCGAAGGAAAGCCCAGAAAGGCTCAGATCACGCCCCTCAGGCCTATGTCCACTGTCGTGGATGTACTCCACGAAAAGCTGTTCTGACTGCAACAGGATTACTGCCTAAGTCAGGTACTCTACACGGTAAGCAGGATTGTCAAAACTGGATTTTTGATCTCCCTTCATTTTGTTTCCTCAGCAGGAAGATGTAAGATGATTACACATTTGAATGTTGTGGGAATGAGGTTAACCCAAATCCAATAAAGTTGTGAGTTACTCACAGGGACATATAAATTACAAAAAATACACATAGTAAAGTAAATTATTAATAGACAGGTAAAGTTCTGCTTTTGATGAAAAAGATCAGCTTCACTGGGAATTGTGCAAATGTCTGTGAAGCCTGAAATCCTGGTCCAAGGAGGGATATATCATATTTATTGATTCTAGCCCATTTTCATTAACTTAACAACATTTGCGGGTGTTTACATGTTTTCCTCGAATAAAAAAAAATCTTCCTCTGGTGGCCTGATCTGCCTTCAGCTACATGAAAAAGTCTTTTACCAGCAAATAAACTTTTACTGTAACTGGTAACAAACAGGGATACTGTAGCGATCAAACCTTCACAGCAGAAAATCTACCTGCTTGTTAAAGTGTTGTGGAAACGAAGGTTAAGCAGGAAATAACATGCCAGGTCAGCGGACCAAGATACTGGGCAGAAATCAAACCTCTCAGCCACATAGGTAAATTACTGCTATAAGGGTGGCAAGCAGAAGTATTCCAGATAGGCAGCTGGGAGACTTAAGGAGATTGTGAGAGAAGCGAGCTCTCTTTCCCCGCACAAACCACTCTCCTCCCTTCCCCACCTCCCCCCATGCTATCCTCTCCCCCTACTGACACAGGGCACCCAACTTCGGGCTGACAGGAAGGGTTCATCAAGATTCATCAAGAGCAAAAATAAAGCAGAGGAAAAGCAGACAAAAGCCACTTTCTGCTTGATTTTTATTGTGATGGCTGTAACTTGTGTCAGCTCACACAAAAGGCTCAGTCTGATCCTTGTGTCAGTGGACCAACCCTAGGGAGAAGCATAGATTAAGTCAATTTTGCAGGAAACTGCTCCAGGATGCCCCATCCACCCTGCAAATTATTTTTCTCTCCCTTTCCCCTCTCCATCCAAAGAAGTATCCAAAAGATGCCAGCATGCAAAACGATTATCACCGTCTCCAGACTAACAAATTCCCACTTTAACATAGAAAGCACCTGTTACCTCCCTGTCCACAAGAGAGCAGTTTTGTCCCCAGGCATCTGCCAGTCCCTAAGTGCTGTCAGCTGTCTCTGTTGCCACAGGGTGCTATTGACAGTTTTGCTCTCCTTCCTCCTAGTGAGGAAGGGATCGTGCTTAGGTGGTTCAGCCCCTCTTTTTGGAAGAAATCAGATGTCAGGAAGGCTTACTACAACATCCTTTCCTGATCAATTCTGTTCAGGATGACTAATGAGCTGCAGCATCTCAAATTTCAGCTAACTTACAGTCTTCGTGAGTTCCAAACCGGCTGGTTCAGTGAACAGAATGACCCAATAATTATTTGAAATTACAGCATTGATGTGGGCTGAGAAGTCAGGGAAGTTTTCAGAGTAGCTGTAAATGTCTCAATAATTAATGCTGCAGGTGGCTGGTTTCCTGTAGCCCTCTCAGTTCTAGTACCAAGAGCTCAACTGGTGGGAGAATTCCCAACACTGTAGCTACAGTGTGCAGAAATACTGGGGGAAAGAAATGGGACTTTATGTCCCTGCTACCCCAGCACAGCAAGGGGAAGATACAGGAGCTAGGAGAGAAACTAAAGTCAAGCTGAGGTCTGGTACTGAAGGGCCATCCCCACCATATCAACTACGCTCATTTCCTCCACTCACATCAGAGCTGTGTCCAACTCTATCTACAATCAGCATCAAAATGCTTTCTGAGGTTGTAATTTCAATTAATTTTGACTCAACACAGGTGTTAGCAATACAGTGGAAATCAATCAACCGATAAATTATCAAATCTTCATGAAAAAAAAATAATTCAAAGTTCCAGTCTGAGGTGGAGAGATCTTAGATCTATCTCAGGTTTAGTCCCATGTCTTCACATTACGCATGTATACAGCAGCGAGCACATTGGAGCTGAGATGCTTTGCAAAACTGCACTGCAAAGATTAATCTCAGAAATAATAATTAGCTGTCACTTCCTACCTTAATCTATGATGGTTTATATATTTAAATTTTCCTTGTGTGCTGGTAACTAGATTTTCCTCTAAGTTTATTATTCTGTCCAAAATGAGTATTGCTCATGTCTGAAATATATATTTATTGATAAGAAAAACCTTGAAGCAGGAATATCATTTTTTGGACAGGTTTGGGTGTTTTTTCATTTTAAATTAAATATTTTAGAAATACAGAAGCTTTACACAAGCACATGGGACCATATTTCTTCTCAGTGTATCTAAGCAAACATTCTACAGATTAAATTAAATTAATTTATCTGGAAATATACTATCAATAAAAATATCAATAGTGGAAATAGCTTTTCTAACATAAATGCTACATTTTAAATGGAATTTCTTTTTAGCATGGATCACAGAATATAACTTCAGCTTTCTTCTATGAACATGGTGTGGCTCAGCCAGAAAACCCCTCTGGTAATGTGTTATGAAAGTCTATTTGCAACTTTGCTGCAGAAGTTATTTTTATGAAGCAAATAGGGATTTATGGCAATCTTTTAAAGGAAATCACCAGCGAGGGTTTGAGAGAAGCTCTTGTCTCACTTATTTAGTTTCAATACATTGCTACTGTCTGTATCCTGATTGTGCTATGCTTTAGGCACATATAAGCACAATATTTATCATCATTTAGACAGGATAGAAGGGGAAGTAGAATAAATATCAACATGATGTGTTCCCCCACCCTTGTTTTCTTGCTTTTCCACATGTAGGTATGGCAAGGGTCAAAACCAAAAATCCCAGCTCCTAATGTTCCCTGAGAGTTTTCAGTGACTCTTTGCTGCGGCTCACATACCAAGCGGAGCGGGAGAGGAGACAACTGCAGAGAGCAAATCAGGAGTGCGAAGCCACAGAGAGCTAAGTGACAGGGACAAAGCAATCTCTGAGCAGCTGGGGAAGAGAGGAGGAAACCAATTATCTGGGGATCAAGGAGAGTCAGAAGCTACATGAAGGTAGCACAGAAAAAAAGGAACCACAAAGAGGAGTGAAACCTAAATGAAAAACAGTAAACACTGGGAGAAAAAAAAATAAAAGAAATATTAAAAATAATTAATACTCCAGATTTTCATTTTGTTAAGATTAGTACATTCAGTATCGATGCTGCACACTAGCAGAGTCAATATCATGGTAGAAAGGGTATTCATATCTAATGGAAAGGAAAAAGGGAACTGAACAGAACCTTCTATTCTACATGATGTACCTCTCTATTAAATTATAATTGAATATCAGGTTTCACTAAAACAATAAATGTAGCAATCTGGGTTGGACACAGACTTATTTATAAGCTGATTTTCATTTGTATTTCTTCGGAAAACAGAAAGGAGTTTCTGAAGGCAAATTCTATGCTTTTTATTTATTATCAGTCACACCACAGTGTTTTAATAGTACTGGAGAACTGCATGAAAAGTGGCCCTTAAAATTGTGGCTCAACTGGCTGTCACTCTTGGGTGACAAGGAGGTGTCATAAGGGTCAATAGGAAAGAGGGCCATCTCTGCAAATGTAGACTACCATGCAAAAACAGTAGGATCTGCTAAAGTTATTTGAGTAGCTTTACTTGGAAAGATTAGATCTTTCTCTTAAAGAAAAGTCCAGGCAAATGACAATATTTTTTCCATGTTCCTGGGGAGCAACAAAAAATGAAAAAGTTATAATTTTTTAATTACAAAACTATGAAATGGTCTGTACCACAAAATACAAACTTTTTTTTTTTTTTTTAATTAGAAAAATATACTCTTCAAATCAAATCAAATTTAGGCCCATCCTTAAAGTTAAGTTTCTGATTGCATACATGGTTTTCTGGAGGCTTGTAAAATGATAAAAAGAAAAATATTTTTCCACAGCCAAAATGAACCCCTTGCCATGTACCATTCTCCCTCATGCATGCATCTTCTCTCTCTGCTTTCTCCTCAAACTGCAAGTGCCTCTTTCAAGGAGAAAGCAATTGGATTCCACCAGTGCTGGTGAGGGGTGTATGGCCTGATTTTAAACGTTAAACATCATTTGGGATGCTGTTTTGAATGTGATGTAATGAGAGGTTACACTGCTTCTAATCATGATATTTGGTTAGAAGATACCCCAGGACAGCATGATATAGATTTGGATCCTTTCAAGTCCTTTACTACTAGTATCCATTTTACCCTGTGAAATATTGTGAACGGCTGTTTGGGACAAAAGCCAGAGAAGATCCTAAAAGAAATTTTCCAAAGAAAATCCAACAACTACCACAGAGTGAAAATGACAATACACCTCCAGTGACGTTGGGGTGGCCCTCCCTCTGGAAGAGATAGAAAAAAGATATGCTTCATGTCTTCACCAAGGCCTAGCTATGATTAGTCAAAGGTTCTTCATGATTCTTCCCAAGTCTTTGCCTAATTAAGAACTTTTATTTGATGAGCAGATGGAAAAGTTAATCTAAATTCAGGGTCTAAACCTTCTGAAACAGCTATTATTAGCAATAATAACAACTGCAGCAGGGTGAGTAATACACAATGAACAATTATTCACCCTGTTTATTGCTGTTTTTTAATAGAACAAACAGAACTTTGTCAGTATTGATTTAATATTGGGTGGGTTTCTAATTATTTTTATAAACAACTCTTGGTTGTTTCTTTTTCTGAAAATGGATGAGTATTCTCATCTGACATTCTCATTGTTTTAGATGAGATTTAGATATTCTTGGAAAGGTGAATATAGTGTAAATCAATTTCTGATGCCATCATTTGGTTATCATTACAAAATTCACTTCGAATAACTCATAAACTTCCTTGTATCACTGAACATTTCTGCAAAAAAATATTTATTAAAATGGCTGTGAAAAGCAAACACAGATTAGAAAATTTGTATATATTCTGAAAAAAAAAAAAAAGTCAGGGAAAATAATTTCAGCACTACTTCCAGATGTTAAAAGTAGCATATTAGGAATGGAAATATTTTGCAAAGATTCGAGTATTTGTTATGAGCTGCTGGCAGCATGTCGCAGTTTCCCTTATTTTTGGGTATCTGCCAGTAGCATTCATAACTGATGCCCTTAAAAAGTTATGTGTTTTCATTTTGTTCCTATTATACTGTAGAGAGTATAACAACTTTATATAAAACTGACTTTATATGGTAGATCCTTCACTTAATAAATGAAACATTACAAGAATGTTATCTAAAATGAGATACTGGGCAAGGAGTACTTTATGCATTTCTCAAAATGGGATGACTAGAAATGGTGGTGTTCTCACAAGGTGCTTAATGTATCATGTCCATGAGCAAAATGGAACAGATTAGAGGATTCCCAAAAGCACCACTCAGAGCCAATGATGGACTTCAAAAGCATAGCTTTAAATTTAGCCAGGGAGGCAGGCAAAGACATCTCAGATTCCCTTTTGTATCACAGGCAAGATCCTCACATCTGAAGTGCCTCAGAGCTCTGCCCTGCTTCTGTCTTTTCTGTCATTTTCTCCTGTTCATCATCCCCTCCATAACACTGTGTTTTGTTTAGTTTTAGTTTTTCCACAGAAGCAGCTTTGTGCCAAAAGCTTGTGAAAGAAAATTTCTTTGTGAATTCAAGCTTGGACAACATTAAAAAATATATGAAATTTAGCTAAGCATTCTGTTAATTTGTGTTGGGGAAATAAAAGGGAAAAGTGTAAAGATTTTAGATATAAGATATACATTGATTTGGTTCTGTCTCCGGCACTGTAGCTTGTCACACCAGATTAGAATTAAGATGCAAGAGTACTTCTCTGTTTATAGAAATTAACAACCAAAATAACTTACCACAAAATTTGATATATTCACTCTGAGTCTCTAAAATGAGATTTCAGCCACTTCAGTCAAATATACGGAAGAATTCTACAGGAAAATCTGCATACCTGATCTTAGTGGTCCCTTTCTAGCCTTACTTTTTAACTATGTCCTGAATTTGTTACTTTAGAGGGTAATACATCTTCTTTTCCTCCCTTCCTCCAAATGATTTATGTGCTAAATCTGAGAATTAATCACAAAAGGGATTAATGGTTTAGTTTTGTCTTTTCACATGATATGAGGAGGAAAGATTTGATTTATGTAAAAAGGCCCTTGGTGAACCCAGTGAACAGTGCTCTTACTTTACAGTCCCCTAACTGGTGCAAAATCACGTCACGTATCTTTTCAGGCAGCCAGCTCATTCAATAGAACACCAGCCTGCAGACAGCTTTCCAAATTTAGCTGTGAGATAAACAGCAAGGTAAAAATATCCTGAAAATGTGATGCATGCAATAAAACAGAGATCAAAAAATGCAATGCACTGGGATTCACCTTGTAGTTTTTATCATTTCCAGCAGAGAAGAGGAAAGGCAACAGAAGAAGCAGTGATGGTAGCAGAAGGCCAACAGCCTATCTCTGAGTTTTGATTTAATCTTAATTTTTTAGGATTCTTTTTTTTTGTGTTTTTTGTTCTTGTTAACCACTACATGATTACTTTTTGTTTGTTTGTTTGTTTCCATTTTATACTAGTATTGAATAGCAACAACAAGAGTTGTTTCACTTGTAGGACAATTTTCAGAACAACTGATACTTGACCTTTACTGTAAAATCTCTGTTTGCCACAGAAGGCTACAGCTGGAGTCCTTTTGATTTTCAGTATCAACAACCTGTTTTGAATGAACTTCATGCTATTAAATCACATTTTATCAGATTTATCACATACCCACTGAATCCGGGAATGATTAGGCTTGACAGTGATAAGCATGTCAGGAGCTTGACTGATTTTCTTGTGGTATGAACAACAGTTCCTTTGTTAGTTATCTACAAGAATCTATTATTGATAGTGATTAATTTCAGACATTTCATGGGGTGCTAACCAAAACCTGTACCGCACATCTTCAGACCAGATTTCTGTACAAAATTTCAGCATTCTCTGAGATACTTTTAATTCAATGGCAGTTGCTTGAGAGTCCAAGCTTTCAGTATCTGTTACATCTATTAAATCTCTTTAACAATATATTGAAGTTAGGGTTAACATACACATTTCTCTGAGTTTGACCTATACTAGTCTGATTTTTTTTTTTTTTAAAGTAAAATAAATCCACTTATAGCTCTTTCACTTTGTCATGTAAAAATTACCATTTGTCTTTGATAAGGGACTTCTTCACTGTATTGCCTCCTAACATCCAGCAACCCCTCACTTCACTGGATATAACGACATGAAGTTCAGTGGTGATTAACTCTGTTTTAATGGCTAGACATAAAAAAAAAAAAAAAAAAAAAAAAAAAAGCATCAGGTGCTTATACAAGTAACTTGGAGGCACCTGGTAACTGGGGTGGCATCCAAAACCTTGTTTTAGGCACCAAGGCTTCACAGAGTGCACAGGAAATTAGGTATCTCAGAATAGCATCCATAAATATGGACCTGCTGACTGGGAAGTTGCAAGATCTGTAAAAGGACTAAAGGACTGTCTCTTTCTTGCTATTAGTAACAGGAATGCAAGGTAAACCATAAGTACTCCTTATTATAATGCAGCCACTGAAAGGATGGAATTTAGGAAGAGAAGAATAGAAGATAATTCACGGTTCCTAAATGTAACAATTAACCACCTAGTTTTCCTCAGGCTTTCTCTGTAGACTTTCCTCTGCAAATCTACCTCCAGACTATGTAATTGAAATAAATCATATACTTAAAGGAAGGTAATCTAAAACTGTATAAAGATAAGCTTATAGCAAATTCTGATGAAACTGGGAAATCTCTTATAGCCCATCACTTATTAGGGCAATGCAGACAGAAAATAGGTCTCCCTTAGTTCTTCAGAGTAGGTTATGTTTCATTTCCTATTGTCTAGTGTAATAATTCTCTGGGCTGCAAAAGACTATCATTATTGACCACATACTGCTACTCTGACACAGCTGTAGTACACACCCCTGAGTATTATTTAGAAAGATTTGGTCTAATGTTTTGAGCATAACTGTTTGGGCGTCTCTATAGGCTGCCCATTATTTCTGGGGCATGGCAAGAGAAAGCAGACAAAAGGGTACTTTTGTAAGTCCTTGTAAATCTCTCTGAAGAATATCCAAAACAATCAAAATGATATATATCCAAAATGATATCCATATATATATGCATATATCTTCAAGCTTGTCAAATGTTTTTTTTATATAACTCTGACAAACCATCAGGGAAATTGTTTATATCACCCTGAATGGTTTTGATCCTCTGACAGCTTGCTGTTTCATGAAGGTATATTGTGATACCTTCCAAAGATCTCTACCCAGAACTTCTCAGTCTTTCTTAATTATTGGTTGGCCAAATTACATCTGTAGGCCCCTGAAGAACTTGATTTTGGAGTCAGCAAGGCTCTGTTCACAAAGCTGCAGTGTGTGTATCTAAACCAATGCAGACAAGTTTAGGTCCATCTGAGGAGCTGCATAAATGAGATACTATCATCATGTGACTATACTGAATTGGGGTCATGTCCTAGTGGTAAGAACACATGCACAGCCTAGGAGGTTGTGAACCAGAGCTTCCAATTCAAGGAGAAATCCTTAGCGTCCAGGCAAATGCCTGCTCTATGTGAGAGCTCCTACTATGCCTCTTGCCCATGCTGGAACTGCCCAACAATAAAATGGTCCAGAAACAAGGCTGGCAAATGGAACTTTGGTCCAAACCTGAATTCAGGAAACTTGAATGACAGAGGGTTAGTTCAGTGGTTTTCAGCAGCCAAGGCCCAGGTGCTGGAGATGCTGGGTTGCTTCTTCCCAGCGGGTCTAACCTGACTTGTGGCATACTCTGGCCCACCTGTGTCCCACCTGAGCAGTTCTTGCACTTGCACTTCTGGCTGCCTAGTAGCACAGCTCCCATGGGCAGGACACTGAGGGGTACCACTGACAGCTGCTGACAGTCCAGTGGCTAGGTCATTTATTCAGGGTGACAGAGCTACGGATCCAAGCTGAGAACAACTAAGACCCCAAATCTCCTACTCAAACCTTTTAAATGCTAAATAATACTCTGTCACCTGTGAAGATAGCTCATTCTTCTGAATCCTGAATAGTTCTGGGAAGCACTGGGAAGCACATGCTTGCACAGAAATATCTGGCATTTAAGGTTTTTTTACTAGCTGTTTTACAAGTTCCAACCCAGCATGCTGATATATCAAATTGCAGACATACCAAGATTGCTTGTGAAAATAATTTTGATACTCAGGCTGCTGCCTTAAGCACTCTGGATTACATCTTTAGATTTATAGAAATGTATATCCATATGAAGAACTTGAACAATTTAAATAAAAGATTGCACTGGATCACAGTTAAGAAGGAACAGCTGACCAATTATAAGCTACATGTTAGAAACTTAGTTACACACCTCAGTGATGTTGACTCTTCCCACATTTGTTCAGTCTGTTCTAAACAGGTAATGGCACCAGGAGCTCCCTCTCCAGCATTATGGCATGGAGCAAGTGGGAAAGAGGGGAAGAAACAACAGACTGGCAGAAGCCACTTAGACTCACATTGTTCAAAGGAAGGCCAGCAGTATATAATGGAAACTGAGGATTCTTTAGGACAGCATATGTTTAACACTGTTCTTGAGATGTTCACCCTTGTGTTGCCTGATTTTTCCTGGTGGCAGGCCTGAATTTGCTTTTATAATCAATAAGTCGACTAATATGCTAGTGAAAAATCAGTTATGAGTTACCAGCTAAATTAAATAAGCTCATCTCTATCTATGCCCATATTAGATCAAAAATAGAGTGGAAGATTTTTTTATGTTCTACACGGTCTACAAACAGGCACTGCTAAACTTTTTACACTAGAGGGCACTTTGCTAATTACCTTATATTTCTTGGAACAAGTGCAATATAAATTGTATGGAGTTTTCTGCAGTGTCTGAATTCCAGAAGCTTTTTGTACTTTTGTGCTTTATTTCTGCTTTTGTTTGTTTGTTTAAATTTAGATTTTACAATAAGTACATTAACACGAGTATCAATTTATTGCAGTATATATCTAACTGAGATAATTTTACTGATGTTAAATTATAGGAAAAATTAGGGTAGATCTCCAATCTGAATTATTTTGTTGACTTTCAAGGTACCGAAACTGTTGAAACTGAACAATAATTTTAACTATTTTTGTGTTTATATTGCTATACTAGTATAAACTGTTCTGAAATTAAATAAACATGACAGTATCACAAATATTTTGTAATTGAAAGTTGAAAAAAAAATCTAATATAAGCAAAGACAGATTAACTTATATTTTGCAAATACAGTAGCCATTGAGCTCAGAAGATTGATTCCTGTCTATTCTATTGAGAGAAGACCATGACTGTCAAACACATACGAGATATTTTACTCACCCTATTGTCTCCCACAAAGAGACATGTATGTTGCTATCTACAGTATAACTATTCATGCTGTCAGCAAGTCATATGATATAGCAATTCCATTATTACCATTTTGTATGCTGCCTTTTTACATACCAGATATATTAAAAAAAAAAAAGTTTAATAACAAAGCTCAGACTCCTTTTTTGAGTAAGAATTATTTAAACTTTCTACTCTCCATATGATATCTCATATTTTTGAGAAAACGAAGAGCTGAGCATTGACCAACCTCCCTCTATTTTTCAGACTCAGGGCATCTTCTCTTGATGATGTAGAGTAGAAGTAGACAGAGAAACCTAAACCCATGGACACCATGCCAGATTCTCCCTTTAACCTGGCAGTTCCACACTTTAAAACACGAAAACTATACTGTTCTTCTCAGAGTCCACAGAAGACAAAACTGAAGAAAGATTCTTGCCTAGTTTCCATCATATTAAGTCATTCTCTCCTTATCCTCCCTCTTGTTCTGATACTGCCTTGTCATATCTGAGGATAAGTGTATAAACCT
This sequence comes from Anser brachyrhynchus, assembly GCF_964034855.1. Classification (NCBI taxonomy): domain Eukaryota; kingdom Metazoa; phylum Chordata; class Aves; order Anseriformes; family Anatidae; genus Anser; species Anser brachyrhynchus. The sequence continues at coordinate 53,562,335 of NC_137694.1, read as the reverse complement.
GAGAAGCTAATGATTCAATCCTATACCAAAGGAAGGACTTCCTGCAGAAGTGGAGACACTTTCAGGGTTATGCAGTCTTCCATCTAAAGTCGTTGTTGCCTGGCATACATGCCCTACGGCAAGGTTTTGACCTACTTGAGAACAGGCATTGTGCCATGCAAACAGATGGGCAAAAGCGTAGACAGTCAGGAGACCATGTTTGTACATCAAGCATGGATGATGAGGGCATGATTCTCAGCTGCGAACATTTAAATAATTGTTCATTCAGAGCTTATGCTTCTGTCACAGAAAGTAATGTGTCACCGTTAATCAAGCTTGGAGTTCAATGCCCTTTAGGAAAGGCATTGTAACGTAAGGTGGATATAATCACCTAGACAGGATTCTGGGAATGATTGGTCTGCAGGCTAATTACAAAAATGGTTGAATTATAGTCCCACCCCTGCTACTAACTTCATAAAAGTAATCTTGAGCAATTCAGCCATACTGCTTCATTCCCTCTCCTTGACTTACCAATATGAAATTATATACTATACAAGCGATATTATGGACATAAGTAAATGTTTGCTTCAGTAATGATGGGGATTTTATTTTTCAAAGATTAAAACAGTTAATCTGTGAGCAGGAGTGGATAGAGCTGCAAATGCTTCCACTTTGTCTTTTACAATTTCACATGCTTCATTGATTTTCAACATGATCAGCATACAAAATATAGATGAGTGGGTATAACAAATGATTCCAGACTAATGCCAGCATTAATAATAGTCACTATTTATGTACTAATTTGTGCTAAAACTGTTTTGGACAAGAAGCAAATAGAAAAGACATATGTTGTGTACATATTTTTGCAAACCAGACACATACTAAGCAGCATATAAAAAAAATACGTACTATACAGAAACAATTGGATGTATTAAACTTGGGCCTAAATGCTAAAGGCAATTGTCAAGTTCTAGAAATAATGTGTGGGGTGTTATTAGAAAATAAAGCCCAAATTTCTTTCCAGTGCTTGTAGACATGCAACTCATAAGTCAAGACTATGCCATATGCAAAGTAAGATCTAAGACTGAAATCAAAAAAAGTACTAGTGATTTTGTACACTCAGCCTGTGAACAGTTTCCGATGTCATTTTCATATGGTAGTTTGATAGCAATGCCTGAAAGTTAAATCTACTTGGTTCACTAGTCTCAGTAGCTTGAATGGGACTATTTACAGAGTAGACATTGTGTAATGTGCTGCAAAGTTATTCAGGTATTTTAGCACACTTACAAGCAATCAACTTTCAGAAGAACTTCACACGTACTATTTATTTTGTTTGATGCCAGTGAGATGCTGACGGAAGGGATATAATTAGCATAATAATATGATAATGTTCATTAGCAGTTAAGTTTCAAGAAAATATACAGTACTGATTTTAAAGTAAGTGCTGTATGGTATATTTTAATATACCATATATATACATATATATAAATATTATAATGTATATTAATACACTACATATATTATATATATAATATATTATGTATATTATATATATTTAATACAACATGTCACAGTCTCAGAACTATTCTGAGAAACCAAGGTATCAACTAAGAGATCAGTAGCGCTGTCAATGTTTAGCTGAGTTTACCTAATTTCAGGGAAAGGAGTCATCCTTCAAATATATGACATGTATTTATTATCCAATTCACAGAGGTTTCAGTGCAACAAAGCAGCAATGAATTTTTACGATGATTAAAATGTCAAAGGAAAATCTAATCAGTTATACCGACATTTTTCCCCAGATTGTAACAGTCACTGCTGTACTCTTACACTTCACCACTGATGACAGAGGAGGTCCAATACAGAGGGCATGCCATGATCTTTAATGTGTAGTTGATATAGTTAGGAGTCACTCTTAGAGCATCATTAAAAGTAAGGAACACAGGGAGCAGCACAGCTGCTGGAGTTCTTGGAAGATCACAGTTTTGGCACAAATAGGAATGTGGCCTTGCAAACTCTGCAGGCCATTAGAGGCAGCAAACTATTCCTCTCCCCCATCACCTTCAGCAGTGATGACATCTTTCTAAGGGCATTGCCCTGAGCACATTTCCTGCTGAATGAGTTGTTCTTTTGTCTCTCCGTCCCTGAAGCACACAAAGCCCCTCTCCATTTACCTTCATATAATGTGGCTCTACTTCTCACAGTCTGCATCTGTCTCTTACAGGCATGGCCTTGTTTTCTTTTTGTATCTGTATGCAATTAAGAGGTAAGAATGCAAATCTAACTGCATTTTACTGTTTTAAATTCTGCATTCACCTGAGATGAACGGTTATAAAAATATTTTGGTTTAGAAAGCAATACAGTGATAATGCAAGTCCTTTACAATAAGAAAAGAAAAAGCCAGAAGTGTGTAAAGGATCATCAAAAATTTCCTCAGCTGGGTATATTTTTTCTCTCTTTTTTTTTTTTTTTTTAACATTGTCTTATTCTGCAATTATGTATGGCAATTACTTCAATAATGACAGGAGTCTGCAAGATCTTTCTTAATTTTTGGTTTAGAAATATAAATGTAATTGAAAAAAATATTTAATAAATAATCTTAACTTGTTTATAATAAATTGTTCCCCCATGACTACTGTATGAATATATAAGAAAGTATCTATTTATAAACCAAAGATCATACATTAAGAAGGAATATTTTTTCATTACTGTTAAAAAAAAAATACACATACACAGGCTTCCACTGGGAAGTGGATAACTGGAAAAGTAGTGATTATCAAAACTGATCTTGATACATAACATGTAATGCATTCATATTCCTTTCAAAATGTAATTTGAAATAAATTTATTTTATTTTTAATAGAAATGTCAGTCAAGTCACTAGCCTGAATCACTATTATTACATCACTTTTATCATGCATTATTAGCAGCTTCATAGGGAGCATGGCTTTGGTTCATGTGTGAGAACAAATCCCTCTCAAAGAAATTAAAAACTTCAAAATAAGTAACATATAATTATTTTTAACAATTAAGAATTATAGCTGAAGCACACAATCCCAGCCTGTCATGTTGATTAAAAAATACCTTAAGTTCCAGTACACCCAGAAAAACTTGGAAAGCATCTGTGAAGAACCTCCTTCCCTTTTCCAGGACGAATACGATGACTTACAGTTTTTCTAAACTGCTGTCATGTGGCTGTTGCTGATGAGCTAACATCCCAAACTCACTGCACGAATTATTATATTGTATGTCCTTAGAGGATCTCCTGCACTGAGTATGTCACACCAGCTTCTTAACTAAGAACGGTACTATTTGCTGAAAGAAAGGAGAGTGCCCCTATTATGCAGAATATTTTAGTCTGGACAGTTAAATAATTTAAGTATTCCCAAAGTATTTCCAATATTGAGCCTGATGTAGCTGACAGATGCAACTGTGTGTGCAGCTGGCATAGAGTGATTACAAAAAAAAAAAAAAAAGTATTATACGTTATAAAAACATCCCAAAGTTTGGGATCTCTAGACCTGCTTAACTGTAAATGTTTTATTACATGTTCATACAAATTGCATCTACACTAATGCATGCAGCATGGGTAACAAACAAGAAGAGCTGGAAGCCATCGTGCAGCGGGAAGGCTATGACTTGGTTGCCATCATGGAAACGTGGTGGGACCACTTTCATGACTGGAGTGCTGCAATGTCTGGCTATAGGCTCTTCAGAAGGGACAGGCAGCACAGAAGGGGTGGTGGTGTGGCTTTCTATATTAGAGAGTGTTTTGATGCTGTGGAACTCGAGACTGGGAATGATAAGGTTGAGTCTCTATGGGTTAGGATCAGCGGGAAGGCCAACAAGGCAAGCATCCTGGTGGGGGGCTGTTATAGACCACCGAACCAGGATGAGGAGACAGATGAGGAGTTCTACAGGCAGCTGGCAGAAGCCGTGAAATCGTCAGCGCTTGTTCTCGTGGGGGACTTCAACTTCCCAGACATATCCTGGAAGTACAACACAGCCCAGAGAAAACAGTCTAAGAGGTTTCTGGAGAGAGTGGAAGATAGCTTCCTGACGCAGCTGGTTAGAGAGCCTACCAGGGGAGGTGCCCTGCTAGACTTTCTGTTCACAAAACAGTGACAAACTGGTGGGAGATGTGGTGGTCGAGAGCTGTCTTGGGCAGAGAGACCACGAAATGGTTCAGTTCTCTATTCTTGGCGAAGTCAGGAAGGGGACCAGTAAAACCGCTGTCTTGGACTTCCGGAGGGCTGACTTTGAGCTGTTCAGGACACTGGTTGGCAGAGTCCCTTGGGAGGAGGTTCTGAAGGGCAAAGGAGTCCAGGAAGGCTGGGCACTCTTCAAGAAGGAAATCTTAATGGCTCAGGAGCCGTCTGTCCCCACGTGCCCAAAGACGAGCCGGCTTGGAACTAGACTGGCCTGGCTGAGCAGAGAGTTGTGGCTCGAGCTTAGGAGAAAAAGGAGGGTTTATAATCTTTGGAAAAGAGGGCAGGCTACTCAAGAGGACTATAAGGATGTTGCGAGGCTGTGCAGGGACAAAATTAGAAAGGCCAAAGCTCATTTGGAGCTCAATCTGGCTACTGCTATTAAAGATAACAAAAAACATTTTTACAAATACATCAACACAAAAAGGAGGACTAAGGAGAATCTCCATCCTTTACTGGAGAAACTTAGTTACAAAAGATGAGGAAAAGGCTGAGGTGTTCAATGCCTTCTTTGCCTCAGTCTTTAGCGGCAAGACCAGTTGTTCTCTGGATACCCGGTACCCTGAGCTGGTGGAAGGGGATGGGGAACAGGATGTGGCCCTCACTATCCACGAGGAAATGGTTGGCGACCTGCTACAGCACTTGGATGTGCGCAAGTCGATGGGGCCGGATGGGATCCACCCAAGGGTACTGAGCGAACTGGCGGAGGAGCTGGCCAAGCCGCTTTCCATCATTTATCGGCAGTCCTGGCTATCAGGAGAGGTCCCAGTCGACTGGCGGCTAGCAAATGTGACGCCCATCTACAAGAAGGGCTGGAGGGTAGACCCAGAGAACTATAGGCCTGTTAGTTTGACATCAGTGCCAGGGAAGCTCATGGAGCAGATTATCTTGAATGTCATCACGTGGCACTTGTAGTTGGCAACCAGATGATCAGGCCCAGTCAGCATGGGTTTATGAAAGGTAGGTCCTGCTTGACGAACTTGATCTCCTTCTATGACAAAGTGACGCGCTTGGTGGATGAGGGGAAGGCTGTTGATGTGATCTACCTTGACTTCAGTAAGGCTTTTGACACCGTTTCCCACAACATTCTCCTCAAGAAACAGGATGCTTGTGGCTGGGACTGGCATACGCTTTGTTGGGTTAAAAACTGGCTGGATGGCTGGGCCCAAAGAGTTGTGGTGAATGAAGCCAAATCCAGTTGGAGGCTGGTTACTAGTGGAATCCCCCAGGGATCAGTACTGGGGCCAGTCCTCTTTAATATCTTTATTGATGATCTGGATGAGGGGATCGAGTGCACCCTCAGTAAGTTTGCAGATGACACCAAGTTAGGTGCGTGTGTCGATCTGCTCGAGGGAAGGAAGGCTCTGCAGGAGGATCTGGATAGGCTGGACCGATGGGCTGAGGCCAACTGTATGAAGTTCAACAAGGCCAAGTGCCGGGTCCTGCACCTGGGGCGCAACAACCCCAAGCAGAGCTACAGGCTGGGAGATGAGTGGTTGGAAAGCTGCCTGGCAGAGAAGGACCTGGGAATACTGGTTGATAGGCAGCTGAATATGAGCCAGCAGTGTGCTCAGGTGGCCAAGAAGGCCAACAGCATCCTGGCTTGTATAAGAAGCAGTGTGGCCAGCAGGTCTAGGGAGGTGATTGTGCCCCTGTACTCGGCTCTGGTGAGGCCGCACCTCGAGTACTGTGTTCAGTTTTGGGCCCCTCGCTACAGGAAGGACATGGACGTGCTCGAGCGAGTCCAGAGAAGGGCGACCAAGCTTGTGAGGGGTCTGGAGAACAAGTCTTACGAGGAGCGGCTGAGGGAGCTGGGGTTGTTTAGCCTGGAGAAGAGGAGGCTCAGGGGAGACCTCATCGCTCTCTATAGGTACCTTAAAGGAGGCTGTAGAGAGGTGGGAACTGGCCTATTCTCCCACGTGCCTGGTGACAGGATGAGGGGGAATGGGCTAAAGTTGCGCCAGGGGAGGTTTAGGTTGGATATTAGGAAAAACTTCTTTACTGAAAGGGTTGTTAGGCATTGGAATGGACTGCCCAGGGAAGTGGTTAAGTCGCCATCCCTGGAGGTCTTTAAAAGATGTTTAGATGTAGCCCTTAGTGATATGGTTTAGTGGAGGTCTTGTTAGTGTTAGGACAGAGGTTGAACTAGATGATCTTGGAGGTCTCTTCCAACCTAGACGATTCTGTGATTCTGTGATTCTGTGAAATACACTCAAACTCCGTATCTACTGTATATAGCAAGTAAAGAGAATCCTATCACTCTTAGGTGTTGCTGTTTATTCATTTTAATTAATTATTGGCAGATCATAGAATCACAGAATATCCTGAGGGAGAAGGGACACACAAGGATCATTGAGTCCAACTCTAAGTACACACAGGACCACCCAAAATTCAGACCCTGTGTCTGAGAGCATTGTCCAAATGCTTCTTGAACTCCGGCAGCTTGGTGCCATGAGCACTGCCCTGGGGAGCCTGCCCCAGTGCCCAACCACCCTCTCAGTGTAGAACCTTTTCCTCCCACCCAGCCTGACCCTCCCCTGTCCCAGCTCCATACCGTTCCCTTGGGTCCTGTTGCTGTCCCCAGGGAGCAGAGCTCAGTGCCTGCCCCTCTGCTCCCCTCGTGAGGGAGCTGCAGGCCGCCATGAGGCCTCCTCTTAGCCTACTCTTCACTGGGCTGAACAAACCAAGGGGCTACAACCACTCCTCATATGACTTTCCTTCTAGACTCTTCATCATCTTTGTAGCCTGCCTTTGGATGTTAATAGTTTTATGTCCTTTTTATATTGTGGTACCCATAACAGTACTCAAGGTGAGGCCGCACCAGGGCAGAGCAGCGAAGGACAGTCAATTCCCTCACCCAGCTAGCAGTGCCGTGCCTGATGCACCCCAGGGTATAGTTGGCCCTTTGGGCTGCCATGGCCATTATGAAAGCTCTAGAGCAAGGTGTCTGTAAAAACAGATTTTAATGGAATGATATCTTTAAAACATTAAATGGTTAAATAAAATGTGCAGCTTTGTCCTTTTGATAAGATATACAAAATTTTGTCTTCACCAAAGACTCAGTAAAATGAGCATTAGTTGCTACAGTAGTATGTTTTAAAAATATTTCTCAAGGAATAATGATTTATAAAAGCTCTCATTCAGGAAACAGGAAAAGTTTTAAGGTTCAAAAGATGAGCTATGGATTTTTTATTTTTATTTTTTTCCATCTGGACTGTATGGGACTAATACTTGCTAATCCTTAAAACTATTCTCCAGTATCTATACTCAAATTCCTCTACTGAGTTAAAAAGGTTGTTACACACAGTGAGGATTTTATACAATGAAGTTTTAACAAGGTGATCAGGAGACAAAACTTACTAACAGTTCTGATACCTTCCTAGTTGTATTCCACTAATGCAAAAGATAAAAAACAACAACAAACAGTTAATTCCCATGTATAAGTAATGCCTTCTATGGGCATCTCATCTTTCAATGAATTCCTACGATGCCTGAATTTCTGAAAGATGGCTGCTCCACTTTGCCTGCACATTTCAATGCTATACACCACTGTATTTGGCTGTAACGATACAGCTAAATTCTTCTGATATGTTTGGCACCAATAATATTCCATAGTTCAGTTCTCTTCAGTTACTCAGGCCCTCTCCAGTTCTTATACACATCATGTCTCTTTCTCTTTGAGCTTTTTGAATAATACTGCAGAGAGGCATGCACAAAAATGAAAAGTAAATATCCATGCTTCAGCTTCTTTGTTGTGCTTTACTCTCCTCAATGATTAGAACCAGTAAACTGCTGTTTCTTTTAGGCGTCTTATTGCCTACAGGCATTTAAAAACTAGGTTCATATTTGATATTAAAAAGTCACGTTCTTCCTGACTACAGTTTTCAAAAACAATTTTGTTTAAGATCAGTCATCAAACTATTTCAGAGAGACTCCCCTGATCTGCAGATGATCTGAGTGCTGACAAGAACCTGCTTACACAGCAAGCACAGCTTACATAATACGTGTGCCTCAACTAAGGAAACAAAAACAATTCTGAGCATAAGATTTCCTGAATATACACTCAAAAAAAAAAAAAAAAAAGATTTTCACCTAACATGAATGTTTTTGTTGAACATTCATGCCATTGATTTAAGAAAACGTTTATGAAAAGTATGAGACAGAAGATACATATTGAAAATGAAATTAATATTTTCAGAATATTTTTGCTACATTTACCCAAACTGCAGAAATGTATTGCTTTGTTGATTTCCCTGACAGTAGAGGCAGCTTCTGAAGTACAGGAGCTCCTTTCTGAAGGCAGAGAAAGTTGTTACCATACACATTCAAATATTTATAATGTTTTCATGAAGGCTTTCATGTTTTCATAACTACATTTTAATCTCTTTTAGATTTTAGAGGAATTTCCCTTTAGTTTCTAGCCAGTAGTATATGTAAAATAATTCCATTTACCTACAAATATTTAAAAGGGTCTACCACACACCGTGACTTATAAAATGAAAAGTCTCATGGCTTTTAAATGAAAAAGAGATGAATAATCCACAAGGGACACACTAATTAACCCAAATCCAGTGAATTTCCTTTAAAAATCATGTAACTTTATAGCAAGCAGAAAGTAGCTTGATTATTTAACTCATATCACTCACCTTTGACTGGAAATGAGAAAATATACATAAAATACGTAACCCTGTCAAATGCTCAGTGTTTATGTATGTTCCCTTTCCAGTGACAGAATACTCACAAGGATCCACAGTTTTGCCGTGTGCCGGTAGCGTAACCCTTCCACAGAGTCCCCTGGAAGTGACACAACCAAAACAACTTACTACATCCCTATCTTCTTGACACTGTATGCGAAACACAGTTTCTCCACCATATCCTCTCTTCCAAATTTTCTCGTTTCATTTGCCTACCTCTTACCTCCCTTTTTCCTTCTACTGACATAAGAGCATCTGGCCATAAAAGAACCTCCTTAAAATGATAAGCTTGTATATTTTCAATATTTCTATATTGGATCCATACCCTGCCTCCAAAAAAATTAATAGATAGATAGATAAATAAAAAAGCCATGAGTGGGAATTAATCTGCAACAGAATGTCAGATGATTGAATCAGTGGTGCAAGGATAATCACAACGAAGGGGAGAATTTGACAAGGCAGAAATTACCATTATCCCTTTGGACAGGGGTTCACATAAGGGAATAGACTGATGAGCACAGTGGAGCTCATCGGCTTCTTGTGTCAGTATCACAGTGAAAAATCCATTCTTTCTCTTTGGCTGCAGGCTGTTTTCTCTGCATAACCTTCTCTAGTTGGTCAGTCAGAGATATTTCCTAATCCTTTTAAAAATTCCTTTTAGACTGAACTTCAACCAGCAGCTAAACTCCTTGTACACCTCTGAAAAAAAATAGGTTACAGTAACAGCAGAAATGCCAGTAAAATTTAAAATAACCTTAGCAGTTCCTGTAACATGAAGCAGAGCTAGCAACTCATGAACTTTAAGCACATTCAGAGTGCAGTGATTTATTTAAGGGAGATTATTCTCTTCACACTCTTTCATTTGTCCCCTTCTTTTGTACTGGGAGCTTGGAAGAGAGAACCAGGAACACACAGTATTTCTCCAAAAGTAGTCTTCAAGAGAGAACACTGCTCTTATAGCTGTTGCCTGCCTCTGCAGCAACATAAACAATTCAAATCACAAAAGACAGTCCTTAATATATATGCTTATTTATAACATTTCTGTGGAGGACTATGTGTACAGAGTCATTGACAGATCTCATTTCTTCTTATAAACTTGCAAAAAAAAAAAGCCTTTTATTTGCAAAGTATGTGTAAGTCAGCAAATGCCCAAGGTAATTTTTATTTGTATTTCAAAATATCCTCATGAGTCCCAGGAGATTTATTTGATAGGTAACTGTCTTTTACGATGAACAGAATGGGCACAGATTAAGAGAGATGGTTGCAAAAAGAGATGCTTATTTAAGCTATAATGAGAACTTGTCTATACCATCACAATGCACATTCGTACAGCAGAATAATTAAAGCTGAAGAGATAGGAAACAGAGAGCAGTGTTTACAGATGAAGTTCACAAAGTGTACTTCACGCTTTATAGTTGCAAGAAGTGTGCACTACATGTATAGAGAATAGTGTTAATAGCCTGCTGCATAGGCAAAAAACTGATTTACAAGTGAGGTTACTGTGAAGTTTTCAAACCCAGCTTTTGAATGCTTACTTGCAACTAAATATTCTCAGTGGATAAAAATAAAAAGACTTTGTTCAAGTGAGGAAAGTAAAATAAATTGTGAGTGTATAACATATGCCATTGTGCGGATATAAGAAAAAAGACAGTAGTGCTCAAAAAAAAAAAGTTTGTTTTTTTTCTTTATCCACTTAAGTAGTTGTGTTTTTTTTATGTCTCTGAGTGATATTCTATCCAAAGATGTTGGTTTGCAAAACCAAAACTGTTTTATATGAACATAAATTTTCAAATTTACTTTACTTGAACTTTGAGAGGAAGTGTCATTAAGTGCTTACCTGCTGAAATACTCCATTAACATTTTCCCAAACTAAATACTTCTTTTATTTTGAAAAAAAAAAAAAATCAAAATATATTTTAAATAACATTTCAAGTGTGATAAATTCAAATATTTTAATTTTAAAATTGAGCGTTTTAACTGACCAAGGCTAAACTCAGGAATCTGAAAGAAAATTTCTTTCCTATATCATTTTACTTCTTTAAACAAATCTCACAGATCTTTTTGGAGGCAGCAGGGTGTTAAAAAAAAAAATATTCAAAAACTAGATTTCCAATTTCATTCTAAAAAATTGTTTTCAAAATTAGGGTTGCCTCGCTGAGGATGAGCAACACACTATCACCATAAAATCACCTTACATAGGATTATTTTTTGGTAACATTTGCAAAGAAGTATATTTATTTACCACAAAGCAATGTTTCCAATTATTTTAAATCAGTATAATGAATAAATACCAGATAGTTTGGGTGTAAGTTCAGGTGTGTGTATGTGTAGAATGTGCGTGCTCTTTTCACAGTCTCTACTACTTTACTTTTTAAAAGAAGTAAGCACTACATTTAGAAAAAAAAAAGTAGAAATCTGTATTTTAAGAATTTCAACTGCAGTGTACAATTCAGAGTATTTACTGGGGAAAAAAAGTATGAGAAAAATATTGCTCCTCATTAGCCTTTTCAAAATTGTAGGAAGATTGTTATAAACTGGAAAAGTATCACTTGCAGGTTAAAGCAGAAAAGTATTACCTGTTTATCCACACTAACTGTGATTTCAGAAAAAAAGTGAATTAGAACATTATAAGGAATTTTGACAGAGCTTATAACTGAAGAGATTCATGTTCAGGTGCAAAGACCATTGATTATGATAAAGTAAACATAAGACAGTAAAACAGATCTATTATCAGTATAAAAGGAGAAGTTAAATGCTGTACTAGCTTTGTACGATTAGTCCCAAATATGATGATAAAATTGTTGGAAATATTCTTTCTTCCTTTCAGAAAAAAGACACGGACCTGAAAGATCAAGTTAATATGAAATAGCTAAATTAATACATTTTAGATCAGCTCCAAAACCATTAATACTTCGTATTTAATTGCTATCTGAATATTTAGAAAAAAAATATATATTTTTTAATGTCGATAGAAAAAGAAATCCTCACAGAGCAAAATGCAGTTTCAGAAGGGGTAAGCTTATGTCCTATTTATTAAATAATTGTGTGTTTAAGTGGACACTCAGTTTTTCCTTTGATTATTACAATCACAACGTTAAGAAGAAGAATTTCTTATGTGGCAATAATTTTAACACATCTATAAAAGAAAAAATTGCATGCATATAAGTAGCAGATGATACTTTAAACATCAATCACCTTTGTGTCACTGTAAAAATGTAAACATCACCTGCTGTAACAAGCCACAAATTTATTTTCTTTAAAATGCTTTGTATGTGTGCATAACTGATGTAATTCTTATACCTGATTTAAAATCACCAAATTTAAAACATTTAAAAACCCTAAATTACTACTTATGATTTTGCAAAATAGAATTTACTGAGGGAGGGAATATTTCAGACCCTAGTGCATACTTAAGAGATTTACAGAGATCACAGATGAGAGTGAAAATGGATATGTTATAATGGAAACATTAATTTGTTAAATACCAGCCTACTTCTTTCATTTGGCCAAACAAAACAACAAGAACAATATGCCAAGTGCATTAAAATATGTGGGGCAAAATACCTCATTTTGCAAGAAGGAACACAAAGCTCCCACTCTCCTCTTTCCCCATGAAATTTACAAAGAAATAAGCTTTTCCATTTCCCACCAAACACTGTAAAGAGTATAAACGTTCCAAAATAAAAAGCTTAAATATCATTATATTAATAGTTGCTTTACATGGAAAATTCTTAAACAATGGTTAAACTACCCTAATGCAGATTTCTATATGAAAGCCTAATTTGGCCACTTTCTGGGTATAAGTGCAACTATCAGACCTAATAAAACACCATCTCCTTGTCTCACACCTTTTATAAAATCAAGAGTCTAGAATAAAATGATAGTAGCAATTTCATTGAAGGCTTACCACAGTAACAAGAATGATTGTTTTTTAGTAATTTCTATAATCACAGTCCCTTCTTTTTTTCCTTAGATGCAATATTTTTATTCTCCTTTGTCTATTCTCTTTCTTTGATACATTTTTCAAGGAACAAAGAGGTAGTATAACAATGAGACAAAAGATTTTATTCTGTGTTATGATTGCTTTTTAACGCTGTTTCAACAGTGCGACATGTTCACTGCAACATCCACAGAATTGAATATTCTGCCTTTTACCCAAATTGTCTCCTTAATTATCTGGATTTTCATGCTTCTAATGGCTAAAAATGCTGAAGTTCTGTTGTTTACCTTTGTGGAGGCAATAATACAAAACAGGCTGCACTTCAGACATAGGAGGAGTTAATGGTTAAAACCATGTAGTCAAGTATTTAATCTCATATAAAACTCTTCAACAATTTGTATTTATCCTCATTTTTCAAACTACAATGGCCCTATGTAGACATAATCACATTAAAAATGCCTTCTCAGTTCAAACAGTAACAAACAATATCCATTTTAGCATATTTTTTTATCTGCAACTTCCAGACTTATGTTTTTTCCAGTGGCAATTATTATTGTAAGTATTGATCTGGTCTCCTCTCCTTTGCCTTCTTTTTTTTTTTTTTTGATAGAAAAAAAAAGAAAAAAAAACTAAAACGGAACAAAAGAAAAGCAAACAAGAAAATAATTCCTAGCCCCCAAAAAGTTGATAAAAATTCAGCTAGATTACTACAAAGTGTGGAACTGCATAAGATCAGCTTGTGCCAGAGAAGTCTGTCTACTAGTGCCAATGAAGATGAACCCTTTGTATAATCCTTGTCATAAACTGACCAAACTGTAAAGTGCAGCTACTTTTGTATTATTTTTTATTTTTTTTTTTTATTTTTTTCCACCTTGTTACATTCTTTAACATTGCCAGAATTACTAGGAAGTAGAAGAGTCCTTATTCGTCTTCACCCATTTCTTTGCAGTTACTGACCATGTTAATAACCATAGTTACTTCAATTCATATTTTGCAGTCAGGCTTTCCACAACCTAGGAAAATAAGACTCATTCTTGCCAGAAGAGGAGAAGCACCAATTCAGGGATCTCTCAAATAATGGTCACCCATTCCAGCTGGATAGGAATTCTTTGAAGGCTTCAAAAGCATAGAATGAAAAGATCCAGTACATTTCTCTGTAGCAACATTACTGCTTGATGTCCAGTCTTATTCTCTCTTCCAATATACCACCATATTTTGCCCCAACACATTTAGATCATGTTCTATGTTACTATGATATATTAATAACTTATCATTCACATCTCTAATTCAAATTGAAGCATGCAAGGATTTTCCTCACATTAGCAAAAGGTATAATGTTCAGAGACTTTATTTAGTAATTGCCTTATTTAAACTCCCATGGGTCTGGCCACATGTAGTGCTTTTCCTACAACAACTGGACCATATTCAGGCAGAGGATGGCAAGGAAATGATATCTAGACTGTAGCATTTTTATCCTTGCCTGACTGTGAGTTTGTTGATAACTTGAGTAATTCAAGATGTGGCATTTAATTCACCATTTTAGCTGACAAGGTTACAGGGAGTTCCTTTGCAATCTCTTCACTCAGTAAACAAGCACAAAATAGAGATTAGATTATGTTTCTGGTTTCTGTTGTCAGGACAGATAAAGTTGAATGGAATTCTATTTTTGAAGCATTCCTCTACTAAATTGCATATTCCAGAGGCAGGCTAGTGTTGCATTATTTCCCGATTGCCTTTTCCTCTTGTTTACTTCAGCCAAAAAGTGGCAGCTCTCTCTGTGGATGCTGTTACATGTAATGCAATGCTACACGTAATGTAAGGTAAAGGATGAAAACAAGGAATCCTTGTGCAGTTGACAATTGGCAATAGATAACAATACAAGGTATTTCACTATCAAGGAAATTACTGCTCTAAAAGACTTTTCCAGACTAAAGAGCAGCATGAGGAACTATTTTCTCAAGTTCTCTTGGAGGTCACCTGAGGTGAGAGTGAACTGCATAAACAGGAAGATAATGTATGGGAGGAAAGGGTGATCGGCAGGAATAAACCAGTGTCTTCATACATCTCCATTTCGAATGGGGATGTGACAGAAAAGTAGTTTAAGTGGAAGAAGCAGTAGGTTATCAATGAAAATTTGGCAGCTTTTTGGTAGACTTAGCAAACATCACATACCTAATGAAATGGAAAGAGATTCCCTTGAATATGTAATGGAAAAACTGACAAGCTGGGTCTTACTACCATGTGCTTTGATGATGCCATACATAGGTCAATATAACATAGAAGTCTAATGAAGGACCATTTTCACTTATTGCCTGTTTTTATTGCGGTTGATACAACTTCACATAATTGAGAAACTATTTTTGGTAGATACTGATGAATGCATGTAGTAACCCCACATTCTTTTTGTAAGAAATCATAATAAAAAATTATTACGGAATATTTTTCTAATTACCACCAGTGAAATGGTGGATGGGAAGATATTTGGTTCATACTATACTGAAACTAATCTGCTAGATTTTTTCATCTAAAAATGAGAATCCAGATATTTCACTTTTAACGATTTAAAAATATTTACTTTGACTCAATCAAAGAAAAACTTTTTTTTTTTTTTCTCTAATTTGAATCAATTTTGGGCCAATGCTGATTAGGAATGGCCAGGCAAATTTTTAAGAATTAAAAATTTACAGAATTTTAAGAACTAAGAATTCTGTCCTTTTATTTATTTATATGAGTGTAATCACAAAATAAATGGTTTCTGTGATTCCCACTTTATTTAAGCTTTGTTACGTGGCCATTTTGAATTTCAGAGAAAAACATTAAATGTATTCACCATACCTCATATTGCAAACACATGATAAGACTAATTAATACTTCTGGAATGAAGATATTTAACTGGACAGCTAACTGCAGTGGACATTTTATATAGAACTCTTCATTCTAAACATCCTTGTGTGATCTTAACTAAACCAAACAGACTGGCTGTTCCACTCTGACGATGGAGGCTTGTTAATCTGGACACATATACCTGGACCTACCCTTCACACCACTATGAGATAAGGTGTTTCAGTGTGAGACTGGTGAGGACTGTTGTAGCAGCAAAGAAAGCACAACATGAGGCCTAAGCTGCTCATAAACCTTAATTAGAAACAATTTGTTTATAATCAGGGATTTTATATCCTCTTCTAAGTACTTAGTCCTCTCTGTGGTGGCTCTTTTCAGGAATTTCACCAGGTAAGCACTGTAAAATCCTTTATGTGCATGTTATATCTGAATGTCTGTGGCATCTTCACATGTGTACACTGAAGAAAAACTAATTCTTTGTAGTAGCGACTTCTGCTACACCACATTTTTTATTGTGTTCTCTGCTGGAAAGATCACACAGCAGTGTACAGACATTTGATGGGCAGAGCTAGACTTGGTGCACGGTGGTGGTTTTCAGTAAAAACTAATTTTAGGTACTTTTCAAATGGCATGTCAAAGTCCATCTCAAAACATTTTGAGTAAGAACTCCTGATGGTTTACGAGGTCTGAGGTCTAGGCTGTGACTCCAACTGTGTTTTTCATCTTTTTACACCTGCTACCTGTGAGATCTGTAGTTGTGTCTTCCAGGAGGTATCAGAAACCTTTTGAAAGCACAGTAGCTAACAGAGGAACAGTAGATAATAGAGATTCAAAGAGGGATTTTGGAGCTAGCTGTAATGAAACCTATTTAATATTTGGATATAGCACTTTTCCTCTCCTAAAAAAAATTTTAAAATCCTTAACGGATTCAGAATACTAAGCTTGTAGAATAGGTGCAGGTATACCTGCACTCAAAGGTGCAAATATAGAGAAAATATTTTAAGTATCAAATAAGGGGCACAAAAGGCATAGAAAAAGTGAAGGGGCATGTAAATTGTAGAAAATAGCTTGCAAGTAGAAAAGAAGTACAATACGTTGCACAACATGAGAAACATGATACGTGAAGAAACTGTTGTGCTTGAAGGATCATTCTTTCTAGGTCGGATCATTGACCTATTGCATTTATTACCCAGTTAACCCAGATATACAGGAATATCACAATTATATTGATTCCTGAAACCAGAAAATGCAACCCAAGAAACAATTTAGACTTTACCTGAATTAAACTGGAAGAAAAACAGTAAGAGCTTTACAGCACTTAAGCTACGGTTTGAAATTCAAAAACTACTTGAGAAAATGAGACTAGTAAACTTTCCATGGTGAAAGCAAGCACCTTCTTAAGAACATGTACAAATATTTCTTCTTATTTTAGAAAAGTATTGTTTGAGATGGTAGACTGTAGTAGTCAATGTATAGAGAAAAACAAAACAAAACAAAAAAAACCTGAAATGTCTGACCAAATGAAATTTTAAGTTGAGGTTGAAGATTGGAAAAAATGTAAGCCTTTTGAGGGTTAGTACTGACATTTATAACTATTTCCTTTTAAATTTCTCCTACTTATGATACTGTAAGAGTATAGGCTTTCATTAGAGTATGTTTTTCTGGGTGGAGATGGAGGAAAAGGAGTTGAGGCATCCAAAGCTGAGACTTTCTGGCAGCAGATTTGAGCTTGCTCACTCTATGTAAACTGGAACAATCCCAGCTGGGAGAGCATTCATGTACCCCGATTTCAGACAAGGAAAATGAACTGTAAGCCTGAACTGGGTCCCAAGTTCTGTCCTTGATGACACTGTCCTCTGGAGAAACGGTTATTGGAGTAGGAGTCATTGCATTGTCCAGATCAATCACCAAATCACAGCAGTCAGTGAGCAATACTGGGTGGGGAAGAGGCACAACGTTGCCCAGAGGGCGACTCTGAAATTCCATATCTACAGCCACATCGCTAGAGATGGTCCTTTAGCCATTCTTGAATCACAGATGGAGAAGCCCTGGGGAAGGAACCGCTTCAAGCAGATAACACTGTTTATGTGACAGTACCCTTACAGCCAACTTCTGGCCCTGCATCTCCTCAAAGTGACGGATGCCATCTCACCCTCCAAACTGACAGACCTTCACGTAGGCTTATTATGTGGATGTTGACAGGTGGCTTAAAATGACATCAAGGAGCAGCAGAAGGAACTGGTACAAGTAAAGGGGAAAAGTAATAGTGGAGCTGGGAGCCAGAAAGTTTATATTAATGACTCAGTCTCCTTGTTTGGAGGTTAATTGTCCAGTACACGCTTGCAGACACTCATTTAAAATAAGATGGTTTATGGCATTCCCCATCCTCTCAGGCTCTCAAGCCCTGCAAGTGCCCTTACTGAGAATTCAGTTTATTTCACAGCATGTTTTAGGCTCATCTGTTTCTTTTAAAGATGATAGTGTATTATATTGACATTGGAAAGTGAATTGTTAAGCTTCAGATACAATAGGTATGCATAACTGGGAACAGTAACGCTGATGCTAAAAATTTTTATAGGGGAAAAAGGAAAAAAAATTTCTCTAAGTGTAAAGCAAATAAAAGTTTATATGAATGCTTACATGAACAGCAAAATGATTTAAATATATTTTTTTATGCCAACCAAACAAGGAATGTTGCTAAACCAAAATACAACAGAAAGCCATTTGTACTATCAATTTGATATGACATATACATAAGTGTATGAACAGAAAAAAAAAAAGGTTTATTATTTTAATTACTAGAAGTTCAGCCATTTATAGTATCATGCTGGTAAAACAAGAGGACAAAAGCAAGGCTATAGATATAGGTTATCTAAATGTGCATTACAAATGTCTCAAATATTCATTTAAAAAAATAGAGAAATGAAGAAATGAAGTCCAGACTGATTTTTTTCAGCACAATCAAAAAGACAGTAAAAAGAAATGTCACTTTTTATTTTTCAGAACACACTGTACTACATTTATAGTATGCATACATACTGGATCATAATTATTTAAAAATATTTCCATACATGATCAGGGTACACATATTTTAAAATGCTGTAAATAACAGTGTCACACACAGACATAGAACCCTACAAAAGCTATCCAAATTTCACAGTTTGTGCATGAATGTCTACTTAGATTTTTTGTAACATATCTTTGGCTCTGCAATAAGAGAGTTTTGTAATGAACACAAACTTTTCTCTTAAAATTCCATTTTCCCATAATTTTAAAATAAGCATCTATTACTTTGATGTTACAGAAAATGTATAAATTTTTTTTCTTGCCCATCCAATTCCTGACCAAGTAACATCAACTTATGGTATGATGCAGCACTGACAGCACATTTCACAGGTTCCCCGCAGAACTAAGACACGTAGCAACAGCCACCTCCTATTAACAGGCAGATACCTCACATTCATGAGCACTTTCTGAGACCTTCTTAAGGCCTTCTACATAAGTACTGAGGTAAATACTACACTTGTATGTCAGTATGGACCTCAGAGGTATCTTGCTTATATACATGTAAACCTAACTTTCATAGTACCTTAAAAGGTGCTATTCTCATACACTCCCTTCTGATCTCTATAAAGCAGATGTTGGGAGACTGCTAAAAACCTGACATAATATTGAAAAGAAGGAAACAAGAAAAGATCTAAAAGCAAAAAGTATTTTTGTTGTTGTTGTTTGTTTGTTTGTTTTTTAAAGGATATAAATACCACTGTGTATATAAAGTAAGCTGGGTTACAGTTGAAGTTGTGGTAGTGGATTGATTGCTGGGACAAACCTGTTGAAGACAACTGTTCAAACCAATAATAAATTTGCTTATCTAATTTAAAAGGAAAATGAATGTAGGAAGGCTACCAAAACAAACACATGCATCTTTTCATTAAAATATAATGATGCAATGGATCAATCCATATAATACAATCTAGTAAAATAGCAAATAAAATTACTGAATGTCTCATGCTGAAACACAGGACATACCAAATACAAACAGTGAAAATATTGCTGTGTTTCAGTCATAATGGTATTTCAATATCACTCACAACTATATAATTGCAGGTAAATTTTCCTGAACTCAAGTAGTACAAATGCATAGAGCAATCACATCCTGAAGTAACTTGCTTAATGAAGCACCAGTTTCCAAGAAAAAAATGCAGCACTAAAAAAATCCCTAATCATGTGCAATTCTTAGTAATGTCTCACAATAGCTTAGCTGTGTATTTGTTAGTTATGATGAACAGGAAAATAATGTTTACTTTGAAGAAAACAGCATGGCTTTCACAGAGGTAGCCTAAACATTATATGTTATTAAAAAAAAAAAAAGGCAAAAAAGAACAGGAAACATAACTTTAAATATAAGCTCATATTAAATTGAAAATAAAACATTAGCTACAGAAAAACCTTGCCCTTAAGCATCCTGTCTTTGACACATCTTTGATGAAAGAAAGACATGTCTTTGAAGAAAGCAGTGCACTCTTGGTAGAGCCACATATCTTACCTATCCTATTAGAAAGAGAAGTTGATCTTTACAAGGAACCTCTCCACCTACATGGTAAAAATAACACTCTACTTCATTTTGGTAGACCTGAGGGAGAGGTTCAACTCGCTGCCAGCAGTTCCTGCCTCATCACCTGTAATGGAAACCCAGGAGATCCTCTTCTGGGTACCACTAGACAGTGGCTCATCACATCCCAGGAACATCTGCTGACAACAGAATTTTGTGAAATAGATGTATTTTAGCCACTGTAAACCGGTAACCCACAGCTGGCTTGTGCTGTAACAGCACAGCCACACATTCCAGATTTTTCACACAGTCCTCTGAAATCTCTGACCTGGACTTCACAGACTCATGGCAAGCTCTCAAAGCCCAGTTTTAGGAGCCGTCAATTCCCCCAACAGATCCAAGCTGTTGAAGAATAATATATTCTTCTTCCAGCGAAGGAAATGCCAAGCCAGGACCATCCCTGTTTTGAGAATGAAAAAGAAGAAAATTTCCTGGCAACTTCCTGTAACTGCCAGGGAAGGAAGTCAACCACCCAGTACCTCTCTCACAGGACCCATCTGAGCACTTATCAAGCAAGGCAGCCGCAGGGCTCCTGGCACTGCTTAACTGCACATCACCAAGAGACCAATTTGGTGAAGAGCTGCCCAGGAAATGAGGTAGTCTGCTTTTTCCATTAAAGGGCTGTCTGATCACCCAAGAGGAATTTCCTTCAAATGCCAAAAAGTCACTTTCCTCAAGAGGAAAAAAAAATCATCCAACACACGACAAAACACTCTGCAAAGAAGTAGACCTGTGGGGTCACTGTTATAAGGCAACTTGAACAGGCACAGATGAAGAAGATCGGAAGACTTGGCAAAATCCTCACTTCCAGGAACAATAATTTTAAATGATTCATATGCATCCCATTAGAGTCTATTTACTTTTCATTCATATTATATGAAAGTAGCTGTGAGTAATCTGGTATTTGTTTACATTGTACAACATCGGAAATCAGAGGCATTAATATAGTGCTTACCTTAGCCAAAAAGTGACAGAACTTGGAAGTAAACGTTTGAAACAACTCCTCCTTTCATTTGGACCTCTTTTTATGGCAACAATTAGCGCATGTATGTAGGTCTAGGTCTAACTTCAGTTATGTTCTATGCCTTTGGCAAGATCATTTAATCTCTCCATTTATTCTGCTTTAAACATCAGAATAACTAAATGTTTTACACTGCAAAGAAAGTCTCTGTTAGTCTTAGCTCCAACCAAGATAGTTTGGAGATATAAAGCATTTTTGGTTTTATATATTTTAAATGAGCCCTAGTAGCTCCTGAAATACAAGGATGCAAAGCATTTTCTTAAAATGAAACAGATGAAATAGTGGGGGGAAAAAAATCAAAGTATTAAATTTACATAATTCTTATTCAATATATAATTCCCTACAATGATGAGCTATAAAAATAGTTAAATGTGAGTTTCAAATTATCCAATAATCAATAATTCATTGAATAATATATGTGACAAACAATATCCAACCATCTCTAATTATACAGCTCTTTACCCCCTCCTTAATTCTTGTCATTTTCATAACTTTGGGAGAAATTAACATTTGTGGTTACATGACTTTTCACTAAAATGTTTTGTTTTTAAAATGTGTGGTGAAAATCCTTTTAGAGGTTTTAGAGTTAATAATTCCAAAGGAGAGCAAGGCAGAAGAATCTTGCTTCCCACTGATACAAACAAACAAACAAACAAACAAACAAAAACACACTTGCCCCCCCCCCCCCCCCAAGTGATTTATATGGGAATATATCCATCTGAATACCAGAAGCCTTAGGAAGAGCTGTTAGATATCTGCTAAGTATCATCCTCACTTTTTCATGTCACCAGTAGGAAGAAATGGCATTTGAAATTCTGCAAAACCATCTACCAAGATACATCCAATTATCTTGAAGGACTTCATCTATTTGCTTTTATAGTGAAATGGTAGAAAAATATCATTAATCCCCCTTGTGAAAAAGCTATGGCCTAGGTCCCCTCAAAGACAGCTTGGGTAGGACATTTAACCCAGTCTTCAGATAGTATTTCACTCCCAGTTGTCTCTCAGCCAATACTTCTTGCTTTACTTGTCTCATTAAAATATCTCAAATACGATTGAATGCTGACATTTGGTACCCGGAAGAAAAAATATGACCATCTACCAGATTAAAGAAGAAAATATTAACCCTTGCAAAAACAAATCCTGAAGAAGGAATAAGAAAGAATTAAAACCTGTTTTGCTCCTGTTTGAAACAAACCTGTCCACCTAAGTGTGGTTTTATATCCTCTGAATTCACATACCCTGGAGTTTTACATGCTCCCCTTCACAGGTGTGTGAGCTGTATGACAGGTGGAGAAGAGAGGAGGTCATGATCCTAACTGTGCTTTGAGTAAGATCACAACAGGTTCTGATTATTTGTCAGATATGGCACTTTCTAAAACTGATCATTTCTCCCCCTAAAAATGTAAATAACACAGGTAGGATTAAGAATCTTAAATGTTCAGGATCAGATTGTTTCCTTCCTGAAGAATAAGCTCAAGACTTACATACCTACTCCACATCTACCTTCTTCTTCTAAGGACCTTCCATTCACAACAAAAATACTACATTTACCAGTGGGAAGAGTAACATTACACGTGATGGAAAGTAAACATATATATAGAAGTAGAATAGATCTATAGAAGTAGACAGCTTTTTAAGAAATACTACCCTTGCTTTTAAACTTTTAACATAAATTCCTGACATACCTTAAATTTCTTCTTCCAATAAGTAATGCTGGAACCAATTAACTTTTATGAGCTTTATATGACTTTTGCTTCACATTATTCTACTGTTTCAGGGAAACACTTCTCAGAAATTAAGAGTCACAAATGTTCAAAGGATCTTAAACTTACTACACTCCCAGGACTTGATTTCTCTACTTTGGGAATATTAAGCTGCATTTTTTAAAAGTCACTGTCATTACACAAGGAGAATATAACTGGGGGCTGAGGAGGGTGCAGGAAGCAATCCACTTCAGTCATGTACCTTAGATCCTCCGATTTTTATTTTTTTTTATTTTGCTTTTCTGAAAGAATAGTCTTTATAATAAAGTTCTCTTCTAGACAGGAACATGTTTTATACTGACTAGGCATAACAGCAACAACAACAACAACAACAAGTATTTCAGAGGTACTTGGGTTTAAAAAAAAAAAGCTAGATTTTGCCCAAATCCATTCACTCCAATATCATAGTGTATTGAATTTATATGGCAAGGTTTTGGTACTGGGGAGGCTGCAAGTGTGGCCTCTGTGAGCAGAGCCCAGCAGCTGCCCCATGTCAGATCAGAGCCAGCTCCAACCAGCCCCAAAAGGGACCTGTTGCTGGCCAGAGCTAAGCTGATGAGTGATGCTGGCTGAATCTCTGTGACAGCATGTTTAAGAAAGGATAAGTCTGCTGCAACATCTGGGAGAGAGGAGTGAGAAAACAGAGAAAAAAGCAGCCCTGCAGACACTAAGGTCAGTGCAGAAACAGGTCAGGAGTTGCTCCAGGTGCTGGAGCTGAAGTTCCCCTGCAGATCAGGGAGAGCCCCCGCAGGAGCAGGCTCCAGGTCTTTCCCTCTAGAAAATGTGCTAATCATTGTACTTCTACCTCTGTATCATTTCAACCTCTACTTCATGAAAAAGTAGGATCGGGCCTCAAAAAAAGTCAGTGTCTGCAGAATTATACTTTTTATAATAAAGGTAGTCATGATCAGTTAGAACATGTCTAACTGCCAACATCAGTGTTAACATTAGTGAAGTACAATTCCCTTCTTCAATCCAAAAGCTAATCAGTTAGGCTAATCTCTTATTCAGGCGTCCCTTGCATACTTGGTCTAAGCCATTTGCATTTTTGATGTCTGTATTTATGTCATTACTTCCAAACGTATCACCCTCTTGTATTAGTGCTTGCTAAGTGGAACCACACAGATACATCCAGTCTGTACACATTTGCTGTGTATAATGATACTTTGCATTCTCTTTTGTCAAGCAGGACTACATGGAAAATATTTTATGCCAAAATTGCCTTTTTTTGACCACCAGTCCAGTAACTTGCACACTAGAGATTGTAAGTTCTTGACAGACACTTCACTCATACAAGTATGTTTTTCTACTTTGGGGAAACATGACAGAAGTTGCAGAGAGTAAGTTTTTCATTTTAATAGCACTTTTAATTATAGTCTATGTATCTGATGAAAGATAACGAGGGATCTATCTTCTTATGTTTATATGGATAAATATATTACAGCCTTCAGATACTACAGAAGAGCTTTTATTAGTTATCCTTCAACTCCAGTGCAGTGATCAATATAGAAATTCTATTTCATAACTATTTACAAAAATAGGGTCACAGATCTTTAGAAATAAAACAAAACCACAGTCTACACTTGTGTCAAGGAAGGGCTATAACTAAAGGAAACTTAAGGAAAGTATGCCTAGGGTTAAATCACTAAGCTGTGAGAAAATAATTTTTTCTTCCTACAGCATCTTGCTTCAGACATGGATAGAAGTATGTTTATTCCAGATTTCCATTTTAAAAGTATCTATAGGATTCGTTATATAACTGTCACTGTGTGGCTTTTAGTATATAACAGTTTTTATTAATAGATATTACTGCCCTGAAGAACAGTAAAGAATTGACTATCTTTCTGTACATACATCAAATGAAGTCAAGCTATATGAACTGCTTTTATTACAAATGACAGTATTAATTTATATGTCGCAATAAGAGAAGATAGCTGTATATTTCTTGACAGACATAAATAAACACACATTTCTGCCAGCCGGTCTTGCTAATAATTCTTTTTTCTCTCTCTCATTCTGCATAAATCCCAAAATACATGAAGAATTTTGTTGGATTATTCATTGCTGTTTGCCTGTCTTCTATAATGTACTTTCTTTTTTGGTGGGTATGAACATCAGTGCTAAGATATTTCAGTGCATCATGTCTATTTAATTTTTATTACTCACATTTTTGGACAAGTAAAACTGGAGGCAAACTATTCTGATTCTATGTAAATAGACAAATAAATCTGATAAAAAAAATACAAAATGCAGATGAGTAATAACTCACATACTCTAATTAATTACACTCAGTTATCAGGAAGTTACTTGGAGATTTTTCCCTTGCTCTTTTGAGATTTCTTTTTTTGTTGTTTTTTAAGCAAAACAGATCTGGTTACTGCCTGTTTTAAAACACTATTTAATATCTGGTCCACATAATGTATCTGAACTTCCTTTCCTCTCCACCATGGAAGGTTGATGACAATGTTCTCATAACTTTCATTTGCATTTGGCCTGTCTTCTGCTATTCAAATGAGTGTTGCTTAAAGATACCTCAGCAGAATTAAGGATGGTGAATAAATCCATGTTTATATTTGACAGCATTTGAATAGATTCAGGTATTAAGTGATGAGGATGGAGAATTAAAAAAAGTCTAGAGTCTCTACTTCCCAACCTCAGATTAGCAATGTGAGTACCACCAGCTTTCACTGAGGTCATCTGGTGCCTTCAGTGGCTCCAGAAACAGAAGTCAGTCTCACTGTATGGCATTACCACTGCTTCTGGGAAACTTGAGGGATGCGAAAGTCAGTATCATTGCATGTTCCTAGGTTTGTGCTGCCTCAGTGCTCATAATGGTTTTCATAATGTTTTTTGGCACATCTAAGTTATAGCAGCAAATGCTGGGCTCCCTTAGGTAGCATGGTTGTCCATGACTGAAGTACAACAGTTCACAACCCCCATCTTTCCCACTCCTGTTGCTTTTCTCTCTGTTACTGCCAAAATTACTAAGGCAAAGGAATATTATGCTGGGCCCACTCTGTAGATAAGTTTTTTATAACTCCAAAAGATAAGTGACAGATAAGTGTGTTACTGAAAATAAAACAATAACAGAAAGCATGAGCTTAATTCAAACCTATGGCCAAACTGATGAAATGCTAATTATGTGTTCTCCAACAGACTGGATTCTGTGCTCATTCAGTCTGGCTGTTCTTGTGAGCACATCACAGAAATGTGACAGGTTGTTCAAAAGAGGTGTTGGATCAGGTTCTAATGCAGAACACTACACACACAATTCAACTGAACTTTGTATCAAATCTGGCATCTAAATCTTAGCAAGTTTCATCACTACCTGGCACAGCTGATAGAAAAGTTCAGCTTTGAAAAGTTGCATGCTGTTTAATTCAGAATACAGAAGTGTTTACAGAAACAGAACACCCAGCAGCTTTTAATGTTTAATTCTCTTTGTTGCTCTGCTTAATCATTTCTCTCTCACAACCACACAATAGCATAAGAAACTGATTTGTGAATACAATTTCTACTTCCTTTTATAAAAATGAACATTGACATCTACAAGCATATAAGCAGCCCAGTAAAAAACAAACAAACAAAAAAAACCCCCACACTTATGGACTGTCATTAGGCTACTTCTTCACTTTGAGCTGTAATTAAGGGATATATCAGATATAATGACCCATTTCCATCAGTGTGAAGAACTAGGAATTTAGTTCTAGTTTTGCTTCTGAGCTCCATATAAGGATAGAACTTGGTACATGCAAATATTCCCCTTCATCTTCCTAGTATCCATGAGAAAAACACAGACCAGAAGGGAAGTCTGCACCATTTGACCAGAAATGATTCAGATATCTAAATAATAACAATAATAATTAAAATTATAATTAAAAAAAAAAAAGTGATCGAGAGAAAGGTTAAATGCCCCAGAGTCAGGAGAAACTTCTTCCTGAAACCCTAAGCATTCCCTGTATGCACAGCAAGCATATTCAGATAAACACAATTGTCAGTTAAGACTTCCCACATATGCAATTTTTAGTTGTTTATTGGTGAGAAGTGTCTTAAAGCATTGTGAAATTACCCATTGTTAAAGAAGATATCAGGTCCCTAATATCAGATACCACATTGCAGATTGAATGCAACTGAAACTAATCCCATTAAATTGAGCTAGAGTAACATAACAGAGACTACATATACTATGGGGTTGGAGGGATGGACATGACCCAAACCATCATTTCATTTATTTTGTACAGCTAAGCTTGAAAAGTAGTTCCTTGATTTATTACACATTTATCTTCTGAAAGGAATGCCATTTCTTGACCTCTCTCTCAAACTACACTACTAGTAAAACTGCAACCTGAATTCCTAACTGGGATTCTACTGGGGATTCAATGGGGGTTTGACCAATAAGCATACCATGATAGAAAACTCTGCTTACTTGTAGCATTCTGTACTCCACATCTTTGAGTTTCATCTGAAACTGCTTCTCACTTGTGAAAGGAATCCCTCGCTAGTTTCTGTTATTTTACTACTTCATTTCAAATCTACTCATAAAATCCTATTTTGTTGCAGCAAGCATAAAAACTTGTGCAAGGGGTGATGTGGGCACACCTACATTATCTTTGCTATCGATATTGTCTTCTCCTAATTAATACTGTCAATTTAAGTTCCTCTTGCTTCCTCAGTCCATTGCCCCATCTTAGTATCAGGTCTTTGGTATAGATATCATCTCCCTGTTCCCTGTAAAGCATCGAGAAGACATTAGCATTATCTCTAAATTTCACAGCAAATATAAATGTGTTTTTTTCAAAAACACTTCACAGAAGACAATGAACTAGCGTTATTAAGGATGGGTTTTAAAATGTTTTTAAAAGATTCTCTTTTCTTAGGTTGAAAATTTGAAGATTTTATAAGGATAATGTCTTATATATCTATCATTATGAGCTAGATTCCCTGGTGCAAGTCCCTTTGTGAACAACTTGTAATAGCTGTGCAAGTATCAGCTATCTCAATACAGGCATAGAAAATAGAAAGTTACCAAACAGAAAATTACCAAATAGATGAAAGTATCATCTCTTCTCTGAAATTGTTACTTTCCAACAAATTCTAAGGTACATACATGAACATTATCATCTTGGTTACATTTCCAAGTGATTCTTTAGTTTCAAGAAGAGAAAGCTGAGGGGGAACATAGTGATGTACCTGACTATCAAACAGGAGTGTATAAAGAAGATGGAACCAGACTCAGAAATGTGCACTGAATGGACAAGAGGCAATGGGCACAAAGTGGAATACAAGAATTTCTGTTTAAAAATAAGGAAAACAAAAAGCAAACAAAGAAAAAAAAACCCCTCACATTTTAACGTATTGGTGATTGAATGCTGGAACAATTTGCCAACAGAGCTTGAGGAGCCTTCAACTCTGAAGACATCAAAACCCAACTGGACATGTTCCTGAGCAACCTGCTAGCTTAGTCCAAAGCTAACTCTGCTTTGAACTGGGGGATCGGACTAGGTAGTCTCTGTAGGTCCATTCTGTCTTCAGCTATTCCATAATTTTGAATACAAAGATGAAAAGAAATCTTTTTTTTTTTTTTACCATACCAGACCTTAATTTTATGAAAAAATAATGGCAGGAATAGAATAAACTAAAAAAATAAAATAAGCAAACAAAACAACAACAACAACAAAAGCAACAAAAATGTGATCACTGAAAGTTGACTTTTTGAAGACTAAAAATTCTCATCCTACAATCGTGTTCTACAGCAAAGTGAAAACTACCAATTTTATAAATGCTTTTATTTTCTATAAAACTTTTTAATAGCAAAAACATGCATGCAGGGCAAGGAAATACAGATTTTTATGCTGAAGTAAATAAAATCCACCTTCAAATGTTATGATCTACTTTAAGTATGAAAGAATTACTGCAGCAAATCAATTTCAGGGGAGGAATACGCCACTGCACACAAAGTACTCAAGTCACAGTGGAGCCAAACACTACCAGAGTTTCCATTTTATTCTATTCCTGTTACTGGTGAACAGAAGAGGCACAGGTATAGAGGAAAGCTTAGATGCACTTCAGTGTTGCAGCTGTGACTGAGGATCAGACTAACATCTGCAGTATCATAAAGACTGAGTTCTTCCTGAACAGACTCTCACTAATGGGCTGCTTTTTAAATTTATTTATTTATTTAGGTGGTCACACATTAAAAAAAAATCAGAATGATGTAGCTATTCCAACTGTTTCCTCAAAGTAATTGCTTACACAAACTGAAGCCACGTGACTTCAACAACCCTTTTGTGTTTAAGATGGCTTTAAAATTCCTCAGAATTTTCCCTGCCTAACTTGCAGTCTATTCCACATTAAGACTATTATATTTGACGCAGTAAGAAGGCAGAAATTACATCAGTCTGTTCAAGTCCAAGCATATGGTCAAGCAAAACTGATATTAACATCAACATGTCCTTACAATGTGATAAATATTATGCAGTCATTGCATTTTCCCGACAAAGTATAAGAGGCAGGTCTATCTGCAGAACGTGTACCACAAAGTGCCAATTAAAGACTGAGAAATACAGTAAACATTCAGCTCACATAAATACATTTTTAAAAAGTGACATTCTTTCCATGGAAGAAACTCAGTCATGTTTACGAATAACACAAATGAACAAGGCCAGTCATATTCTGAACCTCCCTCTTTCTCTTCCCCTCGATAGATCTTTTTCTACAGAAAATAGAGAAATTTTCTATATTCCAGCATTCACCAGTGATGAACACTGTCACATAAACCCCCTCATACCATAAAAATGAACTGACAGTACTAACATTATCTACTGATACACTTCCATTTTGTATGCCATTTGACAGGGCTTGCCCTTGCTTTAGTGCCTTCCTGTTCCTGGTGGGAAGAGACAGGCCTAAGGCAAAATTTTTAAATCACATAATAAGTAGAAGCAGAGAAGAAAAGAAAGGTATAAGTAGCCTTAAGTAGTTCAGAAGAGTGCTCTTAAAATTCTGTGTTCTAATTGAAACAATTCCCAAATTTATATGTTTACTCTTTATGTGAGGTTCACAGAAGAAACTCTGTATCTAACAATTTTATACGGATTATTAATTGTATATAAATAAAAATAATGTTTTAACATTATTTTCAGAAGACTACAACTGAAGAAGTTAGGCAGGTAAGAAGCATCATGATAATTAAGAAAAAGAAATCTTAATTAATAAAGATAATTTCTCATGAAAAGTAGGTTCTTAATGGGAATTCTTAAACAGGGAACAGAAGGATAGCAGGACATATACTCTTCCCAATTCCCAGCTTACAACGTGGTCCCCAACCACTATGATCAGGACATAAAATCCAGATCAGCTGGAAAGGAACCATCTTAGAGAATACGAACATCTACTCAGAGCTTTTAGTCTAACAACCTTCATTCACCCATTGGTGATGATGAGAAGAAAGAGTAAGAGCTGAGACTCTGAAGAAGTTAAGGCTGATGCTAATTGATCAAGTAAATTTTAATTGATAAGTATTATTCAGAATTACAAAGGAAAAACATGAGGTGGGAGTGTGTAACCATTTTTGTAAAAAAAAAACCCAAACCTCGAACTTTCATAGCTAATCTGTTATTACTTACCATGTCCCTACTGTATACACAGAAGTTCAGGGTAATTTACCACTGCTTTAAGAAATTCTGGGTTATGTTATAAACAGTATCTCTGTCTATTGTGCTTGATGATCTTAAGGGTCTTTTTCAACCTAAATGATTCTATGAGCAAATGTAAGATACAGAACAATTCAATTGAAGGGGTGGGAAGAGTCACATCTGATAAAATTACAAATCTGCCAAGCATTGACAGGGATAAAAGAGACTGATGTGGTTTCCAATTCATAATTAAACACACTTTTTTCAAGAATATGACAAAGATCAAGAATTTCTGTAAAACAGTAATTTGCAACTGCAGAGGGACAGCTAGTTCTTAAAAATATCCACACTTAAAGCATTAAAATCAGTGCAAGCAGTGGAGCTGCTCATATAGTTCTCATATGAATATGATCACCCCTCACATCCCACCTAGAAGGCAGAACACAGGATCAAACTGAATTCCTACCTGTGAGACAGCAAGCATATAGGCGACTTGGATGCTGGCTTCTGGGTTTGTCAGTGCAATTTATAGCCAAGGAGGGGTAGGGAGGAAGAATGCAAAGCCAGCATATGACTTAGCTGCATTAATTACTTCATCTGCAGTGCAGTTTACACTGTTTATATTTTACAGCAACCATGGAGCTTCATTGCTCACTCTTCACCTTCAATGTTCAGCCTCCACCCTTAGACTAAAAGGAATCACACATTAGAGTCAATGTGCCTGGGCTGGAATGGGCTATTGGGTCAGAGCTTCTCTCAATAGCATTATGAACATCGAGCAGACCTGTCACCTTTCCAATTTATTACTCATTCACCAGGAGCTAAATACTATAATGAAGGATGAAAAGGTACTTGATTAAATGAAATCAAGCCTCAACAATAAAGACTGAGAAGAATTATGCTAAATGACCTTTTCAGACCCCTCCATGTAAGAACTGAATTTCAAAGATGCATCTGGTAATCCTACTGGCTCCATACTGACACTGTTCCTCTGGTTAAAACACGTTGTCTTCTTTCAACCCTAAGAGACATGATCACAGTAAGTTATCCTTACTATTTATCCTAGTCTTCGGTAGCTCTCAGTTTAAATGGTTCTACATCATACTTCCCAGTTGTAGGTAACCCTGTTTTGACTTACACACACAAAATCCAGTTGTAACTTCCTCTACTGAGACACAAAGCTGGACATGGTGGACATGTAAGTTGTGGGGTGAGGTACATGCGAGATACATTGGCAGTTACCATTTGTATCCTTATGGGATAAGCAGGATGACAACAGGTATCCCGTGTCTCTTACGCATTTATCATCTTCTATCCTAAACATCAGCATAGATCTTCAACATTTTTACACAGAAAATTACTTTTAAACAGTCAGTATAAATTTACAAGAAGTATTAGGGATAGGAAGAAATGATATACAGAGCAAAAGCATGAAGAATAACTTGTGTTATTGAGTTAAAGCATTAAGGAACAGAAAAAAAAAAAAAGAGAGTAGAAAGTGAGGGAACTCAAGCACCCATCAGGAAGTACTCATCATTGTGTATTTTGATTTATATCTTGCATATCCTATGTAAATTTTTGCTTCCAGCCAGCATAAAACAACTTGTATATGATTAAATATTTAATGTTTATACTCTATCGGAATTTAGAATCTATGCAAACATTATGTCCAAATGTATTAATTTCAGGACATAACAGAAGAACTATGTTGTAATTGTGTCATTTCAGTGTTGCAAGGAAGACAGGATTTTTCTCATTTCAAAAACAAACAAAATTGCACTTGTCTGTCATCTGTTTAGAAAAGCTGTGGCCAAGATAATCTATGTTTCATTGCTGACAGATAGACTTGGTGCGTCTAAATCACAATGAAAACGAAACTATAGTATAGCTTTGCAGGAAGAATGGAAATGGGGTACTTTATGCTGCATGTCAAATAGAATGATCATCAGAACTACTTCACTGTTGGAGAAATATATTTAAGCTGCATTCCGATGGTTAAAAACTTTCCAGCATTCCTTGGGGAGTCAAAACCATTAGGCAGGCTTAAGAACACACAGAGCCACCCCTTCCATCTTTAATATTGTAACCAAAATAAACATCTTCTATCTTTACTCAATTGGTTTATTGACCTAAGTCACTATCTTTAGTTAAGGACCCGTTATCGATTTTTAATAACACCTAATTTTTCTCTCTCTCTCAGTTCAGACCAAAAGTGTCAGACTAACAAGGGACCATCTGATTTGCTTTTATTAAACTAAGGTTTTGCCTTAATGTTGACAGCCATGGAGTACACAGCACAGTCTGCTGACCTTTTTTCTCCTCTGGAGCCAAAGACTCTCCTACGGAAGTAAGTCTGTTGTGCTGGCAGGAACAAGCAGATGACTAAAATACTATGAGATTTGAGGAAGAACACAGTGTACATTTCCTGATCCAAGTGAAAAAGAGACAAAAATCACTCTGTAATTAAATATGTTCATATTTAATGTTCATGGATTTATTCACAGTAATTCTGATCAGGGCCAGGATCTACAGAATCGCTATGCATACTTATACAAGTGTACATGGATGTTTTAAAAATCCCTCCCACAGCTGAAGAAGAAACAGAACAGAAATAACTGGATTCAAACCTAGTAAAATGCCTCTGGTAAAATGTTACTGTTTTGGGTACTGAGTGTCCTCAGTTCACTGATACCTAAAATACTTGGTATGATAGAAAAAAAAACAGAACTTCATCTAGCTGACAAGTCTAATACATGCTACTCCCTTGTCTTCTTCCCACTGTCCCCCATGCCTGCAAAGGGCAGAAATTTCTTGGAGATGGTACTTCTCACCAAAAAGCTATCTGCTGTAATAGGAGTTGAACGTGTTGTACTTCCTATTCATTCACTGCAATCAGAAGGATACTATTTGATTGTTTAATTTTTAATATATTAATGTAGTTTTGGAGGCTATAAGCACAGGCCAATTTCATGTAAGAAAACACCTAACATCTCTGAGATTTCTAGGTGTAGAACTAACACAAAAAGCAAGTCTGTTTGAAACTGCCAGATGTAACAATATAAAGCTAAAAAAAAAAAAAAAAAGGCATTTTTAACTTGTTTTCTGACCTGCTGATAACACACCTGCAGCATGCTGCCTAGCACTAATGATCTTTGAAGTGGTATGTTTTAAGAAGATAGTAAACGTGCTACATTCTGAGAGGAAGTTTCTTTACCAGAAATCTAGACTCTAATGCATGTCAGTAGAAACATCCTCAAATACCTACGTTCACACACTTTGAACAAACAAACAAACAGACAGATAAACTTTGAGAAAAATAATCTTTGTGTCCTAAACGGAGAACTCCTGGAATTTATTAACCCATTACGTATCAGAATGAGGAAGCACAAGAAAAAAAGCTGTCAAGTCCAAGAGCTCTCTTTGCCATTTCTTTAGGTTATTTTCACTGGAATCTTGTATACTAGGTAGCATTACTACAAACCTGCAATCCAGTTTTAGTATTTCTCTTTAGTATTTTTGAAGGTCAGCTTCCATAACAAGATATTAGGTGTAGATCAAACCATAACTTTCAGTGGAAGCATGCATGGTATTGTCAAAATAGAAATAATAGAAAAAGTTCAACATAAAAATCAGAATCTGCATCCTCCAACACATCCATCATGAACTAGAGGAAGATTAACAGTGTAGTACTTTTTAAATTAGAAATAACATCCTAAGTCCTTAACTAAGTGTTTAAAGCTTCGTAAAGCTAAAGCCTGAAAAGAAAGAAAAACTACTTTCACGAAACCACTACAAAAAGTTGTCCTGTCGGTATATTCAACTGAATACAATTTTCTACAACACAGATAAAATGTAAGAAAATGACCAGAATTTAAGTTTAGAGTTGTTTGTCTGCATATCAGATTAATCAGGCTTACATTATTCAGTTTGTTAACATTAGGTTCTTGTAAGGGAAAGTTCATATAAGAAATAAGTTTCATATAAGAAATAAGATATTAAACATAAAACATAAACAGAAGCTTAAAATGTAAACTTCCTCTCACTTCCACTTGCCATCTACATTCACTACATCCAAAGAAGTTTACTTCATGTAAAGATCTTATTGTAATATAGCTAATTAATGGGTTTGTACAGCAATGATGATGCAGAATATAATCAAAACTTTAGAAGGCATGTCATATTATCATAATTCAGCACAAAGTTGTAGAATCTGCATAAACTCCACAAGGACTTTTGAGCCTTAATTGAATTATTTCCAGGAAACTAGATACTGAATATTGAACAAATGTTTTTCTAGAAAAGCATTTGAAGCAATACATCAGTAAACAAACCCGCAAATACTTAATTCTTTTCAGAAATTTAGTGGTAGCATAAACACTTGACTACAAAGCTTTAAATCTGTCCTTAATAATAAATGTTAATACTAATTTGGAACAATAAATGAGTTGGTATTAGAAAATATATATTTATTTATTTCTACAGACTAATGGTAGCAGACAGCTGTGATTGCCTGACTAAAATAGACACAAAACAAACATATTACATCCAAAGTATGAGGTAAAAATTAAAGGTAGCTGGACATGTTCTTTCTGAAGAAAAAAAAAAAGAAAAAAAAAAGAAAAAAAAAGAAAAAAAAAGAAAAAAAAAGAGACTAACAGTTTGAAAGGAATGACAAATTTAAGAGTGTGCAAGTATGCATATTATTATTTTTGAGAGGCAATGCTAACGAAGTTTTACAACAGAACAGGAAAAGAAACAGACAGACTCGTTCTGTTTTCTAATTAAATTCTTTTGTCTGTAGAAGAAAGCAACTATTTCTCAATTCATTAACACCAGTACATGGCCTGCTGTCAGAAGTGGATGTGTTTTAGACCAACGCAATGGAGTGAGACCTATTGAAGCTATTTTGTCTGGCAATTCTGAACAGAAACAACACTTCATCGAGATTTTGAATAACAAGTTTAACATAACAAATGAAAGTTACAGGTAGGATCAATAAATCATGCGAAAAGGAAGCTGAAATTTAGTTATAGGTAATTTGTTTTCCCCAGGGAAGGAGATTAGAAGCTGTCTCCACAAGTTAGAAGGTCACTTATAAGATTGACAGAACACAGACACAGATTCTTTCTGACTTCACATTTAAGAAGATCAGAATAAAAATAAAAGGTTTTAAAACATATTGTTGTGACTTTATACCTGAAAAATAATACCTAGTAATTTTCATTAAAAAATTAGAGTAACTACAGTTAAATCAGCATGGAGCACTGTTAAATTAATCTAAGCTAATGAAATCATTAGCATTGCCACAATGAAGTAAATGAGAGATGAAGCAGAGACCATTAATGTTTACACAAGGACAAGCAAGCATGGAAAAAAAAAAGAAAAAAAAGATATTAACTCTTGAAGCAGAAACCTGACAATAGTACAACAGCACCCCACCTCCCCACTTCCCCATACAGTAGTTTAGTTTGCAAGGAACCAAAAGATCTCTACCATTTCTGTGCTTTCATAACACCGCACCTGACACATGGCTCAGAATTCAGTAACCAGTCCCGTAGGAGCCAGCAGGGAAGTACATTTGCTCCACTATGCAGACAAAAGCAGCTACAACCATTTTTCTATCACCTTCCCATCTACTCTATCTATTCCCCCTCCTACTTTTATGTAACTTCTTCAAGAAGAATTAATTTCAGACGCTGCAAAATCCCACTTAGAAGCTACTTAATCTGCAGGTAGACTGAAGGCAGTAGCATCCTGCTGATGGTGGAAACCATCTGAAAACAGGCTCTTACCAAAGCAGTAACTCACATCAGGCCTACTTCCTCACAAAAACAAGGCAGCAGTCTACATCCAGTTAGCCCACCATGTCTTCTACTGCACACAGCTTCATGCCTTGTTTCTAACCAGATGTTTTCTGCTGGCCAGTTGGTTACCACTGCCCTCCCTGACACCAGGCCCACTTAGGTGTAATTAGCCAGCCTTAGGCTTCATCACGTTTCAAGAACATGCACACACGAAGTGTTTGCTGGATGTAAGAACACTGGTTTCTGTAAATAAAGGAAAAAAAAAAAAAAGAACATGTGATTTCATTTTAAATAAGTTTCTAATGTTGGTTCTTTAGTCTATCACTAGCCATTTTTTAATGAACATTGGTTAATTAATACTTCATGACCTTTGCATACATTGATTTTGTCATGCAGTGAACTTTCTCTCAAACCAAAACATATCAACATTTTTAGCTGGGATCATGTCTATATACTATGTGACAGAAACACCTTTTTTTTTTTTAACGAACATTTAGATATGTATAATTTAAATGGAGCTGGAGGTAGCTGTGTCACACAGCTGTTAATGTAGTTTCAAAGCAATAAATCAACAATCTGAGGAAGAAAAGCACACAATAAGGTTGAGATACAAATTAGGTAATGTTATATATCCCTCTGTTAATTTCTTGATTGTAAACTGCACTCAGTTTTAAAATGAGTAAAAAGTATCAAATGAGAAACTTTTCTACTGCCCCCAAAAGCCAAGATAATTGCGTAAAATGAATAAAATGACTATCACCAATTACTTAACTGGTAAAATCCTTTATTCTAAACTAGACAATTTTGTGCCTCAGGATTAGGTCACGTTCTCATTCCACAAACAAACAACAGGAGGCTGAGAACTTCATGAAGCTACCATTCCTATTTATACACAGACCCACAGGATTTGCTTTAAGCATACCTGAAGCACAGTGGGATGGCAGGAGAAGGATTTGTGCGTGAGGCAGGCTCTACCACTTCCCTGTCCCCACACTGTTGTAAAAATATGCTCTAAGGAGAAAAGCTTTATTTTCTTAATACTGATACATAATTTATAACAGGAAAACAAAAAGAGCAGAATAGGGAACCATTTGCATGCAGAGTACCGTTGTAATGCATTAATAAATTCAGGGCCCTGAAAACAAACTGGTGACAAAACAACAGCAGAAAGAACTACTGATCCACAAAGGAACCATTTTGCTCATTAGATTTTTTTCTTTTTACTATTTTTGTTTTGCAGTGTTTTAAGGGATGTCTTTATGTATCAGTGTGACTTCCTTACAGTTTGCTTGCTACCTTCACAGTCCACCCCTGTGGGCTTTCTCATACCCATTCCGCTTCATAGCACAACAACTGAATGCTTGACTTTGTGCCAAGTATGATTACTGATAGACCTTACTTTTCTAAAATCTCTCTTTTTACAGACGCCTTACATAGCCTTTTAGAACAACCTACTTTTTTTTTTTTTTAATGCAAAACTTCAGAGTTCAATTTTTTATGATTTTAAGCAGATGAAGAAACATCACAAAACATTTAGGAAAGAAGTTCAGATTCATTTTCCTACCCACAATGTATCACCATAAACAATCAAAGGAACGGTTGCATGGCTATCCTGATTTTCACTCATGTAGTTGCTAAGATACTAGCTGCATTTTATTATTACATATAGTTTTACATGAAATTCTTTTCATGGAGTGTTTGTATTATAAGAGTTTTTTTTTCCATTACTTTCAAGATTGACAATATTTCTTTTATTCACATGCAGCTTAATGCTCCCATTCAAATTACACACAAAACCCCCAAATCATTAATATTTTTCATGAATATGCAATGCTAATGTGCAGTCTAAATGTTATGGTTATCTGACTTCTCTACTTTTTATCTTTTTCAATGTTATCAAGGTCTACCATACCACAGGATCCCCTCTACATTCAGAGTTTCTAATGAAAAAGAAAACATATTTCATATTGCATATTTCACCATCAGTTGCAAACTTAATTTGTTGCTTCAAAACAGATGTCCTTCTTCAGTTGTAGGCTTTACATTTTTTTTTTCAGTACTTGAGAATGCACGATGTCATATTCCTTCCTGTCGTTTTTAAGTAAACTGTGTTGCAATAAGTGTTCTTTACCAGCATGGCCAGTTTACAACATTTGACATAACCTTATATTACTACATGCTACTACCATTTTTCCAGTATTTTGGAGCAATAAGCTTCTAACTCTTATTGCAAGAAGCTTTAGAGGAGCTAAAGTCTTCCTTTCCAACAGGAAGCCCCTTAAATTCAGAAAATTAGGAATCTACCAAATTCCCTGATGATTTTTCTTTTTACTATCTCACCAATGATGAATTATTATTAAGCACAGGCGCAGAATCTTATTTAATGTCCAACTTAGTCTTATCCCAACTTGTACATCTTGTAGGAAACTAGTAAGTCTAGTACTAGAGCAAAAATGTTATCCCTGTATCAATTTTTACATATTTAAGTGAATTTCTATTTATCCAATAAACTATTTTTTGCTGTCAAAAACATCCTTTCAGAATCCAAAATACAGATAACTTCAATGGGTTTGAAAATGGAAGGTAGGTTATAAATGGACTACCAATTTTGAAAGAGAAAAATCAAAAAATAAAAAAATCAAAAGATTTTTGGATACCAATTTTACATCAGCATGATACACCATCTGACCTAGTGAATTCAGTTTCTCTTCTTAGTCAAGAAGACAAAAATCTACTACAGATGCCATTTCAAGTATTTATTCTCCTGTCTTCTGGTTGTCTTTGGTGACAACATCCAGCCTTCAGGAACCTCATAATGTGTTTTGTAAGTTAGATGATCACTTCACATTCTACACCCCTCCACTCACAGTAGTCCTAAGCCTCAGTCTCTACTTCAAAAACTTCTTAGAAAAACACTGCCTCACCGCAACTCTATACTGTAACCGGATTGCTGCCACTGTTTCTCTGCCAACCGTACACGTCTACGTTATGAGAAGCACCTATATACTTCTGATACAGAGTTCTCCCTTTAAGCAGAGGGAGGATTTACTGAAGACTTGGTCATCAGTGATGTCAGCGATGATCTAGATAAAGCTTTTTTTCTTTCTTTCTTTTTTTTCCCTTCTTTTTAGCTTATTTCATGTTAATATTAGTACAAACCCACAAAATCAGGAAAGCAAATTTAGACAAGGCTACTCCCAAAAGTTAGTTTTCCTTTACATGCAACTGCATTCCTTTACTGAGCCCGGTCACAGAATAAGTGATTTACATTATAAACCAGGTCATGATTACACATTACAAAAGACCAACTTTCTTTTGAAATAAATCCACTCAGAAGAAAGATAACAGAGTGCAAAATTATATGTATTTGCATGACTCTGCCTAGAGGAGATGAACAACAAGCATAATGTACTGTGCACTTTCCATGACCTCTCTTATACACAGTTCAGCATCAGTTTTGAGCAGTCCAACAATGCAAAAAAATACATACATTCTTAACAAATTATATTCTGTTGGCCAGTCTGTAGACAATAAAAAAAAAAACATATGGTTCTCTAGAGACCTAAATTTTATACCAGGTTTGTATTTTTTAGCATTAAAGCAATGAAACAAGATTACAGGTTTTTAATTTCCCCCAAATTAGGCAACGAATAGATGAGAATCAAGGTTACTTTTGCAAGAACTTGCAGTGGTGTGCGGTTTAGGCTGTTGGCTGCAGGGGCTGCAGCTCCTAGCTACTCTGAGCTAATTACTGGCACAGCAAGGAGCAGCAAGGAACTGAAGCCAGTGGATATGAAAGCTGAGGTACAGGGCTCACAGAGGAAGGCTGGAAGTTTAGCAGTATACCTCTTCGAGGAATCAAAGGCAGTTGGGCAAAAGACACCTTTAAGGATCTGGGCCATTTTTTCAAGTCAGTGAAACTAATAGGGATGCTGCAGATGCCCCCAAAGAATGAGGGCAATCTGTCCCACCAGGACACAAAGTCGCCCTACTGATGCACACCCACCCATCTGACTGCTGTTATGTGGAGCAGTGATGACTATATCAGCCTGCTAACTAGGTTAATCACCCAGCCTCTCAAGTGATTTAACCTATACCTGTTTTCCAATTTATATTTGGAAGCTGACAATGAATGGAGTATGAACTACCTACTGTGTTAAAAGTATCTTTAACAGTATCACAGAATTTATTTAACACTCTTCTTGAAATTATTCGGAATTGCATAGCTATTAAAATGCATGAGATTACCACGTAATAGCATTCTGTACCTTTGCAACTTAAATTAGCCAGACGATCTTTATAAATATAATCATTGAGCTCTTAATGATTTTTTTAATTAATTTCCAGAGCGACACTTTTATAATTATGACTGTCACATTAAGGTTGTACCCCACCAAACTAAAATATTTTGGAAGGAAGGGCACTCACGATGATTTTCTTCTTTCTTACTAAATGAAGTGTCCTTTTTTCCTGCATGTTAGACAACCACTAAAATCGTAATGTAACAAAGACTGCAAAATTATATGTGGTTTATCAACCTATGCACATTATATCCCTTCAGTCAAATCATTACATGAAGTCTCTCTGTAATAATCAGAGGAATACCTTCAGATCATTAAGCTCTAAACCACTAGCTAAGATTACCTGTGACCAAATTCACTATTCCACATGAAAGAATTTCAAGACTCATTTTAGTTGAAAAGTATTTTTGTTTTGAAAGCTCAATGAGAATTGTCATCTCTAACAAACTGCAACTATAACCTAACTGGGTATTGATAACAAATCCCACTAATTTATACTGTTTTGTCACTCAGACGCATATAATTGGACTCATCAGCTTCCTATTAGCACTGTGAAAAAAGGCAGTCGAATGATTTTTAAATCTCCGGATGACAGAATTTAAGATCTGTTAAATTTTTTAGCATGTTTTCTAACTGTGATCCCCAACAGCCCCGATTCTTCTTCACACTACTGCTTTAACAGCTGTTTGAAGACTGCTGAAGACAAATCGGCTGAACAGAGCTTACCATGGGTCTACAACCCACAAAATCACAGCTTTTGAACATAATTGTCAATGCAGAAGTTGGATTGAAAAATTCCTTCTGAAAGATGTATTTCAAATTTAGGGGTAAATGCACAGAATAGAAATTTATCACAGAGCATAAGCCATTAGTATCTGCAAAACACAGAGTTCTTCATATTTCACTAGATATTTGCAGTCTTCCATTGCCTAGTGCCTGTAGCAGGATCTTATTTTTTCATAAAACCACCAGATTGCAATACTGTCAAACCCACCCTGGAAAAATACCCTGTCCTTTTTGTGAATTACAGACTATCAGTTAAAGATTCAAGAAGAGTACTGTGTGCAGTTTTGGGTGCTACAATAGTAGAAGGACATAAAACTATTAGAGAGCATCCAACGAAGATGGTGACGGGTCTAGAGGGGAAGATGTATGAGGTCACTTGGTTTATTCAGCCTAGAGAAGACAAAGGAGACTGAGGGGAGACCTCGTGGCAGCCTGCAGCGTCCTCACAAGGGGAGCAGAGGGGCAGACGCTGAACTCTGCTCTCTGGGGACAGCGACAGGACCTGAGGGAACGGCTTGGAGCGGGGACAGGGGAAGGTCAGGCTGGGTGCTAGGGAAAGGGTCTGCACCGAGAGGGTGGTCGGGCACTGGGACAGGCTCCCCAGGGCAGTGGTCACAGCACCAAGACTACTGGAGTTCAAGCAGTGTTTGAACAATGTTCTTAGACACATGGTCTGATTTTTGGGTGGTGGTCCTGTGTGAAGCCAGGAGTTGGACTCAATGATCTTTGTGAGTCCATTCCCCCTTGGGATATTCTACAATTCCATGATTATTATTTTATTATTATTATTATTAAAGGTAGTGTTTGTAGACTTTTTTCTGTTCCTTGGGAGCTCAATAATCAGAAACCCCAGCCCTGTCCCTGCCAACCCCCAGAGCTCCCCCACCTGCCCCAGGCCCGGGGGGGCCATCACCCCTGGGGCCAGCAGGTCCTGCCCCAGCCAGACTGCAGCAGGGCCAGGCTCAGGTCCCCACAGCCCAGCTACGGGCTTTGCTCAGCCCATAATGTAGAATAAAAAATATTATATTAATGCCACAGGGGGGGGAAATATGAAAAATTGAAAGCTCATCTTATATTTTATGCATTGCTTTTGAGTATTTGGTGAAATACCATAGAAATTTGGCAAGATTGTGTATCAGTAAAATGAATTTGCATGTTAAATACACCCATTTAATGCAAATTGTTTCCCTGTACAGCTTTGCATTAACCAATTCTTCTAAATTTTTGTGATTTAGGTGTTATTCAACTGTATCTTCATATCATATCATTGTGACTTTTTTACTGATTTAAAGCAGCTAGAAAGTATACACACCTCAACTGAAAACTACATGAAGTTCAGAAAAGACTTTCAACTGTTCCATAGCCCAAACATAGTCCAAAACTAGCAGAAAATTAACAAACACCTAAATAGAACAGATAAAAGATGTAAAAAGAAAATACTTTTGTAAGACATCTTCAGCACAAGAGGTACTTATCTGAGAAAGCTTGAAAAGAAGAAAACCTGAAACGTACCCACACATATAGAGGGGACACTACAAAGATGTATTTGGCTCTACCATACACAATTACATAACCTGGAATGGTAGCAGTGACTGAACCTGTATTTACAAGAAATAGGAATTACATGCTGTACAGATTTTCCTGTCGTTATAAAGAGGGATTTAACACATGTATTAACCTATAAACTGAAATTGTTTCATTAACAGATATTAATAAAAGATACATAGCTTCATTGCTTGAGAATCACTCACAAGTATTAATATTTACCACAAAACTTCATGTTCCAAAATGTTTTGTACATCTTTCAAAATATTTAGCTTTGCCAAAGAATCAATTAAATACAAATCTTGCTTTGGGAGCAGTCTCATGAGTAGTATCCACAACCTAAAACATTCAGTGTTCATTTGCCTATGGCATAAATAGGAAGTTTCAGCTTTGTTTAAAGCCAACCAAAATTGGCATTAAACATTGCCAGTATTACATAGGTTATTTTTCTGAATTCATTAACACTAGTTTGTGCCCTGTCCCTTCTTTTCAAAAGTAATTTAAAAGCTTTATCATAACAGGTTTGTTGGTAACACTTTGCTC
Organism: Anser brachyrhynchus; assembly: GCF_964034855.1. Lineage (NCBI taxonomy): Eukaryota > Metazoa > Chordata > Aves > Anseriformes > Anatidae > Anser > Anser brachyrhynchus. The sequence goes on along the minus strand of NC_137694.1, from coordinate 53,518,661 downwards.
CTAGGTTTGAACATAAAAAGGTATTTAAATCTGATATGGGAATCTATTTAATTCAGATATCTATTTATATTCAGATATAAAGTCGGTTCAGTTTTTATTTGTTAGTATAGTCACAAGCCTATTTCAACAGTTTTCCTTTAGCACTTGTCCTGGTTTCATCTGGGATTGAGTTAATTTTCTTCCCAGTAGCTGGTATGGTGATGTATTCTGGATTTAGGATGAGAACAATGCTGATAACACACCAATGCTTTAGTTGTTGTAGAGCAGCACTTACACTAAGTCAAGGACTTTTTAGCTTCTCATGCTGCCCTGCAAGTGAAGAGGCTGGGGGTGCACCAGGAGCTGGGAGGGGACACAGCCAGGACAGCTGGTCCAGACTGGCCAGAGGGATGTCCCATACTGTATGGCATCATGTTAAACAATTAATATGGGGTGGCTGGCCCCATATTGCTCCAATTGCTCCTCAGTCCTTCTGCAGAAATGCAAATTAACAGTCTCAAAATGTTTTTAATTTTTTTCCTGAAAGTAAGCAGAGAAGTGAGATCTGTTTGTTCAAGACAGGAAAGAGCCATTTTCTGTAGAAGACAGCTAGTCAAATGAAGAATGTGGTTGTTTCAGGGGCAGTACTACCATGAAACAGACTGTAATCTTTCAAAAATATTTAAGTAAACTGCTCTGTAGAAATGTCACGTTTTCATTTCCTTAACATTTTACATTTTATCCCAGCACAGAATACTGAAAAAGTATGAAACATTGTTAAATTAAACTTCATGTTAGACTTTGAGATGTAAATTGGCAACCTGCTTCAATTAGTTAGAAACTGAACTCTACAAAAATGCCATAAGGCAAGAATTTAAAGTAGAGAACATCTATGTGTTATTCCCAGTGTACTCCAACTGCTTTGCTGAAGTTGCAAACCTTTCAGCTCTAGTCTGTTCTCCTTCCTTCCTCTCCACGTGCTCAGCAATGATGAGTACCTCATACAGTTTCTATATGAGAAATAAGGCAGTCAGTTCCTGCTACGCCCAAAATATGGAAGGAACTGCAAGGTATTACTTTAGTTCACTGAACTACAGGTTTATAGAATGCAGGAAAATGAGCTTCAAAAGATCTTTAACCAGAGCTTAATAATACATGCTCCTATGCAGCTGCAGAAAGGCCACTTGCCAAAGGCCACTGAACAGAATGTTAATTAGATTTCCAAGCCAAAAGGTTTACATATGTTACGCTAGTCATAGAAAAGACTTTCTGATAAAATTTGACTCAAAAAGTAAGACACTAATGTCAAATGCTGTGCATTAATTATTTTTGGAGACAGAGGGTTAGGAGATTAGACTGTTTACATGGGACGGTAGAGGGCAGAAAGCTCCTTAAATAATACACCAACAGTTTCTTAAATAAACCAGGTGCAAAATAGTTAACTACTGAAAATTTATATGGGCATGGATGCTGAGTTCAATGAAAAATCAGGGAGGAAACACCTGATTTCAAACCCAAACTCCATTTTTTCTTTACGTGGGACTAATTAAATTGAAGCATGCCTTACTGATTTCCAAGTACATTTGGAAATTACCAAGATCAAACCACACCATATTATTTCCTTTTTGTTGTTGTTTTTGGTATTGTTTTTCCTTTAAGCTATGAACAGAGGCAATGCACTCCACCTCTGAATAATGGTAAGTAAAGTTGGCAGCAACATGTTTGACCAGGAAGTATTTTTCAGGAAGAATGGTAACAAGAGAGAGAATTGTAGCTGAAGGCAAAATAACCACGATTTGGTCTTTTATCAGCACAGAAGACAAATGTACAGATTGCTGTTTCATGAAGGTGTAAAAACTCTTATCTATTTTATGTGACATAAAAAAACACAAAGATGCACATATGTGGCATATCCTTCTTAAGTAACCATTACCAAAAGTGACATGTGAATGGCTAGGCACGGTCCTGGCTACTCTTCTTCCTGAGATCAATTTATTTACATAAGTAAGAATAATGCAGTGAAATAGTAAGTAATAGAACATATTCACACTGATTTCACTGCTTTAAAATTGAAGTTTAGCAGTGACATATTTAAATGTCACTTCTAATAAACTGTTTATACCTTCTATGAGATTGGTTTGTTGGGTTTTCTTTGTGTGTGATTTCTTTGATAACAAAACAGAATCAAAACCTTTCTTTTCAGCTGCAGTGTTTAATTACAGCTGAAAGTATTATTTTTCTTTTCATATAGGCAAATTCAAAACAGATTATTTCTGAATGAAAATATAACCATTTAATTAGGTGTTCAAAGATTTTTCAACACCTGTTAAAAAAAATAAAAAAATTCTTCAACTTCTTCAGTGTTAGATTTTTTTCTTAACATAAACAATACTGCAGACATGACATTCTCTGAAAAATAACTTTGGCTGTCAAAAAAAGAATTTTTAGTGAGTAATTTCTTCCTTTGTAAAATCCAAGTAACCCCTGCTCCTAATACAGAATTGTTTTTTGCTTTTTGTTTCCCTATAAACTAGTTTTTCAAAGATGAATTTATATTAAATGGTTCTAAAATATTATTCTAAAACTGTGAACATACAGACTGAAAATATTGGAAATTGTTTCTCTTTCATGGAAAATCCAAACTATAATGATTTTCAGAACAATATTTTAGATAATAAATGACATTACAATGAATGATTATGTGATTAGATTCATTCTGAAAACTATTTTTTGAACAAAATTCAGTGGAAAATTGTGTGCAGTAGCAATTGCATTACTGAAATTTTCAGAAATTCTCAGTTAATTGAATGTGTATTATTACTACAAGAATGTAGTGGCAATGGCAGCAATGCCAGCTGCTAGCAATGGCACCTTATCTAGGACTGGGCTTGTGCAGCCATCAACATTTTCTCCATGAAAATCAGCAGATGAACTGGTATCAAAAACAACAAGGTGTAGAACATTTCTGGGAAAAAAAGGCCAACGTAGATGTAGGGGAAAGGAATCTCAGTCTCCAAAAATAGTGTAAATAAATTGCACTGCTATAAATTAGAGGAATATCAAGGATACACCATGATAAAATTATATAACTTCTACTACTACATTACAGAGTACCCTGTCAGAAAAACAAATATATTACTAATCTGTGGCATGTTGAGACTATTCCCTTTCAAACAAGATATGTCACAAGCCTTTTAAAATTCTGTTAGTGTACAACTCTCTGTGTGAATATTCTAACAATTTCTCCTGTGACTTTGACTTGTGTCACAGTCTGTCATACATAGCACACTATATACTCATAAAATAACTCACTTTTGGAGGACAATGTACAATAAACATGAGTCACTACTGACTCATGGGAAAAGTGGAGGTAGGTAGGTTATGTTCTAAGCGAAAATGACAACAGACAATTTTGCAAGGACACCATATAATGTGCTTTTGCACTTCTCAAAAGTTAAGTCATTAAGAGAACTCAACTCTTATCTTGCATTCAGTTGCATCTATACCTGAGTATTTTTCCTTCTCACTTGGAGAAAACACTTGAGCTGAAGAGTCCACTAAATTTAACTTGCTACTGGACTTGGTCACATCGGTTCTCAAATTTTTGTGTTCATCTGGATCAGTAGCTTGTAGTTAATTAATATTACGTATACATTCTTTGATTTATTTAATTGCTTGCATGTGCATAAGCATATTCAAGTACAAGACTGGTACGTTTACAAAAACCAAAATACATTTTTTCTTGTTGAAAAAGAGCTGTCAAGGCTGCTTTTATATATCATTTAGGCTTTTGTGGAAGTGAGACACCAGTTACCGGGTAGAAAAATATGAGTTCAAAAGTTAACATTATTAAGAATTCAATCAATATCAGCACAAGTAATAGCAGGAAGTTAAAAAAGAATAGCAAAATGCAGTTCTGTTAAATTTAAACCAAAGCATATAAATTTGAGATTTTTTTCATCCTCAAAGCATAATTTCTATGCTGTAGCAAAAAAAAATGCAGTGACTGAAAACTTCATAGTTTTAGTCAACAATATAATTGGTATTATGCTGTGATATACATCTTATTCAAAACAAGAACAGGGGACATAAGCCATAGCTTGAAATGGGCAAGTGGTATTTTTTAAAAAATAGAGCATGATGCTATGATTTTTTTTTTAATTTTACATGAGCTAAGAAGTGACTGGTGCGGTTTTGTAACGCAAACACATTACTTCTATTTTAGGAGCAGAATACAAGCTGAAATTGAAGTTGAAAACCTCCCCTCAGCTGCAACTGATAGAAGTCTGGGAAAGGGTTCTGTAGATCTCAGAGGCCTTCTCACGAGGCCTTTGCTGCTGATCATTGCTGGAGAAAGGACACTGGGTGAAACACAACTTCGATCTCCCTGGTTCTTACATTCTAGAAATAGCACAGGATTTTTACTCAGCTGAGAAAGTAATAAATGCTTACTCTGGATCAGAGAAATGTTTACAAGCTTGAAAGCTTTGCAGCTGCAGTGCAAAAGGAAAGAAAGAAGTATGTGTTATCTTGCAGCAATTTATGCTCACGTTAAATCATTAGTGCAATGCTACATTTCTTTGGGAGCAGCTGGTGTATGTACACTGTAGAAACAAACACTATGGGGTTATAAGCTTGGCAACACTTGCCTATATGTTATGCCTGAGGTCATTCTCCCACCTCTGGAAAAACAAAACAAAGTATTGTAAAGGTAAACCGTTTCTTAATGTGTCAGCCTAGAAAACTTCTGCTCTACATTCAGTTCAGTGCCATATGACTTCACATAAAGTATGTCTCAATTTGTTTAAATAAAGATTGAAAAATGAGATTTTTTTTCTCATCTAGTTGGCATCTTCAAAACACATCTAAAAAACATCTGTGTTTCTTTCTTAAACTATGAGTGAAAGAAACACTGTTTCGTGGCTTAAGAGGATTATCATTGTCATTATCACCATGCAAATTAGGTAAGAAAGTTACTCTAGAAAACAAAGATCATGCTGAAGGACTCAAAACTGTCCTTGGTTAGAACAAGTAGCATGTCAGATGCTTCATGTGTATCTGCTACTGTTCTTCTAAGAAATAATGTCTATTTTATTTTATTCTGTCCAGAACAAAAATGATTCTTCTCACTTCTCTTACTATAATGTCTGACAACACAAATAATGATCAGCAACAAAAACATCTTTTTCTGTATCTTCTATCATAGATCAAAACATTGATTTTTTGTTACCTTAAATTGTTACTGATCTTTTTACATTCTTACCTATCAGAGCTCTGTAACATGAAAGTAAAGTACAAAATTATCAAGGATGTATTCAAACAGAAAATAACTGTTTGTACATGATTCTGATTCAAGCATGTCTAAGTTATAAAGAATTCTAACCAGAGGAAACAGTGATATTAGAAAAATATAGTCCTATTTTTAGTGGCAAATGCACACATGTTAGCAAGTCTGATTCAGGTTGAGATCTTATGTAACCATTTGTTATGGAAGTCAGATTATCAACTTTCAGACTTAAATGTAGGTTCGCAAATAAACTTCACTGATTCTTATAAAGTATGCAGAAGTTTCTATTTGCATGGAAATAAAACCAACATCTGCCTGTCTCTTGAAGACTTAATCAGTGAATTTATAAATGCATAGACATATTCAATTTTGTGAAAAAATGTTTCTTCTGGAAAACATTTTTTGAACAATTTACTAATTTCAGAAAATAATACCACCTCAAATCCCTCCATGCCATCCAAATGTTATGTCTCTGTATCGAATCTATAAAATATACATAAGATATTATTAGATGATTCACTGTATGCTAATAATGGCATGACACAGCTGTGGAAAGAAGTAGTAAGAGCTGACACTGAAGATTGATCACCTGGGCTACACAAAATAAACACATTTCTTTCTTAATATAGGAGTCAGTTAAATTCAAATTATAACTGAGACCCTAAGTAGAGGTAGATGGAAAGGAAAGTGACCCACAGAACCTAGTTAAATATTGAAGAAAACAGGAGAAAGAAGAAATGGAACAGGTCAATTGATTTATTCTCCACATATACAGTGTCAGAATTTTTAATATTTATTGGCTAACAAAATTTGTGTTAACTTATGTCAGACATAAACCACAACTCAAATAATAGTAAGACATCTGGATTTGATATGTATGTCTATAAATTAGTGAACAATAAGAAATACTCTATCTTAAAGTATCCAGTTGTTGTTGCTGGAATGCTTCTCATATCAAGATTTTACTGCTAATGACAAATGAATGGAATAGGCACAATGAAATCTATGTAGTATTCATTCTTTGAAAAGTACTGTTCTCTAAACTTTTTTTTTTTTTTGACCAAAGATGTATATCAATGTGCTTATTCTCCATTTACATGAAGTAGTATTCATTTTTCACCTTTCAGAAAAGAAAACAATGCAAATTTGTTCAGCATTTTCTTGGGTGCTCATTCTTTCAATTGTTAATTCAGGATTTCATATCAATAAGCAAAGGAAGTACAATATGCAAAGGAAGTACAACACACAAAGGAAGGACAAACTTAGTGTAAAAATATAATCTTCAAATTCCATCTCCAAAACACATTTTTCCACATGGCACTTTTATTCATTAGAACCAAAGAAAGAATAATGACTTTTTTGGGGGGAGATCAGAAAATGTATTTTCTGAATGTAAAATTTGTCTTGGAGTGTTCAATGTCTATACAGTATTTGTCATTGTAACAGCAAAAAATTCAAAAAATCAGAATTTTGCACTTCAGAGTCAAGTATTCTCATGAGCTTTTTTTTGACAGTATGAATGGCAAGGAAGACTTTTGATGTGGGTACAGTGCAAATAATCATATTTGCTCAAATAGGAAAGCTAAAAATTAATGATCACAAATTGTTTTTCCCAACCAAAATGTCTTCTAGACATAATCTACCATCGTATTCCTTCCGCAACTCTATACTGTATTTGTTTAAAACACTGTCCAAAGAACTCCAGAAGTAACTGGAAGCATTTCAAGCAGCACTGCATTCTCATGCATGTGCCCTGCCTTCTGGATAATCCATGAAAATACAGAAGTGTGTGGGCTATTCAGGCAGAAGATCAGGTTCCATAAGAATCAGAGGCACAAAGGTTGTTCCAAGAGGAGGGATGAATTTCTGTTTATAAAACCGCTGGGTTGTTTATCGTGTATTTCACTTGTTTAAATATGTAATGCAGTTATTTGTTAATCGATGTAATTTCAGTGCCAATCAGGTAGTGCAAAAATTATGAGAAGAGATTTGTAGCCTCTCTGCCCCTCTGCTCAGCTTGCTCATTAACTTCTTACTCTTTAAGGACTAGTTCTATCTAGCACATAGAAATACTAGATCATTACTAGTAGAACTAGTAAGTGGGAAAACTGTCATACTGACTTCCATGAACTCTGGCCTAGGGCTTTATATCCTGTGTAGATTGTCTTTCACTCTACCCTTCTCATTGAGTTCTACCACTTTGATATAGAAATATAGTTTATCTATTTCTTTATTACCTTTTCATTATTACCTCTTCCCTTTATCATCAGTCATTAGCAATTGTAAAGCCCAGTTGTTTCATGGCTTCTTATTATTTTCACTTTTTATTTATTTATTTATTTATTTATTGCTTTCATAGGTTTTTACTAACTTACTTTCAGCTTAGTTCCTAGCTGAAAGTACTACGTAATGATCATCACTTAAATTCCTTTTCAATGTTCCCTTCTGTGTAGAACCTCACAAAAAATAGCCTATAAGGAAAAAAAAAATCTGTAATTTTGGTTACTTCATAATTTCAAATAAACCAGCCTCCAACAGAGGACCTTACTGTAGGTCTCCAAGTTGTATTTAATGTCATCTACCTGTTCTGAAAGATTATTAACTGTCATAACAAATTGCCTGTCACAGTATTGCTATTTTTTTTACAACTCACGCCTGCTAAAATATGCAGAAAAACACCAGAAATTCAAAAAGAAACCATCATAATCTGATTCCAACTCTATGAAAAGAATACTTAAAGGATAAGATATACTCATCAAATGATGATTTGGAACAGATTCTTAAGTAGACTGTAGAAATGTTATATTAAGTAAAACAAGGTTACTGCAGTATATGTATGGCACATAACTTCTATACATAGAAATTCAGACACCTGGGGACCACATGAAACATGCACATTCAACAACATAATTTATTTTCTTCAGAGACACCAGGAAAACTCCACAGACTTCAGTGAGAGCTAAATTATGTGAACTTTGGAAAAAAATCAAGTCTCTAACATCGTCTTATGTTTTTAAGCAAATATGTGTTAGTATGGGAAGACAGACTGAATGAGACACTTCAAAAAGCTGATTATTAAATATCATGCATTTTCTTTGTTTTTAACAGAGAAATTATTAATGAAGGAATATGTATTTTCAAGAAGCTACATTTTTGTCCTGCATTTCTATTCTTCGTGGATGATGTTCTACATCATCTACTTTCAAGGACACGAGCAAAGAGCATCCCATCAGAGCTAAGCTTTATTAAATTGACTTATTTTTTTCCTGTTTTTCCTTGCCGTGACTGTAGCTGTTCATAAAACTACAGTCTATGATTTTTCATGGCAACAGCCATTTATAACTTGCATATATTTATAACTTGGATAACCATCTCTGCTCTATTTTGTTGACCAGAGTCATTTTATTTTTATCTCACATTCAGTCGTGTCTTTATAAGCACTGAGATAATGAAGCATCAATAGTTAATGTAGCAGTTGATGTACGTAGTTCAAGCTAAAATAATTGGTACAGCCATGTTTATGAAGCAGATTTAGAGTGAAATGGGAGTACATAATCTTGTTGCTACCTTCAGGCATTTACCACATGATCCTCCTCCTCTATTTGTGTTTCTGTCTTTTTTCTTTTATCAACAGCTTTTCCTTCTGCTGGACTGTCACATCAGTCCTCTTCAGTCATCAAGTATTTATTATAAAGCCCACAGTTTGTTTTTTTTTGCTACTGAATATACAGAACTTCATGAGTGCAAGAAAATAAAATCATACTTGAAAAGAATTCAAGTAATTACTCATATGTATGCTTGTATGTATGATTGTGCTCTGTTGGGAATATGCTGGCAGTTTCAATAAAATAAATCTATTTCAATATTATTATTTCAATATTTCAATATTATTCATTTCAATAAAATAAATCTATTCATTTCAATAAAATAAATCTATTTCAATCTATTTCAATATTATTCATTCAATAATATTTCAATATTATTCAAATTCTATTTCAATAAAATCTAAAACGGGAGCCAACTAAAGTGTTGACCTACCCATGCCAGTGCTAGAGCCAGACTCTGTTTTGACAGATAATATTACTTAGGTATCATCAACATAATAAAATTGGTATTTAATACCATGCAAACAAGTTTTATTCACTTTTATGTAGGAAAGAAACAGCCATGGATACATGTTCTGTAAGTAACTGAGGAAGGTAAGAGTTGAATCTATTAAGTGTTCCTAAGGTTGGCCACAACTAACAGTTCAGCACTGTGTCTCATTTAAACCAGTGTAACAATAATGAATCATAGAATCATAGAATATCCCGAGTTGGAAGGGACCCATAAGGATCATCGAGTCCAACTCCTGGCACCACACAGGTCTACCCAAAAATTCAGACCAAGTTTCCTTTGAATTCCAGAGGCTCTGTCTCTCCTTTGTAGACTTAAATCCTGTAACAAAAAGTATTTACCTCAACATTTACTCTACTAGAATTAACTTAATATTTATGTTTAATAGTGCCTCACTGAACTTCTGACACAGAAAGCTCAGAACTTCTACCTCAGATACATGGGATATGGTCTCCATTTCACTTTTTGGAATTTTCAAATTATTCTGTAGAAATGTGAGGAAAAAAAATCTTGCAATATAAAGAAAATTAATGGAAATCTTACAAAAGCTCTTCTTACATGACAAGGTTTTTAGCACTTAAAAAAAAGTTCTCATTATTCATTCAAATATACAGGATAGCATTGTTAGTCTACTGTATGGTTTTCAGCATAACCAGAAATAAATGAAACTGGGAGAAAACACATCATTCCGTCTTTATCACAAGAACATAAGCTATTTTAAGAACAATACTATGGGTCAATCATCTATTTCTACTCAAACAGCAACACCTGAAATTACTTAACAAGTATACAGACTTAAACGAACAAAAACAGTTTTCAGTTATTTAAGAATTTGTATGCTTTTTCTGGTTGCTATATTATAGCTACGTCACTATGTCACTATACATGTACACACATTGAAACATTAAAACACACACACACACAGAGAAAAGTGAAGGAGGGGCTCGGAATAAGGCCTTACTGACTGTTACCTTCCTATACCTTTCCTGTCTCTGGCAGTAAAACATTCATTGTTTGTCAGTATTGGAAGAAACTGCAAGGCTATCAACAAACTTCTCTAAACAGAATCATATTAAAGCTTAATATTGATGAAATTACATAAACTGGTTCAATAAAACAAGGTCATTGCATTTCCCTTTTAGGATTTTCCCTTCTATCTTGCCTCCAGTAAGCATTTCCAAATAAGTGGTATCTTATTAGATGAAATAAAACCTTAATGACTATCAGTATATTTCTATTGTGGATTTTGTTATTGAATTATTGTAACTAACAATTAGTGTTTAGCTGAAATGTGAGGGGTACTAGGAGTGATCAAAGAATTCTACTAGTTATAACCAGAAAGAACATATTTTCAAATAATGCTAATAATAGTATTCATTAGAGAAAAAAGAAAAAAATATATATTTCGGTCACTTCTAGCAACATCTTGAGCAATTAATGCTTAATTAGAACCAGGTATTTAGATATCCACTAGAGAGATTCATTGCAATCACAATACACAGAAACTTGTTGGGAAAAAATAATAAATTAAAAAAAAAAAAGTAGAGTAAGAAACTAGAATCTTTTCCTTTACATGTTTCTTATGAAGACAAAAAAAGTCCAACTTTAATTCTTTAGTACTGTATGTTTCCCCATGTGTTGTAGAGATTCTTGGTAAAGACATTTTAAATAACATTTAAAGAGGCTAATATAGAGACAGAGAATTCAATTGTTCTCCTATACATTTAATATTAGGTCTTTCATAAAGTTATTTTATTATGTATTTTATGAAATTAAAAAGTATATCTTTGGTGGTTCTTCACCATTAATATAGTTTGTTGTTAGTGCTGTACAATTTCTCAGAAGAGGATGTTGCCTCAGAAATAGATTAATATTTGTCAGTAACACACTCTTTATAGGCCTGGATAGCAAGCCCTGCTTTGCAGCGAGTTTGTACACCCTGAGTTCCAGTAGTCCCTCCATAGAATTTATACTCTATCATCTCTAGCAAAGAATAGCATGTTTAGACTACTGTAGTTTCAAGATATCCACTTTTTCCATACATGTGCACAGAAGAATTCACTTCATGTAAATTTAGCTATCTAAAAGTTAAACACCCAAGATAGTCATTAATGAATTTACAAAATGAACTGCCCTTTCTGATGGGCCTATTCTTCCTCATTTTCTTATAGAGAAATTCTGTAAGATTAAGATTGAAAGCTTAACTTTTAGACAGCTTTATTAGTTGGGGTGAATTGTACTATAAAAGTTTAGGTTTAGATACAGAGTCTGATCACCAGAACATGAAACAAGTTACAATCATGCAAAGACAATTCTGCTAAAATAAATTCTCAGTGAAATCAGAACTTAGGCTTTCTGTACAAAAGCAACTGCACAGTAAAGGACATCAAAACACAAGTAACATCCTAGAAATAAATCATTCAATTAGAACTATATATCCTATGTATTCCTTAAATCAAAAAAAACCAAAAACCTATGCTCCAACATATATAACCCATTTGAAAATGTCAGCATAACTTCAGCAATGTATGACATTTACGTGATCTATGAATTTTCTCTTAAAAAATGATTTTTTATATGAAGACTGAAGAAAATCAATGTGATACCATAAATATCAAAGCCCTGGTCAATGAATGTAGGTCATGATCTACCACTTTCAACTGGAAAAATGCTTCACTTACAGTTTGCTCTCAGATTATTATTCAGCCTTGTAATAGCATTTCTCTAAGCATGGACTCTGAAGTGCGAATTCCTTAGCAATGTTTAAAATAAAAACTGATTATTTTATGAAATATGCACAAATCTTTCACAAAATTACATTCACTTAATAAAAAATCAAAGTTAAAATTTCAATATTTTTAGTCAAAGGACTTTAAAATAATTTAGCATTTTCATTTAAATTATACAAATATTTGACAAAATCAAACCATTGCATTTAAAAACTTAATTCAGAATTATTTTTTTCAAAATCATTCATAATATAATTCTGCTATTAGTTCAGATTCAATCTGAAAGTTATTCATTAGAATGAAAAGTTGTTACACATTTACACTGATCCCTCAAAAAAGAGTCCAGTGATGTCTAGCTAAATTTCCAGTGCTGGGCAGGAGAAAGAGAATGACTTTGACAACTAACAGAGAAATTGTCCTGACTTTGACAATTATTGGGATCCATTTCAGCACTATAAGGTCTTTAAAGTGCTCTAAAAACTGTTCTATTTCATCATCTCACACAGCCATAGGCCTGTGCCACAGTGTTATCCCTTTTTTCTAGTAATAAAATATTAAAGAGGTAATAGGTACAAACTGAAACACAGGATGTTCCACTTGAACATCAGGAACCTTTCTTTCCTGGGAGAATAACCAAACACTGGCACAAGTTGCCTAGAGAAGTTGTGGAGTCTCTATCCTTGGAGATAACCAAAAGCTGCCTGGACATGGTTCTGCTCTAGCTGACCCTGCTGGAGCAGATGGGTCAGAAATGGTCACCTTCCAACTTCAACCACTCTGTGATTCTGTGAATATTAGGTTAATTTCTAAATAAATCACTGACCAATTGCATTATTAATGAATAAAATATACATATTTGACTAGATTAATGACCTATGAACATCTTCATATAAACATTACCCCAGCATCTTCCATACCTTAAAACTTGTTTTTGAAAGATTTAAAGAAATAATAAAGCAATCATGAAGTAAGCCTAATTCAGCATTTTTTATCAGAACACAACATTTATAATTACCACAACTCTTGGGATCCTTATGATTTTAAGTTAGTGAGATCAATTGTATTTTTTTCAGTGTTTGTTTATAGGCCAAATAATACTGGTGATATTTTCCAGACAATTTAGCTTAGATGAAATTGTGGTGAAATTTGCTTGAGAAAGTTGCAAGTAACAAAACATTTTCATCCACCTCTCAGAACAGAAGTCAGTTTCTAACAACAGAAAATTTACTTTGGCATAGCAGTTTTTATGCTACAGAAAAAGAACTTAGTAATTTTACTACAAGAAAATAAAAACATAGTGTTAATTATTTAAATCATATGCTTCCCCATTACAGTAGAGTTATATATATATATGTATACATATATATATATATATATTTTTTACTGGACTCTAGAGTCACGACCTAGATACAATAAATTCCTGATGTAAGGGAACATGCAGTGCAGACCCATGTGCACTTTCTTTGGAGGTTTCCACTGTCAACACGCAGCCTTGCAAGGAATAAACAAGACCACTTGTGAACTAGATTTTGAATATGCACAGAACACTTCTCAACTTAAGTGTACAACCACGTAATTCTAATAGTTTTAGTAGTTTAGTTTCAGACTCATGTTTCTTTTTACCATTGTGACTGATTCCACAAAGTGGACTGATTGAACAAAGTGGAATCTCTCCACAGTTTGAAATAAAAAACATGAAGGGGTGTTCTGGGTCAAGTTCAAAGTTAACCAAATGTACTATGCTCTATAATGTCTTTCACACCAGCTTCATCTCAAAAACAGTTTGCATAGACCTTGTATTTTTCTGAGAAAGATGGATTCTAAATGTCATTTCTTGATAATTCAAGACCTTTCTCTGATGAGTGATATATCTTTATTCATGGCACCTTATATTAATTCGTTCATCCATCAACATTATTTTTAGCTTAAAACTTTTCACTCATCTTTACCTAGCCTCTCCATCTTACTGCCTCTCCAAGAAAATTTACAAAATCACTCCTATTCATTCTCAACATAGTTTCCCCAGAAGCAAGAAAATTTCAGTTAGTCTTTTCATGCAGAAGTTATCGCCTCTTTGCTCTAGCAGTCTTTTTCTGAATCTCTTCCAACATGCAATTGGCTTTCAATCACTACTGAGCCAAAACACAGACAATAAGGTTCAAACCACTCCTTGGTTCAATAATACTTGCCTATTTCTAATACAAATCTTTTATGTAAAGCATCATCAAATTATATTTGCCTTATTCACACTCACCTCTCAATAGTTGCCTACAATCATTCTATAACATGTATTTTCCCTCTCTACTACTGATAAATAAAAGGCCAGAACATATTTTGTCTTCATTAACTGCTAGAGATAGGGTCCTCATCTTTGCACTGTGCTATTTCATCCCACCTTATTACTCTTGTTCTGCTGTAATATCATGTTCATTCTCTTAGTTGAATATTTGACATAATTTTGTCATCTAAAATTTCTACTGTCATGCTCCTATTTCCTGTGTTCAAATTAATAACAAAAATTGATCCCCAAACATATTCTTAATGAACTGCTTCTACTAACTTCCTTTCATCCTGTCAATGTCTACTATAAGTGACATTTTTTCCTATCTGTTGTTTATCATTTACCTTACTAACGTAAACGTAGTCATTTAAGTGACTACTTCAGAAGAAGTAGTGGCCACTTAAGAAAATAGCTAGTTTAGGGATGTCATAGTTCCCTAGTCTAACACTTGGGGTATCAAAAAGCGATATTCAGTTACCCCACATAAAGATAATTTGGGTAAATCCTTGTCACAATTTTACATTAACTTTTTGACTTATTATTACTTTTTCCTCCAAAATAAATTTTAAAGTCTTCTCTGTAATTACATTTAGTCCAATTGATCTGTAATTGCCTGCTCATTTTTTCCTCCTTCCTTAAACATATCTGTTCTGTTAAACACAGATGTTCATAAGGTTATGACTGCTAATCTAATAGAACTAAACAATATTTCAATTATAGCAATATAACAGGACAACTAAATATCTGCAACTCAAAATTAAAAGAAATAGATAACTATACATTGCCCTGTTGCAGTTTAGAATATTATAGAAACTTAGAGCCATCTAAACACATATTTTGCATTTTGGTTATAGTATTTGGCTTCAACTGTAGCTGTAACAGCATTAACTAATATCCCAACCTCCGTATTTAATATTATTAATTATTTCCAATCAGATAAGATTTTTCAATGGTTCATTTATTCCCACAGATATTATGTGGGTTCCTTTTGTCCAGATTCTACTTATGAAAAATGCAATTAATTTTCCAGATCCTATTCACAAGCCCTGGTCCTCATAGAGGGACTTCAACCACCCTGATATCTGTTGGGGGGACAGCACAGCAGAGCATAAGCAATCCAGGAGGTTCCTGCAATGCATTGATGATAACTTCCTTCTCCAAGTGATAGAGGAGCCAATGAGGAGACGTGCTATGCTGGACATCATTCTGACCAACTAGGAAGGACTGGTGGGGAATGTGAAGCTTAAGGGCAGCGTTGGCTGCTGTGACCATGAAAAGGTCCTAAGGGCAGCAAAGTGGGTGCATGGAAGCTCACTAACCTGAACTTCAGGAGAGCTGACTTTGGCTTCTTCAGGTAGTTGGTTGGTAGAGTACCATTGGATAAAGCCCTGGAGGGAAGACGGGTCCAGGAAAGTTGGCTAATATTCCAGGATCACTTCCTCCAAGCTCAGGAGCAATGCATCCCAACAAAGAGGAAGTCAAGCAAAAATGCCAGGAGACATGCATGGATGAACAAGGAGCTCCTGGCCAAACTCTAACAGAAGAAGGAAGCCTACAAAGGGTGGAAACAAAGACAGATAGCCTGGAAGGAATACAGAGACATTGTCCAAGTAGCCAGGGATCAGGCTAGGAAAGCTAGAAGTTCCCACTGACTGGAAGAGGAAAACATAACCCCCATTTTTAAAACAGGAAAAAAGGAAAACTAGCAGAACAACAGGCCAGTCAGTTTCACCCCTGTGCCCAGCAAGATCATGAGCAAATCCTCCTGGAAACTACGCTAAAGCACATGGAAAACAAAGAAGCGATTGGTGACAGCCAACATGGCTTCACTAAGGCTTGAGAAGTGGGCCCATGTTAACCTCATGAAGTTGAACAAAGCCAAGTGCAAGGTCCTGCACCTAGATCAGGGCAATCCTAAGCACAAATACAGGCTGGGCAAGGAATGGTTTGAGAGCAGCCCTGGAGAGAAAGACTTGGAGGTGTTGGCTAATGAGAAACTCAACGTGACCCAGCAATATGTGCTTGCAGTTCAAAGTGCCAACCATATCTTGGGTTCCATCAAAAGAAGTGTGGCCAGCAGGTCAAGCGAGGTGATTTTCCCCCTCTACTCCACTATTGTGAGATGCCACTTCCAGTACTGCATTCAGCTCTGGGGCCTCCAACATAAGAAGGGCATGGTCTTCCTGGATCACGTCCAGAGAAGGGCCACAAAGATTATCAGAGAGCTGGTGCACCTCTCCTATGAAGAAAGGCTGAGAGAGTTGGGGTTGTTCAGCCTGGGGAGACTTTATAGCTGCCTTCCTAGCTAAAGGAGGTCTACAAGAAACATGGAGAGGGCCTTTTTACAAGGGCATGTAGTAATACAAGTGGTGATGGCTTTAAAGTAAAAAGGTAGATTTAGATTATATATAAGGAAGAAATTCTTCATTATGAGGGTGGTGAGGTACTGGGACAGGTTACCCAGAGAAGTTGTGAATGCCTTATCCCTAGAAGTGTTTAAGGCCAGGCTGGATGGAGCTTTGCGCACCCTGGTCTAGTGGAAGGTGTCCCTGCCAATGGCAGGGGTGTCGGAACTAAATGATCTTTAGGGTCCCTTCCAACTTAAACCTTCCTATGATTCCATGATTCATTCTATATTTTCAACTGTTTCTTAAGACAACAAACAAAATCAGTGCCCTAACAAAAATGTGTCAGAACATAACTGTGTCACTTGTACTTTTTAGATGCAAAGCACTATGTAAATGCTAAGAAATAATTGTTCTGAAAACCTTTCAAGGAATCAAGAGATAAATATATTCAGATAAAGCAAGACTCATTAGATGTTACTTTATAACTAAATAATAGTCATCATTGATGGTAGGGGTATGGTTGGACCAGATGATCTTGAAGGTCTGTTCCAACCTCAATGATTCTATGGTTCTATCATATAGAGTACTTATGTATTCTTCTAAATTGAGTGAACACAGAATTCTTCCTCTCAATAATAAAAGTACTTGGTAGCATTTTGTCATAGATCTAAGTCAAGCAGCTAGCACTGCAAACTTGCCATTCATAACACCTTAAACAAAAAAGAAAATGATAAAAGTACTATGTAGGATTTCCCAGGTCCAGAAAGGAAGCTAAATAGCATGGCAGTCATGCAAGTTATTTTCTTGGAAGACTATATTATGAGAATGCTATATTACTAAGCCAGTGTTCTGTATTTATAAAAACAGATTTTTACAGAACTGAATTACTTACATGAAGATCTAGACTATCTAACTGATGGGAAAAAAAAAAATCTGGTTCTTTTTTGAAGTGTAAGCAGTATGTCATACAGTTTCTTCTATGTTAACCTTGCAGCTCTACTTTTATATGTGTGGATGAATACTACCTGAAGTGTGTATGGCGTAAATGCTAAGTGTGCGTCTGACAAATAAATTACTTGTAGGGGCTGCAGGGCCCTACAGTTCAAAGCCACACACCACCAACATTTACTATTAAAATTTAAATTTGCTATTAAAATTTAAAATCACATCATGTTCTAGTTCCTTAAAATTTCTGTTTGTTTTAGGTACTGTATCACATTGCTGCTGAACATTTTTTTCCTTAGCTAATCTCCTAGATTTTAGCAAGAGTTTACTTTTGTGCGGCACATAAACATGAAGGCTTAGACACCTGCTAGCTCTCAATAGGAACACCTCATTATGGGCTCAGTAGTGAGTGCCTCTGTACTAAGCAGCACACTGAATAGGGAGGTTCACAAATGCAGAACCTTCTCTCTTCTTCATATTTCTTGCAAGAAATATTAGAATAAATAATATATGCTGTTTTTTGCTTATTCTTTTACATTATTCTATATAGAATAGAAATAGAAATAGAAAGGGTCAATTGCCTACAAATTTGAGAAAAACAAACAAGCAAAACCCATTGATTTTACTGTATATCAGGATCATTGCTGCTCCTTTTTGTTTGACCCAAGCCAAGTGGAGCCATTCTTATTGCCTGAAGATAGTCCTTGGGGTGCAAAACCAATACTTTCAAATGATTACAGTCTCTCCTTTTCAGTCCTATCCCATGGTATTCCAATATCCTTCTGTGGTCAGTCCTTAAGCAACTGTTTCCCTTTCCAGCTCCAGTGGGTACCTTTTTCCTTTTCTGTCTTCAAGAACTTACTAATTCGATTTATCCTTTCCACCTTCTTACAGTCACAGCTTCCTCTCTCTGTCTGTGTCTCTAGTCACTGTCTAACAGGTATACGACTATGCCCAGGCTCTCAGGGTTACAATCAAACCCTCTAGCAAGAGACAGTTGGGAAATGCAAAGAAAATAACATGGAGAAAAACTGCTTTTTGACACATGGTGTATTTCAAACCTCAGAGCAGATATGCAGGCTGAACTCTTATATTTCTTTGCTTTTAATACTAATGAAAAATAATTTTATACTGAAATATAAGGCTGAAATATAGCATTAAATTATTATTTAACTGAAGTAATGTATTTTAAGTTCCTAAAAGAGACAAAAATAATTTTATATAATGATACTTATATAATTATTTTAAAATTGAACAAAAATATGAAGATGCCAGTTGGTTTTCCTTTTGTGATAAGTACATTATTTGACCTACATAAACTAGTTTTATTTGTTGTAATGCTAGTTAAAAACTCTTATCTGGAATAGAGTCTGTAGGAAATTTCCTTATTCTTTTTTCTTCATTCTCACAATTAGATCTTTAATTTAAATGATCCCTAATCTGTTTCAAGTGCTAGAGCAACAGCCAAAAGAACCAGTAGCTATAGGCCTTCATCTTGCTCTCCTTGGAGTCAACAACATTACTCCTGCTCACAACATTGAAGAGAAGACAGGTCCCAAGGAGGGAAAGCCAGATACTATGTAATCCATAGGAGTTCTGCAGCTGACCTCAATGGGAGCAGAATTTGGCCCTCAAGGAATACATACGGATTAGGGTTAAAGTCAATGATTAACTAGAAAACTGGTGAACCTAAAAAAAAATGTATAAGCTACATACCTGAGGCAGTGCTGAGTTAAGCTGTCGCTGGAGGGAGTCTCTGTCATAGATGACATCCTGTAGGCGTTGCTGTGCAAGTGACAAGCTTTCCTGCGTCTCCCGAAGAGTGTCAAGGAGACGGTCCCTTTCATCCAGCATGTTCACCATCAGCTGCTCAAAGTGAGAATCTGAGTCCGAGCCACTGCTTTGGGACCCCCGTTGACTCATCGGGGTGTCCTCGTTTATCGTGGGCATCACTTCGCACATCATCTCTTTAAAAATACAAACCAAGAAAAAGCTCCTCAGTAGAAAAATATTTGAGGGGATTTCATAAGAGGAATTAACTCTGTCACATGGATACAGTTAGTAGATTATTGCATTGTTCCCTCATCTAAACTTTGTGCTTTCAATGTTAATCAGATGATCGATAGACAGCAATTAAATACAGTGACTAACTCCACACAGCAAACATTTTGAATGTGCATCCTAAACTGAAGGAAGAAGGACTGTATGGAGATGGAGGGTAACCAAATATTTTAAATTATTAGTAGCTTTGTAAATAGCACTCTTATAAAGTGACAAAAAAGACCTGCTCTGCAATTTCAGCCTCCCTCTCTTACTTTATATCATTGCTGAATTGTTGGCATTGATGCCAGTAGTTGCTATTAATTGCTGGATTTTGTCCTGCTCTAGGCATTTCTACAGTACATCTCAGGCTAACCATTGATCCAATATCATGCTGCCTTAACAATACCAGGTTAATCTATTTTTCTATCTAGTTATTCCCACCCTCAGGGGAAATTATTCTCCAGTGAGCTTGTTCAGCAAGAGGTCAAGAACTAGAAACCCTCTGCTAATTACCATCCCTGTGATATCTTATGCAGATTGAATTACTAGGGAGAGAATCACTGTTGTTTATTTTGTAAGAACAGACCGAAGCAGAACAAGTAGTATTACCTAGTCCCATTCATCATTTATAAAGATAATGTAAATCTCAAAACCTTAGAATGTATATGGGGAGATGCTTATGCTAAGAGATAGTGCATTCAGCAGATGGAAAAAAACAAACAAACAAAATCAAAAATATGACAGGTCTCAAAGCTTAGATTAAAAAAAAAAAAAATCAGATAAAAGATTGTGTTAGTAATAGATGGCATCTACTATAGAAATAGAAAGTCACCCAAAGAATCAGAAGTTGTTTTTCTAGTATGACTAAGTACAGCAGACAACTTTTTACATAGTTGAGTCTTAATTTCTGAAAATTCTCATATTGTAGCAACTCCTGGAAACCCTTTATCTCAGCAAGTGGGACCCAGGTGCTTTTCATTCCTCTTGTGGAAGTTAAAATCCTTATGTACATGTTTGCTGTGGTTCTTATAGATGTAAACTTTGTCTGCAATACATGTTGTTGATGTACTTCTATTGTTAAGTGTGCCATCATATGAGATTCTCACAATTTCACAGTCTCATACGACTGTTAGCTCTATGTATTCTTAAATCTGGTCTGCTTTCCCAAAGTAGGAAAACTGAATTTGTGACAGTGAAAATTATGAGAAATGGAAGTTCTGGCTGGAAGTTCTGTTACAGAACATAACCTTGTTGGTCTGTGAGTTGGTTTTGTGTTCAAGAACACGTTGAACAAGGCTGTGGACAACCTGAACTAGTGGGTGGCATCCCTGCTCATGGCAGGGGGGTTGGAACTAGACAATCTTTAAGGTCTCTTTCAACCCAAGACATCCTATGATGATAACCTAAAGACATCCCATACAACAGGGAAAAAAAGAGCTAAGACAATATACTTAATTCATTAAAAGTAACACTTCTTATCATCATTAAATCATAAACAATCCTTATGCTAAAATTGCTTGCTGCTAAGATTTTCTGGAAAATCAACATAGCTTCACTAGGATTAGCTGGTCTCAGTCACATTCAGAATGTTCATGCAGAATTTAGTATTAATTTTCAGTTCTTCAGCAAATGTGATAACGAGGGAAGTTGGCACCAAACACTGGTATTTCAGCATGAATTATCAGCTACTACTGCACAGCTTTCATAGGCAATAGCTTCACTACTGAAGTTTCAGGTTGGTCTCAATCCTGTTTTTAAAATGTCTGTTATGAAGGCAAGGTAAATGTTGTTTGTGGCCATTTTACAGCTTAGCAATTAATTAGGTGCAAGAGAAGCTGATAATAGCTTAAAGTGATACATGCTGAAGTTCCTTGTATCTCCAATATAAAGGTCAGGTAAATTTACTCAGGGTCCAATGCTGTGTATCTCCATTACTCATGAGCTTCAAAATTTTCTACCCCAGAAACCTTTTCCTCTCTGAAACTATAGGCTCCACTACTAGGAAGCACCACAATGTCCTTTCATATTGAGATGACATTAATACATCAGTGCCTCCATCACCATAAAAACCTTCACGTTTAAAAACATTTGCACCATTAGAAACTGAGTTTCATGGTTCCTGCCACTCTGTCTTCTGAGTATGGACAGTGTGTACTGTGAGGCACCACAGACAGGGAGTGACTAAATTCTGCAGCTGCACCAGCAGAATGAACTAGTACCCATCCTCCTACACTTCAATTTGCCTGCAGAGAAAAATTCCCAGCTTTTGGGAATTTGTGCTGATGTAACTCTTTGTCCACTGTCCACACATATCTTGAGATGTGGGACTACCAGCACTGTCTTGCCTCCATGATCCTCATGTGTCATGCGAGGACATTTCACTCAGAGTGGCCACCACTCTCTGGAGCGCCTCCACCCAGGTGCCACCTGTGGCTAACCAGTTTGGGACGGTCAAGTTGACAGTGAGCAAAGGGAGGGATAAAACATCCAAGGCCATCTGCCACTTTCTCAGTTTAATCACACCTTTCTAGGATGTATCGGGTGGCCAGAGACCAAAGTCTCTGCATGCCCATTCTTCAAGAAAAGAGGAAAGTCAATAATTCAGACAGTCACTGAACCTTTCCTGCCTCATGATGGCACATCAGCATCTCATGGGGCACATTTCTTGCCTCAGGGGATTCTCACAGGTGTACTCTGAATGATGATTCAAGCAACTACCTCCAATGTCCTGCACATGCAGGTTTATCATTTGAATGGCAGGGTATGCACTACCACTGCTCATATACAGTGGCAGAGTGAGCATGGTAGTGCAATTTTTCACACTTTTTCAACATTGCTGTGTTGAGGATAACAGGTAGGGAAACCTCTATGTAGACAACTGTTGCCACCTTAGCACCTTTCTCAAAATAGAAATAAAATCTCCTCCTATAGTCATTAAGGGGATGTGAGAAGTCACATGTATACAGGGTTGTGGGACAGCCATGGAAATCACAAGTTGACTGTTCCTGACACGCCTTCTCCCTGCAAGCTGCTGCATTCAGGGAGGGGGGTAGATGAAGCACTGTGTTTATTTTGAAAGCTTGGGCTGCATTATCCTGACATGGCACAAGTAACTAACTTGGGCTGTGAGTAAGACCGCAGAGGAGGCAGGGAGCAGGTGAGCAGATCCTGATGTAGGCAGTTGCTATTTGGAAGTTTTCTCCTACAGCTCACAGCCCCAGGAGAATCTTTAAAAGGTACAGCAGTTCCTGCATTCAGACCGGTGATGTACATTGCCTTCTCACTGTTTGGAGATCAATGCCACTGTTCCGTTGGAACCACATACATCCTTTCCCCATGCTCAGCTTAGAGACAAATATAGAAAAGCTGGAAGCTAAGCTGGGCCAGATCAGGAGTGCTGGCAGGGCGTGACAGAAAGGATGTGTTGATGCTTGCAGTGGTGAGGAGCTGGAAAAAGGGGAATCCTGCACCATGTCCTCACATGGATCTTTTCTGGGAGGCAACAGTGGGGACACTGGAACAACTCTGAAGGAAATTCAATTCATCAGGGTTCTTCTGGGTCATCAACCCAGAAAACAGTAGCAAAATTTCAGATAATTGCAGGTCTATTATGGGGCTCCCAAACAAAGATTTCTTGCAGCTTTTCATGAAAGAAATATATGCAATGCTGCCCAAATTACAATGATTTGTATCTTCTTGCCTTTAGAAAAGCATTTTTTTCTTCTTTCTTTCTTTTTTTTTTTTTTTAAACATTATCTGGCATTTATCACTCTCATACCTGACAGCAGATGGGATGCTTTCAATGTCCTGAGGCTGCCACCATTTAACACTATTCCCATGAAATTCTGGCCTTCTTCCAGCACATGTTTAAGAACAGAGCCATTTCCCCAGGACCTTATTGCACCCTTTATAAATTTTCTGCTTGATAGAAGAAAGGAATCAAAATACTGTGAATAGTTGAAGAATTTTAAAGGCATGAAAAAAAAGAAAAGAGTAAAAAAGAAAAGCAAGGTTCAGTGAGGGCAGTTGCAACAAAAGATAGGGCAGGTAAAGCAGAGAAAGGACATTAAACTGACAAAAGTAAATAGAGGAGTAAGTGTCAGCAAACAGACTGATCACAATTTACTAGTAGAAGATTGGCAGCTGAGGACAAATAGTGAGGCTCATATGCATTTGGTTCTTTATATAGCAAGTGAATCATGTCAGGGAGTTGTATGAATTCTTGAAGTTTCCAGAGCCTTCCGATGGTGCACAAATATTAGCCAACCCCTGGTTAACCACATGATGATGTGGTTCACACATGGGGTCAGGGCATTACATTTAAGAGCAAGCTTCCAGGTTAATTATAGCTGAAAGGAATTTAGTTTGCACACACCAAAAGCACAGAAAGATACAAGCCAACACAATGCAGATGGAAACAACTGTGGAATTTACATTAAAACATAAAATAAAAATAATATTGCTATGAACAGTTAGGTCTGATTGTTTATGTGGTCACACCCTGAGTAGTTGTAATTACATTTTTAAATTTCCAATTGGGAAAGTGGGCAACTTCTGATTTCCCTTCTAAGTAATTTTAAATTTTAAACCTGAAGGTGGTGATTAAAAAACCCTAAACCCCAACAATTTTCGATTCTGGTTTCGTAACTTAATCAACTGAAATATTTCATAGACTGAAATCAGAAGGCATCTCTATAACTACTTACTCTTGACCCACTAATCACAGACTATAAATCTGTGTTAGGCTAAAGTGTATCTTACACAAGAAAGATTTCGAACATCAAACCCTTAAAGTGATTTCTCTAGTAAAATAACCAACAATAATCATTCTTTCTGTGAAAAATATATGTCTTTTTCAACTGTATTTCTGGGGAAGACATAACTACACTCAAAGCTGAAGTTCTTAAAGGCTCAGAAAAATTGGCAGGCCCACTTCTATTATGTTTTAGACCTAAGGTGCCACATGCATTTTTGTGCCTGATCCATGAGTTTACAGAAGTTTTGATATATCTCATACATTTCACTAAATATGCAGGCATCTTTTTTTTTTTTTTCATAGACAGGTCAGATGCATGCCAGACTTACTGGATCTAGATACAGTTCAGGAAGAACAGATCCATGCATGTTCAGTAGATACTTGTCTTAAGTATATAGTTTATGTTAATCCATGTAGATTATTAATTCCACTCAGAACAGAATTCAGGAGGTTAAAATGGGGACCATGGGTAAACTCCCTTTTCAGCCACCACTCTTAACTGCTTCAAAGACTGGTTAGGCTGATAGGTCTTGATTTTCTAAACCAGGACTTTTGAATAGACTAAATAGACTAAATACAGTCATAAACTGACACCTGGCTATTTCTTGTTTTCTTTTTATGCTTATCAGCCAATGCTTTGAACTCCTGCTCCCTTGCCGTACTACTGGCTGCATATAACTGTACAGCCAGAGATAGCTCCAAAAGATTGAGGATTTAGTTTTCCAGCTCTCTACATTTCTGATTTTTTTAAATTTTTTTTTGGAAAATGTAATAGGTTGTTAGTTTCTCATTCAAGTTCATGTTCTCACTGAAATTCAGACACAAAAATAAGTTCATCTAGTCTTTGTATGTATTTTAATGCCTCCATTTGGTCTGTATGTGCCAGCTTCTGTATTAAGATCTTTGTTATTACCCAGGGTAATATTCCTTTTAATAATCAATACATTCCTATCAACTACTACAAGGCAATTACCATTACATATCTCTGATGAGTCCTGTTAGGGAAAAAGAATTCAGAGCTGACAGTTACAGTAAACGAGGGATGAGCAAACACAAACAGCAATGTGCATGGAGCACCAGAATCCCTTCTCTGAAGCTTGCAACAGAACACATGAATTGCATTGCCACAATTTTAAGTTGCAAAGTAACTTCTGTTACAATTTTCAGATACTTGGATGAAATAGAAGCAAAAATCTCTGCCTTAAACTTCAGAAATGTAAAATAATTGCTGACTTTTCTTTTATTGTCCAAACTTACTCTGAACAACCTGATCTTATTCTGACATTGTCCCTGCATTGAGCAAGCACTTGGCACAAATGACCTCCACAGGCCCCTTCCACGCTGAATAATTCCATGTTTCTGGAGCTAGCTTTAAGTTCAAAGAATTTACTTATTTACCAGAGGTATTCTGAAATTTAATATACACTTACATGAGGCTGAAGGGAAATTTGAAATAAATCTAAACAAACAACAACAACAAAAAACACAACAACCCGCCAACCCCACGCTGTGGCTCACCTCATTGTATTCATGAGCATGGTAACATCAAAAAAAAAAAAAAAACACAGGTAATTGCTCTTTGTCAGAAAGCATACACAAGAAGAATAAACAATTATCACTGATTTATCACTGGAAGATAAATTGCCATGTCTTAGAAAATTGTAAACTTAAAGTTTGAAAAGTCTTATAGCTCAATTTTTAATGGCCCTACTTGCTTTCTGGCTCTACTTATCATTCAAATGCCTCAAACAAAATAAAAGTTTGAAAAAAAGAGTTTAATGCTTTACATTTTTCAGCTACCCAGCGAATCACAGTAAAGCGAACACCTATGTAAGGAATGATAGTAATTAATTGGTATATGCTCTTTCTAGAATCACAAAAGAAGAAACAGTACATAAATATTTTTTCCCCAAAATTCAAACATCAATGTTGTTCTTATTTGAGGTCAGAATATCAAGTCAATATTTATAATATAAATAAGTTCATGAGGTACTCAGTACATTTAGGAACTTTTCTGAATACTCTGTTAAAGAGAAATAAAAATATGGACACATATTCTCATCAGGGAAAAAACAAACAAACAAACAAAAGCTTCCTAACACCATTCTTTCTTAAAAAAATAAAAATAAAAATAAAATAATAAAAAAAATAAAAATAAAAATAAAAATAAAAATAAAAATAAAAATAAAAATAAAAATAAAAATAAAAATAAAAATAAAAATAAAAATAAAAATATCCTGGTGTTAAATAGAATAAACTCAGAAATTTGTAACCAGCTATCAGGAGTCAGCTTAGCAGAGTCTGAGTAAATTCCCACTGAAATAATTTACTAAGGACTTCTGTACCAAGACTCTGGTCATATTAAAGGAAGATAAAAAGATTAAGAAAGACTACTTTAGGCATCCAGGTTGGTTTCCTAGTTTGATACATCAAATCATAATTAAAACAGTGGTGCCCAACCATCTATTTAGGAAGTCCATACAGCTTTGTGACACTTGAGGAGAACCCTTGGTTGCTGCCCCCTGAAAACTGAGCCAGAAAAGGATTTAGGGGAGGAAGGGAAAGGGATGAGGAAAACCTTCATCAAGCATCCTGTTCTTCAAGAGTAGGTGAGGAACAGGCCAGACAGCTATCTCGCTCTGTCAGGGTACGAGTGATGGCACACTGAGTTACACCTGAGGGAACATGACCATCCCACAAAGAACACTGAGGGAGTTGGAATTTGTTTCAGTGGATGTGCAGGAACTGCAAGTGGTGGATTAAACACCTCCGTCCCGTATCTTCAGGAACACACATGTCGATGAAAACCAAGTAAGTCTCTGTGTACATTATTCTCTGCAACACTTCCCATACAGCCAGGACTGCAAAGAAGAGGAAGGAGTGGAAGGAAAGGGTGACAGATGCCTCATTAATACCTAAATATGCATTACATATCTCTTTATTCGATTGAAAGAAAAAAAGAATTTGTGTTACTTCCCCAGAAAAAGGCTGACTTGCCCTGTAGTAATATAGCTTAAACTATGCTTGAATGATCCAAGTCAACCATAAGAAGACTTTTCAGATGTGTTTTTCTTTAAAAAGAAAAACAAAAACTCCACTGATACTGAAGTTGGTATCTCTCCAGTAAAATGTTTACCTTTTCACCAGGTATTCTAAATGCAAGTAAAACAATCCCTCAATGCAATATATTTATTTTAAGTCACCAGCACTTTACTGTTAATACACAAACACTCTCTTAGGTTCATCTGAAGGCACAGAGCTGACATGACAACTCCCTTGCTCAGGAAGCACATGAAGTGCCCACAACTCTCACAAACTTCAACAGATACTGAACCTGTGTAGGACCTTACAACCATCTCACCCCCCTCTGAGGGCTTTTGAGGAAGAAGCAGGATACAGACAAATTACTGCTTCCCTTAAAAGCTTCCTAGAAAGAGGTTGACAGTTAGGCAATGTAATAACCGTGGAATTCTTCTACTTAGAAATAATTAAGCCAATTCAAGCTTACGTACTTATTTTAATAGTATTTCTAGACCTGAAGTGCTCAGGTATCACAGCCATGCATACACAATGGCAGCCTGTGAAGCAGCATGTTAAAGTTCTCTAAATACACACTCTTCTCTAAATACACACTCTTCCTCATCCACTGTGTATCTACTACAAAAATTATGGAAAAATCTATTCTTTCCGGGCTGATTGGTGCCTTTTTCAGTGTTTTCTCCAATCATTTGCATGAAGCCCAGCTGCTTAAGTTCATGACAATTCTATCATGGACTTCAGTGGGTCTGGATATGTTTATACAGATGGTTGGAAGTCACTAATATAGGCAAGACATCAACCTCCTGTCATTTTACTGCCTCCAAAGAGGAGCATAAAGAACACAAATGTATGTTACACTTGATAAGTGAGCATGCTGGATGTTGTTGGACTAGAGCCTACAATATTATGAGAAATCATGACCAAGATTTCTCTCTAATCACAAAGCATTCAACTCACAAAAAACAACCACTGTTTAAAATGAGTGAGGGGAAAGAATGTGGTTCACTGTCATTGCATTAAAGATTTTTCAGCTTGTATGAAAAAATGTCAAATCCAATCTATAGTGTTAGCTGCATGATGTCTCCATTAAGAGTGAATTGAATATGAGTTCAATTAGGAATTCGAAGCTCAGTTTAGACCTTCAGATGAGTAAACGGGCAAAAATTGCAACAAAGAGCATAGTGTATGCCCACCCTTAGTTAGAGTTGTTATATAAGGCATTGCTAACTAAATTGATAGCAATCCTCATATATCTTCTATCTACAGATGCTGATAATCATGTATGGACCAGGTTTGAAAGTGCATCCCCAATACTGACTTCTACTTGAATTGTCTGTGGTATATAAGCTGTAAAGGTGGAAAATGACAAAGTTGTCATCTTTCTTCTCATTGGACCCCACCCTATTTGACATCTTCTCTTCTCTCGTTTGTCCAAGAGTCTGGAAATTACTTTTTTTTTTTTTTTTAAATGTGAATGCTATAACAAACATCTGTACATTTGCATGTAGCCTGGGAGTAATTTACCAGCTGGACTTCATTCACTTGTGCAAGGTCTGAGAATAAGAACACAGAATAATACTTGGCTACTGCCTGACAAAGGCTCTTAGGCAAGCATTCATTTTGCTCACCTTGAAGGCTACCACCTTAGATGTAAATTTAATTTTATTGCTTCACCTTTTTGTCCAAAATTGGTTTTAAAAGCTTGTTTTTTTTTTCTATATTCAGCTGCTTGATTTGCACATCAAGGTTGAGGAGTCATTTCAAGTTACTTATAATTTTGCTGCAGGAAAGAGAAGTAGAAATCTAACTACCATATATTCTAGCCGGTCCATAGTGACATCAGCTTGAAAACTCATTTCATTGGATCATTCTGGATATTTTGCATTTACAAGCTATTTTTTTTCCAAATAGTTAAACAGACACAGTGGCTAATAAAACCATTTCTTTCCTCGATTATGTCTTTTCAAATGTTCTCAGCAAGATCTCTAAAGCAGCATAGTGTAATTCCATAAGGAAAATCCTTCCTATTGTCTGAGTTGCATTACACGCATATTCCTCCTCCTAGTTAACTCCTTACCTGCCAGTCATCACTAAACTATGATATCACCTTTAACAGAAGCATCCTGCACTTCTACACAGGAGGGGCGATCAACAACAGTACCTTAAATAAAGGACTCATTCCAACTATTTGTTCTTTGTGTCGTATCTCGCTTAATCACAACAACAGAGAAGTTGCTTCATGATTTTTCCTCTGAAATTCCCCAACTCCCAACTCCCATTACAGAAACACATTTAAATAATACAACGCACGCTACAGCAAGAGGCAAATTGCAAGATTTTGCATTTGCACCTCACCTCCCAGAGGATGTCGGGGCTAAGGAGGGAAGGTCTAACTCAGAAATAGAGGGTTCAGTACCTAGTGGCTTTTATTTCGGCGTCTGCTATTTCACTTGATCAATAACAACCGCAGTCTCCACCGGCTTCGAGCGGGGACTCACACAGCCGAGCACTCCTGGAGCATCTTCCTAGCAATGGTGACACAGGCGTTGCTCCGAGAAACCCCAAGCCCCCGCACTCGTCCTCCGGCAAGACTGGCTGCTTGGCACCTCGGCATTTTCTTCGGTCACTTCGTCAGCAGCCAAGAGGAGAAGCATCCATAGGAAAAATGGCATATTACAAATTTTGCTTTGAGAAGCAGAGCTCGGCTCAGACCATTGTCAGGAGCAGGAGGGGGGGGGAGCGGCTCTTAAAGCTCCAGCAGCCCCTTTCAAGCAACAGCATCTTTGCAGCTGGAGGCAAGATATTACAGGGGGGAGGGGCCAGGGCGAAAGCATCTTTCTTTTATTTCTCATCTTTTGTTAAACTTAACCGAGTGCTCTCCGGCTCCCCTGGTTCTTCAGTACCTCCCAGGCTAATTCTTCCTCCGCGCGTGACTGAGGTCCACACGCACGCACGACTGCGTGATGAAAAGCGACCGCGGCTTTCTGCTTTACAGCGAGAAACCCTCTGCCGCTGCCCACCGCCGCCTGGCAGGCACCGTGTCCGGGCTGAGCTGGGCGCTACGGGGCGGCAGCCGCGGCAGCGCGGGCCGGCAGAGCCACCCACGGCGGGCAAGCCCCCACGGCAAGCAAGCCCCCAGGGCATGTCCCCAGGGCATGTCCCCACGGCAGGAGCCCCCATCGCTGCCGCCCACCGGCTGCCCGGCGCCGTCCTGGCCCAGGGCCGGGCGACGCGTGTGTAAAGCCGGGCGGCAAACGGGGCTCCTCCACAGCGAGCGCTTGGCGAGCGGCACTACATCTCGTCAGCTCGGGTGCGTGGTGTTTAAACCGTGCCATCTGCTGCGCTCCCACCGCGACAAAGCAGCGGGAATGAGTATCTGCTACAGCCCAGCAGCCCAGGCACGGAATTAACGTTGCGCACTTAGAAATGCCAGGCGTGGGCAAACTGCCCCCGAGCCCGCAGCACGGGCGTGAGGCACCGCCGCGGGCGGGAGCGGGCGATGGCCGGGGGCGGCGGGGGGAGGGAGGGAGGGAGGGAAGGAGGGCGGCTGCGGGCGCCGCTGGGCTGGGCGCGCTCCTCGTCGGCGGGGACTTCCCCTGGAAGCCGCCGCAGTGGTTTCCACCAGTCCTTAAATAAATTCTGAAGTAATCGCGTCTGCTGCCCCTGCCTCACGCACGCGGCTCCCCGGAGGCAGCTGCCGCTGCTTCGCGGCTCGAGCGGCGCTAGTTCCCTCACGCCCAGTCCTTCTTAGAGAAATATGTATATATATATATATATATATATATAAAGAAAGAATAGGACACGAGGGCGCAATCCTAGCCAGAGAGCGACGCCTCCTCGCCTCCCCTCAGCGCGACCGCTCCCCGCGGCCGTCAGGAAGGGCAGGGGGCGGGCGCGTGCCCGGCCGTTGGCGCCCCCGGCCCTCTCCAGGCGCCCGGCTCTGTGAGGGAGCCCCTTGGCGCCCCTTGACGCCCTTTGGTGCCCGTTGCCGCTCGTTGGTGCCTGTCATCGCTCCCGCCCTACACCATCCGTTCCCCTCGGCTGCTGCTCTGACTGGGAGGGAGAGGGATGGGCTGAGGGGATGCTGGTGGCAGGCCTCGGTAGAACGGGGAGCATAATAAATGAGTACCAGAAAATGATTTAAAATCGAGGTTTTCAAGTTGTCAGTTTGAAATTGGGTTCCTCATGGTTTGAGGGTGTTGTAACCACTACTCAAACTTTGTTCTTGCCCAAAATATTTCAGAAAAAAAAAAAAAAAGTATTGCCCACACAGGATTGATTGCATTGCTTCAGAAATCCAACTTCACCTCACCCACCTTAGAAAAGTGGAGCCGAGGGCAGGGAGCCACACAGCCTGTCCAGGCTGTGGTCACTCAGCGGCTGGTCTAGCCTGCGCTCTTGCTGGTTCCTGACACTGGATTGTATAAAACAGAAGTATGCAGAGGATACAAATGTACCACAGAAAGCAAATAGCTGGGAATAGTTGCCAACATGGACATGAAGAACAAGTGCAAAGGAAGTAGTGGTGCCATACCAGAGTTTGTTTCAGGAACATGGCCTTTCAAGCACAATGCATGGGTTCAAAGGGCCAGAGTAAAATGTCTCTCCCGGCTGTGCCACTGTTCCGGGTAGCTTTTTGCCACTGTCCTTGTCCATTCCAATCCTTTATACTGATTTAATTCATCTGCAGCATACATACCATTAGACCTAACATTAGCCTTAACACACTGTAGCTGCAAGCAGGATCTGTCGTCCATTAGAGAATTACAAATATGGGTCTCACAACTCTGAGGTTTGCTTTAGGTGAGGAAGGAAAAACTAAGCAGCTCTGAAGGCTCACAAGAGAGCAGGCATGTTCAGGAGAGATCCACCTAACCTGGCTGAACTTCTTCAAAGAAGGGCACATCTGATTGCCTCTCCACCCCCTCCACCTTTCTCCAGGGTTGAAACACATTACCTTGTGTTTAGTAAGGTAATGCACAGATGCCAGATCAGGATTCTCAGCTTTAAACTCTCTAGAACTCATCACTGTTATTTTTTATTTTTTATTATTTTTTATTTTTTATTTATTTATTTATTTATTTATTTGTTAGAACATGATCTGTATGCTGGACATATCACTCTTTTCTTTAAAGTATTGATTAAAGTGAGTGACATTGATGACATCCTTCCTTCTTTCCCTCTTCCAAACAGCAACTTATTGATTAAACCATTTGCCAGCCATATGGGAGAGTTGAGCTCAATGTCCTTGCTCACCCAAGCTGGTTGTTTTCAGCATTTAGCTTAGAAAAGATTCCAGTCTGTGTTCCACAGAGGCAGCTATTTGCAGAGCTGTATAACAGGCAGACTTCTTTCATTGTCATTAGATTTATAAACATTTGTGGTATACTTTGGGAAGCTTGTTGGTCCCTTAGCTCCGCATGGTCATCCTCTCTACTGCCTTTCAATTGTTAAAGCAAAAACCCAGCACAGAAAGTCTATTACTGCTACTCATAGTGTTGTCCTAATTGACCTCCTGCCCTTAGCTTCTCTGTTGCCAGATTTACAGATGACTAAGTGGCTTAAGTATCATGTTTCACAGCGCTGAGTTTGCTGCATACTGCAGAAGCAGCCAATTATTACCTGTGCTTTGTGGTACCAATTTGAACAGGAGCCTCCTTCTATTCAAGCCTGTAGGCTTTTCATATCAATGAGATAGAAGAAGGAAAAACTCTATAAATGGAAAGTGACGGGAAGGGAAGAACACCGGCACGGATCAAGGCCTTGGGCTTTGTCATAATAAGGGAATGCTCCCTATAGTAGAGGGCATCTTTTGGTAAAGCTTACTGCATGGATAATTTTGATCAAGAGCTTAAGAGCGTAAGAGCATAATGATATATCTTGAGGAAACTCTATTAGGGAAAAGGACTGAATGTACTATTAAATTATGAGATTTGTCTTCCTTTAAGGGGAATTTGACCATCAGGTCTCCAAAACATAGTTTTGCTTAAGCAAATTTTGAGTATACCAACTAAATCTATTAATTGCCCCAAAAGTATGAATTGCTTAGTCTGTCAACTAGCACTATTTTATCTAATATTGAGCATGTGAACTTATATGAGACAAATTACGTTGGTAAAGACAGGTAGGAAGAGTACAGTGAGACTACACTCTTTATTACCAGAGGAAGTCCTCCTTACCATCCACCAGGTTATATACATATATATCTTATCATAGCAAGAATATTTTAAAGACCTGTCTGAAAGCTGGCTTCCTGCCCTGTTTTGTAAGTCTAGCCATGGGTCTTTCTCACACACTGTCTCCCACAAAGAGAAAGTAGAGGCTGATGAAATCTTTTTCTTTGAACAGGCTGAAAAAGGGAACTGACACCATTGTACTCTTAAGGAATAACTGATTGTATAGGGCAATAAGCAAGCAACTTGGGAAAGATTTGCCTTTACTTTCAAAACATAGGGTGTGAAGTGAGGGGTAATAATGGCTGCAAAGATATGTGATGTGATCAAAACAACAGGGTGAGAAAGTGATTCCTGGAGACTTGTTTTGGATAATACTGATAATGCAACACTTCATTTGCTAAAGCCTGGCAACAACTACTACAGCATGATGAAGATTAAGACAGAGAAAAGAGAATCTGTCTTAGAAATGTTATGTTGGAAGAAAAAAAGCAGCAAGGTTTAGAGAGAGTCTTCACTTGATCAAGAAGCCATTAGAGACTAAGAGAAGAGTGCAAAAATAAAGTTCAGTGGATCTTGACTGAGACTGGAAAAAAGAAATGTAATATTGTGTGAATAAATTTCATTCCAATGTAATTGGAGTTATAATTCCAATTGTACATTACAATTACATTCATGCTTATTTCCCAAAGGTTCTCTGCATATTATCATAGCTTTAAGGGTTTCTCTGTATTTCCTCAGTTTCAATTTCTTACCTATTTCAGCTGTGGGTTTTACCTGACATAACTTGATTACTGTATTTTGCCAGAAGACTCTCATAAATCTGTTTTTCTTACACAAAAAACATCCCACGTGTGGCCTCAAAATTCATCATGGTAACTTTAAAAAAGTCCCACTGCAGCTATGTGGTGGGTGAGGGGAAAGTTTAGAAAAGAGACATAATTTTGGCTTAGATGTAAATTGCTCAAAGCCAACTAAAGATCAATAAAAGAGAAGCTTGAGAATTTGATAGCATAGTTAGCACTTTTCAGTACAGCCTAAAGTCCTCACCTGGGAAGACAGCTTTTATCTCTCTCAGTTAATCTGTTCTGCAGAGCACGCTCTAGTTCCAGTCTAAGGAGAGGTTGATTGGACCAGACTCTTCTGGTCATACTACACTCCTTCAGGATGTTTTTTGTGGAGATATGATTTAAGGGCTGATGAAGACCCACTCAAAAATCCCAGTTACTCACATATCAGACCCAAAAGGTGAAGGTGAAGTTCATGTGATCTGACAGGAAATGATTGAGAACGTTGTCTAAGAGCCGGCATTCCACTTGTTTTTCACTGTGTCATGTTACTTGGTTGAAGTGTTGCTGGCAACTAACGTCGCATACAAGGTGAGTAAACAATTTAATTGTCTCCTACGGAAATACTTAAGGTGTAATAAAAATTTTCACTTTACCATGGATACCATGACAAAAAATAAATAAATAAAAGTGGCATTTGGCTGCAATGAGAGGAGTTAGCTATGCTATCAGATTGTCAGGCTACAATTTAATTATTTGTTTAATTATCTTTAACATATACATACAAGCAATGAGCTGCATGAAGCCAAGAAAAATATTCTCTCATTTGTGATGTAAGCTTTCCTTTTGCCTAGTTTGGAGTTTCTTTACATATTTCTTTTAATTGGTCTTTGTCAATGGCATAGAGTAGATATGAATAGGTAGGAGTGATGTCTTAAAAAGTCACTGAAATCCATGTATGTATGAGAGAAAATTACATCCTATGCACATTACTCAGCTAAGGAGCCTCTTTTTCATACACTGGGGATGAAAATCATACCGAGTCTCAAAATAGCAACCATGATCAGGAAACAATGTGTCATGATTTTAGAAATACTCCAAACATTTTAAAGTTTGTGGTCACAATGTATTTGTTAAAGGTCATTCAATTTATAATCCACTTCATCACATAGTGTGTGTTAAAGAAGGAGGAACTAATTCCGAAGTGAAGCATGAGGATCACAAAGTAGATGTTGATGAGAGGAATCAGTGAAGAATAATATGAGCTGTAACTGATGCTGATCAAAGACCTTATCATTATGAAGCAATCCAATCTTCACCATCATTGGCAATCTCCCATCACAGCCTGCATTATGACAAACTAACTAACTGACACTGTAAGTCTACTCTCCACCTCAGGATTCTTGCTCCATCACAAACATGGAAAAGATAAAAAGGGAAGGGCCAGCCTCTCCATCTGAAAATGCCAATTGATGAGGTATCTCACAGGTGTTTCAGGGGCTGTCTGGATATTTTACACATAAATAAATCAAACCTCTTTACACTAAACCCATACAAAGCAGAATACAAATTAAAATTTCCATCTACTAGATTGCCTGTAAACTCCATCTCTGTGTAACATCAGTGAGATAGGTTCAGCTACCTAGACTTTCATAAATCTTTCAGTTTTGCTAGAGAAGTGACATTTGTCAGGATTAAAATCCTTCTGAGATCAGGTAACTGCAAGTACTGCAGTATATATCAGGTAACTGTAAGTACTACAGGGCAGTATGGCTCCCCAGCCAGACAAGTCACTCTCAGAAAGTCAAAATATATACACTGCTCTTCATTCCAGATTTTAAGCACTGAAATATGGAATTTTAAGAGAAGTTCTTAATCTCAGTATTTTCAAATATGTAATGGTTTAGTTTTGTTCAATTTTTGGGGTGTTTTTGTTGTTGTTTTTGTTGTTGTTTTTGTTTTGTGTCTGTAATATGGATTAGTTAAAGTTTGGGGCTTGACATTTATGCTCCTTGAAGATAACAACGCTTTATAACAGATAGGATAAGGGGTAATGGTGTTACACTAAAAGAGGGGAGATTTAGATTAGATATAAGAAATTCCTTACTGTGAGTGTAGCAAGGCACTGGAAGAGGTTGCCCAGAGAAGCTGCGGATTCCCCATCCCTGGAAGTGTTCAAGGCCAGGCTGGATGGGGCTGTAAACAACCTGGTCTACTTGGTGGCCTCCCTGCCCATGGTGGAGGGGTTGGAACTAGGTGATCTTTATGGTCCCTTACAACCCAAGACATTCTGTGATTCTATCATTCTATCTTATGTTTTATTACTGGGAAAAATCTCATCTGCTCAGCAAAAATAATAAGATAAAGGACCTTCGTTGAATCTTACTACCTCCTGGTTGACAGTAGCTGTGTGTAAACATACCAAACTGAAGACATACAGGAAAACATGCTTAGGTAGGCCCTTCAATGTACACCTTCTGCCTGTGGCAAGATAAAAGCAAACAAGCAAACAAACAAACAAAAAAAACACACAAGAGATGGTAGTTAAAATACATGAGTAAAATTGCTTTGTGAATTGTTTTGAAAGTATATTTATATTTGCTAGAGCATCGGATGTAAGGAACCACATGGGTGAAATACCTACTCGGGGGTGTTAAACAGATTTTCATAAAAACTGATCAGTTTATTGTTACTCCAGCTTTAAAAACATTTCCCACCTTTCAACCATTCACTTTCATCTGTAGCCAAAGCATGTCCACTTCCGCTTTGGTGCAGTTAAGACAACAGAAGCTTCTGGTGCTAGGAAAAAACTTAATAAGGTTATCAGTTCCTGACAGAACAATGACTTTTTCTATCAATAGACAAAGTCAATATTTTAGGAGATTCCTGCACTGCTTCCCAGTGTCTGCTCTTGTTCATTGCTGTGTGCAAGAAATTACAAAGAATGCTGAGCTTTTTATGGAGCTGCATTAAGGCTGGCAAATCTCCATCACACATACGGAAAATAATGTTTTTAATCACTTTTTGAAATCAATAACTCATGTGCTT
The DNA here is from genome assembly GCF_964034855.1 of Anser brachyrhynchus. Lineage (NCBI taxonomy): Eukaryota > Metazoa > Chordata > Aves > Anseriformes > Anatidae > Anser > Anser brachyrhynchus. The sequence goes on along the minus strand of NC_137694.1, from coordinate 53,481,129 downwards.
ACACTCCAAAAATTAGCAATCTGATTTTAAATCTTCCTCTACCAAAATATTTTTTTAGCTTTACCATATATATGTACTGTCTGTTTCTTACTGCTGCATTATGGGTCTTTTTTCTTTTCGTTTCGTTTCTCTTTCCTTTCCTTTCCTTTCCTTTCCTTTCCTTTCCTTTCCTTTCCTTTCCTTTCCTTCCTTTCCTTTCCTTTCCTTTCCTTTCCTTTCCTTTCCTTTCCTTTCCTTTCCTTTCCTTTCCTTCCTCCTTCCCTTCCCTTCCTTCCTTCCCTTCCCTTCCCTTCCCTTCCTTCCCTTCTCCTTCCCTTCCTTCCCTTCCTTCCCTTCCCTTCCCTTCCCTTCCCTTCCCTTCCCTTCCTTCCCTTCCCTCCTTCCCTTCCCTTCCCTTCCCTTCCCTTCCCTTCCCTTCCCTTCCCTTCCCTTCCCTTCCTTCCCTTCCCTTCCTCCTACCCTTCCCTTCCCTTCCCTTCCCTTCCTTCCCTTCCCTTCCCTTCCCTTCCTTCCCTTCCCTTCCCTTCCCTTCCCTTCCCTTCCCTTCCCTTCCCTTCCCTTCCCTTCCCTTCCCTTCCCTTCCCTTCCCTTCCCTTCCCTTCCCTTCCCTTCCCTTCCCTTCCCTTCCCTTCCCTTCCTTCCCTTCCCTTCCCTTCCCTTCCCTTCCCTTCCCTTCCCTTCCCTTCCCTCCTTCCCTTCCTTCCCTTCCCTTCCTTCCCTTCCCTTCCCTTCCCTTCCCTTCCCTTCCCTTCCCTTCCCTTCCCTTCCTTCCCTTCCCTTCCCTTCCCTTCCCTTCCCTTCCCTTCCCTTCCCTTCCCTTCCCTTCCCTTCCCTTCCTCCTTCCCTTCCCTTCCTTCCCTTCCCTTCCCTTCCTTCCCTTCCCTTCCCTTCCTTCCCTTCCCTTCCCTTCCCTTCCCTTCCCTTCCTTCCCTTCCCTTCCCTTCCCTTCCCTTCCCTTCCCTTCCCTTCCCTTCCCTTCCCTTCCCTTCCCTTCCCTTCCTTTTCTTTTCTCTTCTTTTCCCTTCTTTTCTGCAAAGAACCTAAAATAATAAAACAAATTAAAAAGAACAAGAAAAAAAAAACTGTGAGTGAAAAAGAGAAAAAATAAACTGGCTTGCACACTACTTTTCTTCAACCAAAAAAAGAATATTTCATAAGGTGGCCCATACAGCATTAACTACACAGAAACAGGACTGGTAGTTTTCAGCCTCAATCCTTGTTGGACTGCAGCACCAGCACAGGGGTCCTTGTTTGATCTTTCTGAACTTCACTTACGCAGTTATTTGAATAAGGAGCCATTCACAAACATTCACAAGCTGAATGCTTATTGGGTCATTAAACATGAAACAGTACAAGTTAAAATTTACATTAAAACTCAGTAAAGTTGAGCCTACTCTTTGTTTTGCTGTCTATATGTTAGATTGTTATGGATTATTTAAGACAAAAGGTAAGCTAGTCAAGAGCATACTTGGTATAATACGTTATTGTCAAATATGTTACTTTTGCTTACAATTTCTAGTGCTGCTCAATGGTCATTACATTTAATGAAAAATATAAAAATATTTTTTTTCTAAAAAATCATCTATTTCAATTATCTGAATAAAAATTCACAGTAGAAAGTCAGTAGTAGGGAGAAATTCATATATTTGCAATATTTGTAAGTTTTACCTTTTAGACGAGTCATATTTTCTTCTATTTAGGTGCATTACTCCTAGCAATTTATTTTGTTACTTTCTAACTGTTTCAGTCACGGCAAGGATTTCTTAACATCTGTATGCATGACAAACTTCACACTTCTACCATTAGTTAACAGAAGAAGGAAAGGAATGGAAAGCTGAAGAGCAGAGATGAATAAAAAGTCATTGTTTGCAGAACTCAGGATCCTGCAGCTGAAGGAGACTTGACACATTTCATGCACACACGCATACTCTCATACATATCTCCAAACAGATCTGCTCCAAAAATTAAAATAAATAAATAAATAAATAAAAATCTTGCAATATCTCAGTGCAGTAAGAATTCTCTAGAAAAGTACCAGATTAAAACCCCTAATATTATTTAAGTATTCTTTTCAATATTAACCACAGTGTCTGAAAATAAGGAAATGTTACTGTAAAATGTAGCCAATAGAAGATCCATTTTAGAATTAATTTTCTACACACCTTAGAAATCATCTTCTCTTCACATCCTATTTCTAAACCACTTCTTCATGTACTGAAGGTTTTGTGTTTTTTTTTTTTCCCTAATTTTTCAATATTTATGTCATTTTGGTAAGAATTTTTATGGTTTATTACTGATAACTGAAGATGACTTTTAACAACTATTAGTAATTCTTAATCATTTTTTAAGAATGCAACTCTAACTTTTACTTCCACCTAATCCATTTCTGATTATCTTCGTTTGCTGAGATAAAAGCAAAGCAAATCTAATTGAGATAGATAGCTAATATAAAAAATAAAGATAAACATTTTTCAAATGTTAGGAAAAAGACTATATGAAACTTGCAAAGGAGAAAACCCTCTTCACGAATAGGAAAGATTTCAAACACCAGACAGCAAAGTAAGAGTTACGTAGTTAACCAATGAGAACATCTTACCCAGATTCTCATAAAGAAAAAACAACTGTTATAATTCATAGCATGATTAAAAAATGAGTTATTTTCCACTTAAATAGAAATTGTGTTTAAAAGATGTTCTAGGGAGAGAGAGAAGGTGGAAGAGTATGACTACTGCTAACCTCAGTGTTCAGTGGTTAAAGCACTGACAAAGTACAGGATTCTATGGGTATTTATTGACATACCTCACCCCAGGATGCTGCATGGGCCCATTTTTAGAATACTGGACTAAATCCTGCTTTATTTTAGAGCATCTTCTACTGCTGGGTGTAGACAAACTGTCCTTTGCTCATTTTCTCGTGTCAGTCTCAGAAGCAACAGGGCACCTCATCACCTAACACCTAGCTCAGTGCTAAGGGGTCTTTTGTATGGCGCGGCGAATCAGGCCTTACAAAAGTTGAGAACTTCCCAGACATAGATCTTTATTGATATGGGTGCACATGAAATAGACAAACAAACAAAATAACGCATTCGAGTGTCGTCTTGCCAGGAAATAATTAAAGAAAACACCAAATTTGGCATAGAAAATATTTTTCTGAAAAGAGAAACCTATACATGGGGAACACAAAAATAACGGAGTCTAATGCTAACTAATAGTAATTCATATACTTATACATGGAGACATTTTGTGCAGATCTTGAAATATGTCAACCATTTTGCCAAATAATCTCTGGGTAGTAAAATATTCCCCGTAAGGCTCTTCCCCTTGCATTTATTATTTAAGAACTAACTAATAAACTTATTAACAAAAGAAGCCCACTTACCTTCTTTAAAAATTAAATGTATGGAGTTTAACTAAAGTTAGACTACCGTGTGATCTAATTTTCTTGAGATATTTTTTAATACAGAATCACAACAATGCAAACACAATACATTGTGTGGTGTAAAGAACTGGGATGAAATTCTGGATATACATAGTGAAGGGTTTTAGCTTTAGCTTAAACTTTGGATTTTATAATGCTTAGATGTTCAGGCAAATCATTTATGTCTGTTAATTTTTTTAATGACAAAAACTATTGGTAATTCACTTTTCTTCCATGACTTTGAACAACTCAGTAAGTTGCCTCCCACAATAGTTTCTGAGAGTGGCAAATTATTGTTTTCCCAGTCTCCCCCACCTGCCCCTGGCCCAGGACCCCAGCTCGCAGTAGGGCATGGCTGCAGCCCCACACTGCCTGGCCTTGCTCAGACATCTGCCCGGCTCCGCTGGGCCTACCTGCAGGCCCATGGCCTGGCCCAGCCTAAACCAATCCTGGTCCCTGGGAGCAGATGGCTGTGGAGCCGGGGCTGCCCCGTGCCCCTGGCTGCCCTGCTCTTGGTTGGGGGTGGGATGGGCCCTGGTGCCAGGCCCTGCCCAGCTGCCCTGCAGGATCCCCCATGCCTCTGGCCCCAGGGGGTCCCAGGCCCTGGTGTGCCCTAGCAGCTGCTCTGTGCCGTCTTCCTTACAAGGCATTTTGAAAGAATCTTTACTGTTTAATTTTACCACTTTTCTTGAAGTACTATGTTGCATAAAATGTTAAACATATTATAATGTAAGAAATGAAATCTTATGGCAGCTCTCCTAAAGCACTCAACAGATTGTCTATATTTTAAACTGTACTTGTCTGCCAATTTACCACACATTATTTTTACAAATAAGTTCATACTGAGTGTACACAAAGATTGAACGCTTTAAATAGTGAACCACATAAATGAGGAACAAACTAAAGAATAAGAGCCTGAAGTATATGCAGCTTTCATGCTTTTTTATTTTGTTTTGTTTTTTAAAGTGAGAGTGCATTTAAGGTGAATGAGCTTTGTCTGAGCAAAGCACACATTCATATTCTGTAGAGACTGAGGTATTACTGACTGTACATGTCAGCCCATGATCCTGTTACTGGCCCATTGCCTCCAGTGCTTCATGATGGATGGCCTCCAAGGCAGAGACATGTGGTGTAACTCCATGGCTTTTGAAGGACCCTTTTAGGGCAAGCCAGGCTTTAGGCTGGGGACATTTCTCTGCCTTTTGCCTTCAGAGAGGCATCTCCTCCTGTCATTGTCACTTGGTCCCCATGGAGCATATAGAATTAGCAACATACTGAGCTGAGTAATGTACATCCGTGGTACGTCCAGGAGGGAGGAGAGATTTGGAAGCCTCTCACCTCCCACTCTCACTAACACTGTCGAAGTGTGACATGGCAGAAGGCATGGGGCTGCGATGTCCATGCTCGCCTTTCTGTCTCTGTCTGACTGTGACAGGTCTCAGAATTCCCCTTTCAGGTTTTCTGCACATATTGCTGTATTTTTTACATTTTCAAGCCTTCTTTTGTAATGTAATGGAACCTGAGAGTTTCAGATTTGGTTTAAAAGTAAATTTACTCTCATGCAATCTTTAACTATGGGATTTGAAGTGATAGGCATGTCAAACCTGTAGTTTAACTTAACTTCCAGAGAGGAGGAAAGAGACAGAATAAGGACAACTGGAAAGATGCTTGTGAGAAAAAAGAAAAAAAAAAAGAAAAAAGAAAAAAAATAAAGGATTGTTGTAGTATATAAGTGCCTTCTTTCATATTGCTTTGTTTTCCTTTTAAAGATCAGTCAGTGCTTTTGAACCAGGATGAAGCAGTTCCAAGACTGAAACTGCAATCTCAGTTTGGGAGAATTAGGGAGTAAAAATGGTAGCAAGAGGAATAGTTAAGCTTTTTGCCTAACTTCTCTGTATCAACAGTAAACTCCACAGCAGATAGACCAGCCTAAAGATGAATCATCTCAGTGTTGTCAAACATCGGCTCTATGAGGCAGGTATTAAAATCAGGAGAGACTCCACTGGCAGTTGGTCAGTGGTTCTGAGGGTCATGTAAGCCATTTCTCTCTGCAGCCCAAATCTCTGCAGATGGTAAACAGAAACAGCTATGGCAGAATCTGTAAGCATGCATTAATTTGTTAGAATCTGTCATGACTTTCCTTGGTATCCATATAAAGGGATAAATCTTTTTAAGTTAACACCCTAACCTATTTGAATACTGGGACTTTACAGTGTCAACTCTTCTGTTCTTATTTATGTATTTATTTATTTATTTATTCATTCATTTGTTCTTTATAGATAACACATACTTTAATGCAAGTCCTCATAAAAGCACATTTGAAAAATCTAATATGGTGCATACAATATATCTATACTAATAGTCATTGTATTTTTGTATTTATGCTTGGAATTTCTCACCATCTAAATGCTTGATTTTTTGTCCTTCTTATTATATTATTTTTCATTATTTTATAGTCAGTATTTCTAGGAAATAGAGATGCCTTCATGTGTGGTTATTTTTCTTCTGACTATTTCCCACACTATTAATTCTTTATATCTAAAGCAGATATCAAGTGTGGAGATTAAAGATGTAGTTTTCCAAGTTGTAGATGTATTAATATGACTTGCTAGAAAATGGGTATTTGGAAATGAATGTACTTTAAATTCATTGAATTCATCGAAAACTGCTTGTTAGATCAAGTGACTGAAAGAAAATCTTTGATAAACATATGCAATACTGACGATTGTACTAAAAAATATCTAGGTATGTTGTGCTATTTTAGCTTTTCACTGGGTGATGCAGTCTTCATAATTTCAGAGTGTTCTGCAAAGTATTAGGAAATCAGTTAAGGCACACAGTGTTTTCAAGCATGTGATTCATTTATTTTTTTCAGTAACTCAGGAATGTCCTGGAAATAATGAGAGTTATAGTATACTCCCCTAAGTCTTGTGTATCCCTTATGTAAGACATTCTGTCATGTTACATTCAAATCTATCTTGCTATCATAAAGACCTGCTGTTTTCCTCTTTGCCTTTAAATTAGTGTACTAACAATAGAAGTACTCACAGATGAAACCATGGTTACAGAGCAAATAAGTTGTATCTGCATCACTGTGAATTTCTTTTCATTTTTGTTGCGTCCTTTATTGTAGGCATGTATTCAGCATCTAAAGTGCTAGCAGTTGCTCTGGTATTTACAGAGAAAGAGAAAGAGAGAGGGAAAGAGGGAGAAAGATAGTTCAGATATCCAACTATGCTCTTCTTTTGAGAAAAATAGTTCAAAAAGGAGTTTGAAAGTCTAAATATGCCCTTGTGGCTGTTCAGGAAGTAGGAAAAGAGCAGAAAGAAGCATGTTGATTTGACATCACTTCTTTTTAAATGACTTGTCAGTTGTCCTTCTTTCTGCATCACTGATGTAAAGCAAAACCAAATCAGAACATGCACTAGACACTTTTCTTCCTGGACTTGGGTCCAGACCAAAAATCAATGAAAGTGTTCTCAAAGTAAAATACTAATCAGCAGGAGTTTAAATGTGTCAGAATATGATTGTAGATGGTCAGCAAATAAAGCATCGGATGTATCAGTTTTCAAAACAAATTAATCATCTTTTTTGAGTGTATTTATATTTTATGCACCAAGACAGCAAATAGAGCAGAAAACAAAATCTTTCATATTCAAATTTTACTGAACACAAGATGACACTTACAGCTACAGGGCCTGAATTTCGTTTGCACATACTTTTATATCCCACTTGCCTCTTTCTTGGATGGTACTTGGACATCCTTATTGAATAAATACTGAGACAAAGATTAACTATCTCTCTTGAAGATGAGGAGTCTAATTGTGGGGTAAAAGTGAACATGTAATGGTACCAGTATTTGCTCCTTTAGAAACAACTTGTTATAATTGTGTGAAACTTGGCACTGAATTGGTCTAGTTAGCATTTTTTAGAGGAAAACAAAGCATTCTTTGCCACTTCTAACTTCTGGATAATACCATATATTTATCATATATTTATCATATATACCATATATTTATCCAATGAAGTAGTGAAACAGTATCCCAATAGTCTTATGATTAATGAAGCATTGGGATGCACTTTAAGCAGCAGAGCCACAGTTTAATCATGTGGTACACTAAAACAACAACAGCAACAAAAAGCAGTTTCTCACACAAAAACAGAGAACATGCTGTACAAGAAGCAAATTCCTGATCGCCAAAATCTGAATTATTGAGCCCTCAAATGAATGAATTGAGACCTTTCCAAGGAGATTTGGGGCAACTGAAGAATGCTGCTGTACCTGTGGAAAATATGTATTTGTCTGTTCCTCTTCATTTTTCTAAAGTCGCATTACAATTTTACACATATTTATTCAGAATGCCCTAATCAGTGCTGTTGTGCACTCTACTACAGCATAGCACTGGAGATTTTTTGATCACCTGAAAAACACAAAGAAAAGTTAGTAATGCGTACTTGTACAGATCATATCCTCTTTGTGATGTTTTTAACTGTCTCACTTTTTATAATGATAATTAACCGTTTGAATATGATGACATCTCTTTTAGGATAGAAGGGCAAATAATGAACAGAAAAAAATCGTATGGCTTGAGAAAACTGATTTGAAATGAACACAAAAGATCCAAATCCATCTTAATCATGTCTGGGGGAAAGAAAAGAAGAAAAAAGGCAACGTTTTCTGTCTGGTGTGAATATTCCTACCTTTTTTTGTACTTCCTGTTTTGCACTTGTGTGAGTTGCATGAGTACTGATTCAGGTTGTAGAGACAACAGTATCACCTTTCTTCTTGTCATTTGCAGAACTCAGATGATGCCAATTATGTGCAGCTTTCTGGTGACTACTGGGATGGACTGAACTATAGGATAAACAGAACTATAGGATAAAAGCAAGCTGAAAAAACAGGCTAATCCCCAGACTATGGCAAATATTGAAATTAATTACATAGTCAAACAGGATCTGAAGTAAGAAGGAACAAGAAAGAAAAATGGAAGCAGCTCTTAACAAAGGAAAGAGGAAAGATGGAAGTGTGACAGCATGGGAAAGCCTGTTTCCTGATGCAGTCAGGAGTTGTGAGTACTGAGTTACTTCAGAAATGTTCTGCTAATTCTTTTTAAAACCAGAAATCTGCAGAAAAAGGCAATTTGGGTATATATAGAAAAGGTAGAAACATATCAATATATTTTATTTTCTGTCTGGGTTATTTCAGTGTAATTTATTTTCAATAGTCTAATATGAATGAAGTATTTGCACTCAAAGCAGGACTTTTCTTCCCCTGCATGCAAAATAAAAGCTTTTTATGTATCTTTGTGGCCACTGAAGAGTGCAGTTCCTGTTGCTCTGTGATGTTTTATTCCCTTAGGAAGACAGATTCTTAGTTTAGATGTGTGAAGAATTCTGTTCAACGTTAAACCAAATATCAGTCAAATATCTACAGAGTTTTTTCTTTCTTTTTCTACCCTGGACATACAGAGAGACATTTGATTTGAAGCTCTGAAGAAAATTTGGAAAAAGCACTAAAGGAAAGAGCTCATCTTTGGAATGTCTGAATGTCTGTGTAAATATTTCCTGCCTATGACTTCATTGAGACAAAAATTGAATTTATACTAGCAAAACTGACAAAAAAAAATAACAATCACAACTTGCAGTGAAACTAAAACAGTCTCATCAAAAAAAAAAAAAATCAAAAATAATAAAATAAAAAATAAAAAATATAAAATAAAATAAATCAAAAATAAATCAAAAATAATATCATTCCAGCAAGAACGATGAAAGAAAATATAAAGGCAAATGAAGTTGTTAATGTGGGAAATTTTTAAGCCGGTAATTCAGCCAAAGTTTGTGACCTGTTAAGAAATGACCAATGGTCTCAGAAATATACCTGTAAAATCAGTATTATGGCTATTACATTTCTTGTCACTACTTAATATCCCATGTCAAATGAGCAATGCTTAAAACCTAGGAAGTGTTAGATAAGACTGAGAGGTGAATGAGAGAGAGTGGATCTTCTCTCCTGGAACTGTAAGCAAGTAGTATTATTTCCTCAAGTCATGCTATTAACAATAATAACAATATAACAATATAAAATAAAAACAATAACAATAATAACAATATTAACAATAATAAATATTAAATATTTTGTGATAAATTATTCTCTTAGTCATGTTGGTATACTTTAGAATTGGAACCAGGAATGGACATTTCATTCAGTGGGTAACTCCCTTACATTAAAAAAAGTTTCAGTTGAAATAAATTTGGGCCCATGTGTTTATGCTTATGTGCAGCTGGAAGAAACACTTATAAATCCTAGTATCTTCTGCAATTCAAAAATCACAACAAGCTCCTTGTAAGTCTGTGGGAGTGATCTAAAATAGAAAACAGATATTTTAGTCACAGGAAAACTGCTATTTATTTCAAGAGCGAGTTGCTTTCTACACTGTTTCATGAATTGTACAAATGGCTTTATTTGGATGTGTTCCGTTGACATTTTTGTTGCTTTGGGGAATGTGAACAGTGAACAACAGAAGAGCTGAAAAAAAGTCCTTTTATAATTTGTAGAAGTTGTAAGAAATTTCCTATTATTATTTCATTGTATTGGAAAGAGGAGATAAATTCTACTTAGACAGGACAATTTAGAGAACAGCAATCCAAAAATTCCAGTTCCAATTAAATTAGTTCTGCAGTTTTCACATACAAGACATTAACTCTATTTTTTTTTCATTTTAATTATTTTCTATTAATTTAATAGAACTTAATATGTTTCATATTGTTTATATTTCATATTGTTGTTGACAAATTCTAAATCAAGGTGAAGAGTTGGAAAAAAAGTCATTTGAAATCCCTGCCCACCACAAGCTCAGGGTTAAATTTCAATTTCTGGTTGAGATTTATGAAATACTCAGGATCTAATTTATCTTTCAAAGTCCCTAGCTCCACCACTGCCATATTCTTCAGCATATATGTCAGTGAGCAGATGGAAAGGTATCTGAACACTGATGCTGTCCCACAGTTAATTAAATGAAATTGATGGCACAGCTCAGGAAGACCAGAATCCTATCTTACATGGAGTTTATATCAGACCTCTTATTCATGAAATATAACATATACAACAGAAAGCTGCTGGCTGAAGGCCTGCATCAGTTGTGAACTCATTTGAGGTGAGAGATTTAGGATCAGATTCCTAGCCTGCCTGATATAAATTAGTGACCTGAACCTGTATTTTGGTCATACAGCTATAGGAATGTGAAGAATCTCAGTCCTCCTGATATTTTTCAATATACTATAACTAAAGCATTATTCTTAGGGCTAGGTATATACATTAGAGGCTACAGTCCTCATCTGTGGTGTACATAACTGAGACACAAATACCTTTTGTGGATATAGGTATTTAAAAACACCAGAGGAATACAGGACCTCTGAGTAAGAGTTGTGCTCTTCAGAGCTCTGATGATTTCATGACCAATTTTGGTGATGAAGTCATTGCTTCAGATTGGGACAAATAGGATTTTGACACTGACTTTCACATTACTTAGCTGGGCAGCTTTAACTGCTAAGATAGTAGCTATTCTATTGCACATAATGTTCTCCTCTTAACAGAAAACTAATCTTTGGCCAATTAATGGGAAAGGAAAAAGAAAATGCCCACCTAGCTAGATTTAGACATCAGTCTCTAATAAGAAGTAGGTGCTTAATTTCCTCTCTGTTTTTCAGCATTTCAGTTCGTGATTGGCTTAGGCAAATGATACATTACTTCCAGATTTTTCCTTTACACGTTATTGCAAAATTTGGCAAGCCTGCTCACTTAAATCAGAGATGGCAATTCTGTGAGGTGGCAGGAGGTTTGACATTATGGTACTCAGAATTGCAACAATTGCATTTGTTTGGGTAGTTAAGTGTAAGCTGTGAGTTTGTTTAATAGCAACCATTTTCCAGTTAAAGTTAGCTAAATTTTTAAGACAAAGCCTGAATCTTAATCTGCATTTGCTAACAATCAGTAACCAGAGTTAAAATCATATCTGCAGCAAGTTAAAGACATACCGTCAGGCTGAATTGTAGCTGGGGAACAAACAGGCCTGAAGACTTCAATTAGGTAGAAGTTCAATGCAAGTTTGCAAGATGCCTAACAATTACTCCGTGTTCTATAATTTACTGTTATTACAGCAGTGCTGAATAATGTAGAAGACTTGTTAGGTGAAAGTGTGAAAAATGATGAACTGCTAATGGAAGAAGTGTAAATCACATAAAAAAATACACTCACAGTAGCATCATAGATTTTTGTAATACATTTTAACATTTTCCATTTGCATAATTAACACATAGAGTTAACATAGATATAATATATAAGTACATATAATCAAAGATAATGTTTCTGAAATGAGCAGTGAGAGAAGGAGTACAGATAGAAGTAACTCTGAAAACAAAATTTCTCAGCACAGTTGCAATGGGGCAACAATTCTTCAGAATGCCATTTATAGCCACCTTACCTTCTCAGGACTTCTCAGAGGGACTGTGTAAGAAATTTATATTGGGATTTAATCATATACTAAATCCTACCTTAATTACGAAATTGGTCCCTTCCAAAATTCTCTCAGTTCTAAACAGTGACACTGTCCATCTCCTTTCTAGGATTCTCAGTAATCCTTGTCACTTAATATTAGTTATTGATACTTAAAGGCGGCTGATTTGAATGGAGTGGTTGCCTCACAAGTCTCAGTCTCTGCTGAGATTTGGATTTAAGCAAAAACTGTGTTGATTGCATCTGCAGTGTAGGCATTAAAGAAAAGAAAGCAGCTACATTACATCAAGTGAATTTTCCTATGTAGGTCTTCAGAGATGCTTGTTTTTCTCTGTTGACTGAGAATTCAGGCAAATTGGATCAATACCTTCCTGGAGCAGTCATCTGTAATTCTGGTGAGACAGTACCTACGTTAGTTCCCATCTTAGATGGGAGGACTGTAGTGCATCTGCACATACTGATAATTGATATCAGGTATTATTCTCAGGCGATTGTTATTGTGCATTTTTTATTGTGATTTTTTACCAAAAATTATTTTATTTCCAAAGTTTTTGTTTCATTTGTGTGAGCAAGGTCCTCAATAACCTTCCTGTTGTATAAGTAAATTAAAAAAAATAAAGTACCATAATAAATTATAAGAATTTGTTTAATAAACGTCAATGCTAACTACAGGCCATTTTCAAGGATCTGGGCTGAAGTGATAGTGCAGGCTGAAGTCAAGAAAAAAAAAATTAAAGCTCACATTTACTGTAATTCACCAAGTAAAAGTCAGATATAACCCCACACAAACCAAACTCATCACATTTCATGCTGTTCACCTTCAGCCTCTGAAACAGCCAATATTTTCCTTGACATGTTCCAAGAAATAAGGCATCAAAGGCTTGTTCATGTCTTAAGCTTTTATAGCAGCAGAGAATTTGCCAGCTTTGTCAAATGCTAGTAGTGAAAGTCAAGTGGATTTATCTGGGCATTCAAAGTGAGTCTTTCATGTGCTCTACTTTTGTTCAATTACAGCTCCAGTTGACTAATTTGTAGTGTTGTGCCATTTTTTCCATCCAAAATGAATCAGTCATGCTTAGAAGTAATGATCCAAACTGCGTGGGTGTGTCCTCACCAGCAGACAGGGCAGAAACCAAAATAAGCTTATCATAACATCAAAAATCCCATTTTACACATTTTCTGTCTTGCCAGCTACAAGTTAAAACAAACAGCATATAGATCTGCTACTAGAAAAAGTATTGCTTGCATTTATTTCTCCTCTCATATCTTTTGGATTGCAGTACAAAATCCATGCATTTTTAAGTGCTGTTCCTAATGTGGAAGTAGTAGATTAGACAAATATCTTTATAAATTCATGTATATATAGTTATACTTCATCAGATTAGATTATTACTCTTAAATTCCTTTTGACTTCACGGTGCTCAGTAGCAGAGCAGAAAATGCTTTGCTTGGAATCTACACCACAAGCCTATCCAGGTACTTCTGTAGCTTTTAGAACTGAAACAAATTTTCTTTAGTAATCTGATTGCTATATTAAAAGAAAAATGAAAGTGTTAAAGTTTCTGCTGCATTAGGCAAAAAAGTAAACTATGTCCTTAACTAGCTATAGTGCACTGATAAGCATTATAATAAATAACTCTGCCTGAGGTGGGTGGAATCAATGCCAAGACTGCATGCAGTCAAATATTCCCACAGTAGCAGGATCTCCATTTATTCAAAAATATGTCATTTTTTAAAAATAGCTTGCCTACAGAATGGTTTAGATCTTCTGAGAGAACATCATCCCCTTTCCTTATAAGAGCACACTCACAATACACATAAATATTGATAATTTATTTTTAATGTATTAGTCATAGCTACAAGAGATTAAATGGCAACCTAAAAGAGGATAAGACAGCTTGGTCATTGTATTCATCAGTAAAACAAAAATTAAGTGCAAACATGACACTTTGTGATGTTTTAATGTATTCTTGGTTCAACCCAGAATTTAGAAACACTGCTTAAGAATCATAATACTACCCTTAATAAGAAGCATATTGTGAATAATAGAAAATATCTGTGATTCCTCAAACAGGTATCCTTGCTGTCATGCTAAATTAGAGACCATGAAAGACAGTATGCAGGAAAGGTGGAATAATAACCTTGATAAGGAGCAGAACCCCAATGTTTCTTTTACATGTATATATTTTTTGCTTGGAATAAGAATCTGTAGACCAGAAGAATCAATGGGGGGAAAAAAAAAAAAAAGATTCAACCTAAAAAAAAAAAAAAAGGACCAACAGATGTCCCAGTATAATATTTGGACTGTAGAAAAAATGCTGTCAGTTCATCCTTATGACAACTGGAAACATCAAAATGAAATTCTGTTTATGTAAGGGCATGAGGGAAAGCCAACAGTAAGACACGTAGAGATCTGTTAGTTTTAATTCCTTTCTTTGAGTAAATCAGATGCTTTTTGGAAGAAACGCTCTAGCATTGAGCCCTATTACTGTCTTAAGTCCCCAAAGCAATTTTTGCAGGCCTGAGTCTTGTATTTTGATGTGTGGCTAAAGAAACCACTGACGTGCAATCAAAGAGCAGAAGGTGGATAAATGAGGAAGCATGGTCTGGAGGAAAGAATATATCTGATATATCTGAGGAATTGGGGGAAAAAAAAAAAAAAAAGGAATTCAGTGCAGTATATGCAGGAATATAAGAAACTTCCTCTGTTACATTTAGAAAGTCCAGATCATCAAATACATTTTGGTACCCATAAATTTTGGTAAGTCAATGGTGTTTACACTTCAGAAATCTCAGTATTAGGGCACACAATTCTGTATGTTCATGATAACATTCAATAAAATTCTGTCAATTAGTACCAAGATCATAGGTGTTTATGGAAGATGAGTTTCTCAATGGAAGAGCTTGGATCAGTCACATTTGGGAAGAAGGCTTTCACAGGAGGTTTCATTGTGAGGATAAGTTTTAAGAGAAGCACTAGGAACCACTGAGTAGCTCTCTACGTTAAATAAGCCTAGAGATTCTTGGACAGAACTAGTAGGACACAAGGCACATTAAGCTGAATAAGGGAGGCATTAATGTAGATGACACTGGGATTTGGAGGTTTGAACTTGGGGATAACTTTTGGAGCAGGTCTGAAGATCTGGCAGAGATGGAGGTCCTTGAAGCAGGAGGTACTAGAAGCTACTACAGATAGACCCTGCATGGGATCTGGGGATGAGGACATGCAGATACTCCCCCTGTCTTCCTTGAAACCCCCTTGTCCCCACTTTGTCCTCTCTTTTGTTATTTGCCATGAGCTCACTGGCTCAGGCACAAATCTGTGTTGTTGGTACTCCTGGGCTTTCAGACCTTGCTGGTACAATCCAGCTGGCTCAGAGTATGTATGCAATGAGCCCTTCATGTTTTTCACCTACCTGCATAGACATATGCCCTTAAATTGAAACCAACACAGGATATTCAGGCTGTTCATTTTCTCAAACTTCTTTCTTTTATTAAATTCTGAAAATTTCACAGAGGACCCTGTCACATCCTCTGTGGAAACTGGGTTTCTTCATGAAATATCCACATGCCACAGACATGATATTTTGGCATCAACATTTATATATCTGCAACTCTTGCTGATATTCATCTCAGTGCTTCTTCCTAGAGTGTTGTGTTTACTGCTGGTACTTAGATTAAGCATTATGGTTTTTAAAAGAATCAACATTTCTAAAGGCATGGACAGTTAAGAACAATATTTTACACATGCGAGATAGTGATGGTAACACCAGTACAATCTTAGCTGGAGTTTGAAATTACATGAAAAGACACAAAATTGCTCACAAGTAGCTTTGAATAATTGTGGGGTTCTATTTTCTTTCAAAGAGCAGAATGCTTCAAACTAATTACTTTTTTTTTTTTTTTTCTGCTAGTGAGGGGACTTTTTATGAATTTAACTGCTATGGAAAGTAACCTAATACAATATTGAAACATCCATAGTGCTCTGTGGGTCAAAAAGAATACACTTGAGAAGTTCAAAGAACAAAACCAAAGTTGATAAAAATGATGACTTCAAAAGAACGGACTCTTGCTAAACATGGCATAACAACATCTGTCATCTTGGGCATATGCAAGGAATATTTTTGTCCTGTTTATGTTATTCATTATCTCTTATCTCATAATCATTCTGTAACAAGTAGTGTGTTAAAACATACCTCTTTTTCAGTGGATCTAGATGCCTAATAAAGCTGAACAGCTGGGGAGAAGGAAGAGTGCATATTGGATTTTAAACTGGATGAATGAACTCTTTAGATGACTTTTAACCTGAAGAGGAGACTCACAAAAGAGGTCACAAGACTTTATAACATCCAGTTTTGAATTAAAATATAGGGTGTTCTAGCTTAATCTATAAGAGAGGTAACGTATCAGTCTTGTATGCCTCTACTGTATGAAGGTAGTATATATTAGCTAATAATTAGGAGCAGACTCAGTTATCAACTTTGGTTTTGTTCTTTGAACTTCTCAGGTGTATTCTGGCCTCACAATTTTATCTGTACTAAATATGAGAAGATAAAAAAGTGTGAAACATTAAATTTATGTCATTTTATAACCTGTTACTGAAAACAGTGAAGAAATCTATTATATTCCATTGCAAGTTTTTATAGTCATTACAGAAGGATCTTTGCATGTGTTGTATTGCTTTCTAAATAGAGTTAGGAAATGTAAAAGTTATTGTATTAATACCTGTTTGAAATTAAACTGTTCAAATGAATGTGACTATGAACCTAATCATAGTGGCAGATGTGTTGATGCTTTTTGTGGCATGAGTAAAATCATTCAGATCTCTGTTGAGGAAAAAAAATCCTCATCTGTCAAAGAAAGAAAAAGGATTTTTTCCTAGCTCCCTTTTCAAGGTGAAATTCAAAATTGCACAGATGATTTGATCTGTGGTTGTCTGTTGTTTTAGATTAGTTACTTGTTTTAGCGTCTCTAATTTAAAATCACTTTTTATCCTTGTTTTCCCTTCTGCAGAGAGAACTGGTATAGCACAACAGAAGAACTTATACCATGTTGAAGCAGCAGTCCTACTATGCAAATTTTATAATTGTAAATTACCTGAAACACATCTGAGAAACCAAATGTATTTGACTTTTAGACTTTGATTTCTCTCTGCACAGGAAGTCTTATGTCTACATTGCAACTGGGGACGTGATTGCAGTAACTATAACTATACTTAAACTTGCTTTCATGTAGCTAGCTGAAGCATTCATAGCACAAAAGTCATAGCTGTAGTTAAGTTTCTGAGAGTAAGTTGTCCTCATAGGCCTGTACTGAAATGTGTATATACACAGATCTAGAGAATACTCACCTGAGGGCAGCTTTACAGAGGCTTATTTTATTGTGGTAGTACTTTGTTGTCAACAGTGCTTGCCTAAACAAATGGAGGTAAGATGAGTAAGAGAGAATAATTGTAGCAAAGCGAAACTCACACTCCAGGAAAATATATTCTATGTCACTGCTATTATGATTATTATACTGTTATTGGAACAGCTGCTATAGCAAAGACTTTTATTTTATTTTATTTTATTTTATTTTTCAAACCAGTAAAAGGATGTTGAGGGAGTTGTCTGGAAAGGTTATTTGAGGAGGTGACAGTTTTTCAATTTCCACTCAAGTTTTAACATTGCTCCGCAGTATTACTTTCAAGAGGAATGACATGTAGTGATTACTGCAAAGGCTGTTTTCTCTAATGAAGGCGCTTATTAAGACATGGTATGATATAAATAAGATAACTCCATATACTACATAAATCACATGTTAATATATTATGATCTATATTCTTCTTAAAGCAGTGAATTTTGAGAGATCTATTTTCTCCATCAGAAATATTTTACTTGTCGCTTTGAGTACCAAAAGCAGGTTCCTTTATTATTTTTACTCTTAATAATGCATTTTTTTATGTTTCAAAATGTAAAAGAAATATAAACAGAGAAATTGGAATAGAAAGGCATTCTTTTAAAAAGCCTTTTATTTTTTTTTCAACTTGACCACCTGAGTTCTCATCATATTTAACATATTTATCATATTACTCCTTTCTATTAGTAATATACTTGTAAACCCAGGATTTTTCCTCTCAATGATCAGTGTAATAGGGAAAAGAATTAAAAATGCTTCTCAAATTTCCCCTTTTAGTATGTCAATAATTTTTTTTAATTTTAAATTTAAATTTAATTTAATTAATTTATATGTTAATAATTCATATTTTATTATAATAATAGTAATTTAAAATTACGTATTATAATATATTATATAATATATATTATTACTAATTAATATTAAAATTATTAATAATAAATATTAATATATAGTAATATATAATTTATAAAATATAATATATGTAATATATAATGTTATATATAATAATAAATTAATAATTTAATTAATTTAATTAATAAAAATAAAATTTAAATTAAAAATTTTCACTCCATTATTTTAAATGTATTTATAAGTTAATTTGTTTACATTCAAAGAGTATTATTTTATAATTACCAATGAAGATTCTTTCTATAAAGGAATCTTAGCAGTTCTTACTTCTGTTATTTAAACTTTATTTAGTTTGCAGAATGACATATCACTCTACACTATCGTTGTAGTATAAAGAGCAACTATTAATAACAGCACAGAGAACTATCAATTATTCTGATCTTATTCTATCTAGTTCTGCTATTATTAATAACTTTGTGTGTTTGTGTGTGTAAACTAAAATCTCTCCAGGTAGCTGACGCTGTATTTCCTCTTGTTCAAACATTGTAGGAAGTGAGATCATGTCTTCACCACATAGTCATATTTTTAAATATCAATTTATTAAACAGGTTTACTTTTTACATAAAATATACATTTAGTTTTACATAATTGTTACCATCAGTCCAGTCTATGTGGTTAGTGAATGATTTGATGTCACTTCCCTCTTTTTGCATGCACAGTACATCACTGGTAGGCACCAGTTCAGCTGCTGTCCCTGCCTCCTGGAGGGTACCAAACTGCATTTGACCACCTGCCCCCAAAAACCTCTGTTAAGCCACACCCCTGTTTCCCCAGGGAACCCGATTCCCTGACCATCTCCTTTCTAAATGTCTTTCCAGCTGCCACACCATCTTCCTTTCCTCCCAACCTATTACTCTCTTAAGAGATGGAAGCAGAACAGCAATTCACCATTAGCAGATTTATGCCCTCTGCAAATCTATTATTGCTCATCCATTTCATTACAAAACAGGCTGGCTTTGAGTGTGTGTGTGTGTGTGATGCTGTGCAGTCACTGTTGTCAGTGCATTTAGGGAGAGTATGCCTCAAGCCCTACAGAATTCATTCCTGATGTAAATTAAGAAACAGATTTTACTCTGCTGCTTGATCTACTTGAGAGACAAAATAAAAATGTGTCAGGCCAGAAGATATACTTTGCCAGAGCCAAGCAGTACTCAAAATCCCCTCTCAAATGTTTCACGTTTGTAGGTATCAGATGCAGAGATACTTTCTCATGGGAAGACAAAGACAAGCTTGAGAAAACAGAGACCTATTTGCTTCTTCCTATGTATTTCCAGAAGCAGGACTTGGATGTTTCTATGAAAAATAATCAGAGGGTTTTAGAAAATTAGAGTTTTGAAAAGATGAAAGCTTAGAAAATCCAGAAAAAAAATTAAAGACCTTCATCAACAGATTTAGTAGGGTAATAAGCAAACAAACATACGAATCAATAAAGCTAATACAGTCTGAAATGGGAGCAACTGTTAAAATTAACTTGTAAATTGTAGAAATTGCTTCTAAAGAGTCTCCTTGGGGAAATTAATGCTCAGTCTTGTCCTAGAATGGAAAAATGCTTGACTACATTCTTCCCCTTTTTGATGTTCCTAACAGTAATACTGTGAATTGAAGCCTACTTTTAACACCAAAAAGAAAAAAAAAAAAAAGAAAAAAGAAAGAAAAAAGAATAAATAAATAATAAATAAATAAATGGTTAAATGATCATTATTTTGCATCGTCTCTGTGCATGCATTATTCTTGCATATATTCAAATTCAATACACCTTAAAACAAGCCCAATAATGCTTTTAATACCTAGCAATTTAAAAACAAAATTTCTTCTTTACTGATGGAAAACAAATAAAATGAGTTGCTCTTTTCTCAAATGTAGATCTCATCTGAGGAAAAAAAGAAGCTGTCTTTTCACTGATAGTCAATTTACTATTTGCTGCTGAAATCTAGCAAATAACTGTTAGCACCTGAGGTTACTGGCATGCTGTGTGTCTTCCAGGTAGTTAAACCAGTCAGTGTTTTGTCACCCACGCCATTTGACATAGTCATAGAGAGTGTTTGACTCTCGTACCAATTAACTCAGCTGTAAACTGTCAACAGTGCATTTAGTTGTCAATGGAAAGTGATTCAGTATTTGGTACTGGAAGATACTTTTTAGGAGCAGAAAAAGTAAAAAAATTACATCTCACATTAAGTAAAATTCCTAAGTGTTATGTGTTATTTTTACTTGTATTTATTCTGTTTAATTTTAACAAAAACAACAATAAATACATCTTAAAGATAATACGCTGGAAAGAAAAAGCCTACTTTTCTTTCTTGTTTACCCCTAAAATGAGAGTTCAACTATCTCAATGGATCAGCAAAAGATTCATTCTGAGATTCATGAATTAGTAGAAAGACTGCCATTTAACACACTCATGAGGAAGCCATGAGGGAGAAAAAAATAGCTCTTTTCATCTTTAAGATACTTTCAAGTTTATTTGATTATACAACTTCATTGATGATAGGGGCAGATGTTCATATATTCTTTAGCATGGGACTTTACCTTCACTGCAGATCCAACTGAGTATGTAGCACGTTTTCTCCTAAAGCGCTGCAAAAGTGCACAAAAAAGTGCTACAAAGGCAGGAGTGGATCATATCAATCACTGGCTAGATCTTTTGAGGTAGGTTACCTCTTTGTAGTGTCTTTACAGAGTATCTTGTATATTGAAATACAGAAAGCATATAAAGGCATTGATATACAGCTGGGATCTCTATGTGCTGTGTGCTTTATGTGCTACAAAAATAACATTTTCAAGAAGACTTGGATAGGCAGTATGATGGCAGCATGAATCATTTCATGATTATGTCGTGAGCCATCATCGAACAGTTAGAAATCTCTAAATAAATGATGATGATAATCACTGGTATTCCTAGCATGCAAATTACCCATCTGAAACCAAGGTAGCTTGTTGGGACAAGAATAGTTAAATAAGATTTTTTGTGGCTAGTGGTATATAAACAACATTCCAGTCATCCGTGTTTCCTCACCTGGTAACCTGCATCACTTACAGCTGGGCCACTGAAGGTCAACTTTGACACAGGGATGAAGTGAGACTCAAGCTCAGACTTTTGGATACATAGCAAAATCCTCAATCCCACTATAACTTTATAAAGAAATGATAAATGTGTATTTGCCTTGCAATATGATTGGAAAAGCTGGGAGGAAATGATTTTATTTAAAACAGATACAGATTTCTGACTGCTAAATTCACTTTGCAAGCTCTTTTCATCAGCCTTATCTTAGTGAGTATCTGTTAAGAAACTAAAATTCCAATGTTTCCTGTTCTTTTCTGAGGAATACCCTATTGGATTCCATGCCCAGCATAGGCATAGGCCTTTTATTATTCTCTCTCTTTGTATCTTTTACAAGCTTCAGTTATTTCCCATGTGTCCCTTTGAGGGTAGAGATGTGTGAAGTTTTATAGTGTGATTGCATTTCTGATCGCTTACTCAGATTTTGATTGATTGAAAATGTCATGATGTAAAGTCAGAACCCAGAAAGCATAACTGAGTGACACTCAACTTTACGCCATTCTTTTTGTCCTGGCTTTGTGTGTGTCTATGTGAGATACCTCTTCTGCCTTCACCCAATATTTTCCATGTCATTGGCCATTTTCAACTAAATTTGGCAATTTAGAATTTGGGGAATATATGATTTAAATATTTATGAAAGTAAATAATTGCATAAAGAAAAGATATCTTCTTAGTGTTCCCATGGAGAAAACAGCTAATAAGCTCACTTCTTAGTAGACACAAGGGAATCCAATGAAATAATTGTTTTGAATTAAGAACATATAAATAATACAATCCCTCCCTGGAGGCATTAATATATCTAAAGGTTCAAGGAAGGTTATTTTTGCTTTGATTTTTTGTGACATGGACTTTTTCATGAGGTGGACTTCAAATGATTTTTTGGTGATAGCTTCACAGAGCTACTATCTGATTTTCTCACTAATTTGCAAGTAATTTAAGCAAGTCTGTGTTTTTGTTTTTGTTGTAGTTGTTGGTGGTGGTTTTTTACAAAAATGAGATTGTTCAAACCAGTTACTTCTACTGGTCTTGTCTAACTTCAGTTAATTCCAGTTCTGCAAAGCATAATCTTTCACTTTTTCTATTTTGGAGCTTTTCTAAATGAAAGGGTTGCACTGATATATTTTGAATTGGCTTTATTACCTATAGGGTTAATGTGTTTTTGTATTAGTTCATTTATTTAGGATACAATTTTATGTCAAAATGGGGAAAAAAATAAAATCAGAAGAATTCTGTAAATTATAACAGGATTTCTTTCCTATCTACTGTAATCCATCATAACTAACTAATCTTGATTGTTTCAGTCAAAAACTCTGGACATAATTCATTGTGTTAACTACATCAACAAGATTTTACTGCTGAGATAATGAAATGTAATTCATTTTAAATATCACCATAGTTTTCATGATTACACACTGTATGTGGTATGTCTTTTTGTTTCCCCTAGAGGGGAGATATATCAAATATATTAAATTCCTACAAGTTCCATGAACAGACAGCTGGATAGAAAAGAGATGCTATTAGTGAGGAACAATCTGAGCATGACTTCTTGTATGTCTGATTGTAATTTTTGCTCTCCAACTTATTTCACATGCACAAAACATAATTTTCTATGGGTGCAGTGTTTTAATGGGAATGGGAATGCAGAGTTTTATTGGGAATGGGCTAAAGTTGCGCCAGGGGAAGTTTAGGTTGGATGTCAGGAAGAACTTCTTTACTGAAAGGGTTGTTAGGCATTGGAATGGACTGCCCAGGGAGGTGGGTGAGTCACCATCCCTGGAGGTCTTTAAAAGACGTTTAGATGTAGCCCTTAGTGATATGGTTTAGTGTAGGACTTGTTAGTGTTAGGGCTGAGGTTGGACTAGATGATCTTGGAGGTCTCTTCCAACCTAGACGATTCTGTGATTCTGTGATTCTGTGATTTTGTGATTAATGCATTATTTTCACTGTATTCAGTTGGTTTGTCCAGTCTTATATATATATAAATATATATATTATGTTTTTTTCTTCCACTTTCTTGTTTTTCTCTATACTCTGCCCACAGTTTCACGGTTCATCTCTCCAAATAATTTTCTGCCTTAAGTCTTTCCACTTCAGTCTCTATTTAGAGGGGAGAGAGGAGCCATCCAACAGCTATCCTTCCTGAGACACTGCGTAACTCCTCAGCATCAGATCTTTTTCATCTTTGGGCATGCACACCAAACAAAAGAATCATCGTGCAGAATTACTTTTTATAATTAACTATTTTTATGATTTCTTTCCAGTTGTTAGTAGAAACTTAAGCTACATATGACAATCCCTAGTATGAGATAACAGTGCTCCAAGGTAAGACAACCAGTTTGCAGTTCATTAAGACTTTATGCCCTTGAAATGAAAGACACAAATGATAGTAAACATTTTACGAGTTATCTCATTTGTATTTTTAAATGTTGCACTTTGTGGATACAGTGGCAATTTGCTTTCCTATTTCCCACAGCAGCATATTTCTGCTAGCCTTCCTCTTCCCCCCCCCCCCCCCCCCCAAGGCTACAGTGTTTTCTCTTTTACTATTTTTTGAAAAAATATTAATATATTAATAGCTTCTTACAAATACTCCATGAAATTGTCTTGTACCATTTTTGTCCCATTGACCAAGGTTCTTTTGTCTTTCACCATGTTTTAGGATTGGGATTAACCTCCTGATAACTTGTTAATTGCCTTTCATGTGGAAACTGAAGAACAAGGAACACACACCTTCTTACATGCACATCAGGTGCAAAATCTGACCAAAAATCAATGTACTAACAAAGTGGAAGTGTAGTTCTCAGTCTAATATATACATCCAGGAATATTTTGTTATATATTGAGAATGTTCAGGATAACTTTGAGAATGTTCAGGATAATCTTCCTCTGTTTCTGGGGATGAGGCAATAGCTAATGGTCATAGTAAATATGAGGCCCTGCTTCCCCTGTGCAAGTTCTGCAAGATGAATGTAACCCATGGCGTCTTCTCTTCAACCTTACCTACCATTTTCCTTTGCAATCCCTGAAGAAAACAGTGGAGAGAGATCAGAAGACAGTTTGTTCCGGAAACAATAGGCAGCACAGACAAGACTTCACAAAGTAGGTCTCCTTCTATTCCATCATCTTCCAACATTATGTTCCCACCAGGTTTTGCAGCCTCTGAACACTCACTTGCTTTCAGGCCATACCATAAGGCAGTTAATAGATACATACAGCAGAAACTGGAAACTTTAACAAATTAAAACTAAAAAATTTAAAAAGTTTAATAAATTAAAACAAATTAAAACTACTCACCTAGAGTTAGAGGTTGCTTAAACAAAGAAAAAAGGCTCTGTACCAAATACTATGTAATGTGGACACAACCACTGAGTGCTTCAGTGCTTCAGGGTAAAAACCAGTCTGTAGGCCTTTTGGCATTACAGAATCCTTTTTAGGAATATGAAGATAGTTTTTGACTACTGTCTTTCATCCTCCATCTCTTGCATTTCCAAGTCTTCTTACTTTCAGGCTAGGATCAACCATTCTTAGCCAGCAGGCGTGACTGTTCCTCCCTTTGAGGGATTGTAATTGGAGACAAACAAATTAAATGGACAGCTTTCTACAAACAAAAACATTATTTAATCTTAATAACAGGCTCAAGCATTGTATTGAAGAAAAATGTATTTAAAACACAAGACTGTGTCTTGTATCTCAGTCACAGATGAACTTTATCATTCACCCATCTTCTCTATTTCTTTATCAATCCTTTGAATGGTCCTTCCATTCCTTTTTCATTTTGAGCATCACTTCTGTCTGAATTTCTCTTTCTCAGCCTGTTTTGTTGTGGTGGTGGTGGTGGTTTTTGTGTGTGTGTGTGTGTTTATTATTATTATTATTGTTTTGTTTTGTTTTGGCTCAGCCCATTGAAAAATAATCCAGTGAATTCAAAAGGAGGTTGAACAAGCCTCTCCAGTGACTCATCTTCAAACTACCCTCAAATGCTTGCTGGGGGATATTATCCTGAGTCATTGTTTTGCCTTCCCAGTTGCTTACCAATAGCTATCCTAATTTAACTCTTAATGAAAAATGACATTCTCCCTAGAGAAGAGAAGTTGGGAAATGAGTCAGACTGGAGAACTTCAGCTAAAGATACATTTTTGTTAAATTAAACCAATGTGATCAACCCATATTCACCCAATCCAAGATTTTTTGCTTTCTCTTTTACTTCTACCTCTTTTATAATGACCTCATTACTTAACAAAAAGAAGTTTTAAACAAGACAGTCTCTTCAGTTCGGTGTCTATGGTAGAAAAACCTGTAGGCTATCACACCTCTACCACAGCAAGCCCTAACATTGGTTTAGTATTATCAGAAACTACAGTTTTCCATAACAAAATAGTCTTGGTATTATGTATGCCTGTAATAATGTTTCTCATGTTCATATCCAATCCTGGGGTTCTACAAAAGCATTATCTCAAATGGTCCCTTTTACGTTGGCCTCCAAAGTGTTTTTGCATGGGAAAAAAACAATCTTTTCTATTTTACTATCTTTTCTTTTTTCATAAAGTGTATCAAATCCTTACTGTCTAATACATTCTTAGAGCTTTTATGTATATATATACATATGTATATAAAGACACACACACATGCATATAAAATATTAATAACACTGCCTATCCTTCAATAACAATGATCTGTATGGGGAAGTTAATCCAAATCTGTTCTTCTCAAAGAACAGAAGTAGCATGCATGTAGCTGCTTGGTTATATGCTTTTATGGTGTATCTGTGCCATTGCTTATTTGGATGTAGTCAGAAGTACAAAAATTGTCTTTGCATATCTCAAGTTTCTTAACAGTTTGTTTCTCAAGTCTCTTTACAACTTCATATGGGTTTACCTCTTCAGTTCTGCTGTGACCTACAAATTTATTCAGAGTTGAATTTACACCAAAGGAAGCCCTGACAAAGGAAGAGAAGAAGCTGCAGACTTGCACAGAAGGCATGCTACAAAGTGTTTGCTACTTTGCAGATGAGTTGGCAAAAAATACTTTAGAAATCTTGAGAGACACAGCTTAAAGAATGACAGATGCTTGATTATTGCACACAAACTGGAAATATTTATTTGAAACAATTAAAAACTAATTGCCCTAATCAACCTATACAATGGTTGCAGTTTGAGTTGTATTTTTGAGTCCTTTTACACATGCTCAATTACATTATTGTGGGGGAAGGTTAGACTACCGCCCCCTCATTTTCAGTGGAATATATTAGATGTATTTCCTCCAGAATTACCCAGGAATCAGGTAATTCAAATGGATGTCTTCAAAATGAAACATTGTTTAATGAAAGGTGTGCAGCTTCACAGACAGAAACTTGTGTCTTCTACCTAGGTTGAAATCCTTCCTTGTAAGATTTAAGGGAACCTAAATTAGTCTAGTTTGGCTTATTAATGGATTATGAGAAGCAGATTCACTTCTGATTTGTTAAAAATGTCTCTAAAATCACAGGGCAGATGCTGAATGAAGTGGCATCTCATGACTTCCCATAATAAACATAGATCATCTAGTGCAATTTGTGATATTGTGTTTGAGTTCTAACTGCCGGTCCAAAAAGCTACAGAATTCCTTTAGGTGATGCATGGAGGACAACCCCAGGTGGGTGTTGCATGTATGAAAGAGTCTCAGAGGGCGATAGACACTTTAGGCACCTAAACTGACCACCTTAGAATCAGTGGAAACTAAAGTACCATAAAACTAGTTATTATTTACTATGAATTGCGTTCTTGAGAAAAATAGAGAATCTCAAAATTGACAATCTGCTCTTCAGAAAATGGAAAACATGACAAAAAAAGGGGGAAAAAATATCCAAAGCCTCACTTAGTAGTTTTTATAGTATGCTATTTGTAAGATGGTTCTCTCAAATAGGCATAGCAGGTAGAAACATTTGAGATTAAGAGATACTGTGGGCCTAAATCTTCAGCTGTTACTTATGTGAATAACCACAGTGGAACTGCCAGTCCTCCACAACACTTTTAAAGGATTAATGTCATTTTAAACCACTGATATTTTGGAACAAATTTAAACTGTTCTCACAGAGAAATTGCTGAGATTTTCTTTTCAAAGTGCCATACTTTTATTAATATGAATAAGGAATAACTCTCAAAGAGTTAGGGTGATGTCAATTGTATGATCATTTTTCAAATATCTCCATCAAACTAATTCTGTGTATCACTTTGCATACCACAGCTCAGAAACAAACAAGTTTTATTTGTTGCAGGATTTTAAAGATTTTTTTTTTTCCACACAGTAAGAGAATAAAACCACAATGACTAGACTAAGAAATGTAGGTAAACTAAAACAGTAAATTCTTTAAAATATAGGTACATAACCATGTGTAAAACATGCCTTAGAGTTGATATTGTCTGAAGTTACACAAATACAAAACTTGTTTTCAAACTGCAGAAATATTTAGAATTTTAACATATTTGCTTTCAAGAGGATACATTATTTCCCATGTTTTTTTTTTTTCATTTTTTTTCTTTTTTCTTTTGTCTACAGTAGTCGATCCTCTTATCAAATACCTTAGCCTGAGGAGTGATTAAACAAGATTTTAACTGTCTCAGCTCCATTTTGCTTCTCACTGGGAACAATATTTAAAATTAACAACTTTTAGTTTGACAGTTAGTAGTATGATCAATCACTATATTTATTTCAGTTCCACAAAGAGTTTCTCTTCCTTTCATTCTGTCTATGTGCCATGAGAAACAAGCTGTTATCAAGCAATTTGATTATTTGAATATCTTCTCCAATACTCCTCAGTGACAGCAAACATGACATTTGTTGGCAAGTTCAAAGATGGATAAGCATTTACTGCTGCAGCAATATTGTAAATAGACCTATTGTATATAAATCATCTGAACTTTAATTTTGTTAGTAATAAATTACAAATCTTACAATTTTATAAAATCACAG
Source organism: Anser brachyrhynchus (assembly GCF_964034855.1). Taxonomy (NCBI): domain Eukaryota; kingdom Metazoa; phylum Chordata; class Aves; order Anseriformes; family Anatidae; genus Anser; species Anser brachyrhynchus. Next base: position 53,452,885 of record NC_137694.1, on the reverse strand, counting down.
GAATTGATGACTCTGTTACTTAGAGCTACATTCCCAAAGTAGCAGAATGTACAACTTAATTTGCAGCTGAGATTTGGCTACTTCTGAGCTTCTAGCAGCTCAGTCTAGAATAAGTGGACATAAAGTCTCACTTAGGAAAAACACAGCTATTTCAGATATTTCTGTAAATCCAAATTCTTTACCTCTGAGTTCATTGAATTCAAGCTTTAGAAAACCTGAATAGAAAGACCTCTGGTTGGTGCCCACACTCTTTCTTTATCAATATCAAAATCATCATTCACAGTGGTGAATGTAACTGTCCATTTGAGTTTCACACCATTCCAACTGACATCGTTTCTAATATTTATTCTTCCCAAGTGTACTATTTAGCTACACTAAGGATTTGCATTTTCATGCCAGCAACGGGAAGCCTTTTCACACAGATTTAGAATGTGCTCTTACCATTCCATTTCATTGCTGCCAAAGAAATCAACTGATAGGTATTAAAGATAGAACCTAATTTCTGCGACTTAATCCCGGCAACATTAGGGCTATCTATTATTTCTTAAAATGCCTGAATTGAGGAGCTTCCCATTCTAATGGGAATTAGGTTTGAAGGTTGCTTTTCAAAATCTAAGGATGGTGTTAAAATATGCTCTGTCTTTTGAGAGACATCCTTGATCTTGTTAAACAGCACATTATATCTTCTCTTTGGCAAACACTTGCTGCTTCTTGTAATGTAATCAACCTCTACTATCATGCAAAAGTATCAAAGTAATTTTAACATTTAGAAAGTGAATCCTCATATGTTTCATAAAGTTCCTAACTTTGCAGAAATTTCAGCAAGCAATAGAGGTGCAAAAAGCAGCAATCTAAAACTCAGAAAAGTTGTGGTATAATTCCTTCTTTATTTATGCACAAACTGGATATTATATGCGCAAAGATATATTAGCGGGCTCCATAGATGATAGCATAGCTTGACTGTAGTGGTGGAACTCGATTTCTGTGGGGAAAAAGAAAAACAAAACCAACCAACCAACCAACCAACCAAAAAACAAAAACAAAAAAAACAACCAACCAACAAAAAAAAAAAAAAACAAAAAAAAAAAACCAGAAAAGCAGTGGAAGAGGGAGAAAAGAAAAATGAAAGGGAAAACTCTTCAGTGGCTGTCAGAGCTGCAGAAAGAAGGCTCTTAACAGTACCAAGGGCTAAGGCACCTAAGACACTGCAAAACAATGGCGTACTACAAACTGCCACATTTATTTGCCATGTTTATTTACATTCAGCTTTCTCAAAATGTGTTTGAGATTCACCTTTATTCCCAATATAAGAATTGCTGACCAGCTATTCAGAAATGCTGTGGAAATAAGAGATGACAAGGAGTACTAGAAAGAAGAGTAGTTACATAATTTCCAGGAAACACTTTAGGAGTTGTTCATTTCCCTTCCTGAAAGAGCTTTTTAAGGAATAAGGAAAAGGCAAAATCTGGGGTGAAGATGGCATTCAAAGAACACAGCTGACAGCTGTTTGTGAATTGTTTTCTCAGAATTATCCTCATTGCATACTAGGTAAGAAGTTACTGTAAAGGAAAAATTAAGATGTTTATGAAATAGTGCAGGTAGATTCCTTATTTGTCCAAGCCTGTACTTCACAGAAATGACAGAACCTGAACTCTTTTAGGACTCAGTACACACAAATGGAGGTGCTGTTATGATAGCCATACTGAAGGTCTACATAGACCTTTAAAGGAAGATGCTTCCTGAAAGACAGGATAGAGTGTAGGATCATTTTATAGGCTTTTTTGACTTCATAAACTATTAGATGTTCCTTGGTGCGTAAGACCACTCAACTGAAGCAGAAGGAAATTGAAGCACTAGCTGCATGTCCATGACAATAAAGTGATCAGAACTGGGCTGTGTTCTACCAGCTGTGGGACAGTTATTGGCCTGAGTGAGCAAAGTATTTAGGTGAGAACTTCTCTTTGTATGGAAAGCAAGCATACATACATTTTGTATATAAAAATAATCACACCAAAGTTGCAAATGTAGAATAATTTTTTCTGCTTGAAGCAAAGTGCTTAAGAGATACCCTGGATTTGGGCCCATGTAAGCATCTAGATCAAATAGAGATAGATTGGACAGAAAAGTCCTCCTACAGAGACAAGATAATAATGCCTGGAAAGACTGTAACATTTAAATAGCTTTTCCCAGATTCACCACATAAACAATAATTACAGGGAAAGTCAGCTGCATTAGACTCACATAAATCTGTAACAGTTTGCAAGAGGGAACCATAGAATCTGGAGAAGTAAAAATTACTTATACAGTTTGAGTAAAATAGACATGGATAGGAACCAGCAACAAAATTTGAAAGAATGTAAAAATTATTCTGAGATACTCAGAAGAGTTTGTATATGAGTATATACATACGGAATTATGTACATATGAAGCTTCTCTATGTCCTGCTGGCACCCATACACCTGAGCTTCCAGATACTTATCAAAAATGACCACTGACTGTGTGACAGGCTCGGGGTGTCAGTCATTGCGATGAGATCCTAGCCAGGATCCTACCTAGAGGAACTTGTGCAGCTCCCTTATGGTCTGCACAACGTTCTTGCCTTTCCCTGGAAAGCCAAGCATGGAGCGCACTGCTCACGTAGCGTAGGTGCACACACAGCTCAGCTGCACACAAGATGGCATGAGGATCCAGGTAGGATGACTTCAGAGTCAGAAGCATGCTTGGGTCCTACAGTGTAGAGATGCACAAAAAGAAAAAGCAGATGAAGATGTTAAGCAGATGAAAAGGATTCCTTCCAGTGACACTTCAACTGTCAACAAGAAGACTTCTGGAATTGTCCATCCTTTATATTTAGCTCAGAAATATATATCTTTTTTCTTTGTTTACATACAAACACGTATACATATACATACATACACAAGTTTCACTATGACTGGATAAATGCTTGTTCATTTAGGAAAGGAAATGTTATTATTATCTCAAAATTTAACATTAACCAATTTTCAGAATCCTTCAAATACTCTTCTATGAATGAATTCAAACCTGGGTGATAAACATTTTGAAAAAGTTATGCGGCAATATCAAATTTTTTACAAAGAATTCTTCTTCAGACCTACAGGGCATGATTTGCAAAGACTCTGCTTCTTGCTTCTGCAGTTCTCCTGGGTAACTTGCTGGAATTTTACTGCTGATTTCAGTGAAAGCAAAGTTGGGCTAAAGCTGAGCACTCATAAATCTCCTCATTGCTGTATCCATGGGTATCTTAAGTAGATTAGGCCCATTCTCGGAACTTTCTACATAGTCTGTATTTTCCTGCTCTAGATTGTAGTTAATGCAGTTACTGGTTTTTCTGGTGGCATTTCTCAGGAACTTAATTAATATTTCAACTGTACCATTCAGTTCCAAAGGCAGGAGAATTTTGGTTTTATTAGAATATGGAAGTTTGTTGCTCTGCCATGCCTGACAGATTATTAATGATATAAAATTTTACTGTAGCATAAAAGTATATCTCATTTCTAATCTATTTCTTTATTATTATAATTATAATTACTTTCACATTTTTAGTTCATCAATCCAAGACAACTAAGCAAAGAGGAAACAGGAATGCTATATGAGTTCTCTGCTGGTCATGGAGATTACTATTTTTCTTCTCCAGATGGTGATTGCTTACATAAGGCTATAAAGTCTTTAAGACCTACCTCCTAGTCTGAATTCATATAGCACCATTACAAAATGTCTCCTAATGTCATGCTGCATTGTTTCTACACTACATTGGCCAAGAAATCTTCACATGCTTCCTCCCATATGGAACTATTTCAAAATCAGTTAACATCGCACCAAACAGTTCAGGACCCTAATGAATCTGACCACATTTATCTTCTTCACTTTCTATTGTGTATATAAATTACAAATCTTATTATAATGGAAATAAACGTATTTAATTTTAGAAAAGCTACCTTTGTTTCATGTATATAGTTTGGGTGGTGATTTATTGCATTTATTTGTTCTTGGGGCTTCAATCAATATTTTATTGTCTTAAAAGTGGTAACAACAGTACAAGACCATAAGCAATTTCATTCATGAAGGTTAGCTATGACTGTTTTTTCATCTAAAGAACTGTTCTTGAAGTAGAGAGTAGATTCTGTCCAGAATGAGGAACTATGCAGAACATATTTCTTAACTGTTGCCCCTGTGTAGTCTCTGACTGAAAAGTACCAGTTCATTAAAAAAAAAAAAAAAGGCAGCAGTCTGATTATCCTAATGAAGAATGTAGCCCTAGAAAAAGGCAGTGAATAGTGCTCTGAATGCATACAACAGTAATGAGAAACCATGTATCTTTAAGAATTTATAGCCAAGGATTTTGAAAAAATCTGTTCAAACTAAGAAAAACAGCATGTTAATTTTTCTTATTTCTTAAAACCTCTCAAAACATGAGTAGATTCCAAGGAGACTTTGGAGGTTCTCAACATTGTGCAAAGGCTAATTAAGCTATAACATCATATATGAATGCTTTATCTGTGTCTATATAAATATAGAGAAAAAAGCAACTTTACCAAGGTTTGTGACCATAAGAACAAAATATTCTGAGTTGCAGCGAGGATCCCTGTTACTTAGCAAATTCTCTAAAATAATGCATTACTGTGGATGCTTATTAGGAGAGTATAAAAAACAATTTTTCTGAAATCCATTTCCAGATTCAGTAGATTAATGCCTTTCTGAGCTAGGAATGCATGTAAACTGTCACATTAGTCAGACAGAAATGAACATAACTTCCATTAATTAATCCAGCTGTTTTTAACATATTTCCAGTTTTGAGCTCTGCAATATTCTTCAGAGATGATTTCCAATCTACGATATTCGGTATAAAAATGCATTTTGTTATAAACCTGTTTCCCTGATAATTTCATTCCCTGACTTCTTAGATATGCTCTGTTTATATTTACATATGAAGCCAATAAATAACATTGTGCATTTCTCTTTAACACTCTTTTTGCCTTTTGATTTCCACTTCAGGTTTTCAGCTAATAAGAGATTTCTTCTCATTTCCCTTCACAATGAAAAATGTTCTGTTTATTAAAGGCATTAATTTGAAAAAGTGTTAGAATTCATTTTCTCTACCTCTTTGGGATCATACTATAAAAAGATATAATGGAAATTTAGTTCTCAGTATTTAAGATTTGATAGAGTCACTGCAGAGGTTTCCTCATAAAAAGCGGGAAGAATTGGCTAAGCTACATAAATTTTTGATTGTACTCTATTGATTAACATGAAGAACTAGAGTAAATATTCATTATGGACATTCATGAGAAACCTATTTCAAAAAGTGCAGACAAAATTGTTTCCAAGAGAATTTGGATTAGGTTTATATCATCCCTCTCTATCCAGTTCACCAGTATAAACTTCATTTTACCTATATGATGGCCAAAATTTCCTCGTTGGAGTAATGGGAATAATGAAGGTTTTTTTATTATTATTATTATTTTATTTTATTTTTTACTAGAAATATTTAATCATTTCAAAAGGATTGAAGAATTTTAAGTTCTTTGTCGTTGCCATTTTTTTTTCCTGTTAAAGAATGACAGACATATATTGTATTCTCAGGGTGTGTGGGGGGGTGTACTTAGTTTTGTTTTACATTATCTACATTGTTTACACATATCTTTTAGGTGCTGAGAAGACCTATCAAAGAACATGATTTGGAAAGGGTTATGAGATTAGGAAATCCTCCTGAAAAGCTAACTTGTTTTATAATTTAGAATAGCTTGAGTTGTCAAGAAAGTGTTTTGTAAATGTCTTACAGATTTTTTTACAGTTGGGAATGTTATAAGCCAGGAACTGAAGTTTCATTTAATTTTCATTTTTCATTTTTCCAGTAACAAAATTCTAATTTCTTGTTGGGTATCTTCCAGTTTTGAATTTCTATAAAGCTGTTTGTATAGATTTCTACACTTACCCTACAAACAGTACAACATCAACCTAACATAATTTTGATGATTTGGCTTAGTTCCTTGTTTTGAATTTAGGCTGGTATCATTTGTAAGATAAAAATAATCAGGTCAGACTTAATCAGAATGTTGAACATTGACATTTGTATCTTTTGATATTTTGATTGGTGTTATTACAGCTTACAAGACTCATTCCTTCAGAAACCATTCATTAATTTATGCTATGTCACACTATGATTTGTGAAAAAGGCATCTGTGGCAGTTATTCACAACCTCTATATAAAATGACACCTTATACAGATGTATAAGATGTATAAGAGGGCAACATACTAGGTGTCTTCAATTTTCTTAGATGATGCATTCTGTTTTAAAGTCCTTAAAAAATCAGCATGGTATATAAAAGCAATGAATACAGGTACATATCTGTATCTAGTCTGTGTAATCATATTCGTGAAACTATTCAAAATACAGATCTGAGTTTACATAATCTTTATGAACAAGTAATAAGTGGCTCAGAGGTAAACTTTCCTAAACTGTCTCATGGCTAAACTGAACAGACACAATGAGTTTATCTCTGTTTTCTGAGCTCTTTTTCACTTACAGTAATAATGAAGTAGGACATGGAAAGCAAATAAGAAATTATTGTCTTTTTATTGAAAATTATTACTCTTTCCACCTAAAATGTCAGGTTGGCACTACTGTTTGAATTATGAGTTGTTATAAACTGATGCCCTCTTTCTGGATTATGTGTTCACTGCTGATTCTGTGTGATGACTGTCCAACAAGATGCTCTGAGCCACTTTGTGATTTAAAAATGAAAGAAGCACAGTAATTCCTGTGTGCTTGACAGTGATCTTTATGTTCAGAAAGGTTTTAATGATATGGCTAACTACGTCACTGTTTTGCTTCAAGAGTGTATTATTTTACATAAGCTGTCCTTGAAGATTAGAGTATAAACTTTACATTGTAACAAGGGATCATGGTGAAACTGCCAAGTAGAGAAGCTAAATTCAAGAGATTTATTACATTCATTGGAACTTTAAAAAACATATAAATGTTGATAAATCTGTGTTGAGAAAAGTTGTATGTCTAATGCTAAGAAAAAATTATGAGAATACAGATTCAGGTTAACTTGTTTTCCTTATGCTGAGGTGATATATTTCAATATATGATTGTTATCTGAGATAGAATATCTAAAAGTAACAGTTTTTAGAAGAGCGAAATTGGAAAGTGTGCCAAAGATACATACAGATGATACTACTAATTTAAAAAGCACCAGAAAATATATACAGAGCAGTCAGACTTTTGATCAAATAGTCATAATGACAGAAAACTCGGCCGAATGCTGTACACTGAGGAGCATAGTAAACAGCTTCAGTCTTCCCATCTCTGAAACTTCAGTTTCAGAAACTTCCCAGAGATGGGAAGACTGAAGCTGTTTACTATGAAAAACTTTAGTTTCAGAGCTTTAAATGAGAGCTTTACATCTAGCTGAGTGGAGGCCCAAAGTAAGCATTCTCTTTTACTGAATGTATCAACCAAGAAAAAAACTTCCTGGAACCACATGTTACTTTCACACAGGAGAATTAAGTAGTGATTGAAATCTCTAGTATTGTATAATAATGCATTTCCGCCTGCTCCTGAAATCCACACTGAAATTGCAAAACTGGCTCAGGCTACATTGACTGGGCTTCCTGTATCTCAAGATATACAGCTTTGATTGATAGACTTTGTTTTTATTATTTTTATTTATTTATTTATTTATTTTCAGAAGCCTGGCTGCTGAAGAGTTAAGAGTATTCCTTGAAAGGATAATTTGATGATATTTTGTTTGTTTATTCTTCATTATTTTAGGTGTATGGATGCATTCATTATTTACCGAACCCATTCTGAACACACAATTGTTCATTCTCTCATGAGCTTTTCTAAATGTTTGACAGTGCATCCACTGCATTTTTTAAAGATGCTAATGAAATTATCTATCCAGGCCTTCTGTGAGGTAACTCTATTTCACACACGGAGAATTATCATAAATAGCTTAAGGTCAAAATTATCCAGTGTCCATTCTTCAGGGTGCTAATCTGAAACACGCTGAAGCAAGTTTTTCAAAATACTTAGTACTTTGACAGCATTTGTATGCATCTTCAGATATTGGAAGCAGAGCTCCTTGCTCATTCTAGCAAATCTGAGCTAAGGTGTCTTTTTGAGATATCCAAGAACAGATATTAACAGTCTGATTTAAATGAGCTGTCCACGTTCTTACGAAGGCACTCAGTAGCAGAAACAAGGAAATCCTCCAGTTCTTCAGAACATCATTGATTTTATTATTTTTTTTCTCCTTCTTGTTCATTGATCTCCTGAATAAGTGCAACAGAGATACTCAGATTGCTAACCTATTATACCATTGCCTCCTATTGCCCTGGTCATTAGTTCCCTACTTTTTTTTTTTTTTTTTTTTTTCTGTTTTTCATACTTAAAAACCCTGGGATCTTGTGAAAAGGGGTGACCATGCACATGATTACATAATTATATATTACATGATAAATACTTCTGCAATAATTTGACACATTTTGTGGGTGTGTAGTCTCATGCTTATACTTGAGGGACAAAAATCTCTGGAGCTGTCCATATTCTAGGCTGTCCTTTTTGCCTCTCTTGTTATTCCCTGCATGTACACTAGCCTCTCTCCCTTTCAGGCTCTAACCTTCTTGACTCCATCACTCCTGCATCACTTTAACCTCCTTTTCTTCATGTTTCTTCTTCTTAGGAACTTCTGCCTTATGCTTTTCCTCCCTCAATCTCCAAACCACCACAGCACCTTTTCTCTCTCTCCTGTTGTCCAAAATTCTCCTTTCATTTCTTAGCTTTCCAACTCTTCTTCTCTTACCTTGGCTAAATTCTTGGCATTCAGTGTGCCCCTCTTTTGAGAGGGTGCCATGTCCCATCTCAGCACCCTGCTAATCTGTGGCACACTTCTGGGACAAACGGTGTTGAGAGCTCTCAGGAGGGCACACAGAAGTCTAGTCAGATCTTGAATGTTTTCTTATGTCTTCTTGACTACAGCCACTTGTGGCCACACCCTCCTCCTCCCCCTAGACCAGCATTCCTTATGTATTTGTAAGTGCCAGTTTAGTACAGCCTCCTGGAAAGAAACGTGCATTGCACATCTCCTGGGGGAAGGAAGAGGATGATGTAGAACATCAGGCTCTCTACAAAAGAAAAAGGCATCAGGCTCTGTCCCGTCAGAGAACTTGGTGGCAGAGCCACTCTTACCCTCACTGCCTTATCCTCACACGTTCTCCAGCAACTCTCCCTTTTCCACTTAGTGACTTGACAAGACTGCCATATCACACCAGCTGCACCTCTTTTCATTTCCCTGGGGGAAAAAAAATACGGTCTGGTTTACAAGAGTAGTTGGCAGTGGCCTCTGTGAGGCCAAGCAGCACTGCCGACTTTCTGGAATGGGATGCTTCTTGCATTCCACCTGTTGCTATGTCAACAACCTAGGTATATTCTGCAATCCCAGTCCAAACTAGCACACAGAAATGAGCTGAGAGTGGGCCACTGTAGACAGAGAATAACATATATTGCCAACTGCGTATTTTAAGTTTTGTATGGTTTATCTGTTGGCTGAGTTTGGGAGAACACTAATGAAAATAATAATTTATGATTACTTTATTATACTTAATAAAATAAGAAGGCATGACAGCTTTCAAAAAAAATCTATGCTGTAGAATTTTTATTAGCATAACGAATGAAAATGTTTTCCCTAAGCTCTTCCTGGGAAATGGCTGAAGTATGTTAACTGATATTTCCTCAGCAAATCAGCAAATTCTTTCTTTAGTAGGCATAACATGGAAAATTCCAGTCTGAGCGGTACATTAAGTTTGACAAGATTAAAAGTAATTACAGACTGAGTCTTTTAATGGAAACTAGTAGGCACCCTTAAGTACAGGCTTCACTACTTACACCACCTGTGACAAACAATTTTATTGTATAAGCATAAAAAGCAAGTCTGTTGCTGATTTGTACCACTAGAACACTTTGAACCTTTATATTCTTGTAAAATAACATACACATATAAGATTCTAAGTATACCCATTAAGAAACCTCTTTAAGGAAACTTTTTTTTATTATTATTTAATTATTTATAGAATACATGTTCTTAGTAATAGATGAAAAAAAGTGAGAAATGTTCTGACAGGTTTTTGTATGCTATTTTTAATAGGATATATTACATTAAAATCACACAAACAGAAATGGAAAACTGGTCAGTAAGCACTAATGGAGGTATTCCCAACTAAATGTATTGTAGTTGTTAGTCGCACAATGGTCAGATAAATACTATTCAAGTATTATGAGAAGCAGAACCACCTCTCATGATGAGAAGAATTTAGGTAAAGCCACTTTTCTCTTGAATCTTGTTCCCTTGTTGTGAAAGGAATCCACAATCCTATACGAAAAGTATATCAGTATCAGAAGATGCTGACTACTTCAAAAAGATGATGAGGATAGCTTTGGTTAAATGTGTTAATTTTTTTTTACCAAACTATGAAATGATACTGTATGATACTGTGACCATTTCAAGGTTACAAAATTCTGTCAAAGCATGAATTCAGATCCTAGCTGGAATGATGGAACATGTCTTTACCTGAGTTGCCTTGAAAACCTGGGAGTCTAGAAGTCACCTTTTTGAGCATTGTGGCCAGGATTCAAAACCATTTTAAACTTCCTAAAATCACTTCCAAAAGAAGCAGAGATGCTTTCAAGAGAGAGGCTGTCCTGGAATCACCTCTTTGCTGACAGGTGTTCATCAACTCTCACCACACAGCCACCCCCAAAAAGTGGCTTGATTTACACTGCTCTTCCGCTTCTGTTTTCATTTACAGTAAAATGTGTGACTATAAAATTCTGTTAGCCAGTAATGCTTTACAACAGTTTTGCAAAGACGGTATAAAAGAATATGCAAGATACAGGCATGCAGAGAATCATATTCCTCTTTTATTCATTTGAGAAATTCAAATCTATAGAATTCAATATAATAAGGAAACCATGTTTAAAGAAAATAAGAAAGTGAATACTGCCATTGCTCAATTTGCAGTAGTACAGCTTTGTTAAAGACAAGAATATGGAAATGTTAGTTCATATTCATACATTCAAAACAGAGAAAATTTTATATTATGCTTGTACTGGTATGTTGGATTTCCTCTCCAGTGAATAAGAGGGAAGATAAAGACAATGCTTTAAACTGAATAACGATGACCTACCCAACACCCTTACTTTCAATAAAATATACATATACCAGAAGCAAATATAGTTAACTATGCTGTTTTACATTTTTTCTATCTTTTTTTTGTTGTTGTTATTGTTTTGTTTTTTCAATCTGGAGTCATCAGCAACCTATAGGACAAGTAGTTAGGTTATTATGTTTTTAACTGTTTTGGATAGATGAATAGACAAATATAAACAAGAATACGAAAAATATCTTCAAAATAATGTGGACTAGGAAGTAATTTCTCACTTAAGTAAAACTTCACAGTATCTTGATGATATACCAAAAAGTTTTTTATTTAAGTAATTTTTTCACAATCTTAAACAAAAATTCTTTAGGTCTATTGCTCATGGTTACTTAGTCTCATTATCAATAATATTTAATAAATTATAAAAATAATAACACATGAAGGCAAAGTGACAAAATTCTTTCAAAACACAGCTTTAAGTCAAAGTTAGAGTGACTAAGTATATCTTTCCCCGAATCGCTAAACCACCTGCTATGCTGTTAAATATACGATCTTTTTGACTAAAATCTGAAATGACTGTGAATTAATCTTATTATTATGAATAACAAATGTCACAAAGCATACACTTAAGAGTTCTTCAAGATTTTACCTTCCCTTCTGCACAGCTATACAATACTTAAGGACATTGTGCTTCTTTGGTAGTCTGTGCATGATCCTGGGCTATGAGGCCTACATAAGGTAGAAGGCTTTTGGTAGACAATGGCCTGCATAAATGTTCTCCACAATAGACCTACTAGCAATCCCTCACCCTGCTGTTATGGGAAGGAGCCAGGATTGTAGTTCCTAAAAAAAAAAGAAAAAGAAAAGAAAAAAAAAAAAAGGCCTATACACACTGCTTCCACTGCTGAAACAAGAACCAGGTCTGAAGAGTTCAGCTTGTTCATTATACTGCATTGCTAATAGAAGCTATTGCAATTCCTTTGAACAAGAGCTCAGGTTTTGAATCAATTTCTCTTCACAAGCAATGGTATGATATGTGAGAAACCAGACTTGCATTTTGAGATCCACATATCTGCTGGATAGACGTGTGTGTGTTTCTCACTCTTAATTCCATATGCGTCTTTATTCAAACAGGAATAAAAGCATATTTTGTCTGAATCTTCTGTATAACAAACGTATGTTGATGTTACTATTTTACCCAATAACTTCAATAGAAGTCATTCTTTCCTCTCAGCTGTCTCTCCTGGATAAACCTGCTGTTTTGCACTTATACTGCACATTTCCTGGGCAGTGGTCAGTCCCAAGAGATTGGGTCATGTTTGGGCCAGTTTGGATTATAATATCACCATGCAAAAGATCAAATTTTTATGGGGAATCTTTACAAAATTCTAGACCAATTTGCTGTAATCTTATTAGTCAAGAGAAGAGATACTTAAACCAAGCAGGAGAGAAATCACAATAGTAACAGAAGTTTATTACAGGCTAATAAACACAAAAGAGATTTTTATGGTAGTATGTGAAACAACTAATGAGGTTAAGGTTTAGAATTTTGTTTGTGCAGATTGCTACTTACTAAATGAAATTTCTCATACAGACTGCTTAGGAGTTAACTATGACAGTTAAATGATGTTTTCTATTTCATAAATAGATAAACTTTTGATATGCATAAAATGGCTTGCATTTTTAATGTTTATATTAAGGAAAAGTATATGAAATGAAACAATTAATATTTATTACAAGCCCTTACAGTAAGAGTTAATATTGTAGGAGAGTTATGAACATTTCTTTGCAGGAAATAAACTTCAAATCAATATAGAAGTAAAGACTTAAAGAAAACTGCATATTTTTTGGAATTTTATTGCAATCGAAATATGGTAACATTCTTAGATTTTATACAAGTAATAAACACAGAATAAGGCAAATATGAAAATAAAGAACAATTAGCTAGCCATATTTTAAACATGATACAAAGTTTTAGAAGTGGAATAACTGAAAAGAACATAGGATAATTCAGGTTGCAAATGACCTCGGGAATTCTGTAGTCTAACATTCTACTCAAAGCTCAGTTAACTCTGAGATCAGGCCAAGTTGCTCTCAGCCTTATCTAGGTGGATCTTGAAACCCTCCAAATTTGGAGACCGCACAGCTTCTCTGGGTAATCTGTTTCAGTAATTAATATTAAAAAGAGCAATGAATTGGACAGTAAAGAAAGATGTTACAAAAGAAGAAAAAGTCAGAAAATGTTTTTGCATTGTCCTGAAGTCATCAGAATACTGTTCTGAAGGTAAATTGCATTCTGCAGATAAGACTGCATTTCAGGTAATTAAAGTGTGTTGAAGTTTTATTTGCTTACAATTGTAATAAATGCATCAGGCATCAGGCATCACTTGTGTGAATTCACGTATTCTGAGGCCAATCAGTTCTTAAATAGTACCTCATTTGGACCAACACCTCTAGCAACATGCAGAAGTTTAGATTTAAATTTTCACTTTCATATGTAATTAATATTTTCTGTTATTTTGATTAATATCATTTTTATTATCATTATTATTTTTAATTGAAAGTTCTATTCTACTCTCTCTGCCCTTTCACGTTTCACATTTCATAGTTAGAGCTTGTGGGTGGACTTACTAAAGGAAGACAACGGTCTGAATGAAAACAGTCAAAGCAGTTCTTTCATTTCAGTAAACAACAGGTTTCACTTCTATGTTCTTGAGGACAAACTGTTTTTGTTTTATTTTAATTTTTTGCTAAGGAGCTCCAAAAGGAACAGTAATTATAGTTTTCAGCTACAAAACAGGGTATTGCAAAGATCATACAAAGACTTTCCTTTTAAAACTATTCCTCACTAAAATTACCCTTCTATTCAGAAATGCTATCATTTTAACGAAGCTTTTTCATCCATTTAAGAAGTGTGAAGTAACTAAGCTCTGCTCGAGTCCTATGGAGCGAGTAGTCCATAAAACAAAATCTCAATACTGTCTTGGATCCCCACATTCCACCCAAACTCTATCCTGTCTCCAAATCTAGTCAGTAATCATAGAATCATGTAATGGTTTGGGTTGGAAGGGACATTAAGGACCATCTAATTTCAATCCCCCTGCCATGGGCAGGGACACGTCCCACTAGACCAGGTTGCTCAAAGTCCTATCCAGCCTGGCCTTGAAAACCTCCAGGGATGGGGCATCCACAGCTTCTCTGGGCAGTCTGTTCCAGTGCCTCATCACCCTCATGGTGAATAATTTCTTCCTTATACAAAAAAAACTACCGTCTTTTAGTTTAAAGCCATTACCCCTGGTCCTATCAGTACGCTCCCTAAGGGATCCTTCAGAAAAGAAAATAAATATTTTTTTTAAAAAAGGGAAAAAAAACAAACACTATAGTATTTTCTCATTTGAGGATTTCCCCATTTAAAAGAAAGAAATACAGGTAGGTAACATTTTAGAAGTAGGCTCAAGGGATTCGTGGTGAATACATTCACCCATGTCCTGGGGTGCATCCAGGCTTGTGGATGTACATTCTCAACATTACCCTGAGATTTTGTTCACATCTGCATATAGACAACTGGAAACACCACCCTTCCAGCCTCAAAATAATAGTAATAAAAAAGGTTAAAAAGCCCATCAATCCATTTGTCATTGTGGACAACAATGCAAAAACAAAAAAAAAAGAGGAAAAAAAAACATGAGGTTAAGGGTGACAAAAACAGATAAGCAGACCTGCCTACCCAGCTAACTCCTTACACAGCTAGATCTATGTTAATCAAACACACTATGGTGTAGATGCAGGCATTTTTTCATGTTCACCTATACAATTTAGTTGAGAACACTCTCAGCACAGCTTTGGTCTGTGAGAACCAGAAGTAGACTGAGCAGTGCCCAGGCCAAGGCACTGAGGACTGCATAGGTAAAGGACTTGCTGGAGGAGGCGGTGTGGATAAGGCTGGTCTTCCTATTGTATTTATTTGCTTAGGGAGGCCTTTTTAACTTTTTTTTTTTTTTTTTTGAGGAGGGGGAGGAGGAAAAAGAGATGTGTTGTGCTACCTGCTTCGGTTGTTTTACTGCACAAGCTGTGAGGCTGGTGTGCTCCTGTGGGTCATGCTTGGCTCTCTCACTGGCCAAAACGAGGACTCTCCAGGGGTGTTGAAGGCTGCAGCAGCAGTCCAGGAACCCAAGTGCCAGGCACCCCTGGGGTGAGAGCTACAGCACAGCCACAGTCATCCCCAACATGGGGGCCCACCCATGGGGGCTGGAAAAAGAGCCTGATAATCAAATGAGAAAGCTTGTGAAAAGGAAAGGGGCAGACTGGTGTGGTAGAAGCTCTGTACAATACAACCTGACCTACATTTGGCACAGCAGTTCATTAAGCCATCCTTGCTAATGTCACAGGCTTCACTCTCTGAAGTGATGTTGCCATGACCACTTCCCTTGATAATTTATTCCATGGTCCAGTTGCTTCTGCTGTTTTACAAAACAGAACTGTAAATTAGAGAATGTTAAAACACAAAGACTTTTCTGCACTTCTTTTGAACTGGAGATTTCTAACCATGGTGGTATAGCTTTTGTATTGAGTCAGAGTACAAGTTCCATAATGAAACACTAATTTCTGACAGCTAGAAAATATTTGGTGGCTTCATTTCTGTATGATAGACTTAATTATGCATTTTCTTTCTCTGTAAATGACTGACAAGTACATTTCTGGTTATTATTCAGAGCCCTCAATCAGTTTTACCAATAATTATTTTTGATTTTGAAACAATAATGTTAGAAGACCTATCTGTGATTTAATAACAGTGCCTGCCTCATTTTAGACATCACTAGGGACAACTGCTTCCATGGGCTTACTGGTCAATGATATTTAAAAGACTTCTAGGTAAAGAAAATCAACTGAAGAATTATTTAATATTGAACTGTGCAACTATGCAGAAAAGTGTGAATGTGCATGTATGTGCACACGTATGTGATTCACATGAATCACATACATGCATATGCATGTGATTAAAATTTTACCTTATTAATATTTCTTCTCACACACCATGATTCATTTGGTTTAAAGTAAATAAACATAAACTCTATGCTTAGGCTTTGTCCTGGTTCACTGGAATCAAGAGTAATTATTCAGGCAGGTAGATCTCAAAGGACATGGGATGGGAACAAAACCCCAAAAGTTAATATATTTTAGCAGCTTGATGAGGCTGGAAAGAAATGACCCTCCTGAGTCACCTGCTCCTAGAAACAGTAAGGTTATATGATCTTCTTTCACAAAACAATGACAATCAAATTAGAAGGCCCATTACTTCCATTTTAGGTGTGTTCCAAAACTGAGACCTTTCAATTTTCTTTATCTAATTTCTGGAGCAATTTATTCTGGTTAATTTGTAGTCATTTTTCTTTTGTGTTAGTCCTGGCTTTTAGTGTTTTTGTTTTTATTTTTTCTTTATTTTTTTCTCTTTCCATTGTTTTTTCTCCATGTATATTTTCTGTAATATTGATATCGTCTTTCAACCTTCATTTGATAAATGAAATCTTGATAATCTTTGTTTATTAAATCTTGATTAAACTTTTTTTAGTCTTCCTAGAGAAATTTCATTCTTCTTAACAGCCTAGCAATCCTCTATTATTGTGCAATTCTAAGATCTTTCTTGAACAGAAATATACACTGAGACATCTGGAGAGCACTGTTATTTTCATGAGTTCAAATCATGCTGTAGAAAGGTAGCATTTTGTTACATTTCTTCTTAGATCCAATTGAGCTCCTGACATAAAGAAGAATTTCTAGTTTTAATTTTACGTAAATAGAAACTTTTTTTTATTTTCCTCAATTTGATCTGAGAAATAATAAAGAATTTGGCTCAGAAAGCATTGAGAACTCTGATTCTTGCTAAGGCTTACAGTTAAACAAGAGATTACACACGTGGCATAAGTTAGGAACCAATATATTGATTTCATGGGGTGTAAAAATTACATGAGCTTTAATTGCTTGACTGAATTACCTTTCAAATTTGATTTATGATGAGTTTACGATGCTGAAAACATCCACCTTTGTCTTTTACCTGACAATAGCTCCATGATGAGCAATCTGTCTGTAAACAATCTTTCTCAGTCCATTTACCACTCTTGTTCTGACTATATTCCCATGCAAGAAGTCCTAGGCAGTAAATCATACTTAAGTTTCACATTTGCCCCTAAACAAAATGACAGCGGCATCTGGGAATGGATACAACATGCAGTCTAATTATGAAACAATTTTGATTCATATAGAATGCTGTGTATCCAAAGGAATATGTTATTGACACTCCACCTGTTCTCTACCACAAACAAGTCTTTCTTTAGGAGAAAACATGCAACTTTGGTACTTTCAGGGTTCAAAGGGTGAACCTAAGATTTAGCCATGATAAGTAAGGAAAAAGAGCCATGTTGCAGTTACTTTCCTACAGCAGTGACCACAGTTACAGAGCTTGTGGGGAAAAAAAGAAAGTACAAATTTCTGCTAAGTCTCAGAAAGGAATTCTGTCCTAAAGGAGAAATGAGAAGTAAAATTGTTATAATTTTGATATGCTTGGTATTCAAATACAAAGCATAAAATGAAATCTTAGATTGAAATATTCTTTTACAGTCTTCTCTTCGTTTTGTTACCATGTTGTTTTTCTTGCTCTAATTGTCATATTACTTCCTGATCACAACTGGAAAAAAAAAATCCAATGGTGCATATTATGCCATATAATTTACTCACCCACTGTTATCAATGTTAATATTTTTCTATTTGTTTTAATAGAAAAATAGTCTTAGTTCAAGCTGAAATAGTAGGTAGCAAAGAAATCAACATGCTTCTGTTACAGGAATGGACATCCATGACTTGCATGAGACTACACAAGAAGACCCACATAGTTTATTAGATCAAAAAGACTGTAAAAATTGGATGAAGTCCAAAACAGTACCACTTCCTTTGGAAGCACTTCCTGCATAGAATTTCCTGAAACTGTGACATGAAATTGTATGCTGTGGAGTCAGAGGTCAGAAAAAGGGAAGCCATTACAAACTAGTAATCCTGAGAAAACCTCAGCAGGCATGAACATAGAGAAAGACTTTTCCAAGGTCTCCTCTAGAAAACTAATTACATCTTCTTTAAAGTGAGAGGAAAACAAAAATAAAATAAAATAAAATAAATAAAATAAAATAAAATAAAATAAAACAAAACAAAACAAAATAAAATAAAATAAAGTAAAGTAAAGTAAAGTAAAGTAAAGTAAAGTAAAATAAAAACAACAACAACAACAAAAGACTCTCAGTTGTAAGAAATGACAAAATTTTGGGGCATTCAGTGTATAGTTAAACATTTTCCCATGTAAAAAAACTAAACTTTATTCTTTTCAATGTATTGATAAAACTTTATGTGATGTAGTTTTTCTAGGAAAATAAATAAGGACTACCTGGAATAAAAGCTGTGTCTGAACTACATGACATTACACCATTAAAATTATTCTGAATTTCCCTCATCTTGCACAACAGGCAGTTCTTTCTATCTGAAAGGAATGTTTACAACTTTAAGGCTTTTCATCTTTTCATCATGCCAGATTTTCTATCAGGGGACATCAGCTGAAATTCTCCTAGGAGCCAGTACTTGTCAACGTGAAAAAAATAACAGAATGGAATCACACCCATCTAATCAAGAAGTGAAAATAATTTACATAAACAGTCAAACACAGAAAAGTTCAAATTTCAGATATTACCAGGGAAGTAGCCTGCAGATACAAGGAATAACCTTTTTTCTTCTTCTCTCACCTGTTTCCCATATCATCACCATCTTAAAAAAAAAAAAAATCTAAGTGAATTTCTTATATATTTGAGAAATTATTTTTAATATCACCTAAACTGTTTGAAGAGATACACTGGAATGTCTTATTCATTACACTGCTTGCTTTTTTTGTTGTTGTTTTTTTTTTTTTGTTTCCCCAAACAAAGCAATGCAAAACAAAACAAAACAAAATCATATTCTCCTTCTCTGTTTAATAGCTAGTCTCAAGACAAAGACACCTGAGGCAATTTAATGTCTTTCCAAGCAACTCAAAATTCATAAGTTGAAAATATAATCATATCCAGTTGTTGTTTAATTATGGTTCTGGCTAGTGCATTGCAAAAAGGATTGATTTAAAAAATAAAGACATTTGGTAAGGCTATTTCACTCAGATTAGATATTTTTAAATCTGCTTTTGACTGAAACATCATATATTTAGGTAGAGATCAGGTAAATATAGTCATTAATCAGCATTTCTTGATAGTACTGGAATTTTTTTTTTTTTTTTTTTTTGCTAACATGTCCCTTGAACAGATTTCTTGATTTCTGAGTTACCTGTGACCCAGGTCATGCCTTGTACTGCAAGAAGTGATCTGCTTGTCTCCCCTTTACCATAGCTATGCACCAGATACAGCAAAACAATGCTGCTGCTTTGTTGCTGCCCAGTAGCCACCAGATCCCTGCAGAGCTTACTGGGTGCTCAAACTTTTAGTTATGCTATGTATGCAGTGTGTGGTGAGCACTGTGCTCCTGTACCTTAAATTTCACCTCAGTCATACCACAAGATGTTTGCTACAGAAAAAAGGTAACATTCTGTAGAGAGTGGTAGATCCATACTTGTGTTCAAAACTATGTATCAAATATTCTCTGACATAATCACGAGCATGCAAAGTGATGACAGATGCATCTGCAGCAGCATGCATTCTCTATGTTCACAGCAACAAAAGACAGAATTAGGTTTTGGAGGGGTATGAGCAAAGGCTGCAAAAACATGTAGGGCCTTGGCCCTACAAAATTTTGTTGGATTATGTTGCACATGGAGCAGATGTATTGTGTATAAGAAGTATTTGGGGAATGAGCAAACTCAAAAGGCTTTGAGTTACGTATTCAGCTATGGCTAGATCCAGATGACATGGGAAGGGGTGTTACTGCCTTTTTTAGAAGAGTGATATATTTGAGCAATGTGGATATAACCCCCCCACACACACACATGCACTCAGCCTTGAGATCACAGAGTGCCTCATGAGTTCTGTCCTTCTTCAAAGTGCATGTGTGCATTTTTAACTCATTTTCTACACTTATCCTAAGATGTGTAACTTGTTTTGATTATAAGAATGGTTTGGGGTCTACTAAGCCACTGGGAACCCAGTATCTTTAAAAACTGAATTTGAAGATCCACATATAACTTCAGCACATGATACAGCTAAGTCCACCTTCTTTTCCTGAACATTTGAATTCCAACATTTCGCTGATCTTCCCATTTTTGCTGCACGTCATTGCACATTCAGCTTCTACGTGCTCAGCCTACACTGAAGCCACCAAAGGCAAAGATATTTCAGAGCGGCTCAGAGAGTGAGGTCTTATCCTAATGACATATAACAGTACAGTCCTTCATTGTTGCACAGAAGCTCTTGAAAGACAGTGAATTTATCCCTGCATAAGCTTTTTTAAAACAAGTTACAGTATAATTTCTGTACTAAGTTGTAGAAGTTGAGATACATTAGGATTATGTGTCTTTCTCAAGGTCACACAAAATCTGCCAAACTGGAAATTTCACCCACATTTTCTGAGTCACATCTCAATGCCTAACAACAAGGTCTTCTTTTGTATCTTGTGGGGATACACTGATGTGACTCTGGTCTGAAACTGGAACGAAGCTTGGGTTGTTGTTGTTTTTTGTTTGTTTGTGTTTCTATTTTACCATTCAGCGCATTATTCAGGAATAACTGGAGGCACCGACTGGCACCAGTTTAGCAGGTTTTATCCCAGGAAGCTTCAGAGTAGGTCAACAACAAGTGACATGCTAAAGGACACCAAAAGCATTTCTACCAATACAAATTGTTCACCCTTTGACACTTCACTTCTCATGAACATCAGTGCAGTAGTTGCTTCAATCCACATTGATATCTGACAAATAAAAGACATCATTATTCTGCAGAGATTGAAACAGTTAAAAGTGTGTTTAAGTGAACAGTATAGAGGAAATTGGGCATTTTTATCTCTTCTGGGTTCATGTTTCTTTTCACTGCTTCTTTACAAAAATATCTTGAAAATACCTTGAAGCAGAAATCTTGTTTACTAGTGATGCAATAAACCCTGTAGATGTTGAACTACAAAACAAACAAGTTTTAATCCTTGTCCAGATAACTTTGATTTACAGCTCCAGAAGGCCACAAAATTGTGGTGGTTTCCACTACCGGGCCACTGGTCTCAGAGGAAAGGTAGAAATGCTCAAAAGAAAAACTATCCTACTAGAAGAGGAAATTTTAGCAATGTATTTCATAGCCACACTTCTCATTGAATATGCTAATTGTTTTTTTGAAGCAAGGTGGATGCCACAGTAAAAACAAACAGCTACCATAACCAATAACTAATAAAATGGTAGCTGCCATATAAGAAATGTATAGTTTAAGGTTAAAGCAGCATACATTTTCTTCAAGGTTCTTCCAGTCATTACAGAAAATGACTATTGATTAAATAACAATTATTATTATTATTATTATTATTATTATTAATAATAATAATAATAATAAATGCCATATTGCTACTGAAACTTATTTATGGCTTTTCTTCTACTTGTGACAAACGCAAATCATTTCTTACAATCTAAGCATAAGAACATATTTATGCATTGCAATTATTTCTCCATTTCTTATTACTTGTGCTCTGGATAAACTAGCTCACTGCTAGGGTATCAGGCAGTGTATTCTAACAAGAAAAAAAATAAATCTGTGTTTGACAAACATATTTGTATGTGTTCTTTAGCTTTTATGTTTTATGGTACCATTGCACCTTTTACTGTCTTTGAGCTACCTGTATTATTTCTCTGTCTTTGATAACAAGATTTTGCAGGTTTAATATATATAGGTGCCTCTATGTTTGCCATATAGTCTATGAAATGTCTGGCACACTAGACATTGCAGCTCAAATAATACACATTATTAATACACTTTATGTGTTTCAGATAGCTTCATGAAATGTAGAGTTGGGAATTATTAAATAAGTAGAAGAGAAGTTTACAAAGATGTTTACAAACAAGTCTACAAACCCCAAACAATTTCCATTATAAAGGCTCAAACATTTATTTTTATTTTTATTTTTTTTCCACTTGCATTCCTCAGAGCTCCTGTAATCTTTCAGAAGGAAAGAACTGAGCAGTGCAAGTTCAGAGTGACAGGGCCCACAAACAATGTTAGCATGCACTACATCAAGAACCACAGACTCCAGCTACTTCTAAAACAGGGATGTGAGAGAAATATAAGACTCAAGTCCCCATTAGAGGACCCACCAACTTTTCCTTCACTTAGTTCTCATTGTTCTAGACTTGCCTGTCTTTGAAAAGATATTTATCAGACCTAATGTACCAAAAGAAGTTAAAAGATGAACTAAAATAATGTAAAAATATATTGCAGCACATGCTATCATTTTTTCTTTATAGCACTTTTTCAGGACTGGGATTTCATGATTCATTAACTGAAAGAAAACCTGAGTAGTCTTTCCTTCCTATATAAAAAAATTTCCATAGATAATTTCCATTACATAATTGCTATTGGAGATTATTATTTTAGAAGACATTTCTTCAAATATGAGAACTTTATGGTCAAAATGAAATGAAGAATTTGGTAGAAAATCAAAACGCGAAACTAATTGCTTAAAACTAATATTTTTAGAGGTGGAATTAACACTTTTTCATAACTACAAGTTTTAAATGTCTTCACTGAGAAGCTTGACCTATGAGGATACAAGATGAAAACATAAAAGGAAAGATCAGTTTTCTCTATCTTCTATATTTATCTCACTACTGTAGATATTTGTGGTAGCAGAATGACAAGCACTGTTTGGACTACAATGAGGTAAAAAAACATTTACATTAGAAAAATCTTAAATTTCTAGTCCTAGTATCCCTTAATTTAATTTACATTTTTATTAATCAGACATAGTTTTCTATCAGGTTTAATAATGTATAATTTGAAAAAAAGTCCATTTAAAAGTTTTACTAACTAATAGCAAAGCACGACAGACACTGCACTGGAACTTGTGTGGAGCATTTGCCTTTGACACCTCCCCTTGTGAAAGTGTACTTCTGAACTGCACACCTTCAAACCTCAAGATACTTTAAGCCCCCTGTGCCTTGCAGAGGGAGGTTGCTTGGTTCAGATCTCTTAAGTGGTATGTGAAATCACCAAAGGATTGACTAGTAATTTTTTTTTTTTTTTTCAGAGAAAGTTATAAACAAAACAGAAATGTTTTAGAATCCCAGGGATTAGTCTCAGTCATGGGGAAGAAAATAATGGTGAAATGATTGCCATACAAAATCACTAAGCTCAGCAGAATGACAAAAAATACAGGGCATTGAATTTGTAAGGATAGCAAACTTAGCAACCAAAGAAATTAAAAGTTAAAAGATATACAAGCACTACTGTATCATGGCATTCTCCAGTCTTGAAGTGCTGGGTTGGGGAAGGTGCAGCTGTCTGTTTTAGAGCACAGCCTTGTTCAGGCGGATCTCACAGCTCCTGCAGCACTGCCGTTGGTTATAGGCTCACTACTCTCATCACGTACAGTAATTTTCATTCAAGCCTCGCCAAGATATTCCGTCTTGAAAATGTTGCTACTGCAATGTTAATCCTGCAAAGTGAAGTGCTCAGAAGTTAAGGAATGTTAACGGTAAGAGAACATTTATTGTCCTAACATTGAGTCATTGTCTCCATGATGATACTCTTTGATATTCTTTAATTAGGCAATATGCATTATGATTTCCACTGGAGTTCTGCCTTAGGTTATTGTATTAAATAATAACCCAACATATGTGTTTTGACTGGCTGACAGCCACCACTTGTAGTAGTCAATCCATTAATTGCAGGTCCTACTTTCTAATATTTCTGTGCCACAATCAGCAATTTTATTTATTAGAAGTAAAGTAATACCAACTGATACTATTGGACCTAATAATTCTTCAAAGCTTGAGTATATAAATCAGCAGGAAAACATTGTCTCTTGGAAGTACTTCATATTTATTAATTCCCTGCAGAATTTTACAGATACTCTATTCCATTATCAAAATTAATTGTTGATTCACTGTGTGCTCAGTTCCAAGAAAATGCTACATCTTCTGTGCATCTGAATGGTTTTACACTTTCTCCCAGTGCTTTAAGTATTCCATAACACATTATGCACACTGTAGGTACTCTCTAGGATAAGTGCTTTCTTCCTTGGTTTGGAGTGCTGTAGCTTCCAGTTATTTGTCACCCACAATATTTATCAGAGGAGAAAATGGCTTATTGATTAATAGGTCAATTAAGGATTTAGAATGTGTATGACAGGCACTAATGCTTCTAGGTCCCTCCTCTCTTAGATTGTTCTTTTTTAAATAAAGAGTTCAAAACACATTTTCTATCAATATTAGTGAGAGAGTTGTTGTTTTGTTCTGACATTGTTTCACTATAACTACAATTTAAATTAATAAGTATACTTTTAAATGATGTGCCAGAATCTTAAAATTTCTAAGAGGAAATTTAAGACACTCAGGTGCATGTAAAATATTTCTGAAAACAAAGTCTGAAAGATTGAGAGAGACCATAAAATGAGAAGAAGGTAACTGTTTTAAATAAGAAAGTGACAAATACAGCCATGAATGTCTTTTCAGATATTTTGGAATAACAGTGAATGGAAATGATTGTGAAGCAAATGCCATGATAATAGTTATTCTTATTTTCTCCTTATACATAAACAACAATGTTTATAAACTATAAAAACATGGAACAGCATATTAGATTGGAAGCATGACAGCTTCCAGAATACTACAGGGACACACAACTAAGAAACCTTCTCATTATTAATAAATAAACAACTACTAGCAACTGCAAAGTAATTAGTATTTGCAAGGAGCGTTGCAATTTCTTGGGGACTGAGCCTACAAATGGCAGAGCCCTCTGTCCTTTATCAAGTATTTTAGTTTTGCACATGCGTTGGGGTTTAATTAAAATTGTATTGAACAAGTGACAGCTCATAAGAGAAAAATAGAGATAACAGAGCAAAACTACAATACACAACATTCTCAAGTTCCAGAAATGAATTTCTTTGCAACCTGCTTTTGGCTTGCTGAATATCATTTGAATGCTATAATGATGACACACAAATGCGATGAAAAAAGAACTCTTGTTTTTCAAGTTGGGAAGATACAGCACTCTGTACTTTACAAAATTTAAATATTCAGTATATGAAGAGACAGGGATGAAAAAGCTGTTTTCTGAAAGAGTTTGTATGCAGCTGACAGCCCCATGCACTGAAAACCATTTGAAAATAATAATAGAAGAAAAAACTTAAAAAAGGGTTTAACTGGTATTTTAACACACAGTTATGAGTGAGTGAACACAGCAGTTCTGGCACTCCTGCTGGGCTGAATGCAGACCAGAGAAGGACCATACTGTGCTACCATTAGCCTGCTATTTTTTCTTCAACAAAACCTTCATTCCCCACTGCTGCTAAATACCCACTTCCAAACAAGTATAACACAAGCAGGGTGAAAGCTCATTCTGCCCAGGAAATTTAAGGCAAAATCCACTAAAGATTGTTTTGCTGGCTCAGACCTCAGATGTACATATTGCTCACAGTACGTAGCAATTCTTCTGAACAAAGCAAAAGAGGTAAATTTTTCAATTTTAGATCTCTTCCCTCCTTTGACAGCAATGACTCGAGCAAGTCATTTCTGAACACACATTTCTCTGTTTATAAAATGGAGATAATGAGCTCTCAAATTTGAAGGATTCATAGATTTATCATTGAAAAGCTTTGACAGAAACTAGGTCTTATTCTTAGCTACAGCAGCGGCCATCAGATATTTCAGATGATAATAAATCCCTTCACAGTGCATTAATTATTGTGCAACACTCTTGAATAGAATAGACATATGCATATATATATCATAATTCAAAGGAATTGTGAGCAAAATTACTGCAAACTCAGTTTTCTCTCTCATCTGCATTTCTCTCCTACTTGCCATAAGAGAGGAGAGGATGTTTAAGCTGTGCCTCTCACCCAGGAAACACTTGCTGGTTAATTCAAAGGCCCCCAGCTGTACAGGAACTGTAGCTGTTTGGTATGGCTGCACACTCCTGTTAGGCAAATTTGCTGCTTTGAGGGACAAATGACTTGCATTTGCTAGCAGGGACTAATCAACTTCAGCTGCTAATTCCTAGTGACTTTAATGAGAGCATGAACATAGGCAATCCTTATCTATGAAATGTTGGCTGCACTAGCAGAAAAGAAGATATAGCTAATGGCATGAAATTATCTGTCTTCTCCAATTTTGTAAGCTTTTATTGTTATTATTATTGCTTGAAAACATTTTTGGTAATAACAGACTAGCCCCTAAAAAATAAAATTTTTTCTTCATTCTGAGTAAGAATAAATTGTAATAAGCTAAGGGGGGGGAGGACATGCAAATTTACAATAAACAGATTATATCAATTAAAAATTCTTTTGTCTTATTTTAAAATTAGTATAGAAATTACAATTTCTTTGCCTGGTTCTTGATTATGTCATTATTATTAGAGATGCCAATACTTTTCAAGATCGGAAGCTCTCAGCTGTACTACATTTTAGGTAACCTTGTAGCTTACCATGCATCACACAATATATGCTGCAACACACAGAAGATGATACGCAGTGAACTTAAACTTGCAGGAGTTGCTTTTATATTCATAATAATTCCTGGCTTCTAACAATTACAAGTACAGGATCTTCCTGTTGGATCAATAGAAAGATATTGGCTGCACCGAGCTCTTTTGCAGCTCAATATTTCTATAAATTCAATATCTTGCAATCAGACTTCTGGATCAGCAATAGCCATTTTTTGCAGATATCCACTCTCGGAGTACTAGTAAAGACATTTTTCACTGTCTTTATGGTAAAAGTTATAAGAAACTTCCCATGCCACATTGCATAGTAACCTTACCTTCCTCATCTTTATTTCATAAGTCAAAGAGACATGGAAAAAACAAACAAACTCTATTTCTGATTGTCAGGAATCAGAAATATTTGAAACATATCTGAGAAATAGTGTAGATAATTAACTCCATTTTCTTTCCAGATGTTTTGCAATAGTCTATTCAATTGTAACAGCAAGGATAGTATTACTTGTACTATTTTTATCTATTGCATGATGGCATGAGGAAAGGGACTGTCATGTTCTCTGTTGAAGCTCCTGTCAGTTCTAAAAGGAAAAAGCCATTGGGGTGCCTGCACCTGGGTCTCTGCAATCATCAAAGTTTATTAAAGTGTTAAAAAAGTTAAACTCAACCTATCTCTATGCCTAGATTAGCACAATAAGAAAATATCTGCAGACTGAAGTGACTGAAGCTAAGGCTACTCCCACTCCCATCATATGATAGTCCAGGTTTTATTTCTGGTTGTATCGAGTCTTGATTGAATGATTCAACCCATTCCTTGCTCATGTGATTGGAAGCTTTTTGTAAGGAAAAAATGTTAATACGTGGTTGAAGATCTTGTGGGGTTTCAACCTGCACACCAGCTTAGAGCATTATGTCCCCATCAAGCACTGAAGCACTTAGAGAAAAAAGCTGGCAATTCAGTTTCCTCTGAAAAAAAAATCTATTTCATGAACAGCAAAACTGCTCTCAGCAGTAAAGCAACACATGGTAAATGGAGACAAGCAGGGGATTCGCTTCAAAACTGTACTTCAGCTTTGAGCAAAACCGATGAAGTAGACGCAGCTGTTAGCACTGTCCAGGCCAGTTAGTTAGAGCAGACAAAGAATTCATTTTTTATGAAATGAACTTTGCACTTCTGCTATCCTATGCAAGTGCAAAGTGTACTGAAATTTCCTACCTATGCAGCTGAAATTACATCATTCCTTCAATCTTCTGAAACCTTATTGAATTACACATGTTACTCAATGGTGAGAATAAAATAAATTTATCTGTTGTAGCCATTTGGATTTCTGGCTTTGGTTATTTACATCCATGTAAGGTTTATTAGCATCCAACTACACTTGATAATATCTGCAACTGTGACTAAAAAAAATAAAAGTAAACAAATACATTATCAAGAGAAACAAAGAGAAACACCATATACCCTTTAGAGATGGGTCTTCCATTTCCAAGAGTGGCAGAACACACAATAGTTAGGACTGCATGACTGATCTTTTCATTTACACTAGCATAAATCAGTGTTATGAGCTCAACACGGTTACCCGGATGGAAGTGAGAAAATTCTCATCTTCCATGTGCTAGGGTTTTAGGGGAACTCAGAAAGATCTCTGGACCAGTTCACTCATGAAAGTATTATTATCTGGTGCTGTTGTAAGTGCCCAGCACTATCCAAGTGCTCCAGGCTGACATAATGCCTGTGGGCAACCTGTGCCCTTTGCAAGTGTCCTGTGTGTAGTTATCAGGCTTAATAAAATACTCACTCGTTACAAAATAAATGCTAATTTCAATCTTACTGTGCTACCTTTGTTGTAGTTTGGCCATTGGAAGTGAGAAGCAGAAGTCCAGAAGGAGAAGCAAAGAGGCTGTCACGGTACGTTCAAGAGCCACAATTCAGGAACTTCCATATGAAGAAAAGTATATTCTACTGTCACTGATGGGCTTGTTTGTAAGTACATAGACAGGTTGCTCATTCGTCATTACTGAGGTATATAATACTTTACTAGGGCACATTTGTTGTGTTTATTGACTACACTAATTTTCAGCATTGTGCCAGGAAGTTTGATTTCTTAAGGGAAATATATTTGCATATACAGATGGTTGGTAGAAAATGCAATCAATTACCTAAGGAGTTAGGAGTGAATGATTTGAATAATGCATTGTATAGGATATACAATGGATAAATTTGTCTCTTTGCCAATGCACTGGGAATTTCTGAAAGTCAATTCCTTTAGCCTATGAAGTAGCTTAATCAGGTTCTTCCTACACATGAACTGACCTCAGATTCTAAAGGTGAATTTTGAAGGGTGAACTACCCATTCGAATAAAAGTGATTATCAGAGAAAATTTAGAAGAAACTAAGGAGAAAAGATTAACTATTTTTTTCCTGATATTTAAAATATTTTATTTTGCTGAATCTAGTCTGGAAAAACAAACAAACAAGAAACTCCAAACAGTAATCCCTGAAGGAGTTGTGTGGAGATAATCCTAAATAAATATTTGTAGATTCTCATGACTAATTAATAAATTGTTGATTTATGCTGTCACACATTGTTCAAGTCCTGGCAGTATTTTACAGAATCTTTGAATTAACTTTGGCTTTCATGTGAATGCCTGAATCTTGGTGAGGCTGTCAGATGTTGTCTCCTGACTGACTGGTAAGCAGCATGTCTTTTTACAGCCAGGCAAAATATCAATTTTCTACATTTTCAACTTTTCAGGCACCCTCAGG
The DNA here is from genome assembly GCF_964034855.1 of Anser brachyrhynchus. Classification (NCBI taxonomy): domain Eukaryota; kingdom Metazoa; phylum Chordata; class Aves; order Anseriformes; family Anatidae; genus Anser; species Anser brachyrhynchus. Next base: position 53,423,286 of record NC_137694.1, on the reverse strand, counting down.
AGTATAGCACAGCTTGAAGAAATTGTACTGCTATGAGATTTATAGCCAACCAGCACCAACTTACTCAATATAAGTGGAAATAATTGCTCTCTAAAGTATAAGAATATTACATAAAAGATTACCTATTCTGAAAGAACTTTGTGGTCTTTAAGTGCTGGATCAAACAGCCAAATTTTAAGAAACACATAATTTCTGTTCCTGTCTATATAACATTAATTTGGGTCCTTTGTGATTATAGAAAGCAGACTTCATGTACAAGCTCACATTCTGTTCTTTTGTTGTAGCATTCCTGCTTTCTTTACCAAATGCAGTTACTCAGTATTACTTTTCACAAATATCAGACAGTTCTTGGCTAAATGCCCCTTTCACTGCATATTCTCTGAGTCCTGAACAGAAAACAACTCGGTGTGCTTGTTTAGTTTTTTAATTTTTTCCATTCTATATGAACAACATAGCAGATGTTAAGGAACATGTCTTCTATCTTATCTTTCATCACTGTGGAAAAAAAGAAAAAAAAAAGAAAAAAAAAAGTGGAATTATTATACCTACTTGCACACCTGGAATTGAAGTATACAAACAGCGTTCAAATTTCTAAACAATAACTAATTGTGGATGCTAATTGCAGAAGCCCAAGGTATTCTTATTTATTTATTTATTTATTTTCCAGAGGATTTGGCTGCACGTGACTTTCTTAGGTTCAAAATAGAGCTTCCACTAATTGCATTTGTTGTCCTGAACACATCTGCAGGTTGGGAGTGTCTCCACCTGCAATATAGAAAATGAGAAAGATGGGAGTTTCTCTCTCCATTCCTTTATTGTTTGCAACTGCAGTAATGTCCACTTTGCCTATGACTTTTATTCTCTCCCCTGCTTTCTTTTTCACCTTTCATTTCTGTATTCCTGAGTTCAGCATCTTTCTTATTTATTCACATGTGAGAATTCATTCTTTTTCTTGCATAATGCCTTACCTGATAAGGGAGGCCAGGCTCTCAGTTCTGGTGGCTTGTAGCATAATGCCTCCCAGAGCAGAGAAGAAAAAACTCAGGAAAGGTCAGCCTCAGTGTCTCTATTTCTGGGAAGTATGGGTGTCTGGGAAGTGTAGCAGAAGTGGAACATTCAGTGGAACCTTCTCAGCTACAAGAACCCCAAGAAGGTAGGGTTTTTTGTTTGTTTGTTTTTGTTTTGTTTGTTTGTTTTTATAGAAACTCAGTAATCCACCAAATCTGGGGTCTTTTTCAGAATTCTTTTTCAGCATGTCCTTGACACTAGGATGGATTTTTTTTGTCTTTTTTTTTTAATTGATTCCAAAAGTAAAGGGGAACTAATGTTTTCTGAACAACATAGGACAGAATTTTTAAGGAAAACAAAACATATATACACATATATATATACAGATATATATATGCATATATATACACATATATATACACACATATCCGTGTATTTTTATATATGTATATGCATATAAATAAACATAATCTATTGGGGTACATTCTTATCAAAGGAATCCCAGCCTGGTAGAAATATTTAGCAAAGTTAAAAGTAAGTGAAAAAATGTAAGGAAAGATTTATAAGTCAAGTTTTACTGTGGTGAGGTTCAAGTTTGCAAAACAGCAATCCTTGATTTTCAGTCATGTCCCTATAGGATTAATTTTCTAGAACTTAAATAACAAGTGCAACATTATGGATGCTTCAGAAAACAAACAAACAAAACAAAACAACAGATAAACACAAAGCATTCATCTGTGTTGGAAGGGACAGACATTCCTTTATGAAAAACTCCAGATGGAAATTTGGTCTCAGGAGGTAAAATGAGAAATGTATGTTCATATTCCTTCTCCTCTACCATACACTATAATAATAATACATAATAATTTTATGTAGGAACATGAATTATCTCATATTGCAGGTAGCATTTTTCCATATGTCAGTTACCTGAGAACTGCAATAAAATATTTTGATGGAAGTATGTGTTAGTAAAACCACAGTCTTTGATTGTTCTGGGATTTTTTATGTTTGTGGTAGACAGAGTACACATATAGACTATTTTTAGTGACAAGCTTTTATGAAAGTAGCTTATAGAAATTCCAAATAAATTTAGATCTTTTCATTAAGTTGTTTACCTAGTAAGAACTGGTGGTTTCTTTTGTGTTTTTTATTTGTTTGTTTGTTTATCATAAATACTATTATAAACATGGAATGAGTTAATAGTGTGAGAAAAGAGGTACTAATTTTATGGCTTGAGAGTGAAACTCTCTCTTAGAAAGAATCTAAGATCATGAAGGAAAACACTTAAAGTAGGAAGAGAAACCCAAATCTATGAGGTCCTAGAACAGTTACATAAGTATGAGATTGTCCTGACAGAGTTCTAACAGTCACGTGAAATTAAGAGGCTAGACTGCATTGCTCCAAATTGCTATCAGGGCCCGAGTTTTCACAGCTTGGTTTGGCTTGTCCTTTTGTGTAGTGGTAAAAGAGGATGGAAAGAGGATGGGACTTGATTCATAGTGTGACACGATAGAAAGTTCAGTTTAAGAAAGATTCCATGAGTTTGCAGAAGCAGATACTGATGAAAAACACTTCTGTGTTTGTAAAGAGAGAATAACAAAAAAGTAACAGTTTTTAGAAAAGCTCAGTTACATTTCATTGTTCCAAACTGAGTTTGGTCCAATTTGACACAGTGTGCCATGTAGGCTAGGGATGTGGAGTGAAATGGAAATGCCTTAAGCAAATTCAAATGCATAGGAAGATAGTTAATTTTATGGTCAGCCTACCATGGTTATGTTTTCAATTTATGTTTACTAGTATAGGGGACCCTTGATCTTAAAATTCTGTCAAAGCTCTGTTTGACAACTGATGCCCTCAGTGAGAGCAAGAACTCTGCAGAATGCTGGACTGTTCTCATATTTCATTATGCTTCATTCTGTAGACATTTCTAGAAGGCTCTTATAGGACTTTCATATTAGTAGTAGTGGAGGTTTAAGATAAACTCTTTATTTCTCCACATTAAACCAAACCAAACCCAAACAGTTATTTAGTAAGATTAGCTAGAGTTTTTTAAAAATTAAAATTGGAATATGGATTCTCTCTCCCCCTTGTCCCCCCCTTTTTTTTTTTACATCCCCATGCTATCTACAGCAACTTGAAAGAAGTTGAGGCTGAATTAAAATAGTTGAGTTACCTTAGAATATCACAGCTTGGAAGCACCTTTCTTGAAATATCTACATTTCTTGTCTAGCTGGTAGCTGTGGAGAAAAGAAAGTTTTTAGCAGATCTGGTTTGGCTTGTAATGCTGTTGGGGTGGAGTTGTATTTAACTAAAAAATTGTTTTGAGAGCATCTTTCTAAATACAGATTTCAGATTGCTGTGAATACCCTGAGGCCACTAGCAGTTACAGTGGCAGTAGTTTAAACTGGTATTTGAAATAGAACCTCTATAAACATTAAGCATTGATATTCTGTTAACAGATTCCTTAATGTCTGTAATCTGTTTGAAAAGATGATACCTCTTTGTTCAGTTTTAATGCAGCTACTGAACAGAGAATTTAATGTTCAGAATGCCAGTCCTTTCTTTGTTTCAAAGCAACTTGCTGCAATTGCTGTGTGATGTAGTATAATACCGCTCTGGGTTACCTGATGCAAAATTGGATGAGATTCTGAAGAAGCTTCATTAGCCTGCTTAAACAAGATCAGCCTTCCTTCCTAGGAAAGAATAAAACCAGCAGAAAATGGAAAACCTTATAGGATGTTGCACCTTGAATATTGTGTTCAGGTTCAGGCCCTTCACTACAAGAAGGATGTTGAGTTGCTCTGGTACATGTAGAGAAGAGCAACAAAGGTGTGAAACAGCTTTTTCTATAAGCCCTTTTGGGGTAGCTCCACCTTCTTGGTAGGGCTGAAGACGCATGCTGGCCCTGATTTTCCTGAGTGGCTTCTAACTGAAATAACTGCTATATGACATTTGATTTGGTTACAGAACTGAAGCTGCAGTGCATAAATCAGTTGCTGAGCATGTCACTTCTTTGGTACAGTCTCAGAACTGATTTTCAGCTTAAACAAGAAGTGGCTTCAAGCAGCTCTTTGATCTTTCCTTTTGTACTTGCCTGCTCCACCATCGCTAGAAAAATGTAGCTATCATCTTCTATGTTTCATACTACAACAGAAAAAAAAATTGAGCAGATTCCTTCTCTTCTTTAACAATATCTGCACAATGACATTTATAAAAGATACACGTGAAACTAGACAGGCCAGCAAGCAGTGGTTATAAAAGTATACAATAAATGATTATATAATCATGTGTAATATGATTTTATATATTGCCAAATTCAAAACTATATCTGATATTGTCATTTTAATACTGAATCATTCTTCAGAAAAGTACTCTTTATAGTTCATACACTTCACAAATATCAGATATTACACTTGACAAATATTTCAGATATTACAGTACTGTGGATATATTGTTTTTCATCATATGAACAAAACATCCGCCATTGAAAGAAAGTGTGTTTTTGTCAGATATTTGGTTGGGGCACACAACATCTAACATCTAATATCTAACACCTTTTTAAATATTAGGCACTGAGAATGAAGAATCATTTCAAACTAAACAAAAGACAAACCCCAAACCAGATTTTCAAATTGTCATAACTATTGTTTTTAATTTTAAAGCATATCTGAAGCACTACTGTTCACAGAGAATGAGAAAACCTTCACTGGATCACTACTGCCAGAGGTAAAAGAGAGAGTAGGTCTTTGGTAAATTTGTCAAGTTAATTGTAACTTTTAATAGCTTTTTGAAATGAGAATGCTACAGTTTGTGGCACTCATTATGTATTCATACAGACTGTGTTTGGAGTATAAATATTTAACACTGGGACTCTACAATTTGGAGTCTCTGCAGGCTGTACCAGTGTCTTCTGTGAGGTGATTTATCAGCAAGCCTGCAGCTAGGGAAACATACAACAGTGTATTCCCACTTTTGATATTTGGAGGTCAGAGTATGAGTCATCTTCCCCCACCCCCCCAAAAAAGAAAAAAGAAAATTAAGGGATTTCTCATTTTCAAGTTCACTGGATGTTTGGGTAACAAAAGAAACTTGCAATAAAAATATTGTAAGCCTGTGAGACAAGCTATGCCAGGATGCAAGCAACTCTCAGCCCCTGCAGAGCATGTTTCTTGGGCAAAAACTCAGCAAAACCCCAAGGCATAGATTAACATGTAGAATTGGATGTGGTCCCCAGTGAGGTATCCATTGTGGAAACACAATATATTCTTTTAGTATCCATAGTTAAAATGTAGTGCCACCTCCTGCAGGTGTATTCTACTATCACTTAAAAAAAGAACAAAAGAAGAAAAAAAAAAGAGGAACTAAAAACAGTGCAGCATTCAAGAGGAGACCTGAGACAGTAGCTCAGATGAGTAGGGCTCAGAGGGAGCCACATCCAACACAAGTAGGTACATTAGACTCAAAAAGTTTGGGAAGTGTGCCCTGACCTTGGAGCATGAACCGGGGTCTGGAGTCCAGCTAGACACAAACCATTTATAGCGTCCAGGGATGCTGAGCTTTATTTTTTTATTATTATTTTTTTAATATATCACTGTTCTGAGCCAAAATTATAATACAATTATCCAGTAAACATCTTTTACTTGAAAGATTTATTGTCATTTTATATATAAATTTGAATTATTTGCATTTGGGGATCTTCAAATTTGGGCATATTTTATTACTCCGCCCTGTGTTAAAGCTTCCAAATGGTCGTTCTTGTCACTGTGAATGCTGATATTAATGGCAGTTACTTTAGTTATTTAAAGGGGAAGTAGTAAGTGTCTTTGAAGAGGCAATGGATAAATTCAGAGAACCTAATCATTTATTATGAGTTGTTCTTGTTCAATTTTATTTTTTCCATACGTTAAAAATGTAACGTCCCTTTTAGGAGGTCTGGATTCTTTCTTCAAAACATGCCACTGCATGTACAGAATCCAGGTGGATTTGAAGTTTCACCCACTCTTAAGGATCTCTGCTTTTCTAATGCTCTCAGTCACAAGAAAAAAAAAAATCCTTCTGTATTATTTAATTATGAGGTATGGGATTTTTTGTAATACCCAGCATTTCATTTGGAACACAAAAAGTAATTAAAAACAGACAGATTTTGTCTACTTATGTTCTTCTACCATATTAATATTTTCAAATCAAAAGTTCCCCACAGAATCACAAAACTTCAAAAGCAAGCTTCAAGGTCTAAGAGTCCATTACTTAAGACATGCTCAGTATGATAACTGCAGCATTCAGCTTCAAGGTAAGTGTATGTGACTGTCTTCTGTGCTAAAACAGCTCTTCCATGAACAGTTAAAATAACTTTTCATTTTTTGCTTTCCACCTGCCAGAGCTACCAGTTGTAGAGGTATTGCCCAGCTGAGCTTTGCAACATCTACTTGTAGAACTATAATGTTACAGATTAAGGTTTAGCTAGAGAAATTGTCTGTTTTGCTCAGTTTTGGACTGGAAGTGTCATGGCTGCTATCTCCTGTCGTTTTAAAGATTTTCATCCATCCTCAATTAAAAAAAAAAAAATCAGAAAGGAGAGGAATTGAGGAATTGTAGTGAAACCAGAGAAAGCACCTGCCTCGTCATTCAAATTGCTTGTTTCAAGAGAATAAAGCTTAATCTCTAGCTAGAGTATTTTTTAACACAAAAGTATGCTGAGTCAAATCTAATTATGGCATGGCCAATTATTCAGTATTATTAGGTTATATTAGCCCTGATTATACACTGAATGAAACATCTGTAGCCTAAACAGCAAAATTTTCTTGAACAATTACATTGTTTAGGGAATGTGCAACTGTGTACAATATAATCAACTACTTGTAAAGCTTGCGGGAAAAATAGCCAGTGAGGATGTGCTGGCGTTTAACCAGTTCCTTAGCCTTTTCCCTTTTACATTCAGCATTATTCCTAAAAAGGTTGAGACTTTGTTAGCAACTTTTCAGACACACTTTTCCAAAGCATCAGATAATCATGTGCAAATCTCCTATCTCTGCTGGTCAGTCCAGTTTGTCTGATGTTTTGATGTGTAAATACAGATAAAAACAATCCACACAGCTGAAGGAACCTGGTATCTAACTGTCTGTTAAGAGTCACATAAGTGCAAAAATAGTGTAGTGTGAAGCCAAGAATGGATTATGAAGATAATGGTAAATCATCTCCACTGCTTCTGGAAACAGGATGTTTGTGTTCATTTAATAACTCCCCATGATATTTCTAGCAGAGAACAGCAATGTTGGAACTAACTTCCATCAACATTTAGATTGCTATAATCTAAACATTTTTAACATTCAATGTAATTTTGCAACAGAAAAAAATCAAAGTCCTTTCCACTTATAGGTGTTTTTTACGGTGGTGGTGGTGGGTTTTTTTTCGTTTTTTTTTTTTTTTTTTTTTTTCTACTTGGTTAAACTTCAGCAAATTTGAACTGCATCTACTGTTTCAAATACTCATGTGACTCTTCCCTCATAATAGACATGATATTCATGGGAATTGCTGAAATTTAAGTGGAGAGGAAATGAAAGATATTCAAATCAAGTTATAGCAGACTGGAATTATATATGTACATTGTGATCCATAATTTTTTATTAAGTGGCAGAGACAACAAATGTGTATAATATACCCAGTATTTACTGTTCAATTTTATTATTAAATGTGCTGTTTACAAGACAAATCCTTGGACAATGTTTCTGTTTTTGTTGTTTCTGCTTTTAAGTAGAAGCTGTTTGCCATCCAAATGCAAGAAACTTTGAATGTAGTAGATTATTCCCAAATTTCTACAATTTCACATAAAGTAAAAAAATCTCAGGTACTCCCGTGTCATTGAAATAAAATTTCTCATTAAAACTAGTGCCAAATAAGAATGTAATTCACCAATTCACCACTAAAAATAGCATAGAAATCCTAAGTAGGTGTCAAGGGTCAAAGCCAGCAGTAAGCCATTTGTATAATCTAAAACTTAAAAAAAAAAAAAAAAAAAAAGTGACTCAATTTAAAGTGTATGGATACATATTTCTTTTTCAGATTTCAGTTTGAGGAATACATTCATTACAGAGCAATTCAAAAATAACACAAACAAGCAAGCAGAAGAGTTATATGAGTGGTCACCCATACAGGGTTATTTAGGAAAGTACTTCCGTATAAAATATGAATATGTGTCTAAATGAGCTATGTCTATATACTTTTTGTTGGAGAAAAGTCCTCCTTTTCTGCCTGTTGACATTTAGTGATCTTTAATATAGATGAATTTTCATTTGTTATACCAAACAAACTAGCACAACAAATACCACAATCTATGTATCACAATTTTTTGGAGTTTTTTGAACCTGCAACACAAGTGCCCTGCAGTACTGAAATTATGCACAATAACTGCTTGTATGGAATGATGACAAGACATATCCAGAACTTTAGCTTGTTACTCAACTTCTATGCTTATTATGCTATTTCATTAACTAATTGTGGTCAAATCTCATATGGAAAATCTGAATAAACTACAATGGATGAGAAACTGTCAGGGAAAACCCACAGTAGGAATGGTATAGTAACAGTTATCATTTTAAAAAAGTTGATGATTACATCTGTTTAGAAAGGGTGCCCCAGCATTTACAGAACTACAGAATCGTAGGGGTTGGAAGGGACCTCTGGAGATCAAGTCCTACTTAAAAATCCAGCTAAAAACTAAAACTAAAAGCAAGTTCCCTACAGTAGGTTGATCAGGAAAGCATCCAGGTGGGTTTTAAATGCTCAAGAGAAGGAGACTCCACAACCTCTCTGGGCAGCCTGTTCTGGTGTTCTGTGACCTTCACTGTAAAGAAGTACTTACTCACGTATATGCAGAACTTTCTGTGTTCCAGTTTTTTGCCATTGCCCCTTTTCCTATTGCTGCATGCCACTGAAAAGAGCCTGCCCTGTCCATTTGTCTCCCACACTTTAGATATTTATAAACATTGATCAGATCCCCTCTCAGTCTTCTCTTAGAGACCCAGGTCTCTCAGCCTTACCTCATACAGGAGATGCTCTAGGCCCTTAATCATTTTTGTGGCCCTCCTCTGGCCTCTCTCTAGAAGACCCCTATCTTTTTTGAACTGGGGAGCCCAGAACTAGACACAGTATTCCAGATGTGGGCTCACTAGAGTAGAGTAAAGGGGAAGGATCACCTCCCTCAACCTGCTGGCCACGTTCTTTTTAATGCGTCCCGGGATGCCATTGGCCTTCTTGGTTACAAGGGCACAGTGCTGGCTCATTGCCAACCTGTTACCCACCGGGACCCCTAGGACCTTCTCTGCAGAACTCCTTACCAGCAGGTCAGCCCCTAACCTGCACTGATGCATGCAGTTATTCCTCCACAGGTGCTAGACTCTACACTTGCTCTTGTTGAACCTCATCAGGTTCCTATCTGCCCAACTCTACAGCCTGCCCAGGCCTTGCTAAATGGCAGCACAGCCTTCTGGCGTGTCAGCCACTCCTCCCAGCTTTGTATCATCAGCAGACTTGCTGAGGGTGGACTCTATCCCTTCATCTAGGTCATTAATGAAGATGTTGAACAAGACCAGACCCTGTATCAACACCTGAGGAACATCACTAGTTACAGGCCTCCAACTAGACTGGGCCTCAGATCATAACCCTCTGAGCTCTGCCAGTCTCCCAACTCTCAATCCACTTCACTCTCCACTCATCTATCCCACACTTTCTAAGCTTCATTACAAGGATGTTGTGGGAGACATTGTTAAAAGCCTTGCTGAAGTCAATGTACACGACATTTATGCTAACAGAAAGTTTCTATTTTAGGACCTTGCTTTGATATCAAGTGTAAAACTAAAATCCCATTCATCTTTAACAATAAAAGATTCTTCTAATAGTTTATTCCTTTCTTGGTGAAACCTATATTCAGAAAATGTTTTTCTTTACAGAATTGTAATTTACAAAAATAGCAGTCTGGATGACAGTTTAATTATACTTTTTTTTTCCTTCCTTCCTTCCTTCCTTCCTTCCTTCCTTCCTTCCTTCCTTCCTTCCTTCCTTCCTTCCTTCCTTCCTTCCTTCCTTCCTTCCTTCCTTCCTTCCTTCCTTCCTTCCTTCCTTCCTTCCTTCCTTCCTTCCTTCCTTCCCTCCTTCCCTCCTTCCCTCCTTCCCTCCTTCCCTCCTTCCCTCCTTCCTTCCTTCCCTCCTTCCTTCCCTCCTTCCTTCCTCCCTTACTCTGTCTCTCTCTTATGCTGTCTCTGTCTCTGTCTCTATCCTCCCAGTTCCCCTTTCTCTTGTGCGTTAGGATCAAGATGATGACCAGTAGGACTGGTATGGTAGTAGTTGAGTGATCGGCTACTCGGTGGTGGGTCAGATGGGGAGAAATCAGTTGTATTGAGTAACACCTGCTTCTGCAAGTGAGCATCAGCTTCATAATGTACAAAGCAATATTCATCACATGTACAGTCAGAATCTATCCCACTACAAGCACTTAGGTAACTATAAATCTTCAAGTACGTTTAAATAAACTTAACTTAGAGCTTCTGAAAATTAGATTGATTAAATAATGAAATTGTCCTGAGTTGTTTACAGGTTGTACATGAGAACATGTATCTTATTACAGGATCCAGGTCTTTAACATTACAGTGTCATTAGATAGACATAGATGTTTAGACCCATGTTAATATAGTTGGAAGTGTGAAATAGATTAATGCATAGTCTGAGATAGACATGGTTGGCTGACTGAATAAAGTACTTGCCCATCTAGGGAGGAAAAATTTATTTCAGAACTGTCAAAGTATGCACAACTGTTGCACGCATAATTGATTGTCTTTTGCTTGTATCCAACCTTTTCTCATAATTTTTTTACAGGAATCAAATACTTTAAATGGCCCCCAAAATCAGTCGTGAAGGAAATATAATTGGAATCAAGAACAATAGTTATCAGACACACAGTTTTAGCAAAGAATAAAAGTGACTACAGAAAGTTAGGATACCAGTCTGAAATAAGGCTGAGCTTTGGACATATGCTTAGTGTATTGCTTTGTGTCCTTTGTCTGTGAACATGGTGCCATCCAACAGGAAATAGACACAGGTAATTATATAATCTTTTGTGAGCTGAATACAAAACTCAGGCTTAATTTTTAAATTGGCGTGAACAGCTTTGGGAGTTGCCAAATACTGAACACTTCACAAAATACTTAATTTAAATGCCTGTGTGCTGAGTCTGTCTGGGATGGAGTTAACTCTCTTCACAACAGCCCATATGGTGCTGTGTTTTGCATTTGTGAACAAGACAGTGTTGATAACACACTGATGTTTTGGCTATAGCTGAACAGCATAACATCAAGGCTTTTTCTTTTTCCCGCTCTGTCCCCCCCCCCGCAGTGAATAGCCTGAGGGTAGGCAAGACCTCAGTAGGGATGCAGATGGGACAGCCGATCCAAACTGGCCAAAGGGATATTCCATGCCATGTCATAATGTCATAACTCAGCAACAAGAATTGGGCTAGAGGAAGAAGGAGCCATGAGTTTTCTTACATTTTTTCCTATTCTCTCCCCTGTCCCTTGCTTTCTGTACCCCACTGGGCATTCTTCCATGTCATGTGTCTTTCTCTATGGAATTTTATATTCTGTTTTCATTTTTTAGTATTTTATTTTTATTTGTTAGTTTTGCAGTCATTAAGCAGATGCAGTGGAAACCTATCCTCCTTTATTTTGTATAATAATAAATAACTATTCTATATCTTTCACATAAACACTTAAAAATAATTGTTACTAACCTAGTAATATTGTTTAATCTATTTTTATAAAGGTGTACATTTTCTTAACATAACTTTACAATAGAAAGTTAGTGGCTGGATTTCCTTCTTGTATCATCTTGCAGTTAGGAATGGGGAAACATGGGCTTTCCTAGAAGACAGCAGTATTGCTGAATCTTATGAAATCTTGTTTGATTTTTTTCTTTTGTTTGTTTATTTGGTTGGTTGGTTGTTGTTTTTTGTTTTGTTTTGTTTGTTTTTACAAATATAAACCAGATATTCCAGGATGAATAAATCCTGTTGATAGCAGTTCTTCTCTCTTTCCCTTGCTTCCCACTATATATCCTAGAAGATTGCTTTTAATTCTGGCAGAAAAAGTCATTTCAATGACATTTTTGAGTTAAAATTTGTCCAAAAAAAGAGTTGTCCCTCCTCCCACCAAAAAGAAGAAAATGTATTGCAAGATGTCTTTAACAAAAACTCCATTCAGACTTTTTCAACTAAAGCACATTGAAACAAATGTGCTTTAGTTGAAAAAATAAATAAATAAATAAATAAAACACAACAAACTAACAAAATTAACAAATTAAAACACAATCTTTGTTACTTTTAGGAAATCTACTGTTAAAGTTATAGTCAAGGTCACTTTTTCTTTGGTCTTTATATGGTCTGGACTAAGTCCTTGTCCTTAGTACATGTACATAACTCATTTATGATGAGGAGTCAAAAAACTCTGTATTACCTGCTGCATCACTGTACCTCATGACAAACAAATTAAGCTTAAAATACCACTGTTAATAAAATCTCAGTTTTAGAAGAAAACATCAGCTCAGAGCTCTGCAAATTGCAACAAAAAGTTATTTCACTAGACCAAAATTTAAACAGATCAGCCAAGGGCAAATGTTTTTAAACACTTGCTTCAGGACATACATTTCTTCTGAATCTAAGTGTCAGAACTGTTAACTTTTGTATTTTGTCAAAACAGAAGGAGTAGCACTGTTAATTTGCCAAACTGAAGCATTTCTGTTTTCGTCCTTATGAAAGATCAATACAAGTGCCACCATTTGATAATCAGTTTTCCACAGATGTTAACAGTCTAAAATAAAGCACTCTTGTCAATCGAGAGTGATTCCAATGCCAAGAGAACAAGTTATGTAGGAAACAGATTTCTGAGACACAATGAACTTACTTTTTTTTTTTTTTAATACTATTTTATTGGAAACAAATAAAGACATCATGCACAGAAAAAGAGTTTTACTACAAATATTAATGTTTTTTTTTTTTTCCTCTTGTGGAGTGTTATGAAAAAGCAGCATCTGTCATTTTTATGATGACTTTTTTTATGAAAATAAGATGAAAAAAAGCCCTCTCTGCACATCTCCTGGACCCAAAACCACTTTCAAAAATATAAATTTTAATAAAGATATATATTAAAAAGCTTTTATAATTTCTGGATGAGGACACCTGAAAGGACTCTAATAAAGTTAAAAGGCTTTCTCCTTCAGGTCTTCCTCCAGGACTGTTGGAAAAGAATTGAAGTTTGTGTCTTTCCTAAGAATTAGGATGTATGTATAGTTTTAGTAGATTTTTAGATTCTGAAGATACAATAACCCGTATTTAAGTATTGGTAGTAAATTAGCTTTGAAATACTACAGCAAAGTGTTTTGTCTTGTACACTCATCTCGTTTATCTAACACTAATAAAAAATTTAGAGCTGTTGGTAATATGAGAAAGGAAGATGAAACAGTGACAAACGTTAAAGGTGAGGGGAAAAAATAAGAAATAGGGATTTCAAAGGTAATTTCAGTTATTACTAATGTTAATAAGACCTTTTTGCACTGACTTCACAGTACTGTGAAGTACCTTAATTACCAAGAAAAGAAATTGAGGATAAAGACTAGATAAAAGATAGTTCTTAGAAAAGGAGATTTGAAATTGGTGTAACAAAGGACAGATGCAGTTTAAATTACTTAAATTTTCAGGAAACGCAGAAAATTTGAATCTTCCAGAAAGAAACATATTAAAACCTTACCCGACATGTGTGATGTAGGAAGCAGATTTTTGCAAGAATATTTATCTAGGACTCCTACTCATATAGTATTTTTCACACAGCAATTGCTAGGTGAATACAAAATTGTTAAAAACAATACAAAATTACTGTACAAATCTGATGTGTTTTTCTACTATCTGGAAGTACAACTAACCAATCTATTGAAGTAAGGATACATAATGTATACTTTATTTCTTAATCATAAGTTTTGAAAATGTTTAGATGCAGTTTCTCGGTTCTTGACTGTACTGTTAGACAAAGAATTTTGCTTTAAGTTGGGCCATTTTCTCTACGATATTTTCTGTACTATTTAATCTCTTTACTCAGGTTTGCAAACCATTTTGACAACTGCTTTACCTGCTCTCTGAAGAAGGAGAAATCTCTGAAGCCAAGTCTCCATAGTTCTAGGGACTGACTCAAATAATAAATCATATTATTGTGTTTTCTTAACACTATTTGATCTTCTGAAGAACTCTGACTTTAGAAGTTACTTATGTCCACCCTCTCCTGCACCCACCCCCAAATATTTTCTCCAACAGAAAAATGAAACTGTAGCAGCAAAATAGTCACCCAAATATTAGTTCCTCCTGTCCTAATTGCAATTAATTATAATTTATATAAAGTTAAACATGGCTCACCATGTTAGTGAAGAATACAGTAAAATTCTGATTTGGCCTCATAATGCTGAATGGGGAAAAAAGAAAAAAAAAAAAAGAAAAAAAGAAAAAAAGCTCCTTAAGGAAAAAATGAGCAGAATTGCTTGATTACTGGATCAGTCACTAAGGAGCATAATAAACATTATTTCACCTTTATGTAAAAATTGTGATTAGAACAAAATTGCCCAGAATGCTGTTTTGTCCCAAACAGCAATGTAATCCTTAGACTACATTCCCTCTACAGGGAATTCCCTCTAGAGGGACTACAGTCACTCTACATTCGTTGGAGATAGTTCGGTTCCAGGAGAAAGCCATTCAAAACTGAAATGTGATTCGGAAAATCTGTTGCTACTTTTGCTGACCAGGGAAACACAAAAAATTCATGTCAGAGGTGAATTTTGGTACTGCAATAATATCTGGGTATTCCCTCCCAGAGAATTTAAGACAGAGAAACCCCTTCCAGCTTCCAATGAAGACAATGGGTATTTGTCTGTGATCCTCTTGGAACAGCAGTGGACCCTATATATACAAAATATAGTATGTTCTGGACTTTCACCCCACTTCTAATGATCTATGGCAACAAGACAGATTGAATACCTCAACTGTCTAAATTCACATGAGGAAGCTAGAGCCTTTGTATATGATTGACTTATTTCCTAGCTTCTCAAAATAACTAACAATTAAAAACAACGTGGAGAAGTAATTTAAAAGTGCACATAAATATTTAACAACTTGGAAGACATAATGGGAGAATTATAATTTTTGATTGCCAGTACTATCTGTCATTGCTCCTTTAGAAAATACATGTTATCTGTAATTCTGGTACTTTTTATTAATACCATTTTTACATGAGGTTCCCTGGGAGACTGGAAAACTATTCAGCAAAGGCTAATATAAAATATAGAAATTCTTATTCTATCTCAAGCTGACAAGAAAACTTTATTTAGTCTTTATTAATTTGCTCCAGTTTCTACTGCAATTTCAGAAATTTTAAAGAATTCTGTAGCTTCTGCTTACTGCTTCCTGTTACCATTAATTGGAATATTTAGATGTAACTTTAATAGAATGACATAATACACTGAAGATGAACACACTCACATGACACTTGGAAGAATAAAAAAGTGTCAAGTTTTTGTTATAATACAATTTTTGTATTGTGCATCAGAGTGAAAACATGAATAGACTGAACTTGTACTGACACCAGTATATTATGTAGCAGTGTTTGTATCACCATAAATCACTAAGACCCTTAGTTTGTTAGAATAAAAACTTAAAACTTGAGCTGCCAAATTTGTAGCATAGAAGGACTTAATGCTTTAAAATAATATCCAGTTGCCAAGAAACAGGAGTGAAAATAACAGAGTTTAGTGATGACTAATCTCAGAAAGGTTTTTGGTCCCTAAAAGGATGTTCGCAGAGAAGGCAGAATTCTGCCATGTTCTATGTCTCCAGAAGCCATCATAGGAGAATGTGGAACATGGTCAGTTATTTGAAAAGAGAGAGGAGTCGATTTGCCTACTACGGTTGAAGGGAAATAAAGTATAACTCTCTTCTTTACTATGCCATGTGAAGGGATACAGTAGAACAGGATGTTGCCACCTAAATTGTTATAGCCTTTTTGTCCAAGATCTGTCTGATTTTTTGAAGGGGGATATAGTATGGATGAGCATTATGTCTGTGCCACTGAATACCCATGACTTATTCAGAATTTCTTGAAGGCTTTGGATAAATACATAATTGATTTTCTTTGGATGTTTAGATTTATAAATTTGTCTGAACTTCTGTAACATGTAAATTTACTTCAATATACACTTGCTTTCTAATATACAAGTTATTAATTTATTTCAATGATTCATGTAAACAGGGCTAGATTGCAGGCTCAGTAGTGAGGGACAAGTCAATAATATTTTTAAAGGTTTACTTAATTTTGTTTTTTAGTAGTGGGAAGGAAAGGAGGAAGAACATGGGAGCAGAATATTATCATAATGAACATGTGAAACAATAAAGCAAAAGTTTCCAACTGCATTTTCAATGGTAAGTGATAATTACAAACTGCTAACAGCTACAGCTATAGCATTAATTTTCCAACTAAGTGACCAGATTTTTCCAACCTGAGTGGAAGGAATGGAGCTTTTAAATACAACTGTCTTTAATATTTTCAATGTTATATAGAAATATTTATGTAACCATCACTAGCAAATTTCATAGAATCATAGAATCATTAAGGTTGGAAAAGACCTTTAAGATCATCTGGTCCAACCATCACCCTATTACCAATATCACCCACTAAGCCATGTCCCTAATTTCTCTAATTCCTTAAATGGGGCTGTCCTTGTGCACTGTTGTACGCAGTTTCACAGTTTCATTACATGAGAGGAAGATTATGAAAGCTTTAAGATAGAAGTGTAGCTATTGCCCAATGAGTATAAGAACTGAGATTCTAACAAAAATGTATCTTGGACAATGAACAACTACCTTTTTACCATATTCTTAATGAGAGCAGATGCTCTTATTCCTCTCACAAACACTAGGCTTTGATTTCAGGATTCATCTTTCTTCTACTATGTTTCACCATATATGCTGCTGAGAAGGGTTTTCAATTACATTCAAATGAAGAATTTTTTATTTTTTTATTTATTTATTTTACTTTCAGATATATAGGGAAAATTTTAGCATTATTCTGAAAATCTCTGCTTTTACATTTCTCATGCAGTAATGTTCTTTTAACTTCGCATCTGGACTTGAATATAAAGCACATCAAACAACTTCCAACCTGAAGAGGTTACTCAGTCCAGACTACATCCTCTCAGCTCTAAGCTGCAAATTCTGACTTTTGCCCAGAAGACTTCTCCACAGCATACATACCCAACTACTCCTGATGATGCTGATTATTTTGTGTTCTTAGCACTTATATGTCTTGTTTCCTAAGATTAATGTGCTTCAAACGGAGAAGCGAGGTTGATATTCAAATGAATCCATCTATATCTCCTCATATGGTGTCTGGTGTGTCTGTACTGATAAGCAGTTTTTCCTGAGCCACACCAAAGGACAGTTAGATAATGCTGTGAGTGGTCCCCCCAAGAGTGATTGGGTAAGGACCAACATTTTTATACACTGTGCTGCTATGTTTGTTGGTTGAAAGCAAAGCAAGAGTTGCTCCAGGAAACACGTGAAATTCAGTGATTAAGGAGCCAAAACAGAGATTTCCTTTAAAGTGTAAAGGTATTTGGCAAATCAGATATTATTCCATTCTCCTTCTTTCTGTTTCAGGTAATAAAAGATCACAATATAGAGGATGGAGTATTTCAAAGGCCGTAAATTGTCTCAACATTTTTTCACCCACAGACTTGTTTTGAAGGGGTTTTAGTGGTATTGGCTTTTAGAGGTATTTTAGACATCACTTGTAGAAAAAAAATAAAGTGTCTCTTTGTGATTCTCCCAGAAGAGACTGTCAATAAATCCAGGAATTATTTTTACATTCTGCAGTTTTTGGAAGAGAGAGCTGTAATGACAGATCTCAGTCAAAGATTCTGAAATCCTTATCTGCCCACTGACTTGTAGGTGGAGACTTGAAAGCTAAAATGATTACTACACATTGCTTCCTTTTATACCATGAAGAATCCAGTACCTGTACCAGTTATAAATTTTTTGGAATAAGATTGTATATGAGTTGGACAAATAATTCCTTTTATACATCAATTTTATGAACCAAATGAGAAAACTGATGTAATCTCCCTCACATACTCAGTATTTCAAATTAATAATTTAATTTGCATTTCAGCTATGTTGTTTGTCTTTCTTAACACATAAGTAACAGACTGTGCCAGCAGTGCAAGTGGACTCTTTATGTTTATTCTTCAAATTCAGGAGGGAGGCATGGCAGTAAGAGTATCTAGAGCAAAACAGTCCTTAGTAGAAAATTTATTCTCATAAGATATCTGTAGTCTTGGAGGTAAAATAGCTCAAAGAAGGAGGGACATTACAGAGCTTCCTCTTATAGTGGTTATGAACAAGACATCTTCTTCCTGGCAATTTGCCAGGAGGGGGAGGAGGGCATTGAAAAAATTACCCTCAATTCTTGTCAACTTATTTTGCCTGATTTCAGAGAAGGAGCCAGCAAAATTGTCTTTATCTGCATCTTGTTAACACAGAAAATGGGAGCTGGCTTTCACTGTATATATTCAGTTGCCTGTGTGAACTTGAAGTGGTGTCTCAAAGTAGGGTGCATGAAATTTCTGTATTTGCCATGCCTGATGGAAGAGAAAAAGTGGAGATATGGTCCTTCAAGTGTGATTCAGACATACAAAAGAGGTAAAGGTTTAACAGCTTTTAGATGAAAAGTGTTGAAGTTAATTGTTGAAACCGAACTATATTCTACATATATGAGCATTATCTCTGTTGATCTTCAGATCCTGTAAAATCTCCCATTTATTCAAACTCCAGAGTTTGCTGCATATGGAGGCAGGCAACTGTAGTGAATCATCTCTGGAGAATGGATCCAAACCTTGGAAGTGTCCACAGCTGTCATGGAGACTGCGGAATGCCCCCTATAAGGCAGTCTTATGTGAGAAAACTGTTTTGTTTGATAGCATTTTTTGTGTGTTTGCTTATTTTTAAATGGTGAAATTTGTGGTATATTCTTTGCACTTTCATTACTGTAAAAAAAAAAAAATGTTAGCCAACCATTACATTTTATTTCAAAACAGTTCCATTCATGTATTGAGAATAAAGTCACAATCTAGACTTGTTTATGTAATAGCTTCCTTACAACTCCTTTAAATTATTCTTTTGGTAAGTGTGCCATTTCCAACTGTTTTCGAAAAGTTGCCCCTTTCTTCTCCTCCATCCACTTCAGACATTTGCATTTCAGCATTGAGAAACACTTCTAAGAAACCACACAGTAACAAGTGGAAGGGATCCATTTCACCTAGCTAAAGATGTCAACAAAGTCAGCATTTACATTTGAGCCATTTTTCCACATTATCTTCAGAAGTGACGGCAGTCAATAAGACCTTCTAGAGTATTATTTATCTGCTTTAGATATCAGGGTGGAGTTAATAACATCTTTGAAGTATCTTTTCATTCTTTTTTTTTTCTTTTTTTTTTTTTTTCCACTCAACTACAATTAAATAAGAATTAACAAGAGGAATCCTCTCCTTTCCTGCCTAAACCACTGCGATCAACTTTGGTTGGATACTGTTCTTCCAATATTTAAGAAGTATCTGGCCATCATTTTTACATTTTTTTCCTCTTAAACTTACTCCTCCTTGCTGGAATTACTACTCATTTTAATTATTATTATTATTTTTTTTTTAAATCACATTACTTTTAGTCAATACAGTTGTGAAGTGCAACTTTTTCTATCTCTATTCTACAACAAACATCTCATTTATCTCACAGATTAAAATCCTCTATCAAACATAACGAATAATTCAAGTAAATGTTTAAGTACATGGGTACACATAAGTACTTTCGGAAATTATTAGCATAAACATGCTGATATCCTGAAAGTCAAGCATGTCTTTAATGGTTTGCCATTGTTTAGGACCTTAAAGAAAGTGTTGTTAGATGCAACATGCCAATAAAACATTTAACTGTATGCTCACTTAAAAATATATTTAAATACATCCCTATGAAATTGATTCAACATATGATTCTTCTTAACTATGATGTTTAGTACTAAAGATGGACTTGAAAAGCATCTATGTGCTTTGTAAAACTAACTAGATATGACCTGGAACATATACTGAGAAAAAATATATATGAAAGATAATATAAACTTCTTAGTTTTAGGTTGACAAGTAGTTCAACAACATATATTTCATACATTACATGATTTGAAAATTTGAAAATATTTCTTAACAAAAACATATCTGTATTTGCAAAAAGAAAAATAAAAGAAAAATAAAGAAAAAAGTGGGAGATAGGTTTAGTGTAGCGATATTTATCCTTTCAAATAAATACCTTACTTGGAAGGAACTCACTGAATTTTCTGCTTGAAAGTGGTATGTATCTATGGTGAAATTCCCAAATAGCAAAATTGTCAAAACTGTCAAAAAAAAAACAAAAAAAAACTTATGCTCTCTTACAAAGGAAAATTAGTGCAAGTTCATTCATTATAAAATGAGTCCTAATAGCATCTCTTAGAGGTAACAGCTATTTTTACAATATTGGATCTCATTACTATGTGCATTAAAACAACTTTGCAGCACTTTAATTCTATAAAGGAACAATTGCATTCACTTTATGGCTTTTATATGTGGAAAAAAAAAGAAATCACTGCAGCATAAAGAATTATATCCCTTTACTGGCCCATATTTTAATCAGATAAAATCATAAATTATTTTTTTTTAAATTCTACTTATAAAAAAGAGACCTCTGTGTTTTTGTGGTGAGGTGGATTTCATCTTAATAGAATCTTCCTGTTATTTTCTGCTTAAGTCGGGAGAAAAAAACAAGTTACATCATATGAAAAGTAAAAACAGAATAATACATGCCAGAAAAGTGGTGGAACTGTTATAGTATGTTGAAGGCTAAAAGATAACTAGAATTTCTGAATTTTATAGCTTAGCAAAAACAAAAATAAACTTAAAAAAAAAAAGTGCTACAGACTATTGCTTGTGGAATTGTTAAGTCATTATTTAACTTCTAAAAACATTTACAGTAGTCTACAAGTTCTGTGTTTTGTTTTTGTTTTTGTTTTTGTTTTTCCTTCTCTGAATACTTAATATCATATCTCTTATGAAGTCTTCGTTGAAAAACATAGAGAGATCAGTTTTGTGTATGCCTGCAATCTACGGGTTGCAGGGATGGATAAAGTGTTGTTTAGCACTATTTTACTATTTAAATATATGTAAATTTTGAAGACATAGGACAAAGATATCAGCACAAATTGCAAAAGATAGTAACAATGCAGCTGCATTAAACTGAATTAAGTTTAGGGTCAGGAATCATGGCGTAGAATAATGCAAACTAAGCTATTAGATCATTCTGCTTCATTTATGTTGTCTTGATAATGAGTATCACTGAATGCTATTATATATGGAAATTCAGGCTTAGAAGAAGAGCTCTCCTTTTTATAGCAATGACAGAGACATCCAACAATATCATGACCCAAATATTTATTTTCCCTCAGTAGCCAGTCAATTTAAAATTAAAGGAAAAAATTATTATTATTATTATTATTTAATTTAGATTCATGAAGAAGTATTTTCCAGTGTAATCATTGCTCATTGCTGAAAATATTTTTTCTGCATTCATTCTTACCCAGTAGCCCTTCTGTAGTTATTTCCTGACTCTTAAAAAATCCATTTTAAATTTAGCTTCATGAAGAATCATTTCAGTGCGATCAGTAGATGTTGTTGAATATAATTGTCCTTCAGTCAGTTTAATTTGTGACCCTTCACAGATATTTCTTGATCCTGTCTGTTAAATCCAGCGTCTCTCTTTTTGTTCCAGAACTATTATTGCAAAAAGTAATTAAATTTCCATAAGGAACTACATATATTTCAGGAAAATACATTTCTAAAGTGCAGATTTTAAAGGGTAAGTAGTTGAGCAATGCCATGAGAAAAGAAACAATTGTAATGATATTTTGCATTTTTTCTTGAGATCTTCTGTCTTGATCCTACCCACATTTATCTTTATACAGTAAAACATTCAGGACTTCAATCAACCTTATACCCTGCTGATTGCAAACACGCCCAGAAATGACTTCATTTTTTCAACAACAACAACAAAAAAAGCAAAAATATTTAGTAATTTTGCACAGAAAAACATATACACAAAACTTTTATATACAAAGTCAGTTCATGAGGGATTTATTATTTCTTAAGATAGCTATTTCTTAATTTTAATTTCCTTGCACAAATAGACCTAGTTGTACCATCTTACGGTCAAAGCTGGTAGTCATCCACACAATTAAAATTAGTTGCCATTTCTAATATTCCCTATGGCTTCAAGCTTAAGACTTTCAACAGTTGTCATATCTAATAATGATCATAATAATGTGATAACAAGTTTAACAAGTCTATCAGCATGTTGTCTCACAGAGGGGACCTATATTAGAGTTAAAATAATATTGTCAGTAAATTTTCTGGTGAGGCCTATGCAGAACTGGACATGTTGCCATGATAGAAAGATCCAAGATCTTTCTAGGATCAGCAGAATTTTAATAGCATTTCCTTTTGTGAAAAAGAAAGCTTAGGAATCAAAGACCTTTAAGCATCTAAAAACCTCCCATAAAGTTTATAAAATCCAGATCAAAAATTAGAAGGAAAATGTTTGGACTAAGAGTACTAGAAAAACTATTTTTGCATTTTGTACTAACTAGTCATAGGATAAAATGCATAAAATATTCGAGCAACTGGGGATGAAACCCTGAATTCATTCATTTTAAGTGAGTGGCCAAACTATGAAATCATAAAATTTTATTTCCTCAAGTCATGTGACTTTTCCATTTCTTTGTTCCCCAGTGGCCCAGCATCAGGGACATCGGCATTTTCCGATACAGACAGGATTCACTTGGAAAATTCATTCACTCAGAAAAGTGAATGCTGTCATTTATATATATATATATAAAGTGAAATAAAAAGTGTACGCTAAATGGGGCATGGAACCATAGGTCAAACGAGGAGTGTAAAAACAGATAATGAATAACTATTCTATTATCAGGAAAAGTTTATTTACTGAAACGGTGGTCGGGCACTGGAACAGGTTCCCCAGGGAAGAGGTCACGGCACTGAGCCTGACAAAGTTCAAGAAGCATTTGGACAATGCTCTCAGACATAGGGTCTGATTTTTGGGTGGTCCTTTGGGGACCTAGGAGTTGGACTTGATGATCCTTGTGGGTCTCTTCCAACTTGGGACATTCTATGATTCTAAATACTTATTTAGCAAACGATGCAGGCAGCCATCCAAATCAGATATCATGTGGCCTAATAATTAAAGACTGAATCATCATATATGTGTGCAAAAGAGACAGTTAATGATAGGAATTAATTACTTAACATTTTTCTAATATTTGTGTGATTACCTTTTCCATCTGAATATTCTTTTAGAATAGGGTCCTTTAAGTAATACTTATGTGAAAAGAAAAAAAAAATAGAAAAAAAAATAGAAAAAAAAAAAGAGGTGTGATGTCTTTTAAGGCATCCCTTGACTGGAAACATTTGACCTTGCCTGGTGCGCATATTTGTATCATTCCTATTGTCATATGATGCCGGCACATCAATCCCATACCAAGAAGGTGTGAAGTGTGACCTCTTTTATCCAATACTAATGAGAGGAATATGTAGTTGTGGTTGTAACTATAATATCTTAATTTCTTAACTGGAAGCTTAAATAAACAAACTTTGCCTTGTTTCATTGCTGCTCCTCACTCCCCTTTAGTATTTCATTTCCAGGAAGCACAGTTATGAAAGTCTTCCCTTGGTAGTGCAGCAATGCCAAGAAAGAAAATGATGGCTGTACTGCAGTGATGTGTCTGTGTATATGTACACAAACACAGTTTTATTTTATTCATTGTTAAGTGGCTGGAGATTAAAGAAAAAGGAGGTCTGAGACTGTTATTCCCATAGCTATTATACAGATTAACTGAAATAAATTCTTTCTTTGCACTGTGGTATTCCTCTAACATTGTTTGTTTGCATGTATCCTCAGGAATTGTTAATATTACTGCTTGTTCTTAGGAATGTGTACATAAATATTCATCAAAATTATTTTATTTTATTTTATTTTAGATTATGTGTTTTTTAACAATGAAGGCACTGGGAGTTGTTAGTTTTGACATGTTTACTTTGCTCTGAGGCTAAATGTGAAACATAATACATTTACTTATGTTACATATAAGTATTTATTTTTAATGCTGAAGGAGTGGATTATAACTGTAAAACAAGTCACAGTAAGAATATGAATTAAATTATTTCTACATTAAATTTCATTGTAATTCAGAGAAATTTCATTTCTACCAATGAAATGATAAGAAAAAAATATATGATTCTTTGGAAGTTTTTGGTCAACAAAGTTAAGGAAGTCTGCACAATAAAATTTGCAATTGTAAATATTGCAGGGGCCAAGCTGCAACCTAACATCTCCTGTGGTCCCAGCTAGGGACTTATAATCCCCTCTGCACCATGTCAGCTACAGTAAGTAGGATGTTGGCAATGGCATGTGGGACTTTGTGTTGCTATTACAGCAATGCTTATGAGCCTTTCAGCAAGATAAAAGAGTCCAGTTATGTTTAGGGACTATTTATATAGGAAAAAAAAAAAAAAAAAAGGAATAACTCTTGAACTCTTGCCCTAAAGATCTTCTAATCTACTTTCCCAGTTCAGAAAGGAGTTTAACGTATGTGGCTTCCATTATGGTAGGTATTAGCAGTCCGAAGTAAGACACTAAAAAGGATAATTAGTACTAATGGAAATCAGTATTAATGCAAGTAAAGGAAAAGAGAACCATGCAGGATTTCAGGTTCAAAAGACACCCTTAAGACAAAAGGGTATTCATAAGCATTACAAGAAGGGTAACACAGTCCTTTATGGTGATAGTTCTGAGTGCCTTGCACGTTTCTGAAATGCAGTAAATTTGCTTTGGTTTTAAATATTCAACTGAAATATTGTAAAGTTAGCCCTTTATTCTGTACTATACTACAAAACACTTCAGTTTTGATCACTGCAACTATTTAAACCCAGTCTGCTTGAATAAATGCAGATTATTCTCAAAAAGCTCTCTTCCCACTTTCCCATTCTCAGCCATTACACCAACTCCGTAAGCCTTTTATGGAGCCTGATAGCAGGAATGCAACAACATGGATTTTTACACTGGAAAAGGTGTTACACTTTGCAAACAAGAAAAATGTACAAATAAACTAAAAAATCCTCCCTTTAAATTTGGTTTCTTATCAAGGAGTCAAGGAGAGAGTGACCAAAACAGAATGAAACCTCTGCGCATACTCAGTCACACATTAATTTTTTCTTCATCTCGCAGGAAAGGATCACTGACATTCTTTCTGCTCTCATAGTGTTTTAACAGAGATAACACTGGACAATATGTAACAACTTGAATAAGAGATGAGTGAAACAGAAGAAAAAAGCAGCGCACAACCATGTAATAAATGTACAAGAATGAACCTTTAAATTGTTTTCTGTAGGGCATGAACTTAATTGTTTAAATAATTAAAGAAAGATCAAATCGTTATTTATAAAAATCAAGGAAAATCAGCCATAATATTCTTTAGCATGGGTCAGAAGCCTTTAGTGAATCAGTTTACTTTCCCAGTTCTGAAATAAGGTTAGAAATTAACTGTCTTTGGTTTTCTGCAAAGCTTGCCTTAACACCTAGGATCTAACCACTTGTGCTCACTGCTTGGCTGCACAAGTCCTGATACTGGCACAAAGAAGGCAAGGGCACAGAAACACTGTCAGGAGGGCAGGAGCACTTCCTGCAAGTCCACACTACCTCCAGCGCAAGTGGAAACAGCTCAGAGGAAAGGTTTTGCCATTGTCTCAGTGTGGCTGATTTCTTAAACTTTGCCAAGGGGTGAGGGACTACTAGGAAGAGCGGTGCCCCCTGGACATGTCTCTGGGTGACAGTGGATCTGAGCAAGTCCTGCCATGCACTGCTCTGCTCCTGCTGAGGTCGTGCATGTTGGCGGCCTACACCTCTGCCAAAGCATTTATTTCCTCCAAGATTTTCAGGTAAATACATTATATACTGTTAGGTTTAGGTGTTGGGTTTACAGGTTGGTTCTTTTTGTGGGAGTGAGAGTTTATTTATTTATTTATTTACTTATATTTTTATGAAAATGTTATCTTTGCATTTGACAACAGCTGTTAAACAATATTTTTGTCAGGCAAAAACATATATGGACAAGGGATAAAAACACATAAATTGTCATGTTTGTGTATTAGTGAAAGTAAAGTTATTTTAAGAGTTCACAAAGTCTATTAACTATAGCATGCTACTGCTTTTTCAGAGTTGGAAAGCTTTGCTGTCAATTGAATTTAAATTGTTCCAATGACATGGGAAGGCAAGAATTGCTGGGTGATCTCTGTAAAGAGCATACTCTAGGAAGGAGCAATAGTATTCTGGCATTAAGATAAAAACATATTTCTTTCCAGGGACATGTATCCACTGTTATAATTACTTTAAGCAAAATATATTCTCACTGGGGTGGAAACTGACTGCCAATATTTCAAACTAAAATTTGTTTTTAAAATACAATTGATTTTTTAAGCCAATTATGCCTTAGGTTTTAAAACGATGCAGCTGTCCTTTCTTAATTAAGCAGGTTTATCAATGACAGTAACAGAAGTTGAGCACTCAGACTAATACTTAATGATTAATGGCACTTCCATGTCTTTCTGAAGTTTTGCAGTATGCCTGAAAAAGTAGTCATGTAGGTAGCTGGAATATTGTACACTGTGTGCTTAGTAAATTATGTGACAACACAGGTAAAAACTGTGTTTGTGAATACTTTAGAAATCTTCAGAGAATAAAAATTGTTTTCCTTTTTGATAGCAGTCCTACAAGAGAACACACTATGTCTTGCACGTGCTGCAGCTAGGGTAATTCTAGTATAAAGTATTATTATAATGTAAACTATTTTTTATTAAAAAATAGTTGGAGATAAAGTTGCTCTCAGTCACCAGTGACTGGTTTGAGAGGGCTGAGTTCAAATCCTTGCTATCTGGTTGATAAGAGTCCCGGCCATGCCTGTGGCCTGAAGGCTGCTCTGGGCACATCTGCATCCATAAGGCAGAGTGAGGTAAAGGTGCACCAGCTGGGCTTGCACATCCACATGGGTGAGGCGGCACCTGGCAGGTCTTCTATCTCCAGGACAAAAACCGCACAGCCGTCCTCCTTGTTCAGGTGAAGCAGTGCATATACGCACAGATAAAAACCATCAGGCGGTCCTGCAGCACTCCGCCTCCACTTGCTATTGACGATGTATTGGGTTTATGTGGCAAGGGGGCTGCAGGGGTATTCTCTGTAAGCAGAGCCCAGCAGATGCCTGCCCCATGTCAGATCAGAGCCAACTCCAGCTGACTCCAAAAGGGACCTGCTGCTGACCAGAATCAAGTCAGTGAGCAACATTGGTTGGGCCTCTGGGAAAGCAGATTTAAGGAAGGGAAAAAAAACCTGCTTCACCATAGCAGCTAGGAGAGAGGATTGAGAACCAGCCCTGCAGACACCCAGGCCAGTGCAGAAGGAGGGCAGGAGGTGCTCCAGGCACGGAGTAGAAGTCCCCTGTGGCCTGTGGAGAGGCCCCTGGTGGAGCAGGCTGTCCCCCTGCAGCCCATGGGTCCCACACGGAGCAGATCTCCACGCTGCAGCCCGTGGAGGAGCCCCCGGTGGAGCAGGTGGATGTGGCCTGGAGGAGGCTGCGGCCCATGGAGAGCCCCCGCAGGAACAGGCCCCAGGACGGAGCTTCAGCCCGTGGAGAGGAGCCCACGCAGGAGCAGGGGGTCTGGGGGGAGCTGCTGCCCTTTTGGGACCCGTGCTGCTCCTGATGGACGGACCCCATGTTATGGAGTCGTGTGGGAGCAGTTCTTGAAGAGCTGTGGTCTGTGGGAAGCCCGCGCAGGATCAGTTTGGGAAGGATGGCATCCCGTGGGAGGGACCCCATGCAGGGGCTGAGAGCGATCATGAAGGAGCGGCAGTGATGAAGTGTTAGGGATTGACCACAGCCCCCATTGCCTGTTCCCCGAGCTGCTCATGGGGAGGATTTTGAAGAGTGTGGAGGGAAGGTGATTTTAGCTTGCTTTTAGTGCTCACTGTTCTAGTCTGCTACTGATAGGCAATATATTATATTAATCACCCTATGCTGAGTCAGTTTAGCCTGTGATGGTAACCAGTAAATGATCTCCCTGTCCTTATCTCAACCCTTGAGCCCTTTTCATTGTATTTTCTCCTCTTCTTCCTTTGAGGAGGGGGAGTGAGAGAATGGATATGGTGGAGTTCAGCTGCTCAGCAGAGTAAAACCACAACAGATGAAGGTTTTTTCCTAATCAGTGGATCATCAACATAATTTAATGAATCGATATTTTAAATGTTTTGAAAGAGTCCCAGATAGCTATACTCAGTAGTAGTGACTACAGAGGCAGAAACAAGTAAAGCAAAAACTATTGTCAGCTTCAGAGTAATATTTCCTTTGAATTTGTTTGCACCACCTTCTCAAATAACAATGCAAATAAAAATGACTAATGCAGGAAAGGCTCTTGAGCTACTGAATTGTGATTTTACCTCATTCATCTTTTTTTTTTTTTTTTTTTTTGGATGTACTAGTAATAGAACAACCATATTGGTGAGTTACTTATTTTGGTCATTTTGATAATCAATCATTAGATAAAAAGACTGAAATTAGAAAGAATAAAGACCGTGCCTATTCTTTCAAGAAGACACACACACTGTTATCTCCTGAAGAGAGATGAGATAAGGGAAAGAGGATCCCAAAGGATATGCATGATCTATTGACTCAGTAGTGAAAGATGGCAAGATGCAAGAAGAGGCTGCTCAGATGATGCTGGACTCATCTTTCTCCTAGAAGAAGGTATCTCACAAAGTACAAGCTTTGCCTTGAAGTTACCCTACAGAGAGTCTACCATCAACCTCATTAAAATAAGGCAAGTCAGAGTGCTATAGCAAATGCCTCTTGCATATCCATTAAGTGCAGTTTTATCCTTTCTGTGTCAAGTTTCTACACTAAAGCAAATGACAAATAGACTGACTTCCTTCTGTGCTCTATACTAGGCATACCTATCTTAGGCATTCTCTATTTCCTTTTAATACATAATAATAATAATAAGAAGAAGAACTTCACAACAGCTTTATTATTCAATTGCTCTTTCTGCCTGCTTTTGCTCTCCAAGCAGGGTGCCTCCATGGCAACTCTCTGTAAAGAAACTCTTTATAGCCTGGATTTTTTGTGGTCTGGCTTTGGACTTTTTAATGGACATTTTCTGCTCCACCACAGACTCAATCTCTAAATTCAGTACAGTTTGAGAAAGGAGGATCAGTCCCTCATCCCTCTCCCTGCTTTCCCACTCCCCGCGCCAGCACTGGTTGCTGGCACTTGTATTGTGCTGATCTGCTGCTTCTCTGTGTGTCCAGGAGGCAATAACAGAACTCTCCACACTCTTAAATTCTGCCTGGGTATTTGAAGTAGCTGGCCCTATATTGGAAATGCATAGGAGTGACAAAATATAAGTATGCAATATACTTTTAAGAGGTGTCTTAAGCCACTAGCCTTAGCCCTCATCCCCAAGACAAATTCCATCTTTACTGTGCTCACTCAGCTTTTCTTCAGTTCAATGATTTGCACATCAGTTCACATGAAGAAATGAACATTTTTAATGCTTGGTTTGAATTTAACCAATGAAATGAGCAGTGAAGAGAAATTGCCTGTACGCTCTCTGTATGCACACATGGAAAACAATTGTCTTTCCAAGCTAGACTTCTACTTACATGGTCTTTTAAAACCAAAACTAATCAAAAAGTTTTATTTATTTTATTTATTTTATTTTATTTTATTTTATTTTATTTATTGTATTGTATTGTATTGTATTTTTTATTAGAATTTACCGATCCGTCAATTATATTTATTATTTGGCTCAGTTTTATTTTAAATAGCTGGGTACTGTATGTCCGCAGGAATAAATAGTAATTTTATTGCCAGAGAAAAATAAACATCACCTTTTAAAGAGGCTGTCTCTTTTCATATAAATTACTGTTGTAAATACCATATTCTTCAAATAAATGAAAAGATTACACATTGAAAGAGAGTTCCTGTCATGATCTGAGGCATAAGATGAATATATTTCTATTGACCTGTTAGAAATCCTACTTCAAAATACATAAAGACTTTTGTTAAAATTTCCAGCCTTGGTTTTCCACAATTTTTCAGTGTACACATAGACATGCACTTGTAAATTAGCTACAGGGTCACTCAGGAAAGGAATTCAAAAGAAGATCATTAGTTCAGAAGCAAACTAAATGTAATAGCAGTTAATTAGTTAGGCTGTGAAATTCTGCTCATTTCAGAGTTAGAAAACTACAACTAAAACCTGAAAACTAGTTAATGACAGTAACATATCTTGCATGTAAAAACACTTTACCAACGAATTATAATAAAGTGAGATTGCTCCTTTTGGCAAAAAATAAAAAATAAAGATCGGTGAGAACAACAACAAAAGTTGTGGAGGAGTTAAGACTCATTTTTCACTTGGTATGTAAACTATGAAAAATAAAAAAATGCCATTTATGTAAGATCAGTTTATATAAGCACAGTAGGTTAGCAATACTTGTATAAATGACCACAGATATGATATTTGTTTAATAAAGGTTTTACAATCCTCATTTTCCTACCTCCATCCATATAATTTATCCCATATAACCTATAAAGGAGAACAGCAGTGAAAAAACAGCAAAGATTGATGAAAACAAACCACAGACTTCAACCTAGAATTCAAATCTAAGAATAAGAACTATCGTTTCACATTGCCGTGGCACTCAAAGTTATGACAATTACTAATCTTAAATGGAATAATAAATACATTAATGAGAGTAGGATGACATTTAAAAGACTCCATACTTTGTTGGGAACAGATTCAAAATTAAATGTCAGGTAATTGTTTATTTGTAATCAAAATGCATCATATATCAACTAATAACATAAAAGCATAGTTTTACTACTAAAAGTTGCAATATTTATGTGAAAGCTAATTTTGTAATTTTATAAACAAAACAGTTGAATACTGTAACTTGGAAAGTAGTACTAATCTATGAACTTGCCTTTAGCCTTTATCACTAATTTCCTAATTATTTAAATGTATTTTTTATTTTTGTTTGATAACTACTAAGTTCAATTTTCAGATGACATTTGAAGCCTGGGATTTGTAATTTTGTTAATTCCACTACCATGAACTGATTAGCATAGCAGTATGGTGTGTCCTTCACTGTAAAATTATTGTTTAAATAAATATTCTTGAAAAAATTTGCAACTCTATTTCAAATATTTGTGATGTGGACACAGTTCATTTCAGGTTTTCTATACAATTGTTTCCTTGTCTGAATTGGTTGCAAGCTTACTAATACTGTATCTGCCAGATATTTTGAGAAGAAAACAGTTTTGAAACTCTCTTTTTATCAAAGAGGATGAAATAATTCAAAATAGCACAGTATACCAGTCACATTGTAAAAGGAAAGAAAACTTTGTTCAGTTTTATGAGAATACAACTTTTACCCATTTGTGCAAATTTCAATGTTCTGCAAGACACCAGCAGGAGTTTCAAAAGAAGTAGCATTTCTTATGAAGTGTGTATTTTATTATTCAAAGTAAACAATGCAAAGATTACTAGCCTTACTCAAATATTTAGATACTAGCCTTACTCAAATATTAAGAGCAATTCCTATGTAAGGAATCAAATATGGATAAAAGCATAAAGCGTATTTTTCACATGTAAGATCAAATGAAAAAGATATAATATTTTGATTTTCAAATGCCTTTCTTTCATCAGAAACTCTAAATTTCCTCCATAAGATGAGAAATTTCCCAGCCTATTTTGCTGTTACCAGATAAGTTGTATGCCTAAGACTGCTCTGTCTGTATGGTATTTCAGACATCAGAGGCAAGGGGAGTTCTGCCATTGATTTTTCACTAAAACCTAAAAACCTACTGCCTTTGCAATCTGTCACATTATATGGGTTAATGTAGCACAAGGAGTTGATAGCAATTGTTGCCAGTTTCAGCAACAAAGATGCTCAAGATTCACAGGGCGTCCAGACCACAGTTGCAAGGATGCTAGAATTTCTTGCCAAATATTTAAAAAACAAAAAACCAAACAAACAACAATAACAACAAAAGATGTTTGTATTTCAGAGGAGTAATATCCAGTAGTAGTAAGTTAAAAACTAATTTCACTTTTCAGAAGGAAATGAAATTATAGAAAATGAAGGTTAAAAGAGCCACTACCTTGCTAGTAAAGAAGAAAATGCACTCCTAATAAGCTCAACATCAATTTAAACTAAGCTTTGGTCAACATACTTTTTGTAAGAAACTACAAAAACTCTTGCTTCACTTTGCCAGATGTCAAGAAGGAAATAGGCTTAATTAAAAATAAAATAAAAAAAAAAGAAACAAAACAAAATAATGAAACAGAAGTAATGAAAATGTTTATTGTCTTCTGTGTGGAAGTTATCGGTGGGGGTAGAGAAATGTATGGAAATCAGCCTTTCAGTTACCCTGTGCTTGAGCACGGCCACCCCATGGGCAGTGTTGCTTCCTACCCCTGCCTAACGGATGCCTCTCAGATTCATTTCTGGTGTACCCAGTGTAAGAACGTAGAGGAAAAACGATACTTTAAACACATGAAGAAAGTACAGGGACTTACTATAAGGTAAGGACTCACAAAGTCTTTACAGCAAAAGCGGAGCTAATTTGAAGTAGGAAACTCAAACTCTGTTGCTCTGTTGTCTTTAATTAAACTTTCTTGATCCTTTGCCTATTAGCTCATATGGAAAAAAACAACCAAACAAACAGAAAGCCAACAACAACAAACACCTGCAGCCAGCAGTCAGGAATATTTAAACACAGTCTAGATAAAAAGGGGAAATGATATTTTTAACTCACTTCTGCTTTGGTTAATCTGAATTAAACTTCTCAATAACAAAATATTAACAACGCCTGTTTTTAACATTGCCATAAACAGCCTATAAAACATTGTCTATCGTTTCCAGTTTTTGTAGGGATTATATATTATCTTCAATAGTAAAAAGGACTTGAAACTGCAAGTAATCTTTCCAATAGCACCTCCACATTTCTCTTTCAATATTGTAATTATGAACAGTACAAACTAGAGAAAATAGATTAGGAGGAATCATATTTGATAAACTTCTTTGTCCACCATATAAGTCACTATTTTCAATTGGGATATTTTAATGGGAAATTTCTGCTGGAAGTTTGCTATGGGGAGAATATGATAAAATAGCTAATGCTTCCTCTAATGGCTCTCAGAACCTGTTGCTTCCGTATTTCATAACATTAGAAAAATAATTGCTTTTCCCATATTTTTTTTTCATCATAATTAATCTTTGTATGGAACAGCAAGTTTTTTGACATTTAAAAATAATTATTCTAAATCTTTTTCTATTAATAATTGCAAATGCACTATTATGTTCAGCCATTTCTGACTTGACAGACTTTTCTCCTACTTGTTGAATCAAACTGAAGACCACCTTAACCCTGATGTTCAAACGGCACCTTTCCAAGGGGCTACCATGCAGATGATCTAGGCTGGCAATCTGCACAATAAGGTCTGTATAATCAAACCTGGGCAGAGGACTCCATTCCTCAAAGTGAGGCACAGAAACTAAAACTCCCACAAACGGCACAGTTAGCATGTTCTAACCTTAATATCTATCCGATTAAATTTAAATGAATATACTTTGAAAAGATGAATGTTTCATTCCTCTCATAAAAGTAGAGGGAAAATATACAACGCATATATCCAAAATAAAGAGATGTAAGATATGACAGTAGAAAGAAAAAAAGCTTTTTGGTCAATAAACAAAAGAAATCAGGATGGGTGTTAGCTATTTTTCCAGAAATACAATGAATTGTTGATTAAGATTCTGTTTTTCCTCTCATATTTTTATTTCCTCACATTTTGTATTAGTATTCTGCATGGAAGTGATTTCTGCTTAGCTCTGGGAAAGCTGTTATGTATCATCAGATGCCTGGTATGTCCTTTGGTGTAGCCCCCAGCAAAATATGGTGGGAAAGCTTTACCATCTTAGTAGTTTCACATTCATAAAACACCTTCACTTCCTTATCACTTCAGACTCATGACTTCTACTGCCATTAATTATGATGCTTTCCTCAGGTCATCTGCACCATCCAGCACTCTGGGGACACAGAAGGTTGACACTATCCATTCCTCACTCTCCCTTTGCTGCATATTTTGCTTAAAAATGAGCAGTTATGCAAGATGCACCTATCACCGCACAATAAGACTGAGGCACCGCAGAGGGCTGTATCTTCCTCTTCTGCTTGTGTAGGGTTATAATCTGAACTACAACTTTATCCCAGAGGTTCTGAAATAATTGTGAGGTCCTGTGTAATTTTATTCACTCTTAGCTCTTCTGAAGCAAGCTGTGGAAAGCCTGAAACTCTTGAGGGGTTGTGGAGTGGGGGTTCTGCACGATGGTCATACACTCTGCCCAGAGAGAGCGGCTGCGCGATGATGAATATTCTTGTCTGGCCCACCTTGTACTCTGCTGTCCCAGTATGTATCAGTGAAACAACAGAGAATTAGACTGGCAAGTTTTCTGTTTTCTGAAGTGCCCAGAAGGCATGATATTTGTCCATATAATGCCAGTACCATTTTAAAAACTAAAAGAATAAAAATGCATAAGGATTATGGTGCTGATCTTCCGGTTGCTTGCAATAAAACCATCCCCTGAATTTGCTGAATGTTTCCCTTTCCACCCCGAAGGAGCTAGCACTTCATAACTGTTTTAAAACCCATTACACTTATTTCAGGTATATTGATAAAAATTTACTGAAGGTGCTTCTGAAAAAAAAAAAAAAAAAAAGAATATGCATTTTCAAGACTGGAACATACTTTGAACCTGTAGGCTTTGACAGCCTGTGGTTAAAACATAGTGCAACAGGAGAAAGTGAATTTCCAGCCCTTAGAATGCTGCTTGAGACGTGAAGCAGAAACAAGCAAGTCTGCATAGTGACTGATAAGCTTCCCAAATCCTTCAGGGTTCCTTGTACATCACTATCTTTTTAAAGGTTCATTTAAGCAAGTAATCTAGGGTTGTGAGCTTTTTTTTTTTTTTTTTTTTTTTTTCTAGATATGTGGTCTGGTGAGTTTAAACAGTGCATCATGTCTTTAGCCACACCAGCTTAATTCCCTCGACTCATAAACACACAGATTCATCCAATATTGGCACACTTTGTTTTTTAATAATATTCAGGAAGCATTAACAGGAATTTTGTTTTTGTTAACCTCTCTTCACCTTCTCTTTGACCCTTATACTAATTTTGTCTTTCACCTGACACTAAGATATCTAGGTTGGGAACCATTTTCTTTGTTAGTATTCCCTGTATAGTACTTAGTTTGTTGCTAAATCTGGAACCAATTCTGTTTGAGACTGTACTCTCATAGTCATCGCTATGAGCCACACGACACTGATGGCAGTATCACAAGGCAGGCTTGAGGCTAGACAAGCTGCTTATCAACCTGGCCTTTGGGATTATATGCAGACCACTCTATATTTTGGGAAGGAAACACTGGGTACAGATAGTGCCTAAAGTATCCTCCAAGGCATATTTATCTGCTGCATGAGTATACCTGGACTCTGTGAAACCTCTAGCTGCCAAATCATTCTTGTCACTGACGATGTCCGGCAGAAGGGAGATGTTGGGGTTGTCCTGCAGGATCCCAGTGCCCTGAGGACATCTGTAGCAAGAGCAGGCCAGCATCTAAGTGACATGAAGCCAGGCTGAATTCAGGCAGTTTTTAAGAACTGTGGAAATGCCTGAGTTTTGCTCTCAATTGTTGCCAAAAATCATTGCTCCTAAGGGTGCTTTGTCTTGTGTGGTGACAGCATTGCTATTGGTTACAAATAAGATTCTCCTCTTGGATGCTGGACAATCATCACTGCCTAGACCAATTCAAAAGAAACTGTAGAATTAGCTCAATCCTGCACTGACGCATTCCCACAGGAGTATATGATGACACATTATCAGGAAGGAAATAGGTGAATGAGCTTAAAATGCACCTAATACTAGGTTTCTAGGGCATAAGATACCACAGAAATAAAATTGGTTTTATTACATTATATATATTTAGACAGGAAGATAGAGTCCTCATAGACTGGATTCTATATATTCATGTATGCTTGCACAAACTGTAAGCATGGGTGCTTCCTACCGCTTTGTACTTACAGTGCTGAAGGGGCCTGTTCCTGGAAACTCAGGTGCAGGAAACTCCAAACTCTTGCACTTAGAACAAAGCACATATTTTACAGAGGGTGTCTAAACTGATGATCAGTTAAAAGAACCATTGTAGTAACTTGAAGTAACTGCAAAGGTGTATTGCTATCTTCTGAAAGTCACGTCAACTTATAAAAACATGTTTGAATTGTAGTTCAAGGTCAGTATCAGTATGTGGTGGTTTATTAGCAACTAATTGATCTTCTTGCTACCTTCCGTGCTCTGAATTAGGCCTTACCTAGACAAAAATAGTACTCATTAACTGTCATATTGTGCAATCACAATGTGCTTTTGTAATACTTTCCTGGCTGTCCTACTAGATGTTCGATTTTTCTGTACCTGATTTATATAGAAAGGACAATACATGCAAATGAAGTACTGCCTTGGTATTTTGTATGGTGAGCTAATATTTAGACTTCTATCAATCATTTTGTCATATATAAAAGAGTAATGCCAAGCTGAGCTTTTGTATCTCAAATATTTGAAAATGTTTTTATAGGTCATCTAATGAAAGATCATGACAGATCACCTGTCAAACAAAAAGAACCATTCTTAATTTAGTAGTGAGGCATCGTTTATTTTATAGGCATAATATAGGCATACGGTGAGTATTACTGGCCCAGGCTCTGTACAACTATAAGCCAAGCCCCTGGGAAAATTACTTGTCCAGGGTCAAGAAAAAGTTATAAATATTTTCCATTCCATCTGGCAAAAATATCAACCCATGGCAACAAGTGTGAAATCTTAGAAATTGTCATCCTGAAAAGTCACTGCCTAATGCCACGTTGTATTTTGATGCAGCAAAAATGAATCCTTTCAATCCATTCTGCAAACTTCATAATAGTAGACTGTTTATTCTGAATAGTTTGTTCTTTTGTCAAAACAGAGATTTCAGAGGATGGTCATGATCCTCTAGAGGATGTCAAAACTCTAAGCAGAGTTAGGTTGCCAAAATCATGTGTCCAGTCCACTGTACCAGAACGTACTTTTTAACATAGTTTTGTGCTGAAACAAGATGTGGGAGAGAACAGCTAAAAGAACTACTGACTTCCACTGTCACCTGCAAGCATCCAGAACCATAAGCCCCCAAAGTGCAGCTTTTTCCATCACTGCACAGAGTGGCCTACAGAAAAGACCAGAAAGCCTTGATTAACTATATTTACAAAGACCAAGAAAAATTCTAGAAACAGAGCCCCTGTACACAGGACAGAGACTCAGAAGGCAATTATTACCAGTTCTGAGGTGGAAAAATATTATCAGTTCCAAGGTGCAAAGTATTTTGCTTTTGGGAAATGAGTAAACAGCCATGCATCAGCATGAGACCTACATCATGTTTTTGATGCTATCAGTCACAAGATGCTAATGATTTGAAAAAAGCAAGCTGGCAGGAAAAGACAGGAGGCATATGGAGCTGAGCCTCTCTGTGTCATGTATAAATCCCAGGGATTAGTGAGAGCGAGCTACTCCTTTTTGTGTAGCAAATCACGTGAATCATCAGTGTTCTGTGATTTAAGGGGCAGTGTTAAGCTGTAGGTAAATAATGTTGATATGTATGATGATAATAATTGTATTTTGTACATAAAGCTCCTTTTACTTTTTTGTTAGAAGCTTGAGGAAATATTTTTCACTATTCTTATTCCATTTACAAGATTAGTCCTTATGAGACACCACTGCCAAGTGCAATTATTTGCAGAGACAGGTAACTCATTTTAAAAATATGAAACATTTAGATTTAGATTGTCCACCAGAAGAATGAACTGCCCTTCATGTACAATGGGTGACAACTCTGTAATTCTACACTATAAATTTAATTAGACTACTACAAACATTGGTGAACAGGATCAAAGAGGAATTTGACCATACCATAGAAAAATGTTTGCAATTTACAGGAGCTAAAAGCAATTAATGAAAAAGGGTGAAGTGATATCTAAAATTTATAGGAAAAAAAAAAAGTATTCTACAAAATGACGTGCAGAAGAGTTGAAAAACACCAGGACTGATATTTATTGCCAAATTATATGGAAGTACAAAAGCATTCAATTAACAGCTATAAAATCCTATTCTAATAAACCTGAGAATTATTTTATAATATGGACTCAGCTTTTGTAGGTCATGACTACTGTAGCAACAGTGTTGCATTAGTTCTTGTTAGCACTTAGTTCTGAAAAATCTTTCAACTTTTGTTCTCAGAAAACAAAAAGTATTTAATTCAGCTAGACTAGTAGAAAAATACATTTGTACTTTTATCATCAAGAATATTGGTAGGAGCTTCCTGCCAAATCAGGAACTCACTTATACTGCATAATCTCATAAGCAATTAGTTGTAAAATTATTTTTTTTTTGTCTTTGATTTAGTTTTAAGGTAAAATTTAGATTCTTACTATTTCTTTATGTAAAACCTACATAAAGGAGACTGCAGAGAATAATAATGCCTTTGAAAGCCAGTAGACAAGATATGAAAACTGAACAATACATACAAGATACCTGAGTCTTATATGATACTGCTGTCTCAAGCAGGTTCATCCTTCCCAGATGACAGCTTCTTCAGGGCTGTCTGGTTGAGCTGTTGGAGCTTAGGTAAGTGAGCACAGCTGTCATTCAGAGTTTCATGCCCACAGAGACACTATACAGCTTCCCAAACTTTCAGTTCAGTCTTTCCTGTACTCCAGCGGTGACACTAGCAGGTAGCTGGGCTCCAATTCAGCAGTGAATTGAGCCCTTAACACAAAGGTGCTGGTAATTGCTCCTTCAATCAGCAATCAGCATGATAGCCAATGAATAAAGGAAAAAAAATACTTGTAAAAGTCAACATGTTGTTTTGTCAAGAGAGTTTGTAATAGAAAGGCTACAATTTTAGACAGATTGATATTTTTTTACCTCCTATAAACTCTCACTCCTGGGACTTGCACACATTCTTGGTTCAGATCAGTACAGATGGCTGCAGCTCTTACTTCAGTAATGTGCTCTTCTTAAGACGTTAAAACATGAACTCTCTGACTTGTTGAGGTTAGAGGGTACTAAATGGAAGGCAGTAAGAGAGGGATGCCTCCTCAGTGTCTGATCTCGTGGTGCCTAATCCCATCAGCTCTTAGTGGGCATGTCTCCTGCCACTGGCAGCATGCTGCCTTTGCTGTGATCTTTGCTGGAGTTCCTGCAGATACGCATATGGCTTGGACTGCTGCCATATGCTGCTCCTTTGTGCAGCCATGGGATGAAAGGATGAAGAAATGTTCAGCTGTATTTTGTAGTGCCAGGTCTTATATGCCTTTGGTTTTGTCCCACTACCTGCTTAGGCTGGCATCCCTTTAACTTCCTCCCCATATCACTTGTGACACAACCTCATGTTCCCTCTTCTTTGGCTATTGCTCTGAACAAACCTGTTTGAACATAGGGTTTTATAGAAAACTATTTTACCTAGAATGTTGAATTTTGGTACTTTCAATTATTCTTCTGAAAACAAAAATGTCACTGAAGGAAATGGGAAATAATATTTAACAGAAAATTTCATCACAGCAGAATGAAAAATAGTGGCTATTCCTGACAAATGCATGCATGGTTCATTATTCATCAAAGAAACACATCTGAGGTAGGCAGATGAGCAAACTGAATTTACCTAGCATCATAATTCTAGACACACTGAATACTATTTTAGAAGCACATAAATAACATTTCATGATATCTAGAAAGTTTAATATCTTGCCATTGTTTGATTAATATAAAGCTGCTGCATTTATTAATCATGAGGCTTGGATGAGTTCCACATCAAATTCAAGTAGTTTAAAGCTGAGAGCCATCATGAAGCAAATTAACATGAGTAAATTATGAATACTACACAGTAATAGTTAGAAGGAAAAAAAACTCACTGATCTTTTAAGAGCAATAGGTTTCCCAGATAGTCCAGAATAACTCTACATGTAAATCTGGTAAAGGATCTGCCATATAATAATAGAACGGCTTGGACTGGAAGGGACCCTAAAGACCACCTAGTTCCAACTCCCTGCCATGGACTGGGATGCCATCCACTAGACCATGTTGTCCAGGGCATCAGAATAGGTCCAAATCACAACATTTCAACATTTAGGCTGGATCTATTATTTATTTTATTTCATTTCATTTCATTTCATTTCATTTCATTTCATTTCATTTCATTTCATTTTATTTTATTTTATTTTATTTTATTTTATTTTATTTTATTTTATTTTATTTTATTTTATTTTATTTTATTTTATTTTATATGCTCTGTAATCTATTCCAGGTTTAATATTATATATTGTATATAATATATAATCTATTCTATTTCTGAGAAAACATAAATGAAGCATCACTGAAATACAAGTAGTCCAGGATGACCTAAGGTAGATTTTTCACTTTGTTTCTTTACTAATGTAAATAAAATGTAACTTACAAAAGGCTAGAATAATAAATTTTAAAATGAGTCGGAGAGGCAAACAAGTTATTCAGTTCTAGAAGCTAAAATGGCTAGTTGATATAATGTGTATTTTTAATTTTTCAAGTTTGAGACTTCATACTAAGTATTTTCAACATTTTCACAAATGCAGAATGTCATTGATTTCTGTATGTCATTCTTCATTGACCATAACATACCAGTGCATATCTACATTAATTTCATATAATTCAGAAAGTCAAACAGGAAGACCTTGATGGCTTTTTGTGGGCTTGAAACCTCACAAATATATGAAATAACTTTTCAAGTTTTGATCTGCAGATATTGACACAGTAAGTACAATCACTGATAATAGAAGCTCTGAGTGCTCAGCTAACTCAAAATTAGGCCATGTATTTGAATTTAAGAGGCTAACTTTAAACCCCTACTTATGAAAAATTTTACTTATTATTCCAATTATTCCAGCATGCCAAAATTTTAAAGTCCTGTTCAGTATGTGTGTGTGTGTGTGTGTGTGTAGACATAAAATTAAAATCTTTAAAATTTCTTTTACTTCTCTAAAATTTCCTTCATACTGTCATTATTTGAGTCTAAGAATTTGGCCGCTGCATAAAGTCTTCAAAATACCATGTTGGAAGCAATTTTTTTTTTTTGGGGGGGGGGGGGGGGGCTGTAATTGGTTTGTGGTTTTTGTTTTGTTTTGTTTTGTTTTTTACTTAAGGAATATGTATGTCTGTATGTGCCCGTGAGACTGAAAGCTCAATAGCTGGAGTTCATAAACAATTTTAAAATCAAAATATTACGAAAAAGTGCAAGAACATATTAGCTCCTTTGTCATTCTGCATGTATATTCAAATAGGCTTTCTATACTGTAAAATGCAAAACTGGATATTAATTACCCATTATCAGAATATCTTGCCTGTGGGATTTTATTCTGTGTCCAATTATGATGATTAAATACTGGTAGTGTAAAATGTAAACATTCCATTTTTCCTTTCAAGGTGAACACATCAAACACATCAAACATCTCTAGATATACTATTGTCTTAAGCAAGTGAGAGAGAAGACAATTTGTCCCTATGGTGAAATGATAGTATTTAGGTGTATTTGAACCTCTAGGTTGAAAAGGAATAAAATAACAGCTTTGAGTGGCAGAAAATAAGAGAAACAATCAAAAATCAAGTGATTATGGCTAAGAACTTATTTCCCAGGTTGGTGAGAAAGGAGTAACAAAATGACACCTTCCAGGTAGCTTAAAATTGCAAAAGGATTGTGGACAGAGAAAAAAGAAAGTGAATGTTAGTTTTAACATTCTGTGCTTCAAAATAAATTCATTTTACAATGCTTCTTTAATAACTCTGTTGGCTTCACATCATGCAACTGTTTAATGAGTGATAATTTCCATACTGTTCCTTACTGCAATACAGTTATCAGCCTGTAACAAAGAGCTAGGGAGAAGAAAATTAAAGTCACAGAAAGCCAAATAACATACATGTTTTTTGAAGGACAATATTAGGAAAATATATATATATATGTTGACATATAGATTATATTAGTAGGTGTCATACCCTCCTTTTCCTTTCTTCCTTCCTTCCTTTTTCTTCCTTCCTTCCTTCCTTCCTTCCTTCCTTCCTTCCTTCCTTCCTTCCTTCCTTCCTTCCTTCCTTCCTTCCTTCCTTCCTTCCTTCCTTCCTTCCTTCCTTCCCTCCTTCCCTCCTCCCTTCCTCCCTTCCTCCCTTCCTCCCTTCCTCCCTTCCTCCCTTCCTCCCTTCCTCCCTTCCTTCCTTCCTTCCTTCCTTCCTTCCTTCCTTCCTTCCCCTCCTTTCCTTTCCCTCCTTTCCTTCCTTTCCTTCCTTTCTTTCTTTTTCTTTCTTTCTTTTTCTTCCTTCCTCCCTCCCTCCCTCCCTTGTTTTTTTCCTTTTTACTACCTCATTTAAATTAAAACAAAAAAATAAAACAAAAGCTTAATAGCAAATAGACCAAGAGGTCTATTCCACAGATCTGTGTGTGCTTAAAATGATCTTAGGAACTGGTGAATTGCTGCAATCTTTGCTTTCTTGAAATCCATTAGAAAGAAACTCAAAGTGAGGTCCTCACGTAGCCTGGAATATTTCCATTGGCTTTTTATCTTTGTTCTATGAACAATGTGAACAATTACCTGTTATGAATCCAGGACATCAGTTTAATGTGCTTTCATGGTGAATTGCATAATTATTTAATATCTTCCCACCAAAACTATGTATACATATGTACATATGAAGGTGTGCATGGCTGTCACAGCTAGTTGGAAGGAATTCAGGTATCTAAGCAAAGTGCACCTTCTCTTTGTGTGAATTTTCTCTTTTTTCTTCTAACAGACAAAGGCATATCTTCAATAAATGTGAATGTGAATGAATAATTGAATTTTCTTCCTTTTATTCTGCTCATATTTCCAGAATTTTCTATGAGATAAAAAGCTACATTCAAACTCCTATTTTCTTAAAATAAAAGACAACATGGACAACAGTAGCAAATATGTGTTAGTGGGTAGAGCGTAATGCACAGATGATAAGTATCAAAAAGGATATAGGGTGGGTATTACTGCTTCTTTTTTCTGTCCCCAGGATTGTGTGTATTAAACTTATGTTTTTGTCTTAAATATTCTCTTCTGCCAGGGAACTGATTAAAAAAAAAAAAAAGTTTGTGACTACATGGTGATATTTTACTAGTGTTTTAACCAATTCATCAATTATATTTTAATATTTGTTATAAATTTTTTCTCATAATTGTGATCAATTAATAATTAATATTAAGTTAATATAAAACATCATTTATTTGTTTGAACAATGCAAATTTTTCCTTCAAAAGAAAATATAAGAACAGGTGGGGAGAAGAAGTTAAGAATTATTATTGACAAGAGTCCAAGTTTCTGAATTTTCTGTGTTATTTACCTGTGATTTTTCATCTCTAATAACAAGGATGCAATATTACTATGGAGACTAAATATCTTTGCAATTAATCTGCTTTCCTCAGAAATTTAGACTCTATACATTTTACCCACTGAAGAATGAAA
The DNA here is from genome assembly GCF_964034855.1 of Anser brachyrhynchus. Lineage (NCBI taxonomy): Eukaryota > Metazoa > Chordata > Aves > Anseriformes > Anatidae > Anser > Anser brachyrhynchus. The sequence continues at coordinate 53,379,356 of NC_137694.1, read as the reverse complement.
CTGGGAAGTGAAGATAGTGCAGTCTAGATCAAAAAAATAATGGGGAAAAAATTATTCTCTTTGTCCTGTGGTATCCCTTGAAGCATGCGTGCTCATTGTAAAGCAAGATAAATCAGGGAGAAAAAAAAAAAAAAAAAAGGGAAAATGAAAAGTAAAAAACTGGCCTCAGGCAGCCTTATGATTTATATAGGTTTTATATATGGCTATATTTTGTTCCGTTCAATGAAAGAAAAAGAGAGTACAAAGCACTTGGTATTTCAGTTGGTTGTTCTTTGTGTGATTTCTCCCCACCACCATTCTCCCCTCAAGAGAAAGGAGCAAAGGCTGGACTTGTGGAGGTATAACTCCAGATAAGAGACACTGAAGGCTAATCTGAAGAGAAATTTGAACAGAATTATTCTGAAGAGTGCTCAGTACTACTTTTTCTATAAGAAATTCTAGTACAAAGATGAGGAAAAAATCTTCCTCTTTGTACCCAGAGAAGTCACAGTCTGTTTGATCATTGTTATGCCAGTGCTCAAAAATCATCAGAAAAATTTTAAACTGACAGCTACACAGTTTAACATACAATATTTTTTGACTGATGGGATTTGATCATTCAAAACTGAATCTTTTTCTTATAGGATGAGTGATATGATGAGAAAAAATAAAATAAAATATGGAAACCAGTTTGCTGTCATAGTCTCTCGATCCCTCTATTTAGGGTGTTAAGAAAAATACCACCTTGATAAAGCTCATTAAAAAATACAGGCAGAAGGGAAGGACAACACAAGTCACGAGGTCACACGCTATTTTCTTCACTGGGGTCACAGTTGTGCCAATAGTTACCCTTGTTTCATTAGTACAGCAGATAAAAGAGCTGGAAAGAAATCTTTTTCCTTGTCTAGAGACAAGGTTATCTGAAGACCTTTGCTTGCTTGTGTGTACCTCTAAGGTTTTATCAAACTTAAATTACTATGTAGAAAATATCAAGCTAAAATCTAACTTCTTTTTCTGCTGTTCATTATACGACTATCTAAGGAAGTAATTTGGCCCAGAAGCTTTCATCCAGCTCTTTCAAAAGGGGACGCTTGGCAAACCTCTGTAAAGGGAACAATGTAAGATAGTACCCACTCTGTTCAGGGAAAAAAGACGTAATGATATAATAACTGGCATAACAGTTTCTGTTTGGGCACCAATGGAAAATACTATTAATTCTGACTAGATAAAAGATGCAAGAAGTCTTTTCCCTTCACATTTTCTTTTTATCTTCTGAATCTATCACTCCTGAAAGCTAGCAGTCCTGCAGAGTTAGATCCAATAGTTTTGTCTATGAGCCTGTTTTTCAGCAATTGAGAGCTGTTTGGAGAGAAGGACATAATCCAAATCAGTAGCATCCTGAATGGGAGCTGATTTTATCAAGGGATCAAATTGGTTCCAAGCAACATAAGCTACAAGCAGGAACAGCAAACTCCCTATATCTTGATGGTTGCTATAATTCAAAACAAAGATAGACTGCAAAAATTCAGAATAGGATATAGGAAAACAGAAGTTCTCTCTACATAACTACTTAACTCTCAGCAAAACTGATAGGGTCACCTTAGAAAATCAGACAGATAGAAAGTGGATAATAAACTGATTTTTGATAAAATGGAGACACATGATTATGGACAGAAAGGGGAAAAACAGCCTGTAAACCTATGTGCAGTTCACTTGCCTTGCAGTAAAACCAACTATTTCCTGCTAGGTAAATTTTCAGGACCTGTACTAGCACTAAACCATTCCCAAAGCCAATAGAGCTCTCTCTAATTGTTGCCCTTGTCCTAGATGGGTCTGATTAACAGTGTTAAGTAGCACAGAATAAGATAAAAAGAGACAGAAGAAAGGATGGCCAATAGTAGTTTGGGAATTTTGTTTATTTATTTATTGAGGAGGATGTGATATGAGATGAGATGTTCTTGAAGAAAAGCAATGCAGTCTTTCTAAAGTAAATCAAAACAATACTTTATTTGTGCACTTTCTTAAAAGAGCAGCGAAGAATTATTCTAAGCAAACAGAATAGAATGGGATAGAACAGAAGCAGCTGGCCAGTTCTCCCCCATGAGCAACCTGAAAAAGGCCTAAGTTGGCATACTAACTTGCTGCTTTTCTTAAGTTTGAAGGTTCAAATCTATTATAGAAATGGAAAGGCTCATATGCTGTCTTTGAGCTGCAGCTGGAAAGACTAAAAAAGTAGTCAGGGAATATTGAAGAAAATTTTAGTTACTATCTTAGAAAAGGAAAGAGTAAAGTTTTATAGTGGTTTAGACTGATGAAAGAAAATAAAGGTAGAATATATATCCTCAGCTGATTGATCGATCGATCCTGCTCTCTATATCCATATATATATATATATATACACACACACACACCCCAGCTATATGTTTTCAGCTGAAAGAACTAGTGGTAAAGAGGCTGCTAGTTTGCAAGGAATGGTTCAAACTTTAGTTTTATCTTAAACACCTGTGATGTCCTAACTTTGAAGTGAAAACACCTGCAATAAATAAACCATGTTCTGTGTCCAATTACTGCAGAAACATAAGGTAGACACAGTATTTTGACATTAATTTTCACAGCTTAGATTTCTTAAAAAAAAAAAAAAGAAAAAAGAAAAAGAGAGAGAGAGAATTCTTTAATGTCTGCATATACATGGAAGGGAAGCTGAAACAGGGAATGCGATGTGAGCTTGCCCAGGATTTCACCCCTGTGAGGTGATTTGTAATGTTATCCTCACTATACCAACAGTTTTTTATTTTGTGGTTGTCCCAGATCTTTGCATTATCAAGTCACAACAACTTTCATCTGCCTGGCTCATAAAGAGTCTGCTTGATATATTAATATGTCACCCAGTTTGGAGACCCATGCCTGTGCTGTCTTTTTTGCTTTGTTTTGTTTTGTTTTGTTTTGTTTTGAATAGAATGTTGTTATCACTGAATTGAAACATCAGCCAAAATATATGTATGGAACAGCCAGTTTTATGGAGGTTGGAATTGAGGCGATTAACAACTTTATATAACCCTATGCTAAGAAACTAATAAATGTTTAAATTGACCTTGACTGAAAGATCGGAGTGGCACCAGCATCTCACCATGATGTTAATACCATGAAAAATATTAAAAAGAAAAGCAACCACAAACAACAACAACACAAAGTTGTGGATGGAGCTACTTTAAAACAAAAGAGTAAGGGAAGTCAGCTAGGACCAGACCCAGATATGCTGGTCTGAGCTAACTGTGACTTCTGTGATTGGTGCTGAGAGACCTAACACATTGAAAATGCTAACAAAACCCCACAGTAAGGGAATTCACAGCCTAAAGATCACTGTGGTGTTTATGCAATACCTGTACACTTTGATGGTTAGCAGCCATAGGTATATGAACAAATGAGCTGCTCTTGTGTGGGTGACAATGTAACACCTTTCAGTTTCTGTTAATATACCGTATAGCAGCTCTCAATCTCTTCCTACTGCCTTTTCTGCTTCAGTAGACAATGCTTATGAAAAATTTCTACCTTTTGGATTACTGCTATTCAGTCTTTAGTCCTTTGCCTCATCAGCTTTTTCTGAAAGAAAAAAAAAAAAAAAAAAAGAGAGAGTGGCTGACCTCTGTATTAAGCTTTCTTCTTTCCATGCAGTTCCTAGCTAATTATGGGACACTGGAGCCAAACACTGACACATAAATGTTCGCTCCTCTAAAAAATCACTTGTATCCACACTGGAACTAGTGCTACTGACCCAGATTCTTTGAAGTACCCCCCTTAGATGTACTTATTTACTGTTATGTTGCCTTGCTCCTGTTTTGGGGTCCAAGATGCCCCATTGTTAACAACAACTAAGTATCCATGGTCAATTCTGATCTGAAATGAACCACTTTGCTGGAAAAATCTGCCATAGAAGGAAGAACATGTCTGTTAGGGGCTGCATTCTACAACAGGTATTGATGTAGATCAGTTCATGTATTGATGTAAACACAGCTCATCTGTGCTGATGATCTTAGAACCAAGTCTTATTCCCTGGGATGCACAAGTAAGATGGTACATATGTTTTGTTTGGAATGAGCCTCTAACACAAATATATATATATATATATATATACAGATCTGTACTTATATATATATATCTAGGTACAGATAAAAACCTAATTAAATGCATAACACCTATACGGGGATCCATCAACAGCAAAATGGAGAATTGTGCTTGACTGCAATGTGAGTGGTCGGCATGAGAGAGACAGACTGGAGGAAATCCTGTAGTGAAACTAGACACTTGGGTTTATTTAAGAGCCAAGCAGTTCAGAGCTTTTATTCTACTTGCTTATTTCACATGCTCACCTGCCTTCTCTCCTTAACTTCCCCCTATTGTTAGGTTCACTGCTTCTTGACTTCCCACCAGGAAGATCTCTGCTAGTCTGGGAACTTTGGACAGACAGCCATTTTGGTTCTTGCTGTGCCGCTTCTTGCCATTCTCAGTCTGAAATGTTATTGGCCACAGTCCTCAAGTATCCTCTAGTGCTCATCTCCACACATCTCCCTCACCTCTAAGATCTTGCCCAATTCCAGGATCTTTTATCCAGCCAGGATTTTCTTTCCAAATTCCATTTCTCTTTCTGAGACTAATGCTTTCCATGAACCCTTCTTTACAGCCTTCCCTTATTTCCAGTGCCCTGATTCTCCAGTTTTCCAAATCTGTGTACAGATAAAATCTGTACAAATAATCTATGTACAGAAGCATAATGGACAGTCACTGTCCTAACTGGTGGTTCTGTCTCATGTCTCTGTATGTGTTGGAGGATTCAAGACATTCAGGTTTAGTCCAGATGTTATTAAAATTTACAAACAGTAAAATTTGCAGATAACAAATAGCAGGCTTCTATTCAAGGGGTCAACTTTGGTTTCACACTTTCTCCCCTTCCTCCCAATTATCTGCTGTCTGTCAACACTCACAGTTTAAGTTAGTTTTTTCATCTATGACAAATGTTGATGTCATGAAGTCTTCTGCATGACAGCAGTCTCCGCAGGTTCTTTTAGAGATTTACAGTCAATCTAGTCCTCCTGGTGTTCCTCACTGGAGTCCAGCTCGCCTGCTCTTCATTTCAGATGTGTTGAATTCATGAGTGGGATTCGGTCGGAGATCAAGGCTAAACACAGATGTCAACAAATGAGCTAGAAGTCACGTTACAAGAAAAGGGGATCAATATGGGCATTCAATAGATTAAATGGAACCTAAAGAATCACTCAGCTGATCAACTATCAGACACCTATTGATTGCTCTAAAAATCAACTCATTGCATTATTTTTTTCTAAGTGCCTCTCTCTGAGCTGCTAGCAAGTGACCCAAAGCTTTTTCCACAGTAGCACCATTGTCATGCTTCCCTAATCATACCCTCCAGACTCTCTTTAGGAGGTAATGATCACATACATTCATTGTCACTTCTTACTAATCAAAAATGTACTCTAATTTCTGCTCTAATCTAAGCATTTCTGTGTATCCCAACACCTTATTATCTGCTCTCCTGTTTTTCATCTTAAATGTATTCCTCTCCCTTCCTCAGTTCTTTGCATCATTTTTCTGATGTAGAATGGTAATTTCTTCTAAACTGACCTCCAACACAAAACATTTGGGAAGTTGGTATAAAAACTAGGATCTTCACGGTCCAGTCAAAGGAAAAGAGAATGCACAAGATGAATGTGCCACCTACCTTGGCAAGTTTGGATGTTTTGTAACACAGAACCTCCACATAACTCTCTCTGTGGTGGCTAAATCAGTTGGGATTTGGATATAATCCATGGTGTAAGACAGCTCTGAGAAAACCATCTTGCCAGAAGCAATGCACTTATAATGTATTCTAGGGCAAGAACAATTACAAAAATCCCCCCAGTATAAATACAGCCAGATAGTATATAGTATATATATATATATATATATATATATATATATATATATATATATAGGTTAGTTGTGGTTCAGCCCACAGCATTACCCTGGTACGTATAGCAGAATCTGTGCCACTATGGGGAAAATGGCTGAGGTTTTACTGAAGACTTTAAAGACAACTTCCACTCTACCTGTTTTGCTGCTGTGCTCTGGGACTCATCCTGAATTAATAAGAACAGATGCATTACCTGTATTGCAAGTGTTAATATATTCTATTTATCAGCCAGCTAATATGAAACCTGACCTTCTTTTTGTCACCAGGAGCTGATCACCTGAAACTCTTTTCTAAGATTTCTCCTCTCAACCAAAGTTATTTCCATTCTTGACTATCACTGATTTTCCCTTTATAGCCCTACTGGAAATTTCACCTCTCCTTCAAAATGTTGTGTGTCTTCTCATTTGTATCCAAATCTGCTCTCATTTCTTCATCTGCTCTTTCTATGCTTGCCTTGTGTTTCCTTGTAGCTCAAATATCTTTTGTTTGGAGCAACTATACAGAAGATGTTCTTCAGGAGCCTACCTTACGGACGTCGTTTCAACGGGTAAAAAAGGTATTTTGCAAGGTATTTTCTGACATGGTCTAAAATATCATATCCTTCTAGCAAAACTTAGAAAAGAATACTACTAGTAAGTGAGTTTTTTACCTGCCTGTTTGACAACACTACTGTTCAATGATGTATCCAGAAGCAGAACTTTACCATCACAAACTCAAACTTGATGTTTGACACCAAAGATCACAAACAAATGTTGACAACCTTAAACTTCAGTGAAATATCTTTTAAACTAAGGATTTAGCCATACTAAATAACAAATTCAGACCTTAACTGTTTGTGCATCTAAAAATGTTTATGCCGGACTGTTCTTTTTTTGTGTTAATGTACATACTAGTTGGCATATGCAGAGTATATTTGAACAGGAAGTTGACTTACAAATGTTTTTAATTATATAACTATATTTAAAGCCATCAGTGTTTCTTCATGGATATATTTAATATTCAGTTACTTTATGAATAAATCTCAGTTCTACATTCCATAAGACTAGTTGTTTGGTTGTTGTTTTGTTAGCGGTGCTTTCTGCTGTTGTTGTCATTCAGTAAGCTATCCATTTAACATGTAAAAGCTGTGCTGTAAATTACATATGAATAATGTCATATTACAATGGTTTAACTATTATTACTTGCTTCAGATTTACATTACAAATAACAGATTTACATTTGATTTGTCTGGTAAATACAGAAGAGGTAAAATCAGATGCAGTTAATATCCAACAATTCTACATACAATATACAATGAAGGTTGTCCTTTCAGTCATTCTCTCCAGACCTACCTTGGAATTCAATCAAGTACATATTTCCTAAGTGTTTAGTCCTGCTTGTTTGTATGCACCTTCATAGACAAATTCATAGAAGTTAGGGTATGGGCAATGATTTTTATCACATAAAGTCCTTCAGCATATAGCAGTGGCACATGCATTGGAAAGATAGTTCATGAGATCTACTAAGTAAAACAGAGGACTGGGTACCATTATCTCTTGTTCCTATTCTTGTCTCCATTAATTACACACTATGTAACCTTAGGGAAGCCTCTGTATCTTCTTTCAGTTTTACCTATCTGTGTAAAACTACAGAAGTACATTCAATGACTTTTAGTGGCATCAGAACATTCATATCCTTCTCCATCTTAATTTGTAATTTGGGTGAGTGCATGGAACCCTAAAATTTTCTAAATAGTATGAAAATAACATAACAGTGTTATGCAGTGGCAATTGTAATGAATGCTTCTGTTTAATGATTGAGTCATCATACCATGTACTTGCCCTGTGATTAATCTTCTTGGTGCTTACCTTAAAAAAATATATGAACTTCCTCACTTTGTTTCACTAGAAGTCTGATTAATTTTTCTTTTGCTATTTAAGATGCCCTCTGCTCCTATTAATTCATAAGGAATGACATAAATAAATAAATATAAGGTTAATGTTGAGGTCACCTTCATTGGGCCAAAGCACGTGAAATGCCTTTTTCTACCCTCACTTTTAGCTTATATTCTGTGCAAAATTCTAATAATTGCTGGATCTGAGAGTTTGAAAAAAATGGAGGAACTATTCCTGATAATAACATATAAATTGCATATGCGTGTGTTTGTCATTCTCTGTGCATATTTGCTTTTTATTTCTATTGGCAATTGTGCCAGGTTTAGGCACTCTTCTGGTCTGCCATCCTCTGTGTCATGCATCAGCTGTGAGTTTGCTTGCAGAACTGTGGTACAATGTTTAAGATTATCAGGAGATATCAGCACGAAAACAAGCATCTTCTGTACACCTAAAAATATACATATCCTCTTTACTCCCAACAGAGACTGCAATAGATTTCTTAAATGTGTGTAAGAATTTGAAAAGCTAACTGAAATGCATTTAAGCAACATTTTATAGCCAAGCCAGTAATGTGGAATAGATGTCCTATTCCTGGGCTGTGTTGTTAATTATTATACTCTCTTGGGCAATTAGTTGAAGGTCCACATTTGACATATATGATCTGAATACGCAAACAGCTCATTACAGTTACAGGTATTTGCTTTTGAAATGGATTGGGTTCTTGTTGTAGGTGCAAATGACAGACATATATTTACTTATTTATTTCTCCATTACAAACCTTGCAGATGCAAGTACTATCTTCAAAAAGAAACTGGATTATATTCTACTTAAATGTACATTTAACTATGCAAATATTTAAGGCTAAATTGTCCAATTGTCCATCACTTTTTTCATAGACCCATAGATTTCCTCTTTTCATAAGAGTGAAATTAGCATATCAGTGACCAACTCTTTATTATTCTCTTAATGATCTGGATTGTTAACTATATTATTTTTAAATAACTTATTAATTAAGTTTCTTTCCCTTTCCACACTGATATACCTAATATCTAAAATATTTGTGCTTTTTTTTTATATATTACAGTTGATCAGGTTGTTACTCTGTAATGTAAAATGGTATTTCAAGTTATTTATAGGGGAATATGAGAGGAAAAGAGCAATTTTTGCTATTTACATACGTGATAAATGCCTTCCTGTTTTTACTGACACATTCTAAAACTGACATCCAGACATTTTGTACAAACAAAGGGAAGAAATAAAGAATTTAGTTTGAGGTCACCTTATCAGACTTAACCTTCAAATAGCTCAATTATAGTACACAAGTCAGTTATTTATTGCATTAATGATGTTTCAACATAAAATTAAAAGTTAAAACATATAAGCATAATAAACATATTCATCTGTTTAAAAGAATATAAAATATCCATTCAGAAGTAGCAAGCAAAATATTTATACAGTACAATTTTAAGTTAAAAAAGAGAATGCCTATGTATTATTCAGGTTGATTAGCAGAGATACAATCAATCTGGCAAATCAGTAGGAGACCTAAGAAAAAATCTGTTCTATTTATAGCAAGTGCTCCAGAGCAAGGTCTGCTCTTTTATATGAAGCAGCAAAATTACAACTGCAGAACAAGCACTTTGTGGGACCTATGGCACTTGGCAGGACACAGAAACTGGTTCAAGGCCAAAAAAATAACACCAAAGGTGCTGCTGTTGAGGAGAAAAGGCAGAAAACAAAAGGTACAAATACATAAGAAGTGTAAAAGCATGGGTAGCCTCTGAAACCAAGTTTAACCCAAAGCACAGAGAAGGAAGTTTAGATGAAAATGAAGTAAAAATGGGCAGGCACAGGGACAGGTTTGGGGATAAACAACAGATAACCAAACAGGCATGAAGTATATTCCCAGCTGCAAGCAAACAAAATTCTCCTGGACAAACTATATGTTCTGCATACAGATGAGGGATGCTGCTCTATAAAATTCTGGTTTCCAGGTGTTGTTTTTCTTGAAATAACACGCTAATGAAATGGGTGGCTGCTGGCTGGGTTATAAGCAATTCTCAGACAATCCATATGCATACAGCAAAGGTTATTGCCGCTTCCACTGCATTTCAGAGGTTAAAAGTGAGACAGAAAGAGCTTGAAACTGCTAGATGAACAGGAAGCCACCCCATCTGCTGATGTTCTAGTACTAAATTTTTCACTGCAGAAGAAGCCATATAAATCTGCCCTCTCCACTTCCTTCCTACATGGGGTTAACTGATTTAATAGCAATAGCATCTTAATTGCAATTGTTGTGGGATCTAGAAATGCTGCTCAATGTGAGTGGGCATACTATTGTTGCCACTGCCCATTTTGAGTCCCAAATACAAAGTGTATCAATTAAAACTGCAAGGAGAATACGTGATTTGTTATGATATCCAATCCAGCATTGTGGGGTACTAAAAGTATTAGATGATACTAGAGGAATTAGATTATATTACTCTGAGTATTTAAGAGAGTCATTGTCAGGAAACCGTTGCTGTGTTGTGGGTTTCTGTGAAAGACCAAAAGTGTTGTTGAAGAGGCTCTTATGTCAAAAAGTTTTCATTTCTGATGAGAAAAGGTTTGTTTTACAGCTAGGCCCAGCTGTTTTTTGCTGGTGTTCTTTCTGTTGTGAAGCAAGAATTCTCAGGAACATGTTTTTACATTTGGGTTCCCTAAGATGCAAAAATAGAATGCCTAAATTCCAGTGAACTAACCGCAGAAACTGTTCATTTTTGTGTGTCAGCTCAGAAAAACATATGGACTTTCATACAATGCATACTCTCATCAGCCAGCTGAAATATGCACAGAATTTTGCAGATCTATCTCCCTCAGGCTGTTTCAACATAAATGATTTTATTTTATTCCATCCTTATTATGGAAAATTTGTGTGGCTCTGGTGATAGAAACAATCAGTTCTATAGCTCCACTAAGAAACTCTAATCCTGGCAAATCAGTTTCCATTACTCATGCTTTTGTGAAAGTTTAATGAGTCAAATTAAAAAAAAAAAAAAAAGTGGAGACAAATTTACATTGTACTAACATCAAAAGGGTAAACGACTTTCAAGTTTTATCATCAATATTAAAATAGAAAATAGAACTCTGATTTGCTCCCCCCCAAGAGTAGCCTTGGCTCCCCAGGACACAATTTAAAACTGTGGATCAGATGATGAATTTTACTGGTTTTACCTAAGTCTCAAAAGGGAGCTACCATGTTCCTCAGGCTTCAAGGACGAATTGAACATATCAAGTGCATATATCCCCTTTAAAACTACAGATTGCTTTGCCTTAATGCCTTAATGGCAGAAAATTACTCTTTTTAATTCCTCCCAGCCCCCCTCCTCCCCCCCACCCCCCCACCTCCCCCAATTAATGAGTGTTTTTATTTCTTGTATGCTGACTGTATTTGAACAGAGGGAAGCAAGTTTCATGACCTGAGAAATGTACTGCTCTCCCAGTGCATGTGAATATTACTAGTGTATAAATTACATCGGTGCTTGTTAGACAGGTCAGACTGTTGGTTGGGCCATTGCTGTGCAGATTAGGCATGCATAAGTGTGGTACAATATTGAAACACAATGGAACAAAGTCTGTATCCAAGAAATAATTTTCTGACTGGATTTGTAGCTCTTGTTCAAAAATGCCCCTTAAGCTGTAAGCTTCATTTAAAGATCACTGAAGTATTGAATCATGATTAACCAACCTGATAGGACAAGTGGCTGGAGAGATGAGGGGAGAGCAGTGGATGTTGTCTACTTGGACATCGGCAAGACTTTCGACACTGCCTCCTGTGATATTGTCATATGCAAACTCAGGAAAGGCAATCTGGATGAGTGGACACTGAGGTGGATTGAGAACTGGCTGAATGGAAGGTCTCAGAGGGTTGTGATGAGTGGTAAAGAGTGTAGGGGAAGGTCTGTAGCTAGCAGTGTCCTCCAGAGGTCAATACCGGGTCCAAACTTGTTTAACTTATTCATCAATGACCTGGATAAAGGGGCGGAGTGCACCCTCAGCAAGTTTGCTGATGACACAAAACTGGGAGGAGTGGTTGATACCCCAGAGAAGGAAGAAGAATTTCCATTCAGAAGGATCTCCACAGACTGGAGAGCTGGACAGAGAGGAACCTCTTGAAATTCAACAAAGGCAAGAGCAGGGTCCTGGACCTGAGAAGGCGTAAGAGGCTGGGGGCTGTCCTCCTGGAAAGCAGCTCTGCAGAGGACTTCGGGTTCCTGGTGGACAACAACGTAACCATGACCCAACAATGTACTCTTGTGACCAAGAAGACCAATGGGCTGGGCTGTGTTAGGAAGAGCATTGCCAGCAGTTCCAGGGACGTAATGCTCCCCCCAGCTCAGCCCTGTTGAGGCCACACCTGGAGTGCTATGTCCAGTTCTGGGCTCCAAAGTACAAGAGAGACCTGTAGCTCCTGGAGGGAGTCTAGTGAAGGGCTACTAAAGTTGTTAAGGGACTGGTGCATCTCTCATATGTGGAAAGACTCAGGAAGCTGGGCCTATTCAGTCTGGAGAAGAGAAGGCTCTGATCAACGAGTAAGTATCTGAAGGGAGGGTGTCAAGAGAATGGAGCTAGACTCTTAGTGGTGCCCAACAATACGACAAGAGGCAATGGGCACAAACTGCAACACAGGAAATTCTGCCTGAATATGAGGACAAACTTATTTACTGTGAGGGCAACTGAGCACTGGAACAGGTTGCCCAGAGAGGTTGTAGCTTCTCCTTCCATGGAGGTATTCAAAAGCTGTCTAGACTCAATACCGCAGTATTGAGCAGTGAGTTTGGACCAGATGTGTCTAGACGCGCCTACTAACCTCAAACATTCTGTGCTTCTGTGAATTAATAGAACTAAATACATGCTTAAATATATGAATTCATTAAAGGGTTGCTGAATTTATACCTTTAATGATTTTTTTAAAAAAGGGAACATCTGGGAAGAACTTTTAAATTTCAAGTGTGTAGAGTGTACAAAGAATGATAAAAGATATTGTGAAGAAGACATGAAGTTGTTTGCACAACAGTGTAGTTAGAAAGTATACATGATCAATGACAGCAATAATTTTGCAAATAATTGATAGTAAATCCTGAATTTGATGTGGTATACCAAACCACTGTCAAGATTAAGAGTGACATACTCAGCTAATCTGATGAACATGTCATTTTTTATGTAGATTGTGATTTGCTTCTGTGTCATCTAATGAGACACAGAACATAAAACAAGCTCCACCATCATTGTCTATCTTAGGATGATCTTCCACACCAAATTGTGTAGGTCAACCTTTGTGTGCTCCTCATCATTCGGTGCACATCTGTCTCAGAGATTCTCTGGATTTCTTATTAAGATATGGCTAGTTAGTTCTAGTTTCCAGAAAAGGTTGGAGGAAAAGATATTTTTAGTACTTTGCTTAAAAATTGATGCATTTTTTTTTTAATGTTGACTAGATAACGTTTTCAGTTATACCTATATTTTATCCTTTGTTTTGTTTTGTTTTGTTTTGCTTTAAGTTGTAGATTTTCAATGATCAACTCAAACTGCTGCTTTGGCAATTCAGAAAATATTTTCCTTCGGTTATTAATTAGAATTAACTAATAGAATTCGTATTACCAGTGAAGAAAATGAGTGGTCCAGTGCCATGCATCCTTTTGCCTTGTGCCATTTATATCATGCTTTTTAGCATACTGAAATCAAGAGCAACTCACAGATGTAAGAGTATAAATTCTTGCTGACATAATTTTCTGTTACTATAGACTTATGCAGTTTGACCTTAATCTTAATATATAAGCTTTTAAAGCTAATTATTTATGTTAGTAGACCTTAAACTTCAAGATGTTCCTGTGTGAATTGTGGTATCGAATGCCAAAAGCTTCATTATGATCTAAAAGCTGCATACTAAGTTTGTTGTTGTTGTTGTTGTTGTTGTTTATTCTGGTTGCTTTTTCCTTTTTTTCTTTTCTTTTTTCTTTTCTTTTTTGTTTTCTTTTTTAATTTGTGGTCCTTTCTTACATCTATGATTCTACTGAAAATCTGATGAATGTGTGATCTTTTAGGCCAAAATCCAGCTTTGTATTTTTAATCAGTTACTTTCTTTTTGATAGTTAATCTGGTATTATGGCAAGCTGGTTACCAGTGAAAGAAATAAAATAACTAATAACTAATAAAATGATAAACTAAATATAAATAAATAAAATATAAATATAAATATTTAAATATAAATAAATAAAATAATAAACTAAATAATAATAAACTAATAATAAAAAATCTAAATACTGATAAAATAAAAGTAACTAAAATAATAAACTAATAACTAATAAACTAATAAACTAATAACTAATAAAATAACTAACATAACTAACTATTGGAGTACTTTAAATAATAGCTCTTTTTTGACATGTAGTCCATAATGACATCTTTCTGAGGGTTTTTATTAGTCCCATACTTCATCAGCAAGAATTTCTTGTATTTAAGAACGGGTTTGTGAGGGTTTTTATTTGTTTATACATCATAGGGATTGTTACTGGTGTGAACTTGCTGCTTAGGAACTACAGAGGATGCAGCATTTCATTGATATTTCTTTCAGCATTTTTTTTCAGAATTTTTGCCACCGTTATCCATGTATCTAATTTTGTTTCTATCCTAAATTCTTTTTGTATACATTTTACATTTTGGTTTATTTCTTTTTGCATAATTCTGTGTTTCGTCACCCACACAGTGAAGTTTATCTGACAATCAGCTACTCTAACTGTGATACTATTGTGCCAAAAAGATTTTTTCAGTTTAACATTGATCTTCTGTATTGAAACACGTATTCTTCAATCAGACTCAAAGTTTTTACTGTAAGATCTTATATACTAGCTTTTTGCTATCCATTTTTCTGATGTTTCTGTGTGGGTTTCTTTGTGTGTGTTTGTGGGGTTTTTGTTTGTTAGTTTGTTGTAATTGCTGTTCATTTAGTTTTGTTTTGTTTTTAAATAATTGATTTTCATTTTAACCACATACAATTTATGTTAATTCAGATTTCAGGTCTTCTATGCCCTAGAGAATAAATGTGTATGTCCTTCAAGGTCATACAAAGAAGATGGTGATAAATGGTCTTTCCTGTTATTTTCAAGTCATTTTGGTGAATTCAAAATGATTTTAGATACTTTTATCTAGGAATACAGTTCTATTGTAGCTTCTGTGCCCTGATGCACTGAAGAAGTTTATTAGTGTTTCTTTCACTACTGTGCTGTGGTGGAACAAAGGCCTCTGAAATCATACATTCATAAGCATATGTGAGACAACTGAATACTGTTATCTGATATTCATAAGTAATTATGAGTTTGATCATAGTAGTCTTTGAGTTTGTATGTACATTACTATAAATCTTGTTTGAGGTTTAAACTGTTGTTTGATTCATAGTCTGTGGTTATGTCTACACCGTTGAGAGCAATATGGTGTTGAGATGCTCCATATGTTGGGACTTTGAATGAGCAAGATGGCGGAAACTCTAGCTGTAGTAGCAGAGGGATCTGTACTGGCTCTTTCAAATTGCTTAAAAAAAAAAAAAATAGTAAAATTGCCAGAGCAGAGGTATGACTTTTCAGTAGCTGAAATAATGGTATTTCTATATCAGACTGCAGTATACAATAAAATGATACCCTTTACTCTGATTTAGAGATTTTTGTCTTAGCTCTGAGTCCTTTCATCCCATTATTGCTATATTATTTACTCATTTTAATTCTGATTTGTTTGGGGAAGTCTTCTGACAATAATGTTCCAAGGGCTTCAAAGTTGCATGAGATCAGTATTTTTCTTTCACAAATCATTGCTATACCAGAAATACATCTGCACAGACTCATTCTTTTCCCCTACCCCCTTCCTTTCCCCCTCCTAGAAAACAAAGCCCTGTTAGGGTCCCCAGGGGTAGTGAAGGGGTAGTCCCCAGTAAGTAGTGAGGGTCTGCAGAAATAGAAAGGCTAAAGAGAATGAGATTTTTTGTATTATTATTCTTTAATCTTTCCTTTTTCTCCTCATAAGGCTCTTTGTATCTTACAAACAGTGTTTGCAATATAAATGACCAAACAGTTGCCAAGGTAACAGCTAAAGTAGCCAAAGTTCTGATCAGAAGAAAAGAACCAAACAAAAAATCTTTAAATTAGGAAATAACTGAGAGTAGTTTCTGGTAAAACCACAGACATTCAAGATGCCCACATTTTCCTCTTGAAAGGAACTGAACAGTACCAGTGCTCCACAAAAATGTGTGATTATGATCAGGTAATTGACTGAGTGAAGAACAGTAGAGGCAAAGTTCTCTCAGTGAAGTTTATAAGTGTAAAGAATGAAGACACAATATTTTTTAAGTTAAAATAAAAAATTGATATTTATCATCAGCTTGTATTGACTTAGTTAAATCAGCTCTGAATAGTTATAAAAGCTTAGGCAATTAAAAGTAAACAATTTCAGAGGTTATACCTCACATGAAATGTCATACATTCAGTGTTTTCAAAATGTCATTATCCTGGGAGATTTGAACCTAATTATTTTGAAAAAGCTGTTAGTGCAATAGGAAGGATTATGATCATCTATTAAAGATACAATGTCTTGTTAGCGCTTATATTGCTGTTTCACTTAGGAGCTATAGTCATAGATCATAACTTTACTGTATTGGAAATGGTATCACCATGTGAGCCAGAGGATCAAGCTTCTACTGTCTTGCCTGTTTGTTTCAGAAGTCTGTATTTATACAGCTCCTACTTAAATTGTAGGTAACAATATGAAGATCTGTTTTATAGTAGAAACTGAAGCTGAAGGTAGTTTATTGTTAAAGTCTACTTGAACAGTATGTGCTTTTCTTGGATGCTCGGTTCTGTACACTTATACAGAGGATGCTTCCATTAACTCTTCTCAAAATCATGGGTTAAAAACTTGTAAAAATACAGATAATACTGTTTTGAAATGCACATTTCATAAATTATATTGGGTGCTGACAACAACAACAACAACAACAACAAAACAAAACTCTGTTCTTTATTAATGGATTAGTTCTGCAAACCTATAAGACAACTTGTTGTTGCATAATATACATCCTTGCCCTGGATGTACATCTGAACTTGAAGTGATTCAAAGCCTAAAATGTTGAATTTCAGTTTCAGTGTAGATTACTTCTAGCTGTGAAATTATGTGATTGTTTCAAAGCCAAGTCCTAAATAAACCAAAATATGGAGAAAAATAATGATACCTCCTTCAGCTGTTGCATGACCAGCAGCACAATATCAAAACTGATGTGAGAGTGGGTCAATGTGAATTCTTCCCAAAATATGGTGACATCCATGTTGTCATGGCTTAAAAGATTCTTTTTTTGATCAATGTAATTAAATGAGCTACATTCATAAGATACCTGATAACGCTGTTAAATATGAAGGGGTTGTTTGTTTCCATACCACCCAAGAAGAGAAGAGGTAACTGCTGATTCCCTCACTACTGAACACTCAGCAGACTAGTGACACTAATGCATGTTTAACTGACTTAAAAGAGTTACATTAAAAAGATTTATTTTTTTTCCCACTCATTCATCTAAATTTTTTAGTTTCTAGCAGAAAGGAATAGTCAGAGTTCCAGCTTTGCTGCTTGCTTCCCCTCCTGGCTGTCATCTTTACATATTATGACCAATGTACCTTTTCCAGTCTTTAACATCCAAATCTCTCACCTTCACCTCTGGCACTGGTTAGGAGTGCTGCAGACAGGAGTGCGGCATTGGTCTGTATCTACCTGGACTAGAAATCAGACATGCTGTGAACATACAAACAGATAATTGTCTCCCATATATTGTTGTCTCTTGATAGATCTGTCATCAGTCAAACATTCTGGCATAGCTGACCTCCAGCCTCTTCACCTTTACTAGACTCTACTGCCAATTCAATCAGCTGAGAAGCTGTACCAAAACTTGAACACAACAGTCAAATGTAGCTAAATCCATGTTCTTAATTTGTAGCCTGATATCACCTATGTGAAATACAGAGTAATAATTATGCATTAAATTTTTATATGATAGCTAATTCTCAGAATTGTTCCCATTTTATTGTTTCTGGGGTGTTTTAATGCAGCTTGTTTTACCTGGTGGAATAAAGAGGGTCTGCTAGCCAAAGCACATAGCAGAGCACAAATGACTGAAAAATACTTGTGCACACTAAAAACAATGCCAGAGTTGCATTGAGAGAGGCAGCAGTAAAAAAGGCTGGATGAGAATGGCTCTTAATCTTGTATTTTCTCCTTTTGTATAAACATCCCAAATATTTCTCCTAGCCTGACCACCCTCCATTTTAGGAAGTGACTTAAAAGTGTTTAAATGTTGATGAGGTCTTACCTTTTGGAGCAGCAATCATGATAATCTTTTGATTGCAAAGTTTTTTTGTTTGTTTGTTTGTTTGGGGGGGGGAGGTTACCATATATTTGGTTTTGTTGAATGAACACCTCAGATTATTTGCTAGAAACAAAAGCACATAGTGCTGTCCTGTACCAAGTCCAATATTTTTATGCTCCTTTCTTCACTTATCTAAGACATACATTTCTTTATCCACTGCGGTTTCCTACTATAAATGAAATTCCTGTACAATAATTTGCATTTAGGTAAACAGACATTTTTTTTAAGTTGATATTCCAT
Source organism: Anser brachyrhynchus (assembly GCF_964034855.1). NCBI lineage: Eukaryota > Metazoa > Chordata > Aves > Anseriformes > Anatidae > Anser > Anser brachyrhynchus. The sequence goes on along the minus strand of NC_137694.1, from coordinate 53,360,863 downwards.
TAAAATTTATTAGTATAGTAAAGATTAAAAATATGGTCTGAAAGAGACTAAAATCAGTGAAATGACAGGCTTCAGTGTTCAGTGACACATGGATGACAACCCAACACTGCAGTTTTTTAAGAAGGACCAGAAAAAGTGTGGGTTGCATCAGTTCAAGTTTGTTTAGCCCCTCTGAATCTGAGCATATTTCATACATCTCACATGGACAAGGAAGTGATGGGTAGCAGTTGGTAATTAAAACAATTAATTTAAACTGGAAGGGAACATTACAGTTGAGATAGTTTGTTATTTTCCATGAAAGCTATGTTCTGCCTGAAGCATATTTCCATAAGATAATCCCACTCCCCCACCCACCCCCCCTCCGCTTTTGTTCTGAATGTCTCTGATATGGTTTCTGTCTTTTTCTGGAGAGGATGGTTTGCAAGCACAGGACTGAAAGCAAGAAGTCACAAGCCTGAAAGAGAAGTTCTTGAATGTGGTGCTGTGAGTGGCAGTTACAATAGGAAGCCTTTAAAGAAGTCACATTCCTACTTGTTTAAAATCTTGTAAGTGGAATTCATAAAAGGATGTGTCAAAATCAGCAATCCCATTTCAGGGCAGACATTAAAAGCTGAATATGTGAAAACATGCCATCAACTGAAGTGATGGAAAGATCGGCACAAGTTTGTTGTGTGTTAAATCACACAGCCCTTTTTTGCACTACAGTAAGTGATACTGGGCAACTGTAGAACGGCCATAAAAGCTTTGGGATTAGATCTATCATTCCACATTTTTGTTTGAAATTGAATTAGTTTTTGTTTGTTTGTTTGTTGTTTTGCTTTGTTTTTCTTTAACCTTGAAAAGCTGTTAAAAAGGAGCTCTATGAAGGTTCTCTTTCATCAGTTCCAGAAATTAAATGAATTAAACCACTATGGCTGGTCTTTCATTGGTAAAAGTATCTGGGTAGCTGTCTGCTCTATAAGTTTTACCATAAGACTCAAGCAAAAAATATTTACTATTCTCTTTTCACCGAAAGAAAAATGAGCTTTTATTCAGTCTGTCAAATATTAATGGCTTAATTAACATTTACTGAGTTACCTTTCCTTGTAAACATATCCCAGGCACGCTAATAAATTTAAGTATTTAAAAAAAAAAAAAAAGTTTTCTAACTGCAGTACTGAATAATAATTACCAAGGAAATATTTGAAAATGCATTTAACAAAAAAAAAGAGTAAAGTTTACCTAAATTTGGGTTATCGTTAGATCTGTCAGAAGCTGAGGCTAATATGATGGCAGAATTATTTGGAAGTGTACAAAATAGCATACAAACAGCAGAAACCACTCATCAGTAATAAATACCTGGGTACATGCAGTGTAGAGCCCTCTGCAGTTTTGCAAAATTTTGCAGGATGATCGCAGATGTTCCCAAGCAGTTAAGCTTATCCTAACCTGTATTTCTTCTCATACCTGATTTCTCATCTTTGAGGTCACCATTTCCACTGTGGATTATTTTGAAGCAAGTCATTGACCGGCATGAATTAATAAGAAGATCCAAGCAAAGAAGATGTACCAATAACTTCATGTTGTATAAACCGAATCTTGTTCTTCTCTAGAACCATCAGAACTTCCAGTGAACTCTCCTGTCAAGGTTCCTGCAAAACTGAATTTCAGTAACAGCGTTGACACAAACTGAGCAGTTTATAGATTTGTTTACTTTTAATAAAATATTACATTCTTTATCTAGAAAAGGGGATAGTGATTTAATATTTTGAGGGGTGTGAACTTTGCTGCTACAATTGCTGCTTCCCCGCCATTAAGTTTTTATAACAATTTATTCTGTTTTAGAAGAAAACAAGGTCATAAACTGCAGTTTCACTGAAACAAATTTGTTAAATGAAACTAATAGAAAAGGAGTATAATTAGCTAAAAGCTTTAAATCAAATTTTAGAACTTGGCAGACATCCCATTACCCAAAAACAAGTGCTGAGCTGAGAAGAATTCATTACCAAATTTGACAAGGACCTCAGGATGATTGCTAGCACATGGCTAATAAATGATTTGATACCAATTCCACAGACACACAAAGGAAAAAACAGTATACATACTACAAATCACTGAAATTAAAATATAAGACATTGCTCTTCTGTAGCTGTGATGCTATACACTCTAATGCTGTAATAGCTCACTGCTTGAGCAATCTCATGGGGATGGAGTGCCAACTGCTTCTGGTATTAAGCCCTGCTTTCTTTGGCAGAGTCTTCATATATAAGGGGTGGTTACTTCATACACACAGTTTTTTGTTTTAATTTCTATATATATGTGCATGTATATATAGGTGTTTGTATATAGTTATATGTGTCTATCTATAAGGAGTGTTTTTAATTTAAAAAAAAACGCTTAAAGTGTCCTAGTCTAATTAAAACAAAAGAAACTGCCATTTCCAAAAATGCTAGAGCTAAGGACAGAGAGATTTATCCAAGTCCTTAGTGAAAGAAGTTAATGTGGCAGCTGGCATGGGTTGGGCCTGGTTGGTGGCAGAGTGAGCTTTGGTGAATCCTGTGGGATCTTGGAGCAGCCAAATCATCAGAGCAAAGGAGCAGCACGAAGGCAAATGTCCAGCTGATGGCTAAGTGCTGCGGGCACATGGAGAACCTGGTACGCAGGGCAGACTGCGAGCACACGTGGTGGCAACCCCCTGCAGTCAGCACTGAGCGGACCTGAAGGGGCTGATTCAGTGCTGGGCGTTTGCTACCCCAGCCCATCACAGACGTTGTCTGGAGCCACGTGTGAGAGCTGAGGAAAGAACAATGAGGGCCAGGAGAGGTTCAATAAAATAAAATAAATTTTAAAAAATGCAGAAGGGAAGGGAAGCCAGCTGCAAAAATGTAATGAAGAAGAATACTAGAAAAATTCAAAGTTGGATTGGAGGCAAGGGTGAGATTTTGTAGTAATATGGAAATGAAGGTTGAAAGCCTTGTATTTATTACACAAGACAGGGAGTCAAAGGGGGAACCAGGGATAAATGTGCATTGGTGAGAATGCTACAGGGAAAGGTACTGTGGTGATACACAGGGAATGTCACCCAGAGAGGAGCCAACAGGCACATTCCCTGTTCAAAGAGCAACCAGCATGTGGTCCCTTGGTAGTTGTGCTGACAGTGAGAAAAAAATTTATGTTTTGAGGAAGAGAGACAGGAGATTAGAAATGGAATGGAAACGGAAAAGAACTGAGGAGCATGCTGATCTTGCAAGCACAAATAAGGCACATATACTTGAGCTATTGGTAAATATGTAGAAAACAGGAGACGGATGTCCTTCCTCTCAGCCTTATCAATAAACATGATACACAGGTGAGGTAGTTGGAGTGATAAAAGACAAATCAAGGAAGGATGTAGGAAAGGCAGCTGGAGGTGTAATGCTTCATGAATTTAAATTGAACAAGTCTGAGAATCATGATCACCAGAAAAGACCGTGAAAGCAGGAGGAAATGAAAATAAAACTTAAACAGTAATAGACGTTAGGGTCCAGAGTATACCAGCAGTCTCTGCAATGTTCCCCATCCACAAAGGTTTGGCTGCCTGTGCTCATGGCCAACATTGCTGTGGAGCTGCCATGCCACCACGGACCAGGCTGCAGGAAGTAGAGGTGTGTGAGAGCCCAGCGGGGCCATCCGCTGCATGTGAGATTAGTGTGAGCAGGCCCTCATGCTGTTGGGCATGCTGGCAGTGTCCTAAAGGGGACCTTTTCCTTTTCTTCCAGCAGTCTGCTCTACAGCTGCACGGCTCTGCCGCCTCCCAGACAGCCTTCAACACAGGCAGCCGTGCTGCTGCCACAGGAATGCTGGCATCGTCCTCCATACCCTAGATGTCAGGGATAAGAGCAAGAAGCATTCAGCAATGCAGCATTTTCATATGCTAGGACAGTAAACGAGAGGCTCTAAGTGAAACTAAATCTTTGTTTCACGTTTGTCTTCACCTTGGCTGAAGAAATCTCAAATCTTCAATTCCAAAGACATGGCTGTTTAGCATAACGTCGCATAGGTAACAAAATGACGCAGTGCTGTTCTGACTGGAGCATATCAAAGGGAACCAAAGCAGTATCATTTCCTTCTACCCGAATGCCAGCTGAGGAGTAAATAAACAGAACTAGAACAAAATCTACCCCTAAACTAAGACATTACTTTGCTAGCTACTTAAAACAGTTCATGGGACATTGTAATACTCAGGATAAAAACACTCAGGAAAGGTAGGATAAATTCCATTGGTCATAGAGTAGGATTATTTATTAAGATCTTCAATCCAGTCAATGAACCAAAGGTGTCAGTGAGTAACAGGGAGTATCAGTACCCTGTTATCCTGTTATGGATAACTCTCAGCCCTGGGGCTCCAGGGCCTGCCTGGTACAGGATGCCTCTTTTTCAGCTCGGTCCCACTGGCAAAGCACTTTTGAAGGTGTAAGAAAGTATGTGACCTAAAGCACACAAGAAGAAAAAGCAGAAAACAGAGACAATGAAGACAGCAACAAGACAGTATGAGGTTCAGCCAAAGGACTGAGAAGCAGCTGTAGATAATCCTTTTGTTCTGACTGGCAATAGTCTGGCTGGGAGAGGCTCTACCGCTACTTCATTGAAGTGAGGGCGAGCAGATTAACACATAGCCTAGTAGGTCACAAGTCTTAGTTTCCCTGTTGTGTGTAATAGCAAATAAATAATTGCTTCCTGATAATTGGTGTATATCCTGTTTCTCTCTATGCAAGATCAAAGTCCAATGAAAATGACCCAGAGAGGGAAGGTTATATGTGAATTGGTGTTGCAGTCCTAACAGTAAGAATATAGTATTGGATCAATATGATCAGTGACTCAACTAGGAGAGCAACATTGACAGGAATATGCTGAAAGAGATCAGAGAAGCAGGAAATACAACTGTAATGAGACTTTAATTACTCTCAGATAGACTAGACAAATGTCATATCCGGACGTGAAATGGAGAATTTTTAGATACCACCAGTGGCTCCTGAGAGAAACAGCTGGTTAGGGAGCCCACAATAGGAAATGCAGACCTGGGCTTGGTTTTGGGTAAAGCATGGGTTTTGTTTAGAAGTTCTTCAGGCAAAGAGCTGCTCTCTAACGCTGGCCATTGGAAATTGGGAAGTAGGAACTGGAAATCCTTACAACAATAATAAAGACCAATAATCTGCTAGACTGAGTGTTAAGCTTCAAAAATAAAAGAGGTAAAAAAAAGAGGAAAGAGGGAAATTATTTTAAAAAAAAAGTTGTCATATCTGTCAAACATTGTTGTTAAACATTTAAGTCCTTACAATTAGTAAGAATAAAAAGTTTTACTATAAGCACAGCAGCAATGTATATCCCTATTAAGATCTTGAACAAGAAGAAATGAAGCTGAAGGAAAATACAAATGAGGAAAGAAAAAAAAAAAAAGAAAAAAAAGGTTGCAAATTCTGATAAAGTAAATAAAAAATACAAGAACAAAAAGTGAGGAATGAAAAGCAAAAGACTCAAAATTATTAACGCCTTCCTCAGTATGATCAGGATGTATAAAAGTAAAGCACACGGAGGACAAAGCCATTAGAGGGAATCAAAATGGAGAAGTATTGAGCAACGTCCACTGGTGAGGACCCTGGAAAGGTTCCCATGACCTGACTCTTTCCTTTGCAGGGAGGTTTGTCTGCAATTTAAGTGGCTCTTGATGAAGCTGTGAAAACTAGCAAATTAGCAAAATTAGCAAAAGAAACATTGAGAAATGTTCAGATCAGACAATAATCACCCAGTTTTAAGAGTGCTTCAGGAGGAAAGCTAAATTACTAATAGTATATTTGGTAAATCAGAAGTAGTGTTTAACTCCTAATTGAAACATTTCCTGTTCTATAAGAAATGAAGGATGCCAAATCAGGTGTTATTTTTATACACCTTTGGGGAGAAGTCACATTATTGTTTTTCTCTCCTTCTGCTTTCCTCTGTCTTGACAAATTAATTTCTTTTTTTTTCAGATAGGTCCGTTCCCGACTGTGTCATATTAATAGTATAGTAGATAAAACTACAGAAGTACTACTTGACCACTATTCTTGTAGTATATTAATACAAAGTACAGTTTTCAATCAACAGTGTACATTATAATCCTTAACACCACTTTAGTCAATAACAAAAGAATTTCCAGGCTCAAAATCAAAAGGTTAAAATGTACAACTTTCACAGAGTTTAGATATAAACAGAATAAGAGTGAAATCTTAACTATTGGAACTAGGAACTTACTTTCTTCTTTAATCAGTTCACAATGTAGGCACATCAATATTTTGAGAAATTTTTGGAGAAATATTTTTATATGAATTATTTTGCATCTCATGCATAGTTTGCTTCCAGTGTTCTGGAACAGTAATACAGTTTTCCAGAGAAAAGCACTAAATGCTTATCATCTCAGTCCACTCTACAGAATGGCAGCAATAAGTTCTTTACCCTTTATTTTTGTAATTAGTAACTGTGTATGCCATTCATCTTCACTTTTTCCCCCTGAGATTTGATATCAGATCTAATCAAAAGTCTTTGTTTCATGTGGTTATACAGTCTCTCAAAACTCAAACCTTTGCTTTAGTTCCCTTTCTTTCTTTTTGTAAACCAGTACCAAAACCAATTTGTCTCATGAAAACATTAGATAATATTTGTAAAATATCTGATCACGCTTCAGAAGTCACGGTGTACAGAAGATATAAAACTTGTGCTATATGCCTTGATGCTACTACAGCAGCCTACTGCCCACTTAGTGTCATAACATAAAAACACTGTTTAGCAGCTATCAAAACCAATGAAGATCCCTACCGCTGACATCAGTGGGAATTGAATTTATCCAGTACGGACTGTTTCAACTCTCACTGGTTTCCCCACCTAAAGTCTTCCATTGGTTGAAGTTGAACTTGAGAGGACCCAAAGAGGCTTAGTCAGTCTCCAGGTCAGCAAAAATTTTGTCATGGCTTCAATAAAGAGCAGGAGAAAGTACTTAAACTGATAAGAAATTGGGCAGATAAAAGTGAAGAGGTACCCTGCTCATCCATTATGTTCAATTAAGGCTTTTTTTGTTATTGTTGTTGTTGTTTATTATTGTTTTGTTAGTTTGTTTGTTTGTTTGTTTAAAAAGGTAATCTCTACAAGCAAAATTTTTAAAGGTCAAATGTGGTTGTTCTCAGGCAGGTTTTTCATCATAACATTCTGTTTTATAACAGAGAGCTAATGTTACATTTCAGCTTTAAGGCAGTATCACTGGTTTCCTTGGATTCATTCCTTTCCAGACCCTGCAGGGCAACCAATGCACTGAGCATAATCCAGCAGTACCCTGCTGTAGTCAACCATCTTTGCTGCTGCTGAGCTGCGTGTTGCAGTGATCCCACAGCTTTTCTACCACCTCCTTCCCAAATGTTATGCTGTAATTCCTCCTCACAGACCTGATTTCCCCTTCCAGTGATACAGAGGCAACAGAAGTTAGAGGAAAAGAAGGGGGAGAAAGTACAGAAAGAAGTCTAAAGAGGTATTTAAAAAAATACCACAATTACTCCAAATACACATGAAAAGTTCTAATATAGTGTGGGCTTAGGCATTCATTGTTTGTTTGGACCCATTTGCAGGATAGGTCTTACTGAATGCAGTATAATTTCTTATATATTTCATATCTCTACAGGGTTTCTAGAAATAAATAATAGGAAAAAAGCCAAAAAATATAAGCACAGAGAGAGAAGAATTTGGGTGGGTGAGTAGGCAGGCAAAGAAGAGGTACATTTTTCAGATTAAACTTGAAATTTGATTTGATGAGGCAGAGATACAAAGAAATGCTTTCTGCAGTATATTTCTATTACGCAGAACATGTGCTTATACATAAAAAGGTTTTTTGTGATGTGACAGTCATCATGCTGTCTAAGCATGAGAATCTAGATCCCTTGGAAGCAGAAAAAAATGCTAAGACAACTAACTTGCAGAAAGTTTTGCAGTGTAATCTGTTCTGCATCATCTCTGTTTACTTTACTTGGACTACTGTATTTTGGAATGGCATATGTCCTCACACATCACAGATATTTATTTATTCTTGCATTTCAATTTTCTCTTGATTAAATAGTTCCTTTCCCATTGGTTGACCACAGGTTACTATATCACAAAGCCAAGTAGAAGTGCTGTTGAAAAAATCTTCTCTGAAATGATATTAAGGAGCTCTAGTAATAACCATATATATTCTCTGCCATTCATCAGAAAAGATTATTCGCTAATGTTATCTATTTTCAATCATTTCACACACAGCCACTCATTTATTCAGGAACTACTTGACATTTCTAAGCTCCTTTATACTGTGTGTTTTACGTCTGGGTAGCTGTGGCTGAATGCTGTATTCAGTTGTTTTAAAATGAGGCCAACTCTTTCCCTAGATTTATGCTCACTACTAATTATTTGAAGTCTGACCGAGTGCTGTTGAAAAGTCTTGTCTTTAAAGCTTTGGATCTGAACAGACTACATTGAACAAGTCTCTGAATTATTCTTTTTTTTATTTTCTTTTACTGGGTAAGGAGCCTCACATATGTATGAACTCTGATAAAGTCACAAAATGGGGGCAAATACAGAGCTGCAATGTGTGCTTTCTAAATGGGCTTTCCTTGAACAAGAAACCTCTGGAAAGCAAATTTCTTCATGGCAGGGCAGAAGTACAACTGCTTTTGTGCTCCATTATGCTATGACAACCTGGCTGCTCAGCGGATTGCAGGTTAGGGCAAACAGCAGTGTTTCATATGGGGAAAGGCAGGAGGAGACAGGAGCTGTGCTCTGAATTTAGAAGATGATGCAGCGGTTTACAAACCTGGTAGAGGAGCCAGCGAGGGGATCTTACACTCAGGAAGAGAGACTAGGCAGACCTGCATTTAAATTTGTTCTGAGTGCAGCTGAGTATTTCAGGTTTTATTCAATTTTCAGGATTTCACTGTTAGGAATCTTGGAATATTTTACACTTTCAGCGCTTCATTAATACCTTTCTATGAAGTCTTGTATATTTAATTTACTGATGCAGATAATCTTCTACAGTCAGAAGTCAGGCTGCAGCTCACCCAGACATAGATGAGTAATTTTAAACCCTCTTCGAGGAATTGGTAGATGTGCAGACTTCAAGTTCTGTGCAGGTTAACCAACACTCAGGACCTGGTGGGCTTGGCAATTCATACTCAGCTCTGCACTGTAGCAGCATTGCTCTTTCTCTACCTCAGCTAGTGAGTTTTCATCTAGCATGGATATAATTACCTCTGTAATTATATTTATTGCTGATTTATAATGGAAATGATCCTTCATGATCCTTCCACTTTTTTTCTTTTTTTTTTTCTCTTAGCTTTCAAGGCAGTTTGTAAAGGAAATAAAATGTTGTCACTTCTACTTTATCTGAAAGGAAACTGAGGCCAATAGCAAATGCCTGTAGATATACAGCAAGTCACTGCCTGAACTAGAAATAGCACGCAGAAATCTTGCTTGCGGACCTGGTCCAATCTTCTGAACCATGCTGCCACCACACATAGATTAAGAACTGTAGATTCTTACAAAAATTAAAGGCTAAATATTCAACAGTAGATCTAAAGTTATATTCAAAATCTTCACCTGCCAATAAAATAAATTAATGGTATGCCAAAGCTATGTATATGTGTAATTCACAAATTCTCTGCTTCAGTATATCAAAACGGAAGACAGCAAATAAAAATAACCAAATCTTTACCTTTATTCCAGAGAGGCTTAATAAAATCAGAAGCATGAACACTGTGTTTCATATGTAATCTATCTTAAAGTCCTGTAAACAGAATCTATATTACAGAAGAAAAATATAGCATTTTATCACAGAATGAAAAACACATATACTGAAAAACCTATTTGCCTCTGCTCTGACTTAGCCTCCAGAATGACATGCCTGAGGTACTATTCCTATCTGTGTTTCCTTGTAGTTCAAGAAAATCAAAATATGTATTTGAAAAAAGTAACAGATCTGTCTTACAGGATCTTGGTTCAAGGTTCAGTGTTCTTCCTACGGAGCCTCACACACCTCAAGGCAAAGCACGGAGTTGCATTTTTAATGGTGCTTTTGATACTAAGGAAAAAAACACAGAACTTTGAGCACTGTTCCTATTTCACTGTAATTGTTGAAAAATATTTAATTGTCCTCTTAACACTGCACTTGCATTGGAAGAAATTAACATTTTAAAGCAGTACTATTAATTTGTTTTGTTGTTGTTTGTTTGTTTGTTTTTCAAAAATTTTCTGTTGACTTTTAATGATTTTGAATTAAAAATAAACGTACTGTAATGTTGAATTTTTATTTGAATTCAACATATGAAAACAGCCAGGATAGGTAGCATGGAGGTTAAACAGTTATCCAGCTTTGGGGTATCAACTTTGGAGGAAGAAACTGTCAACACACTGGATTATTTCCCCAAACAAAGCTCGTTTACACCTGCTCTTGTGGGGGCAAGAGATGAAAAGAAAAGTATTTCTTTCCCTTAAGGGAACATATGCATCTTGCCAAACAACCTTCACTGAACAGTATACACGTAAGTGTACAGAGAAACAGTTCCCATGATGAGCTATTATGATGAATCAAAAGAAACTGCAGAGGCAGTACAATGGCAATTGAAGGTTTTTCAGTGGTGTCTCATATATTTGCACTTCAGAACAGAAACGAAAAACATGAAGTGACGCACAGAAGTGCACTGAAGTGTCTAAAATATGCACTGACGTTTTAAGAATATGCCCACAGAATATTAAGTAAAGACCCAAGTTCATATTGCTGCTGACTAGAACCAACTGCTATTTTACTGTAGATGCAATGAATGTCTTGAAGGTTTTGAGGCACTGAAGCACACACATGGCAAAAGATGATTCCTGCAGAGAGTTACAGAAACATAAAATATGCCAAGAGTTTAGTTTTGGGAACTGGTGTGGAAATACTTTTAATATCGCCCAGTAAACCATATGCAGCACAACAGACAGGAATGTTGCTGGTGGATGGGTATCTGAAACTTCAGATCCTGCTGCGGTAAAACACTGATATTTAATCCCATTTTTTTTCACTCTATTTTTTTCCTGCTTTGATTGTTCCTTCACAGTTTCACCGTCATTCATCTCTACAATTGGAGTGGGAAGCCTCCATTTTTATTTGATTGCTCCTGTCCCTTCAGTCTCTCCACCAAACAGTCATCCCTTACAGTATCTTCAGAGCACAGCCCTTTCTCTCCCCTCAGTGGACAAATTTACTCCTACAGTTGAAGGTCAACCCCACTCATGCTCTGTAGATATTATCCTGGACTCACTGGCTGCACCGATGCAAGTAAATTCAAGTAAGCCTGGAAACATTGCTTCCCACTGGACCAGAACCTTTTATGATAATAACTTGAGTGTTCTTTGGTGTGGATATATCCAAAACCAGGTACTGCTCTCCCAAGCAATTCCTCACCACAGCTCAGAAGCTGGAATGCCCAAGGGATCACCCCCAGTTTGCAAGCCTCTTACTTACTTGGGTCTGTGCTAATATCTAGCCACTGAGTCTGATCTGTATATTGGTACCAGAATGGTCCCTTTTAACAGTTATTTCCAGTATGCCACCTGCATTTTTTAAATCATTTAACATTTTGTGTCATGTTGCACATCTTATTCTATATTTCTTTCTACATTTTCTTTGTCACCTACAATTACCTGTGAGTGCAAACAGAGAAATTAGTAACTTCAGAAGTTAAAAACTTCCTTTACATACCTCCCCATCTTTGCTTGTATCATTTTTTAATTCCATTTCTCATATTCATCTTTGTTTCATTTTATTCTTTCTCTTCCTCTGATTTCCATGATTTTATTTACTAGTTCATTTTTTAATATCCATAACATGACTCTTAACATGACTCTTTTTTTTTTTTTTTTTTTTTTTTTTTTTTGTCTCTTTTGCCTGTATCACCTGCCCTGGTGTAACTTCTCAGCCCAAACTGTGGCTCTTTGGCCACAAAACAATTTCCACCTTCTGGGGTGAAAGTAACCTGTTCCTTAGAAACTATGAGACTTAGCTAGGAGTACATCTCATGAGACCCACTCTTCTCCCCACTCTGTAATAAGGTCTTGTTTGCCTTCCTCTGCCCCCATAACTGCCTTCTATCTTCTCAGCAATTGAGTTTCCGTTTCCTGTGAACCGTCCCCCTTTGCCCATTTTTCATTTTTACTTTGGCTGAAGAACTGCAGTAATATAAGCTCCTGCTTTATGTAGGCTACTTCTCATAATTATTCCTTCTGTCCTTTTCTCCTGTTATTCTGGAGTTGTGACGACCAGGGTCTGGAGACACCTGGATCTGGTCATTGCAAGCAGGGCCCTGGAGCAGCTGGAACAGCGACATCTCATCGACTTTGGCTGGCAGTTCTGCTGCTGCAGCCTGTGCCAGGCTTGGCTGCTACCTCATTTTACAACTGAAAAGCTGGCTGGGAACTGAGCTACCATGAGTGGCACTTAAAAGTCTGAATGCATATCTGTGATTTCCAATCTGTAAGGATTTTCACGTAGCTAAAAAATTCAGAATATCCAGAAAGGACTATTAGACGGTTTAAGCAAACCTGGTCTATGTTTAGGGCTTGTAAGCCTTCCAGAAATGCTACTAAAGAGTGAAAATAACGTATTCTGGCCTTCTCCACAGAACAGACTAACACATTTCACTCGTTTACTCTACATTAAGCCTGATGCTTATATTTGGCTACACTATAGAAAGACATCTGATGTGTTTTTTGAGGACATAAAGAGATAAGAGGTTATCACTCCTCCAGTAGTTTGCTTCAGTGGTTAATGGCTGATAATAGAGGCTCTAAAGATTTAAGCTTCATTCAGCTTTCAGGCCCTGGTTTTGCAATAATTTCAACTGCTGTCTGAAAGAGATTGCTATGATTTACTTATTTTATTTATTTAGATTTTGTATTCTATAAACATGTTATATAGATGGTGGAAAGTCTTTCTGACAATCTGAAAAAAAAACAGGGTCTCAGTAATTGCTTTCACCATGATATCACTACGAAAGCTCATTTTCAGTTGCCTGTCCAGCATAAATAACTCATGAGTTATTTCCAGTCGCTGACTTTCAGAGTGAATATTTTCTGGCATATTCTTTTAAGAGATACGTAAATAATTTGATTAGCAGGTGCACAAAATCTTTTCAGATTCTACAGATTAGTAGGACATTGTAGTAATGATAAAAAATGATATGTAATGAAAAAAATACATCTAAAACAGGTATACTGTATATTTGCAATGCTCAGAAGTTACAAATAAGAAAAAAAAAATGATTTATTGTGCAAATTAAAACCATTACTTTTCTGCTGCTTTCCAAAAGGTCAGTTGATACTCCAAAGGATTTTTTTTGCAGTATTGCCTATATACATCAGTGTATACAAAAACATACCTAAAAAAGAATAAAGCTTTAAAAAAAAGCTTTATTTATTTTTTATTTTTCATTAAAAAAAAAAAAAGTACGTCAGAGCTGGGAGGTTAAAATGACTAATTTGCAAACATTTGATTCAATACCTACAGGCAGTTAAGAATGTATTATTCATAATTTTTGACTATGTTATGAAGCTACTTAAATAAATGAATATAAAGCCAGGTTAAAGTGTATCCATTAACTAAAATATGTTATATTTGGCACTCCATAAACTCACAGTTAACATTAAGATCACTGAAAAAAAAGTTTAATTTGACCAAAATTAACTGGAAAAAAAATGAATTTAAAAAAGCCTGTAGAAGTCTCATGCTAGGCAGTGAAACTTAGGGGACACACCTCCCTCTGGAGATGGAAAAGACAGCTTCCATCAACTCACTAGTGTATTATTAACTATTGTTATCAGTTACTGCTGTGATTAAAATAATGTGGAGTAAAAAGAAATAGGACACATATTTAATGGTATTGATAAAATGAGACATTCAGTTCTTCATTTACATACCACCACCCAGCTCATTCTCTGAAAGCAAAGAACTTAGTTCATGGACTTATATAATTTACTTATTTTTTAAAAAATTGTCAGGGAGCCATTACCATACTTCTGAAAGCTTGATTTCACAACCATGAGCTTGTAACATAGATTTAAAATAGTAATACGATTAATTTTATTTAAAGGCAGATGCTATTATGAAAAGGTTGTATGGGCTGGTTCTTGCATCAGTTAATGTGTTTTGTTTTTTTTGTGTGTGTCTATAAATATTAGACAAAGCCTTATATTTTCATGTGTAGCTATATTTCTATCAGTTTAGTCAAAGATGTTCAATAAGATCATCAATAGATGCTACTAGATGCATTCAGTTTGCCAAGCAGTACTCAGGTGAAACTCTATAAAGGCAAAAGCAAAACCTTTTTGAAGAAAGCAACTAAGTTAATGCAAAAAAAAAACTGTATTTTAAATGTTGAATCCTACTACTAAGAGCAACAATTAAATAAATTGTAAATTTGTAAATATATGCCTTTTACAGAGGGTTACCCAATGATTAATATTTAAATGAATTTTAGATTGTAATAGTGTTTACTTCTAAGTAGCTTTGAACACTGTAGATTAAAATAGCCTTATTGCAGATCTATTGCAGATCTATTACAGATCTTTCAAGATCACTGTGTTAGCCTGTAAAAAATCTGTAACTCATTGCACTGATATGCTTAGAGTAATAAAATGCAAATAATTTATCAAAAATCAAAGATCTACCTGAGCTTTGCTGGTTCCTTTAGAGAAAGCTTTCCTGTAGCTACAGCTCATATGGCTAGTATCACATCTATAATAGCTTTGGGGTACCTAAATGAAATGACTGTGAACCAAATTTCAGTTTAAATAATCAGGTTCAGCCTGTATCAGAGGTCCAAAGAGTGGTTCATGCTGAGGCCTCTGAAACTAAAGTGAGATTCCTCAACAGCTCAGCCACAATAAGCCCATGTTATGCACTCAGAGCTGGTATTAATGATTTATTAACTATTTATAAATTATATATGTGTCCCCTTAATACAGTGTAATCTTTGTGGATATCATGAATTTCATGTATATTTTGAACTGCAGATTGGACATTCAGCAAAAAGGCAAAGTGTGCAAATACTAAAATGGCTATTACTTGGCAGCACACTCAGTCAGTATCACCTGCGTATCCTCGCAGAGAGCACAGGGGATGGACTCACTCCATCACAGCCTCGTGATGGGTTAACTGCTCAGACAGGCTGCCTGTGCACGCTACATGCTCAGGTGCTGGCACAGTGCAGGGTTGTCCCTGACCCAGACACATCATGCAAACACACAAGTGGAACTGGAAGTGTTTCCCTGTCACAGAGGCACCGCCTGATGCTGCATATCTCATCTGCAATGTAAATAGCTGTGACTTCACCTGAGGATTTTTCATTGAATACTTCACAATGATTGTTTACAAGATCTAAGCTATGCATACTTTGATTGAAGATTTGCCAAGATTTTAAACTCAAAAGGGTTGTAAAGTGAGCCAGCTGTGTGCTCTGGCAGCAAGGAACCTTCTCGTCATCTGCAATGGCAGCAGTGCAACCAGGAGGTTGAGGGGAGAGATCCTTCTCTTCATTCAGCTCTCACAACAGCACTCTGGAGTGCTGTGTTTGTGGCTCCCTGGCACAAAAAAGGACACTGACAGACTGAAGCAGGTCCAGTAAGGAGAGGCTAAGAGAGAGGGGTCTCTTCAGCCTTAAAAAGAGAGACCTTACTGCTGTCACCTGCTGCTTAAATGGTAGGGTGTAGAAAAGATGGGGTCAAATTCTTCTCAGAGGTGCACAGTGGAAAGATAAGCAAAATACACAAGTTGCAGCATGTGAAAGAAACTATTTTCCTAGAAGAGTGGTCAAGCACTGGAACAGGTTGCTCAGGGAGGCTGCACATACTTAACCCTTGGACATATTCAAACTTGGCTGGACAAAATCCTGAGCAACCTTATCTGCCTGAAGCTGCTTGAGTAGAAGGTTGGACTAGATGATCTGCAGTTTTCTTCTGCAAAAAAATGATTCTAAATTCAAAAGATTACAAGTACATTCAAAGTAATTGTTTCAAATACAGAGAAAGGGTCTCAAAACTACACAAAATATCTATGTATACTGACAAAAAGAATAAAGTAGAAATAAAAATGCCAACCACATGCCGTAGGTAAAATATCTACTTCATTGCCTCATTCCCACTGAGAACAGATAATCTGTTTGTCTAAAATTTTACGTAATACTAGAACAGTAGAATAAATAAAAGAAACACCAACATATGTCATTAATATTTTGAAAATACACAGATTTCCACTTTGAATCTCTTTGTTGCAAAATTGAAAATTAGGTCAGTCTGTAAATTCCACGGCTAATTTAAAGTATTAGAATCTAAAGCAAATCCTTCTTAATCATCTTAAAATGTCAAACAAATAAGTGTATTCTGAACATCTGTCATATCATATCTGAGCCAGATGTATTATAATCTTGCAGCTACTGAGGAATCCTGTAGAATTTTTCCTCCGCTAGTTCATAATATGATACAAACTACATGGAACTGAATATCTCCAGTGTATAGACACTATATATATATAGACACTATATATATAGATATATATAAAATCATTTACACTGATAGAGATATAACTTTCTTAGAAAAGTTTTGAGCTGGAAAACAAATTGCTTGCAACCAGTGTTTCATATAAAGCTTGGAGCCATACTCAGAGGGCAAATTTCTGTCAAGAGATAAATTGTCCACAGTTAATCAAAAGTTCAGGAATTACATATATTCATTAAAGACATTATTCATAAGACACTAAACAGAAGAATTGGTGAGAGAATTGGCAGTTGCTCCTAGTTGTGTCATTTGCTTTTCAATGACACTCATGGAAAGGTGGGTTAACAGACACGCCAGTGGTGCTGAGCCTGGTGCTGTCCCATGCAATGACACGTCACAACTCACTCCAAGGCTGGAACAGATCTATGTCACTTTTCAGCTATGCTCTTAACCCCTGGCTGGTTTGGATGTTGGCACGATCCCTTCCTAAATCAAGAGCCCAGAAATTGTTACATACCAGCACTAAGAGGCTATCCAGTGTTGAACAGGTCTCTCGTATAGTGTTGCAGCTCCTTTTGTAACAACTTTCTAAATTATGTCATGTCCCCTAACATGGGATTTGTTAAAAGGAGATTGGAAAGGAAAATTACACTGCATCCCCAACCTAATAGGCTGTCTAGCAGAATGAGTCCCAGTTATCACATTCACAGGATGGAAGTACAGAGTGGGAGTTAAAAAAGTTTCTTTTCAATCTTAGTATTTAATTTTAAAGCTATTTTTTTTTCCTGTTATGTGATTTCTGTTAAATTTATGAACTGGACAAAGATGTAGCTAGCTTCTGAATGTAGAGATAAATGTATAACTAGCTCAGTCTGTCCTAAAAGGAAATTGCAGACTTTTCCTACTTCTCCACAGAATTGGAAGCCAGTCTATAAGTAGCTATGCAAATCTTTAAAGAATATATCAGTATTTGAAGCTCAAGAAATACTCAGATGCTTAAGTGCCTAAAAAAATTTCAGAAACCAAGTTCTGTGAAACAGAAACCACATGCAGTAAGTGAAGAGTGGCATTTTCTAGGCCTTCCACTAAATTTCCGTGTCTACAAATTGCCCTGAAAAAGTGATGTCTTTTTTCCTCACCTTCAGTTTGGTGAGGGAGTACCATAAAGTGTCTTAATGATTTCCAAAAACAGCTTCTTCAGCTCTGTAATGGGGTAGACACGTCACATCCCTAAGGAAACAATGCCAGGATTAAGTTGGTCTTCTAAAAAATTTCTCAGCTGTCTGGCTTAATATAGAGAGATTTGCAAAAGATAGAGAGAGGTCTGCAAAAGAGTGCAGTTGGGCTTGCTGAAGGGAATTCAGACCGCTACTAGTGCCCTTTAATAGAATAAGCATAGCTCAAATGAAAATGTGCACACAAATAAGCAAAAAATTGGCTTGGTCTCTTCCCTACCATAATCCCACAGTATGCGGAGTGTATTACTGATTATCATGACCTGACACAGTGAAAAGAGACTAGCAAAATGAAGTCAGACATCAGTAGCAGGCTCAGGAGTAATGTTCAGCACCTACATCTTGTTAATGTGTGGGCAAAGCTTTATTGAAGCCAATGTGCTATCTGAAAAATGTGCTGCATTGTGAAGGCTTTTTCCTGTTTAAAACTAAAGGCAGTGGAAACCAACGGGTGGATATCTGTATAGCTGAAAATATAAAACAAACGTGAATTTGGAAAACTGCATTTCTCTTCAGTAAAAGACAGGCTTGGAGTGGCACAGCAGAGTGTGCAAAAACAAACAAACAAACAAAAAAAAACGGTTGTATGAGGTATAGACTGTCTCAGGAAGCTAATTTAATCTTAATATGAGGCACAGACATCTGTCAAGCCTGTAAAATTGGAAACAGATGCACGCTCTAAAAAATCCACTGTAGGATGAACAGCTGGCTTACGTGACATTGCTCCAAACACACAAAAGGAAAAGCAAAAGGTAATCAAATAAATGAAATGGGTGGATTCGGAACAAGGAAAAATCTTACTTTCCAACATAGCTGAGAAAAGCATAAACTTGATAGAAATGAGATAAAATGGAAAATTCCATGGGTTGTAAGGCATTTCATTAACACCAAGATTATTTCTCCACCAGTGGAAATATTAAGGCAAGCCTCAGATAAAAGCGTGTTTTTTTTCAAAAAGCTACTATGGTGAGATTCAAAATAGGTTTGTAATGCCTCCATTAAATAAAACGTATACAATGCCCTGAAGCTTTTTTCATATGCTCAAGTGAAAAAGACCAAAATAAATAAATAAATAAAAATAGGTTAGGGTGGCTCAGGACCAAGGAGTTTATTAAAAAAATCACTAATTTGGATCTCCACATGTCTAATTTACTAAATTTCCATCCCATGCTGGTTATGTTTACTTCCATGCATTCATATGCACTGATTTTCCTACTTTACGGTCTTAGAGAAAACAGAATATTTTGGATCCATTCTATAAATGGACCATGCAATTTTTCATTTCTTTTACGTCTTACCTCTAAATAAGTCATGGAGCAGACATACAGACAGGTCCAGTTACCAGGACATAATGTTCATTAAAAAACAATATTCCATTTCTGTTAATTTGCTTCAAAAAGTAAGGCTGGGAATAAATAAATAAATAAATAAATAAATAAGCTCATATGATTCTACTCAGTGACTGAAATTTTTGAATTCGGGGGACATGCAGGTTCTGTGGTACATCCTCATTTGTTTTCACCTTGACATTATGCTAACCTTTCATTCTTCCACAGATTCTTGATTTGTGTTTACCTCAAAGTTGTCTGCTACTCTTTCAGCCATGTGTTAGTGTGCATAAAATTTGGCCTGCTTATTCCAGTTACTTCAGCTAAGCTAAAATAGGTATTTCTTTGTCCCATTGCTAAATATATCTGACATTTCATAACTTTTGCATGTTTTATTCCATAATTTTAATTACCTTCTTTAAGTCAGAATTCCATGTGTAATAATTATATTCAGCAGCTGAAATTCATGTTAACAATTTAGGTAACCATTATAATACCACCGTAAAGCAATAATTCTATGGGTTGTATAAGAATGTAATGTAAAAGCAAGTCCGTAAAGCAATAATTCTATGGGTTGTATAAGAATGTAATGTAAAAGCAAGTCCTTGTTTTTACCACTGAGTGCTCTCTAAAGATTTTATTACTGCATATTTGCTCGGGCACCTGTGCTTGGATGTCATCCTACAGCATTGCTACCCGGAGCTCCTAAAAAATAAAGGAGTATTGGCAGACAAACTGAAGTTGATAGTTTTTTACACTGTAGTTTGTGAAAGGATAGTACAATAAAAGCAAGCCTTTCCTCAGTAGACCTAAAGTTTATACTAGAGTCTGCAGCTCCTCCAGGAACATTCTATAACTCAAAACATTTTGAAGAAAAAACAAAACATTATATAGTATTCCACAGAGCAATAATCTTTGCTAAAACTAAATTAAGATTTAAAGTACATCTTAATAATTAATAGGTTAAAAATATGACAAATATGCTGTAATTATGCAAAAGGTAGCATTAGAAAGCCCCAAATCTCATAAGTTTACACACAGTTGTTACTTACTCTGAGATGGATTAACTCCGTGATGGGGAAAGTGTTTCTAAAATCCATTGTTGTGTTTTGTTATTTGTTTGTTTAAATTCATTTAATCAACGTCATAACTATTTACAGAAGACGTAAATAATTGATTTAAGATATATGCTATCATTAGATAAAAGATTTATGGAAACTGGATGCTTTATCAAACGTTGATATAATGATTTTTTTCTTATACAAATTCTGTCTTTGGATATATCTTTTTGTCTAAAGATATATTAATTAATAACTTGTAAAAGAATAGTGACAAGGAAGGGTGGTGCCTAGTGCCAGGACAAGAGGCAAGGGGCACAAACTGGAACACAGGAGGTTCCACCTGAACATCAGGAGGCACCACTTTCCTGTGCAGCTGATGGAGCACTGGAACAGGCTGCCCAAAGAGATTGTGGACTGTCCCTCCCTGGAGATATTCAAAAGTCTCTGAACATGGTCCTGGGCAATCTAGGTGGCCCTAGTAGAGGTCCCTTCCAACCTAAACCATTCTGTGATTATGTGAAATCACACATGAAATATCAATTGCTCAGGTGTATAAAAATCATATCAAAGTACTTAATGTTTTGTTTTGTTTTTATAATTCAGCATTCAGTTCTGCTCATTGTAACTCAGAACTAACTTCTGGTATCTTTTCTCTTATAACTTTATTTTTAATATATTTTCTCATCTGCTTTTTGCAATCAGTTTTAAGGCATCAGGACTGGGTATATATACAGTTCACCGTTGTCTCCCTTCCCTGAGGTTCATACCCAGCAGTTCGTTGATGTGAAATACGTGGGTAGTCCTGGGAACCAAACCCACATAACTCTCTCTTTTGGGATGAATCAACCATCCTGGATCAAGGGAGTCAAGCTCTGTCTCTTCCCCTTCTTCTGGCTTAACAAAGGTCTTTCCTGCAACTTACGACTTTCCACAGGGAGGCTGAAGCATCCTTTCCCTGTCTCTTCCTTCCGTGGTTATGGTGCTTCATCAGAAGTGGAAAAATATGGATTCAAATTCCTGAAGCTCAGAGGTTATAAAATCAAAGTGCATTTTGCTGCAGCCTCTAGAGCACAGTAGTTATAGACAGGGAGCAAAAAAAATTAGATGAGCCCGTTTGCTAGTCTTTCCCGCAGGAGACTCATATGCTACTCGTAATTGCAGTACTGCAGTTTTTCTGATTCCCAGGCCTTATTTACCAGATTAACAGAACCAGAGAAAAACCGTGGAAGTGATCTGGAGGTGTAAATGAGGCTGTAATGTGGCAGGGACGTTTGGGGTGGAAAGGGCAGAAGACTCCCCATAGAAATTCCTCCTGCCAGCCACCAAAATGCCAGCCTCCTGCTAGGTGCCCAGAGGGAACTGGGGAGGGAAGGAAAAGCAAGAAGCAAGCTCAGCACCTTCATCCCTCCCACTCCATTAATATCAGGATATTTTCGTGCCCACAGCTGCGTTACTATACTTGCTCTTTCTTGTGTTGAGTCTAGTGAGAGTTACATCTCCCAGGACATGGGGAATTTGTCATGTACAATCAGCAGGGGCATCAAAAATGGAAGTATCCTGATTTGACAAACCACAGAGCTTAAACTACTCGGTTTTCAAAAAGAAAT
This sequence comes from Anser brachyrhynchus, assembly GCF_964034855.1. Classification (NCBI taxonomy): domain Eukaryota; kingdom Metazoa; phylum Chordata; class Aves; order Anseriformes; family Anatidae; genus Anser; species Anser brachyrhynchus. Next base: position 53,339,102 of record NC_137694.1, on the reverse strand, counting down.
GTAAACAAGATGTCACATAGCTAATTTTCAGGCTAGACCTCAGCTCTAAATAATTTTCCTTTACAAAAATTTATCTTCACAGTAAAGGGGAAGGACATTTTCCAACAAATACCTTTATTCCTTACATATTATTTTCTTCACTACAGATTTCACTCACAAAATCCACACTATTTTTTGACATCTGTATCAGTGAAGATCTTTATAACAGTATTAGCAACGCTAAGTATCAGACACATCTGTGGGAAAGTATATAACAGTATTTCCTGGTTTACGGTATCAGGAAGTATGTATCATTTTAAGTTGCAAGTTCTCTTTCTGTTGTCCTAAATATTGATTATCATCAAACTGAAATACTGATATATATCCTTAGTACACATACAGATGCTATCAATTTGCTAAATGAAGGAAATACATGACTGTCTTCTTCAACAAGTACCTGTGTGCACCTGTCTCCAGACTCCTTTCATATATCTATATTTACAGCTTTGTATCTGTTCTGGTTTTGGTTGGGATAGAGTTCATTTTCGCTATAATAGTTGGTATGGTGCTGTGTTTTGGATTTGTGATAAAAACAGTGGTGATAATGCACTGATATTTCAGTTGTTACAGAGAAGTGCTTGCACAGTGCCAAGGACTTTTCAGCTTCTCACACTGCCCTGCCTGTGAGGAGGCTGAGGGTGCACAAATTGCTGGGAGGAGACACAGCCAGGACAGCTGGCCCCAACCAACCAAAGGGATATACCATACCATATGGCATTGTGCTCACCAATAAATGCTGAGGGACAGAGGGCGTAGGTGGGGACACTTGTAGTGATGGTGTTTCCCTTCCAAATTAACTATTATGCATCATGATCCCTGCTTTCCTGGAAGTGGCTGAACACCTGCCTGCTTATTGGAAGTAGCAAATTAATTCCTTGTTTTGTTATGCTTGCATGCACAGCTTTTGCTTTACCTAGTAAGCTCTCTTTATCTCAACTCATGAGTTCTCACACTTTTACCTTTCCAATTCTCTACCCCATTCTACTGTGAGGGAGAGAGTGACTGTGCAGGGCTCAGCTGCCTACTCGGTTTAAACCACAACTCTCGCTTTCAAATTATGTTGTACATTTAAAGTACTTCTCATGTAGTTGTTAGGACTTGTTGGTACTCACAGAATGAGTAATCCTCAAGAAAAGTCCCCACATAGCTTAACCATTCAAACCACTGACTAGAAGGTTTGATATTTGCAGGGGGGAAGGGCAAACAGAAAATGGAGTGGAATGAGAATTATACCACATAGCAATAAACATGGATGCAAGTATCAAGATTATGCCTAGATTATGCTCATGTATATATATATATATATATGAATATACACACATATGTTTATATGTAAATATGGATGTATATATGTATATACATGCATACAGTCCCACTTTCTATGAATTAAAAAGTTGATGTACTATTCATGCAAGAATATAATCATTCTAGAGTTTAAATTAATGGCTTTAGTAATTAAAGGGCTGTTATGGTTGAACATTCTTACATTTAACCATACAGAACACATTTAAGAAAAAAAAAAATCTGTGGAAGGTAACGAAAGCTACTACTACATGGAAACAACCATAATATGCAAGGAATCTTTGATTTTCTGTGTGATAACATCCTTTGTCTTCGGTTGAACCAACCTTCAATTCATGCTTGACCCATTTTTGAAAGAATTTCACATCATAGTATATTTAAAAGTGCTACAGCCCTGAAAGGCATTTTTAACTGCAAAAACTGTATCACAAGACATTTCTATAGTATTATAAAAATATTAATAAAATGTTGTTTTTTATAAATAAACAACATGAAGCTAAATGTTTGTCACTTATCTACAGTATTTTTACCCTATAGAATTTGGCATCTTTTTTGCATTTTGACAATCATTCAGATTCCGTGAGAGTAGAGAATAGGTTTACTGCAATAGCTAAGACCACTTCTGCCTTACACATGTAAACATCCTTGTAAAAAACATAGGGAATATCAATTCATTGCACTGAAGTGCTGATGAGAGCTTTAAAATGTCTGATTATGCTTTTGTCAAGGTCAATCTTTTGTTATCTTATAGAGAATGCTAAATTTAACGTTTCATGTCACAGCTGTGTACTTCTGAATGTATTGCAGCGTCTGCTTTGCACAAACGCTTTGCCAAGTGCAAGCAACCTGTCACACAAAGAGCAGCACAAAGGAATAAGCATGCCTTTCATTTCCCATCTAGTTGAATCTGCATTCTGCTTACCTGTCTTCAGTTCAGCCAGCTTCTCTTTTAAGTTATTTTCTAAAGCAAATTGGTTCAATTCCAGGTTTTCTGATGAGAACATTTTAGGATGAGATGTTTTTACTTAAGTTGGAAATTCATTTTTCTATTAAAAACAAGAGCAGGCATTGAAGCATTTTGTCTTTCCTCTATTTACAAATTTTTCAGTTTGAATTATCCCTTTCTGAAAGAGAGATATAGAAAACATGGACTCTTGATACTAATAAATATTTCACATCACTATTGGTTTTATGTTAACCAAAATTTCCTTTGCTCCATTTCTCTTTTTAACTGCATTACTCCAGGTTGGGTAACAAAAATAAAAATGCCTTTGAAGTGTGAGTATAATATTGCTCCATATTATTGCTCTAAAATATTAAGTAAATATTTTTAAATATCATAGATTGACTCAAAGAATATTCCTGTAATATATTCACTTCTGTGATCTTTTAATGCGAGAAGTTCAGATGTTTAACCCCTATGAAGCATACTGAGCAACTATCCAAAGCTTGCTTGCAGTTGCAAACCAAATAAACAGAGGTTATGTAAACATGGAGCAACTTTTGATTTTACTTAGTAACTTTTCATTAATGGTTGGTCATATTAATAATAAGAAGTAGCTCAGCTCCCCTACTCCCAATCTGCACTTGGAAGCATAGACAAAAGTTATCTTGTTATAAACTGTATTTACTTGAAACCGTGTTTGTGATTTCTACTTTCCAAACTGAGGGGTGAATTAACACAACTTTCATTTAAATGAGTGACTAATCGATCAATTAGCCTTCCTTACAGCTACCAGTAACATGAAGTGTGTTTTAACATTTAAGTTAACAGAATCAAGTAAGCACACTGAGATAAAGACCAGAAAAGTCACGACTGAATAGGTTATTACTCTACAAGTTTTCAGTTTGGAAGGAAAAGTAGTGAGACCCTTTTTTGCCAGCATAGGTTGCTCAGGCACAGTATGTGGTACAAAGTGTATTTCATTTTCATGAAGAGATTCTCGGTATCTTATTTTAGGATATCAGTTTGGGTTTTCATAAGAGCCACTAATTTTCACGAAGTTTAATCTGGGATGTAAGGACTGTCTTTAACAAATCACTCATGAAGAGTTTTCCCAAGTCACGTCAGTGGCATTTTTGATAGTCTCAACAGGGGGAACAAGCTGGAACATGCCTATCTCCTAAGACTTCCTCCATCAGCTTCGATGAAGACTTCTGCAATGGAGATTCACTGCAGGCTGCAGGGGCTGTGAGCTGGGGCCTGTGCCACCTCTGCTAAGCCTGGCTTTTGTTTGTGGTGGAAACCACAAACCTGGGATGACAGATGCTGTCCTCGCTGCGCAAAGACATTTGATCAGACATATTTTAGGCCTGATTTAGTGTGTCTGCTATATATGTTAGCCAATATGTATATTAGCGAGCTACCCACTATTTGAGCCACCAGCTCATTTAGCAGCCTGCAAGCAAATCGGCCTAAAAAGCTAAATTTTGAAAGTTCTCAGAGAAAAAAAGCCCCCATCTCTGAGCTTCCTCATGTGAACTCTAAGATCTCTTAATTTTTGTCTTGTGATTAAAAGAACATTAAATTTAAAATGGTAAAGCTAACAGTATCAAATTTATTAGAATTTTTAAAATACGTATCATAGAGAAAGTCAAATTATTTTGATTTTCTTCCAGATATAGACAATAGAAACTAAGCAAGAGCTACACAATAACTTAAACCAAATCCTGACAGTATTTTGTGTCTGTCCTATTCCCTGATATAAATATTTCAGATGAAGAATTAAATGCAAAATAAATACTGTCTATATCTTCATTTCAGAGCTTTCAGAATTGAAGATTGGATAGAATTTGTTCCCATCCAACTTTAATAGGCTTTAATAGCCAACTGAATAGGCTCCTAAGTTTCTCTATAACATGCTAAAATGGATAAATCCTCCCTAATGTTAACCATCAGAAAGTATGGTCCTAATTATATGTATGTGTATACATACATACATACATATATATATATATATAAAACTACCAGGCTTTTTTTTAGACTCTTAGATAGTAAATGAGAGGAATAGGTACTTCTGAAGGACAATTAATCTCATCCTAAGATATGTAAGATATATTGCCCTCTGGAGGTGTTCATATGCTTCATGGCAAAAAGTTTTCGATTTTTCAAATTACTGGAAGACTAACTGGAATTAGTTTGGGCTTGATGAAGCATGAACCTCCTACAGTGTGTTTTGAAATTCTCTTTTAATAAACATATACATATTATATGTATTAAATGCAATGACTTTCATATCATCTTAAGCAATTCATTGGTGGCTGATTTGAGGCTGTGGTAAAAAAGCTTTTTCTTGAAATGTTTGCATTTTGCAGTGTGCCACATTGTCATACAGCATGAAAGCTTCATTACAATAACAAAATTCAATGGAGAAAGCATTTAGTATATGTTCTTCCATATCATTAGCTAATCATAATTCAGTAATTTAATTGTCTATGGTCTCATGGGGTAAAAGTGAAACAGTAACAAAAATAGCCTTCTGGTGACAGTATGGATTAACTGATGTTAAAGAACAGAAAACTTACCTTCTTACAGAACAGAAGTTCTAAAAATATGGAAACTGTACCACTAGTAACTTCAAAAGTATTACTTCTTACCTAAGTATATTTCTTACATAAGTCCTGTGCCCACTGAACTTAAAACCATAAAGCAGGAGCCTCATCAGTAGTATGCATATGCACGTGTAGATTTACCTTATATTCATTTTTCAGGAGCAGCCATCATATTCTGTGACCTTTGTTGCCATTCTTTAGATCACAATTCATGGATCCAATGAATTCTACACACAAAATAAAACTTTTTTTACATAAGTTGCGAGAAGAAATTTTAAAAAAAAAAAAAAAGAAATCTTCCTCCTGACAAAGTGATGTTACAATAAAAATGAGAGCAGTGATGGCCATTTATTTTAATGCTATATGATTAAGCAATCCCAGAAACTGTGACAAAAATGAAAACCGTAACTAGCAGTTTCCGAGATAACTGTTATTTCATTTCAATGCAGTCTGAGTCCTATGCATGACGGAACTGCCTTACCACGCTTGCCGGAAAAGCTGAAGGGACCATTCCAACATAGCTGAAATGAATACTGATGAAAATTATAAAAGCTCTCTGTTTAAAGATCCAAAGTAATTTACATGTACATTCAATAGTCATTAAAAAATTCAGGTAAAGATTTAGTTTTAATTAACACTGGTGAAATAGTCAGGACCTTATTAGTATGTCAGGGGAATATTACTGGAAGGGTAATGCCTCTATCTAGAAGTCATGAGCAGATAAAACCTTATTATAATTAACCAGTTCTTTCTTTGTATTAACCCAACAACATTACAGTAAGTAATGACATTGTTGACAGAGTAATATGGAGCTGCATTGGTGACACAATCTCATTAATATTTCTTTATTTAACTTCTAAAACAACATAGCTGCTTGTTTTCATCTAAGCAGGTATACACAACCTTTATATTATACATGGAATATGCATGTATATATATATATGTACACATGCTATACAATTTGGCATGCAACATTTGCCTTATTTTTTATGATTAATAAACATGTTTAGTGAAATAAAGGAAACGTTATTCTGAAAAAGAAATTCTGCAAGCAAAAGAAATCATTAAGACTCATTAAATCATTAAGAAATCGTTTTTGTTTAGTGCCAAAACCAGCAGAGGAACTGCAGGGATTTTTTAGTATCCTCAGAATTTCCAGATAGACTCTGTGTAGCTTCATGGTAGAGGTGTTAGGAAATTAAAGAACTGTGAAGTGCCACTAAGAAGTGGAAACGCTAAGGAATTGATGGATAAAATTACTTTTTAGTACCTCAGCCTTGTCCCATGTAAAAGATTTAAAGATTGAGGGGACTCCTATTGGTATGTTGAAGATAATAGGTCCCCAGAGACAGATTTTATGATTCTTTTACAAAATGGTCCAATTTCATGGTCTTCTTATTACACTTAAATGAAAAATGTCTGTTACGTTACATTAATAAAATTACAGGCTGCTGTGTAAAATCCATCCCTTTGTCTATCTTCAGTAACACAGTAAGTTCATTTCAGAACTGCTTTAAGTGCCTATTTTGATTTAGACTATTTTATTTATTTTAGAAGATGTTTAGGTAAAATGAAATGTGTTCAAGATAATTCGTTTAATGTCTTTTTCCATGCCTGGAATAATCTGTTTGGTCACAGAGAATTATACAGCTTTTTGTTGTATTATATATCAACATGTTAGTCAGCTAATTTCCTGTTCTAGAGTATTCGAAATGACATATTTAACATGTTCTATATTTGCTAGTTCTGTGTTTAGACTTTGTGTAAAACAAAGCAGTAAATCCATTAAGAAGATGATTGTAATTATATGCAGGTAAAAACATGGCTTTAATTTACTGGTGAAGACACATGCCATGCACATTGGAAGATATACTGCACATTTATTTATGAAGTACATATTAATGTACATACTATTGGTGTGATAAGAAACTTTGTATTAAAAAATGCTTACAATAATCCTTTAAATCAACATCTGTGGAGCCTAAGTTTACTATCATTAGTACAAAGAATTATAAATGTACATTTCTATATATGTTTCTAAGCTTGCATCCTACATAAAATTTACAACATAACTTCTTCCTGAGTTTGCAGGTATGCCAAGCTTATAGGCATGCACACACTATATACACCTATTTGCATAGTTAATGTATTAAATCTTAGAATCATCAAGGCTGAAAAGGATCTTCAAGACCATCAAGTCCAGCCATCAACCTGATCTACTGAGTCCCATCACTAAACCATGTCCCCTAGTGCCACAATGAATGCATATGTATATGGCACCCATGTAAGTGAAGTTGCAGATCATGGGTTTTTAATTTCATAGCACACTCCCTTTAAAGGAAAACTCAGATGAATAACTGCAGTTTCTAAATGCCCACCATTGTCTAATAATAGCTTGAAGTTACAGAGTGGGACTACACAATAAAACTGACAGTGAGGTTGCTGGGAGACTACCCTAAAATAGTGCATTGTGTTAGCCAAGGAACCACAGGTGTCTGCCATGGGATGGGAACACTGTCTCTGAAAACAATTAACTTGTGCAATGATGACCAGAAAATCAAAAGCCCTCTTTGTCACATTATGCTTATTGTCAGCTGCTCTCTATGCTGGTCCTTCACAGCCTCCTAATGGATTTTGTATCTTGTCAACAGCCTGAGTTCATATGGTTTTTTGTTTTCACAGAAACTGTATTTGTTCCTTACATGAATAATTCCTGGAATTCTAGTACATTAGATGAACAGGAAAATACATTTAATATTTCAATTGAAAGCTTTTTTTTTCAGATTCTATAAAATATGGATAAGAATTTTATGACTACAGTTGTTTCCCAAGAAAATTTCCACACAGATACAAAGCCATTTTCTTCTGCAAATGTCTTCCTAAATTTTCTACAAGTCTTAAGCTTCATGAAATTTATGCAGTAAGATACATATTTGGACAAAAATATGCCTAAAGGTAAGCCTTCATGTTTGTCTGAATTCAGTAAAATTGCGTATTAATTTTATTGACAGGATAGTAATACTGGTCATGCTGTAAAGCTACTGAGGAAGCAGAATGTCTATTGACAATTTATTCTTTGAGCTTCTGATGGATTGTGAAGGATGAGTATTTCCAGATCATAGTCTGGAAATGACACAAACGGTATGCCTGGTACTGAAAAGTAAATAGAATAAAAGAATGTAGGGGTTTCAGTTACAAAGATGCATTCAGGTAGATTACGATTTACTGCACAAGATGCAGGAAGGAGGTAGCATCATCTATTCGGCAGCAATTGTGTTTATATCATTCCATACTTCTTCCAACCCTTACCACCCTGCCTCCTCATTGTTCCTCAATGTAGTGTACACAGTGCATCTTGTATTGCTTTAACTCTAATGATATGCACAAAGAAAAACATTCCTCCTTGCTTTCATCACAGACACAACTCCACTTATATTAAAATAACTACCGTGGCATTGTTTACTGCCTTATCTGAACTGTTATACTAATACATAAAGGATCTATTAATGCAAGTACATTATTAAATATACAAAAGCAATAAATATTTCCAGTAGTTAAATGGTCCAAAATTACTACACAGACAAAGGCAAACCTCAGGAATTGCTCTGGATTAGTGCCTGACTGCAAGGAGGAGGAGAAAAGGTGGCAGAAAGGGGAGTACCTCCTGCTTCTCCACTAGAAAGTGAAAGAAGCCATAGGTTTCCAGCTCTGTGGGCTGGTTGTGTGGCACAGTTTGTATCAATGCAGACAATTTTTTTTTTTGACCCTAAACAGGTTGGCTTCCTACACATTGCCCAGTAGCCCGAGCTGCCCTCCAAACATGTCCAAAACAGTGCCAGGCATTGCTGGCAGGCCTGGGTAGAGCCAGGCTGGGCAGTGCTGAACTGCACAGGTGAGAACAGGTCATCATCCACACCTGCGCCACAGTCCTGCTTAGTTTGAACTGAAACTAGCATGAGCCTCACTTACTACCACAGAGGAGCCAACAGTTACAAAAGCTTACACACAAAATTGCATTTGTACAATTAAAATCACTTCAAAAATCATATAATTCATCTTTATGTGAAGTTTTTAAAATCAATACAACCTAAATGAAAAGGATTTAGGAAAGTTTCACATTGCTTTATTTTGACTATCCAGCTTAAGGGCAAAATTATGTGCTCAGAACTAAGCAGTGTAACTTGTTTAAAGCGTCAGAGCAGGGGATTGCATTGATTTAAACTAACTCTATTCAAGAACAAACAAGCACAATGACCCTATGCAGGGGTCACCTTAGATTCTTAACTCCCTATATAAAGGACCAAGCTTTTTTTTTTTTTTTCCCCCCCCTCCATTCTGAGCACTCACCACTTCCTTGCACATCAAATAAAGTAATAATGATTGGAACCTGACATGTTGCTATTCCTACACCTGCCTTCAGAGATGTGGTGCCAGCTGCAGCTGAAAAGAGCGTTACCCTGTTACCTTCACTGTACACGTAAGGACAAACCAGATTCCTCACATGTCCTCATACTTCAATTTTAATTTTCTTTTCAGCGTGTGGTTCATCTGAAATTGTGTCTTTGGGAGTCCCTCAGGCCGGATGTTATTTTTCCCTCTTTTAAGGGTGATTTAGCTCTGTGATGCACAGCACTTTGTTATGTCCTTGCACAAACTGACCAATATGGCAGAACTATCAGGGCAATGACTAGTAAGCCTGGAAATTCCTAATACAAAACCAACGCAGACATCACCCTAATTTCCAGAAGGTGTAAACAGAAGAGACTGCAAGAAGGAATAAGAGTTTCATAAATGAAAATTCTTTTGTATATTGCTTTAATCATTGATTTAATCATTTAATCTATTGTTTTAATCCAAATTTCTCCTCTTAAATAGCAAGAAAACAACTTTTGTTGAATTACTTACTTAGCAGCAGTGATAATAGGTTAAACAAGCATTGATTATCTTTCCCTAATGATAAATTATTGCATATATGCTAGGATTTGCAATGCTTACACCTCATTCAGACCTAATGTTATAAAAGCCCACATCTTTTAAAGCTTAAATGAAAATTGTACTAGGTATACTGAATAATTGATAAAATGATTAAGTGAAAAAAATGTCTTGCATTCCTTCACATACACTGAAAACCCATACTTCTGTGGATATTAGAAAATGCAGACAACAATGCTGCAATTAAGCACTGCAATGAAAAAGAAATCACAGTATGCAGTTTAGAAAACAAAAGTGTGGGTTGAGAGAGCAACACTGCCTCTGCTCCAGAGGAAATTATGCTCAAAGTATCCTTGCTGCCTCCTTGAATCTTTCTCTTCCATATACACATAGATACACTCTCATATCCCAGGCTATATAGAGAGATTGAGACATTTTTGAGACATTTTTGAAAGCGCCAAAATAAATAAGGCCTGAAAACAACAAGATCCATTTTCTGCAACATTTTTAAGGCATTTCTGCCCCTTTCCACCTGTCACGACTGCTTCAGGATGCTGCTACCTCAGGGACCGCAGCACAAGTTTGTGGGGTTAAAATCATCTTTCTCAACCAAACTTTAAATCCAAACCAGCTGACTAAGTTGACTGAAACAGCTAAGCAAAACCACATTTTTAACTTTCCTTAATAATATTTTGGCTTTGAAAAGGGGTTTGTGGAAGGCAGAAGAAATGAAACATCTTTAAAACAGTACTGTCACTTAAAAATTGCATGTGGAGCTCTATTGCAGTCCTCTCTTAAAACACGCACAGTTCAGAATCAACTCTTAGAGGCGTTTAGTCAGCAGGAGGTGAAACTTTTCAAAGTGCTATTAGGCATCCATCAACATTTGCAGATTATTAAGTACCTTTTAAAAATATATACTGTTGTAGTATTGGAAGTAAATTACACTTAAGCTCCCCACTCAAGAATTGTTGAAAATTTTAGTTTTGGTATAATAACTTATGAATAGTCAGGTATCTTCTGCTTATTTAAGATGGTTTTATATCAGGGATGCTTTTTATTGGCAAATGTGATTTTGCTGGCTAAGTAGAACTTATCCATTCAAATTATGGAGTCAGTCTTTGTCCCACAGAAGTCAGCAAATGTTAGACTTGCACCATAAATCTGTCATTTTTAAAATTATGGCACTAACATTGAATAGTCTCTAATGTCCAGCTTACCCTCATGAACAAAAAATGTATACTTCTGCAATAAAACTCTTCTTTCAAAGCGTTACTTTTCATAACCTTAAGAATCTTTCAAATGTGGATATATTTACTGATGAAAAAAATAATTAAGTATTGTTATTGGTAGTGGTTATACAAAATGAAATACATCTAAAATTTAAGGAAAACACCCATCAGTTATTTTGATAGTATCTTAATAGGTTTTAAACTCACTCAGGATATCTAATATTTTGGTACAGTGGTGGGAAGCAACTCACAAGTTCTGCTGGACTTATTTGTTACACAGGGTTATGGAGTTGTACTGGAATCAGGTGAGGGGATGGTGTGGTTGCCATCCCTGCTTTGCAGGGTGCACTGGAGAGGTCTGAGCCTCCTACAGGAGCACATGTTGGCCATTCCTGACATACTGTGATGCTTCTGGGAGGGCAGCTCGTCAGGAATACACTGCAAGGTATCGGCGGTGTAACCCTTAACTCTCTTACGTTCCTATTGCTCCACATGTCCTTGCTCTTCGTCCCCCCAGTTCACATGGTGTCCAGCTTGTCAGGATGCTGCTGGCCTGGTGATTGCAGCCAGCATCCTCCATCAGCCACACTGTTACCATGCAGGACGCGAGTCCCTAAGTCACCAGCTGCTGGTGTGCATAATACCCTCACTTGTTTGTGATGAGTAAGGAGTGATTCGGTGTCCCCTGCCACCTCTCTGAGCCGGCAGTGCAGCCCAGAGTGAATTGCTTAGGGCCAGCCCCTGGGGTCCACAGTGTCATGAGCATCCCATAACAGGACCCTGGTAAGTGTCCATCTCCTGGCCTGCTCCTGGAAGGTAGGGATGGATCATGGTGCATTGGAGATCCCAGCAGCCTTCCAAAAGGAACAGTACAGCCAAACCTGCCTGGGCCACAGCTGCCTACCTCAGCATGGCATTGAGAGGAAAGAGCCTGCCATCATTGCAACCATAAGATACGGCCTATGTTCTGTAGAGGAATATAAAATTGTGTTAAATAAAACATGTTCTTAGATAGCTGACATAAGTAATTGGAATATATCAAAAAGGCATTGTACTTTTAGTCAGAAAAAAATATTCTATGCCCTATGTTTAGACAAGAATGTTTAATCATATAATGTATTTCCATGTGGTTTGCTATTAGCGATGTCAAAAATGAATTGCTGGAGAAAGCAAGCAATTCCCTCTTTTATTTGACAACTTTGAATTAGTTAGTTTCTCTGCTTAAGAAAATTAAGAATAAATTCCTCTTTGTTAACTACCCACTGGCAATACTTTGGTAGCTACTTCTGTTCATAGTGACACACTAGAGTGAATTATGAACTTTTTGCAGTTCTATTCTGCAATCATCTTAAAATCATCTTCATAATCTTCCACAAGCCTGTGCTTCAGGTGTTTCCTCAATTTATGAAATTTATGAGTCTGAAGAACTTTCTGAACACTTAACCCATATATTTGTCTACATTTTGATTTAAAATGTTGTGAGGAACCACATACAGTTCTTTAAATATTCTGGCCTCTGAGATGTTTAAAGAAAATTTGTTGATTCCACTGACTAAAGAAATTCTGTTTTTTCAGAGTTGGCAGAATGTACCAGAACACTGGGAATAAAAATATTATTTTTATAAATACATTTTTCTTTAATCTTAGAAAGCACTTGGTGCTGGTGTTTGAATGAATATGCTTTCCTCCCGATTCACTGTTTTGTTTAACATATGACCTGCAACACACTAACTATAAGTGTCAATATATAATATGTATAGAAACTCTTTTTGATGTCTAGCTTAGAACATACAGTCATATCCAGACATAAAAAATATGCATGATTGCCCCCAAAAGCTGTTAAGTCTTGTTCAGAGGAAGAAACAAACTGAAAAGCTTTTCAATGGCATCATTCTATCGTTCTATTTTTGTATTAGAGTTGCTTGTACAACTGCGTTTTATATTTATCCTTGCTCTAGCTCATATAATTTCCAAACAAATTCCTTTGTGGTTAGAAATAGTATTGCAGTCATCACTCACAAGCCAACAGTGCAAGTTTCCACATCACAACATTCTTTCTTAATGGGTTGCAGATGGAATACAATGCAATAAATTAATTATGAGACATTACTTTTGGGAGTAGAACCCAAAGTTTCCCAAATAACTCCATTAGCTGGAGCCATCAATGTGTCTTTGTAATATTCAATTAATGCAGACTTCCTTTTATTCTGTTTCCTCTTTTCTGTCAGTGTAATTGATAACCACTACACTTTGTAGTTAGATATACTCCTTCTTTATCTATTGTGTATTTTGCATCATCCTTGCAGTTCTTTTAGAGTATGGAAGCAATTAAAATCAGAAATAACTAAAAGCATGAATATCTACATAAGTTTTGTTAGCATTCAGGGTAGTCTGAAAATCTTTTGTCTGTGGTGCTGTTCTTCCTTGTTCTTTGTGGAGGACAGGACTCACGTCTTCACAGTTGTTGCTGCATGCACAGGCTTACCTGGCTTACCCAAGAGGACTGAACTGCTTCATGATGTTTGCCACTGTGTTCCTGCAGCTTTCATCCATATAAAGCACCTTACTCCACAGAGCACAGATTTATTTATTTTTTACCAAGCAAGCTCTGAAATTTAATTTGTCAAACACCAATTAACTAACTCTTCTATGCTTAAAACAAAATAAATTTTACCTACCTTTTTCCTTCTTGAGTGAGAGTATCTTCTTTGTCTAGCAATAGAAATGTCTCTCACATTAGTGGAATTTATTTAAGTGATTGTATATGACATCTCTAAAGGTAAGAGCATTTACTGCAATTAAAAAAAAATTAGGCAAACTATTCCTAAGACTCACCAGATCATAAGATGTGTTCCTTAAACTGTCAGAAGGCTATCACATGATAGTGCATTTCTCTTTCTTGCAATAGAAAGAACCTGGATAGGCAATTTGGGCAGAAAAACTAACTTTTAAATAGCTGAAATTACATGCAGTTCCCTCTCCTTTCTGTTCAAAGATATAAATCCAAAGTGTACTGAAGCTAATGCACTTGCAGCTGTGAAAAGTACCTGCATGGCAAGGGATTACAAAGAGAAAAAAACAGGCAGTCACTCCATAATGTTTGGCACAGACTCAAGAATCCATCTAAATAGGAAGACCTGCAGTATTGCAGACTCAAATGACATTGAATTGAGTAGTATTTTATATTTACGGATTCTGTGGACTCACTGCAGACTTTTGATCTGACAAAATAGATGCAACCAGAGAACAAGAATCTCTGTTTCTTAGACTTTGTTGCTGCTTTATTGGTACTGCAAACTACATTTCACACCATCCTAGTTTTGAATAGGTTTTTATTGTATACATACTTTTTTTTTTTTTTCTTTTGGCAGTTGACCCTTTGTAATTAACAGTAAATTGCTGCTAACTAGCATCTCAACTTCATTAACTCAGCTGGAATTAATGCTATCTCTCTGTTACTTAACCTGAACCTCCTCCTGCTAGCACAAAAGTAAGATTAGTTTCATTAACTGGATTTATTACATACCGAAAACAAAAGGCAAAGTTTATTTCATTTTGCAATTATGTGAGTATAATAGAAATTATTTTATAGAGAAACGTACTGAATATCTATCACACAAAATGCAATTTTGTAGAAAATGGAAAACTGTAGAAAAGGTGAGCTAATTTTCAGGTTCCAGTAAAGCCTGCATGGGAAAATCCATGAGGACTGAAGAAGACACAAAAAAAAACACACTTTACAAGTATTGTATTGATCAGGTTTTCTACAATTAAGTATTTTTCAGGTGAAAGTTGCTAGCTCATTTTCTTGAAAACTGATACATAAGGAATAACAGTTCACATATGTGAGACACATATTAGGGCAAATTATGTAGTGACCAGGTAGTGCTTTGTGACATGGTTTAACGGTGGACTTGGCACTGCTGTATTAAAGGTTGGACCAGATGATCTAGAGGTATTTCCCAACCTATATGGTTCTATAATTCTATACTTTAGTTACTGCTTGGAGCATAAGAGGCTTCACGGTTCAGATCTATTTGCTACTTGTCACATTCTCTGTTTGGTAGCTATCACATTAACCCAGAGTTTACTTTTGTGTTTACATTTCATTTTGGTTCAGCTATTGTATTTCTTCACCTTCTGCTGATATTTATAAGAGGATTCTAATTATAGCCACACATCTCAACTTCTTTCTTTCTTTCTTTCTTGAGTTGTTTCATGTCTAGCCACACCAGTATTTTCATTGTACTCTATTTTGGTAGCTATTTCAAGCAAGCAGTTCTGATCCTTTCAAATTGTTTTGAAGCTGAGTGTTCTGATCCTGCTGTTAGCTGGTGTATATGACCATATTTCCACGGACATTGATGGGTAATAGCAATTTTTGACAGCTGACAGCAGCAGCTTTTGTATGCTGAAAACTACGGTTGATTTATAAGAGAATCCCATATCCCTAGTGCTTAGAAAATGGGGTTATCCCTCAAACTAATACATGACTCACTAAAATAGTATTATCATTGCATATATTTATATCTATTCATAAACAAGGACAAATGAAATGGCTAACTATAAAGTGTAGTTATCCACACTTAATGGTACAAAGAGCACTTTCTAAGCAAACATAAGTTAACTTTTTAGAGTGAATTGCTGTTTCACTTTTAACAATAAAATGTGATTAGAGTTGTTTCTAGCATACTTAATAGATTTTTGCCTAATCTGCTACAATGTGTAATCAGCTGCACTTCTGGTAGCAGTCTGGTGTCTGTAAAATGAGAATCAGGCCTGAGAACATCCGTCTATGAACTTTCTATTCTGATAGCTTCTATAACCCAGGACATTACACATGTCAATTCCCATGTCAGATTTGATTGGTTTAATTAACTATAGCTGATCCTTACATTTTTTAAGATAAATTTTGGTAGCCATATTATTTATATTAAAAAAAAAAAAAAGGAAGAAAGAAAAGGAAAGAAAAAAAAAGAAAAACCTGGCTAGAAAATAGTACGTTGTTCTTAAGATTGAGAATTTCAGTAATGTTTTTGAGCATTTCTGTATTGAAAGTTGTTTGCTGTTTTTTTTTTTCAATTCCAAATGAGCTTTTGAAATCAAATGAATTTTTATTGAAAAACCTTAAAGCCTGAAATCACAAAATAAAAGTTTACATATTATGTTTGGTTTTTGCATATTTCTTGTATTTTGTTTCACAAGAAATTCCTCAGAATATTTACTTTTTCTCAGGTTGAACATCCTTGTTCCTATCCATATCTATAAACAAATACAGTTTACCCATCTGAACTATGCTTATCTGTACAAATTTTTACTATGTGTCTGCAAATACATGAAAAATCTGTCTCCCAAGCTACTGCCAGTAAAACAAATTTTCATGAACATCAAAACTTTATAATTCTGGTAAGAGTATATTGTCAATATCTGGTGTCCTCTCTTCAGTAGACTAATACCAAGCACTTTTCGTAGTATGTTGCTATTTTCCACTTCAACATCCATGAGCCTTACAACGGTAAGTGACTCTGCAGTGGGTGAAGTCCATTTTTCAATCAGCATCTGCTCCCTCTCCCAGCCCCAAACACATCCCTAGGTGGCAGAGGTCTAGCTTCTGTAAAAGAAGCTAGATTCTTCTCATTAAATACTCTGGGCCAAAGCACTTCACGGCACACAAGCCAAATTAAGCAGGCAAAATACTGCAGCTGAGAAATGCTGAAGGAAACTGCAGGTGTCTGGTTACTGTTCTCCTGAGTATTTCCCTTTGTCTCTTACTCAGACCTATTTCTGCTCATGCAAAACTTGATGGCAAAATTGACACTGACCTCCGCGGAAGCAGAATAGAGTCCACAGTGTTTTATAGAAAGCAAACATAATCTATATTTAGACTCTCCCATAAGTAACACTCTACACCATAAAGTTGTGTAAGCGTGCATGTAAAGCACCAAGGAACCTTGAAGCCTGAGCAACAGTTTGCAGGCAAAGCTTCATCATGAACACTTAAAACATCACAGTGAAATCCTACTGTAAAAAAAAATAAATAAAAATAAAATGCTATTTATTGTTACTGCCTACTACCCATAAAGCTCTTCACTGTGAAGAACAAAAGAAGTATGCTCATCTTTTTATTGCAGGAAGAATACTTAACAGGGTAGATAAGCAGAGTGAAAACTCCTGAAAGGTAACCAGAACAATTTATGTTCTTCTTCCTCTGGGAAAGCAACTGTTACGCCAGCTGGTTCCTGTAGTTTAAATTGTTAAGTGTTGCTAGGAAGGAAGGTGTGGTAGGAATAAGTTGTGGAGAACTGCATAGCTCCTGGTTTGTCGGCTGTCCGTCACTCAGCCAGCACTGGGCTTCACACCACATTCTGTTCTATCAGTTGATCCTGCAGCAGTGACTTACCTGCTTCCTTGTTCTCTTTGCCACATCATGTCCCACTCCTCCGACTTACTTTGTCAGGCACTGCCAGGGATGGACTCTAAACCACTCTGTGCCCCATGACCTGCTTCAGCGGAATGGTCTGTGCTCTGTGTGGTGGTTTTACACTATTGTCTAGCTAAACCCAACCACACTGCTCACTCCTCCTCTTCAAAAGAACAGGGGGGAAATACAATGAAAAAGGGTTCGAGGGTTAAAATAAGGTTAGGGAGATCACTCACCAGTTACCATCATGGGCTAAACTGACGCAACATAGGGAGATTAATGGAATTTATTGCCTATTACTAATACACTATAGCAGTGAGAAACTAAAAGCAAACTAAAAACACTTCCTTCCCCCCCCCCCCCCCCCCCCCCCCACACTCCCCATGAGCAGTGCAGGAAAATGGGGAGTGGGGCCTTTGGTCAGTCCCTGATGCTTCATCCCCACTGCTCCTTCATGGTCACTCTCTGCCCCTGCTCCACGCGGGGTCCCTCCCACGGGATGCCATCCTTTCCAAAATGATCCTGCGGGGGCTGCCCATAGGCAGCAGCTCTTCAAGACCTGCTCCCACATGGCTCCGTACCACGGGGTCCATCTGTCAGGAGCAAACTGCTCCAGCACAGGTCCCCCACGGGCGGCAGCTCCCCCCAGACCCCTGCTCCTGCGTGGGCTCCTCTCCACGGGCTGCAGCTCCGGCCCGGGGCCTGCTCCTGCGGGGGCTCTCCATGGGCCGCAGCCTCCTCCAGGCCACATCCACCTGCTCCACCGGGGGCTCCTCCACGGGCTGCAGCGTGGAGATCTGCTCCATGTGGGACCCATGGGCTGCAGGGGGACAGCCTGCTCTTCCTCTCCACAGGCCTCAAGGGAACTTCTGCTCCGGCACCTGGAGCACCTCCTGCCCTCCTTCTAAATTGACCTGGGTGTCTGCAGGGCAGCCGCTCCTCTCTCCCAGCTGCTGTGGTGCAGCAGTTTTTTTTTTCCTTTCTTAAATCTGCTCTCACAACCAATATCGCTAAATTGCTCTGGCCAGAAGCTATCCCTTTTGGAGGTAGGTGGAGCTAGCTCTGATCTGACACTGGGCAGCTGCTGGGCTCCGCTCATAGATGCCACCTCTGCAGCCCTCCTACTACCAAAACACTGCTACCTGAAGTCCAATACCTTCTGCTGAGTGATCCTTCCTGTCTGCTTGTGCTTTGCATCACACCCTCCCTTGTCCTGCTAATCATTCCTTATTCCTCTCCCTGCTCCATTTCTTACAGAAACAGAAATAAATTCCATTTCAAAGAATATGCACATACTGTTTTTGACCCTTGTGAAGAATCTTAGTTTGAAAAAGAGCCTTAATATGTGTATCTTTCTCCATTAAGAAGGGTCACAGGACAGTGAATGTGCATTTTTTTAACTGTTTTTTTGTTTGTTTGTTTGTTTGTTTTTGTGTGTGTGTGTTCATACTCAACTTATGTAACACAGCTAGAACAATGCCTTTCACAGGCATTTTTCATTCATTTTTTTTCTGTTGGCTAAGCTGTTTACTGGCTAAGCAGTAAGTGAGCACTCTCATTCTTTGCTAAGGTTCCATCTCAAGTATGCTGTGCCACCAGATTTGTGTCTTGGTGGTGCTAGTGTGATTACCATCAGGTTTGTGGTATCAGAGAAACAAATTCCTACTGAGCATGATCCAAATTTACTTAGTTCCTGGACAAAGAACATGTTAGATATCATCTCCACAGTGTACAAAAGCAGTCATAATTATGTTTCCCAACAAACCATGGTGTTCAGAAGACATTTTGGAGCCTTCTCAAATGGCCAACCTTTGTCTCAAACACCAGTAACATGACAGTGCCTCAAAGGCAGACAGGAACCAGCTTACTCATAATTCCATTTGCTCTGTTCAGATATGGATAGCTAGGTGTTTGGGGTTGTATGTGTCCCAAATATTCCCCACTTTTCAATCCTTTTTTTCTTTCATTTTTCTGCCATCTTTATCTGATCATGCCCCACCATTAAGCAGTGGAACACAAGATAAGTTTTGAAAAAATTAAAAATGATAGTTATGATAAAGCTTGTGTTAACTAGCAATCGTTAAAAGAACACCTGTAACATATATAGCTCATATCCCATCTAAAATCAAAGAGTTCTTTTAAGCAAAACTGATAGTTAAATTGGTGTTGAGTTTTAATATGACAAGTAATATACTATAGAATTTAACAAACCTGTAGTGAAAGACTGTAGCTAGAGCCTGGAAAGTGCAGTTTAGTGCAGTTTAATAATGAGTATATAGTCTATGTTCTGTCTAGTTGTGGGAGATTTGCCGGAAAAACAGAAGGAAATCTCGATCTTCTTTTATTCTAATGGGAGCACTGTAAAGCAAGCTACATAAGGATAATTGAGTTTGCTGCATATTAAGAGACAAATCTTTGTGGCTAATGTACTAAAACACAATGATCAAAAGTATTTCACTGCATTTTTAGTCTAAAAATTCTCACTACATGTATTTGTTTTTTGACAGCGTATTTTAACTGTTACTCGATATTGTTAGCAAAAATACAAAGGTTACATATGGCCAACAGACAAATGTTTTCTCTTTCAGCTGTAAAATAAATAGGTCTGTCTTTCTTTTGTGTGTCTTTTAAGATAATTAAAATAGTAGGAGGCATTTCTCTGGCTCTAATGTTCATGGTTGTATGCATTATTGCTAATTAATAGCATTAAGTGTGTGAGCAGTAACATTGCTCCTCCAGCGCAAAGTAAACAGAACTCTAAAATCACTAAATCAGGGAATTGAAAACATCCAAGCAGAATGCAAATAACAAGTAGAAGCTGTTGTTTTTCTGTTGTGAAGTATTATTCTGCAAAACAGATTTTTGAGTACTAGGGATACAAATCTGTAGGACTATATTCCAGTGTAATGGCCTCAGTGGTTTAGTTAGCATGCTACATTGGTAGGAAGAAAGCAGTCTGAGCTGTCTTGAGAGAGGTGCAACTGGCTAAAATGATCCCAAGTGGATTAGATAGGGAGCTACCAAAATCAGGTTCCTAGGGATAAATCAGACATCAAAATGCAAGGCAGCAGCTGAGATCTGTACTCAGCAATTAAAAAAAAATGGGGCCACAGACATTAGCTGTAAATTATATTCATAGAAATAGATGTTTTACAGCAATAAAAAGGGGAAAAATTTAGAAGAGTTAATGCTATACCAAACCAATCCATCAAATTGAATATAATTCATTATTGAAGATTATCAACTTCAGTCAAACTTGCTATTTTTCATATCTTAAATATACACACATGTATCTTAGCAATATCTTCAGCTTGGATATCCATAATGTACATTTAAGTTTGTGTCTTCTGAGTATGAGAAAATAAAAAGCAAGGCTCTTAGGACAACTAGGCCTCTACTTTCCTCAGACTACTCTAACAAGTAGTTCTGTGTTATCCTTGAAAATTTTGGTACTGTCTATAAGAGAGTTCTAAGCAAAACTCCACTGGGAATTCCTGGTGCTTTTGATATTAAATTTCAGTAATACTAGCTCAAACAAACTGATTGTGACTGCTGTGACAGATTAAGGCTATCAAAGAATTGGTGATAAAAAATCATAGCCCAGCAAATATTAGAACAAGTTTAACATACTTGCTTTGTGGTGTTTCATTGAGAGCATAGCTTTTAAAATTAATTGGGAATTCTGAGATGTGTTGCAGCCCAGATGTACATATAAAAATTGCCTATTTTGAAACTTAGCTAAAATTTTCTCAATCATTTCTTATTCTTTTTTGACTTTTCTCTCTAAAAGATTTTACTATCTCTACCTCAAGAACCCCAGTTAGAATACTTTACCAAATATTATCAAAGCTATGTACTTCAAGTGGCTCATCAGCTTCTATCTTTGAAGTCGTCAGAATAACTTTTAAGAGCCAACCTGTGCATATTAAGAACCAGCTAAATCGCAAAGTATAAAAGGCTTCAAACCCAATGCCAGATTTAATCATCCGAACAACCAGCTCCTTCCAGAGAACTTACACTTAGCAGCAATGTAGCCAAGGCTCTGTCTCTTAAAGGCATGTTGACTTTTGAATTCTGGAACAATATATTCTCAACTTAAGGCACCAAATGCACATTTTATTTCTTGTTAATTATATATTTATTTGTAAGAACAAGTTTCCCACAAAGACTATACAGCTTGGATTGTATTTATTGCTCAGCAGGAACATTTCTTGTCTCTCATAAAACACTGTTTAAGTGCACAAACAAATTTCTATGTCTTTCCCTGTGGACCGATGTCTATCACATAGCAACATCTGCTAAGGAATATGCTGTGAAGCTATCGTCATATTTTTTCCTCTCTTCCTGGGGATGAATTTGTCCACTTAGGGGAAATGCATCCAACATCTTCACAATCGCTGTTATACTCACAATAAACATTTGAAAATGTCATGTTACAAACAGGCAACTGACAGGTATTTTGTACAATTCCCTGACTAACATAAGAGAAATGCAGACAGTACTGAATGTGAATTCTCTGTTATTTCCAAGTACAGAACTGAACAGGAGCAACCTTAGAGCAGAATTCTTAAAAGTTCTAGTCCTGCTAAATGCAAAATTAGAAGCCCAAGGTATTAGCAACTCAAAAGAAAGTATTTAGTACCTAATAACTGTCATTACCTTGCAAAATGTGGAAAACCATATTTAAGACAAAAACAACAACAACAAATCAACAGTGGAGTTAAACTAATTTGTCTCTTTGTCTTGTGTTTTGCTTATTGAACAGCCCTCAGGACAGGAACTTTAGTAAAGGCCACATTTTCATTTTCACCTTAAGCCTGATATTGCATTCATTGAATGTTTAGTATAGGATTACTCCTCTGAGCTCAGTTCCTTTCTTCTGTGTGCCAGTTGTGCAATTCTAGTGTCCTCAGGGGAGCTTTTTGTGGTATATACACATTAATGGGAGCAAAGAGAATCCTGATTTCAGAGTGCTTGCCATTAGAAGACAGATTTGTTTGTAATTGCCTTCCTACTTCAAATAAACACTTCTCTCCACTACTGAGAATTCAATGTAGACAGGAAAATGACCATTAGGTTGGGTTTGGCATCACAACAAGCATTTCAGAATTTTGGAACTTTCTGTCATCTACAGAACTACCAAAGTGGTTAAATGAGCTTGCATGTGTAATGGGAGAGCTACTTGTTTTACTGCAATATCTACTACCTGAATTAATACACTAATGAATTTGCATTCATATATGCATTGTTTAGCAGCCCATCCACTTTATCGTCAATAAAAGAAGGCAGAAGTCATGAGCTACAATATTCTCATATAAAAACATATTTTGTATTGTCATTTAACACCTTAACACTTTGTAAAGTGGGGAGTAATGAAAAGTAACTGCCAACAGTCAAAGCATCATATCCAACAATTGTCATTTTTTTCCTAAATATGTTATATATGTAGAACTTATATGTTTAAGAGAACATTGAGCTCTACCTTATCTGACCCTAGCCCACCATCTCTCAATAGATGTTTAAGGAACAATTAATATTCCAAGTGCCAGCTATCTAAAGACCAAAGTCTAGTCTGTGAATTAGCAAGACAGTTCAGCTCCCCTGTAACACCTCAACTCATCAAGTCCATACAATAGCTGCTAATAAAGTATTCTTGACTGAGATGACTTCCTTAACCCAAGCAGATCAAAACTAAAAGAGTTTAGTGTCTACTTACACCACAGAATTCTGAAAAAAAATATGGTCTGTGAGGTCTATTGAGTTTAACTGGAAAGCGGAAAACATTAAAGAGGGTGAACAATGATATGGCAGTCATTGACTTATTACACTGTAGTCTGATTTCAATTTTATGAAAAAAAAATTGAACAAATTATGAAAGCAAGTAAAACTAATACCTGCAGGGAAAAAAAAAAAAAAAAAAAAGGAAAAAAAGAAAAAAAGAAAAAAAAACAACAAGCAAAAGAGGATGAGCAGAATTAAATTACATCGAATTAAGCTGTGATCTTTCTTTGAGGTAACTGTGTTGTTGTTGTTGTTCTTTTTAAACAAAAGAAATTAAATTAATCTCTTCTGTCAGAAGTAAACCATGGGGGAAAAAAAACCACATTACTTTTTAAATGGAAAACTGTACAGAGTACTGTAAAAGTCATGAAACAGTTATGAAATTAGCTTAAAAGAAGACTGCAAGTTGTGCTAAAAGCACAATTTTCCAGGTTTAGAATGCTTAGAAGACGCAACACCCAATATTGACAAGTCCCATTGATTATGCACTGAATTCCTAAGATTTTGGTAGAAACTTTCAAATGAAAGGTGAACCTAAAGCACTGTACTTTGCAGAAAAAAAAAAATAATAATGATAATACAAAACCTTCCTTGATAAAGCCTTTCAAAGACAGTGAGAAATAGTTTTTGCAGCATGAACATCTTGTATATTCTACCTACTAAAGCTGAAAAAAAAAAAAAAAGAAAAAATACAAACCTAGCAATAAAAAGATAGCAAATCAAAGTAAACATAATCCTAATCTGAGAAGAGTACTTACACCTGTGAAAAGAGACAAACTCAAATATAAATATAGACCAAATGCTGACTTATGATGGGAGATAAAGGCAAAATCTGGTAGCATAGAAAAGCAGAATCAACTATAAAAATATATTTCTATTTATAATTGAACAAGAAAGAGTAGAAAAAAATTAATTTGCCTTCATTTCTGAAGGAACAAAACAGTCTCATTCCTTTCCAGAAAAACTGGAACAAGAAATGGATGATGTTTTGCTACAATACATCATTGTTAGAGCCAAACTGAAATGCAATCAATGCAAGTTAAAAAAAAATGGAAGCCCCAAACCATGTCTTTTTACCATTGCAACCTTCACTAACAGCAGTAAACCACTTCAGGGTTGCATAAAGCTCAATAATTTAGAACTATTTACAGCATAGGAACATTCTGCTCATGTGCCTCTTTACTCCAGCCATATTCCCTTTCCCAGGTGCTGATAGATGAAGGAGATTTTTGTGTTTAAATATTGGCTTTGAACTATCAACACAGAATTGATTTGAAAGTGACGTCGTTCTGTCATCAGTTCAGTTTTGTGCCTGGCCAGATTCAAGAGGCAGCTTAGAGCAAAAGAATAGAACCTTGTCTTCCTGCATACGAAAACAATTAACTCACTTTGAAGATTAAACAGAGCTATATCACCTTCAGGAAGTCCTTGGAAGGCATTCTGACTCCAGCAGTTATTATTTCTTCAAGAATTACTATATATAAACTGCCCTTGCCTATATGGCACATTCCCTCCCAGATATTGTTTTCCCTGGTGACAGCATGTCTCACTGTCTCACCTGAGGAAGTTAACATCCTAACATAAGTATGTACAACAAATTGTGTAGTAAAAGTGCACAGAGCTGTGCTGAATACCTTTTAAAGCAAGAAAAATATAATTCAAAACAAAAACAACAAAATGTAAACACTTCCATTTGATCAGTCTTTCTTTTATGGAGTGTTTTTTGTTTGTTAGTTTGTTTGTTTTTAACATATTCGTGTTCAAAATGTAATAATAAAGAATTGGTCACAAATTCTAAAATGTCATCACTGAAGAACATTAAGTACTGCAGCAGTGTAGCATGCTATTAGTTTAGAGACTTTATAATTGTGCAGGACCAAGATGAAAAAGAATAAATCCTAATAACTATAAAACAACCAACAACAGCCAACAATAATGACAAAAAATAACAAAGTCAAAGTATGCTTCTGAAAGCTAAATAGTTCCAGCGAACCACTAAAAATAAAACTATGAAGAAATGGTGTCAGTTTGCAGCCAAGGTAAACAATGAAAGTCGCATTAGATGATCAGCCAGAAACTGACAACGCTACTCACACTGAGGAGATTGCAATGTGATCCTTCAGCTGATTAAGGAATGCTTTGCATACAAGTTTATGCAGAAGCTATTATATTTCACTGCACCATATGGCAGTAAGAGTATAACATATGGAAATCCAGCCAGGCAAAGAGAAACATTAAAGAACGAATGGGAAGTGCATGGTGGCACTGTGACTACCTACATGTATGGAGTGATTTTGAGTGGCTTGCTGTCCATGCCAACCAATACACAGGCAGGTCAGCACTGCTCTCACATTTGATGGATTTTTTTGTATGTCTGTCAAGTCACAGTTTCTTGTGGCACTCGGGCCATTCATTATCACTGCTCTGAAGATGCTGATGGAATGCTGTTTGATTGGGATTTTCCCCATCCCATCTTTTTTCTCTTTTTCAGCCCTCAAAGTGAATCAGTTAGATATTTTCCAGGTCTTTCTTGCTCAGTCACTTACACTTTCAGTCAATTACACTTTCAAGTATTGAAGTCTCCACCAAACACACATATAGTGGATCCACAACCAAAGACTGCTGTTTGAATACCTGTGAATATGAATTTTATTGCAGAAAATGGCAGAATTTACATTCATAGTGTTAAGGAAGTTTACTGATATGTTGAATACAATATGTATTTGAGTTCAGTTCTTGCAGCTATACTTACTGACCTGGGACTTCATATAGATGGGAAAAAAAACAGTTAATAGATCCCTGTATAAGATTAAAGTTCTTTTTCTGTGGTGCAGCATTCTCTGTTGATGGCATTGCAATGAATAAATGTTATTCATATTACAATAGCTTTGAAAAATCAGAAGTCCATCCACAGCCAACAAAGCTTCAGTTTGTGCTGAAGGATTTAAACATGTGCATTCATGTGGAAGATGAAAGAAAAATGACATAACATATAAGCATAGTGTCAGTGATGTCAAAATGAATATATTTTCTCATTTCTCATATTGCTCAAATTTCTTTAAGTACAGTTCTAACAAGAAAAAGAGAAACTGGAAGAATTAGGAAGTAAGGAAAAATTATATTGAGAAAGAACAAGTTAAACAGATTGAACACAGAAAATATTGTCATAAAGTAATCAGAAGATCTATACGATAATAAATCAAGAAAATGCTGTACCAGACTGATTTTGGCACTGAAAATTACGTCCCTGATTCATTCAAATATGTAAACATTTCAGCAGCTTCGCAGAAATCATTCCATGACATATGATAAAATAGAGAAGCTTGGGTATAAGAAAGAGGATAGGAAGGAGGGAAGGGAGGATTGAAGGATTGTGGGAGAGGAGAGAGGAGGGAGGGAAGGAGAGAAACAGATAGCTACATATGCATCATTGGTCCTGATAAATACTCCTTTTAAGTTTGACTTCTTTACTAGCAGAACATGTGTGTGGAACAAATCTTGACCAGATCTTTTAGTCATAAAACTATTCATAGGTGGCACAATTTATATTTTTCCCATGGAAGATTTACAGGAACAAGATTTCAAAGCCTATTTCAACAGCCTAACCTATTCATTTTTACAGTTTGGAGATTAGCCAGTTCCTAAGATTGAACACTATATGCATACCTCGGCCATGTTGACAAGCAGCCAGCACTGTTGGTAAGGAGCCACTTTATGACTGCAAAATATTTTTAAGATGGGAAAGGAGAGTAACTTGAAATCTGAAACAAGCAATTCCTTTTCCATATTGGCTAAACACAAGTACCTTAGTTTGAATTTTGGCCATAACATCTGTGGTTCAAAAGGAGAAATTAGTTGTTGTTGCCAGGTTCATTTTAAAGAAATACGGGGAAAAAAAAAAGTCCAGGATTTCTCAGTGATTTCTTTAATTTTTTATTTTTTTTTAATAAGCATTCAAATCCTTTTTCAGGACTGGGGAGATTTCACCTGAAAATATGTACACACAGCAGCCATTGGTGTGACTGCATAGTATACATGTCATCATATACCCGTATACGTAGCAAAGCTCACTTTGCAAAAAAAGGAAGCAATAGCATTGATAGTAAGGACTTCACCATACCTCAAATTGTGAAATAAGATTTCAGGATCCATGACAGCTTTTTACTGCCCCCTCTTCAGACTGCTCACTTTTCATTTATGCTGGTGTACAAATTCATTAGATCAAAATTAGTCCAGTTATGTCAACACAGACTACAGTTACATTTCCCATGTCCATAAAAGAGTTTGAGCATCTGACTGACAAATATTAATAAATAAATAAATAGCTCATGGACTATTGGTAATTGGGGAATGGGAAGAACTGAGACAGCTACAGCCCAAGAGAATGTTTATCTACTCTCAGATCTCTGAAAGGATGCAATAGAGTCTGGAGGTAGCCTGCACAGAGTGATTGCTCCTGGCTTTCTGAAGCTGGTGTGTCAGCTTCGCCTGGCTGGGTTCTAGCCAACCATCTGTCAACAGAGCTTGCCTTGTTTAGCCTAGCAAAACAAAAGCTGAGAGGGAATACAGTCACTCTATAAACACTTTGGGGATAAACAAGAGAGAGGAATAAGAGCTATTTAATCTAAAGAACAATGTTGGCATAAAAACAAATACAAACAAACTGGGCATGAATAAATTTTGGTTAGAATTTAGAAGGCCTCTCAGAGAAGCACAGTTCCAGAATTGCCTTTCTGTGGCTGTAATGGGAGTCCAACAAATTCAGGATTTTTTAAATTGCAGATTACTCCATTTATGAAGAAAATTTTATAACATCATCTCCAAAGCCAAAGTACAATGCAGGGACTTCTTTCTAGGTCATTCCTTCAGTAACATTGGTTACAAATGCATGCTTATCAAAAAAGATGCTTATTTGTACCATCATCTTTGCCGTCCAATCGTTACTTCAATTCATACTGTACCAAAACACTTGACATTGCAAAGCCATATGAATATTAGTTTCGTAAGACTTTTAACTGGATACATTTCTAAGCATACAGCTTTTAATTTTGCATAATCTATTTGTTTTAGCATAAACTGTAGGGAGTAGATGAAGCAAAATTAAAATAAGCTTGGCTGCAAGTATGAACAGGGTCAGGTAAGTGGTATTCCAGTTCTCTTCACACAATTAGTGATGCTGTCACAAGAAAATGAATACCACTTTTAATGCACATTTTGTGGAGCTTCTCTGTCATATGATGAAGAAATATTTGCAGCATGATGCAAAATAATGACTATGAGGGACTGAAGGGAAGATGTACATTCCATTAACTTTCTAGGTAAATCCTAACTTAGCTATGTGAAACCTTGATCTAACTCAGTAGGAAAATCCATGCTTGGATAAATCTGCAATTAAGGCAGAACTCCAGCATTCTCTTCACAGGATTCTTCAGCAAGACTGCTAGAAGACTCACATTAGAGTTGAATGGATCTATCAGTTTACCGCTGTAGCAGTGGTGTTGCTGTGGTATAGGTTGTTGCTGTTCTGAGGATTTAACAAGGATTTGAGATTCATCATTTTTAATATAGTTGGATTTGATCATCTTAGAGGTCTTTTCCAACCTAAATGATTCAATGATTCTATGATTCTATATTGATTTATTGTATTTGTACTATTTGTATGATATCTGTATCCCTGTTACCTTCTGTACTTCTCCAGACCTTTCTTTTGCTGTTAAGAAAGCAGCTTAGTACACAGGTAACTGCACACAAATCACTGCACAAAAAAATCACAGGATGAGACCAACACATCAGCATAAGAGATTATGTTGTTAGTTCAGCACTCATGCCCTTTTTCACCAGAAATATTTTGTCATAATATTAATTTAATTTAATTATGTCCATATTTTACTTTCACTATGTATTTGTTGTATTTCTCTAATAAAAATGCATAAGTACCAGTTGCAGTTGTACCAATACAGTTATTGCTAGCTGTTACTGTTATTGTAATCCATTAACTCTGAAATTTATTTTCTGAATTTGTCCTATCCAATTCTGCTTTTCTGTGTTTATTACAAAGTAGAATGACTGATACTGAAACAGATATATTAACAATTTATATTAACAGTGGATGAATAAAACAGATTAATTATAGTAACATTAATGTAAAGCTTCTGATCAAACCTTACTATCCTATTATTTCCAGGGCATGACAGAATTATTATATATCTCATATACACAACCATATGTATATATAAATCCACGTACATATGCAGATTATATGTGTATTTATGTAAGGCTGAGAACATAACACCCTTGATGCTAAGAAATGCAATCAATAGCCAAAATGGCCAGGGAATAAAACACTTATATCAAGTTATTCCATTTGATAACCTGTGTCATTTAGTCCTACTCATCTTACCTCCATTCATACCTTCAATTCAGAACTGTTTAGGTTAACCAAAATGGCTGTTTAGAAAAGTCTTATACTATACCCGCACTTACACTACAACATCCCAAGTATGCTAAAGAAGAAAAAAAATAAACCACAGAAAAACCATATTTACTTTTTTTAGGGATAATTAAATAGGAACATTTAAAGAGTCATTTTAAACTAGCTATTTTCATACTCCTCACCAAAAAAAAATCATATTCCTTAATAGTTAGGACTTCAAGCAGCATGCATTAAAACAGAACCATATTCCCTAAAGTAATATAAAATGGCTCTTCACACACAGGATGTTTGTCATCTTGCAATAAAACATGAACATTATTGGGTAGACTGGAATTTCTACTTCAAGTTAGCAACTTCCTCCAGAAGATACTCTGGGTGTGTTCTCTTTGCTTGAAAGAAAATGATAACAGATGAAGACCTACATCTTACATGTTCTTGGCACTGAGCTAGAAAAAGAGAGAAGGGTATTTTAGAATTAGTGATATATGTCTGAACCAGTTTGAAGAGTTGGGGTGCTATGATGCATCCAGAGAAGATATGTTTGTATCCAGAAAAGGGCTGAGAAAGTCAGATGTACATAATTAACTTATTTGCGGTAAGTTTCTGTAAGCTTTCACATAGAAATCATCTTCATGTGGGAAATTCTTTCATTTTTTTTTTTTCATTTATGCAATCTGGAAGTATGGAAGAACAGCAGCTTTCAAGTAATTAAAAACTAAACAATGTTCTTTGTTTGTTTAACCACTGCCTTATACTTGTCCTCTGAAATCTCTTGTTCTGATCCTGAAAATGCTTTTTCATAGAGAGACCTTGCAGATGATTAGATTTCTTCTCTTGCTTTACTTACTGTGAGAGTCTTCCTACTGAATCATCCTGTAATATAAGATTTCATGTCCATATAAATGACTAGACATTAGGAGGAAATTCTTCACTGTAAGGGTGGTGAGGCACTGGAACAAGTTGCCAAGAGTAGTTGTGGATGCCCCATCCCTGGAGGTATTCAAGGCCAGGCTGGATGGGGCCTTGGCCAACCTGATCTAGTGGGTGGTATCCCTGCCTATGGCAGGGGTGCTGGAGTTAGATGATCTTTAAGGTCCCTTCCAACACAAGCTATTCTATAATTCTATGATTATATAACACTATTCTTGAAAGAGACAGCACATACCAGTTAGGTATTGGTGCAGACCATGTTCTATGTAGACAAAACCGTGGTCAGCATTTGCTGGGCCAGCCTTATCTCTTAAAGGAAATCTGCTATAGGTTTTCAGAATTTAAGCTTCAGCCAATATTTCCTTTTAGTTATCAAATCCAATATCTAGAAAAATTTTCATCTGCCGTACAACTACCAATCACTTTTTCAGATGGCAGTCAAAATTTACATTGCTGGCACCAGTAAGATTCCAGATAGAACTAGTAGAATAAAAAAGATGAATCAGCGTTTCACCAAAAACACTCTTAGATATGAGTAACTCAATTCAATGTGACTGTTTCTCAATGAGCTTAAAATGTCTGCTGCATAACTTCATCAGTGAGACATAAAAACATTCTAATTAAACACTGTTAATCTCATTGAAGCTGTAAGAGTTGGAAGCTGGGTTCGCCAATAACTTCCTACTTGAACGCAAATGACCTTGAATTTACCTTTGGGTTTCCATTCAGAAATATGAGGGAAATCACTTTTTGTTGTGTTATTTAACACAGCTATTTGAACTCAATATTAAAATTTAAAATATCAGATAGAAAACAGGTGCTTAATGTATCTAAAGGTGCTGTGTGAAGTCAGTTGAAAACTTCTGACATTTCAAAGTGACTGATGAAAAGGTCAACATAATTTTAGCACTGCCATGTGAATCCCAGTTTCACCTAACTGTGGATCTTACAAAAATGCTCTCATTTTCCTGTGGTGGTGACATGCTGCTGATGGCCCAAGTTTTGAAAAACAGTCTCACTGTTAACGAATACTATTTTTTTTGCTTGCACAGTCATTACAGATTTAAAAAATAAATAATAATAATAATAAACAAATTATGCTACCTAAAATGTAGTAAAAGGTCTTAATGTTTTATCCAGAAATTCAGCATTACAAAATAATCCAGACACACATGACTCTCACTACAGAAGTTTACCAACCACAGTGCCAGGGCCCTGTGGGCACCACCAGCCTGGACTGTCCTTGGCTCCCTGACCTGCCCTATGCCCAGGACCCCCCGTTATGCTGAGGGCCAGCATCCCCTGCCCCAGCCTGGCCACTGCAGTGCTGGACTCCAGCTCCCTGCAGCCCTGCGCTGCCCGGCCATGGGCTGCGCCCAGCTGGGCCCACCCAGAAGTCCAGAGCTCCGCCTGGCCTTGGCCTGCTAGAGCCTGTGGCCTGGCAACCTGTATGGGTCATCATTGCTTTATGAGCTGTGCCCTTGGTTGGGGCTGGGCACCCTTGGTCAGCCCCATGACTTGTTTGGGTGCTGTGGGGCTGAGCCCTGTATTTGAGTCCCTGCCCAGCTGGCACAAGGGCTCCTTGGCTTTCTGCTCCCCACCCCTCAGAGGGCAGCCCTGCCCCTATCGCTCCCTGTCAGCTATGTTGTATACATAGCCAAAGCTGTAGAAGAGAATCTTGAAAATGTACTGCTTGGCAGCCCTTACTTTCTAAACAGAGAGGATATTTTATATGGTCATTAAATAGTTAAGGCACTTTTCATTCTACATTCAGTTTAATCCATATGTACAAGCTACATACAAGAAACTGGAAGGGACAAATGCCGTTGCTCAGCAACAAGGAACTGGCAAAAGCTCAAATACTCCACATTTTCAGCAGACAATGGCCCTCTGAGCTCAGCAATCAATAGCATTTGATGCAAAGGAAATGCCCGGTTTATCACACTTGCCATCTAATAACACCTCAAGTGTATTTGTGGCCAACATACATAAAAACATATCTGAACTCCAGCTGTTTGAATAATGTATTGAAAATTTCACCCTTTTTTTGCTTGAAAGCCAGTTACAACAAATGAGTTTGTTATTTGTAGGTATTCAGTGAATAATTTATGGAAACAAATGTCACTCTATAGGTTATTCAAGAGAACCAGTTTAACTGTTTACTAGCCAGGCTGTGCTGAACGGTTTTTATGAGATCATTCAAGTCTCTCATAAAAATAAAATCTGAATTATGTCTCCTCTGTCATTGTTTCAACAGCCTCTTCCTCTGTGGTTCTTTATAAATCACCTTGTTTTACACCTACACAACATTAAGTCCTACATTTTGGTTCTTCTGCTGCAACAGTTCTTTTTGTTTTTCTCCATTTCCCTTGAGGCTTTTTCCTTCAAGTTCTTTCTTGGCACCTCCATAATTTCACCTCTCCCATTAGGGAAAGTTAATATCTGCTCAGAAGGAGAATGGTCTGTTATCCCACTGCCATACATATTCAGGAATTTGCTCCTTTGATGCAGTGAGTTTTTTACTTGGCAGCCAGCAGAGGCAGGCATGACCCCATGGCAGAAGTGGAGCTGGGTGCAGCTGGCCTATGGGGAGGATAGCAGGTAGCAGGGCCACAGGAGAGAAGCACAGAATCACACAGAATCACAGAATGGTTGAGGTTGGAAGAGACCTCCAGAGATCATCTAGTCCAACCCCCCTGCTCAAGCAGGGTCAGCTAGAGCATGTTACACAGGATTGCATCCAGGTGGGTTTTAAATATCTCTAAAGAAGGAGACTCCACAAACTCTGGGCAGCCTGTTCCAGTGCTCTGTCACCCAAACCGTAAAGAAGTTCTTCCTCATACGGCAATTGTCCTGGTTTCAGTTAGGACGGAATTAATTTTCCTCCTAGTAGCTGGTAGGGTGCTATGTTTTGGATTAGGATGAGAAGAGCACTGATAACATGCTGATGTTTTAATTGTTGCAGAGCAGTGTTTACACCAGGCCAAGGACTTTTCAGCTTCTCGCTCTGTCCTGCCAGCGAGCAGGCTGGGGGTGCAGCAGGAGCTGGGAGGGGACAGACCCAGGACAGCTGAGCCAAACTGGCCAAAGGGGTATTCCATACCACCTGACGTCATGCTAAACAATATATAGGGGTGGCTGGCCGGGGTGGGGGGCCGGCTGCTCGGGGATAGGCTGGGCATCAGTCAGCGGGTGGTGAGCAATTGCATTGCGCATCACTTGTTTCATACACATTATTGTTAGTATTATTATTATTATTATTATTGTTGTTGTTGTTGTTTTTGTTGCTGTTGTTGTTATTTTCCTGTCTTAATAAACTGTCTTTATCTCAACTCACAGGCTTCACTTTCCCGTTTCTCTCCCCCATCCCAGAGAGGGAGGGGGGAGGGTGAGCGAATGGTTGTGTGGTGTTTAGCTGCCGGCCGGGTTAAACCACAACAGCGATGAAACCCCATGTGGTTCGATTTATATCCATTACCCCGTGTCCTGTCACTGGCCACCACTGCAAAGAGTTTGGCCTCATCCCCTTTACATTGTCCCCTCAGATATTTATAGAGGTTGATAAGATCCCTTCTAAATCTCCTCTTCTCTAAGCTAAACAGGCCCAGCTCACTTAATCTTTCCTTATAAAACAGATGCTCCAATCCCTTAATAATCTTTGTGGCTCTGTGCTGGACCCTCTCTAGAAATTCTACATCCCTCTTGTGCTGTATTGCCACACAATATTCCAGGTGTGCCTCCCGAGAGCTAAGTAGAGGGGGAGGATCACATCTTTCGACCTGCTGTCCACATTCCTCCTGACACAGGCTAGGATCCCATTGGTCTTCTTGGCCACAAGGGCACACTACTGGCTCATGGTTAACTTGTTGTCCACCATGACTCCCAGTTTGCTTTCCACAGAGCTACTCTCCAGCAGGTCAGCCCCCAACCTGTACTGGTACCTATGGTTGTTCCTCCCCAGGTGCAGGACCCTGCATTTACCCATGTTGAATCTCATGAGATTCCTCTCCACCAACTCTCCAGCCAGGCCAAGTCCCTCTGAATGGCCACATGGGCCTCTGGTGTGTCAGTCACTCCACCAAGCTTTGTATTGTCCACAAACTTGCTGAGGGTGCACTCTGAAAGAGAAAAGATGCTGCTGCCAGTGCCAGGATACAGCACAAAAACAAACCTTACAGAATCTGCTTCCTGGTGTCAAAATACTGTAGTGATGAGAACTCCTTTACAGAATGGTATTTCTTGCACTTCATTTTAGTAATAAAAACTTAGGCATCATCAGCTTTATGCTGGTCATCCAGATATCACCACAGTCAATAGGTAGAGAGAGGGAGAGGCATTGCTAACATGAACAAACACTATCTGTCCTGTCTTTGACACCTGCCTGACAGTGGTAGGTGTCTGACCCAGTGTCTGAATACGCTTATTCTTCTAATGGAATACAGAGGGATCTTAAACAATTAACTTAGACTAGGTGCCTAACTTCAAGAAATTCAAAGTTGGATGAGATTAATCCTCTCCAATATTCAAAATTACACTAACAGTCCACAGGGTTTAATTAATTTTACTTCATATCACACAGTTGTACTTGAACTAGAGAATACATTTTAGAAAAAAAAAACTTGAATTCAAAATGTTAATTAGTGATGAATCAGAATTGCAGTTATTGAAAAAGATATTAGATACAGGCCTCAGAAGTAATTGTTTTCAGGGGTCCTCGTGGAAACTTGCAATAATGGAGAATGAGCTTCTGTGAAAATGTTCCAATGATTAAACATAGCTTCCTCATCTGATCTGAGATAAGCTGAGATTTCTGAGATATTTTTATGTTTAGATGTATCAGTAACAATTTAATTTCACCCCAGAACAGGGGAAGAAGTTATGTCAATGAACAAAAAAAAACCATGAGAATAGAAGAAGGTTGGCTTCTTGTGGGAATTATGTTTTAACTTTGTGTATATAAAGGTTCTAACAAACATACTAATGATAGAAAGAAAGAAAGAAAGAAAGAAAGAAAGAAAGAAAGAAAGAAAGAAAGAAAGAAAGAAAGAAAGAAAGAAAGAAAGAAAGAAAGAAAGAAAGAAAGAAAAAGAAAAAGAAAGAAGGAAAGAGAAAGAAAGAAAGAAAGAAAGAAAGAAAGAAAGAAAGAAAGAAAGAAAGAAAGAAAGAAAGAAAGAAAGAAAGAAAGAAAGAAAGAAAGAAAAAGAAAAAGAAAGAAGGAAAGAGAAAGAAAGAAAGAAAGAAAGAAAGAAAGAAAGAAAGAAAGAAAGAAAGAAAGAAAGAAAGAAGAAAGAAAGAAAGAAAGAAAGAAAGAAAGAAAGAAAGAAAGAAAGAAAGAAAGAAAGAAAGAAAGAAAGGAAAGAAAGAGAAAGAAAGAAAGAAAGAAAGAAAGAAAGAAAGAAAGAAAGAAAGAAAGAAAGAAAGAAAGAAAGAAAGAAAGAAAGAAAGAAAGAAAGAGAAAGAGAGAGAAAGAAAGAAAAAGAAAGGAAGGAAGGAAGGAAGGAAAGAAGGAAGGAAGGAAGGAAGGAAGGAAGGAAGGAAGGAAGGAAGGAAGGAAGGAAGGAAGGAAGGAAGGAAGGAAGGAAGGAAGGAAGGAAAAAAAAGCCACCTTGTTCCTTTATTTATTGAATAAAATAAAATTTCCAAGCTGTTCTACTTTTGATCATTAAAGTATCATCAATGCTAGTGATATTATTATCCTGTTGGAAGGAATTATATATGGTCATAAATCAAGCATGTTTCAGTTTGTGGATCAGCAGACTGGATAAGGTAAAAGAATATCTTAAATTTTGCTGCCTTCAGAAATTCTCCGGAAAGTGAAAATTGTATGCAGGATGTAACCTAAGTTAACACTTCTCATGTCTTCATTGTTCCTAAGGGTAAGCAAATGTCTTAATTCCTTAATATTCCTTCAAAACCGCTCTACTCTGTGCTGGTGCGGCCTCACCTCGAGTACTGTGTGCAGTTCTGGGCACCACAGTACAAAAAGGACATTAAACTGTTGGAGAGTGTCCAGAGGAGAGCGACGAAGATGGTGAAGGGCCTGGAGGAGAAGACATATGAGGAGAGGCTGAGGTCACTGGGCCTGTTCAGCCTGGAGAAGAGGAGGCTGAGGGGGGACCTCATTGCAGTCTACAACTTCCTCGCGAGAGGGAGTGGAGAGGCAGGTGACCTATTCTCCGTAAACACCAGTGACAGGACCCGCGGGAACGGTGTTAAGCTGAAGCAGGGTAGGTTTAGACTGGACATCAGGAAGAGGTTCTTCACCGAGGGGGTGGTTTCACGCTGGAACAGGCTCCCCAGTGAAGTACTCACTGCACCAAGCCTGCTTGAATTTAAGAAGCGATTGGACTGTGCACTTAGTCACATGGTCTAAACTTTTGGGTAGACCTGTGTGGTGCCAGGAGTTGGACTTGATGATCCTTATGGGTCCCTTCCAACTTGGGATATTCTATTCTATGAAACATTCATATGCAAAGCTCATGAATTTTCTGTTTCTTTTCACTGGAACAAGATTATATCTGTCCTGGAAAATGTAGTTGTTTCCTACATGTGTCTTGAGATTTTGATCCTATATCACTGAAAATATAACTTCAAGGAGTTAGGTCAAAAGAAACAGCTGTAAAAAGAACCCTTTGAGGTTATTTTTATTTGTTTTCTAGAACATGTGCCTTTTTGGGATTTTAAAGTCGTATTTTCTAGTTTTTATCTGCAGCTATAAAGACAGGGTGCTTATTAAAGAAAACACAGGAAAAAAACTTGCAGCCGAAACTTTTACTTAACTACACAAATCCAGTAGATTTGGCAAAGGTGTGATTTAGGGAAAGCACTCAAACATGTCCTTCAAGTAATCCTGGCTTTAGGTTTCAATGACAAGAAGTTAAAGTTAAGCATGATTTGAATCAGAATGAACAAGTCTGAGTAAAGTCAATGTGAAGTCAAAGGAGAAACTGAAAAAGTAAAATCCCGACTTCGCTGAAAGCAATACGAAACTCTTATTAATTGATTTTTGTCTGTGCTTGGTATATTTTTGATTAATTTCTAAATAATCTAACATTTTTCTAAAGAAAGAACAAAATGTTTTTTATTTTTGCCTTTCTGTTCCTTTTGTATTTCATCTGCTAATACTACCTTTAGTATTTTCATATGAAATTCTATTCTCATAGAGTGCGTGAGAATATCTTTTAATGGATTTAGTTTATGGAAGTTATTTTTAAGATTCATAAATTGAAAAGGCATTTTATTGTATTGTTTTAGATATTCATTTTTGTGGTCGTCATTAATTTAGTACCTGAGCAACTCACAAGCTATAGGGTTTTTCTGGCAATATCCTCGTAAACAAGGAAAGCAGTGAAATAAAACAATAATTTCATCACTTAACAATGCAAAATTAAAGAAGGAAAAAAAATAAGTACCAGGTTCAGTAAAGGTTTAGGGACATTGCTTTAGGCAGACATCATGTTGAGGACTGTGATATTAATCCTTTCATGGCTGAAAATGAAAAACAAAGCTTTGACTTAAGCACCTTGACTGCTTACAGAGGAACTCAGACAAATCAGACACCCCAGATGGGCAGTGCAAACTGCCACTCGTCAGACAGCTCCCGAGACTGATCCCCAGACAGAAGGTGTGGGCCCTAACACAGTAGGCAGAAAACAGAGAGGTGCCATGTGGTCAGAGTCCTCCTCTCAGAAATGCTTCTGCCATTTGTTCAAGGTTGTGTTGGTTTTCTTTTTAAGGAAAAGTGCAATCAGTCATAGGAGGAGAGTAAAAAAATCTTTGATTACTCTTTCACATGGGAACAGCCAAACTGCTGACCGTCATGCTCCTGTTGTCCATTCACTAGTAAGATAAGTTCATTGCTGCAGAGCCCACACCTTCAACAGAAAAACTGGAGAGTATTTTCACCAAGCCTCTAACTAAAGAGTTAATGAAGGTAGCTTTGCTTAAATTTGAATTGCCTTA
The DNA here is from genome assembly GCF_964034855.1 of Anser brachyrhynchus. Classification (NCBI taxonomy): domain Eukaryota; kingdom Metazoa; phylum Chordata; class Aves; order Anseriformes; family Anatidae; genus Anser; species Anser brachyrhynchus. The sequence continues at coordinate 53,300,518 of NC_137694.1, read as the reverse complement.
GATGGAAGAGAAGAACAGAATTTGATTAGATATTAGGAAGAAATTCTTCACTCAGAGGGTGTTGAGGCACTGGCACAGGCTGCCCAGAGAAGCTGTGGATGCCCCATCCCTGGAGGTGTTCAAGGCCAGGCTGGATGGGGCCTTGGCCAGCCTGATCTAGTGGGTGGTATCCCTGCCCATGGCAGGGGGGTGTAATTGGGTGGTCTTTAAGGTCCCTTCCAACCCAAACCATTCTATGATTCCGTGTTTCTAAGATGTTAGCTGTACATCCAGTGCTCTAAGTGTTTGTTGACTATATAGAAAGGGATATCACATGCCTGATAACTGCCTTTTATAAAAGGCGGAGCCCATCATAACTGGTTTCTAGCTACTACTAACTGTATCAGTTTGTGCAGTAGTGAAAACACATAACATCAAATTTGTCAAAAGAGATTGTTGAAAAAACTGTCACTATCAACTTCAGACAGCCACTACTTATGTCTGGACTTCTAGTCTCTGTCTTTCTTCCTTTCTTTCAAGTTTTTGAGCTGGAGGAATCTATTTAAATAGCTCTTAGAATTATCGCAGAGGGTCCACAGATAAGACCCAGAGCCTATAAGATTATTAAAATAACAATTGTAAGAAACGAGATTTTCCTGGTAGTCTTGAAAAGATGTCTGTGAGGGCTGGGGACTGGTTTTGGTTGAAGGAAATAGAATTGGAATGCCCAATATTTGCCTGCAAAGTTTCTTGTGACCAGCTAAAGAGAATATCTACTTTTCAGATTGACAGGAAAAAATAAACCAGAGTTAGGATTTGTATTGATGCCCAAAAAACACCTGTATATTTCCAGTAAAAAGTACCTCCAATTTGGTCCTGATGGTACATATACCTTCTTAATGTAGAAGCTGATTTAGATGATTACCACAGTAAAATGACCATGTTAGTCACTTGTGGGACTACTCAAGTACAAGATTCTTTTTTGGAAGCTGGTTGTGGATTTGAGATAATGGCTATAAATTGGGTAGACCAACTGACTTGCTGACTTTTTGCTGGGCTGTTCCCATGAGACAGCTCTTTTAAATAAAATATATGCTTGATTTTGTTCAGGTGATTCATGTTGTATGAGACAGTACACAGCTTTGTTTTGGAAGAGTTTTATACACTAACCTTGGGGAAACAACATTTGAAGAAGGTATAGGTCTAGAATAACTGTCAGTTAATCTTTAGAAAGAGATTAATTCCTGCAGGTGGAAGCTTCCAAAGATATGAGGAACAATAATGTGTCATCACTTGGATCAAGTTATGTTCCTTTATTGGTAAATTTTGACTACCTTTGCTGGGATTAGGATTTGTAGTACACTTCTGTGGGATATTGATTAACAAGCATTGGTATGCTCCAGTTATGTACTCTTCAACAAAACTCTATATTGTTCCATCCTTTGATCTGAAGTTTTAAAAATAATTATCTGTGTTAAGGAACAGTAACAACTCCAAGAGTTATAGCAAACTATGGGAGGCATCATCAGCTTCTTTCATTCCATTTTTCATAACTTTAGTTTCCATGACAACAAAGGAGGCAATTCCACAAAGCCAGCAGCTCATTATTTGAGACGGTTTGCAGTTTTCTCTGGAGAAGTGAGACACTTTTTTAAGTCTCTTGTAAGAAATTCATAATTCAATGGATGAAATCTGAAACAAAAATAATTAAAGTGAAGCCCCCCTTTGGAAACAGGGCATATTTTGTGAAGAACACTTACTGAGCCTTATATTGGTTCTTTCTCCACTCCCAATTCACTGACTTATATTACTAATATTCCTTCTGTTGGTTTTCTGTGACAAAATCTGACATCATTTGAACTCTCACTAAGAAAGAAATACTTGTAAGGTCAGAAAGACATATTATTTATTTACGTATTTGCCCAAAACACACAGCTTCCATCAGTTCCCCATTTAGTGACTGAAAGTACTGTCAATCTTAGTCATGCGTGAGTAGTCACTAAGTTAGGGAATAAAACCCTTTAAAAGGACAACTTGCTATTTATTAAGCAAGGTCCCAACTTCAGCTAAGAACTGCTTTTTAGGAAGGCACAAATCAGGTTTGTTATAAAAATACAAACAGTAAAACAAGGTTTCTTTGTTAATGACCTGGTTCTATCAGTGGCAAATATCCTCTTAGGAAGGGTATTATTGCAGTGAAGAATACAGCATATCTTCCATAATATTTTTTCAGTAGTTCTCTAAATGCTTAGAATGTAGATAAGGCAAGAGAAAATATAAACCAAACTGAATATTTGAATAAGGAAATGTAAGCAGAAAATCCTTTAAGGAGGACTTCTTCCTATTATCACCATTTAAAATGCAATGCAACAATACATTAATATCCAGTTTCAGGATTTGGATCCAAACAAATTCCTTCCATATGTTTTAAAAGGTCCCTCTAGCGATGATCTTGTCACAATCAGATCTTGCATAAAATTATTACATTCTTCACAGTCTTCATATATCTTTACTGAACAGTCTTTTTTATGGAATGAAGATAGCATTATTTTGAAAACTTCACAAATGCTGAAAGCCTGGCACCACTGTTGAGCCAAAAATGTTTTTCTTGCATTATTGCTTAGCATAGAATAAATTGCATTACCTAGTTTAGAATAAAACAGATTAGCTGCACAGAAGTTCAGGTGTGTTAAATCTGAATTAATCCAGAGCTTGTGCTTCCTGATACTGTGTGAGATTCTTGGATCTTGGAAGTTTTAGCTAGATATCCAAAAACAATTCCAAAGCTTCTCCAATAGAGAGAGAGAGTTTGATGTATCATATAGTGGCACAGTAAGGTCTTTCAATTAAAAAAGTGCTTAGCAAAGAGAAATGGCCCATACAATGGCAAGAGAGTCTTAAGTAAAGCAGTGGTGGAGGGATGTATGAGGGTGCTGACTCTTCCCCTTCTTCATCAAAAAATACATGATGTTTCCCTGCTAGCAATCAGACACTAATGTCTAATGTGATGAAGAACTCCTAGACTGTATTCAGCTTTTTTTCCTTAGACTTCATTCCTTATCCTCATCATGTGAATATCCATAAATAAATCTTCCCACCTGGAAATGACTGTTCCTACTCCAGTAGAACTAAAATGGCCTCTCCTCAAAAAATGATGCCAACTCTATTAGGGTAAAATGTTGTTAATGAAACCACTGCATTTAACAAAGGCTAATCTAAATAGATCTATCTGGAAAAAATTATATTCAAATGATATAGCTAACGGTCTGGTATACAGCCTTTACTCTATTTTCCTTCCTTCTTGAATGTGATTTGCAGTTACTGGTTTTCAACCCTGGATTGCTTATGACTTGACTTTAGCATCCAGACCCCAGCTACAAGGAGGATTGCCCAATAGTAAAATCTGCTTTTCAGTTTGTAATCCACACATCCTGAGATTCCAGGAATTACTTCTAGGCAGCTAGTAAAATGTGACATGAAGAAAACAGGGCCATGTATTGTTTTGCAGCAGTCTGTGGGTCTCTGCTTGTCGTTGTTGTTGTTTTGCTTTGTTTCATTTTTTTTCTAAATTGTTCTATGCCATCACTGGAAAAATTTGTGCAGTCCACAACTTGATACAAGAAAATACTCCACGCATAATACGATGATATGCTGCAGTAGAATTTTAATAAATAAATACTGATGACATCAGAGGATATGAAAAACTAAACATATTACTTTTAAGTGAACTTATGCTTCATTTTACAATAGCATGAAATCCACCAGTGAATTTAAACCCATAAAGTAGTATAATTAGTAACTACATGAGTATTGAGCATCCCCTGTAGAAGTTCGCACTTCATTTTCAGAACCAAGTTTTGTAAATGTTTTATTGACCTAGCAGTTGAATGCACACACATTTACTTGGACTATAAATTTATTAGGAGTCCTTTGAAATGATACTTTAGCTTTCTTTCAAGAAAATATGGTTTGGGATGTGCATAGGAAATCTGGAATCATGATTTTATAAGATCATAGAATCATTTAGGTTGAAAAAGATACATATCATCAAGTCCAACCACCAACTAACACTACCAAGTCCACCACTAAATCATGTCCCTAAGTGCCACATTCACATATCTCAAATACCTCCAGGGATGGTAACTCCACTTCCCTGGGCAGCCCGTTCCAATGATTAACCACCCTTTCCATGAAGAAATTTCTCTTGACATCTAATGTAAACCTTCCCTGATGCAACTTGAGGCCATTTGCTTGTGTTCTACCACTTGTCACGTGAGAAAAGAGACTGGCACCCTCCTTGCTGCAACCTTCTTTCAGGCAGTTATAAAGAGTGATGAGGTCTCCCCTCAGCCTCCTTTTCTCCAGATGAAACAGCTCCAGTTCCCTCAGCTGCTTCTCATATGTGTTGCTTTCTATTTCTGATCATATTGTACCTTATCATTTCTGTAAAAGATCGATACAAGAAAATTTCATTAATCTGCCTCTAAAGTGATCTGAAAACATCAAAACTAGGAGAGTTGCTGAAATTTGCTTTCTTTCCAGAATGCCCCGAAATATACTCTGCATGCTGTATGAAAGCAGCAAGTCCTACAAAATGTTTTCCTGTACTGTTGTCATGCCACCAGACATATTTGCCTTTCAAAGACATAATGCTGGGTACACATCTGAGGTGAGGCATTTGTTCCTTGATACTTGAGGGAAGGTGATTTATGCTTATTGTAGGATGTACTTACTCCCTGTGCACTGATACATGATATTTCCAAACAGAGGAAGAAGTCTCTAGCTACAGCTATATGAAAAGGGGGCAGTAGTCAGAAATCAGCAGTTCAGCATGAATTGACTGCATTTTTCTCTGAGGTCATAAAGATCTGTGTGTTCTCTATCAGAGAGACAGCAAGGTCTTGAGGCACTGTGTTGATGTTACCATCCTCACATACTAGCAAGAACAAATAAAATATTTTCATTTGGAGATCTAACAAGCTTGCTTTTACAGCTTGAAAATTACTGACACATAAAATTAAGGGCTATGCTCCACAAGATCTATCCAGTCTTGTGATCAGATCTTTGAACTCTGTCATTTCAAGAAATGAAAGACTGGAATGAGGGCAGAAAAGGTTAACAAAAGAAACAGAGGGCAGAAAAACTGTCTTGCTGGAAATGCAAGATGAAAATCCAATTACCTACAATATATCAAAATTTTACTCCAGGAATCAATTAAATACAATGAAGTTAATGCAAGTTCTTTCAATTATGACTAATCATAGCACACCTAATCACATTTTTATTTTTAAAATATTAAAGTAACTGGATAATTTTATTACTACAGTTACTACAAACTCTATAAGGCAGAAATTTAATTTTCTTTTAGCAAAACAAACTTCAAAAAAAATCTGATTTTTTTCTCTGTAGTGTGGTTCTAGTGACTCTAAATACAATGGAATTATTTTTGGTTACTTCATTTTCTGGGAGATACCATAGCTGTTACAGTATGTGAACATACAACCTGACTTCTCACCATTACTCCTAATGGTAATGGTGAGAATGGCAAAGCCACTGCTGATGTTTTCAGTGTTAAATCCACAAGAATTATGGATTCTCATTACTAAACAAGAAGATAACTGTACAGAGCATTGTTATCTACCGTAACATTTGCACTGTTTGAAATCTTATCTATGTGGCTACAAAGAGGAGCGCTGGTGGATCCAGCAGTGGCAACTGAAGCCAGACAGGTAACCACAGCACTGCTTTTCCAGTATTTTTTTTTTTTTTCTTTTTCTGCAAGAATCAGGCCACGTACCATCAAATTGCAAAGCTAAAATTGTAATTGGGATCGATTTCAAATAAATCTGCTCCATTATGTAGAGACTTCTCTTTATTCCACATTGAAAAAAAGGCAGAAGCTAAGAAAAGAGTCTTCACTGACTTGAAGAAGAAGCAAGAAGAAGAATGCAGTCTGGAAAAGATGTATTGTTGTAAGGCTCTATGGGAAAAGATTGTCATGAAGGTTTATGGAAAAGAACTATTGATGGGAAAGTTGTTTTTTTGGAGAAAAATATTTGTTGTTTCTTCTCTTTTAGCTTGGAGGCCAGTAAAACCCCTAATCAAGATGCATAATGAAGATATTGACTTGGAAAGATACTCCATTCAGTCAAGAAAATTGGCAAGCTACCAGAAACATCACATAAGATTATTGGTTTCTTTTTCTGTTCCCAAGGGGTGAGGCTGTGTTAGTTACTTTTCCTCTGAGGCAGGCTAAGAAAAGGTTTGAACTAGTTCTTCATATGAGAACCAGAGTGGAAAAGCAGTATCTTCAGTCTTGAATGTCAGTTTTCTTGATTAACATCAGAACAATTCCAGGTTATGACAAGCCCAGCCAAAGCAATCTTACCTCCAATTTTCAGGTAGGGAAACAATACACCCAGTATGGTATTAGAGGAAAGGGAAAAGTATCTTAAATGCTGTTAGTGTTGAGTACTGCGACAAAAATAACAACAGCTTCCAGAATAGATGGGTGAAGGAGAAGAGATTGAGTACTTCAGCATTGTGGCTTCAACTCCATAGCAGTTTCTTACTACCTGGTTTAAACAATTATATTGTCCCTCTGTGTAACGAACACACTTACTTCCCTGGAACTGATCATTCTTAAGACTGATTAATTGCTTTATGGAGCCAGGGTAAAATCAGACAATGGAAAGTTCATGCTATTTGCCAAGCATGTAAAATCTTCACATTTTAAACGTGAAATACACACACATAGAGTCATTGTACTCTCACTTTGCAGGTCAAAAACACATGTTGAAGACTACTTTGTAGAACATGTTATTCTTCAGGTGATAAATCTAAAATACTTGGGTCCTCCTCCTCGTGCCTCATTTCAGCCCAGCACAAATTGCTGCCCTAGTTTCTCAAGTATGGCTCTGGCCTTTGGATTCCAACCACAAAGAAAAAAAAGAAAAAAAAAAGAAAAAAAAACAGCTCTCTTAGGTGGATGTCAAGAAACTACGGTCCTTAGAATTCAAATTCAATCATCTACCAGGGTTGTGTTTTCCAAGGCCATCTGGAATGAAGCCTAGCATTTAAAAAACACTCATCATTGTATAAAATATCCCCTGTTGTACATACACTGTTGTTGTTAGAATATGGTTAGAGCTCCAGCAAACAAAATAATCCCCTCAATTATGTTTTTCCCTAGGAATTTTTGCACAGTATATAAATAATTGTACTGAGCTATGTGTCAATCAAATTATGTAAACAAGTTCTTGGTGACAAGTTCACTTGGAAAACATCCATTTACCCATAAAACTCATGAGAAAAATCAAATTTGTAAGATGCCACAATTTATGTATAAATCACTTTATGTCTCAGGAGAAGAGCAGCTAGAAAAAAATCTGCATAAATGCATGAATGCACTTCTTGTAAATTTCTAGATTGGTGTTATTCAGTGTAAATCTCCTAGATAAAAGTATCAGGTATCATAAACAAGCTAGCTAGCTATTTTATTCTTCTTTTTATTTATTTGTTTTATTTATTCATTTATTTAATAACTGCATTATTTTGTTAGAATTAAAAGATCGTTGAACAGGAAGTGTACATCAGGGTAGTACTGTATCTCTTGAAGTATTATAAGCATACTGATGCCTTAGTATGCATTTTGCACATAAACATAATCGTGATCACTGGAACTAAGCTACAGAAATTTATAATTCTGTGATCTGACTCATCACCTATCAGGATGGTGGATAAAACTTAGTATTACTGAGATGAATAAAATTCTTTCAAAAAAGTTATATATGATATTTAGAATAATCTTGGTACAACAGATAAGATTGTTTAGGTTTAAAAAGTTCAGTAAAAGGACCTCTTCTTTTCCTTTGATGTTATACCTTTAGTGTTTGCTAGTGTGATATACTGGATTTTAAAAAACAGTAAAAAATACTCTTGAAAATACTCCTCCTGTACTTCAGGATTGTTAGGTGGTCCAAGTATAACAGCTATAACATTTTTTTTTTTAGGTGGAGTATCACTACCTCTTTTATGGAGCTCATTATTTTCAGTAATGCTAAATTAACTGCATTTATGCATGAAAATTAGTACTTCTACATTTTCAATTTTATTACGTGTATACATCACAGTGTTGTACAGATTAATAAAAATTTCCTTTTTATGTTAATAAGACAGAAAGAAAAGAATGGTAGTGGAAATGAATATCAATAAGAAGTTGTAGAAAATCAATTGAAAAAATTAAAGAATAAAAAGGAAGCTCTACAGTTGGCAATAAGGAAAATAAAACTAATTTTAGATGTATTTAGGATGAAAGGTATCCTGTCAATGCTATTTCAGGAACAAACCATCACCAACAAGATAATAATAAAAAGCACATAGTTTCAATAAATATTTATATTTACTATCTGGTGGAAAGAAAAAAAAAAAAAAGAAAGAGAGAGATACATGTTACATATTTCCCATTAAAAAAAATGTTACTAAACAGGTTACTAGATGGGTAAAAACATGTTGGCTTCATGTGCTTAAAAGTTCATGGAATTCTACCTGGAGCTGATGACAAGTGAAGTGCAAGGGCCTGTCATGGAACCTCTTGTGTTCTTGTGTTCTTGTGTTGTGGAACCTCTTTACTTTTGACTTGTAGGAGGAGTCACCAAATCAGGGATTCCAACTGACGTGCTTGAAGGCAGGACTGTGGTTCAGATGGACCCATATTCCATCTGCAGGTTGGCAGAATAGGTAAACACGAATGTTGTGAAATTCAGTGAGGACAAATGTGAGTCCTGGTCCTGGGTTGTAAGAACCTGATACCACACCCTATAATCCTGCCCTGGATGAAAATGCTGCTTCCATGATCCAAACTGACTTCAAGCAATAAAAATTCTCAGTCTTTTTCTAATCTACACTTGGCTTTGAAAAGCAGCAGCAGGGTAGAACAAGTAATATGATGATTTTCATTCTCCAGACAGATGAGCTCCTAACCACCTTTCCCTGGGTCATTGCACAGGCTGAAACCCTCTCTCTGTAACCCTGACCAACTGTTCCCGCTCTTCCCAGTGGGACAGGCATCCAAGATCAAATTCTCACATGACACAGAAGAATAACCTGGGCTCAGACAGCTGTGAAAGTGCTGTGAGAAGGTCAGTAAAGAGATAGAAAAGACAAAAGTCTCACCCAGGGGTAGGATTGTCAATATAGCATCATAAGAATTTCATAGAGGGAGAAAACACCAGCTTTGCAGGTTTAAAGTCCTGAAGGAGTAAAAAATAAATAAATTAAAAAAATCAGGGGAGCATGGAGGCTACTCAGTCTGGTGCACTTGTTTGGGAACTAACTGTAAAGCACTGAGTCAAATCACCAGTGCCATCAGGGTTGATGGAGGTGGTGACAGACAGGAACTCAAAGCATGAAGGATGTGTCCCAGTGAGTGGTGGTGGCCAACCCTTCCCTCTCCTGGCTGATGCTGGCTTCTCAGCAAAGCCACTTCATACCAGAGGCAGTAGGCACGCTAATGCTTAGACTAAGAGCTCAATAACTCCTAGCTATCTTTTATATGTTAGCAAATAAATTTTATTTTATACCCTGAAGGTGCACACATCCTGACTGCAGGCTGTCTTTGTGCCTAGCTAAAGAAGTCTGAGCGAACCAACTGGAAGAAGAGCCATAGCAACACTGCAGGAGCACATCAGTCCCTTGAGTTAATCTTGGGAAACCGACTTTTATCTTACAGATGCTTCAATATTTGCTAAGACTTCATCGACTAACTAGAATTTCTCTGGAGACCTTTCCAAGCATTTTTCAGGGAGAAGGAGCCCAGAATAGCCAATTAGAGACAAAATTATGAAGCCCAATTTTGTGACACTTGCACTTTCATAACCTAGATCTGACTACAAGGCTGTTTCTCCAGTTTCTAAAAGGTCTTTATTTTTCCTTTCCACACAGTTTCCTTCTCACAGAGAAGACCTCATTCTGAGCTTCTTTGAGATATATCAACAAAGGAGCAGTTGATGGCAGATTGTCATCATCGTTACAACTGGCAGATAGGGCTGAGCTGAAACGGTGTCCAAAACTCAGGGAACCAGAAGATTTGGCAGAGATCAGCAAATACCAGTATCTCACACAGATCCATCAAAAGCTTATGTAAAGGATGTCAATAGACTGCTTCTGGCCCTTCAAACCCCATGTCAGTCTGTGATGTCCCCAGCCCTGCTGAGGTAGCTCCTCCAGCTGAACCTCTGCAGGGGGGTGCAGGCACATCCAATGTGTCATTCCAGGTTGGTGCTCAGGAGCAGAGGCCCCCCTGGCTCTGGTGAGCATTTGGGCAGCCTGTGACACTGGTGCCACTGGAATGTGCAGCCACTGCTGGCAGCACCTGCAGGAGAAAGCTGAGCTCAGGGGAGCTGTGGAGTTACGACTGCTCAGTTTCTGCTGCAAGAAAAGGTGTTTGGTTATGCTATTAGCAGTGCAGCAAGCTCAGATGAGAAGCTGGGGGGTTGTGGCCGAGTCCCTTATTCAGCATGGGATGAGCGTAGCATGTAGTGGAAAACGAGGTGTGGTGCAGCTTTCAGTGGTTTGTGGAACACGTGGCCTTTCTCAGCTTTGATGCCCCCATTAAGAGAAAAGTGTTGATAAACTGGCAATTAGCTTTCAGGAGAATGAAAAAAAAATACTAAAATTCACTCTATAATGCAAGACCTTATGGTTTCTTCTATTTATATGAAATGTGAGTCTGTATGTAACTGTTGCACTATCGTTCATCTAACCAGCAAAGATAGAGCAGGATTTAGCCAAAGTTGTAAGTGGACAGCATAAAATGAAAAATAAGAATTATATCCAGAGAGTTCACAGTTTTCCATGGATTCCCTAATACTGGAACTAATTTCAAACTATGACCACTGGGTTTTAAGATGAGCCCAACCTGAAATGATAATCTAGCCTTAAAGACTTCATTAAACAAGTCCAGCAGTCTAGATCTTGATGCCTGATGCCCCTTCCTTTTTTTTTTTTTTTTTTTTAACATTTATTAACCTATGAATTGCTGTCTCCTGACGAAATTCAGCTCCATGCCACCACCCAGCGGCCTTTTCTTAACCAAGACCAAAAGAGCCGCTGAACACTGCTTGCACACATGCAGTACCAGTGGAAGCAAGGGTGCTGGAAATTATTTTACTCCGTCTTTTCTGTCGATTGGCTCAGTTGAAATGTAGACATGTATTTGATTTTACCCTCTGGAGCTAGATTACCACAAATTTGAGATGTTTAAATTGTTTAAAAAATTATCTACGTAATAAGTTTGATGTTGCTATAGAAACAGTCATCGTGAAACAACCAAATTCAGTTGGCACCAGAGAAAACTTAATTTTTTTTAAACAATTAAAAAAAAAATGAAACTTGTTTCAAGTTTTTAAATAAGCACAAAATAGATTATATTACTAGCTTTTGGTAAGAAATAACCCTTTGCTTTGTAGCATATATTTTGTACACTCATACTAAGAAAAAGTATTTTCTACAGTTTTTTTTTCTCCAGTTGAGATCATTTATCTATTTGCAATGGCATCCCTGTTTTAAACTGAAATAAATGTCTTGGATTTATACCCTGAAATGTGTACGATAAATGAAGTTCTATAAACATGAGCTTCTTTGTTAAATTAGGTGGTTTATTTCATGTGGAAGAACTAGCTCTGGTCTTACTACCAAGCATTAATAATTTAGAATATTTACACACACACAATGATTTGTAAAGCAGTGGTTCACGTATACCTATACTCTTGGTATTTTTTACATTAAGAGTCACAAGACTGTTATCAGTTCTCCCCTTTGTCTTCCCCTTCCATCTCTTTCTTTTCTGTTGTGTTCCCAACTTCCTGCAATGTTGCTTTTCATTAAGAGCATAGGTGTGCGTATAGGCAGTGCGCTCTTCTAACACTTTTTCAAGAAAAGGCAGTTTAGGGAAACACTGCTCCAGGAGGAAGTACAAGATCTCTTCTTCCATGTTGGTTTAAGAAGTAGAAAATAAACTCCTCTGATGCCCCATCACAGCCATGAATGCATCTTCCTTACCTCTTATGTCTAATACCAAAACCACCCCAGAATCTCTCTTCTTTCCCATTCACTACCCCTGTTACTGTTGTCAAAGCACTGTTTACAATTTATTAATGCTACCATAGCACTGAAATTAAAAGACAATGAAATTAAAGGATAATGAAAAGCTTTTCAGCCTGTAATTAATCTGCAACTATTAACAGATGCAAAAGTCTGTAGTCTTCAGCACAAATTAGATTTTTGCAGAGTAGGAGTAATACCACAAACGTTTAGAAAATAATTCAAGCTGCAGACATGGAAGACCTACAATAATCATCTACTCTGACTTTTGTATAGCACAGGCTGAAGGAATTGAAGGAATATTTTTGTATCGAGTTCCTAATTTTTAAGAGACTACAGCTTTTTGAGAGAGACCTTATCCAAACTGACTGTACTTTTTATTATTATTATTATTATTATTATTAACAGCTGACTAAGGTCCAAGGCACCTTAATTTCACACTTGCCAAATAACATTCTGAAAATAAAAATAAAAAATAAAATTAAATTAAATTAAAAAAAAAAAAACATTTTGAGTGCTACCTACACATTATACTTTCAAGTTGAACTCATTTCTGACTTTTATTTTTGCTTTTCAATCACAAGTTTTTCATTAAATGGTAAATACTGTAACTTCACCACACACATTTTTGTTTTGTGAATCCAGAGCCGAAGAAGACAATGACCTAAAAGAGTCTACAATATAGCCCAACATCTTCAGAAAATTAAAAATGTTAAAAAATTAAGAGTGCTACTGTGAGAATTGCGTCTTTATGCTTGGTTGTTATTTTTTTCAAAGTACCTTTCAGAACTGAGAAAGCTGGCAAACAATCTTTATTTTCATAATCCACAGAGTATTAATTTTAGGTCCACTTTCTATTCAAAAACCTTAGGATTTCATCAAGTGCAAAGGTTGACAGCATGAGTGTTATTCAGAATTTACTTCAAATTTAAAACTTCCATGAAATATTCCTCTTTTATTCAATTTACCACGAGCACTGGCTTAGGATTCCCACAGAAATGTGCTTAATTCTGACATCTGACAATGAACCCAAAAATATGGTGTTTCAGACAGCTTCCAACACAGGCCCCTGGTAATGCTCCCGGTGAGCTCCCACTGTGCCTGCAGACTGCCACGTAACTGCTCTTCTGCTTCTGTGGTGCAGTCAGGTGTGGTGCCTTGAAAAACAGATGTGCCAGAAATAAATGCAAATCTGATTAGGTTCTAGCTTACAAAAAAAGGAAAACATGAAAGGTCAGAAGATGAACCAGGTAGCCTTTCATTTCCCTTTTTAGTTCCTCTAACTTGGCATGATTAACTTCAAGGACATGCTCAGGCCCCACTAATTTGTGGTGAAGTCCCTTCATAAGTGTGCTTGTTCTGAGATGGGAAGTGTGGACGTGGGCTGGAAGGGCTCTCTATCCCCCACTTCTGCACCTGGAGTTGTGAGAACTTGCTGTACTAGGGAGATAAGTACCATGCAGAAGTGGGAGATGCTGGCACTGTGTTTTGTCCTCATTGTGCACTCCCAGTGAAAATATTTGTTAAATACAAAGCGTTTTCTATTTTCAGCATGATTTATTGCTCTTAGTGCAAAGGCAATTTATCATTGTATCTCCACGCGTTATCTCCATGCATTAAAGAACAGACTGGCTTCAGAGAAGAATACTGCAAAAAGGATGGGGGACCAACAGTTAATACACTTTTGGGCTCCGAGAATGAAATTACCACAAACTGGTGTATGTAATTGATTTTAAAATGACACTTACAACAGTAAACACTACTGTCTGGAAAACAAGTTATAAAAAAAAAAAAAAAAAAAAAAAGAGCATCATAAGGAGCTGCTGCAAGTCTGACTCTTCCTGAAAATTAGATCACTGATTACAGATACCTATATAGAGATACGGATGTGTAATTTATAACTCTTTTAATCTTGAGCAGAGTGCATATGAAATACAGTTTTGTGCTTTTAGATCTGAAGTGCAATTCAACATGTTGACACCTATATGACAATTAAAAAAATCATACTTTTTAAAAAATTGTATTTTAATGTGTATTGGTTTATCAACCACTAAGTACATTTTTAAGCATATTAAAGCATTTTATTAAGCATATTAAGCATTTTAAAAGAATCTCTGTCTACCTAATTTAATCCAAATACTATTCTTCACCTAAGGTACCTGTTTTATTTATACTACCTGTAAAGAAAAAATAGAAAAATAATAAATACCAAAAGTGAAATAAGTAATCTAAAAATAAGTAATCATAAATATCAGTGATACAGAATAAATTTATGCTTTTCAAACCTATCATTGCTACAGATGGACCATTAACTGAAGAAATCAAAACACCATAAAAAAAAAGCTTTCACTGCATTGTCTTTGGAGAATGAAATTAATGTGCTGTACTCAAAAGCCAAAATTATATTACAGCATATTTCTCTGAGATGACAAAAAAGCACATTAATGATTATAGTGGAATATAAAATATCACATATTATAGCTTTATGTTTGAGAGATGTCCTGTCTCCAGCAGATATATGCACCATGATCCTAAGCACAGAAATTTGCTATTTTTTAAGCTATCATTAGAAAATATGATGGAAACTGAAAAAGGGCACTGAAGAAAAAAACAAGTACAATTATGAAAAATAAGCATACCTTTTTGTTTATTAACAGAAAAAGCTATTGAATACTTGGTGCCTGTGGCCATTTTCTACCCAGTATTATTATCCGATGAAGTTTGAAGATCTAAAATTTTCACGTATTTTTTGAAATCTTTTACCCAGTAGCATGGATGAAGATTTGAATGCTGTGTTGCCAAACGCCAGGGATGCTGAGCAAATCAGTTTTGTGCCACGTATGTAGAACATGCAGTAGAATTTCTAAGAGCTCCTAGCGCTCCATACAAGTACAGATCAGCCATGAAACTTACTGCCACAACTCTGGTGAGCCTGGGCCAGATCAGACACACTGCATGTGCACTGAATGCGGATTGTACGTGCACAATAAACCCTAAAAGCTGGAACCTGATGAATTTCCTACCATGAGACAGCCACCTGTGGCTGTACTTTCATCAGTGTACTTCCATTCCTCTCTGGAATATCCTCAACAAAAATACAGCTGTAGTGCTGTCAGAGAGCAAAACCCAAACTGGTGTAGGTAACTAACATAAATTAAGACTCTTAATTATAAATGCTCAATTTGTGTGTGCAGTTCTTAGGGAATGAACACCTAGCAGTGCTAGCCTGGTAAGTCTGGTAGGTAATTCTACATATAAAAGTAAAGCTGGTCCTTGAAACTAAAAACAAATTGAAAAATCCACTGATTAGTTTTCAACCGGATTTTATCCTGAAAAAAAAAAAAAATCATAATTATCTATTTTACCTTATTTTTCATTTAACTTAACTGGGCAGTAAGAGAAACTGAACATACGTGTTAATAACTGATAAAACATGAAGGTCTTACTGCAAACCAGCATTATCTGGTTACTGTACAGGTTCTACCACCTGGGTCTCCTTAAAGCAATCTAAGCCATATGTGTGACTGCTGTGAGTAAGCTGTTGACCTACAATATACAGTACAGTTTAAGTCTTTTTAATGTTAAAGAGGAGGAAAATTATTTCCAGTTTAAAATCAACATGTCTTTGACTTCTAGATTAGGATGAGCAATTGTAGGACATGTACTTTCCATCTGCAACTGGCAGTTAATTTAAGTCCTGCTACTTTATTATTTCACATAAGGAACGAAAAGAAAAAAAAATCCTTGTAGTAAATCATTATGGGTTAAGTAAAAAAAATGGCTGGGGGGGGGGGACGGACGGACTGAGAGAGAAACTGCCATTGGCAAAATCAAAGCTTCCTGCTCAAAGAGATCTGAGGAACACAGTATGCTCCTCTATACTCATCAGGGGTCCAGGATTGTTTTACCCTTCAAAATTTTTTTTTTTTTCTCTAAGTATGAATTTTAACAGAACTGCACTGTGAATGATGGACTTCTAACTAAATGTTGTTTGTAAATGACCCTTGCAAAGGCTTCTTCAAGACACGAGGTAGAATTCACCTCGCCGAACTCTAGAGGTCTAAATGTTAGAACTAGTCACCATAAACTCCCTATGGATACATACATCTTTAGGAATCCTATCTGTGATTTTTGTTGAGGTGAGATTATTTGACATTTGATGGTATCGTTGACCACAGAAAACCTTGAAAACATTAGAATAAGAAAGTTACTGTTAAATTCTTAAAACAGGTCAAATAAATGTACCTTCAATTTCTCAAAAAAATATTCAGGGATTCCTTGACTGTTATTTCCCTTACTACTTTTCACATCTCAGAACATCTTTCACTACATGGCAGCATTACCATATGTAAAACTCTGACCTCTAAAATAAACAAAAATAATAAATATTCTTGTCAGTCCGTTACGTTTTTTTCCAAGTAATAAACACAGGAACAATGAAATCATATGATTGATTTCATATGATTTTCATATGAACAATCAATCAATACCATATGGCAAGCCAAGCCTGTATTGCACCATATGCTTGTTTTGGGATCTCACATGTTGTTAAACCTTCAATGCACAGAACAGAGCACAGACACTACTGCATTACAGGCACTCCTGTGTGCTGTATGTCTGAACACTTGTACTATTTATGGCTACCACAGATGAATTAGTATCCATGGTCCTGAATGCACATATCTGCTTTTATTTCCATAAGGCTTCTACTTGTTCACTGCTTCCCAAATTACCAGTGACAGCTACAGCTACTTCAAAATGAAATCCTCCTGGTAACTACAGAACCGCTACTCTTAATTCATATCCATTTTGTAGTTTCTGTCATCCTCAGCATGGGCTGAAGTCACTCGCAACTAACCAGATGATTCCCTTTCTGTGCACTTGGGGTTTTGCTTCCCATCTGAAAACACGAGCTGTACAATTTCATGATACAAGTCACATTCGTCACTGAAAATTTTTAGTTACTGCATAGTTTTCAAGAAGAAAAGGGTTTAGCCACTACGATCACATTAAATATGAGGACCCAAATGAAAAGGTTAGGCTCTGACTATTAATCTCCAGAATTCACCTTAATCCCCTGGACTACCGAAACATAACTGATAAAAGCAATCGTAATGCTAAAAGTATGTAAAAGAACCACTCAGCAGCAGCCTGCTGTTACTTTTGATTGTACGTTCCTCTTAATACAGATGAAAACAAACTAAATGATTTGAGGATAAAATCACGGTCTAGATGAACTCGTCATTTCTCCTCCTAACACCAGCTAGACACCAATGTTCGATGCTGTGTGTATATTTAACAAACGGCACATTTATTCTATGTCCCAAAACAGCTCCTCAGCTTCGAGGGACAGTCTTAAAGCACAGTTATCAGCTCTCATAAACCGTCAACTATAAAAGTCAAAAATAAAGGTATTTGTTTGCTGTTCAGCTCCGAATTTATGCAGTGAGGAGCAAACCAAGCAGGTCTTTAGTCCACCCTGAGAGTCCATAAGCAGATAGGTGCAACGTCGCCATAACCACCTAATCTGCAGGTCCTTGCTTCCAGCACCAGAGCGCCTAGTGTGGGCAGAAACCAAAGTCTCTGCTTAGAGAAACATTCTTACTGCTTTTAGCACTGATGTTTTTGTAACACAAACCATCTCACAGCAGTTAGAAGACCAAATAAAATCCAGTATTTTTGCATATTTGGAATTGAAATCTATATGCCACTTCTTATCATGTTATCTAGTGAGTAAGTGTAGACTGAATAGGTTAGTAAAACATTAAGATAACAGTTTTTGGTTTTGTTTTAATGTTTATTTTCTAATTCACAAAGAGGGATCCTCAAATACAGTTTCTCAGCAGACTTGCATGTTTCCTTATTGGATTGATATCAAGATATTAAAACTAAATAAATAAATAAATACAAATGGGTGGATAATCTTTAATTTGAGAAAATAGAGAAACAAATCCAGTCCTGAAAATAGTGATTGGCTACTGTTAATTGAAAACCACTTAGAAGACAACAAGGTTCACGCCAAAAGCTGTGCACAAAAGATAGGTTGTGGGTCCAGTTACACAGGAGCTTTGTGAATGGACCAACAATTCTTTTACCAAGAGTTCAGACTGAACCACTTCAGATTTTTATTTTTTTACCCACCCTCCAACGCCAAAATGGTTTTATTTAGAGTAGCCAGCTAGGTAGCTACATGGCTCTCAGTTCATTATTAACAATTCACTCAGCAGCTTCCAGAAGGCATACATGAGCTAATAAAAATTATTCTGGAAATTGGTACTCCAGAGCTCTGTCCTCACTAATTTTATTAAATACAGTGCCTTTCCTCCTTTCTTATGCTCACAATACTTCTGCCCATTAATCCTTTTAGAACTGCTTCTAAATTCTTTGAATTATGATTTTAAACAACTATTTTTAAGGTTACAATCAGGTTTTTAACTTCATGTTCTTTATCTAATTTTTAGTGTATGCATAATTTATCGGATTGTAAAGATTAAAAGATCTAGATCATCCCATATTTCCAAAGCTTCTCTAAGTGTCTTAAAGGAGGAAAAGTATTTGTTTTCTTTTTCCTCTTAGTAGCACAAAATATATACCTTTTGAGATGGGTACAGAGTGATAAAGTCCTAGTACCTTCGAGACCAGTTAATGAGACGATCCATTTATGTTCCTGTTGTGATTTCCCAAGAAGTTACCTGCAAAAGAGCCTGGGAAGCTTCACATTCTGTTCCACAGAACCAAAAAGAAAAAAGGATGCATTGTACCTAATGGTTTCTTCCCCCATTATTTCCAATTCACAGCTTCACCAGTCTATAATAAAAGAAAAAAAGAGATGTCTAAAGTTACCTGCATTCATCGAATATCCAATTTAAAGAGTAAGATTTCAGACTGTGCAGCCCTATCCCTTTCACTTCATTGTACTCACAGGACGTACATGAGAGACGTTAACTACTTGAGATCTGCAGCTTTCAGAGAGCAGAAAACAAACTGCTAGAGAAGAGAGAACTTGAGTGTGTGACAAGAAAAAGAACTGTGGCAAGACTTATGTGCCTCTTTTTCATGTTTCCACATCTTCACTACGTATTCACAGCAGCATTTAATAATAATAATAAAAAAAAAAAGTACAAGGAGTGAACATTTCTTGGTACAGAAATCATTTGTGCCTACTATAAGGCTTTATTACTGAACTAACTTTTCATCCATTTCAAATTAAGAGTTGAAAGCAGCAGCTTTTACAGATAGCCTCCATAAACTTATATCTTTCACATTGGACTTTTTTTCTAGTGATGACCAGATCAAAGAATTAATTAGCTCTTTATTTCCTTCCTCAAACCTTTCCTGCCATCCATTCTCAATGCTTTTCTCCAGAAAAAGATGATGGGTCAGCTGTTACAGTGCTACTCTGTAAATGAAAGCAAATGTTCGAGTCCCTACTCTGCCTGATCTTGGGCTACTCAGAGCTACTGCTGCTGCATCTCTGCCTTCCAGTGGTGCTGAGTTATCTCAAGGCGCTTCACACTGCAGGACTGCAGGCAAAGGAAGTAGCTGAGACACTGGACTGTACGTGCTTCTAATTGCCACTGTCCTGGGCTGCTACTTCATGGTAATCAGCAAAGTAAAGTGTGAGGAAATATGGAAAATTAACTTTCTTCTTCAGCCCCCCTTAACCTTATCTCCAAATCAAATAAAGGTATGGAGAGAAGGTGAGACGACAAACTCCCTCTCCTACTTTAACCCAGAAATGATGGGGGCTAAGGTCAGATACCATGGCAGTTTCTGATTAAGTGCTCTACCTGATCAGGCTGTCTTAAGCTTTGTTGGAAGAAAGGGAGGCATTTTCAGGTGCCACTTCAGGGAAACCAGTGGTCTGTTTCCTGTCACCTCCGAGTAGAAAGACTGAAGAGAAGGGCAACAGTTAAAAGCTTAATCTTGCATCATTCTACCTTTTATGAGCAATATCATGGAACAGACACTATGTATCCTGAATTCCTCTCTAATCCTTAACAAAATTCTAATCCTTAACAAAAGCAGAGAAGAAAAACATGAATGAAAAAATAGGGTTTGCTTTTTAGAGAGAAGTCTGTTCTTTCCCACACATCATCAACTGAGTCTTCTTGTTGCTAAAGAGGGTAGGATGTAAAGGTATTAAATAACTTGAATGAATTATGAATGCTAACTGGTTACACTATATATTTGAGTCAATTTGCAAGAAATGGGAAAATTGTATCACGAAATAAACTATTAATTCACCACCTCCTATTATCTACGCTACTCCCCATGAAGAATCAAGCATATGGAATACTTTGTCAGTAAAGTTTTCACTAAATTTAACACATGAAACACGTTTGGTTTTCAAATGCATCATTCAAACTTCATCCAAATGCTTTACAGCTATACACCATCTCTAAAAATGTACTGGTATACAGATGGTATACCAGTCTACAGTGCTAGCGGTAATCCAGGATGGCCACTGATCAATGAATTACTAGTGTAAGACTTGTAGTTTTCTGAAATCTTTCCTATATAAGTAGAAACCTGACATCACTGCAGATATCTGCCCAGCAGGTGTAACTGAACTGACAGCAAACTGAGAGGTCTTTTTAAGGTGACAACTTTGAACATCGTGCTTAACATTGTGCTTTCGTTAGCTAGAGTATTAAAAAATCGCACAGGGTAACAGACACATGCAAACAAAAAGAGGATGAACTTCAACCACAAATTCTTTTGGTATTTGTGTTATTCACAAGTTAGATGTAGCTATCATTGAAAGTCTTGTGCACTACTGATAAATGGTTGTTCTTCCTCTTAAGTGTTTTTGCTCAAAGCCAGTCAAAATTGCCAATTACAGCAATTTTCAGGAAAACACAGAAGGTAAAGCATAGAACAATATTGGCATGTCAAATTTACATTCCCTTTCTCTCCTAGAAGAAAGGACATGGCCATTTCAAGAAAAGTCTCCCACATTCATATACTGTCTTAGGACTTGCTTTCAGTTTTTCCTAAAGGATACCACAGCAAAGATGGAAAGCCTTGCAAAGTGTGAAAAAACCCTCAGGATACTGAAATAAGAAGCATTTTAGACAACTCCTATTCTTCATTTAACAGCACTTTTCAAACAATTGAAATTTATTTATATCTCTGTTCATACCTTTTTACTTTAAATAAGGATTTTTTTGCATTTGCTTTGACTTCTAAATAATTATATTGTAATACTGTAAAAGTATTGCAAATTTTACAGAGAATGTCCTGAGAAATTTCTTCCAAGACAACCCTTACTTTAATATCTAAATAATCTTTATCATACACATATTTGGTTTTTGAAAAAAGTCATATATCCTTTGTGCCAAAAATGATTTAAATCTACTACATCTTTAAATTCAAAGCACTTTTTGACCTTTGATAATTTTTACTCTTTGTAGGGAATGATAAATATGCATCTGAGTAGAGTTTATGTTCTTTCATGTGCCAAACCTGATCCAACAGTCCACAAAATACTCCTAGCCTTGGCAGTCCATAAGGTATCAACTATGTCATGTTTTACTCCTCTCATTTTACTCCACTCCAGTAAGTGTGACTAACACTTCCTGTTATTGTGACTACTAGAGCTAGAAAACAAATACTTTACACAATGCAGATGTAGATGGTCCCAAGCTCTAACGATTTGGAATTTAGGATATTACGTAGCTAACAGAACTTAAGTTTAGAAATATAGACCATTTATTTTCAAGGTACCAGGTCTCACTGACTCTCTAGATAGAATAAATATTTTCAGAATGAATATAGTCCACCATTGGACTGATGAGATAAATCAAGCCAACATCAAAAGTTAGATAGAAGAAAAAAAAGACATTATTTATTAGAAGTCATTTAATAAATCGTCCACAGGTAACTCAAAACCTGTCATTAAGACTTAAGCAGAGATTTATGTATTTTGTTGTATTTTCTGAAGAAGAAACTCCATTTGTAAGTTTAGATTTGGCTGTCCTTTCTTGGTCTTCTTACTCAATATTTTATAAACTTCCATTTTCTTTTGCTTGTACAACCGTTGAGCTTCTTCTCTTTGTTGTCTTCTTTTTTCTGCTTCCTAAAATGAAATAAAGAGTGACAATTATGAAAAAAATTACATTATATATAAGCAGTATCATTTCTTTTTGTAAAAACACCGGCAATTAGATGTTGTATTGACACTAGACCATTACTCTTAAAAGCTGAATTAAGACTCTCTTTTGGAGCATAGTGAAATCAAAACATATTATATTGCCTAAAGCTTTAAGAGAAGAGCCAGGTTGTCTTCAGTAGAACATCCTATGATAAAGATTTACAGCTAAAAATGTACAACATCCTTTCTGCCAAATGAACTCCTTTATTTTTTTTCTCTAATGGCTAGAGTGCCAAAAAATTTCCACTTTCTCCTTTTGATTGAGAGACGGAAAGAGTTTGATACAGCTGCCCCCACGTAAATGTCTTGCCAAAGACAAAGATGTGCTAATATACCAGACACGTGTGCATGAGCCTGGCAGATGAGATATGGGACACATCCCATCTGGAAAGTGGGCATATTTGTGATACCAGGACAGCATCACAAGCAGCATTATGTACGGGCAGCTTAATCAGAACCAAAATGACATGACCTGTCCTCTCCAAAGTAAAACAGACTGCTGTCTTTACTAAGACAGAAAAAAGACTAACACAATTTTCAGTTGTAGACACTTTACTTCTTGAGAACACTGCATGCATGCAACCAAAATACTAATGGAGGCACTCACTCTATATGGATAATTATTATGTTTGTTTTTTATCAAAGAGCTCACAGCCCCTTCTCTAGTGTTGTAATTTTAGTAAGTAATTTGGGCAAACGTTCACAACAAGCAAGCTAACTAGCTTCCTTCACTTGCATCATGTCCTACCAAAATAGGAAAGTCATCACAAATCAGACTAAAGGATTCTTCTCGTAAAGCTGATTTGTTGAAATTCAATACCACGCTGACCACAAAGGCAGACGTTTCTGAAGAACATCCTAATAGATGACAGTTTATCAATTATGTTTGTCTTCATGGCACAGATAGGGTCTGTGATGTAAAAAAAATAGTTAGAATGCTCTCTGATGTGGGAATATAAAATTAACTAGAAATAACCCCCAAAATATTTCTAAACACAAATCTAAGAGGAGTCTGGGGAAAAACAAACAAACAAACAAAAAAAAAACTCTGAACAGATAATATCTCTCTGTTCAGAATGCTTTGCATATTTTACCACAGTAATGATTAACACTATTCTTTCTTCAAAAAAAAAAAAAGAGTAATATCAACTTTAGCTTACTCATAATTCACTCTCTAATAATTTTTACTGCTACTTAGCACACTGTTGTAAACATGTATTTAAGCCACCAACCAACCGCTTATTCAAAGCGAGAACATTCATCTTACCTAAGTACGTGTTACTTACATTTGTGTTTTTTTCTCACCTCTACTAAATCCCAGTAGTTTTACACTGTGTGGAAGCTAGAACTATCTTTACGCTTATTTATTTTCCCAAAATAACAACATCAAAAACAGTATTTGCTAACAAACATGGTGGAAAAAGTGTGTGATTATCTTACCAGTATTACAGACAAATGATTAATGTTAATGTGGCACTGAGCTACTGCTTGTTTTTCCTAGATATCCTGAATAAGACTAAAAAATGCTATCCTCTCCTCTCAAGCAACTCTCCTGTACTGTTTCAAGGAAAATTAATGAACCAAATAACCTAATAAAATCCATCTAACAGAAAGTGCAAGACAAAGAGAGTAAGAACTCAAGAGTCTTAATTCAAAAGACCTGCATGCCTGAGTATCACTGGCAAGCTGTAAGACTGAAAGAATACCTATGTTCCCCTCCTACGGTCCTATTTGGAGCAATTCAGTCTCTCTACAATCCCAAAATATCTGTTTAAGATTTACCTCTTTCTTCTTAGCACGCTCAGCCTTTATTTTCTCATACTCTTCTTTTGCCTTCTGATTTGATGTTTTTTTCTTGAACTTCTCTTCAGTCATAACTGACCTGTAAGAAGAAGTACATGAAATTTAAATATGTCTGCTTGCTGACAGCCCGTAACTATATATCCCATAGCCACTGTGCAGTCATAGCCTTCAACTGTTTTTTTGCATACTTGGTGAATTTAATTAGAAATACAGACTTATAGATTATGTTCAGAAGCAAAGATCATCTTTCCACATTGTATGAATACCTACTTGCACTACACTTATATCATACCCAACAGCATTGCACGTCACGCAGTGAGCATCTAGCAACTCAGCCTGAGCATACTGAAGTCTGGACTGCACAGAATTTTCAGTAACACACATTATCTGCTGGATCTTCATGTGGATAGTGTCCCATGAAGCCTGAGCATTGCCTGAAGAGTTTTTTCCCCCCATCATACAAGACCTTCTGAGCTTGAGAAACTGTATGCTCTCGCTTGAAGCTGCATTATCTCTTTATGGGTCCAAACGCACACAAGTGCAGATATGAGGGCAACTAGCTGTCAGAAGACTGTGAACCTGAGAAGTCATGCTGACATTGCGAGAGGAAAAAATTCTGAGATTAGGGGCTGAATTTATATCCATTCCCAATTTCAGTAACTGAGCAGGTATCCTTCACAAAAGAGTAAAAAAAAAAAAAATGCCATTTGTCTGGCATTTACAGATTTACACACTACTGTGAGTGGATTTCTCTATTTATTTATTTATTTATTTCCTGATTCACAATAAATCCATCACATAAGCAGTGTGGTATCAAACATTTCACACATGATCAATTGAAAAACACAAGCTTTGCTAGGTATTTAACAACTGTTCACAGAATGAGCTTTTGATTAGTCTACTGCTCATGCTAAAAAAATGGAAAATTTACTATCATCATCTAGGAGCTCTCAGACAGAAAATCAAAAAGCTAAGTGAAGACATTTGCTCATACTTTCATACAGGAATACTCCTATTCCAGGGAAAAAATAAATATTATTAAATTCTTATCTCCATCTTGTGGCAATACCATGTAATGACACCTCATCTTCTCAGAAGCGCAAAACTACTTGAATTGCAACATATAATATTTTAATAGAATTATCCAGCCAAAGTCCTATTTTTCATCCCCACGGAACACTGAAGCCTATTTAACAGTCCGTACACTTCACCCCAGCTCCCAGATTAGCAGCCACATTCATGCAGAATTACTAACTTGGTTTATAATCACAACAACCTTAGGTTAAGCAAACTTAAAAAAAAAAAAAAATCTGGTTTGAAGAAAAACACCAGTCCTATCTCAGATACCCCTGTGAATTAACTGCCTATTCCACACAAAACTTGACCCTTCTCCCACCACAGGGTTTAGATCTTACTGCCTTTCACCCCCACTCTCTCATGTATTCTTCCCCAGAAAGTTTAAATGTAAAGACACACCTTGGAATTCAAAGATTTAGAGCATTCCTTGCACTAGTGACAAAAAGGTATTGTCTCAGTCACCATACTTAAATATTGTTTAAAAACACTGCTATAATAGAATTAGATCTGAATGAGTACTGCTTTTCATTTTACTGACAAACCTAACAAGTATGTCAGGGGGAATTACTGCCAAACAGGAAAAATACATTAAATCATCTGACATTTATTAGACCTCAAACAAAACACTCCGTTTGATTTCTCCCACTCATTTTAAGTACATTTAAAAAAAAAAAAAAACACTGGAAAACTGTTTTAAGTAAATAGAAAAAAAAATGGAAAACTATTATGACATCTATTATTTAAAATGAAAATTTTGATCAAGAACACTTTACTACGTCATATAAGGTTTTACTACATCTCTTTTTTTTAATTTTGTAGTTAAAAACAAGCTACATCACAAAAGTATAACAGCACATAATATTGTTCATTCTAGCAGAAAAAAATGCAGTATGAAGAAGACAACTTATCAAACTGGGAACAGAAAGATAATGTAAAAAATATTTATGAAAAATGATATTAATTTAAAAATACGAAGAATTAATTTAAAGCAAAAAATCTACACAAATATCAGGTATTTACAACACCAAACAGAATATCATCACATTTTCTTTTTTGAAGATGACAATGAAACATATTCATCTTCTAAGGCCACATGGGAATATTAAAATTAATCTTTGGTGCACCTTGATCTTGATATTAGACTGTTACACTACGGGACACTGCTAGAAACCAACCACTTTCAACTATCACTATACAAATAAGTATCTTATTTGTATTTTAAAGTACATGTGTATTTGAAAATATTTATTTTGGCTTTGTTTATTTTTCTCTTAATTTAGGAATACAAACCTGCCATAAGGCACACAGTACCAAATTTCTCTGTAGACTGAAACGAGCACTACCTGAAACACAGGCTTTTGTCTTTGTTGATATGGTACTGAATACCAAAAAAAATGGCCAACATTTACTTGTTCTTGAGCTGAATCCTTGAAGTGCAATGGTAACTTTCATTTTACCTCTCTGACATCAATTTTTGTTTTCTGATTCTGATGCAAACACAACAAACTTACATCTTTAAAATTTCTAACAATTCAGAAAAACATGTAAGGCTTAACAGCCTTTTCAGTTAAGCAAGTTGTGAAGTGTAAGATCAAAGATATTTTTTTAAGGATGAAAACAATTACTCGTTTTTAGAGACATATTTTAAAAACTTACTCTACTGCTTTATTAAGTTTTTCTTCTGATAAAACTGAATCATCTCGTGTCTTGTACTGTTTCTTAAGCCTCTCTTCCTCAGCTAGGTAAAGATGTTTCAAGTGCTCCGGATAAGCATCAACAAATTGATTATCTTCTGGTGAATGGATCTTTCGTTCCTTTTTCAATAATTTCCTGTATTTTCTTTCGATCTTTTGTTTTCTCTGAAACGCAAATCCTTGTCCTGAAAACGCAAGGGAAAAGGGAGTCAAATACACCCATACTGAAGTAGTACCAAACCAAATTGTTGCCAGGACCACTTCCCACCCATGCTGTTTCCCAAAGAGAAAAAGCCACTACTTTTGGTAAATTTTCATTAGGATCTGTCAAAAATTCAAGGAAAAACATTGATAAAAATCTGATTCCTAATGCAGCACTGTAGCTTTTACAGATTTACTGAAAATTATCACCTAATCTCTTAATAAAACACACCATCGCAAACACGACATTTAATTTATATGGAACATTATATGCCTTTGCTTTTTCAATCCAGTGAAAAGATGTACTAACACTTCTCTTCTACTTGTGGCAGCTTCGCACACATCAAAATAAATTCCAAAATACATTTCTACTCACGGTGTCAAGACAACACTGATAGAGTAATACTGTCTGCTTAAGCAGCCTGCACAGCCATAATGCCCCAGGAAAAAAGTCACTCAGCTACTAAACTATTAATACGTTATTACGCCATATTAATATTTCATTATATCTTTCCACAAAAATAGTATTTTTTATTCCTAGCTACCCTCTTCCTATATCTGTCCAAGAAGTTTTTCTACAATTTCGTAAGTATGCTTCATCATAGAATTATTTACCATTGAAAGAAACAAAGCCAATGGTAGTTTCAGTCTCATACATAACCACTTACCAACACGAAGTCCAGCATACTTTTCCTAATATTATTTTGAGTGCATTAGCCTTAAGAGGCACTGCCTTTGATGACACTGTGACCAAATCTTTTCTAAAAGCAGCAAGCCCAAATCTGCCCTGACCTTTGATTCTTTCCCCAAAGCTGAAATTTCAGTGACATGTTGCACAACCTGACACTCTTTTTAACATCACTTTATTTTTACGTTTGCATAGGCTACTGCCAGAAATCCAAGCCTGCTTCCAAAGGCGCTTCCTTCTCCAACACACAACTTCAAAGGAAAGAGAAAAATGGGAAATCGTCACTGAGTGTCCGGAGCGCATGGCTGGAAATGGTGTGCTCACAGAGCCACAGAGCGGCTGAGGTGGGGAGAGACCTCCGGGGGTCGCCTGCTGCAGCCCCTACCCAGCAGGGTCCCCAGAACATGGCAGGCAAGATGGCATCACAGAATCATTAAGGCTGGAAAAGACCTCCAAGATCATCTGGTCCCACTATCCCCCTGCCACCAACGTCACCCACTAAACCATGTCCCCAAGCACCACGCCCAGCCTCTCCTTGAACACCCCCAGGGACGGTGACTCCACCACCTCCCTGGGCAACCCGTCCCAGTGCCTGACTGCTCCTTCTGAGCAGAAATGTCTCCTCATTTCCAACCTGCACCTCCCCTGGCGCAACCTGAGGCCATTCCCTCTAGTCCTATCACTTGTTACCTGTGAGAAGAGGCCGACCCCCAGCTCCCCACAAGTTCATTTCAGCTGGTTGTAGAGAGCAATAAGCTCTCCCCTGAGCCTCCTCTTCCAGAGGAGGAGACTGCGCAGCCCGTGCCGGCGCCCTGCCACCCCCGGTACCGAAGCGTTTCCTCCCGTTCACCCGGGACCCCCGGTGCCCCTCACCCTGCGCCCCGCGGCTCACCCTCCTGCAGGCTGCCCAGCACGCCGCGCAGCGAGGCGGGCCTCCACAGCCGCTTTCGGCGGGCCCCGGCCCCGCGCCCACGGCCGGACCCGCCGCGCTCCGCCGCCATCTCCGCGGCTCCTCCCGCGTCGCGCCGCCACCGCGTCACGGCCGGGGGGCGGCGCGGCGTGGCCAGGCCGTCGGAGCCGTCGGCGGGGGGCCATGTGGCGGCCGCCCGGCTCGCTGCCGCCCCAGCCGGCGGCGGGGGAGGCGGCGGCGGCGCTGCGGCGCCTGGCGGCCTTCTTGCGTCGCGCCCTGCCGCTGTGCCGGGCCCACGCCACGCAGCTGTACGCGCGGGGGCTCTGGCAGCGCCTGGTGGCGGCGCCGCCCGACGCCGTGCTGCGGGCGCTGCGGCGCCCCCTGCGGGAGCCCTCCGGCGCCGCCGGGGGGGCGTGGGGTGAGTGGGGCCGGGGGGGGGGGGATCGAGGCTGGTGGGGGGTCCCGGGGGTCGGGGATGGGCCGGGGCGGCCCTGAGGATGCGGGGCAGCCCTGAGCGGCGCGGGTGTGTCTGGGAGAAAGTCGGTTTCTTTCTGTCGAGGCCTGGGCCAGCGTGGGTCTAACGTCGTCTTCCGGGCTTTAATAAAAGAGGAGAATCTCCCCCCCCAGCTGCCGAGCTGCTGTTTTCGTTGCTCTGCCTGTACACAGTGCCTCTGTGCTGCTGCCGCGGCGCTGTGCCATTGCTCCGTCCTGCAGCGGAGCTGTGGCTGCCTTTCCCTGCCTGTGCCTGGGTGGCAGCACTCGCCTTACCCAAGTGACTGGGATACGTGTGGAGCCGGCCTGATTCAAACAAAATACAGCCTTTCAGGGAGGAATTGCTCTTGAAGAGGCGCTCGGCAGAGGTTGTTCTGATGATGGCCTCGTCTTAAAGCTTCATCCCGGTCATTTCAAGCTGAGAAACGAAGTGAAAGTCCCAGCTGTCAGGCTCCCCCCCTCTGACTGACATCTGAAGAACAGGAGTAAAATGAACCCCCACAACCCAAACAAATAAACCCAGCCAACCAACAAACAAACAAAACCCAACACACCAGTGGAAAGATGTAACAGTTAAAGTCCTCCAAATGTCCAAACTCTGGGAACGTGGAGGACAGCTGGAAAAGACTTAAACGCTGCTTTCCTATATGTCTGTAATAATGAGTGTCTGGCAAAGGACGACAGAAAGCAGCTTTATTTCTGACAAGTTATTTAAGAAGCACTTCATATTTTCAGTAATTTTCAAGTAACTAGAGGAGGGCAGCTACGAGTATGTATGAGAGGATTTACCGCTCCCCAAGTAAAAGGGAAATACACCAGTAATACGCTTCCAGGCAGGGTACAGAAATGAAGATAAAGCATCTGACAGGTGCGTTATTTTGGGGGCCCGAGTTCCGGCGAAGAGATCGGTTTCAAAACTCACATAACAGCTTTGACAAAGAATGTAGCAGAGGAGCAACCTGCATCCTACCAAAGCTTGTTAAGCAGAGATAGTTCTCATGTAGCTCTAGTTGTGGCACATGCAGTGACACATGAGACAGAAAAACATGTTGGGTGTAATGGAAGGGTCCGCAAAAAATAGTGTGTGGAGCTGTGTACTTCTTGGCATACATGGCAAACAATAATTTGAATTTGGAAAGTTACTGAAGAACTGTGAATTGCGACATCACTTGTAACATTTGTCTCTTGGATCTAAAGACCTTCAAAATATTAACTGTAAGACATCTTTTTAAAAGTCTGAGGTATCAGGGGAAAAAAAAAACATAGCTTATTTATGCATGAAAAAGACACTGGATTATGAATTGTCTTTGAGAGCCAGCTGGAAACAAGGCAATGATCCAGACAGCAAGCAAAAGTGTTGGGAAGCAGTGAGAAAAACCTTTAATATATTTAAGGAGTAAGAGTCAGAACTGATTCTAAGCAAAAACAGGAACATAAAATTAAATGTAAATAGAGGGTGGAACAAAACTAGTATTTGGATAAAGTCATCAAAAAGAGAACTGTAAAGGAAAATTACCTTGATCCTAACTGGACATATAGGAAAGCTCATGAAATGATTCAGGCACTGAGGTGGTGGCCTGAAAAGTAGAAAGAGTCAGGAAGACAAATTATTGTTTTCTAGATTTTAAAATTGGAAAATCATTTATTGAGCCATATTCAAAGTGTGTGTTATAGAATCTAATATAGAAATTGCTGGATCAAATGATACAATTTATGGCTGAAATGAAACGCATGTTTTAGAAGAATACGAAGCCTTCCCGCTGTGGCTAAAATAGAACATTTCTTCTTATGTTTCTGTAGAGATTAATTGTACTCATTAAAAAAAGAGAGTTTGTCTCTTTTCTTGCATAAAAAATATAGTATGATATTTAACATTTTGAAGGTTTTGAGACACACTCAGGATTGTCTGAGAAAATTGGAAGCATTGTTAATGAAACGTGTATGTGCTTGCTGATCTGATGCCTGAATTGTCTGAGTGCTTATTATCTGTCCACCCTGTCATATGATGAAAACCATTGTAATAGAATACAAATTTCCCAGTGAAGTTACCTGCAAACATCCACTTATATCTGAAAATGAATTCACTATATCCTACAATAGTCTATATTAAAATTAGGATTGATAATGTGAGAGGGAGCTAATTTAAGTCCATTAGTTCAACTCAATAACAATAGATACCACACACTTATCTTGAAACCCAACATCAACAGAAAGGCTCTTCCTTATATTCCTGTGACATATTAACTGTATGTGTGGTTCTTCAAAATTATCAGATATCTAAATGTTAGTTATACATTTAGTTTGAAATGAGTACTCTCCTAACATGCAGTCGTTCACAAAGTACCTTTTTTGGGGTGTGGCTGTGAGAAGAAATTTAAAATACCTTACTCAAAGAATGTGTAAAACTGCATTTTGATTTCACCTGGTAAAACCTTTGCTTCGCAAGAGTTTGAGAAGTTGTGCATTTATACAATCACAGACCCCATACTATTATGAAAGTTTTCCAGAATCTGTCCTAATATGGATCCTAAATGAAATTATAGGAAAACACAGGTTACATTTGACCAGCATTGGTTTGAAAATGTCAATTCATATTCACATAGGTCTGCAAATTCAAAAGTTACATTACTGCAGATTGGCACAAAACTATTATTCTGTACAATATTTTATTTTACTATAGGGATTTTGTTAAATGCACATGCTGAATTGTAGTTTTCTCTGAGAATTAGGTGAGCAAGAAATTGTAATTCTGTTGTACAATATTGTATGCAAGAGGACAACTACATGTTCTGTAAATCAGTTTCAAGGAATATTTTCAGATACTCCTCAGACAATATTTCATTATAATGACCATATAAAGGGTGGAACCCTGGTTTCCAGTTGTAATCTACAGAACATTTTCAGATCCATTTTTAGATACAGAAAACCATTTTATATATTTAAAAGCTGACTTTTGCCATGTTGCATCGTATTTATCATGTGATTTACGCAGATTGGTCACATGCAAAGAAAATCTATGTCTAAATGTTTTCATATTTTACTGTAAGTTACCATTTGTACTATTATTCCATTTTTTGGCATTTAATTCTTTCCTATGAAGATTTATTTGCAAATGTATGGACCAACTGGTTAAAAGACATATTAGATTTCGTCTTGAGAGCCACCAAAGAGGAAACAACTTGAGAAAACTACCATGTTTAACATTCATAAATAGTAAGTAGTACAACAACTGCCATTCTGTAGTTTGGAGGGATGCCTCGGATATCTTAATGTAGATGGGTTTTTCCTTTTAGCTGGCAAGCTGGGACAACAACTGAAATTTGGTTGGAGCGTTATTACAGATGGTATGCCTGTTGCCTTGCATGAGATCCTGCTAGTCCTGTTAACGTTCTTCCATCAGACAGCTGAATTCAGGGAGGTTCTATAACGTGTATTACTGCTTTTAATTCTAATTAAGTGAGATTTGTAAGGAGAATTGATAACTTCTTTGTCACCTGACATACTATAAGATAAAGCAGGCAAGCTTTGGGTTTATAAGCTTTTCATGAATTCTGACCAATGAAGCAGAGAAGTGCAAATTTCAGTAAACACTCTTCAACCTAGTAAAGTTATAAAGTATCAGGATGAGTTGTACTTGTGTGATACAGTTGGATGTTGGATGTTGGATGAGCATGAGGTAAGGTGAAGATTGGGATAAGTAGGTATGGGTATGTTCTTTTATAACAAAACCAGTTTACTGAGTACACAATTTATGGTGCCCAATACAGTTCTAAATATTCATTTTCATGCCTGTATCCCGAAGAAATGCAATTGGCTCCCTTTAAACTCAAAACTGAGAGGCTGGTTTCGGTTTTGTAAAACAATTTCTCTCACTGACACTGATTTCTCTTAATTGATAGAGTGAGTTCGTTCTGGTACATTGTGACAGTTGTTTTCGAGTAAGTGATTTCTGTGAGAGAAATTTAAGGAGTCAGAAACAACAGCTTGACGTTTGGGATGAGCATGAGAGCATCCATGGATTTTTGATACTTCTGTTAGATGGAGAGGGTCTGATTGTGTTGGCTGCAGAGATGTGTCTTATTTTTTGGTGTGGGAGGACTTGGTTTCACTTGATATTTGTTAATTGTGTGTGTATTTGTGCCCATTTTTTGAATTAATTGATTCATTGCTTTGGTACCTTGATTGCTCAGGATTTTCTGGTCAAAACAAGAGGATGTATTAGGAATGTGTGTGCTGGCCTAGACCTTATAGATGCATCCTTTGGACTGTGATGCCATTGTGGTTTCAGATGATCAGCAAGTTTGATGCTTTGAAACTAACCTTTTTTCTGGTATCTGTTTGGGTACCATGCATTGGAGGCTTGGCTTTGTTGGCAGGGTGAGTTTATGTCCAGCAAAGGAAACTAACCTGCTTGGAGATTGTGCCTATAATAGCAAAACAGGCATGTCTCAGTATGGAAACAGATCGTGTTTATCAACAATTCTGAGCCACTGAATATAACTGAAGTTGTGCATATATATATTAGTACGCTTTTAGTCGACGAAGTCTTCTAATACCATTGATATGTGACGTTGACATAAGGAAGATGGACAGTGTTTCTTTTTGTACCCCAAGTATCTGATGCCACTGTAATGATAGAAAGCTGCTTTTTTTTTTTTTTCCCCCACTGGTGGTATAAGTATATATAAGTATGGATATTTAATAAATATGCATGCTTCAAAATGAAAGTTACAAAATTGCAGCTTTATTCATATGTTTCTCATACATCTCACATATGCTAAAGACATATTTTGTAATAGGATGACGTTCCAATGTATTTTCAAAAGTCCTTTATATCACACAGTGTCATGTCATGAAAAAAAAATGGATTTAGGAGGAAAGGTTTTGCTTGACTGATTTTTGCTTTGGTTTGCAATACAAGATTGGCCAATATATTTTAAAATGTGCGCCAGTTGCTAAAAAGATTATATGTTTCAGCGTTATGTGCTCCAGCATTTTAAAATGCTAAAAATAAAATTTCCTCCAGTGAAATAAGGAGCATGCATGTATTTTAGAATGGGCAGGAATTTTCACAAGTGTTATTAGTACTATATACTAATGAAAAGAGTTTGTATTATACATGAAACAAAGTGGAACACCCCCAGAAAAGTAGATTTTTTCTTCACCTGGCAACACTGCTGAGCAGCTGCCTGGTCAAAATAGGTTTAATGCCTCATCTCTATCCTTTTCTCAGTACTTGTTGGCAGGAACTTGCCTGTTGAGTCTCTTCTTCAGTTTTGTTGAAAGTTTTTGTTCTCTTTCTTGACACATTAGTCATTTGTCCCCCTTGTATAAAGATTTCAATGCATTTTTACTTATTCAGGCTACCTTCATTTATACATTTTATGGCATGTTGTTCATTCCCAGAAACTCTAAAATAAATTGAGTGAACCTCCCTTACAAAATAAATAGCAATTTTTCTTCTTCATCAATAACTCAAGTTTCTTCTTTTGACAGTTTCTTCTTTCAAGAAGAAACTTAAACCTTTAATTCCCTGCCTAACATTTATTCAGCAGAAAGCAAAAATACTCTTTGTGTGTAGTTATTTACCTCCTTTTATGATTGTCAAGACTTTGGGGGAAAAAAAAAAAGCAATCCCTTTTATTGCCTAAAGCTGTTTGATTACCATTTCCCATTATATTATATATAATATATATTATATAGTCTCATCCATTATTTGCTTGATTTTAAGGCATTGCCAGAAAACATTGTTTTTCCTAAGTCATTTCAAAATACACACATCTAATTTCATGTCTTCCTGTATCATATCTTAACAGAGACATAGAAAAACAAAATAACCCCTTCTCCCTAAAAGCTTCACAGTCTTTACTCTGGCATGGTGCTTTATCTTCTATTCTCATATTACACCCTTATCTTTCTTGAAGGTTCATTAACTAAAAAATTACTTGATATTCAGAAGTTCAAACAAGGAAAAATCATTTATAGAGAACAGTGGCTTTCTTTTTTGATTTTGTATTAGAGAGAATTAGAGCATATAAAATTAGAGTGCCGTGCAGACGCTGAAATTAATTCTGGTTATAGCTTAGACAATATTAATGCTGTTTTAGGCCCAAATGTTTTTTTGCTGGACTCTTGCCTTGGTCATGTTACACTGTGAAAATAAACGTGTTGACGTTGTTGGGACTGTAATTTATATGTGACTAGTAGTCATGCAAGAAAATTAAGAGTATTAGAGGTGGGGTCAATAAAAGCAGCTGCATCCTTTGGTATACAGGTGGGCAGGCCAAGTTCTGGAAAGCTGCCCTGCTAGGTATGCACATCTATCTACTCATGGGAGAAAAGGCAAACCAGGAGACATTTTCTAAATCAGTGTAACAGTTTGCTGGGTTCGCTAGCTTTAATCTATTTTAAAACATTTACAAGTATTTAGAAATCTAAAATAACTTATAGCAAAACTATAGAGAACTCAACAAATTGTTCTAGCTAAAATAGAGGAATTAGAAAATGTAAAGTGATCTCAGTAAATGATTCATACCAGTATGTTTCACTTCAAAATAGTGAAGTAGTTCATTTTTAAAAAGGGAGCATTTTCTAAAGAGCTAAGTAATGCCAAACTGAAACATTTCATACTCGGTCAAAGAAAATATGCTAAGGAATCTAACTTTGGCTTACATCTGATTGGTAATAAAAATTAATTTGATTCTCCCAGCAGATTCACCAGCTACAAAGCTGCTAGGAAAGTATGAAAATGCAATGATTGTAAGTCAAAACATTTCATCTATTGAACAGCTGCATTTCTTTTAAAATCAGATCTAATGGTATATATTGTCAAATGGGGATAACTAGGAAAGGCTTAATGAGCAAGTTTGTAAACAGAAGAGAAGTGATAATGTTTACTGAATTCTCTTGTCAATTATACTAAAGCAGCTCTGCTAAAATAGTAGAGTTTTCCACATTTGCACTAGTTCAGCTAAGAGCAAAACTTGATCTTAATTTTGAAAGGGAAATACAGCTGAAGAAAAATAACCAGTTCTCCCACTTATGCAAAATAAATTATTTCTGTCTGATACTGCATGTTTATTGCTTGTTGTACTCTGACAACACTATTGTGGAGGTGTTAAGCTTTTTATTAGAAATCTCTTCTTTTTCTTTTCCATACAGATGATGACACATTTTCCAACGTGTTTTGTGAAAACTCCAAGAAACTTATCAATGTAGACTTGTTTGCCCTGGCCGCTGAGTATTATTCTTTGTCTCACCTTGGAGTGTGTACCCCATTAGAAGAGCTACTTAAAGCACTGGGAGGAGACAACCAAGGATCAACTGGTATATTTACATTTATATTTCAGTCTTTATTCTCTCACTACAGGATCTTCAGATTTTTTGTTTTGGAGGGTGGTTTTGTGGTTTTGTTTTATTTTGTTTGTTTGTTTGTTTGTTTGTTTTTTCCCCTATATGAGTTTCCTTCCTACATGCTTCTCACTTTGATTCATTTGTTCTTAGATAATTTCTTCATTACCATTGTTTAGAAAATGGATTCTCTTGCTAAAATTTCAGCAGAGAGGTCATGACACTCAAAATGTATAAAGCTTTCCTGAGACTCAGTTTTAAAGGGTATGAAATAGGCAAGTGGGCACATCATTATTTGACATACAGATTAAATATCTCATTAATTCCCTTTCTTTTTCTTCTCATCTTCTCGTCAGCAGCAAGAATCACGATTGCTAGTCTTCCTTTCCTTTTTTTTTTAAGTCTAAGTCTAAGCCTAATAGCCAGCAGCCATACCTCCACAAGTAGTATTTTTTGTTACAACTTTTGTTTAATATTAAACATGTGCTTAGACGTTTAACTGAATATGGCCCAATAGGCGTTTGATATTTCAAAATAAGCTGATTATATTCAATCTGTATTTTTTGAACCAGTACCAAATATGTGTCATTTATCTAGAGTAATTTCATTTTCTGTAGTTGAAAAGCTTGACTCAAACACTCTCAAGTTGGCATCTTTACATTGGAAGTCTTACCCCTGACTTTATTTATTGCTTCAGATGGTAAACTGAAGTTTATACTTACTTTTGACTGCTGTCATTTTCACAGAAAATGTGCTCTTCATGGAGTCCTTAGTCATCACAGATTTGTCACTGTCTTTCAGGTTTCTCATTAGTTTTTCAGAGACAGACTCTAAGCCCCTCTGTCTTTGCTTTCTAGTGTGTTTTGTCCCTATAATACACTGAAATGCCACTGACATTTCTATCCTAAGTGATAGCACCATTAGATACATTGGGTATCTCTCCCATTTCCTACAGCGGTCTTCTCTTTTCAGTTTTACCATTTTCCATGTTTGGGTCCCCAGTTTTCAATTTCTTCAGAATGACAAAAAGGGACATAGCTAAAATAGTGTTAATGGTTTGCTGTGCATTGGTCTTACTATAAGTTTAGTTCCTGGCTTCTTTCCTTCTGCTATTTTTCAGTCTGAGGCTATTCTTCTTTGACAGCTGTGTTGCTGCTTTTCTTTTGCTTGTTTTGTAGCTCTTACCATTTTTGTTATGTTCTCATTCCCTGTGTTCTGCCTAATTTTCGTAATTCTGTAGTTTCACCTTGTTATACACGTACTTAAGTTCATACTTGGATTAGCTTTCTTAGACAAAAATACAAGGATTCTTTCATCTTTTTGTCATGCAGAATGGAACATCTAAAATAAGGCAACTGATGATTATTTTGTTCTGTGTCTTGCAGGAGTGCTGCTTGGTTGGGTAGCTGGGGCCTGGGATTGCGGTGTAGTAATTCTAAGTGGTACTTCTCTGAGAAAATAAAGCATGTTCCAAATGGTATTATAATTCAAAACTTTTGTGTTGAATTGGCAGTATCAGTTAAATTAACTTAGTTGAATTTCCTGATAATTGTTTGGCAAAAGCAAAATATAAAATTATGTATTTGTAGTATGAAAGTTGCCAAATGAAAGTTTTGATCCTTTAAAATATTTTAGGTATTTTGGAGTTAATTCTGTATTTCAGAAAATATTTAATTTCCTGACTTACTAAACCTTGCAAATCAAGAGACATGTCAACCTGAGAAATTAGTAACTTTATGATGGCCTTGCCCATATTCTGAAAAATATGCATCAGGATTATTCAATTTACGTTTGAGATGTTTTTAATAAATTTTCCTGTTCTAAAACAAGCCTGCTTATAAGCCTGTTCCCACAGACTGCGTACTTGCATAGTTCTCAAACTTCTTCAGCATATTAATATAGACGTTTTACTATTCTTCCTTAGAATGATTGCTTGAAAAGCTAAGTACCAGTATTTAAGTGTAGTCTGAATGTGAAGGGGTTTCTCCATTGCTTGCTACCAAAGTTCGCTGTGTGCCCCATTGGGTTGCTTGCAGTGAGCACACAGGATCCAGAAGAACCTGGCCCAAGGGACAGAAGCCAGCAAGGAGAATTTATTTTATGCACCTGATGTAAGAAGAGAGGATTACTAGAACATTGGAGTTAGAGTACTCTCTACCTTTTCAATATGTTTATGGCCAAGGTAGTAGTCATGCAGTGACTGTTAACAAACCCATCTTTAAATTGCATGGACTGTAAATATCAGTTTGTCTCAATGTTTTTTAGCATATGTCCCTGCCAGTCTGGCTGATAGAATTGAATCACAGTACTGTAACTCCTGCACAGGTGGTGGTTTGGCATGGACTGTGAATTTTTATCTAGTATATCTGAATTTCCACAGGTAACAAAAAATAAAAACCCCACATCCTGCCGTAGGAGGTCTTAGGACGACCTGCATTAGGCCCGTAAGACAGTCTCCCCTCACTCTCTCTACTTCATAACTAATGATGTAGGTGGAAATGGCACTGTATAGGGTTGAAGCAGTTCTTCTATTGGAAAACAGCTACTTATGCTAGGGGATTCACAGTGTAAATAAGCAACATTTGAGTACCACTAAAACATTAAGCTTTCCTTTATGATATCCAGAATACTTCTGTGAAGTATTTCAACATCACTTCCTTTTTTGTCACAAAAAGAAGTTCTGGCCGTATAAACCAACCCCCAAATAGAGATTTTTCTGTTAGATTGCCATATGTTTGCTTGTTTGTCAAAATAGTAAAAAGTAAACAAAACAAAAAAAAACTATCCCAAGCAAAATTTTGCATAAAACTCAGCAAAAATAAAATTTATAAGAAGTAGGTAATTTTCTGTAAACAGTGTAATTTTCCATGTGCTGAAGTATAGGCAGTGTTCATTCTGCAGTAAGTAAGCAAGTAGTTAAGAAACTACAGTAACTAAGGTGATAAATACTTTATCTAAGTAGGTGTAAGCAAACTGTATTTTTTTAAACTGGAACCTCAGTTTTTGTAAGTTGGGTCTTGTTTCTGGATTTACCCCTCAGTGTTTGAAATGTGTTCATTTGACTTAAGTACTATTTGAAATTCTACTTCGCAGAGCATTACTCTGTTCAGTCATTTGACTTCATATTATTGCAAGGTAAAAAAGGTGTGATATGTGGTGATAGTTCAGAGTGAATGTGCTGCTTAGGAGACCAGACAAAACAAAACTTACATTTTTTGTAAAAAAAAAAAAAAAAGTATTTCTTCATGTTCCCCTTCTTTTCTTTTCTTTTCTTTCTTCCTTTCCGTTCCTTTCCTTTCCTTTCCTTCCTTTCCTTTCCTTTCCTTTCCTTTCCTGATCCTTTCACTTTCCTTTCCTTTCCATTCCTTTCCTTTCCTTTCCTTCCTTTCCTTTCCTTTCCTTCCTTTCCTTTCCTTCCTTTCCTTCCTATCCCCTTCCCTTCCCTTCCCTTCCTTCCCTTCCCTTCCCTTCCCTTCCCTTCCCTCCCTTCCCTCCCTTCCCTTCCGTCCCTTCCCTTCCCTCCCTTCCCTTCCCCTTCCCTTCCCTTCCCTTCCCTTCCCTTCCCTTCCCTTCCTTCCTTCCCTTCCCTTCCCTTCCCTTCCCTTCCCTTCCCTTTCCCTTCCCTTCCCTCTTCCTTCCCTTCCCTTCCCTTCCGCTTCCCTTTCCCTTCCCTTCCCTTCCCTTCCCTTCCCTTCCCTTCCCTTCCCTTCCGTTCCCTTCCCTTCCTCCCTTCCCTTCCCTTCCCTCGTTCCCTTCCCTTCCCTTCCCTTCCCTTCTTCCCTTCCCTTCCCTTCCTTCCCTTCCCTTCCCTTCCCTTCCCTTCCCTTCCGCTTCCCTTCCCTTCCTTCCCTTCCTTCCCTTCCTTCCTTCCCTTCCCTTCCTTCCCTTCCCTTCCCCTTCCCTTCCCTTCCCTTCCTTCCCTCCCTTCCCTTTCCCTTCCCTTCCCTTCCTTTCCCTTTCCCTTTCCCTTTCCTTTCCCTTTCCTTTCCCTTTCCCTTTCCCTTCCCTTTCCCTTTCCTTTCCCTTTCCCTTTCCCTTTCCCTTTCCCCTTTCCCTTTCCCTTCCCTTTCCCTTTCCTTTTCCCTTTCCCTTTCCCTTTCCCTTTCCCTTTCCCTTTCCTTTCCCTTTCCCTTTCCTTTTCCTTTTCCTTTTTCCTTTTCCTTTTCCTTTTCCTTTTCCTTTTCCTTTTCCTTGTCCTTTCCTTTCCTTTCCTTTCCTTTCCTCTCCTCTCCTCTCCTCTCCTCTCCTCTCCTCTCCTCTCCTCTCCTCTCCTCTCCTCTCCTCTCTCCTCTCCTCTCCTCTCCTCTCCTCTCCTCTCCTCTCCTCTCCTCTCCTCTCCTCTCCTCTCTCTCTCCTCTCCTCGTCCTCTCCTCTCCTCTCTTCTCTCCTCTCCTCTCCTCTCTCCTCTCCTCTCCTCTCCTCTCCTCTCCTCTCCTCTCCTCTCCTCTCCTCTCCTCTCCTCTCTCTCCTCTCCTCTCCTCTCTCTCCTCTCCTCTCCTCTCCTCTCCTCTCCTCTCCTCTCCTCTCCTCTCCTCTCCTCTCCTCTCCTCTCCTCTCCTCTCCTCTCCTCTCCTCTCCTCTCCTCTCCTTCTCTTCTCCTCTCCTCTCCTCTCCTCTCCTCTCCTCTCCTCACCTCTCCTCCCTCCTCCCTCCCCTCCCTCCCTCTCCCCTCCCCTCCCTCCCCTCCCCTCCCCTCCCCTCCCCTCCCCTCCCCTCCCCTCCCCTCCCTTTCCCTTTCCCTTTCCCTTTCCCTTTCCCTTTCCCTTTCCCTTCCCTTTCCCTTTCCCTTTCCCTTTCCCTTTCCCTTTTCCTTTCCCTTTTCCTTTTCCTTTTCCTTTTCCTTTTCCTTTTCCTTTTCCTTTTCCTTTTCCTTTCTTTCTTTCTTTCTTTTTTGATAAGCTTATCCACATCTCAAAATGTTTAAAGATAAATGAGAAAAGGTCTATATTTTCTATTTTCTCTCTTTTTTCTTTTTTTTTCCATTTGAAATGGTTACAAATTAAGCATCTTTTTAAGGAGGCCACAGAGATCTCCGTAATTTTAAAGTTAATGAGAATCTTTAGTGAACACTTTAGCAGGTCACTTGTTGGTGCTTTTTTTTTGTTGTTTAAAAATATTTTAGGCTATTATTTTCTTTTGTCAGTTCATAGAGGCTATATTACATTTTAAGTATTGTCATAACAGTTTATTGTAAAAAAACAGATGTTGAAGAAATGGAGAGATCCTGTGGGTTTTGCGAGAAATATAGAAAACACTAGGTTTCTCATGAGCTCAGTGCAATTCCCCACTCTCTTTTAAAGAAGTAACGCTCTTGGCTGTGTTCCCAGCATGGTCTGATCAAGGAATGAACATAGTTTTTGCCTAACGATCGGATTCTGGACAGATGAACACATACTGTGCAAAAAGCAGAAAAGGGGAAAATATTAATCTCCATAGTTATGTGGAAACATTTTGTTTTCTAGGAGCATGCTCACCAGTAGCAGACTGGTTTCTTCTACCCTCACCCAGACTTAAAAAAATTGACATTGATTTAACTCACAGGGTTTCTCACAGGGGAGCTGCTTCTGAGCTGTTCATTATTTGGGGGATGTAAATATGTAAACCAGTGGCAGAAGTTGACTACCTCTCATGAACAAATTCTGAATCATTTTTTTCCAGAAAGATATAGCAGATCTGTAATCTATCTGTAGCTTAAATAAAGAAAAAAATTGCAGCTTCCTTTGAATTTCACCAGCATTGCTTATAACTTTTATTTCAGGTATCTCCCACTTGGTACTGTGACCAAATCTGGAGAATTAACAATCTGCACTATGTAATTGTTAATTGTCCTTGCCCTTATATTTCAAATATGTAAAGGTAAATGTGATGAGTGACATAAAAATTAATATTCTTAATGAACAGGAAAAAGTAGTAGTTTTGTAGTAGTAGCTTATGTCTAATATCTGGTCAGATATTAAATATGTACATTTTTAAAAAAACTACACTAGCAGAACTAAATTTTAAAGTGTGTTGAATTTTACTAATTTATCTGTAATTCAGAAGTTTAGTCTTGTAATTACATAGTGGGTGTTTAATTAAATATTACTGCACTTAAAATATAGAAAATTCTAAAGCATACTTTTAGGGTGGTATTTATTTTGACTAATCATAAGTTTTCATTATTATGAATTGTGTTAATGTGTATATATTTTTGTAAAAATGATACAGGTATCAAAACCGATGAGTTTATGAATAATAAGAAATCACATGAAGTACAAGTGATGTCTGAGCTTGTGGACAAAATAGCAAATTACTGTGGTATAAAACAGGTAAGAAAGCATTTTGTACTGTATGTTACGGTATAGCTTCCAAATTATTCTCCTTATTTTGTTCAAATACCATATTTTGATATTCTGTCTCTGCTGTTCTTATTTTTATCTAAATAATTGTAGCTAAAGAAGAGCCTTCCAGTGCAAGCTGAAGGACATTTTTGTTTACAGATGCACCAGTCTCAATGAACTGCCTTTTAGTGAGTCATATTCATTTTATGGCTCAAAAAAAAAAAAAAAAAAAGGAAAGAAATATAATTATCCTCTATACATTGAACAGCTAAAAAAAACATACTGTTTTTTGCTATGCACAGGTACTGTCTCACTTATCTGTATTACACTGTTGGCAATTTACCACAGACATCAATAGCAGAGCAAAACTTCATCCTTTTGTCAGACACATAAGACTACCACATAGACACCAATGCTGAAATTTTAAAAGCGCATCTTTTTTTCTTTCTTTTTTTTTTTTTTTTTCTGGAACAAGGAATTTAAATTATTTCCTGTTCTTTAATACTGTTGTTCTCTTTTCTTTAATGTGGATGGAGATCTATCTTCAATTAGGAATTTAGATATGACCTGTTCAGTTTGCAGAGAACACTTGAACACTTCCAGGGATGGGGCATCCACAGCTTCTCTGGTCAACCTGTTTCTGTGCCTCACCACCCTCACAGTAAAGAATATCCTCTTTATATCTGATCTAAACCTTTTGTACTTTGAAGCCATTACACCTTGACCTATCAGTATGCTCCCTGAATAAGAGTCCCTCCCCTGCTTTCCTGTAGGCCCCCTTCAGGTATTGGAAGTTCGCTGTAAGGCCTTCCAATAGCAATGTCACATGGCAAGTTGGATGGTGAAGAATTGTAGTATTCCTTTCTCAAAATGTGACTGTAACTTACCCTTTTTTTTTTTTTTAATATGCAATTATGATTGCACAGTTCTCTAAGTCACTGTTGCATTAAAACCTTGTAGATATTTATTTATAGGCCTGTTGACAAAAATACAAGCATCACAATATTTGACTTTATTCACTACCTTATTTCACATTGCTTTAGACGAAAGTAACACTAATAACACTTCCGTATTTTCCATGAGAGTAATTTGCCTGTGAACTCTTTATATATGAAGCATTGTTTGATTCCATGATGTAGATCTTTGTTGAGATAAGACTAAACTTTTAGTTGAGTGAACTGAGTTGTTTTAACCATTTTTATCTCTGTAACGCTAGTTAGTGCCTAA
Source organism: Anser brachyrhynchus (assembly GCF_964034855.1). Taxonomy (NCBI): domain Eukaryota; kingdom Metazoa; phylum Chordata; class Aves; order Anseriformes; family Anatidae; genus Anser; species Anser brachyrhynchus. The sequence continues at coordinate 53,256,519 of NC_137694.1, read as the reverse complement.
TGTATCTTCACTCTTGCTTTAGTCTATAGATGACTAGTCGACCTGGACTCTGTTTTTGATTCCATTCTACATCTAAGCTGCATTTGCTTTCCATGAGAGCAGCTGTAGGTGTTAGTTCTAGGAGACTAACTTCCTCCAGCTTAATATTCATTCCCAGAAAATTTTCTGGAGGACAGATTTTATAGTTGTTTAAAAATAAACACAACACTAATAAGGTTATCTGCCTAGATTTCATGAGTTATCTACCTAGATTTTATGCTGTACATATTCCCCCGAGCCTGTTTTTGCTTTTTAAGAAAGTACGTCTGAGTCTAGTTAAAATTACTGTATCAGATGTGGGTAAAGGAAGAGAGACGGCTGCACTTTGTAAGTCTGTGTTGTTTTGATTTCTGGTGTATCTTGTCCCCCAGATGTGCCTGGCCTTCACAATGAGTGTTAGTTGGTCTGCTTCATACCTGGGAGGTTGCTAAAAGGTAATGGCATGGGCAGTCATGTGCTGGTGGTGGAATACAGGACCATGTTCTGCTTAGTGGTATGGATGTGACTGCAGAGTTTGCTGCTGCCACCATAAGTCCATGGCAGGTCCCAAAACTTGGATTCTGCTCTGAGTAGCTGATGAAGAACTTTGTTTTGGAAGCTATTTGGCTCAGACTGAGTTTAATTTAGATAATATAACCAATATGTTCTGGTGAAGTACTCTTCATGGCTTTGTGTCAGGCGTCCAGCGTCCATGGAATCTGAGATCAAAACTCTGCATTCTGACGTGTCTGTTTTGTGAGAAACAGCTGCGCAGGGCAAAGTTTTAGGCAATCTTCTCCGTACAACTGGAATTCACAAGTAAATAGAGAACTGCAATTAAGGCCAAATATTACTGGATGAGCCACGATCAATTTGTGAGCATCTGCTATCGTTCAGAGATGAAGCGCGATCTCTCCAGTAGCTCCTTCAGGAGCCAGACACAGTGACAAACGCAGATGCCCTGAACAACCACAAAGAGTGAAAATGCAGAAGTAGCAGATAAATAAAAGTAACTTTCTCTATTAATTAGCATATTTTTTGCCTTGCTTACCTTATGCTTTGGGCAAGAATCAGTTGTTCAAGTGTTGAAGACTTTCATATACTGAAAAAGTTGTGGAAAAGTATAGTTTTCTTATAATGTAATAATAAATGTTCTCTGCATTTGCTGGAAGGTGAGTTGGTGGTGTTTCATATAGCATTTTCATTTAGATTTTAAATAGTTCCTTTGAGATTCAGGAATGAAAGGAAAGGAAAACCCATATTCAGAGAGGAAAAAAGTAGAGCCACCTTAATGACCTAACCTAAATCCTGATGTAGCTGGTTACTAATAAAATCTCAAACCAATCATTATTAAGTATCTGTCAATATGCTGCAATTTCAGCTTGTGATTATGCACTTGTAGTTACAGCTTGTAGTATCTTTAGGATTATTTTCTGTTTATTTTTTGAAAAAAATGTAGCATTTAATGAAAAATATGATTGCAGTATATCACTGAATATGAAATGCCGACTTCTTTATATTAACTTTTTTCCATTTTAGTCATACACTGTAACAGAATTTATTTTTTCAAAGTTACAAATCCCTAATATATGAAAAGAGCTTTCCAGTACATGTTAAAAAAAAATAAAAGAAAAAAAAAAAAAAAGAGAAGCCAGCCTCCTCCTCCTCAGTTATTAAAAAGCAACTTCTTTTGTTTTGGTTACCTTTCAACTTAAGAAAATACAGGAATTGTAAAGTTTTAGGAGAGTTTTTTTCTTTATTGATTTTTTTCTGTCCTTCTCAGCAAAACAAAATGTATGTAGCTTTTAATTAAAAAATCTAGAGCTATGAAAACACAACACATGTTTTACAACAGCACGTGTCCTCAGGGTGTTTCTTTCAGATATTACAGATCACTGACAGATTGAAAAATGCCCTCCATTTCACCTCCATACCATGATGTATAATGGGTGGTAGAGGATATTGTCCTCTTGTGGTATTTTACAATATAGTATAGTAAATAGTAAAAATGAGGATAAAAGCAAAAATTTTACTACTACAGTAATCACTTCTAGGTTAATGATTTGAGTTAAAACATTAAAGCAAACCAATTTAATATTTCTTTCAATTGTTTACTGCCCCTCTTAAATATCATTCTTATCACAGAAGTGGAACTTTTTAGAAAGTAGCTCTTGATTAAAGCTGGAAAAGAAGCCGGTGTTAATTCTTCTCTGCTTAAATGCACATTTGTTTTCTTTAATGTATTTATGGAAGTTTTCCTTGGAAATTACAGCATGTGCAGCAGGAGTTGTAGTGTATAACCTAAGTGTAATATAATTCTGTATTCAGCATCCATTAAATTTGTGATTTGATGCTGGGAAATGCTGGAATGCTTCTGGAAATGGAGTTCTTGATTGTGCAGTGCCAGAAACTGTGTTTAAACATAGTACCCAGCTCACCATGGACAGGACCTTTGGAGTTCATTATATCATGGAAATTTAATTTTAAAAGTCCATGCTTGGCAGATATACTGTGGATTGCTGATTACCTTTCCTTATGTAATCAAGGGAAGGTAAAGCAAGGATTAATTTAATCCAGTCTTTTTGTTTAGCACAAGATCATTGCCTTCTTATTTTTAGTCAAAATTTGCTCTCTTTTTAGAACTGATCTCCCAGTGCTAATTTAACAATGTATTACTGTTGCCCAGAGAAGCTGTGGATGCCCCATCCCTGGAAATCTTCAAGGCCAGGCTGAATGGAGCTTTAAGCAACCTGGTCTGGTGGGAGGTGTCTCTGCCCATGGCAGGGGGGTTGGAGCTAGGTTATTTTTAAGGCCAGTCTATGATTCTATGACTCTTTTTTCTTGGAAACAACTACAAAAATCTTACCAGTTTGTCTTTACAGCCACTGGAGTCCACATGTATGAGTTAGGAATAATTTACTAATTTACTATCCAAATACTGAGGTTAAAAGAAATAATTAAAATACCTTGTAGAAGTGGAGGTGTGCATATTCTACATAATAATGTCTGTCACATAAAATAATGGGTAAAATTATTCCTTAGGCACTTTTCTGTCTTTACTTTTAAATAATCTGAGAGGTTATTGGTGATAAATGTGACAAACATTTTCAAAACACAAAAAGATGCTTAGAACATATCAATTCTATTTCTCTAAATCCTCTCCTGTACAGATTACGTTCAAGAAATTTGAGGATTGTTGTATATTTAGATAGCAAAAATGCAGTAATATTACATGAAGAATGCAGATGAAAAAGCTACATGTGGCCTAGATAGACGATTTTTACCTAATGGTCTATATTCTCCACTGTTTTAAGTAGTCCTTTGTGAAAGTCATTTGTTTCTTTCTAGCTCCATGGCTGTACACATCTTGAACATTTTTAGAATAAAGAATAAGTTTTTCTTTTCATTTCAGTACAGATATTGATGTGCTGCATGTTCTTACCTAGTACAAAACTATGTGATTGAGTGTGAGATAGATCCAGGTAGTATATAGTGGTATTTAGACATACACAAATCAATGTAAGCTTTTTATGAATATGTGAAAAACCAAGAACAAGACATAAAAAATATTCTTGAATCAATCAGTTTCAGGAACATCTACAAAGAAAGTCATTATGTCTATTCCATAGATACGTACCTGAACACAAGGAAGCGTTATAATTTCCTTCATTTAGAGAAATGACACTCTGACTATTCTTGTAAAATATGCTCTTGTATGCATGTGTTTATTATAAATTAAAGCATACATGATATAAGACTTTGATTAAGTAATTAAAGTTCTCAGGTTGCCCTTGTTTCTGCTACTACTCTGCGTAGTGTTTTCCTTCCAGTCAGTCACTGAAGTAGCACATGCTATCAGCTATGAGAGAAACTAAACTTTCAGCTAATTATCCCTTCTTTTCACTTCTTCCTCCAGAACACTCAGTGGAAAGCACATGTGACATGTGATGCCCTTTGTTTTATTACAAAACCATCCTTATGTTACACAGATTTGTATAGATCATTTTCACAGAATGGGAAACTAGTATAAATAAGCGTTCTGACTTAGAAGGCAGTATTTGATAACACATGTCTTTAGGTCATGTCTGAAGTGATTAAGTTAAGCACTGAACATGAAGATGCTTTTTTCTGTATACTTAGTGGTAGAAGACTCCTAAGTACAGTAGCTAAATGCCTAAACTTAATACTGTGAATACTTCCTTTCCTAACTATATGTTCTGACCCAATTTAGCAAGGGTAGGTGGTGGTGCTAGTGTTTTATGGTTATTTTCTTTAACAGAAGGCAGTTCTATGTCAAAATATATACTGAAAGTCTTTTCCAGAAGTGTCACAACATGTGTAGTGCATAAGCTTTGCATTGTCTATTTCTTGGAGGAAATCAGTTTAGATTCTGTGTTTTAAAGTCAAAAAGTGCACCAAAAAGCAAATGGATGAAGCATGTTAGGAAGTATAACAGATGAAGTAATTATGATATTCAGGTTTAATTTTTTAAGCAATTATTTTTCATTTGATTGAAATGTGTCTTGTTGCTCACTAATTTAGTGAATCTTTCTCATTTTTCTTTTTCTCTCTCTCTTGTTTTTTTTTTTCTCTCCATTATCTAGGTGATTGACATAGGTTCTGGAAAGGGCTACCTGAGTTCATTTTTGTCCATGCAATATAACTTAAAAGTATATGGAATTGATTCCTCGAACACCAACACCAATGGTGCTCATGAAAGGAACAGGAAATTGAAGAAACACTGGAGAGCTTATCAGAGTCGAGCAAGAGCAAATCCTGAAAGCCAGAGATTAGAAAAGGCAAATGACAGTCCAGTGAAAAATGAAATTAAATGTAAAGCAGTCAATGACAGGACCTTAAATAACAGCTGTCTTCAAAGTCAAGACCAAAGGACTACTCAAGACTTAATTCCTTCTTGTGTTTTCACAGAAGTAGCTACATCTGAGACCAGCAAACAAACAGAAATTGATTTGGTGGCTCAGGCACAATGCAATGAAAGCAAACTTTCTGAAGAGGCTCTTGCTATTCTCGATGTTCTGCCTGCTAATGCTGTAGAAATTTTTTCTTCCTCCCAGTGTAACAGTGGGGAGCTCTGTGAAGAGGAAAAGGCCAAAAGAAAAATGGCATCTATCAAAGCCAAAGCGAGCAAGTCAAGTGAATCAAACCTTTATTTTCCATTGACTTCCCACATCACTGCGGAAACAGAACTCGGTGACATCATAGCAGATTTGGAGGTTATGTTACTAATATTTGAAATATATTGTCCATTGTCTTTATATTGCTGTTTTCATACATACATAATGTTTGATGAGTGTACATAAAATACTATCGGTGAATGAATATTCTGACCAAATGTTTTTCAGCCAGATTATGTTAGTATTTCTAACAGATACAGAGATTGTTTTTCTATTTTAATATTAGTATTATTTTGAATATGTAAAGCAGCCTCTAGAATTTATGGAGTAGATAATAATCAGCTGTCAAAGTTAACAGCATACGTATTAGCACATTCAGGTATTTTACAATTCTGGATATAGATAACATTTAATTATTAAGAAAATAGCTAAATTTACCAGGTAGGCAAGTATATTAAGCACTGGAATTTCAATTTCCCTGAAATTTCTTATTTTTAAAGTTTTATATTTTTCTAATGTTGGTAAAAGTTAGAAAGCATGACAGAAAGTATTGACTATAAAACTCAACGTAAAGAGTTTGTAACGAGTCTTATTTGTAAATAATGCTTTTATATTTTGTCTTTCCAGAGTTACCGTAAGTTCATTTAGTAATCTGTTAGCTGACAAGGATTGTGTCTACACAAACAAACACAAGCTCAGCTGCTTAAAGGCAATGGTACAAGTCTAGAAGCTGTATGGCTGGTTAGTTGCTGTGCCTGAGCTAACTTACATTGATTGTGTAGATATATTCAGTTTTTTATGGAAAGATGAAAACTTGTATGTGTTCAGGGGTGTAATTCATTTCTAATACAAGACCACAGGTTTGTGTTAGTTATGGAGGAGCTGTTTATGCTCCTGTAAAACAGTAGGTGAAGCATATGCCTCTGAATTTGCACAACCGGATTTCATCTCCACTTAGCATGTGATTTGTATGACATAAAAAGCAGAAAAAATGCTGCATCACTATTAATAATGGAAGGGCACTACAATTGAATGTACCTTGGCTGACTGATAACCATTAATAAATAAGACTGAAATTCAAAGCAACAAGCACCATGTTTACCATGTAGATTTCAATAAATAATTCTGGGAGGGAAAAGTCTTGATCTGAACAGTGAGAAGAGGGTTGATTGGGATGGAGAAATAGAGAGAAATGGGAAACTGAGGAAAAAGGAAAGCAGAAAGTAGAATGGGCAGAAGAGAGTATCTGAAGTTGAAGTTCTTTGTTTTTTGTTTTAGGGAAGAAAATACCAATCTGTTGTTGAATGATAGTATGCACACTGCAAAACTGCGGTACAGCTACAGTTCTGGAAATAGCAAAGCAGATGGAGCAGGGCCTGCTCTTCATATTACACTTGTACTTAGGGAGTGGTTTTGATTTCAGCAGTTCAGAATAGCAGAAATGCCACAGATAGGTCCATCTGTCTATGTTATGGTAGACAATCTGAAGTAAGAAAAGCAAGTATCAGTAGTAGTAAAAATTATAAGAGGAAAGCGAGGAAAGATGAGACAAAATGGCCAGTGTCCAGTCATCATGTAGATGCCCCCTTCCATGCAGTTAAACCAGCTGCTGTTCACACTCAGAAACTTTTGCTTCCTCTTGAACACTGAAGGTAAAGTATAGAGATGCATAGTTCCGTAGGTGAACAAAATGCTGAGCAGTCTTGTTCCCCATAAAGGAAATACACTGTGTTTTCTTAGCACTGAAGTGCTTTTATTGTTCCTAGAAAAATTCCAGAAGAGAACACCAGGAGTCGTCATGGAGTTGTATATTTAAACCTTACAAGTGAATAACCATTTGCAGGATGTTTGGGTTTTGGAGTTTGTTGTTGTTACTCATAGTCTTTCGGTTGTACAGGGAGATGCTTTATTGTTGCTTTTTTTTTTCTTCTTAGGACTGTATAATGGTGGGTCTGCATACATGTGGTGATCTTGCTGCAAATACACTACGAATATTTACCGCCAAGCCTGAAATCAAAGCAGTTTGCAGCGTAGGCTGCTGCTACCATCTGTTGTCAGAACAGTATGAAAACCAAGAAGGTAATTCTGAGTTTAATTTGTGGCTGCCAGTTTGCATGTTGAGAATATTATACCTTTTAATTAATAACCTCCTGATGTTTGTTCCTTTCCAATGGCTTATTTAATACTGATTTTAATTACTTTATGTGGGTATTTCACTCCCGGATGCCCTGTAGCTTTCCTGTTATGCCAATATTGCTAATATTCTTGCTGAAATTAGGGACATTAATGCAGAATGTTTTTATGTGGTTATGAATACAGCTGTTTTTATTCCATTACTTCACTTGTAAAATGTTGAGGCTTTTTTGGTCAATATGTTTTCATCCTTTTGAAATATTTTGTACCAGATTTTGCCTTTGGCTGTCGGCATGCAGCATCCATTTATGTTGAATCGTACATGTACAACTATAAGCAGAATTAAGTCCTTGTAATGTGAATTATTACTCTAAAAAACATTCATCTGAGCGCTTTGCTCTGGGGCTTTGCCAGTTTAGAACATTATGGAACAGTACGTTTAACAGTTTTTCTTGGGGTGACGAGCTGAAAATTATTTGGGGATTCACGCCTCAGGCAAATTTTCCTTCGTTTTTACTATTTCAGATAGAAAGCTAGTATCTTTAGCTGAAAAATAAATTCTTTACCTTTCTGTACAGCTTTCAAACAACAGAGAGTTACAGATTGTCTTTGCACAAATGTAGTGAATGCATGCCATAGTAGATGAAACTGATGGATTGCTGGGTTTATCATGAAAAGCTCATGCTGTTTCTGTTGTCTAATGTTTTATAGTTAACAGTGATGGAGTCATTGCTAACGGAAGTACTATTGTCTGTTTGGTTTAATACTTCGTGTATATCAACTTGGAAGCAATTTGGTATAAAGTAATAATAAAGGATATAGACTACAGCTAAAAATTGTCACTTTCTACTTCAACATCCAAATGCTGTGTTTTCCCTAGAATTTTCTACAGCATCTTCTGCTATTATTTCAAGCAGTGTACAGATTAACAGATGCATTAACATTTTAATTTCTATTTAGCTCATTTGTTTTGAGCTAATGCAAAATGAAAGGCATTAAATATCTGGCTTTCCTGAGCAAAGTGTAATGTAGCTGAGCTCTCTAATGACCATCTGCTGAAGTCTTAGAAACTGATCACCATTATCAACCAAATTTGAGAGAGAGGTGGATTGGCAAAGTTTGTTTCATCTCTTTCAGGGAACTTCATGGACAGAAAGGCAGGAGGAACCCAGCTGACGTTCTGTAACAGTTGGCTGCTCGGCCAGCTAAGGCATAGCTCTGGATTGACCACAACACATGCTAGCTCTTGCTTGTTTTAGTGATTTTTTTATGTTGCTCAGGATAGATCTGCAACAATTTTGAATTTACAGTGTATTATTTTAATTATTTCACAATACTTCAAATTAACAAAAGAAAAAGGGGGGGGGAAGATACAATTGAAATTTATGTTCCTATATTTGCATTATAGAAACACAATAAATAAAATACATACAATTATTTTTACATCAATGTTTTAAAAAACTGTGAGCTTTTCAGACACCTGTGATTAAGTTTGTGTGTCTCAAACATTTGGTTATTTCATGTTATTGCAAACACGATATAACTTCCTGTTCTAGCAGTGGGATGATTACTTTTTCCAGACCAGTGCATAAGGCTTTACTAAATTATTATTATTCAGACACCACTAAAGGATCAGCTGTGATAACCTCTTATACATTCAACTAAACAGATGTGCATACAGTGATAAGAGATACTGCAGTTTCTCAATAGCATGGAAGTGAAGCCAAATTGTGTGTTGGAATTTCTAGCTGTTTGATTTTTCTCAACATGGAGGATACAAATTATAGAATCATAGAATCACAGAATATCCCGAGTTGGAAGAGACCCATGAGGATCATCAAGTCCAGCTCCTGGCACCACACAGATCTACCCAAAAACTCAGACCACATGACTAAGAGCACAGTCCAAACGCTTCTTAAACTCCAACAGGCTTGGTGCTGTGACTACGACCCTGGGGAGCTAGTTCCAGTGCGCGACAACCTTCTCAGTGAAGAACCTCTCCCTGGTGTCCAGCCTGAACCTCCCCTGTCACAGCTTGACACCATTCCCTCAGATCCTATCACTGGTCACTAAAGAGAATAGATCGGCACCTGCCCCTCCTCTTCCCCTCGTGAACAAGCTGTAGGCCATGATGAGGTCTCCCCTCAGCCTCCTCTTTTCCAGGCTGAACAGACCAAGTGACTTCAGCCGCTCCTCATACGTCCTTGTACAGGGCCTTGTCTAGTCATATTTAGAATATATCTGTAAGGACAATGATAAGGCAGCCCATTCCAATGTTTGACTATCTTCACGACAATTTTTTTTTCCCTGTATCTATTTGAAGTTTGCATCTTACATGTGTTATCTATTGTCCTTTCACTGTGCACCTCCAGGAGGAGTCTGGCTTAACCTTTTAATTTCCTTTTAATTAGGTAGGTGAATACAGCAGTTAGATCCCTCCTTGATCTTCTCTGCAGTCCTATAGTCCCCACTGAAGTCCTTCGAGTAAGTCAGCATCTTGGTCTGGAAAGCCCGAAGAAGCACTCTAGGTACTCTCGCTCTCACAAATGCTAAAGAGGGGAAATAATCATGTCCCTAACCTGTGAATTACACTGTTGAGCCTTTGAGTCCTGTCAGTTTTCTACACACCTTGTAGTCTACCTGCTGGAATCATATCTTGCCAATTTGGCTATAAAGATACTAAGGAAACCTTCCCGACAGCCTTGCTAAAGTCAAGGTAAACTATAACTACTGCTCTCCCCAAATTCTTGGGGCCAGTCATTGCATTGCAGAAGGCAACGTAGCTTGTCAGTCCCTGATAAATCTCTGCCACCTATTACAATAACAGAGTTAGTTAGAAGGGACCTGCAAAGATTATCAAGTCCAACTGCCTGACCACTTTCTAAAAGTTAAAGCATGTTATGGTTGTAAAGCATGTTATTGCTTTTATTGGATGGTTGTAAAGCATGTTATTGAGGGCATTATCCAAATGTCTCTTGAACACTGAGGCATCAGCCACCACTCTAGAAAGCCTGTTCCAGTGTATGACCACCTTCATGGTAAAGTATTTCCTTTATATCTAGTCTGAACCTCTCCTGGTGCAGCTTTGTGCCATTCCTGAGTGTCTTATCATTGGTTGCCAAAGAGAGGAGACTGGCACCTCCCTCTACATCTTTCCTCCTTGGGAAGTTGTAAAGAGCAATGAGGTCACCTCTTAGCTTTCTTTTCTCTAGACTAGACAACCCAAGTGTACTCAGCCTTTCCTCACAGGACATGCCTTCCAGCTCTTTCCCCAGCTTTGTTGCCCTCCTCTGGATGCTTTCAGGTACCTTACCTTTCAGGTACCTCTTTAATATCGTGGACCCCAGAACTGCACACAATATTCAAGGTGAGGCCACACCAATCAATGCTAAATGCAGCGGGAGAATCACATCTTTTGACCATCTGGCTATCCTAATTGCAGTTTGCCTTCTTGGCTGCCAGGACACGCTGCTGATTCATGCTGGCCTACTGTTCACTGTTCACAATCTCCTTCTTGTTCTTCATGTAGCTGGACATGAATTCCAAGAAGATTTGCTCTGTAATCCTCTTGAGTACTGAAGTTAGACTGGGTGTGATGTTTGCCTTTTTCCTGTCACCAGGAATCTCCCTTGATGGATGTGACCATTCAAAGGTGACAGAGTGTGGCTTTCACATGACACCAACCAGCTCCCTCAGCTCCTGAAATGCATCCCATCTGGTCTCATGGACTTGAGTACTTCCAGTTGGTCCCTGAACCAGTCTTATCTGTTTTGTAGGTAGTGCTTCACTTACCACAGACTCTGCCAGGGAAGCTGCTCACTAACGAGGGCCTTAGGTGGAAAGACTAGTTAGAGTATTAGGATGCAGACTTAGAGCTAGGTCTCTGTGGTTACGGAAGAACTTCCTAAGAAGCAGACAGAACTGTGGAGAATTTGCTGGAACACAGCAAGTCACAGTTGTTTGAAATCAGTCCAATAAGCAAGGGCTTGCCTGTGAGGACACAGTGGGAAGTTCTGTTATAAAGCACTTTATACTTGTTTTATCTTGACTTAGTAGCTTTGAGGATTCTTTGTTTTAAAAAATATAATTGCTCTATTTTATACTTTTGCCTGGTGTAAATGCTTTTTATCTTCTTGAGGTGGTTACTCTTAAGGAAAATATTGAGGCATGTCCATCTAAAACCTCTTCCTATCTTATTCTCCACCGGAGAAAAAACTTCCCAAACTGCCTACCCCCCAGCCCTGCCCCCACCCAAGTACCACATTTTCCATCTTTGCTGCTTCGTATTCTTTAATGTAAATGCAGATGGTTGTTCTCATAAGCCTAGTTGAAGCAGATGTGCCAGCCCACAAAAAAGCTGCTGTGCACTGACAGTTGCCATAACTTGAAAAGTCTGGGCTGTATGTTGCTGGACTGTTATGTTTTATTGAATACTAGAGTCAGTCTTGTTTGAGGCTAGTGAAAAATTGCTTTTTCACTTTGTATTATATGGGATTAAATGATACTCATGGGAAGAAAAATTACATGATTCAATGTCTAACATACCTTTTATATGTCTGAGATTTTGAGTTGATAAAATATCAAGAAAATATTACTAAGCTATTACTGGGGGGCTATTAAGTCACCTTGGTTATCGCAAGGTTTTTTTTTTCTTTCTGAGAAGCTGTATATGAAGACTAATAGCTTACATTTCTATCAGATTCTAAAAATCCTAGATACGGTAAAATTGCATGATTCAGTTTGCCATTGGTCCTTCTATGAATACTTTGGGAGCATTTGTGATGAAAGTAGATGCCATAGTCACAGTCTTGGATCTTGCAGTCAGTATACAGTATATTCTTCTATGTGTGTATAAATAAGCTAAATTCATCTGGAATTTTCTGTAATGAGACAATTCCAATTATGCTGGGAATAATTCTGAACTCTTAAGAACATGAAAGCCTTTGTTTTGATTTATTAGTAACTACAACAACCAAGAGGAGCTGCGTAATCTCAAATTTCTGTTCAATTAAAAAAAGTTGAAGCCAGTGACTTTCAACACCTGTCTTTAAATTTCACTGCTGTTATAAGTAGTACCAAATACTAAACTTCAGTTTATATGGAATATTATGACAGCTCTTGGAAAATTCTAAGTAGTTTTATTTTGGCTTTCTCTAAGGAGAATTGGCTGTTCATGCAGAGATTCTGCTATGGATTAAATGCACTAAACCATTAATGTGATAGATTCCTTTAGGGTTGTTCTTCACTGTTACTGCATCTGGTAGTCAATTACATCAAAGTAGTAAGGATTTTTCGATCTATTAGAAACTTTTTACACAAACTTACTTATGTAGTGAGTCATTATGGCAGTTTTTCTGGAAAAAATCAGTTTGCTAATGATTTTTAGGTTGAAAAAAACCCTGTGCCTCTGATCAGGAACTATTCATGATCATGAATTAATAGAATTTTCAATTCTTGAAAAGTAATGAGGAGTATTAGCAGAACTGCTACCCTGGACTTCCAGAGGGCAGAGTATGGCCTGTTGAGGAGAAAGGTTGACAGAGTCCCTTGGGAGGCAGTCCTGAAGGGCAAAGGCTGGACACTCTTCAAGAAGGTAATATTAAGGGTGCAGGAGCAGGCTATCCACACATGCCAGAAGATGAGCTGGCACAGAAGAAGACTAGCCTGGGTAAGCAGAGAGCTGTGGCTAGAGCTCAGGAAGAAAAATAGGGTTAATGACCTTTGAAAGAAGGGGTGGGCCACTCAGAAGTACTATGAAGATGTTGTAAGGCTGTGCAAGGAGAAAATTAGAAAGGCCAAAGCCCAGCTGGAGCTTAATCTGGCTATTGCTGTTAAAGGCAACAAAAAAAATGTTTTCATAAATACATAAACAAGAGAAGGAGGACTAAGGAGAATCTCCATCCTTTATTGGATGTGGGGCGAACACAGTACTAAGAGATGAGGAAAAGTCTGAGGTACTTAATGCCTCCTTTGTCTCAGCCTTTAGCAGCAAGACCAGTTGTTCTCCAGGTACCCAGTCCCCTGAGCTGGTATGAGAAGCAGAATGAAGCCCTAATAATCCACAAAAAAATGGTTAGCGACCTGCTTAGACGTACGTAAGTCTATGAGGCCAGATGGGATCCACCTAAGGGTACTGAGGGAGTTGGGAGAAGTGCTCACCAAGCTGCTTTCCATTATTTGTCAGCAGTCCTGGCTATCAGGGGAGGTCCCAGTTGACTGGAAGGTAGCAAATGTGACACCCATCTACAAGAAGTGCCATCATGTAGCAACTACAAGGCAACCACGCGATCAGGACTATTCAGCATAGGTTTATCAAAGGCAGGTCTTGCTTGACCAACGTGATCTCCTTCTATGACAAGGTGACACACTCAGTGGATGAGGGAAAGGCTGTGGATGTAGTCAACCTAGACTTCAGTAATGCTTTTGACACCATTTCCCATAGCATTCTCCTGGAGAAGCTGTCTGCTCATGGTTTGGATGGGTGTACACTTTGTTGGGTTAAAAGCTGGCTGGGTGGCTGGGCCTAAAGAGATATTGTGAATCTGAGTTAAATTCGGTTGGAGGCTGGTCACTAGTGGTATCTCCCAGGGCTCGGTTCTATGTTCTAGGTTCTATGATTCTATGACTTTATGATTCTATTCTTGGGATTTAGGGGAGCTGTTTTAACATATATTCAGCTAGCACATTTCTGGGGCAGTGTAACAGGTGGACTCTGATTATTCCTTAACAGACAGTAACTGCAAATTTAAGACTTTTCTAACTAAGTCTTGACTTTTCTTAAAAAAAGAATTGATATGTTTCTGTATTCTAATTCTCTTCCTCCCATCCTCCATACCCTGAAACACATCACTACCAATCTAGAAAGCAGTGAATTTTTTCAGTTTGATGTCCTCTGTTTTGAGAAAAGAACACACAAACATTACTATTGCTGAGTAGTTGTGTATAAATATTTCATAATATAAAATAAAACATATGAATAGTTATAATTGTAGCTTCAGTGATAGCTGTCTGATCAGAACCCTTTTCTGAAATTAGCCTGAGGACTGCAAATTGTGAATTCTAGCTTTTGTAAGGATTTCCAAAAGCAGGTCACTATTCTAGGAAGAAAAAATTAAATGGTAGACAGAGGAATTCTAGAGTTTTACATGAAACTGAAGAAGTGTTTGTCTACAAGGCATTCTGGTAGAAGTCAACAAATCTGTTGCAGAAAAGTAAGAATCTAGAACTCACAAGTTAGGTAAATATAAGCTTTGGCTACATTTGTTAAGCTCTAACTTTTAGAAGATAATGCACATAATGAAGAAAGGCTGGGGATGTTCAGCCTGATAAAGAGAATGCTCCAGGGGAACTTCATTGCAGCTTTTCAATACTTACAGAGGACTTATAAAACAGATGGGGAACAACTTTTTGCTCTGTCAGACAATGGTAGGACAAGAGGGGATGGTTTTAAACTAAAAGAAGGGAGATTTAGATTAGGTGTTAGAAGGAAAGTCTTCCCTTAGAGGGTGGTGAGGCACTGGAACAGGTTGCACAGAGAAGCTGTGGATGCCCCATCCCTGGAGGTGTTCAAGGCCAAGCTGGACAAGGCCCTGGTCAACCTGATCTAGTGGGTGGCATCCCTGCCTATGGCTGGGGGGTTGGAACCAGATGGTAGTTAAGGTCCCTCCCAAGCCAAGCCATTCTGTGATTCTGTGATAATAAAGGGATCTGAAAGGAATGCAAAGAGTAGTTGCAATTCATGTACAGCATTTTATCAGATTTGTGAAAACTGCAGAGGCTTTGAATAAGTTGGAGTCAGCAGACACAAACTTCAAAACTGAATTTTCTAAAGGACTCCTTACACAAACATATTACTCCATTCCACTGAAATATGGAAAGATTAGTCACTGTTTTAGAAGTATTAGAGTACAGATGATTTATATGTTGCCTAGCTATATTTTCAAAGATATTCCACATCCCATGTCTTAAAATAGCTATCACTGATACCATGGCAACACAAGAAAACACTCTCAAGCAAAAGATCAAAGAGCTTGATTTCCTTTCCAGGGCATTTTTAGATGTTGCTACATGAAGCATCTTTCCATGAATTCGTGGCAGACCTAACTAGTGACTAAAACCCACATTTTCTATCAAAATTGACCCTGAAGAAAATATGAATCTTGAAAAAATAGTAACTGTTAAAGTTTTATGAGCATTAAATGACAACACTACGTATTTAAATTGTAAGGGTGTTTTACAAGTAGGAGATTATAATTGAGAAAGCCAGGGCTTCTATAATATGCAATAACTGAAACATACCCTAGGTTTTAATTTGGAAAATTGTTTAGAAGACAAGCGATGCTACGTCCCGAAATGGAGGATTTTTTTTATTTTTATTTATTTTTTTTGCCCCCACGGAAAATCCCATTTAGTGATGGGATTTTTAGGAAAAGTACAAATTCAAGGAACTGTGAAGTCTTTATCAAAGGAAGATTTAGTCTTTCCCATAAAGGAAAAAGGTCGTTCAAGTTCTTCCTCTCCTTTCTTCAGAACCTTAGAAGTAGACTGAGATACTACTACATCATTGGAAGCCATGAAGGAACTAAAACAGGTTGGGTTGTTTGTGTTCCAGTATCTTTCAAAAGGTTTATGATTAGTTTAAACAGCCATAGCTTCTTCTATGGATATTTAGTTTCTTAAGCAGTACTGTGGCTTAAGAACTGCATTCAGGTTTTTTCCATGCTTTGTTTCCTTGAACAATCCTTTATAGCTTTATCAAAATGGTAGTCCTGTAACCACTATCTACTTGTAAGAAGGTCTGTATACACTCAAATATCTGCAAAAGGTCAAAGAGATTTGAGATTAAAAATAAAGAAAAGTAGAGATCCATACAAATTATTATCAAAAGAACATACAGAATTACTTTTTACTTTTATAACCCTTGAAAGAAAAACATTTTGTTTGCCTGTGCTGATTAATCTACTGACCTAATAAAGTTATCTGTTAATAACCGTTTTTTTTTTCTTCTGTCACTGTGCAGAACACAGTTACATAGTTTGTGCTTGTGCTCTTTCAAGGAGATTCAGAATACTACCCTAACAATTTCATGCTCTGAAATGGAGTCAGTATATTCAGAACATAATATAAATTACATAGCTGAGAAGAAAACCTTTCTCTTTTTATAATGACTGTTATTGAGATCAAGTGCAAAAAGATTAATCATACTGAGAGCAGAAGAATTACTAAAGCTATAAATCTTTGGTAAGCAAGACTACTTTTCTATTTGAATTGTAGTATTTATAATATTGTTGAGGCACAGTGTCACTGTCTATTTTCTGCTTGTCTGAATAAGTGTTATTCTTCCTGGGCTTCAATAAGAATAGAGTCTGTATGTAGTGACAGCCTTTGTTTGTCAAGAGCAAAGAGCTTATGGTATGTGAACCAAGGCCTGTTTCTCCAGCAATCAGTGAGGACTCTAAAATGAACTCTGTGGAAACAAAATATCATGAAAATGATGAACTACACATGTTTGATATGCCATTGATTTCAGTAACGTGTAGGAATGTAAGAATAGTCTTTTGAAAAATAAATATAAAATAATTGTCTACTTAACTTTTTTAAAACAAAAAATTGCATTATTTCAGCATAAAATCTCTTCTATTGTGCAAATAGACTATACAAAACTAGTCACATAAACACATTTTCATATTTGACAAGGGAGACCAAATAGAAAGCATCTTTCAAACTGAAGTAAAGCATAGATTTATTTTGAAAACAAATGCCATTTTCAAATACAGAAAAAATGTCCTATCTTGAAATATATTTTTTGCAAAGTTATTTAATTTATAGACAGATTTAGTGACAATGATTGCATTTTTGTAAGTCTCAGTTTTGCTGCCTTTTATACAGCTTTGTAGCATAATATCAACATAAATATGCAATTGTACATACTCTAATCCTTCATTCTGCAGCATTTAAGCCGGCTACACAACCTGTAGTATTTGAATGATTTCAGTGGGGTTCCTTTTAAGCAGAGTATTCTCAGTTTGTATTGCAATTTCAAAGCCTTAGTAAGAAAAATCTAATGTACAGTGTGACTTTCAAGTGCTAATTCCAACTCGGATGTGCCAGGATTTGTCACACAGAAGACCCCTGATGCATTATAACAAC
The DNA here is from genome assembly GCF_964034855.1 of Anser brachyrhynchus. Classification (NCBI taxonomy): domain Eukaryota; kingdom Metazoa; phylum Chordata; class Aves; order Anseriformes; family Anatidae; genus Anser; species Anser brachyrhynchus. The sequence goes on along the minus strand of NC_137694.1, from coordinate 53,239,084 downwards.
AGTACATCCACTCCTACAGTTATTTAGGTATAGCTCATATTTGTTACAGACCCTTTGCCACTAAGATAAGCCATAAATTTGCCAATTAATGACAGCTGGAATGAAGAGAAGTAGAAGTAGGAGGTATAAAATATGATTCTGTTAACGTTACTGGTTACATTAAAAGGATAGTTACGTATTGTATTTATGTATATATTATAATTATTTCTCTTACTTCACAAATGTATGATTTAGGACATACATTTTACTTTTTAAAATTTGTGTCACACCTTGCTAACTGAGTGCCATGAGGGATGTCCAGTCGTACGAAAAAGCAGTAATTGGCTTCAGTGGGCGTTTTTTCTAAGTAAAAGAAGTAGACAAGTCTAGTGTATAAAAAAGCTTTCAGCAGTGTTGAAAAACATCTTTCTTTAGTTTGGAGTTTATTTAAAGCAACTGCAGAATAATGCATTCTCCAGTTTAAGAAAATATTTTTATACATCACAAAATTGAAAAAAATATTTAATTGCAGTATAAAGAGCTTATATAAAAGTAGTCTTCCTTTAGCTTCTACATTTTTAAGGCAGTTTATGGATTTTGTATCCTATAATTCCATTTTATTTGTGCACTGAAGAGAATGTGTGTATTTATGATATTTACCAATAAAGATGACTTTTCTTCCAGGTAATTTAACTTAAAAATTAGAAGTCATTTTCCTTTCCAGTTAATACAGTTATAATTAGCATTTTGCAAAAATGTAATATTTTTAATATTTTATTTTAAATTTTAATTACTATAATATAATGTTTTTACTAGTAAATGTTTCCTTTTTTCGAAAACGGATATTTCTTTTGAATGTTCATATAAGGGGAGATGGCATAGTATTTAATATACCATGTACTATGTATTTCCAAATCAGTGGCCATATGTATTTTTTATCCCCCTGGTGTTTACATTGGAGTTATAGTGCACCCCATCATTAGAAAGGGTTGGTTTCATGTTTCTGTTGTTGACTTTTAATATGACTAGTGCTAACTTCCTAGAATTAAGTAACAGTTCTAAGAAGCAATATTTTAATACAGTGTTAGCAAAGAATTTGTTTTAATTTCCTGTCACACCTACTAACCTCAATTTTTATGGCAGTTCTTGGGTTTGTTGGTAGTACCAGAATGAACTCTGTTTTCTCCAGGGAGACCAGGCTTCTTCACTGAGCTGCTCCTGAGCCTAAGCTTGTCATCTCCACCCTCACTCTGCTGCTTTCATTTGTCTAGATTGTAAATTATTAAAGGCCTTTCATGTGGTAGAGAGTCTGGAAGATTGGGGATCCTTCCCTATGATTTCAGCCCCTGCTGAAATGTCAGTACCAACATAAAATTGTCAGTAACCATTTGTTTGTTTTTCACGTGGTGTTTTCCTTGAAGGTTTTTGAATAAGAATAGTTTAATATTTTGAATAAGAATTATTTGAATAAGAGTATTTTAAAGAATCTGATTAGTTAAAAAAGAAAAAAAAATAAACAGAAGAAGGGAAATGGAAAATAATGCCATGTATAGTTGTCAAATGAGCTTAATATTTTCTTCAGATGTAAACTTTTAGGAATGCTGTTTTTGTTCCTTGGAAGAAGAAAGGCTCTAAGATACACAGAAGGAGATGCTCCTGATCACAGCTTTTTTTATGGATAAAGGGTGGAGAGGCACTGGCACAAGTTGCTCAGAGAAGCTGTAGGTACCCCATCCCTGGAGGTGCTCAAGGCCAGGCTGGATGGGGCTTTGGGCAACCTGGTCTGGTGGGAGGTGTCCCTGCCCATGGCAGGAGGGTTGGAACAAGATGATCTTTGAGGTTTCTTCCAACCTTCCATTCTATGATTCTACACAATTTGACTATTTACAATATACTCTATGATTCTATGATTCTAAAGGATACATTGATTTTCTAGCAATTTCAAACACTAAAATAGGAATGATGAGATACAGGATAATAAAGAATGAAGGGAGATGGGATGATTTAGTCCTGTCTATTACAGCTGTTTTTGTCTTGACAATCAGTATATCAGTAACTACCCAGGCAAGGACATGATTCCTATGGTTGTTACCTCTCAGGTATTGCTCTTAGCGTTCAACAGCTGAAGATCCTAGTGCCAGCCTTGTGGATTCAGCCGTGTACAGGTTTTAGGTGCCATATCACGTTACTCCTCTCTGTTTGTCTTTGGAGAGAATCCCAAAGTGTTGTTGGCCGACAAGTATATGATTAATACAGAGATTTTTCAATGTGCTTGGCAGTCCCTGTACAATTACCTCACGCTGACAGCTGTGTCTGATCTTCAGTCAGTTTTGCTTTTTCTGTACAACTGGCACTCCTTTAAGTTTTTCTGTGAGTATTTTGTAACTGCCCAGAAGTGGTAAGCCTTCACATACTCTTGCTTTTTTTATACATCTTTTTTGTTTTCTTTTTCTTTCGTGATCATAGGAGATGGTAGACACTCAAGTGCATTGGTTGTGAAGTATAAAAATGCAGTTGAAGTGAAAGCAAAGTTAATAATTAAGTATCTGAACTCCAGGTCCCACACGCTTTGAAACTGATAAAATGAGAAGAAAAAAAAAAAAAAAAACCCTTTGAAAAACAGCTCCATGAATCAGTGGGAATTAAGTATCTTAAATACACAAATCATACACTGAAGTAGAGGTGCAGGCTGGGGAATTATACTTCATAATCATATTGGAATTTGTAAGTAGGAGAGACAGACTGTGAAGATGAACAAAGATGAGGCATTAAGACATCAGGAAGGCATCAGCTGAAATAGATGTTAATATCAAAATAATATAAGTCAATTAGGAGATGTCACTGTTTTAATGTAATAAAGAAAGAAAATATAGAAAGGAAATTGAAGTTCTTTTAAGAGTACTTCTGCATTAACAGATTACATTGCTACATGCAGTATTTAAATGAGCTGTTACTGATCACAGTTCATAAATAAAAGGATAGGTAGACATTTGTATCTAATGCAATTTTTAAGTGGTGACAGACAAACAAGTATTTAAGCATTCATTACTGGCAAGATAATACTACAGTGATAACTTACTGAATGGTATTATTAAGAACTAGTGATAATACACCATTTTGAAATACATTACAAATTTCTGAAGTGAACATTTTAATAGTAACATTTATTTATTCATTTATACATTTCTGTATTAAAGTAAATGCCAAAACATGATAGGTAAAGTTCATTACAGAGCCTGGTTTCATTCTTAATGGTGATTTTTAAAGGAATTTTAAGATATCTGTCACGACAAACTATTGTGTGAGTGGTTTCATACAGAACTGGCTGTGGGGAAACAAGCAGCATAACAGCACTAAATAAACAGAATAATCTCTCATTCTCCCGAAGTTATGTTCTCATGCTGAAACACTTTAAGAGACTGGTGTTTCACAACATTTCAGTAATAAATTGCCTAAGATAAAGTTTAGAAATTAAATAAGCATTGGTTGTTTTTCTAAGGAGAATATAGTTTCTTAAACAAAATACAATAGTGAGTGAAGTGGGGACTTCAGCCTGTGTACTAAAAGCATATTTCTGCTTCTCTTTGCCACATGCTATTCACAATCTGATAAACTTCATTACTAGAAAATAAATCTCATCTGATGTAGTTATGTATACACCAGAAGCTCCTAAAATCTTAAAAATAGAATTAAAAAAATGTTTCAAGAAAGCCAGAATCCTCTATTTTATAGTACTTTGCCTTTTATCGTTACTTATTTGTGTTACTTTCTTTTTAAAAGTGCAGATGAAGAGTTTCAGAACGGACATTATAATAGGTCTATACAGTACCACAAAAGTGAAACAAAGCCCTGTGTTGCTTGTTGTTGTTGCTGTTGTTTTTGTTTATTTGTTTGTTTTTTCATAAATTATTGGGATAGGCATTGTTCTGTGACAATCTGTGTTCTGGACTGTTTCTGCGATGATGAGTTTAAGAAATGGTTTCAATACATTATTTCAGCAAAATTATCTCTAGCAGAAAATAAAGCAGAAAACAGACTAGTTTCTAGTAAGAGAGTGAAAAGACGAGAAGCATAAACACAAATATGTTTTCATGAGGTGTTAACAAAGGAAAATAAACAAGGAATTACAAGACCATGTGGAACCCTAGTTGAGCTTGTTTGTGTACTAACAATTAAACCTATTTCTGTAGATGATCCTATGAGTTGTTTTCCAACCTAAATGATTCTATGATTCTATGATGTTTCATAGAAACTATATATTGCAATAAAGCTGTGCAATGTAAATTTTAAAGGTTAACATGCTAGAAATAATAGTGTCTTGCTTAGAGTTGAAGTGCTGTGTAAGGCCTAATATTAAAGACAGCAGAGGATCTTGTCCCATTCTCTTGAACTATCTTGAAAAGCACTGTGTGTATGCAGAGGGATTAGCCTACAAAATCCTTTCTTTTTATTTGTACTGCCAGATATTTTTTATTTTATCTACTGAAAAAAAAAAGTATTAATAAAGAACATTTGGTATTCTGTATTTGGAAATCCTGTTCCCTTACTACACTTAATTGTTTTGTTAGTTAAGTCTTTAATAAATTTCATTTAAACACTACTGAGTGAGTAAGAGTTTTAGTGGGTCCATGAACAGGATGGAAACAACAAGGCTTGCCTGATGCTTTTTTCTGTATCCAGACAGAATTAAATCAAGATGAAGGAAGTTGTTTGATCTAATTATTTTTTTTTCTGTGATTTCTTTTTTATTACTCAGTATAATGTTTTCAATATGCCAGATGTCTATATGTATTGTCATATTTTTCACTTGGAACTTAAGTAGCCAGAGGAAAAAACCTTTACAAACAGAGCTCAGAATAGTGCAGGTGCTGCAAATGGTCTATGCCATTACTATCACAGTATTACAAAAATTATACAAAATGGAAGGAGGCTGAAGTCTCTACAAAATTTAACAGCAATTTACTGAAGGTGCTACACAAAGGTCTAAATAATTAGAGGACAGGCAATGACATATGACTTCCAGGACTGAGTTAAGAAATAAGAAATTCATTCTGACAACATTAAAAATCACTGGTAGCATTGGGTTCCCAGAAGAAGTGGAAAGAGGTAATCTGACTTACTTTATAGAAAATTTGATCTTGCTCAGTTGATGATAAAATATGAAACGGCATTAATTTGAATGTGAAGTGTTTTACCTGAGGCTTTGTCTTCTCCTTTGCTAGACAGTGTTGAGTGAAAAATTCTATGAATATTTTGCAGTTCTGGCTGGCATCTGGATATGTTTGCATTTGTTTCCCATAGTGTTTAATCATCTCCTCCACAGGATTTAAAGTATGTCATAAACCAAAGTCAAGACAGCTTCTCCATATAGTATTTTCTCTTCAAGACCTATGGCATTTCTGCCTGTTAGAGGAGTGTGAGAAATCAGCTGCTGAAAGGTTAGTCATGAAACATCCTTGTGGTTGCAAGAAGACTCAGTATATCCTTGGAGGGATTGCTTAAGTTGTGCTAATATTTCAAAGGATTCTCTGATTGCTGCTTTAAGATCCATAATGTTCCTTTGTTTTTCAAAAACAATTTTTTTCATTAAAAAAAATTGTTATGGAAAAAAGTGGTGACAATTTGGAAAGTTCCTGTTAAAATTCTTTCTTGGGGAGAAGAGATGTCATGGCTATCAGAATAATATGATTTACCATCAAAAAAGAATGGTATGGACAGGATTAGTTTGTTTAAATGTGTGCATATAAACAACTCTTCCATGAAGTTACGAATGTTACTGAACTCAGAGGGAAATAATAGAAATTTTTACTGTGGTATTAAGAATTATACATTTCTGTGTAATCTGCTTTGTCTTACCCTGCTGTGTGTTACTGGGTGATTTTGATGAGTATGTTTCGTTACTTTTAGCAGATGTCTCCATTTTGTGGTGACAGTAAAAATGACAGCAAGTGTCTTCAAACTACCTTAATCAGGATTTTATTCGTATAGATTTCCAATGAACCATCCTGCTGCAAAATAAATGAATTAGAGTAAAATTTCTCACGTTGGTTATGATGCTGCTTTAACTCTATCATATTTATTGTGTTCCCTTCCAGTTTAAGAGATTCACATTAAAATTATGTCTGTCGCGGTTTGCAGATTTTGTTCTAGAATATGGCAGATTTTTTTTTTCCTTTTCAACTTTTTTTGATGCAATATTTGCAGCAATTCCTTTTATTAAATGTGTGACCTACTCTTTTTAGGAGGTTAGCTTGGAGGTAAAGTCATAGTTATTTAAGTAATAGGTTCTAGGATTACCCCAGCATAGTTTCAGTTCAGCTCATTGATTGCCTAGAATTCCCATATTGTTAACCTCTCCTGGAAGGAGAATTCTGTCCAGCTGGCTCCTCTGTATTAAATTATGACATGATTTATTAGTTGCTTCATGCACTGTTGATCACTTGGGCTGTTTGCTGTGAAATCTTCCATAGAATACCCATACTTAAAATGTAGTTTGAATGTTTTTAGAGTTTTATGCAGTTTAGAACAGCTGCTGTGTTGTCAGATAGAAGCACAAGACGGTAAATAATGAGCTATATAATATTAAGTGTGTCCAAAAATAGTTAAAGGCATTAAAAGAATTTCCAGATTTGCAAAGTCTAGCTAATAAACTTATAAGCTTTATAGCAGTTTATTTATCTTACCTCTTTTTTTTTTTTTTCTTTTTAAATCAGCAGTGTGCTTGAGAATCCATTGGATATGGAAAAATAAACAGAACTCAAGGGAATAGTGTAGATACGTGGTCAACTTTGGAAATACACACGAAAAATATAACTTAGAGCGTTAGTTTACCTCCCTTCACAGTTTTAATAAAGAAGATGGTGTTTTGCCTCATTATGTTTTCAAAGATGTCATAAATTGTTCAGACTTATGCATGGGTACAGTGCACTAATATTGAGATTGTAGCTCACTGGGTAGCAATTTTAATTGCCTGGATGATTAGTTTGCCTAGAGAAGAGGGTGTAAATTAGAAGGGATAACTTGAAAAGATTGATGATTTCATCTTTCTAACTCAGTTTGCACATTTTAACTTTGAAATAGTCTGTGTATTCTATGTATTTGAAATATTCTATGTAACATGTATTAGAAAGCTTATTGATGTGACCCTTGCAATAGGAACCATGGGAGTCATTGTTTGCTTTCCAAAAAAAATATATGTTTAATAAGATCTTATTATAATCACTGTAGTAGAAATACCAAGAGTTTCATTGCATGTACTCAGTAATTAGACCTAAAGTTAACTAATGTTTGATGCCTTGTCATGAGGCACTTACAAATTATTATATGGTCCTAGTGCTGAAACCACCTGCAATCTGTTTTCACAGAATCACAGAATCATCTAGGTTGGAAGAGACCTCCAAGATCACCAAGTCCAGCCTCTGAGCTAACACTAACAAGTCCTCCACTAAACCATATCACTAACCTCTAAATCTAAACGTCTTTTGTCAAATCTAATCTTCATGGCTAAAGGAACTTTCTTTCTCCGTCTGTTAATTATCCCTCATTAACATCCAGTTCTTCAATAGTGGTCCTCAAACCAGTACACAGTCCATAACAATCTCTGACATTTCTCAGGGCTAAAAGGAGAGCCAAGTGTGAGGTTGTCTGCAGAAGATTTCTCGCTCACTGTTAGTGTCTAGAGATCAGTGAAGACTGGGGCTAGTGCTGCAAGGAAGAGGGCTGTATTCTTTATAGTTTCCTATTTCCCCTTTTCTTTGCCTAGTTTCACAAAATGAATTCTGCCTATGTGTTTGTATCCCAGACTTCTGGTAAATTTGAAGAGTCTTATTTCTGCTGTCCTTTTTTTAACCCCGTTACATTGATTTATCTTCAAATATGCCTGAGTCATCTTTCTGTGCTAAAAAGCCAGGATCCTGGCCAATTTATTTTGTTGTTGTTGTTGTTTAAAGAAAGTATTAATTCTTATTCAGTCTTCTAAAAAATCAGCTGGCAAATACACTAATAAAAATTCTAAATGTTTTAGATTTCATCTACATTTAAACCTGAATATTTTGAACAGATAGGCTGAACTTGTAGTTTAGTTTTCTCACATTTTCATTAGTGCTAAACATGAAGAGTTTTGTTGTTATTCAAAATATTAATGGTACTGAAACAAACTGAGCACAGATTGTGATGCAAATGCTTCTCAGTGTTTTGAAGAAACAGCAAGAGCCTTTGCAGCTGCTCATTTCTGGAGAACAAACATTCTGTCTCGCAGCAAAGCACAGACCTTCAGAAGTGAAATAAACAAATACACATTGTTCTGTGTGATGTTTAAAAGATGTTTATGATAGAAGAAGAAACCAACGAGAAGTGGTACTGAAGTCCTGCTGCACAGAATGACTGCCTGCCTTACATCTTGTGGCACAGGCGTGGGGTGCCAGGAGTATTTGCAAGCCCTTCTGTTGTCCCTTAGAACTTCTTTTCAGTGGATTTTTATAAAAAACACTTGAAAAAAAGCACTTTGTGGAAAATCATAATTTTAATACTAATATGATTTTGGTACTGTTTTAGAACAGTTAAGTGTTTCTGCTACCATATGTTAACTACTGTTCATCTTGCTCAATATGCTGTTTACTCTGTAAGTAAAAGAGCTCATGAAAGCTGTGCCTGTGTTTTTCCCATTTTGCAGACTGCACAGAGGAAGTGTGGGGATTTCCCATGTGTCAGTACTTGAAGGACAAGGGCTGGTGTTGTGGTCGCAATGCTAGAATGTCAGCATGCTTGGTATGATTCCCCTTCTTTTCTTTTTCCTACTGAGAGCTTTATCCAGATGTTACAGGATTCATTGTTTTTGGCTTCTAATCCTAGAGCCATGACTTTAATCCAAGACTCTACAGAATAACATCATTAATGTTGTAAGCATGATGAATTGTATCTAAAAAAATAGTATTGACCTTCCAGCATTATATATTTTATACTTGCTGGAGGCATGAAAAAATGAGTATTGACAGAAATGTATTTTAAGAGTGGACAGAGAGGCCAACCCTTTGCTGAAACGTAAACACGGTAACTCCTTGGGGTAATAGTTCCTGGCCAAGGACTTAGAGGGGAAGAAGGTAATTGTAGAAGGATTGCAATCAGTAACTCCCCCAACGCCTTCATGCTTCATAATATTGAATGTTCTGACTGTTTGAAACCTAAACAAACCCGCCTCTTCCAAAAACTAGAAGAGCTCTAAAATCCATGTGGCTTAACATACTGGAAACATCTTTTTAACATTGCACCAGGAGATGCAATGCTCTTAACGACCTAGCCTCAACAAGACAGGATGATGAACTGTTGTCTAATTTGAAAGAACAGATATGTATCAAAAATTTTGACCACTATTTCAGTTAGAAGAGTAGTATTCCTTTGCTTTATTAATTTTTAATTTATTGTATCGAGATGAATCATAAGAGGTTCTGGTGAGCTTCTCGTGCTAGCTCTGTGCTTCTGTTGGAAAGAACAGTGTAGACTAAAGACGCGGTATAGGCTAACGTATCAAGGTTATATAAACTTGAGCTAACATGATAATTTAATGCTATCAGAAGTATAGGAGGACGGTTATTTAGTATTTCTTAAGGCTTAAATGTGTTACCCTTGGCAAGGTACAACAAAAAAAAATGTGCTGCTTTTAGAGATGATGGTTGTAAAACTATTATCACAAAAATGCTTTCTAAATAGGAATTGCCTTTTTTTCTTTTTGTTGCCAATGTCATGCAACACCATTTCTTCCTCAGCTATTTCCTTTCTCATTCCCTTTCTTTTGGAAAGGGAAAGTTTGGGCTGTCTTTCAGTAATGGTAGGAGGATAAATTCTGAAGGCAAATGACCCCCAAGAGATCATACTGAACATGCCATATATATCTATTTTAGATTTCATAGAATTCATGGAAATTTGGCAGTTAAAAACTTTTTTGTTGTTTAAACTTTCACAAAAGACAAGGAGCTCTCCTATGTCACTAAATATTTCTACTGTTACTATGTTTGTAATTCCCTGTATGCATTTTACATGACTAGGATATTCCTCACCCTCTAGGAGGTACAAGGAAGACAGTGCAGTGCAGCTGGGCACCTACCTTCTTCCTAGGGCCAATGGTCTAGCTTGGGGAAACTCAATCTGCTGAATTATTTTAATGTACTCAGCATTATTACATATGTTCTCTATTATGTATTGTTCAAATTGGTTAAAGGGCCAAGGGCCAAAGGGTCTGGATGAGATACTCAGTTTTGGACCCTTCCAGTACATGTTAGAACCCACATCCATCTTTTCTGACGTACACTGTATAAGTTTATACAACAAGGTCAGATCTGGTATTTGGGCAAAGCCATGAATGGAGGAACTGCAACTACTAGGACTGTGGTTGAAGAACAGTCTGAAATAAAAGATCAGTTCTCAAATTAGGAGAAGGAAAAATGGATAATTTAGAGACAAGCAGTTCTATTTGCTGTGGTGGAGTTTGGGGACTAAAAGTGATGATAATCTGTAAGTGGTGAGGCATTTTTGATTTTTTATCTAATTTATTGTAGTGTCAGGTAATTAACTGATTTTTTACCTTAATTTCTAGTGCAGTCTTTACTACTCAGTTGAAAATTTTACAGGCAACGTGTCTTTTCAACTGTGGAAAAACATTCCATACTTCTAATTATTTGCCATTCTTTTTTACTATGGATCATAAAAATCAAGTACTCTCACACCATCATCAGGATTTAAGGTCTGAGGATTTTTTTGTGAAAGATAATGAACAGCATTTTAAACTTCAGTCCCTTTGAAAATTTTATTTTATTTAACTTTACATAAGGATGTTTGATTTATCTGTACACTAGAGTCTAAAAGTATTCAAAGACATTGTACGTTGAAATAATATTTACTTTAAAATACTGATTATGCAAAGTGAATTACTTGTATTTCTGCAGAAACAGAAAATATAAAACAGAAATATATAACATTGCATTTATAACATAAAATGTTTAATTATAATTATATAATATAAAAACAGAAAAAAAATCTTTTTAGCACTTTCACATGAAGTATTTCTCTGAAATTCTTTTAGAATACTAAGAAAATGAAAAAATTTTGCGCACATCTATTTCCATTCAGTTGGTTATCATCACGTCTCCTATAAATAAACCAAAATAACAGGAATGAGCTGATTATGAGTCCCTAAAGGTATTAACACTTTAAAGTGTGCAAGCTCATGTTATATCACACCATTAATCTTTTAAAATGTCGTATCCTCTGACTTTTATACAATGTGTTTATAAAATGTTCTGATAAAGAATAAACATATCAGCAATTTAATTCCTTCACTTTTAAAGGCTTTGGAGCGAATTGCAGTTGGCCAAATGGTAAGTAATATTGTTTATTTTAACCATTCTAAGATAAAATGTGTTTTTCCCCTTTGAATGCTCTCAATCCATGACCTTATATTGAACTTCTGAATTTCTGGAATCTAAAACACTAGCATACACTACATCAAATCCTGATAGATAGCATGTGTCATCACAAAATTGCATTTTTATTGCTGCAATTGTACCTAGTGAATCTGTTTTCTTTTGACAATTAAGAGTCTGAAAAAAAGCACAGCTTAAAATTTAAGACATTAAGATACTCTTCCTAACTTCTTGCACTATCTTTTCAGCAACTACATAAATTCAGTCCAAATGTCTTTCTGATATCCCTGGTTTGGATCACTCTATCCCAGTGTTATATCAACTAATGTAAAAATAGAAATTGTTATGACAAAAGCTTGAATCTGTAAGAAACATCATCATTCTCATTTTTAATCCCTGTATTTTTTTTTTCTCTGTGAATACTTTGAATTCTTGTTGTGCAAGTTATCCTGTCAGGGATGGTGGACACCAACTGTGCAGATAGTTAAATGACAAGGCTGAGAACTCTTCTTTCTGTATGTAAGCCCCCTGATCCCAGTAGTATTCTACTGTAGATGCATTTTGCCATGAATTTTAAATTGGCAATTATTAACTAATTTTTTGCAAACACAAAGATAGTGTTTTTAGGACACTAGGAGTCCTTGTTGAAAACAAGGAGTTTTCAGTGTATTCTGTTTTTAATAGCATAGTACTTTCTGCATGGTTGAGACTACAGTGTATGATGATTCAGCTAGGGAATTATTCCTTTGTCTTTAAAACAGTTTAGGTAAATTGTTATATTTATTTTGCATAGTAGAATTTGGATCACGATCAGTATATTTTTTCTCTGTTCTTTTTCCCTCTGCCAACCTTTGAACTGTACTTCAGAGTCCGAGTTTCTTTTTTTTCTCACGTTCATGGTTATGTTAGAATCTGACCAAAAATGTAAATTTAAGCGGGTGCAAGAACGTTAGTAAATTGTCCCCTTAAAGTTGTTATGACTGATTGTAAAGAATGTAAGCCAATATGTAGTTAAGGAAGCCAATACTGGTTTTGTTACTCTGATATTAATTTCAATGCCAATTTTAAATCCTTGCTGTTGTAATGTATTTATTGATTTATTTATTTTGTAGCTGCCTACAGATTCATTGTTTTATCGAGCTGTTCTTCAGGTTATTATAGAAGAAATTTATGGTGTCACCAAAAGGTAGGAAGCTCTGAATTCACAAACCACAAACCAAAAATCTGATTCTCTGCCATCTCTGTTCTGTTTTTCATAAGAAGTCATGTTTAAGAATCAGTCTCATAAGACTATAGATACATATTGGTATTAAAATGAAGGATACATTTGTTCATCCACATCACAAATGTATTACCTTTCCTTTACCCATAGCTTAAATAGGTCCTCCTTGGTACCAGATACATGGAAAAAACATGTCTTCAACAGAGAACAAATAGCAAACTCACTAAAAGTCAACAAAGTCTTAGTCTGCCTTGTTATTCAGAATTCCTAGTAGCTTTAATAGTGCAGAAGACAAAAATGCATTTCCATTTGTCCTGAGAAAAGCTGCTAAATGACCAACAGTTAGCATGGCTGTAAAGGGCTGCTTACTGCCTATGTCTACATTAGCAAGTACTGCACCCTTGTAAGAGGGGATTTGAATAGTTGCTGCTGAGGTCTTGACATCAGCACTAAACTCTTCTGGAGTTGTAGTTTGGATTAACTTTTATCTAATTCTGTGGTATGTGTGCCCACTAACATTTGGAGCACATCCAGAAGCACACGTTCAATTTTAATTTAATTTTTGAGCTCTGAGCCTGTTCCACGGTGCAAACCAAGGTATAGGAGGTGGGCAAAACCAGAAAAGTCACTTCAGATATTTACTGCCGGTCTAAAATAAATGCTAGTGCAGATACCCCCAAGACTTATGCTATATGTGGAGCCAGACAGCTTACTCTTCAGAAGGTCAAACTCCTGAAAGAGATAACTGTTTATTTTAAATTACATAGAAGATAACACATAAAAGCATTGTTACTAAGTTGTAAAAAAGTGTGAAATAGATGATAGTATACTTCATTTGTTAAAGGAAGCATAATTTGGAGGAAGTAATTAGGATAATACTTTTGAAAAAAAAGTGGGGCAGGCCTACTTTCAAGCTCACCAACGCGAGTTGTCACCATTTTCATTGGAACAGCTAACATCTTTATTGTTCTGAAGTCTTGTGAGATTGTTTTGCAGTTTTTGAGATGTCCATTTCTGGAATGAGTAACACTTAGCAAGCACATTAAAACAATTAAGAGAACTAACTGTAAGACCTTGAACTATCATTAATCTGTTTTGCTTTTTTAAACTACTTGTATATATCATGAATCTAGTAAATATATTGTATGTATCTGTGCTGACCCTGGCCAGCAACTAAGCACCACCAGCCGCTCACTCACTACCCCCACAGCAGGATGGAGAAGAAAATGGGAATAGCAAAAGTGAGAAAAACCCATTGAGATAAGGACAGTTTAATAACTAAAGTAAAGAGAAAGGGAAAAAGAAAAAGAAAAAAAGAAACACAAAAACAAGTAAAGCAAATACACTCACTCACTGTCTCCCACCCCCAGCTGACTGATGCCCAGTCAGTCTCCAAGCAACAGCTACCATGGAAAGACTACCCCCCCAGTTTTATTGATGAGCATGACAGTACATACTATGGAATATCCTTAAAGTCAATTTGGGTCAACTGTCCTGGCTAGGTCCCCTCTCAGCCTTTTGCCCAACCCAAGCCAACCTGCCGCAGGGCAGAGCTGTGTGACAGTAGCTGAAACATCAGTGTGTTACCAGCACTTTTTTAGTCACAAATCCAAAATACAGCACCATATGGGCTGCTATGAAGAAAGTTAACCCAGCCAGACCTGGTGCAATGTCTTTCCTCCTATAGCAGAATTAGGAGGGCAGAAGCCTGTCTTCCAGTATCATAGCAGTATAATCAACTGATTTTCAAACCACAACAGCCCAAATGTTAAATGCATTAAATATGACTACAGAAATTATTTCTTCTTTAAAAATAAACATGACTTGATTCTCAATGAGTGGGGATCCTGCCACTCAAAAAACGTTAGAACTGCTACTAAGTCTTTCTGTTGACCTCAGTAGATGTTAATTCTGAACCTTAAGTAAGGAGTAAGGAGGATTACTATTACTAAAGAGAGGAAAATGTTTAAAACCTTTTAAAGGTGTTGTTTGTTTGTTCTTAAGAAGATAGTTGTATTTAATGTTATTTCTCCTTAACTAATTGAAGTACATACTCAGGGACAGCTACTGTAGCTGAAAATGTAACTCCTACGCAACAAAACAGGAAGAGGGCAGTGTTACAGTAGAGCATAGTCAAGAAAGTGAATTCAGACTAACAAAAGCTTTGTGTGTAGTTTCTCCAAAATATTTTAAACAGAGAAAAAAATGTATGTGACCTGCTACGAGTCAGTATTTCTATATGTACTTTGTTTTCATACATTATTGTAACATTTTATGAAACTACCCATATTTTAGCTGTCTTCAAAAGTAAGTTGTGTCTAAAAAGTTATTCAAGTATTAGCTAGTTATTATAAGTGAAAGGGGAAAAGGAATATTGCTACTAACTTGACAGTAGTGGCTGTCCAAGAGATTTAGTTGCCCTGAATTAAAAATTCAATTAAAATTATTTTTAAAATGTGTGAGTTTCTGTTGCTGGAATGCATGCATCTCAACACTGTATTTGCAGTGAACGACATGTTGGGAAAATTTTCTCCAAATCATCCTCTTTCTTGGATTATGTCAGAAAATCTCTGAAAAAAATGGAACTGGATGATTCAAAGGTGAGTAACTAAGCAGAGACTGTAAGAAATCCTTATATCCATGTGAGTTCTTGAACTCAGCACCACAATGCAGTGTTTAAACCACTGAGTTGTGTAGTTTGTATATTGCTGTATAAATATAGTTTTATTTTTAGCAATAATAATAGAATAATCCATACTGATATATTAAAGAAATATATCAAAGCTGAGTGGTTTCGTGTTTTTTGGAAATCGGCTTCCATGTATAAATTCTTTAAAAGGTTTTGTTTTTTTCTGGCTTTATATAAAGCAATCCTTTATTATACATAATGCTAATGATCAGAATTTTTGAAAGCCTATCCAATATTTATGAACATAATCCTAAAAATCACGTTTGAGGCAAAAAAAAAACAGTGCTACATGCTCCATTTTATACATGCAGTCATTTAAAAGTAAATATAGCCATAAATATTGCTGAATGAAGCAAACATGAAGAACTTCTTGCCTGTGCTGATAATGTACACTCTGATAAAAGTAACTCTTGCACCGTTTTAAATCTATCCGAAATACTATCCAATACAAACTTACTCCTTTTTCATGTGTACTTTCTCTTACAGTGTGGTTCCTAAAGTATTTCCTATTAATTTTAGCCTTTAGACAGACTCCTTAAGTAGCTTTTGAAGATGTTGTACAGTCTCTGCATGTGCAAAAGCCTATTACATTTTTATTTAAATTAATGAATGTTAAGAATGAACGTTTACATTTTAAAATAACTTTCCTACATAGAGAAAATGAAGTAGGTACAAATCTGAGATTTAAAATAGAAAAATCTTTCAGATTTTTTTCATGTTCTCAAATGTCTTGCCTTAGTTCTTTACAATACAACTGTTAAATTGGTCAGCAGATGGCAACATAGCATTAGCCATGGAATATGGCTATGTGAGTGTAAGGTCATAACCATGCTGTGGGAATAAATTGTTTAACAGAAACTAGAAGGTATTAGATTATTAAAAAAAAAAAATTTACAAATCAAAGAAACAATAGCTGTGGCACATGTGTGAAGTATTTAAGTTGAATGTAGTAGCTTTCAGTAAATCAACTCTTAAAATCTGAAGCCAAAGTATGAAATCGCTTAAAATTTGCCAGGCACATCAAACCATGGAGAAAAATGCAAAACCTAACAAAAATGCAAACATAAATAAAAGACTGAATAAGGCCAAATGATGCTGGAATCATGCTTGCATGATAAATAGGCACTAACATAACGCATTTGCCTCACTTGAAAGCAACTACTAAAATGCTATCTTCCTTATTGTGTGTACAATCATCCAAACGCACTAGTGGATTGATTGTACAATAGTCGATTTAAGTAATTATTGATTAAACTCTGCTGGTAAAGAGTTATACAGTATTTCCTTTAAAATTATTGAACATGTAAACTTCATGTGTCGGATTTTAGAAACACTGCCTTTTGCTAGAAAGGGTCTGGGCAAGGCTGCCCTGAGAGAAACATGTCTGGTAATACCACTTCAAGCTGCCCGTATGTGTGGGTGCTAAAGATCTGATTCAAGTAAATGTTCATTTTTGTTTGTATTGCTCCTCATTTTTATGTGCAGCTGGCTGCATACTGATGATTGAGTTTTATGCTGATCTAAATAATACTATTTTTTATTTCCCAGCTATATTCAAATCTGCAGCAGGACAAAAACAGTGCTATTTTAATGCTAGTGTGAGGAAAATTGTGACTGCTTCCTCAGCAGTGGGTCTGACATTGCAGTTTTCATGGTGGAGTCAGCACTATACTACACGCTAATGGAGAATGTGCTAAATTTCTCTCTTCAGAAAAAAATACTTACGCAGCTAAAATCGTGATGAAGGCTAAACACTTGCTCTCAAAGACAACAAAAATCAAAGAGAAATTTATGTAGAATTTGTTTTCTAGTTCTGTTTTAAAAAATGAACAAAAGAACAGCTGCACCGCATAGACCAAACGTCTGCTCCGTCTCTGACTGTCTCCAAAAACTGATGCCTAGGAAGAATATAAGACAAGAGTAAGCATATATGAATAATATTTCCAGAATAATCAAAAATGTGCCCATCAGCCACAGAAAAAGGAGGCATTCAGTGTCTCCATGCGTCACTGTATTTAGATGATGTTCAAAAGCAGCTAAGGAAGACTTGATCAAATCTGAAGTGTTTATTACTTTTCCAAATCTGGAGATAAAAAAGTGATCCACCGCAGAGCACTGGGCATTAGGGGAGGTAATGAGGGGTGCAGTGTGATACAACCAGAGAGAACTGTAAGAAAATATTGTTTACATAGTGGTCTCTGCTTTGTGAGTGCAAATGCTGGATATTTAACAAATCAATTTTTAAAAGTCAGAGAACTGAGGGTCATAATATCAAATGTTAATGCAGTTCTTTTACAATGAGAAAATTGAAGAGAGTTTAATCTCTACATGAGAATAGAGATAACGACCACCACGGTGCCATCCAGTCATTCATTTCCCAATCTGGACAAATAGAGAGGTAGGATAAAGAGGGCAACTCCATAAAACACCTGACCCACCTCAATGCTCATTTATATAAGTACATATTTTTGCTAAATAGAGATGAGGGCTCTTTTCAGGTATAAACATCCAAACAGTAAGCTGATTTTTGCTATTGTTTTTCTGTAAGGTTAGGTACTTTAATCCTACCAGTTCTTCATTTTAACAAGCCCCTCTGCCTCCTTCGTTGTGAAGACCTTTACTTATCTGAAATGAGAACCAGACCCTTTATGAAAAGATTGTCAATCGGGAGTGAGTAAGAGTGAGACAAAATAGTAAAATAGTTTTTCTACAAAAAATAGCATTTACCAATCACCTAGGACCATTCACTGTTACAAGTTCCTGCTCAGGGACTGAAGTTTCCCATTACCTTAGCCAAAATAATTTCCCCCATTGTGTTTTCTTTTCAATGTAGAAGAGCCTGTCAAGTCCAGATTACACACTGAGATGTAAATGAACCTTTTTTTTCTGTCTTTTGGTAAAGAACCATTCTTTTTCACACACTTCTCCACCTCAGTGGTAAAACTAAGGCATACACCATGACTTTTGAATGTCTGGCCAAATATTCTCAATTTGTGAGGGCAGAGAGGAGGTCTTTTAGTGTCAGCTTGATGCTTCACAGGTATGGTTATATTGCTTCTAGATTTAGAACTAATGGAATTGCTCTGTGGGCCATGGATCCCTGCACAGGTCTTCAGTAATAAGGGTGGATACACACTGAGGCAGAATTTTATTCCAGGTTGTTTTCTTTGTCTTAGCTCACTCTGTTCCTGTGTGCTCCATGTTGTATGAGCAAAGCGTTCAGCATCACTTAGATAAGGGAGAAATTCTATCAGATTCCTTCTCCCTTTCAACCAGTTTTACCTAATTTAACATAAACATGGGACTCTCCCTTGAAAGAATGATGTGTTTGTGTCTGTTCTTTCTCCTGGAGGATCTGGCTGCTCTTCCACCTGTTAGTCGTGCTTCTTTCAAGCAACAAGGGCAGTCACTCCTTCCTCTTGCTGCATTTCTTCAGCAGAATGAGTTTCAGCTCTGTTTGTAGCCTTCTTGAAGATACATTTAAAAGTAAGCCTCTTTATTAATTCATTAGGTTACTACTTAGGACAATAAGTGCTACAAATGGCATTGCCACAGCAAAAAGTACTTGTGTAAGTATTCATGTATTTCTAGTCTTAGAAAAGATAGAAAAATGTTCTTAAATTGCCTAGTGTCCTGTAATTATTGGGATAAATCATTGAAATGTTGTTGTTAGAGCTTACCTTACTTTGATTTAAGGTGATTAAAGGTTACAGGCTTACCAGGTTAAGGCTGGGAGACGTGGGGATCTGCAGGCCAGCTAGGACAACTGTTCTGTTAGCGAGAGCCTCAGCGGGTGGAGCTGTTTAGCAAACAGAAGCTGGCCAGGATTAATTTAAGGACAAAACACTATTTAATGCCACATCCAATTGCAGGAAGATACACAGGTGTGGGAACACTCTTGACGCGTCTGCAAAGAAAAGCTATTAGTCACTTTGATTTCATCTCCTGCTATATGCATACTGGAGTTACTGCTATGGGCGAATCGCATACAAGGTAGTTATTTAGTCAAAATATTTCACAAATCACTTAACCCTTTCAGATGTACACATGTGCTGGCGAGGTGCAACAGCAACTTTGAAGGAAGGGTCACTGTAAACCTTCACGCATGAAAGAGTGCCTGTCAGTGAGCTTGTTGTTGCAGATGTACTTGGTTTTGTACATCCAAGCTTCCAGGTGGCCTGTGACTGGTATTCTTCAGTTTTGAACAGTCTGCACATAACCTGAAGTTCCTGCTGCTCTTCCCCCTGGAAAAAAAAAAAAAAAAAAGGTCATTTATTTGGCGAACAGTCTGAGATAAGATCTGCAACAATAAACAGATGGTTAATGCTCAGTTTCCACTATCCCTGCTTGCTTTACCCTGACCAGACTTCCTAAAAACAGCTGCTGCCCATTTGTCTTTTTCTGATCCTGTGCTTCAGGTAGAGCATCCCACAAAGATTTACAGCTGTCAAATCTGAACTGGTGGATCAGGAAAGGGCACTAGACCCATCTGTGAGGTGTTGTACCCATCAGAGTAGCACTTGAATTAATAACACAGTAAAAGAAACTCACGTCCTGTGAAAAACTCATTTATCATCTAAGGAGATTTAAACAACTTTGATATTTGATATGTCTAGCAATGTTAGAATATTTCAAAGCCTTGATTTAGCTGTGTAGCTAAATATAGATACAAGTAGTATCATCCTATATATTCTGTAAAGGTTATGTATTTAGAAGTATATTTAATTAAATGAATGTGTTAGTACTTTATTTGGCTACAGTAACCAAGACTTTGGGGTTTATTTATAATTGATAATGCATACATAATAATACATGATTGTCTTATTTTTTAAGATTTTCTCAAATTATTACATATTCATTTGTAGAATAATCCTTATCCTCTAGTAATTACACTTGCAATTTTTATCATTAAATAAATCAAAAGAGATCTGAAATACACTGGGCTTGCTAGTTCAGCTCTACTGGAATTCCTAAATGACTTCTTTTTTGATACATTGACTTTGTGCTTTTGCAAACTCCATAGTATTCAATTTGAGTAATAAAACGTATAGAGAATACTAAAAATAGATTTTGTGTGAAATTATACTAATTATTTTGTTCAGTAACTGGTTATTTTTTGTCAGACAAAATTTGCTTTCTAAAGTCTTTGATCGGTTTTTATATAGTTAGTGTGAATATTTGACATATGTTTCATACAGCAGTAGTGTTTGTTTTTTTTTTTTATGGCAATACTTTTTAAGAAAACTAGCACAAGAGCATGCATATGTGACTTTTTACTTTAATTTGATGAAGCAAACACCTAACAGTAACACTTGCCTGTACACACACATAAAGCCTGAAAACTAAGTAGCTGAGCTGAGTGATTTCTCAGTGATATACCAAGTAACAAAGAAAGTCAAAGGTCTGAGTTTAATAAGCCTAATAAAGTAGCTGATTCTATTGATTTTTAAAATAAAATAAGGATACGCTGATTTTAAAAATAATTGGTTTTGCAGAAGGAGCACAGATGTACTTTTATTCTAAGTTTCATGTGATTTGTCACTGTTTCAGAACTGCAGTTTTAATATACGTTTCCTTTTTATAATTGCTCAGATGGCAGAGTGAACATGGATTAAGGAGATGTCTTCTCTTATGAGCCAGATATTCATGTTAGCTAAATCTATATTTAATATATCAAGCTCAGTCCTGAATAAATTTTCAGCAGACGTAACTTATGCTCTGCTTGCTTGCATGTATTTACATGATAACAGTGCTCTTTTTAAAATGAATACAAAAACAGTTCCAGTTTGCTGTGTTCAGATTCCTGCATCATGAGATGGAAGCAAAGCCAAGAACTTAAATATGGGACTTTCAAAGACTCCTCCTAAGAGAGTTAGAAGTTCCCATCACATAAGTGCTTTGTGAAAATGCTGTGGCAAATGTAACTTGCAGATAGCTTCACAATGTGTGGCTGGTAGAATGTTTGGAAACGCCTCTGGAGTTTCTTGGGATCCATCCCTAAGATCATACCTTCCCCCTTTTCAGACCAAACCAGGGACTATCTGACAAGCCTTTTCAAGCTTTATGGTCCCTTCCACCATGCAGGTGGAAGTGCTGCTCCGCACCGCACCCATGTTAGCTCTCTGTCCAGCCTGTGTCATGAGCTGGCCTGATGTCAGTCTCTAACTGTGTTCTACTCATGTAATGGCGAGCAGTCTTTGAGGAGGTTCCTTCCCATTTCTACATCTGTGCTACTCAGAAGATACTGTTTGCAATTTATCACATATATTTCCTAATTTGTTCCTGTACCTGCTGTTTCAGATGTTCTAATGATCTTCCAGTTCATTAAACTTGAACATGGTTGTACCAAAATATGTTGAACAGAACGTTTTATGTGTTTTTTTCATCGTTTTAAACCATATAATGAAGAGACATTGTGCTCTGTACATGTCATTGACAAACAACATTGCAATTAAGTGAACAGGTGAGCCCAGGACAAGATGAAAACCCTCCATCCTTAAGGACCTTGTCAGGGTAAGCTTCACTGTTCAGAAAGCAACATATTTGGGAAGTTCCATCTGTCCTAGAAAAATGCTTAATAAGTAAGGTTTCCACAGCCATGTGAGAACATTCTAAAATAATAGACTGAACTCTAGTCCTTACACCTTTAATATATATATTTCTAATTTTGCAAAAGGTTTTTTTTTTGTATGAACTTCTGATTAAGTAATGTTACAAGATTTTGACCAGAGGAGCATGGCATTCTCTAAATTTATCCCACAGGATTAGCTGAGTGATGAATTTCTAAATTTAACTTCAGCACCAGTATGAACTCTTTAACCAAAGGGATTTCGTATACTTCCCAAGTTCAAATGTCTGAGTATGTAATTTATTTCCTGCATGTAATGTTGCTCAGTTTCCAAAACTTGGCATATAGATGCTTTCTAGGAGTCTTAACTACAGAATTACTACTTGCAAATACATGTTTTTTTCATGTGGCACACTAGATGACATGCCAACAGGCTAAACCGATGTTGTTTTCAAGTAGAATGCTTGAAGGAATGCTAAATGCCACTGAAATGTCTTCTGTGAACTTGGTGGTTGTATGTGAA
The DNA here is from genome assembly GCF_964034855.1 of Anser brachyrhynchus. Taxonomy (NCBI): domain Eukaryota; kingdom Metazoa; phylum Chordata; class Aves; order Anseriformes; family Anatidae; genus Anser; species Anser brachyrhynchus. Next base: position 53,216,689 of record NC_137694.1, on the reverse strand, counting down.
TGTTCTCTCTCTCTTTCTTTCCTTCTTTCTTCCTTTCCTTCTTTCTTTCTCTCTCTCTCTTTCTTTCTTTCTTTCTTTCTTTCCTTTCTTTCTTTCTCTTTCTTTCTTTCTTTCTTTCTTTCTTTCTTTCTTTCTTTCTTTCTTTCTTTCTTTCTTTCTTTCTTTCTTTCTTTCTTTCTTTCTTTCTTTTTCTGTCTGCTAACTTGCATTGGAAGAAGCAACTTTCTTCAAAGTTAAATACTGTGAAGGTATACCACATAGTTGCTGTGTAAAGTAGCATGAAAAGAATGTGTCTGGTGCTTTTGCTGTGCTAAAAACACGTAAGAACACCTTCCTCATTTTTTGGCATTTGTCAGTGTCTCTTAGAAACATCATTGTGCTGTGTTCTGCTATGAAGCTAATAAATGCCTATCTTAACCTGATAGATTAGAATATTATAACATGTGGTTGGCAAATAAAACAAAATAAGAGGAGGAATCATATTGTATGGCTTAATTTTACTGTTATTTTTTAAAGTGTTGAAGAACCACATACTTAGAATTGGGGAACTATCGGTAGACATGAACTAACTTGAATATATATAACTGTAATTGGAAGTAAAATGAGAATTTTTGCAGAACTCAGAAAAGGGAGGGACTTTTAAAATGAGATTTCTTATAATCGTGAAGGATCTTGATGTCTACCCCCCACCAAATTTTGTGTTGAGGTCTTTAAATGACAGTGAACACCTTAAACTGTGAAGTTCATTTGTTAGTTTGGGAAATATTGAATGAAGGCTTGGGTAACACTTGTATTACGGTGTATAAAATATACACTGCATGTATACTCTGCATAGTGCTGTTTTCAAGTATAATTGTTTTTGAAACAGGCAAAATACTGTCCCAGTTATGGTAGCATAACATCTTAGTCTGACGACTAATTTTAAGAAGTGTGACTTTTACTTCAATGAGATACAGTTATAAATGATATAGATTGCATTTATTTGAAATGCATTTCAAATTAAATTCTAAATAAACAAAAGTTTCTCAGTAATTACATTATTTGAGAAGCAGAAAGATGTATTTTAACTACCTTAGTCACTGAAAAATTGTAAAAAGTTGTATGGTATGGCCTCTCGAGCATTTTGAACTGATCTAAGACACTGCTCTGCTAAAAGGGTTGCCTTATTAGCTTCTGGTACTCTTGCTAGTGTTCATGACAGTGCTGCTGCAAGGAGAGAGAGGAAACATGGAAATGTGCAACCAGCACAGGGGTAAACAGTCCAGTGGAGGTGGTAAACAGCATTACGTCTGCTTGACTGTGGGCAGGATCTCTAGGATCTGGCTCTCCTCTGTAGAGAGTGTGCATTTTGGACAGTAAGAAGTTTTAAGTGTGGGATTTCTAGTTGTCACCCACCTTGTGTCTGCATGTTTTGTTTTCAGAGCGTGCTCAATTGGCACATTTGTGAGATTCCAGTATACCTTGGGTCTGCTCAGGAGTGCAGCACCTCATTTGCTCTCAAGAATCTGTTGACAGCCTCCTCGTGCTCACTACAGATGAGTCTCAGTATGGTCTCAGTGCCACCTCCAGCATGTGGCATTGTTATAACTAGGACAATGGGAATCTCACTGCCCTCTAGTTCCTCTTGATTGTTTTGGCTATTTAAGCCACCACACCAAACCACAAAGAAACTACTTTAAAAGAAGGGATGCACCACCATCACAGTGCAAAGAGGCACGTTTGTTCACAACCTGGTAAAGATCAGAAACTAAATCAACTAAGGTATACTGGCCCAAAAAGCTCCATATACATTGAGCCTTACTAGAATATCAGTAGCATAAGCTAGATCTTTGAGTGTCTTATTAAGACAATGGCATGATATTGTATTTAGGTTCTTTCATGCATTTTGACTCATGCCGTGAGTTCATAGTATCAGCATCATAATGTAAGTTCTGTGCATGTATTTAGTTTATATATATATATATATATATATACACAAATCTGTGGCAACTTTCTACAGAGAATAGTTATACACACAACTCTGGTGGCTAAATGGGGCTTGCTTTACATATGTAAGTCCAATCTTTTCCTGAAAACACAACAAATAATTTAGTCCTACTTCACCTCAGAGGGATAGCTGAAGATTGTGTTAGGTGGCTAGGAAGTACTGAAGCCAGGTGGCAAACTGTTGCAGTTTCAAACAAAGCCACCATAATCCAAGTTTTGATCTTCTTCCAGTCAATTGACCACATAGCTAGGGACCATTTTCCTTTTAATGCGCTTTTCTATCAATGTATTTTTTTGCAGACGCTTTCTCTCTTTTTCAGCTGGCCTGTTATATTCAGCTGGGTCACAAACCAAAGTTTCAGCTGAGCTACAATTTAGAGTACCACCTAATCTATCCGTGACAGCAGGATGCATTCTATCAAAATGTGTTAAGTGAGGAGGGAGTGCAAAAGCATTTGGGCTCAGTACTTGAATATGGCTACAGCCAGGAGACATTTTTGACCCAGCTTCTTATTTGTGAAACATTTCACAGGTAATTGGAATGTTTCATGTTGAAAATTGGAGAATGTAAAGGATGCAAAAGTAGAAAGATTTAGCGTTTATATTTTTACAAATGCAGATCTTTATATTTTAATCCGAATAGCCTGTAATTTCAAAAATCCATTATACTGAAATGCTTTTAATTCTCAGTTGAAATGAAAAGCTTATAGAGCAGAGGTCAAATAAACTATTTTATCTCATGACTGATATATTTTAGTTGGTTTGGCTCTTTAGATATTTGCACAGCTTTATTGAAAATAAAATATCAACAAGACCAAAAAAGTCAGTGCAATAGTACTGCCAAATCAACTTCTCAACCTTGCTGCTGTAGTTGGGAATAAAGTTCTTTTTAAATTAAAAAAAAAAAAAAAAAAGGAGTCAAAGGCTATAAAAGTTCTTCTAACCCCTCCCTTTGTTTTAAGGGAGAGCTAGAATTTTGCATCATTCCTGAAAAATGTGTCTAAACTTCTTAAATCTTTCCATGATGGAGGCTTACAACCTCCCCCGTCCTGAATTAACCTCACAGAGAGATTTTTTTTTCAAGTTCTTGACTGATTTTCTTTGCTGCAATGCAAGCTCATGAGTTCTTTTCCTACCCACTGTAGACATAGAGAACAACCTTCCTTAACTCTTGGTGGCAGGTTTGTAAAAACTGGTATTATGCCCGCTCTTGATTTTCTCTTCTTTAGACTCATCGGTTCCAGTTCTGTCAATCTGTCTTCACAGGTCCTATTTTCTAGATTTCTGATCTCTTTTCTCTCTTAGGGTTTTTTCAAATAGTTCATTTATTTCTGTGAAATCTGCTGCACCAGAATGGATACAGCATTCCAGCTAGAGCTTTACCACTGCCAAGCAGGGTTTAAGGATTACTTCCTGCGCTTCCAAGCTGTTCCCCCATATGTGTCGCAGTACAGTGATTGCTTTTTTTTTTTTCAGTAGTACAACTGTGACTCTTGCTCAGCTTGTGATCTGCTATATCTCCCAGGTTGTCATTTGGTGTTCCTCATAGGGAACCGCTGATTATTTCTGCCTGAGTGTAGTCTCCCCTGCATTTCCATATAGCACTTCAAACACTTTTCTAAGCAATGATCCAATTTCTGAAAATTATTTTAAATTCTAGTAATCCTGTGCTTTCCTGTTGCACATTTGCAGACTTAGTTAATGTGGTTTCTGTTCTGTCATCTCAGTTCTTAATGAAAACATTTTGCATTTTTAACAGACCTCCACTCACTATGTCTTTTCAGTTGTTCGGAGACTCATTAATAACAACTCTCTGGTTATGGTCATTCAAACAATATTGACGCACTTTATAATACTTTAATCTAAATCTTGTTTCTTATATTGGGTGTTGAAATTGTTATGTGAAATGGTGCAAAACCCTTGCTGAAGTCAAAATATATGACAACATTTGGTTTTCCCTAACATGAATCCTTCCACCCTTCTTACAAGCAGGCTGACTTGTGATTTGTTCTTGACAAATTCATTACTTATCTGTTTAGTGTTTTTAAATTCTTTACACTTTTTCAATGGGTTGAATTTGATCAGACTGCTCTATAATGAAAGGCATGCATCTACTAGCAATCTGATACACCATCTTTGAGAGTTTCTCAGTGACAGTTAGTGATAATTGTGAGGTCATTTCATTCCCTTCTTTCCCTTTTCTTCATAAGATGAAGTTCATAATACATACCTGATATGAAAACTTACAAATTATGGAAATATTCTCCAGTTTAGGCTATTTTATTCCTTTATGACTGGATTAGCCACATGCTCTCAGATGACTTTGCTAATAAATGTGTGCAAAAACGTATTAGACACTTTATATTTCCTGGTCTTTTGTCAGTAGCATTACTTTTCTGCTAAGCTGTGGGCTCTTTCCATAACCACAACAGAGTAGCTGTGCTGCAGACCCATTACTGAAATACATCGGGCCAATACATCAGGCTCTTTCATCCCCACTCTTTCCAGCAGCCTACATCACCAATAATGTTGCAGACCTACTTCCCATTTCTCTGACAGGCTTCTTAAGTGGACAGCTCATCTCTCTTCTTTAGCATCCAGGACTGTGGACATCAGAAGGGTAGAGACATCATGGCCTACAAAGCCTGGGAAATGTTGTGGTCCAAGGGAAAATGCTTTGTGAAGAGCAGTTATGGTCATAGGTGTAGCTACCTGCTGTGGTGCAGAGGCCACTAAGGGCTGAAAGGGGAAGGGGTATTTGGTTTAGTCAAGTTCTTGAGCTGCCTTGGATCAAAATTAGCCCAAAGTCACAAAATTTGCAGTTACAGTGGCAGTGCTGGCAGTGTTGAATCAAGCAATTGGGAAACATGCAGTGGTTCAAAGTAAACGGAGAAACTTTTATTTCAAAGGTGGGTAACTTGTGACACAACGAAACAGTTATTTCCAGAATCTGACAGTAGGTTCTGTAATGTGAAATACCATCCAGGAGTCCTGACTTAAGCTTGATACTCTGACACCAGACTCTCCACTCTTCGTCCATTTAAATAAATCTCTTGGGCTGGGGGGTGCAAGGTATAAGATATATGGGAAAGGAAATGAGAATATTATCTCCATTTTGCTGTGCAATGTTCATTAAAGAACGACTAGAGCTTTCTGAATAATGAATATATCTCAGTATTTCATGTCAGTGCAAAATGCTGTCTGAAGAACAGTAATCGCAAATGAGAACTGAGAAATTGCTGTTGGAAAACTATTATAGACCTCAGTAAATTGCTAATTTCAAAAACAAAACAGATTTCATTTGTAGGATGACTTTTGATTAGGAAAAAATGTTTCATATTTCAAAACGGGAATAACTCTGATACTTTTTTTTTTATCCTCTGCAGCTTCCAGACAGCTGTATAATGGATTACTATGAAAAATACAAGCACAGAATGAATGAGCTTGAAGCATTTAATATGGTAAAAGTTATAGGATTAATACCATTACCTTGTATTATATATATGCTAGTCTAGAACAAAGCCCTGTTAAGTTTTATGTGGAGGTGGACTGTCTTACACTGTGGTATGCAATCTCAAAAACAAAGCAGCTCCCCCTTCCAAACTTTGGAGCATATCCTATTCAAAACTATATTAGGTGTCAGTAAAATAATAAAGTGAACACATGGAAGATTCTTTTTCAAGAGGGACTATTACCCTGGAAAATGAAATGTCAGTCTCCTTTTAAACCTAGACTGGCCTCCATGTAGTTATTTCATAAAAATTCTTTTTATTAAAATCCATTATTTCCCTCTTTAAAATTGTTCTGCTTCATATAATATCATTTTCTTGTTGGACAGTGCCTGAAAACCAACTAAGTAACGTAGTTTCCTAGCTTTATGGCATTCCATGTATTTTTGATCTTTAATATAATCTGTTTAGAAGATGTCCACCCCACAGGGAAAATTGGCAAGGTGACATTTGTACAACCACTAGAAAATGATTGACCTTCCTGGAACTGTTTTGTGGAAGTGTAGCCATTGGGAAGTGTATTGGCTCACTTTCCCCAAATCATAACAGCATCTAATCTTTCTTTCAGTTAAAGGTTGTGCTGGCTCCCTGCATAGAAGTTTTGATACTTCTGGATCGTCTTTGCTACCTCAAGGAGCAGGTATTTTTGCATTATGTTTTATGGTACCTAAAGGCTACATCAGTGAAATGAGACTATTTCAGACAATTTATTACTGTGCAGACCAAAAGTCTCTGTTGCAGAATTATTCTTCTCATATTTGCAAAAGTATAAGCATTCATTCCATTTAGTATAAACATATGCCCAGCAGATGTTTTTATTTTCACCAAAGCAGCAACAGTAAAGCTTATGTTCTTTTAATTGTATGGTAATTACAAGTCAATAAACAATTAAAAAAAATTAAATATGCAACAAATCTTATTTAATATGACATAGAGATATCTAATAATTAAAGAAATTTTTGGAAATGCTAAACAAACATTATACTGTACATTCTAGAGTTTACAAAGAATAAGTTTTAGAACATATAATTAAAGAAATTTTGGGTTAAGTCCCATTAGGTTCTTGTTATCATTTCTTAATTAAGGTCTATGATAAGAGAGGGTACACTTTTTCCAACTGTATGGGTCAACTGAGGTACATTTGACTAGCATACAGCCTGGATATATTTTACAAATATAGATGTGGGATTTAATAAGCAAATGCTACTATATTTACTCTGTAATGATTTATGTTACAGTGTTTCTACTAACACTAATTTTGAGCTTGACCTGGTTAACTTAGAAGCATCAATCACACCTTTTCTACACCAGTAAACACTTTTTGTATAAGTAACAATTTGATCAGAAGACATGGTAGCATTTTCCAGCTTCTGCTCAGCCACAGTCAAAATAAAATTTTAAAATAAAGTTTAAATTCATTCATGTGAATAACTGTTCTTCCACTATAAACCTTTCATTTTAATAGCTCCATTTTATCATAAGTAAAAATTCACTTTCCTCTTTGCCACAGTATACTTGGAACAATTGAGTTGTAGCAAATGTATGCTTTTGTTCTAACTGGTATTTTTACTGAGAGGCAATTTGAGATATTTAAATAATGATGTATTTTCCCAAATGCCAACCAGTTATAAATCACATAGAGATCTGTATGATTTCCAGGATGGAAGATCAGACTTGGTGCATTTAGTGCTAATTCACCTTTTTTAAATGTAATATACCCATTGATTTAATCTTGTACTGGTTGATTCACAAAATATGTCTAGGAAGAAAAAATAGAAATGATAAAAGCCATATGCAACATGAAGACCAGATCCAGCTGGCCCTACTCATTTGAAAAGTCAGTTAATTAGCTTCAGTAGTAGAATGTGCTGCATAAAACAAGTAGAACTTGATCCTTAATATCTTTTCTCTTGTTCAACCAGAAGAAGAAAAAAAAGCAGAAACCCCTTATTGATTAAGGGGTTGGTAAGCTGTCATCTGATAGTGATGGAAATAATTAACTGACTTTAACATACATCCTTTTTTTGTTTGTTTCCTTTTTTCACAACAAATTTTCAATAGTTTTGTTGTTAGATAAGTGTTTTTCCTGCTTTGCATTAAGAATAATCTTTTTTTTGGTGACTTTGCATTTCAAAATGTGGACCTATTACCGTGTCTTAGCTTTTAAGTCAAACACATTTTAATGTACTTCAATCATATATCGTTTTACAGGACAACATTGCCTGGTCAGGACTTGTGAAGTTATTTGATCCTGTGAAATCCCCCAGATGCTATGCAGTTATTGCTCTGAAGAAATAGTCATGTTTTTAAGTGGAAGCAAATTGCAGATAGGTTGAAAGCTCTGAACTGATACTGCTATTTTCTCAATGCTATTTTTAATTGATTCCTCAAGTATACTGAAGTGTTTGCCAACTATTTACTTTTCAGCTGCAAAAATAAAAAATGCAATGCCTCTGTGAATCATGAGAAATAAATAGTGAGCCATACCTCTTTTATAAATACCACTGTTTCCTCACGTCAGTTATTAAATAATGTTGAACATTTGGCTTTATTATAAAAGTTATGAGCTATATTATGTGATGAGTATTTTAAAATAATGTCAATATTTCTTCTATTTAAAGCATTATCTATCGATAGCTGTCCTCTTGGTATTTTAAATCGCAAGTTCATTCTTTCATAAAACTTATCATTTTTTCCAGTGGCTGGCATCAGTAGTCTCAGACTAGCCTTGCTTTTTTCTTTTCTGGATTTCTTAGTTTAAACAGAAAATTAACCTGTACTGTAGACAAGAGGTGTGTAGACTTTCTACTTCTCTGTTCTTCATATCATCAGAAGCAGCTTGTTATAGAGCAACCTTGAAGAGACTAGAACCTTCTGAGACTAGATAAAAAATACCTGCAGAGTGGTTTTATATTAACCCCTTCTTTCTTCAGGCATGTTCCTAGCCTGACAGGCAAGAAACCATGTGTGCTCTAGTCCAGTGGATGCCAGCGTTTAAGAATCAGTTCCTATGCTGGGGTTCACTCTCTAATCCTTGGGCTTTATTAGAAAGCTATTATCTGGGCCAAATGTGTTGGGTATAAATATAAATCTTTGGTGCCCAAGTGAGTGGAAACTTGCTAGGCAGTTTCTGCCTGGTTGTACTGACTTCATGAGTGGGAAACTTACTTGTTGATGCATTTATCTCAATGGGTTGCCTCAATAAACTTGCAGATGTTCAATCAATTAAAAAAGAGAAAAGTTTCTATTGTAAGTTCTAGTGCTTTTATTAGAATTTTCCACTGAATATAAAACATAATTAACTACCAGTGCACAGAAAAAAAAGGACAACAAATAGATAATAAAATACAGATTAAAGAAGAAAAGGAAGAATGCAACTGGTGGGCAGAAGATGAGAATAACAGAAAATATTGTATATAAATTTTATAGTGAAAGTAATAGACATAGAATCAAACTGAGATTCAGATCTGAGTAGGAATAAATCTTTTTCAGACTGCAAAATATAATGAGAGCTTGTGAACATAGCCATTCAAGAAAAGAGAAGTAAGATATTTTTCTAACAAGCCACATCTCTCCTGATGTATTCACTTGGAAGAAATATTTTTTTAGTAGTGTAAGTTCACTGCTGTCTATTTTAGGACTCTCAGTCCTTGTTAGCTCCATGGATCCAGTATGAGCTTCTCACATTTATTTAGTCCCAGTAGGTTCAATCCTTAGAGCTGTTGAACACCTGCAATACCCAAGGAAATTAACAGAAGTTGCAGGTGCTCACAGCATCTCTGGAGTACAGCTAAGAAAAGAAAATGGGGCCTTCCATATATGAGATTTTTTTGTTATATAGGGAGTGCTGAGGAAACTAACAAGCTGGTAGATTCTTTACCCAGGAGAGGCATCAAAATAAAAATCTTTTCTTAATCTGTAAGCATCTGGAAGGAAAAAAATGAATAGTATACAGTATAAGAAAGCAATCTAAAGTAAATAATGATTAAAAAAAAAAAAGATGAACAAAAGTGTGAGAAAGTAGGTTTCATCCTGTTATGTTTTGCTAAAGCATGATGACTAATTAGTGAAGTGTTAATAATTAGTGAAGTGCTAGTCTTGTCATCCCAACCTTGTGTGCTATTGGAAAAAAATACTTGGGGCTTAAATTGCCTTTTTGTGTTACGAATTGATTCTTCTGCTTTTTTCAGGCCAAATAGCAAAAGCTGGACATATATGATAGCCAAACAATGGTAGCACAGTTATTCACTGCAAGCAAGTGCTTAAATGTACCCTGTTGTAGCAAAAACTAGTCATTTCAGCAAACTCTGCCTGGTTTAATTTGAACACAGACCAAATTACATAGGATATACTGACTATTGCTAATTTTGTGTGATATTTTGATATATATAATGCTATCTAAATCCAGAGTTAAATTCTTATTACTATTTTAAGAGGACATTTGGAACAGTTTAGAATAGCAAGCACATCTCTAGGATTAGCCCAAATGCTTTTCCATGGATTCAAAAAGGTCTGAAAAAATTTGCATGTCCCCCCAGCAACTTCTCAGGCTTTTTCATTACTTTTCACACACTTTGCAGTCTATGCAGGCAAAGACAGAGGCAATGTGCTTCTTAGAATAATAACTATCGAGACATTTATATGAAGAGTTTGCATGCAGCCAAATCAGTTGCTGTCTGCTCTCAAAGCTGTTTCAAGGCTTGAGATGCCTGAATACCTATGAGGTACTGTTTACATAATGGAAAAATCCCCAGCAGTAATAAAATTGAATAAAACAATTTTTCTTTGTGGTTATTGCCAGAAGTTCTTCCATAATGTAAACAATATCTTAAATATGATGAAGTCTTTTGATAGAAAAGAATCTGCATTTTCTTTCACTGTGACAGTGAGCTATGAATCTTGATATACTCCCTAAAGAATTGTGGATATATGTGCTTTCCCTCAGGTGCTTGCCTGATTCTGTTTGCAGCCTATCTATGCATTCTGTAGCAGAATTGGAGTGATTTATTTATTTTTCTTAGGGCTGAAAGCTATTTTTGGATGGAAGAACAAGAGGATATGCAGGCTATGTGTGGAACCTTAATATCCAAGAATATGTAGTAGCTCTAAGATCTCCAACTCTGCTTGTTGTTTTTTTTTTTTTTTAACTCTGCAGTCCTGATTCATGCATTAGAACATCATGCCATAAAACAGTTTGCACTGATCTAGTTTCTGCGATTTTAGCTTCAAGTCTTTTTTTTAATTAAATATTTTTTCTTTATTACAAATTTTCTTCATTGGCATTATTCATTAATTTACTGCTAAAACAACAGCTATTCATTTAATGTAAAAACTCTTTTTGCTATGTCATGATGGAGTTAAAATCTTGAGACTCAAAATCTATATGTCAATCTGCACAGAGTAAGCTTGCGAAATTTATCTGTCTTGGTGGCAGCTCTATGTCCTTCTGATGATTGGAGTATTCTTTCCTGTCAGTACTTACTGGTTCAGATGTATTTTTTTCCTAAAAGCTTTCCATAACTGTGTCATTATATCGCCAGAGATCACTGATACTAGGACAGTTTTAAAAAACATAGAGCTGCCATTTTAAATCCCTTTTTCTCATGTGCTTTTTATATGGACTGATACATGTCCTTCTTGTTACTTATTACTAGTGCTCTGAAAGGAGTGTAATCGATGCTAGATGATGAACTATGGAGAATTTTCAGTTTCTGTAATCAAGTGAAAACAGAAGTGTAGTTAGTTGTCCAGACATTTAGATCGGCCACCTAACCCTTAGAACTTTGACTTTAATTTCCTTAGTTTTTGATATCTGTTCAAATTCTGCAGTTTTCCAAATTTCCATGCTTCCTTCCAAGTGGGAGCATGGCCTGATTCTTTGGGATCCAGCTGCTGATCCTTCACCATGTTCATCTGAAATAACTAACTCAGTTTGGTGGCTGTAAATTATTTATTTCCAAACTGATGAATAAGCCTAAGTTAAGTTCTTTGAATTTGCTTATCCATGTTTGTTACCTTTGTCAATGTTATCTTTCAGAGTACTTTAATAAAAGGTGTAAAATCCTTCTGAGATTCAGGATACCTCAAGGAAGCTGTACTACTGTTATAATTCTTGTTGCTTTCTCCCTTAAAGCCTTGAAATTAATTCCTGGAGATCAGACAGATTAATAACCAACAGACACCCTGAGAGGTATAGGGTATTAAAAGTACTATGCACAATATCTTACTTCTCTACATGAGTCATTTTAGATTGGAGAGCTCTGAGGCATTTTCTACACAGAAATTCCAGTGTAGAGCATCATTAAACTCAAACCTCCAAGGAAACCATCCAACATAATGAAGATTTGCCTCAAACTGTTAAAACATGCTGTTTTACACCAATCTTCCCAGCATTCACCTACATCTTCCTTAAGGCTGTCTGCAATGTCTGTATCAAACTGGAGAGGAATAAATAGACACTCATCTCAACATCCCAGTGATGCTGCTCATGAAATCTGCAAGAGAATGGCGCTCTGCTCTTGGTTTTGTTTGTGTTAAAAGGCAACATAACTCATAAGGTATGTCCAACATCAAAATATTTCCAGATATCCAGATATCATTACTGAAATCAATTTAACGGACTTCTTCAGTCAGTTACTACTACTTCAGTAGTTACTACTACTTCAGTCAATATCGACTACTGTTAATATGTATACAATACTATGTCTTGTGATTTATGTTCAGGTGGACCTTTTTCAAAATATAGTTTTGTCACTCGTCAAAACAGTAAATGACTTCAAGTAACTGTGTATTCTAAGGAAATCAAAAAAATGTTTTCTGGATTACCAATGAAATTTAGTAGAAATTGAAATTGTGCTGCATTTGTTCTTGGGTCAGAAAGAACAGTGTATGTATAGATAACATCATTAGGCACGCTGTTGGCCAGAATCTGTAAAACTCACAAATAAAAGACACATAGGCAATATTATGTGGACAAAGTACCTCAGAGACTTGCAGTTACTATAAAGTATATAACCATTCTTTATAAACTATAGGAAGAAATGTAATTATCTAATTCAATGAAAATACAAGAAACCATGAGTTTTCAGTAATTAAACAGGGGGTTGAGATTTTAAACCTGCCTAACAATCTCGGTACCTCAAAAGCAAAAAATCCTTTTAGGGCAACAAATGATGCACTGTTCACCCTAGGAAATAAAGCTATGATAAACATAATATTTATTTTATATGGTTTTATATGGTTTTGGTTTATGCTTCCTTTCTGATTTTTTTAAAGTTTATAATTAAATTATCTCTTTCAGCCTTTGCAATTATATTCACTGTGTATAGTAAGCAAGGACTTTCTGTTTCCTCATGTATACAGCCCATGCTAATGAGATACAATTGTTTAATATCTTTGTTTAAAATTAATGAAGACTTTACAAAAGCAAAATATCACTTCTTAATTTTATTACAGCTTATCTGTAGATTTAAAAACTGCATACAAAAACTGTGCTAACTTTTAGCTTTTCATTACAAAATTCTCAGTTTTATGTGAGACTCCTTCTCTTTCCACCTGGAGCAATATAAATTTTTTCGTGTAGATAAAGATGTTGTTAGGGCAGCTTGTATTGTATTTCACATAGAATTTATCAAGAAAATCAAGATGCAGTAAATCTACTCGGCCAACAAATCAGATTGTTAGACTGAAGCTCAGATTGCCTTAACACACAAGCTGTCAACTTTTTCACGAATCACTGATGAAAGGAGCAAAGTTGTCTGCTTAGTGAATAACTCAGTAGTGTCTGGCACCAAATTTAAAAATTTCAAATCAGAAGAAGCATTGATCACCTCTCCTGATTAAATAAACCTTCAGAAACGATAATTAAAATGTACAGTTATAAATCTACATTGTTTATTACACTTCCTATTATTAAAGTCATGAATAAAGACTGGCAGCAGAAGCAGCCATGCTGTTTCGCACCTATAAATCCTAAATTCACTTGTTAGTCTTAGAAGGGCTGAAGTCATCAAGAGGACATACAGATGTTATAAAGTGTAGAATGAGCTATACATTACTTTGATAAATGTGCCAGTTGCTAACCTTTTTATATGCAAAGGCATGGGTATCAATTCAAAGAATACAACTCTCAAAATACACAATGGACAGCATATAAACCAAGTTTTATCATTTTAAGCTCTTGAATGGTTATTTATTGGCAGACTCGTTAATAACTAACAAAGGTTATAAGGGTGATTTCACCAAAACTGTCACTATGTTGTTTATGATTAAAAATTTTAAGTAAAAGCAACTTAAAAAGGTAAACTCTTACTTTCCTAGATATTTTAGGTTTAATTTGAGAATATGAAGAGTGGTACAGAGTCATGTAGATTGTCTCTAGATGGATTCTTGATTTAAGTAAAAAACTTCTGACCAACAAGCACTTTAAAGAATTGCTCTTTTGCTATTTACAAGTCACACCTCTTTTAAAGTCACATTTCTGTAGTAATGTTGAGCTTGTTTGTTAATACACGGAATTCATTTGAATTTCTTTAGAAAAAGAAGACATGTAAAGAAAGAACTTTGAGACACAGCATTTTGTCCTTGTGCTTACCCTTAAGCACAGCACCGAAGAAGTGACAGAAAATGTAAAAACTGTATCTAAGAGGTGATTTTGGATAACCATTCAATTTGTACTGGTTAATCACACGAATCAAGCTTAATGTCATCTATCTAAACACCAGTTATTGAAATCATTAGTTATGTGGAAAGAGAAAAGATCATCTAAATCAAACATTTAAATAGCACTGAAATTTAAATTATTGCTTTTGTCAAGATGCCCATACCCTTTTAAAAACTGTAATTTTTCTGTATAGAAAAGAACAGCAATTACAAACATTCAGCATTATGTACAAAATGTCCATAGATGAAAACATTAACGGATATTAATACTGAAACATCCTTTATAGATACTTACATAGTGAAGTCCTGGGTCATCATCATTTGAGCCAATGGCAATATTTTGTTGATTTCCATGGGAGCAGGCTTGGATACCAAAGCATTTACTCAGGACAAACAGTGTCGATGATCAAATATCTTTTGTACAGAACAAATTCAAAATTTACATTTGTGAAGGCAAGGAAACTGTGTACACTTCCTTTATCTATATGTATTGAAGTTGAGCAGCATAGAAATTATTGTGAACTCTGGTCCAAGGCTGAAATCTTCCTGACATATAGCAAGAGAAAGTTCAAATAGCTTTTTGTGTATTTTTTTATTTCAAATAATATCTTTTTAATGCTTTAAAACTCTCAGGATTTTCTTTTCTCCACTCACTGGTCCTTTAACAATGAGAGCACTGATTACAGTAATACAGAGTTAAATGGCACTCTTTGTTCCTAAGAACAACGCAAGTGAAAGGCAAGTGTCAGAGTCTGTACTTTCACTGAAACCAATGGTAGATTTCCCATGAACTCTATTATGACTTTTTATGACTAAAGGAAAGTAAGATTTAGCCCTAATTCTTCAAAAGATAACATTTGCTACAGTAATTTAAGAGTTAGCTTGATAACAAGATTTCACTCTAATTTCCTTCCCTTCCTCTGTGCAGAAATTTTATAGGACATGATAAAACAAAGAATCGAATTTGTATCAATGGTATATTTCCCTAATTAGACACCTCAGCACTTTGCAGGCAGTGCATTCCTTATTCATGAGCTATGTTCTAAAGTCATGTTAATTAATAACCCTTTGTGCACAGCCCATGAATTCAATACAGAACACATTAGTATATGCTGAGAGACATACATTTTGATTGATTTTTACAATTCCATTTGAGATATATTGCTCAGAATGGATTTTAGTGGAAAATATTTTTAGAATGTGATTTTATTGAAAATATTTTCCATCAGGTCTCAAAAGTTTTATAACTGGAGGTAGGATCTCAGTGAAGAATGAAAATAATATGTCAGGTTATCAGTGGGAATAATTTTTTAAATTTTTCCTGGTTATTGTGATTTAGCATTTAGCTTTAAGACAACATAAATTAATTATTGGTAAAATGTGTTACAATTATTCATTCATTTTTAGTGTGTTATTGAAATATTGTAGCTTCATATGTTGCTAATTTATTTTTCGTTGGCAAACTATACCTAAGTTTCCAGAAGGGCAAATCTAGGAACATGCATGCTTTTACACATTATTGTTCTATAATTTTATCGAATGAAATTGGATGTGTTACAGTAAATAATGTAGTGTTTCTCCCTTAAAACAGCTGCCAAAACAAGTCTGGGCACATAGAAAATGAGATTACAGTTCACAGTTAGCACGTTTCGTTACCGGTTTGTCTTTGGAAGTTAATGTCAGTTTTATTCATTGCTTCCTGGTCAGTTAAGGTTTGAAACTGTAACGGCTCTGGGGGACTGGAGCACCTGCCGTACCAGGACAGACTGAGAGAGCTGGGCCTGGTTAGCCTGGAAGAGAGAAGACTGAGGGGAGGCCTCACCAATGTGTATAAATATCTGAGGGGAGGGTGTCGAGAGGATGGAGCCAGGCTCTTTTCAGTTGTGCCCAGCAACAGGATGAGGCAACGGGCACAAACTGAAGCACCGGAGGTTCCAGCTGAATCTGAGAGGGCACTTCTTTACTGTGAGCGTGACAGAGCTCTGGCACAGGTTTCCCAGAGAGGTTGTGGAGTCTCCTTCTCTGGAGATATTCAAAACCCGCCTGGATGCCATCCTGTGCAATGTGCTCTAGGTGATCCTGCTCGGCAGGGGGGTTGGACTTGAAGGGACCTTCAGAGGTCTCTTCCAACCTCGGCCGTTCTGTGATTCTGTGAAACAAACTTTAGGTTCTGATTCTCTAGCTCAAGAAAAGAATGACGGATCTGCTTTACACCATGTAAAACTGCAGTATTACCTTGGATCCCAGAGAGCCAGTTAGTATGGTGATAACCCAGATTAATTCTATGCTGCCTAATTAATTCACTGCCACCAAATGCTAGGTAATTCCAGTTGAGAAAGTCAGTCTGATTTGTGCCTGACATGTCTAATCATCCCAGTGAGTAGCCTTATTAATGTAGAGGAGCAGTCAGTCATGTTCTCATTTACCACTTTGAACTTCCCCAAGCTATTCCTGTTCTCTCAACAATTTAACTCATGTTGAGGGTAATTTCTTTCTGTGTATCTCAGCTACAGGAAAATTTTGGCATGTGGTTCTTAAGGTCCTGAAAGTTTAGCACCTTACATACTCCCCTGCTAATATATTTTTTTCTGTACTTTCTGTACGTTCACTCAGGTGATTGTGTCCAGCTGGTGACAAAATAGTTAAACACCATAGACAGAAGCACAAATAAACTGTAATCGGAACATGTGGTGATCTAAAGGGTCCCAATCTTACCCAAATACCTTCAACTATAGCATTTTCAAGGTCTGAGTATCAGATCTCTTTTCCATCAATAAAACAAAAAGTGATATGTCAGAAAATGTAATTATGTTCTTGGAGTAAAAGGGTGGGATTCAAACTGAATATGCATGCTTTGGTGTATCCATTGGGAAATATGGGTCTAAGAGCCCTTACCTCAGTTTTCATTTTGGATTTCATCATTTCTTCATTAGAATTAGTTCTTCTCTTGTTTTCTTCATATTTCTTCTAACTACTCTTGTCATGGGGGTATGGGGGAGGATATGAGCACTACTGTGTATCAGCAGTGACAGCTAGAGCTCAGTATGCAAAGTATAGTGACATTCTGTGAGGGAAGGTGATCTGGAAAGTCACAGTATTATGGTTAAATTGTGTATTACCAAAACTAAAGTGTGTGCATGGACCTCTTCTAAGGGGTAAATTAAAATACTGTCTAAAATCTGATAAGTTTTCACTGCAAAGAATGGAAGATTTTTCATTTTCTCGAACTGCCTTTTGATTTCCCAAGAAAATTGTTACAGGACTTGCTTTCTGTTCTAGCAGAGGTGACTCTGTGCTTTGGAATACAGTGGGGAATACTATTCCATACTACTATGGGTGTTTTTTTATTGAACTAGTGTGCTTCCATCGAGCACCAAATTCACAGACTTGCCATTGAACATTGCAGTGCATATTGTCATTCCCAGGTTGCCTAGAGGACATTATTAAAAAGAACCACAAAATAAATAAATAATCCCAAATTGTGCTCAGAAAATTTATGTTATGTGTGATAAATCAGAAACATCCCCCCTTGCTGGCAGAAAAGCACCTTTGATGTACACTATCTGCATTATCACTACATTTGCATTCTGACAGTCCTCTTCAAATTTAAATGTTCTTTAAAGTGCTTTTCAAAAACTGACCTTCAGTTTCTAAACATCTCCTCAGGGAAGCTACCCTATTGTTTTAGAAATGTCATTTTTATCTTTAACTCCCAAAGACTTACTTTTCACCTTTTCTTTTCTTTTCTTTTCTTTTTTTTTCCCCTTCAGTTGTGTGATAGTGTAGTGCTGGAGAGAAGTACCCCCTTCCAGTTGACCTAAAAGTATGCAACATATATTTTCAAGTAATCTAAATAAGCTTTTATATAGAAAATAAATTTGAAATCTGTTTTGTAGGTGTTCAGAACAGCTGTGGCTGCTGCAAATAGTTTTAGATTTCTAAAGTTCCAATGACATAATACATACAGTCACTTACTTCAGTTTGTATGGCCTTCAAAAACAAAACAGGTCCAGTGGTCCACTGTCCCAAAAACTGAGGAAAATTATTCTAGACAGGCAGTGTTAGGTAAGACAACTTATCAATGAAAATCTGAAATCCCTAAGATTTGTTATGAAAGTTACCTACAGTTCTATTAATAAAGTTTGGTTTTGGTTTTGGTTTTGGTTTTGGTTTTGGTTTTTTTCCATCTAATCAATATATCTTCTGTTGAAAGTGGAAGTCCTCTTTTTTTTTTTTTTTTTTTTAAAGTGTTTGCATTCAGTTCCTGAAAAATTATGTATTTGGCTATGGTCTTAAAAGGCCAGGTTTCATACCTCTGAAATCTGTTGCTAAGAAGATGCCCTGAAATGAACACAGATAATAAATTACTTCCCATAGCAAAACAAGCATACTTCAGTAAACACTATCAGAAGTATACTACAGTTTGCTGGACAGTATATTCAGTTTTCTGGACTGAATGTCATCTTTCTTTGCAAAAAGAATATTTTTCATTGAGTGTATATGTGCTACATAAAAGAACAGGAAAACATTGTGACAGATTAATTAGCTAATTTAACTCTTTATTTGGTTTATGTGAATTCCACTTCTAGGTGGAAAATACATGTTCTACTTAAGCCTAATATAAACCTTATTTCAAGAGCTAAAAATCAGGCTGCAAGATGCCTAACCTGATTTTGGCTCATTGCTCACTGCTGAATTCCCCCTGTTGTGAATTGTACTAGCAGATCATATTTATCTCTCATATTTATTGACTTGAAATATACATTAATTTCTTCAGGGAATAATTGTTGGCCTGCAGATGGTTCACAAATGGTATGGAATGAGTATTTACATTTTCCACTGCTTTGTTTTCTCAGTGGATAATTTCTGCAGCAAAGAGAGATCTGTTTCTGCAGACATCGGCTCATCTGCTTAGTTTCACTACTCTAGTCCTGTTTAGGTCATAAGGCATTACACTGTAGTAAAAATAAGTGGGGAATATCTTAGAAGATCATGAGCTACAACAACAAGAATGGTAAATTGAAGGTGGATTTATGACAGAATATAAATTATGAACTATATTTCTGGTGACTATTAGAGCATCTGATCAAAATTAGTTTGTTATAACTGTGCATTTAATGAAGATCATTTACTAAAATATTTATGGAACATGGACATAAAATAGGCACAAACAAAGCCAAGGAAATATGGTTTAAAAATCAAATCAACAGTAAACATTTCTGAAGTATATTTATGCCAGACTTCTCTGCAAGATAAATTTGGTATGTGTAATATACACAATTAATATTTATATTCATATCATGATCAAATTAGTATAACATAAAACAATAAGAGAGAGACTAGGAAAGAAATTCAAACATTTGATGCCAGAGAGAACATTGCATGACATGCAGACTGAACGTTCAAAGAAAGCACATGAAAAATAGCCAGATACATAGTGAATTGGACATACCACGGGATGTTTTGGAAACACAGCAACAGCAACAATGGAAACTTTTCATACTTTGTTTAGCTACAACAGAAAACAAAAGCAAGACCAATTTAATTAATTAATGAAAAAAAGATGGTGACCATTTGGAACATCACAAATGTACACCAAAATAATTGAAAAGAATGGAAAGGAGAATTGTTTCCAGCTAGTGTATCTATTTTTACACATTGTATGTGCAACACACACAAAGTTTTATAAATAATTATCTCTAATGGGAAAATTCTAAGCCAGCTCAGTGGGCGTTAAAGATGTGAGGCAACATGTCTGACTTGTCTGCTTGAACATAACTTCGATTTACAAAAATTATTATGCTTGTACTGTCACAGTGTATAAATACATACCTTGCAGCACAATGCTTTGAACAGCATAGAATAGTGGTTTTCTATCATTGATTTTTCTTTGCCCAGATATATATTTCACAGTTTTCACAAATGTTCAGGATTTGGTGAAAGTTGCAGTTTAGGTAGAGTCATAGGAATGCTTCCATTGAATTTTCTGTTTTCAAATATATCAATTTTTCAATTCTGGAAAAGAAAGTCACCTTGTCTTTTTGTTTTGTTTTGTTTTAGTAAATATTCGCACTGCTCTCTGTTGAATGTGAGATGAGGTAATACTGACATGCAAGCAATATCTTCTCAATTACAATCCATTATTTCAATCATTAATATAAATCTAAAAGTCATTATATAGTAACCCCAGGAGCCTTTTTCTTTCCATTTCCCACCCCCTTATGCAAGCCTCTTTTAATACTGGAATGATCAGTCAAGGAGCTGTGTTGAAAATCCATGTTTGGATTTCTTAGAATGTATTTTCTCCCTACTGTTGTTCCTAAACACTTTTGTGAAAAACCTAAGGCTAGCTAGCCTTGTTGTACTAGCTTGTTGTATTTATTGGGCATGACAGGGTGCTCTCACATTGCCCTTCTGCACTAACAGTGTGAAACACCTGAAGAGGGGCTCATACTCAATGACTACTTCATCCCATCCTCTTTCTGACTATCAAGCATTCAGAAATTAGTATTTTTTAAATGGTGAGACCAAAAAAGTGTTATTCAGTTATTTGTTCATTTCAATGTATCTTCTGCTTTCTGAACTTCGTGGTTTCCTCAGTTCAGGTTCTTCCTGCAGTTAGGTAACTGTACTGAAAGGAGATCTGAAAAACATCTGAAAAATGTTTGTTTCATGTAGTTTTGTGTACATGCTTTTCTTCGTGAACTTGTTAAAGTTTTCTTGGAATACTTTTATGTTTTCCTTTGTTAGTATGAAAATAGATACCAACCAAATAATTGACATTTATAAAACAATGCAATACTGGTTCTGTGTTCCTACCTGTCCAGGATTTCCTGTACAGCTTATGCAAAAGGAACATGTAAATTGATAAGGACATAGCTTTTCTCTGTGTGACCTATAAAACCCCCTCCACTCAGTGGAAAATATAAAGAATTTGCCCAACCTTAGCTCAACTTATAAGACATTTAGCCTATATTTTATATTATAAACAAGCATCAACAACCTAGTTCTCATACGATTTTCTCAGGAAGTTAGATTAATAATTTTTTTTTATTAATACAAATGTTCCTTTTATTGTAGTAATAAGTAGAAAAAAAGTAGAAAATCAACCCTTTGGCACAATATTTCTTTCACCATATAAAACAAATGTTCAATGTCAGAGTATCAAGCCTTCAAGGCATCAACTTTCAAAGTCATCATCCCACATTAACTAAGGAATGTTACAGTTATCCTAAAAGAAAAGCAAAATCCTTACATCTGCCAACAAAAGAAGCTTAGATTCTGTCTGCTAGGTTTCCCTTCCTTCAGACTTCACATTTGTGCCTGTGTATGCCTGACCATGTGTGGTATTATTATATACTTTTAAAGTCCTACCTGGACTTTAAAAGTCTTACTGGAAAAGAAAACTATGAATTCAAAGTGTGGAACTAGAGATTGCTCTTGGTCCACTGGAAATTGTTTAACCATGGTCTCAAGTTCCAGGGAGCCCTCTGTTAACCTCGTAGCATTCGCCAGTTCAAAGCACTGTCTACACTGTAGATTCCCGAAAATAGAACTGCTTGACAGAGGCTTATTGTACAAGTTAGGTATGGATTGTTTTCCCCTCAAGAAAACTTAGGCAGTGTTGTACCACAGCAACTGCAAACTCTACAAATCTTTCTTCTCTAGCACAATGATGACCACATCACCTTGCCAGGTTTTTGGCAATTTTCCAGTCTTCTAAGTTTGCAGACCTCGGAAATCCATTTAGCTCCCCAAAGAATATAAATTTTAGTATTTGCACATGGATCTAGTTCACAACTGAAAGTTTCCTGTTCAAAATCCACAAATTCTGGCTCCCAAATCCAGGCAGAATAACTGTGCTAGGTTCAGAGAAATTCTACAGAACTTTTCTCTGAAAGTAAGGAAAGGAGATGCTACCGGACCATCTAACAGGGGAAGGAAAGAAAAAAAAATGCTCTCAGACATATGGTTTTATTTTTGGGTGGTCCTGTGTGGAGCTAGGAGTTGGACTCAATGATCCCTGTGGATCCCTTCCAACTTGGAATATTCTGTGATTCTACTCCAGCTCACCTCGTCCACCCTAGCATTGTCTCTGCTTTCTGCTTGCCACTTTCCATATGCTCATGAAGCTGCCATCCCTTCATCCTCATCCCCCACTGAACCCACTGCCTGTGCATCCAAAGGCACTCAGGTGTCCCTGTATTAGCATGCCTTAAATTTATTAGCATGCAAAAACTGTGCCACAGATGGTGGCAAGTTGGCACAGAGCCAACATACCTCTGGGAAAGCTTCATATCCAATCTAACAAACAGGTGATCTTCATCCACTAGAAGCATATGGGCTAAGTGGTCCCTTGAATGCCTTTACAGACCCGTATTTTTATATCTCTATCCCAGTGTAACATCTTCTAACCGTTTTAATTTCCTTGTCAACGTTGGAAATGGTGAATGTGAGGTTTCAAATCTTCCCAACCCCTTAGTCAACTACTTCCGAGGATTTATATTATTCTATATTATATTCATAAATTCTGATATAAAAAGGCTAGTACTTGAATTCACAGTGACATAAGGAATATGTTCACAGGTGTTTCTTCACAGTTTCTGACCCTAAGCACATTCATTTAAATACATTTTCAAACCTAGATTGTAAATGAGAGGATAAAGACCAATATGATCAACTGTGGTCTGCAGAACAGACGGAGTATAGACACCGCCTACGTCATCTTGCTCACTTTAAGTACAATTATGTCTCTTTTCATGACAGTATTTCTGAAGTAAAACCTGCTCTTTAGTTAGTCTGCAATATTCTCTCATATCTAGAACTGACTTCACAGACTAAAACTACAATATAAGTTGAAGACATACCTCACAAGAAAGAGTAAATCAGTAATATTTAAAGAGTATTTTAATTATCTGTTTGAAAATCGATATAAATATATACTGACATTCATTAAATGCATATGTAAATTGGCTTTCAGATCCAAAGCTTATTGGAATGATGCAATTCTGGACTCTGAAAAACGTGAGCAGAAAAAATCTGACAAAATAATGAGAAGCATAGTAGAAAAATCAAAAAAAAAAAAAAAGGTTTATATTTAACATCAAGAGGTCCTATATCATTCTGTATGCACAAAAATGTACTGTTATACAACTTCATCTTAGACCATGGTTCCTCTGCGTAACTCACCTAAACTAAGTTGGAAGTTACACATTTCAGATACTCTTGCAAAAGCCACAAGGAATGCATTGTGTTCTGCTGAGGCTCACATTACGCAGTGCTGTTAGCTTACAGCTCAGGCTCTGAGGTCATGGTCTGACTGCACATTAAAGTCAGATTTAGATCCTATAGTGTGAGATCAAAAATCCTGCAGTGTAAAGACAGCATTAACACCTTATTGTGTGCTCTTGTTAATTTTACAAATCAGTGGTTGCATGCCCACACCTGATCTAGATCAAAAGTATATTACTGTGTGACCTGGGAATGCATCAATCAAGTGTTAATGGCAGGGATATTATAGCCTAAACCAGACATTTGTCAAACTCTTTGATTCTCATGACTCCTGATCAATGCAGGATGCCAGGAAGGAAGCAAACTAAGGAAAAAATATATATATTGGATAATAAATAAAATGATTAAAAAATACTACTAGATCTGAAATTCTAGAGAGATGTGGAGTACTTTGAGTGGAACTGGACTGTCTTCACAAACACTGGGACAGAGATGGGTATTTCTGAAACTTTTACAGAAATGGAGGAACACTACTCCATATAATGGGAAAGAAGAAAGGGGTGTTCTTAATCACAGGATGAAAAGAGAAGATCCAAAACTTTCTGGCTTACAGACAGCTGAAGCACCTCAAATCTTGAAGACTAAGTTCCTGTATACCAAATCATGATTTAAATCTGAATCAAAAAAAAGAAAAAAGAAAAAAAAAAAGTAATTAATAGGAGATCCAGTTTCTACTATTAAAAAAAAAAAAAACTTAGTTTTTTATTTTAAAAGAGCATGCAAAGCTATCATCCAGTCTAGGCTGAGCTACATGCAGGGGGGAAGGCAATTTTGACACAGAAGATGGAAAAGAAGAGAAATTACTGCATTAAAGGAGAAGGATAGCATGTGGAGATGAAAATCAGGATACATGAAACATCTCCATGCATTGCAATAAACAAGACAATGCCTGGCCTTCAGAAGAAAATGCAGAAATTGAAAGTAATTACATCACTTTCTATAGAGTTTACCAGTGCCAGGAGAGTCTGAAGAGGGAATGAAGAAGCAGGAATTTTTGGACATCATTGCAACAGAAAATGAATTAACCATCAGTCCAAAAGCAAGTGAAACATTTATTCATTTTAAGTTGGACACAGGTGCACAAGCTTGTGTGTTGCCAGAAACAATGATATTATCACTGAAAGAAAAGCTATAGTCAATAGAAGGTAAATGGTTAGATTCAGGGCTTAAAAGGAGTGATTTTTGCCTTTTAAGGAAGGGACTTAACTAAATATGTGGTTAAAAATAACTTGGAAATTTAATAATTACTGAAAAAAAAAATGTTTTCACTTTTTAAATGACCATCTTGAGAAGATGCATTCTTGAAAGAAAGAAAATACTGAGAAAGAGTGTAAGGATGCTTTCAAGGAAATAACAGATTTCTCAAAGGAATACGTGCCAGGACTTACAGATGTGCCTGCAGTTCACACCTCCAGCAAAGTTCTGCTTACTGTTAGGGATCCATTGAAGACACCTTAGCTTACAGAAATAAAAAACTTGAGCATGACCAGGAGTATAGTATCATTTCAGCCATTTCCAAACCTACAGATATAAACCCTCCAGATTTAAACTGAGCACAAGGAACAGAAGCAAAGAATGAACACAATAAATCAACAGACAGACCCTTGCAAAGCTGTGGCCCCCATCAGACTCCTATAATGTCCAGTGGCATGTGGGGATCCAAGAAGTTTGTGCCTTGTTTAGCTACTCAGAGCCACAACTTGAGAGCGTGCCTATGCAGAACAACCCAACAGCCAAACGCAAATCTGACCTCTACTAAAGAAGAGATTAAAAGTATGGTTGCTTGAGGTGATTACACAGAAGGCACATATGATTAACATGATAGAAAACTGTTAGAAGGCCCAAGCCTAAGCTACCATGAGACTAAAAGCAAACATGCTTGGATTGCCCGAAGATGATTGATTAAGAGATCATTCGTCTGGATGAGAAGATAAACCTAAAACTAGTAATAGCTGTTGTCATGGGACATGTCCACATAATATTTCTAACTGTCTCTTTATTTCTTTATGTCTCTTTATTTTTCATTCTAGTGAAAAGTAAAGCTCAGGCCTGTGCAGAAGGAGGTTTGCAAAGCTAGTACTCACAAGGCTAACTTCTCTTCTGCACCAAAAGAGATGGCCTCATCCATCCTTTCCTATTTGGAAGGGTCCAGGGCCCTGTCTCAGGGTCCTGACTGCATCAGGGTCCTCAGGGTCCTGACCCCCTCCCTGGGGCTCCCCCACCCGCCCCATGCCTAGGATCCCTCCACACCCCCAGGGGCACGAGCCCATGCCCCAGCCAGGCTGGGACAGGCCCTGGAGCCAGGCCCTACCCTGCTGCCCTGGCCCTGCCATGCCCTGGCACTCTGCTCAGCGTCTGAAGCTACGACAGCTGCCATGGTCCAAAACAGCTCCAGGGAAACGTCATTCAGTGTTTAGTTTGAACCTATGTCCTCTTACTGCTGTTGATTAATTCAGACATGGTCACAAGTTTAGTTGCATATTGCTGATGGTTTATGGATGGACTGGGAAATGATTTGAAATTTTCTATTGTATTAATATATTTTTCAGTTGTTGATTTTCAGTTTACATTCAGCTGGGGAAGAAGAGAGGTAAAGAATTGAAACTTCAAAAACCTCTTTAATAGCCAGAGACATAACCTCTACGCTCTGGGAGTTGGTTCATCCCTTGCTGCTTGCCTGGAAGTAGGGCAGGAGTGAAAGAGAGCTCTGCCAGACTTTTCCACTGTAAAATCAAAAAAAGTGCTTGCTGAATAATTGATCTCTGCAAGAGTTGGTACCAGAGCAGAAGGGGAAGGAGATAGGAGTTCTTCCTCTTTCCCCAGAGACAATACTGCCACACCTGAATTTTAGGGCTTTCCTGGCTCATGAGCAAAAAAAATGCCTAAGGAGTACCTGAGAAATTTAAGGAGTGCCAGAATGGGTTCTCCTTTCTTATTCTTAATTCATACGTACTTCTTACTCATTCCGGATACACCTCCCAGAAGAGGTCTACAGTTGTTCTTGCAGAAAATTAGCTGGGGCTACTGCCATCTTTTAAAATGCTAGTAGCAGATGATATAATCATGTAATAATTTACTCTGGAAGGGACCTTGGGAGGTCAATCCCAAAGCAGAGCTAACCTTAAAGTTAGATGAAGAATATGCAGCGGTCTCCATTTCTAATGTGAGCGAGTGGCCAGAACTCTTGGTCCCCCAGGGGGTAGCAGGAACTCAGTCTGGCTTTCTGCACATATGCAGGGCTGTGGCAACCACCAAAAACACCAGAAAGAGAAGAGCAATGGGGGACAACCAAGCAATCTTCTTTCTCCTGGCCATATTCTGTTTTCCTAACTCACCTGTGTGCTGTGTGTAATGCAGGTATTTCAGATATGCTCTGACAATGTCTCCTAGATGAGTGCTGGACCCCAAGGCAGGGACTCTGAAACCCAGACCTTGAATCCAAATTCAGATCTAGCACCAGGTGCAGGCACTGCTGCTCAACCCTGCCAACATGAAATACATATGCACACGCCAAGAATAAGAGCTACAGATATCGATGGAAAGTCTGTGTTGAAAACAAGAGTGCCTACAGAGCTTAAGCAATTCCAAGATCTGTTAGCAGCTGTGCAGAGATTTACAGGATTATATTTTTGTATATTGGCACTTATATGTGACCTAAATTTCACTTGAAACCGTGCCCTTTTTTGGTGCCTGTGGTGCTGCATTGTTGCTGTATGTAAGAGCAGAGCTCTGTGGTTGTGCAGGTTTGTCTCTGCAGGTCTTTAGCAACACTTAAACACTGCACTTGCCCTTCCAAAGTCTGTTTTCAAAATATAGCTTACATAATCTTTCTGATCTAGTATGCGCTAAATCACTGGAGAATTACTACAACTAAAGACTGTGCTGCTTCTTGTAATTGTCGAATTGCTTAAGGATGCTACTCTCCGTTTCTCTTAATTATTTTATCGTTGCAAAAAGTTATTTCAGTCCTTATTAGAAGACTAGTAGTTAAATCCTTTAAATTGCTTTTGCAAAGAGGTTGTGTATTGCTTTCTACACTTCTAGCACCTGATTTGTGTGCCCAGAACACATGCTTCATTAGTCCCTTTCACAAGCTAAGTATCTGCTGTTCCAAATGTAATGCAAATCACTTTTTAATGGTCACATTGACTAGATAGGAAATGCTTTTGTTGGACTTATGACTTGTAGTTAATTAAGCCAATTAGCATTTGATATAAGCACTTCTAGAAGGATAAAGCCCAAGAATAGCTCTCAAGAGATGGTGGAAGACTTTATGCAGAAAGAAATGTTATGGAAAGGGAAGGGAATGAAGCAATATGAAGTTTAAAAATAATTTCTAAGTACGTTCACTTTTTTTTTTTTGTAGTTTACAGCAGTCTCAGATGAACTGTGAGAAAAGTTGGGGGGTGAGAATCTATTCATTATGTCTTTGTTTAAGGAGATAAAACTGGACATTTTACTCAGCAGAGAAAATTGGCAGTAAAATTTCTACTGAGATCCTGCTTATATCATGAAATTATGATTTATCAGTTGTAGTTTTGACTTGCTTCCAAGATAAGGTTTTTGACTGCTTGACACCAAAAGAGACAGCAGTTCATTCCTTGTAGGCAGGGTCTCACAGTCTTTTCTGTTGGCAGAGGGATGAGAACTGTCCTTTCAGCAAAGTAAAAACCAGGGTTCTTGAACTTTAAAATTCAAATGTATCACATTCCTTCTAGTACCATCAAAGAGATGGGTATCACAGAGACATTTTATAGTTTAACCATGTGCCACCCTAGAAAACTGCAGTGTGCATGAAGTCTCAAGACTTTCATTCTAATTCAATTAATTAAAAATTCAGGTGGGAGGAAACTGAACAGAGAAAATGGGAATTATATGTCTATGTAATGCTTCTATGCTCACCCTGGAAATTTTCTAACTTCTGTTGCAAACTTCAGGCTAGAAAATTGCTGCCAATCCAGTATTTCCCTTCATTTTTGTTGTATTCTTCTTATTTTTGTGTATTTGTACCTTGAAATCTCCCTCCCAACCTGACCATACACATTACAATTTAACTTAATAACTAAACTTGCAATTGGTTCTATGAGACTGCAGCTGACTCTCCCTGGCTTCAAGAAGGTTTCATACAAATACAAAAGCTTGCTTGTGTAACAGATATTTTTTGCAGAAGGGAAATTTGGATTATTCTAGTTCTTCAGTCTTCATCTCGTAAAGAAATTCTGCTGTGGTTCTTTTACATATATAAACATGTCTTGCAAAGAGATTCTGTGGCTAATTTATGACACTGAGTTATCACACTATTCTCCCTCAGTTCTCAAAGAAGATGATTTTGTCCAACACGGATATTTCTTTCTTAGATGTGTATGTTCAGGGAGCTAAATCTCAAAAATTATATACAAATTAAAGTTAATTTTCTTTCCTCATAGAATAATCCTACATGTTATTCTGTTCTGCAAAGAGCTAAATACTCTTTACTTATACTGACTTGAATGAAAATGGAGGTGACTCACTGCATTACAGAATCAGGATCAAAATTTGGTAATTCACAGTTGGTCTCTCAAACCTTGCCTATACATACAGTTAAATTGGATTTAACTTTAGCACAAGCTAAATTCAGTAGCTGACAAGGCTCCATCCATCAGTGTGATTTATTGATGTTCTAATGTACTTTCTATTACCAAGTCATCTACTAGATAAAGTCTTTTCATTTTTAGAAAGTCTACAAAATACTGAGCTCAACCTCCACTCTTCACTATAGGATCACGCAGTGGCAAATGAGTTTGGAGATTCTTCTTATGGTGCAACACTGTTTGCAAACCATAATGATAAGAAATACTGTCCTCGAGGCTGTTTTGTGACCTATTGACAATGCTACTGTACAAAGATATTTGGGGATACTAATGCACTGCATGAAATGACATTAAGGAAAAAAAATCACTTTATTTTAATATCAGCTTCAATTAGAAACAGACTTACATGATTAAGGAGAAAGCCAGATTGGAAGAAAGTATTTCAACCTGCTGAGTGGGAAATTAAAATCAGCACAATGTAAACATCACCAGCAAAATACTTCACAGTATTTAAAACTACTAACTTTTTTATATTAACACTATTGCATGTGAAATTCTGCAGGAACCTATACCAGCTATTGCCATAGTGCAGCAGCTGCACATCCAGATGAGTTATGTTGTAGGATTCATGTCAACAGGAGTGGAGGGTGGATGTGTGCCATCCCTATGGAATTGGCACTGCCGGTTTCCTCCTTACCCCTGCATTACTGTGAGAGGCTGGGTCTCATCCAGGTGACACAGATCATCAGCCAGACAGAAGAGGTTCATGGATTATGTGAGTGATGATATGGATTTGCCCCTGGGAACTGGGTGCTCTGACAGCTCAGCACACCCAGCACCTGCTGTTTTGGAGAGTTTGCAAACTAAATTGGATGGCTCTCCTATACAGCAGACCTTACATAAACAAATGTGTGCCATTAAATTGTTGGCTGTCTTTCCTTATTGACTGGCTTTAGAGACTAAAGGTTGAATTAAACAAATGTTTTATTCCACTGTGGCTTACACCACTATGATATCTATACTTCCAGATGTCTGTGTTTTCTAAAGCTTCCTATTTGCCATTAATCTTTCTTTTACAGGCTTTCCATAAGAAGAGTTTTGAGTCATTCTGAAATGTGGACACAGTAAGATAACTGGAGCCATTTGACTTTTCATAGCATGTATTTATATCTAACAATCTGTATTTTGTATGCAGCGACACCTAAGAATCAGCAAAAGATGTAATGTTCCACTCAAGACTACCTGTCTTATCGACACAGAGACTGAGATGGACTGTGTTCATGCTGACTGAGAGGTCTGTGAATGTGACAATTCATAAGATTAAGATTTAGGAATATGATGAAAGAATTTTCTAATAGCATTTTTCTGTACATTGGCAAAAGCCCTCAACCCAAAAGAGGAATGCCTCAGATACCAATTAAGATTAACGCACAAAAAGAATCTTCCTTCCAAAGAAATTGAATGGGCTACTGGATGAGTGCACTGCAGAATGACATAGTAGACCACAACAATACAAGACACAGTACGGTTTTAAAAGAAGTCAAACAATACAACCACGGGAAGACTGCATTTTATCTCATCAACATACATTTTGCAGTAAAACTTCAAATTGCTTGTGGAAGCCTTTTGGTGCATCACAGACTATAATTCATACTGCACAAGCAAGTGATAAAAAGTGTTTCACTTTTCTGTAAATGTGTGTATACCAGCAGTATTTTATAACTCCATGCATTCCACTTTCCATGAATCCTGAATTTGCGAGGTCTCTTATTTCTGAGTCAGAAACAATTGCCAGCTGAGTGACTGACCTTTAATTACTGATTCACTTCACATTGCCGATTGAACTGCTAAAAGCCAATAGCCAAAGTAGAGCTTCTTTTGAGCTGCTGGGTGACCTACACACAAAGAATTATATATTAGGGTAGGAACCTGAGGCATGCAGTTTGCTCAGGACCAGTTTAACTTCATTCTGGCTGAAGCTTGCAGTTATGTAATTTAGGTGTTGCACAAATATGCAATTCTGTGCTTTCTGTTATAGCCTAGAACAACAATCGGGAAGTGGTAAGTCAGAGGAAAAATTCTTTATGCTTCTACATACAAACAAAGCAGAGGAACATAATTTCAAAGTGACCAGAAAGTAGGAAAGTGTCCTGAGGAGGATGCTGTTCTGGACAGGTAGTTTTAAATAACTCAGCAGCAGATGAGAAGTTCAGGTCTGTATGCATGCCTGTCTTTGAAGAAGACATTATCTAGCTGATAAAGCTTTGTGAAATGCTTAGCGGGGAACCAGATGTCCATAAATATACTGTTGTCAGGTAACAGTTGGTTGTTGTCTTAGTTTTTGTATTAGTTTTTATTAGAAATGTTCCTCACAGAACACACACTACACTGTGAAGTGTTGTGCCACCCTTTCTTGCGATTGTTGGCTAATTGGTTTCAATTAGATTTCTGTCTTAAGGAACTTTCCACTTAGGTAAGCTCTTAGTTTAACTGAAGTACAAACTTAAATGGATTATGAGACCTGGCACAAAAGGATAGGAATCAACTTAAATTGGTGAATTAAGTTTAGAATTTTGAGTTAATTTAAGATGAAGCAAAACAAGGTAGAGGAAGACTGAAATAATAGACTTCATATGGGTTATAAGTGTTTGTTCATACTGTTTTCACTAATGAATTTTAAAAGAGATTGAGTAAATCAGTGTGACTTTCCCGTGCGACAAGCCCTGCCACATCATTTAAGTCAGCTGGACCAACTGGAGTAAAGAAATGCCATATACAAGGGGAATTTTAACCCTGAAGATGTTTTTCTTTCTTTTTTTTTTTTTTCATCTGTATTGTTAAACTCAAATGCATTCAGCATAGGCAAACCAGATGCTATATACTTTTTTTTTTTTAAGTGGAGTGAAGGCTGCTAAAGGGATTCACAGACTAAACTTTTATTTCTGTTTTCTGGCAAGGTAGAAGGGTTTGGCTGTGGGCTAAGAGACACTTTGCTTCCATTTCTGTTTCTGCAGAATCATATGATATACATTATAATTTTTAAGGCCAGACTTTGGACTGTGAAATCATCTCTGGAGAAGATCACAAGGGAAAGTCTCTCTTTTTGTATACATGTATATATCCCAAACAAAGGAGTGTAAATGTCTTGCTAACACTCTACCACTGGTATACAGATGTTACAAATTATGTTTATGTTCATGAATATTCATTGCCTAAACAGTAGCAGGCATGAGAAAGTCTGAATGGAAAGCTTAATGGGAGCAGTATTGCAATCTAATACGTCTTTTTAATTTAAAAAGTAATTTTATTTTAAAAGTGACTTGAAATTCTCTTTGAGAAAATGTTTGTTGAGTTTAACTATGAGCGCTTGTATTTTAACTGTATGTTCCCCATTTTTTTTCTAAGTCAAATGCAGCGGTATTAATCAAAAGTAGCTGCTGTGTCTTAGAGCGGTATTTTTGCACTGACTTGTACAAAGATTCATGGAAAACCATAGAGAAATTTTTCTTCTATTCTGAAAGAGAGAGGCAATAACAGTTATATATAATGTTGTTTAGTAGCCTGGTTAAAACAACTATCCTCTAGTTGTGATACTGTACATTTACAGCAGATTTAACTAAAACAAGTTTTCTTCATTAGTTTTCTCTCTCATTTGCTTCTCAGATGGTACCTTTAGGTGAGAAGTTTCTTCAGTCGTACCTCCATAGCTGTATGACATGCCTTTTTCCCCCTATACCTCTCACAGTATGATCTAACTGTGCATACCCAATCTGTGGGCAAAAATAAAAACACCAAGATTTGAGCTGAAAAACAATTTTTTTTTTTCCCCTCTTTCTAAAGCTTCCTTGCAGGGTCTCTGAAGGAGAACTAGAACTCTTTATCTCTGGGTACAGTACATTCCTTGAGATTTTGTCTTTATATTCTCTCAGCCCTGTGTCACTCTGACACTGGGCGGGTTATACCATAGCACACGGTGCCAGTGCTCCTGGGCAAGCCTCTCCCACGAACCACGGTGCAGCCTGGAATCACCCATGGGACACAGTTTGTCCCAGACATGTTTTTTAGCTCTTTAGAGATGCTGCACATTCAAACCTGCCTTTGGGGTCTGCAGGATTACAGGAATTTTGAGGTTTTGTTGTAGTAATTCTTGAGGATTATTTTGTACTGGATGAAATGGGGCTGAGGTTAAAGCAAAGATAAAGGACTAGCTTGCAACCAAGTTGTGGAAACATTCATGCATCTCAAGCTCTCATCTCTGGGAATTTCAGGATTTAGAGATGGTCTCTTCTTTCCTCTTCTCTTCCTGACTATCTTGCTTTTCTGTTTTTTCACTTAAAAAAGGAAAAGGAACGGGTAGAAGAAAAAAGCTGTCAAATGTCAAAGCTGGGAACATCAGTTCTTCACAATATTTGATTTGAACTAAATTTAATCCAATTCTTTTTGTTTCTTGGGTTCTACCAACACCAAATGACATTGTCCAGGCCTTGCATGTTATAAAATGTGCCTGGAAAAGATACAACATGTGAAAAGATGTTTTTAATCTTGAATCTCTCAAAGGGCCCCAGGCAAATGTCACAGTCCCAGCTACTGAATCTGGCTGGTGGTGTCATACCTTCTGGGAAAGGCTATAAATAGCTTTACTGACTGGACAAGGAACACAAAATGTAGTCTGGGAAAAGTCTTTTTTTCCAGGAACAGGGTGGAAATGGTAGCACTGTTTATATTGACTAGGATGCTTCCATCTTCCAGTGCAGATGTCATTTCATTTTTATTTTTATTTTTATTTTTTAAGTTGGGGGGACTGACAATTGCACCAGAACACATGTGAAAACAGATCATGCGTCTGGCAAATGTCACCATACTTTGTGTTAGGCTTTGTATTAGTCCTTGCCATCCTAATTGTGTTCTGATAAAATTTACTTTTAATGGTCATTTTGTAATGTAAGAGTGAGGACTGCATGGAGGAATTGTGGGTTGCTGGTAAGTTGTTGATAACATTTTGCACAGGGAAAATACTTTTTAGCATGCTTCTATATGTTATTGCATGTTAAATCCTGGTACTTAAAATTTAGAAACTAATAATCAACTTTTTTTTTTTTTCACAAAGTGAAATGACAGATAGCATAGTTCACTTAATATGCACAGTGTTCATCATGGTAAACAGCTGATGCAGCCAAACACCTGGAGTTACAATAAATAGTATTTCAGCTGAAATTATATAGTGCTGTTATAAATCTGTGCAAGAAGAACATGTCCTTTGATATACATTATTTTTTTCCTAAACTCAAGTGGCTTATTGTTCAGCTGGTTGTCTGATACTGTCCCAACGTAGTACAAGCTAGCATTTCAGAAAAGTACTTTGTCCATGTTTCCATAATGAAATACATACAGTTGGTGTAATGCTCTCCTTCATTGAGCCTTTATGCCTATAGCACTACACAAGCAGTAGAGGTCACCATGCACCAGCTCCACCAACTTCCAAGACTTCATCTAGGAACTGGGCTGGGTAACAATTCCCATAACATTGGCTGAAAATGATGTAAAACTCTTAAGAGCTCAAGACAGCAAATGGCTGCATATGGTGGGGGGAACTTTATAATTGCTACAGGAATAACTAACTTCAGGAAAAATAATACAAACATTAAAATAATTGTAATTAGTAATCACTTCAAGATGCTTACAATTAATTTGAAGCTTTTTGGAAAACTACCCCTGCTTAACTAATCATCACAAGTCCCTGTAATTTATCCAGCCCCTCTGGGGATTGGGGTGGGGTGGGGGAAGTAAAACGACTGATCTGTGCCCTTTAAAACTCATTAATAATAAAGTGAAATCCAAATGTGGTCATTTTAGCTCTGAAGTAAAGCTTGAACTCCATGCTGAGCACAACAATAATATATAAACTAGCATGATGCTAAGTGCAGATGTCCAGCTGGTGACTATCTAGCAAAGTTTAAAACTTGTTCTACTGCATCTTGCCTTCTGAACTGTGTACAAGTTCCTGCTGATACCATGATATACTCAGCAGTGTTTGGATATTTCCATGGATGGTCTAGAGAAGAAATGTCCTCAGGCTAAGAACAACAGTGACTTTAAATATCTACAAATTATAGAGAACATTCTTGCCGTCATACCTTCTGTTATAAATTGTGCTGTGATCTACATCACATCCATAACAGTAACAAAAGTGTATAGGTTTATTTATCAAATGATTACAGTGTCATCTTGAGCTCCTCTGAACCCAACAGAAGCTTGATTGATTTAAAAGAACAGTAATTTCAACCTTATTCTTTGAAGAATGGTGCATCTGTATTAAACCTTTATTATCCTCCTTTCGGTGTCATTATTTCAACATTAGAACATTCTTTGTACTACCACCTAAATGGGGTGAAACTTATGCTCAACTATTCTGAGAAATTTTGAGCAAGTTTGAGCACAGGAGCAATTTTTTCCCTAAAATTAGGTAAAATGGGTTTGGCAGTTTTAAGAAGCGGTGAGTATAAAAGGAAGGTTAAATCATTGGAGCTGCAGTTTTATTTCCTTTAGTATTATGTTGTATAATAATTCATGATTTTGAAATTACGCCAGTTGTTAAGGTATAATGTGCAATATATTCTTCATTATGTTTTGCTAGGGAAAGGGAGGGAAAGGAAATGTAGTAATTTAAATACAATAGCCATGAAAATGTTATTAATGCTATGTTGTCCAAGTGGTATGTTTTCTGAAACAACTCGAGTGAAGCATTTTACATGTAATCTCTCCTGTTTGGATTAAAGAGGCTCATATATATAACATTTTAAACAAGCATAAGATGAAAGAATATTTAACTTTAAACTGAAGTCAAGGTGTGGCTTCATCTCATAAAGATGAGGAAATTGCAAGTAAAGCTGAAATTCTGTCCCCGGGTTATGTAGTGTTTTGATACTAGCGCAGAAGCCAAGCAGTTAGGGATGAAGAAGAGGGAGCAACCAAGTGTGCTTCAGTGAGGAGCCTTGTGGGAGTGATTTGAGAGACACAGACAAACTTTGAGATTTGTAGCCATGGCTAGTTTAGGGGGTGGGGTGGTGGTGAGGATTAAATGGTTTGTGTGTGGTGTGTTCTAACAAAGACAGTGACTCCTTCATATCTACTTTATGGCTCCGCGCAGAAGGCTGCAAAGCCTAATGGCTGGTAACAATTTGCTTCCAGCCTCTCTGAACCCCTGTCTCCAATGTTTTTTGTTTTGCCATTGTAGTAACCCCAGGTTGCATGCTGCTGAAGCATTCCTTTAAATGAAGGTAAAGCTGGGATCGGTACAAAGTCTGTTAACAATCAGTTTGGACTTGTAGAAATTAGCTATTGGGATTCCTCT
Organism: Anser brachyrhynchus; assembly: GCF_964034855.1. Taxonomy (NCBI): domain Eukaryota; kingdom Metazoa; phylum Chordata; class Aves; order Anseriformes; family Anatidae; genus Anser; species Anser brachyrhynchus. The sequence continues at coordinate 53,180,321 of NC_137694.1, read as the reverse complement.
CCTAAAAGAGAAAGGAGGGGGAACGTCTGTTTTTCCAGTGGAAACTCTGATTGGGGATTGGGTACCTACCCTATGCACACGGGATCTCCACGCAGAGGTTTTCTTCTCTAAGTGATAGGTTTCCCTACACACTTATTTGCTGACAGGGCTGACAAGTGGAGACATGGTTCCTAGATGGGGATTAAAGAAAGATAGGACAGGCTAAAGGAGAAGTGAAGTGGATGGGGCTTAGGGAAATGGCAAGCATCCACTCTAGCCAAAATTGCTTTAGGGTTCTGGTATTATTATTTCTACTCTGCCTCTTCGGACTTTTATTAGGGTCAGGCAGAGCCAGAGGAAATCCCATACAGCACAGGTACAATACAGCAACGTTGCCAGTAAGTCAGAAGGCTTGCCTGAGGCCAAACCAAGCAAGAATAGACAAAGTCAGCTGCTTAAGAATTTGAACAAATTAATAGTACAGTGCCCTTCTTGGACTGAGGAAAACCAGGGCCCTCCAGTGGGAGAGTACGTGTCCCTGCAATCAGGTCCTCACCAAATCTTCTATTCGAACCTCCTCCTGAGGACTGTAGTGCAGAAGGGGATGATGTGGTCCAGCTATTGTAAAACATAATGAAATAATAATAATAATGAATCTAATGGAATAAATGCAGTGCGATGCCATGGGAATTAATTTATACTCTCTGATAAAACTAGTACTTTAAAAGATTATAGAACTGATTTCTGAAGACATCTAAAATCAATCTAAAGATTTTAGTGGTGAAATATACCCATTTTGCTAAAAGTGCAAGATAATTCTATATTAGCTGTAACAGGACTTTTCTATAAATAGAGTAAAAGATTAATTCACATCTTAAGTGATCCTTCATCCTTATGACAGTTCTTGTAGCTGTTAAAAATTTCCAATAGTTTCAAGCTTTATCCTCAAACTAGACAATATTAATGCATTATGCATTCACTTGCTATATGCTCCCTCTAGTCCATATATACATTATAATATTTGCAGGCAGAACATTCTATTTAACTAGCAATCTAAAGTTTCACATCTCGCCAAGAAAACCAAAGGTTTTAGAGTAGCAGAGATTAAAAAGAAGAAGAAATCCCAGCACTGTAAATTGTAAAACTTTACACCTTACAGCTGCCAGCTGTAATCCACAAGGAGACAGCATTCTTATGCTCTTAGGAACATAGACTGGGCTATTTTTTAGCAAATACTACTCTTGTTCCCTCAGAAAGGGAAGGAGAGGGAAGCAAAAAGTTTCAAACCCCAAAAGAACCCCTTATAGAGAACATATCATTGATGAGAAGTTATTTCGTCCTTGAGTGGGGAAGGATTGTGGTGATTTGATAAGATCTGTTAAGATTACATTTTGCTTGTTATTACAGTTGAAATATAACAGCTGAAATGTTACACAGGCCAAGTCAGACTAAGCCTGAGAGGATTTGCACAATGTAGCATTTACATAAGATAAGGACATGGTGGTTTCTGGTTCTTTTAAACTGGAATACCTTTATCTTAATTATCACGTTATCAGGTTTTTGTGTAAGATGAAACGTATTTGTTTTAAAGGCATAATAAGGCTTATATTAATAACTCAATTTCCTATACATTTCAATAAATTAGCATCAGACAGAAACCACAGTACATTTAAGATTCCTGAAGTTACAGCTGTAACTTGCAGAAGTTAAACAATATGTTGGGTGCTGAAGGACTCTGGGCAGCACGTTGCCAGGCCAGTACCGTGACAAAGGATGACCATGTCCTCTTCTGAGATAAAAGGAGAGGCCCAACTGCTTCCTCATTTTTCCTCTGACAAAAGAAACAATGGAAAACTTTTTGGGGCAGGTCCGGGAAAGAAATTTCAAACATCAGCTGAAGGTCAAGTCTGAAGATAAAATGGGCTCAAGTGCAGGGCACGGAGGAAAAACTGAAAGAGAGGGGAGAGAGAAAAGCCTTTTGGACAATTCTGGATGAGAACATGTTCCTTGCTGCTGCCTATCTTTTATGAAGAAATATCTGGATCCATCATGAGTTTGTTTTTCTAGTGAAAATGTCCTCTGTATAATCTAGCCACGCGAGGCAAATGGGATAACAGTGTGAACCTAACTTTGTAAGCCTTACAGTTCAGTAGACCTTTGGAAAAAAAAAAAAATCTGTATTCTTGATAACACTAAATATGTGCATTAGGCAGGAAAGAGATTAATTTATCTATGGGTTCACTTATGTATAAACAGTGGCTATTCAACTATTTCTTGATCGTATCTTTTAATTGTACCCTTGCCAACTGATTTTGACTTTTTATTGGAGACTTCTGTGTCCATTGCTATGGGACATACTTGGATCATATCTCTAGTCCCATACAAATGAATACAATCAAAGAGATATGGCATTTGTGATTGCTATATTTGTGCTAAGCTTGCATGCACAACAATCCTCTCTTTCACACTGATTTTCTTTTTAATGTTTTGTATGAAATACTTCTGCAACATAAAATCAAAAACAAAACACTTGTATTACAGAAGAACTCCATGAAATCCCTGGATTTAGTCTGCTTTAATTCAGATCTGTGCAGTTAGGCTTAGTACTAGGTAAGCCTCTGAGCAGAATTAGGAAATAGATATTTACTTACACCACATTTTAAAAAAATATCTCTTCATCTGTGGTTTTCAACATGACTCTGTCACCTTATGACATTTTCTTCCAGTTATGAAAGAGAGGCAAGAGTCATATGGAAATCTGCTTTTACTCTGTGGTTCTTTTGGTCTGAGGCAAGCCAGAGGAAAACTGAAATAGTAAACACGAGAAATTGGTGTCTGGAGCTTATGCATGTGCTAAGCTGCAGTTACTGGGGTTGACCCAGGAATAAGCAAATGAACTGTAAGATCCAGTGGAGGCTTGACTAGATCGTTCTGGAGTTCTCTTTTTGGTCTTAAATCCTGAGAAACCAAGTCCCTTCACAGTGCTTCAAAGACAGGTCATTATCATCTTTTAAGGAACATGCCTCTTCACTGGGCTCGGGCTGGTACAAGGGAATAGGCACCTTCCATGTGGTGTGGCTGAAAAAAAGTGGCTCTCCATCAGGAAACCTGCCTATTCATTGGACCAGCATTTGGTATAAAGTGTTTTCCTTGCAGGCAGTGAACAAACCTGCCAGCAATGTTCTAATGCTGGAATGGAGAACTTTCCAGAAGTCATTTTTGTACTAATTTCCCAACTGTTTTGCCCTAAGAGGAAAGGGACACTGCATTCAGTGTGAGCCCTGAATAGCTTGTGCCAAAGTATCATTTGAATCCCTCGTCAAAACCAGCTACTCAGTAAGGAAGTATCTCCTGGCAATAGTAAAAAGAAATCTAGGAGAGACCTAGATTTCAAAAGACTTCAGGATGGTTATGCTTTTTACATTTTAATCTTTTCTGACACAACAGAACCTCCCTCCCTGCCATCACATCACATTTCATCACTGAGTTTCTATGGTAGGAAAACTGCATACAAAGACCTCTTATCCTCTAGCTGAAATCATGGATAAAGGGGCTTAAGTTAGGATCTTGTAGACTATAAGTATTTTTCTACTTAGACATGGAAGAAAGCTCAGGAGAATGCATTCACTTTCAAATCACTTTGATAAGAAGCTATGCCTGTTTTATAGAAAACATTTTTAACAAATTAACTAGAGTTGTAAGGATTTAAGAAAATACGCTTTTCCTAAACTTTGCCAGGCTAGTTCAGCAAGACCTGTTGAACATGTTGCTTTAATAAATGATAAAAATACAAAATTCTATCCAAGTTTAGCAGATTAATTCACTTACGATAATTATTACTACTCTTACTTATTGTTGCTGTTATTTACATTGGCTACATAGTGATCTTGTACACTTCTGGGGCTTATAGCGTGAAAAAATGCTGTCAGTTGAGATACCTAGAGTACTTTGAATGATGAAGGGCTAGAAGAAAAGATGTAACATACAAGCATGGTCAGATGAAAGGAGACATCCACTCATTCTCTTTTAAGTGGTCAAAAAATGTAAGGGTGTTCCAAGTATTTTAATTTGTCAGTAACAACACTTTTGTTTTATTTTCATGATCCCCACAAACTGATTTAATCACAAAGCAGAAGTGGAATTGTCTTGCTTCTTTGGGTCCTCCATAAAACATATATATGTATGTTTTGCAAGTGACCTTGTTATCTATTTTGCATCTTTTCACTAAAAAGATGTAAAAAATTGCTATGCCTACATTCTGGAGAAGTTCAGTGTGACTAGCCAAAATGACAGGTGACTGTGGTGTAGCCTCCCAGTGGACTCTCTATTCTCTTTAATAACCTCTTGTTAGGGCTTTCAGTATATGAATAGATCTTATTTTATTCAAATGAAGCATATTGTCAATGTCAATATCTTTTAATTTTTCACTGTTTCTTCATTAGGTTTTCTGGGATCATGTGGATATAATCCCTCTTGTCCTACAGTTTTTGTTAGTCACAAAATAAACCTGCTATTTACCACAGTACCCTGCTTGATTCCTGGATGCAAGAAAGGCCCTAGTTCGTTCATTTTCTCAACTTGTGCAAATGGAGCGCAGATAGTTTGAGTAGTCAGTATATCTTCTATGAAAAATTTCTTCTTTCTGTGTCTTCTTTTCCTCCTGTTCTCAACACTGCAGTAATCTAACATTGTCAGCTTTATAGCCGTTTTGAGCATGGATGACTCTTCCTCCATTCTATTTCATCATGTATCATTTCCAAATGCTTTAAAAAAGCTCAATAAAGCTGCACAATAACATCTCCCTCATTTTTTTTCTTTTTTTTTGAAGACTTATTGCATGCAGGTTCTTGAGCTGCACGTTTTCTATGGATGCTAGAGTGCTTTATTACATCTCCCTCTTCCTTTTTCCTCCTTTATTTCACCTGTGGCCCAAGTTGTCTTCTTCAATGCATTTTTGTTGAGCCTCATTACACTGACATTTGTATTTTTATGGATGTTTTCCTTTGATGTTGACTGTGAGGTGGGTAGGTTTCCCAATGAAGCATACATCAAAGAGTTTGTTCACTCTTTCACGGCTGTTCTTTGGAGACAGATAAGGGGGAGATGTCTTAAATTAAATTTAAATTACTCATGAAAAGGCTTCAGCTACAGAGTACTCATCTCAATAAAACTTCCTGGCCAGTGCAAAAGGCCAGCTGGAAGAGAGAGGCAGGACCAGCCCATGCGAGTGGGAAGATGGAAGGGGTTAGTCAGGCCCTTCCTCAGCCAAGAGCTTTAGTGGGAGATTTTCAGGCTCACTGTCATCTCTCTTCCCTCTCCCCACCTCCTCCAGCTATTCTGCCTTCTTCCTTGGGCTTCTTCCAGCCACTGCCACTTTTTTCATGAGTGGCAGAAGCCAGCAAGCCTTAGCTGCACCTGCCGCTTCTGGCTCTCCTCGCTCTGCCTTGGCCCATCTGGGTGCCATCTCTGGGGAGCACTGCTGCCCTTACCAGTTCACCCTGTCCTTCAGGCTGCCTCTTTTTTTGGGTTTCACCTTCTTCTGCTGTTCTGCCTGCCCTAAAATGAGATTTTATTCTCATTGACACAAGCTCTTTCTGTGCATTTTCCCTGGCAAAATAAAGGCTTCACTGTGTGAATAAGAAATGAATACATGAATGTGTGTACACGAGAGACAGTGAGGGCAGAAAAAGACAAGTAAAGAATAAGAAAAGCTAGAACAAATCATGATGGAAGCAAAAATATCCCCTTAAAAATCCTTTTCTGACTTCACTAAGCTAGTACACAGAGAGACAGGAGACACTGAAATATTTCAAACTGAGAAGCAATAGGATAAAAACATTGGGGGGGGGGAGTGGGATAAAATTCAACACTTCATTGTCACACACTGGTGAATAATACATGAATCTGGAATTTACATTGAGGGAACATAAATTTAAAGGAGTATTTTTAAGGGCATATGAACATGGAAAAGGGAATATGATAAGAGCATTTTTTCATGGCTGAAAATGCCCATAAGCTTTTGTTATTAGATGTTGGCGTACTGTGTGGCACATTACAGAGAAAAAAAAAAAAGATATTTGGCTAGATAAAAAATACTTTCTAAAGTGTTTCCATTTTTGCAAGGATGTAAATATTATGTCTGATATATAGTTTTCAAAGGAAAATGAAAAAAGTACAAGTGATTTAGATCCACGAATTGTGCTTTACAGATTATTGTATTGATTGCAAGTGACATGTCTGGTAATTTTGTTGAGTTAAACTCCAAGTGCTTCATAAATTTGGAGAGAGAATCTTGGTAGCGTCCCTTTCGCAAAATTATAAGCTGGGAGACTTGTTAAAGACTTGTAAATTTCATTTTCTGAGGATCTCCATCAAGTGTTAAAAATAGCTATAAAAACCTTAGAGACGTCCAAATCTTGGGCCATGTCGATAACTGTGTGCTGCTCCATTTGCAGAAAGCTGCCCCAACCATGCTAACTACTAGTCATGATTAAGTTATGCAACTGTTCCTATACGTATTGCTTTCCTTTGGATCACATGAATGCAAGAGGCACATTATCAGTCTCCTGACTTTCACATGGCCTTTGATAGCCTTTAGGAGACAGAGCTGGCACTGAGTGAGGGGACCAAGATGGCACAGGCTGAGATATGGTTATGAAACAAAGCATTTTCCTTGCTTCAGGGCAAAGATACATGATAGAAACACCCTAGCAATCATGCGTGTGTAGTGATGGTAGGACCAGAATAGGAAAAGAGATAACACAATGGCAATCTCAGCTCACAGGCTGATCTAGCCTAATACCTGTAAAGGAATACCCTCCTGTGAAATGCTGGTGGCCCACAAAGAGATGTATATAAAATTTTAAAATCAAAATATATGCTTCACATGATGGCTTAAGTAGGTATCCAGAGGATTCCTTTCCTAAAGCCAAGCCCTAATGTAACAGCCTGTAAAAGGGAGGAAAGAAACACAAATCAGTTTTACAATGCTGGTTGTGAGCTGAGCATCGTTAATGTTTGGGACGGCTGTACACCGACCGTTGTTTTAGGATTATCCAGCACCAAACAACACTAGCAATGGCACAAATGAAACTTATAAAACACATTTTGTTAGTAAAGGCCTCAACACAAAGGTGAAGTAATTCCAGCTGTCCTGCTGGACCACATGAAAGTGATATTTGATAGATAACTAAGATATTTATACCAGGTGCAAATGACAGATGCAACTGGCATGATGACAGATCAAGAGCTCTTGTAAATCTCATCAGGAGGGTCCATTTATTAAGGGTTTCAGTACCTCCAGCTGTTACACGTCAGCAGATCTGACTGAGCTGCTGTGTTAATAAACCTTATGTTTCTGTGATTATGTTACTTCGCCTTTATTCTAAATTTTTGGTTGTCAGGCTGACGAGCTACAGGAATGATAGTTGAAAAGTTCCTTGACCTAGACCTGATTTCCACCCCGATTTTGGTTTCTCTTTGGCTCTATTCACATGTCCTCCCAGTGAAGTTATACTACAGTCTGTGGAAGCTGTGGGCTGCGTTAATTGCTAAGTGTGGCTCCGCAGTCACATTTTCAGAGTCTAGAAAAGGAGCTGACCTGTACCTGACCTAGATATTCAGTCCTGATTCACTGCAGTCATCTTAAGAAATGACAAATCACTACCTCTGCTAGGATTACTATTAAAGCAACTGAGCTGGTATAAAATGCATAGCTGGGCTGAAAAATTAGCTTCTCAAATGATATTCATGTTATTGTTATTCCCATTATCTCATTATTACACATGACACTATTTATATATAAGGAAACAAATGTGCTTTGTTCTCAGTGTTCAAGCCTGTTCTGTGTTCTCAGTTAAAAGTCTTGGTTATGGGAGTAATCACGAAGCCACAGGAACTGACACTTCTCTGGACAATACAAGCTGATCTGATGTGGATGGCATGACTTTATACCATGACTCTGCACTGCAGTACCTGCCACAGCTGGGGTATGACCGCCACAGCGCACCAGACTTCCCTACCTCCCTAAGCATCCGGCATGGTGTCTCTAGGACCACTTTAAAGGCCCAGAGAGAACACCACAGCAAAGAAGCAAGAAATGGGGGAATAGACCCATTCATCCCCTTGAACACCAGTCCTTCGGTTATGCTGAAGTAGTTCCAGTGACTGTTGAAAAATAAAGGCTAGAAAACTAGGTTGCATCTTTAATGAATGCAAATTAATGTTCTCCTTTATTTAGAGTTTTTGAACAAAAAATAAAAGTAAGCATTTTGGTTTATGCACATAAGGCTGTAACACGAAGAAATAATACAGGAAAACAAGCTGGTCCATTATGCTAATTTTATTCAACCTCCTGCGAGGCTAGTGGTTCTTGACTAAGGATTTGTCTGGAAACTATCCACTGGTGATGCTTAGCTCTCAGTGCTACTCCTGTATCTGAACTACTTAATTAAAGTTAAGGGGAGCTAACTTTCTCAGCAGTGCATTGCAGTCTCGTCTGTGATGCCACTGTAAATGTCTCAGGTCTCTGAAACCATTCATGGTCACTTATGATTTTTCAAGAAACAATCATAAGAGAATCCATAGTGAAAGAACTGTCTTAACATTTTTTTTCTTTCATCTCTGTTTTTCCTTGCACAAAGGGCAGTCATGTATTTTCAGTCTGCATGGACTCATACAATTCATGCATTAGAAAATGATACTATTTGATTTAGAAAAGGATTACAGTGAGAGGTACTGGAGAGCTCTGTAACCTCAGAGAGCATCACAAAGTCAGAGCTGCACAGAGACATTGCAAAACTCCCCATTATCTGGGTGTTGTAAAGCCTGGTTACACTTCTGCAAAGAAACTTTCTTATTGTTCTTTCACTCAGTATTTGTCCAGGCTACTCAGGAAGGACACATGCCCAGGATCATATCTGTACTGAAACCTCTGACTTGAGAATAAATTTAAGCTTATCAAGGCCTGTTACCCACGTATTTTCTAGCCATATTAGAGCTGTAGCCTGCTTCTGCTCCAGTGATAAGTATTTTTGCTCTTGCGGGACTGCTGTCCTCCTTCCTTTTTGAGTGATTTGAACATCTCTGGCTGGGGGAAAGGGAAGGATAAGGTGTCCAACTTCACTGCTGCTAAGTACTGGCTTTGCACATCCACTGACTTTGGCCAATTAAGAGCATGATCATCAGGAAATGAACTGAATCCTGAAAGCCTGACAGGGATTTGTGGACCATGCCTTCACTGCCTTAGTGCGAAGGGCTTACTGCTAAGGGCTATTGGTGCTGCCATCGAGACTGGCTCAAAGCCAGCTTGGACAAAAAAAGCTGTGACCACCTGCAGCCGTTGTAGGCATTCTGTGCTTTAGTGGAGAGCTGTTTCAGTCCATTTCACTCTAGGAGGATAGATAATTTGTATAGCTTTCTTCCAGGTGACTTGCAGCTCTTTGCTTTTTCTGTGCCTGGCATGGATTCCTTAGCTTTACATATCTCTTAAGACTTTGCTTTCTTATTTCTTAAGATGACTCTAGGGTGCACCATAAGAATGCAGAGGATTATCTTATTTCTTTTCCATTCTTCTTTTATTCCTTCTCCCCAGCCCCCAAAGCTGTCTGATTAGCATCTTGAATGTATACCTTTATATACCTTATTTAGTACATTACTGGCTTTAGGCTGTGTTTCTCACTTGCAGCCTTCTGAAGTCCCACTGATAACACCTTATGCATTGTATCATGAAATGTAATAAGCAAATAACATTCTTATTTGATTGACAACTATCTTAGTGTCATATAAAGGTTTAACTAGGCAATAAAATAATTCTGATTAATTCATTCTCCCTGATACCCACCATTAGTTTTACAGGGATTTCTGCTGTGGGCTCTTCTCTGAAGACACATTGGGCAAGAGTACAAGCTGAGCTATGGTGCAGTGATTAGTCCTTAGCCTAGTTCATGCATAGTCACAGGCTCTCCTGCCTTCTTTCTGTGAGCTCCTGGGGTGGATTCACCTTCTGAGCAGCCATCTGTATTTACTGGGTGCAAAATATCCGCATAGTAATCACCTACAGGTGAACCTGGGATGTTCCTGACTTTCTGCTTCTACCAGTCAGGATTGTCAGTATAGGAATACCTGGTCAGGCTTTTAACTTATTGGAGATTTGTGTGTGTTTTGGACTTTTAGAGCAATCTTTGTTACTGAAGCTGCCATAAGGCTCCTTGTCTCCAAAGCCCTAAGTGGTCCCTCTTTCCCTGGCATCACTAGAACCAAGTTTGGGTGGTCACAACGGCAAAGCAGAAGGGGTGAGCTGAGGCAGTGCTCACACACTTTCATTCTGTCATGCAGCCCTCAGCACCAATGGCAGTCCTGTGCTCTGGTGGGGCTCGGGCCTGCAGCTCTCCACCCCCAGACCCCACAGCAGATTCTCATACCTGTCTACCCACTTGGTTCCCTCGTGGGCCTATGCTAAATGTTTTCTTCCATGTCTCTTAGTCCATAGGAAGGTTGCTCACATGGGAGGACAGGCATACAGGCTAGCATCCTTGGTGAGAAGCTGACAGCCCAGCTAAGGACAAAGTCCTGACAACAAGCTGCCTAAAGCAGTCAAGGTGAGACCTTACCAAATCTACAAGAGCTCTGAAACATTGTTTCCTGTCATTTCTCCATGCCAAATCTAGAAGGGTCCTTTTTCTCCACCCTCCATTACAGGGCCCAAGAGCCCAACACTCTGATTGAACAGACTGTCTCTTGCTATCCAGATGTTCGCCCACTCCTGGGCAGGGACATAGGAAAATGTTTCGTGTAGCAGGAACTTTAGCAGTTCCTGCACATTCCTGAAAGCCTGTAATGAGGCTGAGACTCATTAAAACACACCCAACTTGCACACTGTGGGAGCTGAAGTGAGGGCATAAAATGCCAGAGAAGTTTTACAGTGAATGAGGAGGGTACTCCGAGCCTCGTCTGGAAACCAGGTCCCATAATTATTCTGGCACAACAACAAGTAAGAAGTCTGGCAAAGCCCTGCTTTGCTGTGCACCCTGGAGAGAGAGAAGTATGATGGAAGCCATGAGCAGGCAGCAGTACATCAGTGAGGCAGCCTGGCTATCCCCTCCTTATGCAAAGTTCGCTATTTGCTTCTTTTCCCCCTTCCACCATTCCCCACCACCACCTTCATCAGATGAGTTACTGAAGTCTTCAGATCACTTGTTGTGATCCAAATCCTTGTCCCCTCTTACCAGAACTGATCACTTTCCTTTTCTTGTCTAGTCAACACGGGCAGAGATTAGCACAGAAATCAAATATTTCTTTCAGATTCTGCTTCCTGAATGAATGCATTGAGAATAGGGGTATCAATTCACCAGTCATGTCTAGAGGAGGAAGGACTCTTCAAGGAAAATGAATAAGCAGATTATATGGTATAAAGTCTAGAAAGTCCAAAGAGTCTATGAATGTAGACTTGTGTTATTTACTTTCTGCTCAGAATCTGCTCGACATGTGACCCACTCTTAGGCCTGTTCTGAACCTATCTCCATGCCTCAGATTAACCTCTTCTCCATGCCTCAGATAGAGGATAACACAGAAGGAAAGAAAATATCAGGTTATGCCATGAAGGGGAGCTCTGAAAACTTTCATCAAGGGACATGGACCCTCTTTGTGTTGGAGGTTCCAGGTCAGTTTACTATGCTGTGAATATCTTTTTATCTTTACAACCATGTTTTTCTGTCTTTCACAGTGCCTACAATACCTGCTGTGTGTGCTGATGGGGTTTGCAGCTTTCTTCTTGTCTCCCTGGGTTCTCACCTACAGACTGTAAGCAAACAGCCATACATATCGCAGTGCTGCAAGCATATCCAAACTGAGGGGGGCCCATACCACAGGGATGGGGTAGCTGTGGACATATCTGTTGCTTGAAAATCTCGAGGTGAAGCCCTAGATTTTGAAGGTTACATTTTAGAGGGTGTGCAGCCCTCATTCCTGAACTTTCATTGCTACTCTGGGGGACACAGTGGACTAAAGTCACTTACACTAAATCTGTTTTGTTTCCAAACAAATCCGAGTGCTTTAAGCACGCTTTTCATTTGTTGTAATACTTTAAAGCCTAAGAATAAAGGGTCTGTCGTTATGTTCCCTGTATATCTTTCAGCATTTTGCCTAGCCCAAGCAGGAATGCCAGTATTTATATTCTCTATATTTCATAGAGTATTCTGTGGCCAGAGGGTCTATGCATTATTGTTATTTTTGGTCCAGCTTTCAGGGCCTGTGTATTGCCAACAGCTTTTTTTTTTTTTTTTTTTTTTGTAAGGAGACAGTAAAAAATTTTGCATTTGACAACATATTTGACAACGTGTCTGTGTCTCTTGACTCAGCACACTTTTGGAAAGCCCTCTCCTCTGGTGTTCGCACTATATCATCCTCTACCACAAGACAATTTAAAATTAGATATTCCCAGTTTTGCCAGCTTTCTCTAAACAAAGCCTCTGAGTTGAGAATGAGCTCAATAAATGCATGACGTGTATTGGCATCAACGTGCCAATGGGAGGGGAGTGATCAGGGTAATTTGGGATATCCTAGGACACTTTGGGAAGAACGGTGGATCTCTCCCTCCCTGACTTCCAGCTAGTCTTCCTTCAGGGATTTTTCTGAAAGTAACGCACTTTCACCCTCAGACCATCAAGCCCTGAATAAAATGCTGAAACAAAATACCTGGGTGGCAAGGTTTCCTATTTCTACTGCTGCCGCAGAGAAATGGTGCAAGGAGGCAAAAGCAGAAAGAGACTCTCCATGTATTGATGGTTTGAGCTGCATCTGCCTCTGGAACAGCCAAGGCATGCCTTCTATCAATGGTACAATAGGTGTACTAGTGTAGTAGGAAGCTACCTTTTCCATTTATACCCAAAGCTGCCCCTGAACCTGGGGCATGAAGTTAGAACCCTAAACATGACATCCTTAAGTATTTAGAAAGGATAAAATCTGTATTTATTGATGATGTGAGTCAGTTGATGTGAAATCTACATGAGAATGCAGGCCTTGGAAGAAGTGACTAATCAGACACTGTTTTAACAGGCACCTAAATGAATAACAGAGGTACCTGAAATTCATATTTGTAAGTGCCTTTGCTATATAACATAATTTAAATGCCATTTAAATATCACTAACTCTTTGAATCTCTGCATTTCATTTTAGAAGCATTTAGGTACCTAATGCCCATTAATACCACATGCTGTGAGGCACACAAACTTCTTTGCAACTTGTGCATAGGGTCTCAAACTCACTTTAGCTCTGAAAATATAATTTTAGCTTGTGGGTTTGATGTTTTCCACTTTTATTCTACCTGTCCTTGCCAAAAGCTTACCTACCATAGTTAGCTTAAAAAAAAAAAAGTATTTAAGTATTTTGAATAGTTTTGTTTGTCCTCAGTGTAACTAATCTCACAGATGGATTATTACTCTTGCAGAATCTGTTTACATTTATAAATCTTTCCTATCATAGCTAAACTTTTTTTTTTCTTTTTTCTTTTTTTTTTTTTGAGGGGAGAGGGAAGTTTCTGCTGGAAAACTCCCTTTCTTTGTATCAAATATACTTCTATGTTGTTAGAAGGAGGCCATATGCCCTGGCTAGGCTGGCATGCTTGAGTATATGGCTGCATATACTGCACACACTGTACTTTTTCGGTAATTTTCTTAATCTCTTCCAGTCTCTGCCCCTTTTATACCCACAAATTTTTATAAGCTGAAAGAGAAGTCCTGTGAAGGCTGGGACTTTCAAACCAAAAGTGTAGTGCTTGAAATGAAACAGAATGATCTCATCCGTCCCTAATTTTCAGTGCCTTTTCTATGCCTAGTAGACAGCTTTACTTTTATAAAACTTGAGTCCTTGTCAGCCTGGAAAATACTGCTTATTGACTTTGAGTCACTTGTATTTACTTTAAGCAATTGCCTCTTGTGTATGTCCATACACAATAAATTTCCAAACAAAATGTCAAGTATTTTTTATGTTGATCAAGAGATCTAATTCAATGTCAAGCTATTCTCCAACTGTGCACAAGTGAAGGAAAAGTTTTTCAATGCACTATATACAGTTTAGCACTTTTATACCTCTGACATTAGGATAATGTGCAGTGGTCTTGATCCAACAAAAAGTGGCTTTTGTGACTGTTGATCCTGGATATTTCAAGGGCCCCCCAGGCTCTAGTCAAAAAGTCTACTTTTGATTCTGATGGGAGAAAAATGCTTCCTTCTATGGCCGCGAAATGCCAAATTATTCCTCCCATGCTGGCTCTTTCCTGACTGGCACTGCGTAACAGCTGCAGTGAAGATTTTAGCCTTTACCTCTAAAGCCAATTTGGCACAAAAGAGTGATAAGCAGATGACTCAAAAGTAAAGGTAGTATTTCATAAGAGAACATATGCAGGATTAAATGCTGTGTGTTTTCCCTTTTTGCACAGCAAATGAACTAACTAGATAAATGCATTGTTAGGTATCTGCTAAAATGCCTTTGTTTTCCCACAAATAATGCCTGCAAGTTTTGAAAATGAAATCACCCATCACAAACAGGTTTTTGGAAATGTCATTGGAGTTGAATGCCGTCAGCATGCTCAAGAAATCATTTGTCATGATTCAATCCATTGGCCAGAGCAAAAATCTAAAGAAAGACTACAGTAGAATAAAACAGCTTCCATGCATAAAATCAATTCAAAACATAAAAGTTCAACAATAATTACACATTTATAGCGCCTCGCATATTAAAGAAAAAATAATTACCGAAGTGGTAAGAATATTGTATTTATCAAAATAAGCAGAACTTAGCTGCAGCCAGAGGTTCAAGCAGCAACAGGAAATTGCTGCACTACCTCTGTAGATACCTTCCAGTGCTGTGGATCCAAAGCTGGAACAGGTCCCTGATTCATTGAAGTACTTAAGCATGTGTTGCATTCCCAGTGAGTTCAAAGAGACTTAATCATGTTCTTAAAGTAAGCATCTGCTTAAATGTTTAGCTGAATGAGGGCCTACTACCTTGATCCCATTTTTATTGGAAACATCCACTGACTTCCATGGCTGTGGAATTAGGCTCCTAAATTAGGGCTCACAGGACTGTGGATCTGGGCCCTAGGCACCCACCTATTCTGCTCTAAAGATCCTTCCTGAGCAGAGGATGTCCTGTCCATCAGCAATACATACTGTATATTTATCCAGCTTGGGGTACCTAATGGATCGAGGAACAGCCTTGCTAGACATCTTCTCAGATGATTAGGATGATAGAGTCCAACTCAGCAGAATACTTGAGCATGACTCCACAAGCTGTATAATAAAATGAGGTTGGTGTTGGCCTGCAAATCCTCTGAATAAATAACATGGTTCCCACTTACTACCAGCCCATTTTCCCACATGCCAAACACAGCTAGTGAAACACAGGTGACACAAGGCCATAAGGTCCATAGAAGCTCTAGCGTTTTGCAAAATGCCGACCAAAGGCCATGCTGCAGGGCTGAGCAAGGTGGAATCAGCTGTGAAAGTGTCACGCACAGCACGCAAGATTTGACAGGTCTATGAGTAGTTCCATTAAAGTCAATGAGAACGAAACACACACTTTGCTCTGCAGAGATGGGATTACTCATGCGCCTAAAATTAAACATGTGGTTAAGTGCTTTGCTGAATCAGGGCCAGAGAGATGGAAAATGAGTACTGCCAGTACTGATTCTCCCCCATCTTCTTTTCCACACAGCTGCCTGCTGACGCCTGCTGACTTTTTTGTAAATAAGTACTGTAGCTATAGTACTTTATTAATTACTAAAAGAAACTGGGCCATATCCAAAGTGTCCTGGCCTCAGTGAAGTCCTATTTAGACAAAACTTCCATTAACGCCTACTTAGGATTTGTCTCCATGATCATAAAAATGGGATCAGTGTAGTGTAAGAAGAGAGCAGTTCCTAATACAACAGATGGAGATGAGTTTTTTTCTATGGCAGAACCATTTTGGTGGGAAAGTTTAATCTGCGGATGAGTCCAAAGCAAAGGTAAATTTTCTGCTAGGAAATGTACAGTAGAGAGATTTTTCTGTGCTTTTCTTCTGTGTGCACTTAATCAGTTAATATGTCAAATCTTTTAGCAGTAATTGGTTGAAGGCAGAAATTGTTTTACCATAAATAACTCTTACAATATCTGAGAAAATGGCATATGTTTGTGCACAGCAGATTTATTATTAACACATTTGCTCATTTAACACGTCTGGTAATAATTATTAATTTGATTCATAATAAAAAGATTTGTGGTCACATCAAATTGTTTCTTTTATTTTAAAACCAAAAATGCAAGCTAGAGAGTGGAATCTGTGTGAATCAGGAAAAAATTCATGTGTGTTTGACATAAAAGACTGATCATATGACAAGAATTTGGAAGTTGTTACATAAATTTGCAAAATCACCATCTTCTTACATTTCCTCACCACTTTCAAAATGATATGAAAAGAGTTATATTCAACCTTTTTTTTTTTTTAGTATAGTCTGCTTCTTCTGTCCATGTAAACATTCCATGAAAAAACAATCAAGATGGAGTACATCATATAAAACTGTAAGATGTACTACAAATATTAGAGATTAATGAACTGTATTTTATTTTTGTATAAATAATAAAGGTATAGGCTTTCTGATAACCACAGATGACAGAGCTTTGATTTGTATTTTATTACCTTTGGAAATGTGGGCATTTGAATCTTCTATTTGAAATAAACAGTGCAAAATAGACCAGATCTAAATTTTTACAGTGTCATCTTCACCTCTTACGGTGGAACTTAGTTTAGAAAATTTTTAATAATGCATATCAAATGGTTTGTTCTGTTAAGTTAAATCAATATTAGAGTTAAGAATGAGGGATCCTGAGAATTTTTGCACAAGACATTTAACTTATCAGTTTCTCCATTTGTCAATCTATAAAATAGCAAATTGATAATAACTGCTTTTGAACTAATGCAGTAAAATGGAGTTAGAATTAGAAAAAGCTTGAAGATAGATGAAAGGTAATATGTAAATATAAACTATTATATATAATAAATATATAAAATATGTAGTAGGCAATATGTAAAATATCTTATTATTATATGCAGTACCATTCATAAATGCACATCAGTCCTTGGAAAACATGGTGTGTTTCATTACTGTCAGTATATCTGTGTGTACAAGAGGAGATACTCCAGCCACTTGCTGGATAGAGAATAATAGAGAAAATGAGCTATTAGGCTGAACATTTATCAGTAAAGTTTTGAGAGATACAGACTAACCCCAGGAAATGCAGAAATGGTAACATACTTCTGCCATGCTTCAGAGGTCCATAAAGCCCCTACAACCATACTCCAATGTACATCTTCTTTTTTGATTCTCTCCTTAGTAGCCCTCATGGAAAGACCAGCTCTACACAGTTTGTCAAGGATAGATTTCATCAATCCTTACATAATGTACAGATATTAGGTCTGTGGAGTTTTAAGTGTAAGGGAGATGTGCACATGCCATACACATCAGGAAAGAATGGCCTACCTCATAACGAGGAAACCCCAGCTCTCAGTGTTACCACCTGTCAAGAGACATTTCTAATTAGCTCTTTTGCCCATACTTAGATTACACAGGGCTGTCCAGTTGAAATTTGGGCATGGAAAGAAGCGGACCTGTGCTGGACTTCTTGCCTCTAACTGATAACTGAACAACTCAGTGGCTAAAATTCAGAAGGGCTGCTGCCTGTTAGACCTCCCTGTGGAAGAGGAGAACTAGGAACTGGTGTTTCCTTTTTTTGGCTGTCAAAAAAATCACCTTAAGCTTAGCTAAAGTAAAAAGAATTTTGAAAAAATACACACACATTTTGCTGCATTACTCTTTACGGGGGAATGAAAAGTGTTCAGGGAATTAAATCCAGGGGAAATGGCAGAGGCTTTTGTTTGAGTATATGTGACTAAATTAATATTAGAGTGACTATAATTTTTACATGCCCAACTCAACTATGGAAGATAGTGATATTTGGATGGATCAGGCACAAGGGCTGAAGGCAGATAAAAGGGAATGATGCACTGTGCCTAGACAGCAAGGGGTGCCCAGGCAAATCCCAGTGGAAGTGCTGATCCGTGACAATTTACCTCTAACACCGGGGTATGTCACTTTTCTCTGCCTACATCACCATCATCTTCTCCCCTACTTACCCCAACCATTTGACAGTGCTGGTGTGATTGATCTGAGAACAATTCCTGCAGCCATGTACAAGGATGCCACAAACTGGATAGGACAGGACCAGTGTGTAGTAGGAGGTGAGTTGTCACAGTAAGCAAAAATCTACTGTAGAGGTGCCAGGAACGAGAAGCCTGAATGATTTACCCATCCCATCAGGGAAGACTGGAAGCTGGGACACCTCTGTCTATCAACTCTTAAAGGGGTTACCAGAGGAAAAGCCTTTGTCTAATGTAGCATCTCTGTAGAGTAGCCGAGGAAGCTATTTAGCCTGCAAGTGAGGCAGGACATGTCATTTAAGAATAACCGAGTTTCACTGGGTTGTCTGAGCCTATGGGTATTCTCCGAACTATGCTTGAAGGCAATTACAAGTAGTACAGATCTGCTTGGGAAAACTGCCTGTGGAACAGTGAAATTAATTTTGACCTGAAGAACAAAGTTCTGACCATTTTGATTGCTGTCTCAGAGAGATGGGTTAGCCTGTGCCTGTGGCACCTTCGGCCTGCCCAGTAGCAGGTGCTGAGCTGAGTGGTCACAAAGTGGAATTCAAGTAATAGAATTAAAGATACTTTTGAGGCTGATCATTTTAACTTCCTGATGAAGGGACAGCAATACAAGACCAGGAACGAATCATGAGCAAAGCCTGGGGTAATGGTCTGTTGCATTTTAGGCTCCATTTAGGATATGAAAGATTGTCAACAAAATGTAGATGTGGTAAGTGCCTTCTAGCAGAAGGTCTTAAAAAAAGGCAGCAAAACAATAGCAGAGCTCATGTGGTCTAGACCAATGGCCAAATATAGAAAGCGGCAATGTTTCCTTGCTCAAAGAGAAGTTGGCAGAGAGAAAGAAGTGCCTGAAAGTGGAAACTCACTGTGATGGCCAAACGATGTCCAGGAGGGACCCAGACACTTCCTGATACAGCACCAGGAATTGTGTGGGCGACCCTGGCTCTGTGTGCTCAAGGGTGGATCAGGAAAGATGCCGTCAGTGAAAGCAGCCTTCCTGGGGGAGTGTGTGCAAGTTGGGAAGGCAAAGTGGTAGGAGGGAAAGGCAGAGCAAGACACAAATATCCGTTCTGCATCTCCGATCACACAGACTGGTCTGTAAGAACACTTGGAGACTGAAAACAGCTTGTCCTGCAGCTGACCTTATGAAGGAAGGCAGCTGGCTGAGGGCTCTCTGTCAGTTAAGGAAAACTGGAATCTTTGGGTTTATGACAGAAACAGACTGGAGACTGTAGGTCTTCACCCTGGAGAACCCAATGATGAAGAAGAAAATCTGAGGGTCATGGTGGCCATGGGCCAAAGTGGTCCAAATGCACAACTTCATATGAGCCTGATGACCCGGTGCCAGAAGAAAGAGTGCCCCTTTCTACAGACTTCCACAGACTGATGGGGAGGAACAGCTTAACAGCTACACAGGGCTGAACGGAAGGTATTGCTAGGTGTACCAGCACAAAATAAACTTATCGAGCATATGAGCGTTGCATACTTTTCTGCTAAACACTGGCATATTGCAAAATTAAGGAGAACAGGGAATTTGTAGCCTTGTTGTGCAAGTCTTAGGTAATCCTGCTGTCCCAGTATATGCAGTTGCGATGTTCACCTAATAATATAACTTTTGGTCTTCTCTCAGGAGGCTGAGAGGCTGGAAGGCTGCAGCGTGGGTCATGTCAGAACATCCCTACAGGAAAACATTGACTTTTTTTGATTGCCACTGGCAACTTAGTCTTTCCTGAAACCACATGCAGCAGAAGCATTTGGTATTTTGCCATACCAAAAAGGGACAGGTGTTATACCCAGACTGCTTGGAAGAATGAACCTCTCTTTGTGTTTCCCATATACTTCTATAACGTACCTGGACTGCTGTTCGGGGACATAAGCAACATCTGTATGTGAGTCAGACAGGAGATCAACACTGAAAAATGGTGGAAGCTGGATGGATTTGGCTGAAACACCAGAGTGGATATGGAGACAGGCACTGATACCCAGTCCTGTGCCAGCCCCCACTCATAAGGAAGGAGTGACCACCAAGGGGCAGCATTTTCCTAATGGTTTTGTCATGTTGTTCCTAAGAACTGCTGCCCTACAAGCCCTACATCACCATTCAGACACCTAAAAGTAAAGTGACTGTTGTGAAAACAGCCCCAGGTCTGGTGTAGGTGCCAGTCAAGATGGGGCACTCAGTACTGAGCTAGGGCCCCTTCTCTAGGAGTGGGACACGGGGGGGGGGGGGGGGAGGGTCACGGAGTCTGGAGAAGATATCTAAAGTCCCCTGACTAGCTCCATTGATCAATATTTTATACTAAAACGTGATGAAGTGTAAACGTGTGATTAATGGGGCAATTAAATTCCCTTGCTTCCAGCAGAGACCTGAACCTGTGTTCTGGATTTTTTTTCAGCACTATAATTTTTAGCTAGTTTAAAGGTACTCCTTAATTTCATTTTGAGCTTTTATCCCAGTTTTACAGAGGCACAGTGAAAAATTATGTCACATCGTCAGCAAAAACTATTAGATTATGATCCTTTAATCACCCATATTGAGCATTAAGGCCCTGATTCAGCAATACATTTAAATGTGTGCCGAATTTTAATTATGTGCAAAGGCTATTGTTATTCAGAAAAGTGTTTAGGCATGTGCTTGTATGTTTTGCTGAACTGAAGCTTGAGAGCAATAAGAAGGCATCTGGCACTTACCTAAGAGCAATCACGGGTGAGTCATAGTAGTGAAACTGAAGCTGTGACCACAGAAAATTATTACACAGAGCAGTCTCTGGACCCCGTACTTTAATAATCTGGGAAGAGAAAGATCTGCTTATCCCAGTCTTCAGACTCGTGAACTGTCTTTTTGCAGTTTGAAACTGCATTGCTTTACCAGGGTCCTTTCTTCTCTTGTCAGTTGAGGATGATGAACATTGGAACATTTTTTTCATCACGCTTTCCACCAGACAAATAATTCCCAGCACGCGATGGTGACTGTTGAATAAACTGCTGTAAAACCAATAGAAAGGCTCCCATTGATTCTAAAGAAAGCTGAATCAGGCCCTGGGTGAGTCACTGCATGGGCAGCTCCATTCTCAGCACTTCTTCTCTTCCCTCTGTAATGCAGTGGCAGATCAAGGTCTCCCAGCAAATGCTTAGATCAGAAAACCACTTTTCTACCCTGAAGTCTGCTGACAGCATGCCACTGCCTCCTTTTAGCTTGTGTGACATTGTGGCCATCAGTGTGAGCTACTCGACGTACCCCCGGTATGGCAGAACTGCAACTAGCATCAGCTGGCACAGCCTTTGAGGTGGGCTTTGCTCTGGCACTCCCCATACCTGGATGCAAGGTGCTGCAGCTCGGCTTGCCTTAGCCTGGATGCTAAGGGAAGAATTTAACCCCCTGTCAACTCAGAGTAATAAATGAGATAACTCCCCAGCTGATTATCAGCTGTTTTACCTGCAGTGCCCAGGACTGTTTAACTCTTACTATGACTGATTAAAAACATAATGGAAAATTGATTTTTTTTCCTGCTATATAGGGGAAAAATCAATGCAGATTAAGAACAGGATAAACAGCAAAAGTGAAGAAATACGACTGCAAATTCCACTGGACCCAAAACCCCAAACCAGAGTATATATTCTTAACTGCAGGAACATAAAGTCTTTCTAAAGCCTCCTAAGTCTCTGCACTGGTAAAATAATCTCAAACAAACTCGAAAGCAGATTGGAAATAGATTGGGAGCCTCTGAGTGAAAAGAGACAGTTATCCTCCGCACCTGCTAACAAACATGGTCTCTTTTTGTTATGAAATGTCTCTAGCTTAAAATATTGCCTGAAAGTAAACTCCTTCATCAATTCATCTAAAATTCTTCAAAGGCATTTTGGAAGTCTCTCTAAACCATTGGCTTTATTGTGGCTTTATTTAGTATTTGAGGAGAGAGAATGCTGCAATCAAAAAGAAAGAAAGAAAGACAGACAGAGGAAATGATTACCTTTCAATCCCTATGATTTAGAAAGAATAACATGCTTCTTTCTTGGTTTCTTGCATTATATACTTACAGAATAAGATTTGACAATGTGGCATTGAACTGCAGCTCTCTACTGAAGTGATATCATCCTGCATTGTATCCCAGGGACTTCTGGACCTGGGACTTTGGTGCCCTTCCTAGGATGCCATCCCCTCACTGGTTTTGGATTAATCACCGTGTGCTCCCCTCGCTACCTTTCCAGCTGAAGTGATTAATGCAAAGGGCAGGCCACCAGGCCCTCAACTCTATTTAGTCACTTCCTTTCATTTGCAATAAAGGTTAGTTTGGAAGCATCTTTTTTCTTTTTTTTTTCTTTTTTTTTTCTTTTTTTTTTTTTTTAAATTTCTGTGATATTTTTAAGTTCCCCAAACCCTTAAAAAAAAAAAAAAAAAAAAGTACGTTTTGCTCCTCTCTGGGGTGGTACAGCCACATATAGTTATTTCTCATCTAAAGCAGAACAAGGTTCTTGCTGCAGTGCAGTGCTCTGGGCATTTACAATCTCCTAAAAGTACAGCATCAAGCCTCTGCTTTTTTTGGTGGTGGTGAGTGCATTCCTGCTTTGGGATGAACAGCTGAGCTTGCTGCTCAGCTTCATAGGCCTTCTCAACACTTTTCATTACTTTGCTTCATAAGGAAAGTAGGCTGGGGAAAATGCAAGGCATCAGTTGTGGCAAAGACCTGTCTGGTTCCATTTTGACAAAAGGATTAAGAAAAGATGATTTTTAACAGCTACACAGCAAACTGGGGATTTCTGACATCTGTCTCTGTAATTCTGAGCTCACTAAATTCTCTCAAAAATGTCCAAAACTGCTGGGGTCTGTGATAAGAACAGTGGAAGAAGCACCCAAAGAGGAAACAGGGCATCATGTGTAATGGGTACTGGCCATGGTCACAACCACAGCAGGAAGCCCACTCCAGCCCTGCACTCCCTCTGTTTTTAATCTTGCCCTCTGCTGTCTGTGTGTGTTTTGGTCTGCCCATTGCCAAAATCTGAACACATTTCATAAACTCAAGCTGAACCATTTGGCTTTAAAAACTGCAATGAAAGCAATCACTTTAGAGTATGAATCAGATAAATTTGTCTCTGACAAAAAATAATTTTTTTTCCACTGAAAAATATTTCGTTATTCCATATGTTTTGCCACTGAAGGTTTGCTTACAAAATATACCTTATAGACACTATCAGAAATTTTCTCAGAAGCCTGATTCTCTCTGATTTTCAGATATTCAAATATCTGCAAAAAAGGGACATCTCTCTTTTTTTGTGTGTGTGTAAATCGTGCTCCAGCAGTCTCCCTATAGAGCGTATGGCAAAGGTGTACTGAAATATATCTACAGACATCCTCTGTGAGATACTCAGACAGCCTAATCATATCTTTGTGTCAAAGCAATGCTAACATAGGCAAACCAAGGGTTTGACCCTGTGCTCACAAAATCAGACTCATGACTCAGTTCCTTTTTGCCGGTAAATGCTCTGGGTTGCCATCGGCATTTTTGGAGGCTTGTTTCTTAGCATTTTTGCCAGACTGCTGCTCTGGAGCCCCAGGGATGGTCTTATCTGGTAGCATTTTTGTCAGCACTCTTTCAAAGTTAAAGAGAGCTTTTTATTTAAAGAGGGCTGGATTTGCAAACAAAGTAACTTTCTCTTATCTGATTTCAGCTGTGACCAGGGAAAAACAGTACTCTGCGGGTTGTTTGTGGGTTATTTGTACACAGAGAGGACTGTCACAGGAACATTTTAGCCAACTACCATCTGCTGCTGAGGATGGACACAAGCCAAACCAGCCCAAACGAGGCAAGCACTGAGACCAAAACGGATGAAGGACGACGAATCTGCAGCCCGTTAAATGTTCAAAACAGCATTTTCAAGAGGGTGGCTCTCTCAAAAGCCCCCCACTAAAATACTTTGAAGGAGAAGAGAGGGAGGATACTCAGGTAATGGAAAAGCTTCTCCTGGGATGCTTGGAATATGCCCTGTGCTTTGGGCAGGTATATATGTTGTGGGTGTGGGAATGGGGTGGAGAGCCAGGAATCACTCAGGGGTACATATTTCAGCAATGCATTGGTGAGAAAGGCTAGGCCAGAAGACTGGTGTTAGAGCCTTTAATAAAACGAGACAACAAAGCAGAAGTGAACCCACCCCTTGCAAACAGCACTTCACATGTGCATGTGATTAATAGCTGTGGTGAAGGGTTAGTGAATAACAGCCTGATGCCAAATGGATATCAATGGGATCAAACCATGCGTTTGGCAGATATAGGAAGGAGTACTCATTGTTGTACATGGAATAAAGGAGAGCGCGCAGCAACTCCCTGAACCCCTGGTAGAGCCCTGGCACTCAGACAAGAATCTGGCTGTAACCCTGTACAACAAGGACCACGCATGTACACATGTGCACACAATTACATGGCATGGACGTAGCAGGAGAAAATTGAATATAAAATATTACAGAAAGCCAATAATTCTGGTTTATATCTTTCTTTCTCCTTGAGGCAGAAAAGAACCTGGCTATTTTAAAATCTGGGATCTATTTACATAGCCAAATGTAATGCTCTTTCTTGTGCAAAATAGGGTAGGAAGGAATTTAAAATGTCAACATTCCTGAGACCTGGTTATCTCTTTTCATGCCTCCCTCTGTACTAAGGAATAGACACTAGGTGATAGAAATTGTGACAGGTCTGCTGAAGCTATGAGAAGTTATACCAGCTGCAAATATGATCTAAAATCTCTGACAACGTAGCTATGCTAGAAAATATGTTTTTAACCACATGGTAGCTAGCATATGGGAAAATCCTGTTGTTGACAGAGCATGGTTGCATCCTTCACTTGTTAGCTGATTCAGGAAACCAAATGAAAGTTTTGACACAGAAAGTCAGCATTTTCCACGAAATGTGTCCAGTAGGATATGTGTTTTCCAAAAGGTCCTAATGGAAATGGAAAGCACAACATTATTTTTTAACCAACTTTGTATATAAATAATAATGAAAAACAATCTCAAGATCCTAAATTCTCTTAAAGGTCGCTAGAGACTGATCGAAGTCCAGGTTTGCTGTTATCATTGCACAAAGACCTTGGTATAAATAGGCCAGTTTGGTGGTGGTGCGGTTTATGGGAACTATAAATAGATATGTCTTTCCAAGCAAACAGTGTAAGCAAAAGTAATTAGAAAAAAATAATTATAATGTAAGACTAAATAAATTAGAAAGCTTGTGCTTAGTGAAAAGAGGAAATTCTCTCACCTGTGCCAATGTACACAGGAGAGAAACTTCCTGGGTTGGGTCTCCAAATAATTTTATTTTTGCTGTGTATGCTGAATATCATGAATTTTACTTCATTGCATTCTATGACACACACAAATATAACTGGAATGCATCATCTATATGTAATAGCCTGTAGCAGACCAATTGACTCACTGATCACAGAAAGTACAATTCTATACCGAGCTGTTTGTGTGACATAGCAGAGGAGAAATCTGGGTCACCTGCATATCCCTAGTCAACGCAGTCAGTTAAAAGCTGTGAATGCTCCACTGAGCTGATTAAACTTCTGTTATTTTTGTTTACAAAAAAAAAAAAAGTAAAAAATACACTTCATGTTTTGTATTTTTGCATATTTGCAAATAAAAGAAGCAATTGCCTTAGCTCTAAACCAAAGTAGCAATGTCTTTAATCCACTAAAAATTAAATTTAATGTGATGTTATCGCTGGCATGTGTTAATTATATTTTAAAGTGGGGAGACAGAGGCCATCTGAGATTTTCATATATGATTTCACATATTCAGATAACATATTTCTCAAACTGAGCAAGCAAGAAACAATTTAGTTCCTACTAATTTAGTTGCTGTTCCTGCTTTATTGTTCATTAGGAGCCTAGAACTCCTTGACTATCCTCTCCGGACTTGTCTACATTACAGTACAAAACGTCATTTGGTTCCAACACTATTATGAAAAATCAAACTGAGTCTGTTTAGAAGGATTCAAAGGTATACTCCTTATAATAATTTTCCTTGTTTATTTAACTCTTGAGAATTGTGCTTGTGCTGGTGTTAGATATGTTTCAGTAATGTTGACACGTTCCCTCTAAAATAAGAGCAAGCATGGTTTTCCTGGCTTTACTTCATACTTGTACAGCAGGAAGCCAAGATTGTACTGAAGTAAAGAAGTAAATTAGGTTATTCCATAGAAAATCTGCAGGGACTGAGGTGGAAATTACACTTGCATCTTTGGCTGGTTTTGTTCTGCTGTGGGACGAAGGTCTGATGTTGCTGCCATAGAGACATATCATTTTTTGTCCAATTTTCACAGCCTATATCCCAGGCTGTACATTTGAGGGACAAATGAAGTAGAAGTAGACAGATCTAGACTAAAATTAAACTGTCTTTCAACATCTGCATCACAAGGGAAATGTCAGTACCCTGAAAAGTATGGGACTGATGGACAGCACGATGACTCACTTCTTTCTATGGGAAGGAAGATGACAAGAAACAGATTTTCAGCTGTTGATGAAGCTTTTCCATCTACTGGGCGATACATCTGCCAAGAAATGATGAGAGGCAGGATATGATATACCACTCATACTCCCTTTCCTCCACCTGCATAAAATCCAGGCTGTGCGCCACAGACTTCTTGGTTATGTTGCAGGCATCCATCTGTCAAGTAGGGCTTTTCTCAGAATTAAGGTCTTAGGCCAAATTAATCCCTGGGATAATTCCATTGTGTTTTGTCTAAGGAAATATCAATTACTGTGAACGGAAGGATGATCTCATGATGAAAGCAAATGAATGACTGGGAATCATAACTGGGATCTCAGACAGGTTCCTCTTCTGCTACAGAGTTCCCATATAAACTGGATAAACCAACACAAATGCCAGTTACCTCCATGTCCACCTGTGTAAAATAAGGTTATTTTTATTTCCAGAGACATCTTTTAAGAATTTGTATTTGTTTGAGCTGTTTTGATAAAAGGAACTACAAAAAAAGATAACGGGTATATTGCTATTTTTATAGCGTATGACTACACAACAGTAAAGAGGCTCATGTTCCAGGAGGTGGCAAGTTGACATATCTGCAATTAGTAAGTTTACACTGTCAACTTACTCTGAACAACAAGGATTAAAAACTCTTTTTGATCTCACTTTGAGCTAACTCAAAGGACAAGGGAGATAAATATGTAAAGCAGATCAGGATAAGTCTAGAATGGAGTAACATTAAGAAAATTATCCTTGAAATGTCAGCAAGAATGGAAAGCTACCTTTTGCTCTGACATTGCTTTTTTCATTCAAGCATTAATGAACATAGAACCAGAAATCAGTAAATGAGTCAATAGTACCCTGCAGAAAATTAACTGACAATGGCTACAGTATGGAAAACTGGAGAATCCTTCTGAGACCTGAGATGCATCATTATTTCCTACTGCGCATGGGTGAAGAGAAAACAAATGATCAGTTTAGGCGATAGTCCAAAAATGCAGGCCCAGGCATCTGAAGGAGAGATTGGGAAGAGGACAGCAACTTTAGTATGGAGACACCTGAAGTGCTGAATATGGAAAATGACAGTATTTCCATTAAGTTTCATGAGGTTTTTAATCACAGCGGAGCAAAAACTAGTCTGACTATTGTTTTATTGACTTTACTGTCATAGGACATTAAATCAAAAATGCCCCCCAAACTGTCAGAAATACATGTGCTAGAGCTCATTCAAAAAATAAAATAAAATAAAATAAAATAAAATAAAATAAAATAAAATAAAATAAAATAAAATAAAATAAAATAAAATAAAATAAAATAAAATAACTGCAAGGACCTACGCTTCTCCTTATGACATTTATCTGAAAATGTCTTTTAGAGATAGATGCCTAAATCAATCTGTTTGTTTTCTTAAAAAGTAATTAGTGGGAAGGAGCTCCATTAGTCCTCATTACAAATGCTTTACAATTTAAAGCACTTCAGCAGAGTTGTCAAGGAATTGGGTTCATAATCTGTCCTTCTCTTCCTGATTCAAAGTAGATGTTTGATTCCAGATTGCATGTATGCTAAAGGAATGCCCTAATTGCCAGTGCTAATTGCTTCTAAAACAATGGCTCTTGCATACCATGAATAAATGGGTGTTCCTGTACTAAAATGAATTGGATGGGAAAGTGCCCTGTCATAAACTGCCCGACGTTGGTGCAGTTAGCAGCAGAGTTACAACATGACAGTTCAAATCCATTCTCCAGATTAGGCAAAGATATGTCGTGTCTCCTGTGCCCTTGGTTAATGCTCTGGTTGAAACAGAAATATCTGTCTGCCCTCCTGCATGCTCCTAACACACTTTGTCTCAGGTCTTGCAGGTATTAAGAGGCAAGAAAAGGCTTATTCTGATAACTGTGACATGGCTTTGGAATATGCTAAAGCTTTAAGCAACACAGCAGTGGTTTTTTTTGGGTAGTTCTCAAAATACCAAGAGACAGAAATCTGGATACATAGGGGACTTTAACTGTGTAGATTTAGGTACTTAGAAACTACAGCTGTCTCCATCATCTGATGTCAGTTAAGCAAAAAATCCACACTGGCACTTAAATCTAAAGCATAAAAGAATTCTCTGAAGAATGAGATATCCAAGTCCCTTTGTGGATTTTAGCCGTAAGTTTTCTGTGAAACTTTATCATTTTTAATCACAGCCATTTGGAGTAATCAGCTTCTTCAAGATATGCTCAACTGTGAGTTACATAAATGCTTTTGTATGTTAGGTGTATACAAGAAACTTACCTATAACTATCTTTTTTCTTCCTGGAGAGTCTGTGTAATTACATTAGGTCAAGCTAAAATTGCATTGGTTTTCTCTCTCTCCCTCTCTCTCTCTCTCTCTCCAGCTCTGCAGCAATACTCTAGCTCCACTGACTGATCTAAAGTAGGAACTGGTGCCTCCTGGAAATGTGCTTCCTTAGGAAATGTGTTCAGCTAAGATCTCTTCATCAGACGGATGCAAGTCCTGCACGTACTTTCTTTTTCTGCTTGTATTTAGGTTTTGGTGTTCTATTTCTTGCAGATTTCCGTGAGATTTTACTGTTTAGCAGTTGCAATGCATTTTTAGTTTACTTGTCATTGCTGGCGTCATTATTATCACAGCTTTAACAGAAGGAAAAAAAAAAAAAAGCAATGTCTCAAAGAAAGCAGAAATGCTGATCTGTTGAGAATTAATATTGTTTTTCCCAGCTTTGGACTACATCAGCATGACAGGAAAATGGCAGCTTAGATCCTGGTCCACAAAATCAAGCAATCTCTGTGAATCCTTAATTCTGAAAAAGGCACTTGGCTGAAACATTCTTCTCTACCCCACTTTCTCCTACTTTTGATAAAATAAGGTCGCTCATTCATGTAAGTATTCAACTAATTTGATTTATTTCCTCAGATAACACCAGCTTATCCCTGACTACTAACAACAGCAACTGCGTGGGTGTTTTAAGATGAACACAACTTTACATTTCTGCGCTCATTAAGTCACATCACTGGATGTAATTTAGGTTGTTCAAAATATGCACAATATTATATGATATTTATTTGATGATACCCAAGCATAAGAACTGGCCAAAACAAGACAAAACAAATAAACAAACAAATAAAATTCCACCGCATTATTCCTATAGCATTCCTATATAACATTTAATAATCAGTTGCCTCATTTTAATAACAATTCCCAGCTAGCCTTTCTCTTCTCAGATGCTCTGAGGAAGCTGGTACAAACATTTTCTACAAGCTCCAGCAAATGAACGCCGTGTATAGAAACTGAAGTGTCTAATCTAATCCGTTGAGGGATCTGTACCACATGCATTACCCTGACATTTAAGGTCTCATAGTCAGTGACCGCTTAACCAAATCTGTCACTGTGACAGACATGTATTTCTACACGCTGTGCCACAACTTAATCTTTCAGGCACGGTTTAGGTGGAGTATATTGTAGCACACTGACTCAGAATCTATAATGTATTTGATGAAGAAATTTCCCACTTGGTGCTAAAACAGATCCATTTTGAGGGCCATACCTGAAATAAAGCATATGAATTTTTCTGCTAAGCTATATGCAATAGATCAGCTGTTAGACTGCATAGTGCTAGTTATCTTCACAATTATTGTTACTATTATGTGTTGTTACAACCCTCCACCTCTTCCCTTTTCCCTGATACCAGCATCTGTGACAATGACTTTCTGGAAGTGAAGGTTATTTTGGAAATGGCTGCTTAGTGACACATCTGAACTTCTAAATTACCTCTTTTGATACCTTGTGATTACTGCACGTCATGCTGTAAATCTGCTGTGAGTCAGAATGTTATCTGACATCTCCAGATATTATAGTAAAATGTAACATTGCTCATAGCTCCAGTGCATTTATTATTTTAACTAACCAAAGAACAGATGGAGTTCCCCTAGCACACTTTGATTTCTACCCTCTTGTTCTCTCCAGCAGTGTTGTTTGCTTGTCAAGGCCAACGATTTTGATGCTGAACCTGTATTCAGCTCTCTGCACTGGCTCCTTCCACCTGCTGCCCCCAGCTCGGCCTGGTGTGCGAGGCCTCGGAGAGGCCAGGCGGAGCGGTATGCGCACACGTTGCCTTCTATTTCTTTCTACAAAGCAGGTTTCTCTCCACCCGAGAAAGCCCTTTCCATTGGGAGGACACTTATCCTTTGTTTATAGAGAGGAATGCTTCTGTGATACGCAGGCCCTGCAGGCTCCTGTGCGCGCAGCTGAATCCACGCGGCGGCTGGCTCAGGCTGGTGCGGCCCTGATGCTGCCTCTGGCCACCCGCGAGCGCCGGGGATGTCCAGCGGGGCAGGCTGTCCCCACAGTCCTCACAACTCACCCCACCCTCTGTTGACATTTGCTTCTATTACTCAGTGTCAGGCCTGGCTAAACGCTCTCGCCGGAGGATTTGTTTTGTTTCTCAAGCTCTCCTGCCAGCCCTCATCCACCCCGGCCAGGAGTCCTGCCTCTTTGAAGAAAAAGTCCATTTGCTCGTGATGGAGAAGGAGAGACTTCTGCCACTGTGACTCAGCAGCAGTTATGCTGCTTTTTAGGCAGTTTCTTAGGATGTTCCAGAAAAGGAGCCGTGTAAGCCTCGTGTGGAAGCTCAGCAATCCCACCGTGGCAAGGACTAAGCCGTGGCGGCTGGGATCTTGGCAGTAGGTCCAGAAACACATTGAGAACTGGTGTTTGAACGTCAGGATCACAGTTGCTCTGACAAAGCAGACCGACTCTTAAAATCTGGGTTACTGTGTTCTGTGCTTCAGGCTGAAAAGTTTAACGCGCAGTTCCCAGATCAATGTGATCCGCTAATGGGTTCAATAAGGCCCCTCAAAGCTTTAATATTCTGAACAAAATGCACCCTCCCCCCATGTCTGCAATTACTGCCACTGATGGTGATAACACACACCCCGAACCTAAGTAAAAGCAGCTGAGATGTTTGCGACACTTGGGGCAGACTTCACAAGAGCACTTTAAATGCTGCTTGAAAGAGGCCTTAATGCACTTAATATATCGTGATGTTGCAGTGAACAGCATTAAATAATCACATAGGGGAGAAAGGAAACTTGTTAAAAGCTCCCCAATTTATTATATGCAGCTTGATGCACAGGCTCCCATTCTTCTGGGACAGCATGATGTGCCACTTGATGGAAATCATGAGGGAACGGTTATAGAAACGCCTGGCTGGCACAAAGCGGAGGCGAGACTTAAAAAACTCTCGAAAAAAGGAAACAAGCAGCCTGACGGACCCGAACCCCTTCCGTAACTTCGTGCCTTCGTACCCCCTGAACTACTGAGGATGGTTTCAGGGCGTTATTCCCGCAGCCGGGTCCCCACATGGGACCTTTCCTGACCCCCCTCAGGCTGCGCCCTCCGCGCCTGGGGGGCAGGCACGGCCCCACTGCCCGCCTGCTTGCGGGGAGCCCGGCTCGCAGCGCCGCTCCCCTCGGGCAGCGCTCGTTTTCCTGCCAAGTTTCGGTGCTTTGCTTTCGGTTTGCCCAGCGGGAACCCCCGCGGGTGGACGTCCTGTCACCATGACCGGGGGGGGACCGGAACCTCAGGACAAGCGGGAGCGCGGAGACCCCGCTCTGCCATGGCATCCCGCGATGCGGGTCCTGTCTTTCCTGCTAACGAAGTGGGCTTGGGGGGAGGAGTAAAAAGGAAGAAAAGGGAAAAAAAAAAAAAGATGAAAAAAATAAAATAAAAAAACAAGAGGAAAAGAGCGATGGGAAAAGGAAGGAGAACCGCGCCAGGGAAAAGGAGAAAAAAAAGACAAAGGCTAAGAAGAACACGGGAAGAAAGCAGGGAAGCGGGGACGGAGGAACGAAGGAACGGACCCCGCACCCGCTCGGGCGCGCTGCGGCGGCAGCGGGCAGCCCCTGGCGGGGCGGGGCGGGCCGGGGCGGGGCGGGGGGCGGCCGGGGGGCGGCCCCGCACGCAGGCGCGCTGGGAGCCCGGGGCGCCCCACGCGGGCGCTCCCAAAGCCTCGGCGGCGGCGCCCGGCTCGGCTGCGAGGGGGCGCGGGCCGGGGCCGTGTTGAGGGGGGGCGGCCGCCGCCGCGCCCTGGTGCTGGGCTGTGCCCGCTGCCATGGGGTAGGGGGCGGCGGGGGGACGCCGCCGGGCTGCGGCCGCCGTTGGAGCGCGGAGCCGGGGGGCGTCGGCGGGGGGGTCGGTGCCGGGGGGGCTGCCCCGGTGCGAGCGCGGCGGCGGCGGGCGGAGAGATGGTCGCGGAGTTGGTGAGCGGCGCCCTGGGGCTCGCCCTGTACCTCAACACGCTGGGCGCAGACTTCTGCTACGACGACAGGTAGGGGGCACGGGGGAGGGATGGAGGGAAGGAGGGAGCTGCCCACCTGCCCCCAGCCCCCCGGGAGCCGCCGTCGTCGGGGGGGGCTGTCTGTTCCCCCCCCCCCCGCCGGTAGCACCCGGGGGGAAACCCCGGTTCGCGGCTTAGTCCGGGCGCGATTAAAACGGGTGCGTAATTAACACGTACCGGGGAGAGCGGCGCGGCTGGGTGAAGTTACGGACCGTGCTGGGGCGCTTCGCCCGCCGCCGGCGTGAACCCCCCCAGAGGCCAGCCCGGGGCTGCTTTGACAGCTCCGCGCTGGGTCCCGCAGCCCCCGCTCGGCGGGTGGTGCTGCTCGGGGCCGGGGCCCGAGCTGTCCCCGAGGCTGCATCCTTGGCCGGGCTTCTGCCTCGGTCCGAGGCAAAAAAAAACCAAACCCGAGCACCTGTCTGCAGCCCGCTGGTTGCTACCTCGGGGGTCTCCCCGGCCTGTCCCGCCGTGGTGCGGGGCGCTGCACCTGCTGCGCCGGGGCCTCGCTCTGCTCCAGCTTCGTCCTGCGCCAGGGCTGCGGCCACGAAGCCCCCCGTGCTCGGGTGGGTGCCGGGCACCACGTCCCGTGTGGATCCCGGCACCTCCGGCTTCGGTCCTGCAGGTCGCTGGTGTGAGCCTGAAGTCCTGCGAAGTGTCGTGGGCTCGTGTGAGCCTTCCAGTTACGGACGAGGGTTTTTATTGTTTAAACCTGCCTTAAACTTAACCTGCAACTTAAAACTTTATTCACCGATGGTAAAAGAAAAAAAAATCAACTGTTACTCTGACACACGAGGTCTGAGTTGGATCAATAGAAAGCAGCGAATATTTTGACACACTGACACTGTTTTAGACCCGCTTGTTTTAGTTAAGAGCTGCAGGAGTTGTGGAATATTTACGTAAACCCAAGTGGCATATGTTGCAATATTTAGGCAAAACTGGGTTGTTTAAGGACGTGCTTATAAGCCTGTCCTGCAGGCCAGTTCAGATTGGCTGGGGATAGAAGGCAGTTTGAAATACTACCTGATGTTATTGATGTGGAGGTCAGGGTTATTCTTGATCTTGCCTGAGCGTGCTTTAACACAGTTGGGAAGTGGGGATGCGTGAGCGTCGTCGAGGAACGGGTGGAAAAGGTAATCACGGCTGTATTCCTAATATTAATCCCACGCTATTTAAGAGGTGTTCCAAAGCAAGGCAGTGTTGGTATGTTTACCTTCTACCTAAAGAAAGTACTTCTCATTGTAACTAAGATTTAGGTATTCATTAGAGTGCTCTAAAAGCCAATTAATGGCAGTTTTGTACGCAGGGTCATCTAATTAGGATGCCTTTCAACTGCAGCCCTGGAAGGGGAAAGGCAGAAACGGCTGTTGCATGCTGGTAATTGTTGAACTAGAAATGGTTATCTATTCAAAGAGGCAAGGCTCTCAGACCTAAAGTATTCTTTTAACTGTAATCACAGAATCTCGCTGCCCTGCAGGAGCCTACTTGAAACGTAACGCTAGAAAAGGAGGTCGATGCTGGAGCTGCAGGACACAGCCCTCCATGTGGGAGATGGATCGTGCTACTAACTTTAAGTGAATCAAGATTGTGCATTTAAGCTAGGAACCTGCAATCTTTGTTTCAGGAGGGCAGCGTATTGCTATAGCTTTTTCTGCTTCCATTGCCATTATATTGAAATTACATCAGGCTGTTCTTTTTTTTTAATATAGTGATCAAGCTTACTATATAAAGGGTTTCTGTAATTGCGTTCTGTATATTTTTTTTAATGTAGGTTGGTTAAGATTAAGTGGCATCGTAAAAACTTCTTATAACAAAATCAATTTCCCAATGGTAAAACTTAATATTTTAGCGGCTGCACAGCACCAAACCAAAGACTGTATGGACAGTGATATAACAAGTTTGCTTGTAGTCTGGGGTTTATGACTTTATATCAAAGGATTCAATATTTTATTTCCTACCCTTCACCCAATTAAGCTGAAATTGAATTTAAGCTCTGAGGAAGTTGAGTAAAAAAAAGTACACATTCTCACTTTTCATCATGAGTCAACCTAACTTTCAGATGGACAGATATGTGGCATGAGTGTAATCAGTGTAAACATGATCTTTATAATCAATTGACATATTGATTATTTTAAATTAAAGTGACAGCTTCTAAATCTGAGAGCTAGTATAAAGAAGAAACACTGCCTTTTTTTTCCTTTGTGGACCTAGAAAATAAGCTTTTGTCACCCTGTTCCCTGCTGCTTCAATTTTCGCAGACAGCTGTGATATTTCCTAGTTACGTGTGTAGATTATTGAGGGGGGGGGGGAGAATCTTCCTCCACCAACCTCCTTGTTAATTTAGGAACAAATATATTTTCCATTCTCTTTTTGCATATCTGTTTTAGAAGAGATGAATGTGGGAAGAGGGGTGGAAATATTTTGATGTTCAACTAATGCCACAGTGAGCTCACATGGCATGCTAATAAAGCTTTATTTATTGCAGAGCAAAATCATTTTGGAAACAATAAGGAGGGGTAGGGAGAAATGCAATTTCCATTTCTACGGAAGTGTTGAAGATCTTCACTATTGCGCTGAGTTAAATCCAGATTCCTGCCAGATTAAGGGGGGGCTAATCTCTAGTCACTGCATATACCGTCCTTGTTTCATGCTAATGTCTACCAGTATTACAGGAGGGAAACCTATGGCTGCAATTAGGCTGGCACCCTGGCATTATTATTTTCCTTTGCCATTTAAGCCCACCCCAAAGCAGGCAGTTTGACCTGCGGGTGCCTTGCGTTGAAGCTGTGGTCCTTCGCATGACCTGTGCTAAGTAAGACAGGTCCCTGTCAGTTTGTAGCTGAGGTATGGAAGATTTAGTGCTCCAAGTATCCCGGGGTCATACGCTGCTGCTACAGCGCGCATGTCAAAAGCCACTCATCCGTTGAGGTATTCCATTGTACTCCCAAATGTGAGAAGAAAGGCATAGTTTAAGGAGGGTGTTAGTAGAAATCTATAACCTCCAGTGGCGTATTTTCTCTGTGGCCCGCTGTATGTATTTTCCAGAGCACCGATTTTGTCAGGCTTGTCTGCCTCTATGTAGGATGCCTCCATGAGATGTGGTAGCACTGACCACATTTCTGTAGCTTGTGCTGTGTTCAGTAGGCCTGAACGGGGCAGTCTAGCTGATGGTAGAAACGGCATCAGGCAGCCTTGTTTCAAAGTCAGAGAGCAGTATTACAAGCTGCATTGAAGAAATTCTAATGAATGCCTTCACAGTGCAGCATCAAACTAGCATAATTTAAAAACAGGCTGAGGCTGTGCCCATTGCACAGTACCTCTGTTGGGTCTGACACATGAGAATTAATCTAGCAAGTGACCCAAATACAGGCTCTAGAAGAACAAGTGTAAGTACACCGGGGAAAATTACTTGCCATCTGTTTCCTTGTTGTATGTGTATATTTGATTATTAATTTACATTTGTGATTTTTGTGGCTCCTTTTTGTCATCTGCTCTCCATTTCTCAGCACCAGGTGCATTATCTCCAGCAGCTTGCAATAGATCCAGTTCTCAGGAGGCTGCAGTCTCTTCAGTGTCAATAGTGAGGCTGGTGGTCAGTAAAAATGGGAAGAAGACATTCACAATTTCTCTGCAGTGTTTTCCCATTGTCCCTCCTCTACTCTCTTAAATGTGCTAATTTCAAGTGACCCTAAAGGTAATTTGTGTATGAAACATGGCCTTGTATGTGCTGATAAAGCAAAACATAATGCAGAGAAGATGCATGAGTAACTGAGGCAATGTGGTTTTCAGCTATTGTAGTTAAGGATCAACCAAGCAAACCAGTAATTGACTGTCTAATGGGATGAAGCTGGCATGATAATGTTCTATTACTGTGATACCTGTTCTATTTTAAACGGTGAACATCTAAAAGTGTATTTGGCTTTAGCTTTAAAAAACATTTATGCATAAAAATTTTGTGTTGAATAAAACACCTTAATCAAAATGTGAAATCTGTTTCCTCAAGATATATATAATTTTTTCCAGTAGAGATGCTCTAGTATAGAGATTTTTTGAAGCAAAAAAGAAATTGTCCTCGCAGGCTTTATTTTAAGATTTCTGTTGCATATATATCACTAACATAAACCGTGTCACTTTTGGTAGGTGGTTCAGAGAATAAATTCATTACCGTTAGCAGACGGAGAGTCTCCCTGAGTCACTGGCGGGATGCATCTCATCTGCAGGAAGTTCTTCCAGCTCACAATGGAGTTACAAATTCAAATGATCCACTTTCTCCTGCATCTCCCATATGTATTCCAGCTGCACTTCTGAATCCTTTAAGTTTGCCAGAGTGAAAGTTGCTCAAAAGGCACAGAAGTCTCTCATCTCAATTTGTTAACCATCTGATAGCTGCAAGAATGCTGAATTAGAGTTCCTTTGCCTCCCTCATCTGGAAGTTTGCCTTTTCCTTGTTGG
The DNA here is from genome assembly GCF_964034855.1 of Anser brachyrhynchus. Lineage (NCBI taxonomy): Eukaryota > Metazoa > Chordata > Aves > Anseriformes > Anatidae > Anser > Anser brachyrhynchus. The sequence goes on along the minus strand of NC_137694.1, from coordinate 53,142,879 downwards.
CTGCTAAGATTATTTTTTTTTCTGTGAAGTTGTCTGAAGCAGGCTTTGCTGTTTGTTTATGGAATTTCTTTTCTTTAGCTGAAATATTTGATGTTTAAGCTGTAGATGTGAGCCTGTTGGCAACCTGTGGAGAAAGTTGCTCCAAATTGGAAAAACAGACTAAATTTTAAGAGAGAGATGCTTATTCTCATTGTTACTCATGTAAAACTGAATCTGTTTCTTGGGCCATGCTTATGGTTAGATTTTTATCTTTTTTTTGAATTATTTTAAAGGCTTGACACATCACTTGGATCAACTGTCTTTTTCTTTTATTTTTAAACTGTCATCCCTAATTTCTTTGTCAGAAATGGTTGATTGAAAGATGGATTTATTTTACCTGGAAATCTGTACCTTATGCCAGAAGTTCTTTGTTTTCTGATGCTTTGGCCCCCAATTTCTGTGGTTTTTTTTTTGTTTGTTTGTTTTGTTTTAAATTTCTCTTGGTTGCAGAAGTCTATTGTTGGCCTTTGAGGCTTGGCAAATGTTGAACCTCCCATGCTTTCCCACCTGGGGTGACTGATTCATATAAACCCTCCTTACTGTCCTTTAAAATGGGAGCTCATGGGCAGGCTAGTTAAGTCAGGATGACCATGGCATTTTGTTTCAGTTCTAGATCGGGCTCTGAAGTCACATACCTATAGCCTCAGGATAGTCCTCTAGACATGAGATGTGTATGTCTATGGCTTGCATGGATGGTCCCTCCCAAGTAAGCAGCAGAGGGTGCAAATCCTATAATTACTTTCCCAGTTTCATGCTCCAAACTCTATGCTGAACTGTTTTTCTCTAAAGCCTAGCCTATTGCTGAATGAAACTTGAAGAGACAAAGGACATGTTTTTTTTTGGAAACACACCTGGGATATTACTTAACAGGTTGACTCAGTTTGTTCCATCAGTACAGTCAAAACACCTTGCAGACTTACAAAATGGTCATCTACAAAGGTAGTGGTAGGTACTTAGGCTCTGCCCTCTCCTGATGGCACAGCACTCATATTTGACAGCTTCTTGCAGAACAAAGAAACCCAATGGATTGCAGGGATGGCAGTTGAGGATCAAGTAGCGTGTCAAACTCTATTTCACTTTGAGGAAGAAGAAAACTACTAAACCAAGCATTATGATGCTGATGAAACTTGGTCATCCAGCCCGTGTGGAGAGGGATCACTGGCCGTTATGTTCTGATGTTTGGCACACCAGTGATTCTTGGCCTTCGAAAGGGAAAAATGTAGAAGTATCTTCCTTGAATGTTAATCCTTGTGTTACCTAGATATACTGGGTTTACGTGGCAAGGTTTTGATAGCCTGGAGAGATGGGTGGGTCTGCCTGGGTGGCCTCTGTGAGCAGAGCTCATGTCAGATCAGAGCCAGCTCCAAAAGGGATGTGCCACTGGCACATGAGCCAGTGAGTGACATTGGTTGTGGCTCTGTGAGAGTGGATTTAAGAAAGGGAGAAAAAACCAACAACCACCAGCTGTGCAACAACAGCATGGAGAAGGGGGTGAGAAGCAGCCCTGCAGACACCAAGGTCAGTGCAGAAGGAGGGTAGGAGGTGGTCCAGGCATGCAGCAGCAGTTCCCCTGCGGCCTGTGGAGAGGCCCCTGGTGGAGCAGGCTGTCCCCCTGCAGCCCATGGGTCCCACACGGAGCAGATCTCCACGCTGCAGCCCGTGGAGGAGCCCCCGGTGGAGCAGGTGGATGTGGCCTGGAGGAGGCTGCGGCCCATGGAGAGCCCCCGCAGGAGCAGGCCCCGGGCCGAAGCTGCAGCCCGTGGAGAGGAGCCCACGCAGGAGCAGGGGGGCTGGGGGACCCATGCTGGAGCAGTTTGGTACAGACCCATATTGGAGTGGTTCTTCAAGAGCTGCTGCACGTGGGCAGCCCACGTAGGATCAGTTTGGGAAGGATGGCATCCTGTGGGAGGGACCCCATGTTGGAGCAGGGGAAGAGCATGAAGATGAAGGAGTGGTAGATTACAAAGTGTTAGGGACTGATCACAACCCCCATTCCCCTGCACTGCTTGGGAGAAGGGGAGAGGGGAAGGTGTGTTCGGTTTGCTTTCAGTTTCTCACTGCTCTAATCTGTTAGTAACAGGCAATAAATTACATTAATCTCCCTGCACTGAGTTTGTTTTGCCCATGATGGTAATGGGTGAATGATCTCCCTGTCCTTATCTCAACCCTTGAGCCCTTTTTCATCATGTTTTTCTCCCCCTCCTCTGTTGAGGAGGGGGAGTGAGAGAGCGGCGTGGTGGTGCTGAGCTGCCCGCTGATGTGGAGCCACGGTGCTAGGACACTGGGAATTATGTTAGCCTTTGTTTTCTGTTGGCTTTAGGAGGAGATTTTTCAGGAATAGTGGGAGGTTTCAGCTGGGGGTAAGACATTTACTGTCTTCACATCCCTTCTTTCCTTCATCTCATCTCTTTAATTGCTGTTTGTTTTATTGGAAGCACTGTGCTTTCAGCATAAGCTATTTTTTCATATCTTTTTTTTTCCAGTGGTTTATACAAATGGCCCATATACATGCTGCAAAACCTGTTACAAAATCAGTGTAGTCTCTAAAAGAGTGTGTAGGAGTGCATGCAGTCAGAACAGTAAATAGAACAGCAGACTTTTGTTTTATGCCTAAAACTGGAGACAGAGTCAATTCTGGCATCTGCCTTCCAGCAGGGAGCTGGACGAACTTCCCTTTGGAGTCTGCCACAGCGGCTCCTGAATTTGTTTGTGGGGTCACTATGTGCTGTGAGTGTTTCCCCCTCTCTAGCAGTGAAGCGCGTTGGCCTCAGCACTGCTTCTAGCCCAGGAAGCCCTGGGACGAGAGGTGACTGAGGGAAGACTTTCCACATGGTGGTACAGACCATTACTGTGGTAGGCAACTGGACTGGTCTGTGGCATCCCCTGTTACTCGGTTATACTTGTATGGCTCTCTTCTTTGCGTGGCCTTTTACTCTGCTACTTTGAGAAGGCAGTTAGGTCCAGGTATAAATCCAGATGAAATGCTCGCTTTCTGGTCACTGGAATAGCTTTCCTAACCTCAAATAACACCGTGTATTTCTCTCACTGAAGTAGAAGGAGCCTGTGCTGGCTTCAGTGGGACGCTGTGAGTGCAAGAATACATTTGGGGTTGTTGTTCTGTAGGTTGTCAACCCTCTGCTACATAATCTTTTTCATGCTTAATACTTTTAAAAACCACCACCACCAATAAAAAAAAACCTTTTTATTTTCAAATAAAAAACACTTGAAGGAATACTGTGCCTTGTCATATCCTCTCATTTCTGTCAGTTATGTGAAGGTGAAGGTGCAATCATGCCTTTGCTTGTGCTCGATACTGTATTTATTTGATTTGAATGCTTAGTGCGTTTGCAGTGTTGATTGTTTTAATTATTTTAATAACAAGGTGAAGAAGAAATTAGGCTCAGAAGTGAGGCATAGGCTCAGAAATAAGGCTTCTTAAGATACTGCATCATTTTGTGAGTTATTCATCAGTCCTCTAGATACCACTAAAATAAGAAGATACTTGTTTTCTTGGATGAAGACTGTTTATTGACCTGGCTGTCCTTGTTGATGCCGGAATTTCATAAGTGAATCATCCTGGGCAACTCCTGGAAATTGGATGTGAAGCTTTGTTTGGAAGTTTGGTTTGTGGGTCTCTAGCAAGGATGTTCTCATTCTGCCCGCCCCCCCCCCCCCCCCCCCCTTTTGACCTACCATATCTCCCCCCAGCAAATCCAATGCCAGAAAGGAAGAAACACGTTATGGTTCCTGAGCAAATACTTCTGGGAGTGGTGTACATCTATTTGTGTATTTCCTTGCTGAAAAGCTGTGAATTGTAACAAGAATTTCCTTGTAATAAATTCCGTGGAGCTTCAGTGCATGTTCTTTGTTTTCCCCAAACAATTTCAGTTGTACTTGAGGAAAATTTTAAAGCTTTTTTTTTTCCCTTGGAGGAAAGGAGGATCGGTCTTGCAAAATTAATGCTAGTTGCAGAAGAAAGGTTTCATTCTTTAATTAATTATTTGTAATTAAACTTCTGATCTCTTTACATTTTTATAATTAAAGCAGAAGAAAATTAAGGCTTTTAAAAAGTCCTTTGATCTGAATTCGGGTTGCAGTGCCAAAAAAAATAATTTAAATGCTGCATGGCTATATAAATAAAGCTTGCAGAAAGAAAAAGTGTGAAGAGAATGATGAAAAATTTTAATCAAATAATAATCAAATAACATTGCATTTTTGTGTGTAGCAACTTTTTTTGGTAACACAAGCAGTTCTTTATAGCTTCCTTTTAACACCAGTATACTTGAATAAATTTTGTATTGTGTATGAGAAGATGTAGCTGTATGTTCTACTCCATTTCACAGTACATTACTCATCTCTTATATGTAAACTGCTTGAATTGTTAAAGATCATAGTATTTCTCTTTAATAAACACCATGCATCCTGGAGAATTGTTGGTTTTTTTTTTTTTTTTAAGAAGACAGATGTCACTGTGAGGGAAGGCCAGAAAGTAAATTGCTGCTTGTATTGCTGACCTCCCGTTAAAAAAGCAAACTCCAAGCTGGATCCCTTCAGAGCGCCATGTAGGCTGCCTTTTGCTGCCAGCCATCTTCATGCCCTTCTTGGTCTTTGCAGTGATTGCAGGAATCGGCTCTGCACCAGGTCTGTGGTGCCTGAGTTAGCGTTGCGGCACCCTGAGTGTGGTTATGGGGCGTATGGAGAATTGCTGGCATGGGGAACCTGAGATGGAAGCTATACCCACCCCACTAGGCCTGGGGTTGCGTGTCTGGATGTGCCTTGAGCTACTGTGCAAGCCGTTACATCTCATACTGCTTCTGTTTCCCTTTTCCCTCTTTCTGCTTGTAATGTGATTGCAAGCTCTTGGCAGCCAAAATTGCATCTTTGATATGTATGTTGCATTGGTTGGTTCAGCATGATAAGGGCATCTGGCTGTTTTAAAAGGATGGCTTGGACTTAAAGGAAGGAAGCTTAATGGAAGTCAATGTATGCGTGTTCCTTTTTCCATAAAGTTGCTGCTTATCCACAACATATTGGCCACAGTGCTGTGGGATTTTACCTAAATGTTTTGTAAAAAGCATCTCTCTAACTCTGTTTTGATTCATGTTGAATCAGTAGGTTTGTATGCATTCAAAATAAAATCTTGAATTATCCTGATTTATGATGGACCTAGGTGCTTGGAGCTTTATGGCTGGCTGATATAGGGTTAAAACAAGAAGGAAGGATTACATGTCCGTGCAGCAGGAAGCTAGTTTGTCCTCTGGAATTTAAAGCCTGCTTTTAGCACTTGACAAAGAAAATAATATAAGGATATTAAGAAAAAAGTAGATGTTTATAACCAAACAAAATTGATTTGCTGAGATACAATAAACCTGTGAGAGATTCTGCAGGTAATTCTTCTCCTGCAGGGGACAGTCAGCTCTTTCTTTCATTCTTCTTCTAAATGTTCCAATTTCAACCGTTATATGTAATCTCTTCCAAAAATAGTTAAAGGCCACCTCATCTAGGGTTTGGGAAACTGTCTGGTGAGGTGGGAAAAAGATTACACAAAGAAAATAAGGTTCAAGGAGTATTGGCTTTCACTGGCTTTTGTGCTACATACCTAATCCACTAGTGTGTAATGCTAAGAAGTATTAATATTTGATGTTTTATACTCTTGAAAAGTGATAAAAATACCAACTGTATAGGAATTGCAGTGGTGTTTTGTCCATCTGATGCTAAGATGTGTGCTCAACCTACTGTATTTCAGAGCTGTTGACTTGATGTGATTGGGAGTCAGCTGTTTTTGCAGGAAAAAGAAAGTTTGGTGCTCTTCATACTCTGTAGGTCTCGGTGCTCCTTGAGGTTAGTGCTGGAAAAGGAGTCTTGTCTAAGCAGGAAAATTGCATGGTACAGACAGGTCTGCAGGTGCCATGGTGATGAGTATGATACACGTATGTTGAAAGGCTCTGACGCAGTAGCTTGAAGCAAGGTACCACCCTGTTAGGCACAGTTTCCAAAAATCACATGCCGTGCGTGATATTTAAATCTACCTACCTGACTCTGTGCTTGGCTTGTTCTGAACATCTTGTAGTCTGAAATTTGTGGATTTTGTACAGTAGCTTCTTATAGGTGAGGAGTTTCAGTTTATGTTCGCACTGTGCTAGTTGATAATAGTGTGAAAAAGTGCATGAGCTCGTTTTGCAGCGAAAGGTTTAAATGTCAGTTTCTTACTGCTGAATCCCAACATGTTACAGCCCCTTTTTCTGAATAAGTGATTCTAAAGCATACAAATAAAATGCTGATACGCAAGTACATGTAAGTATGGAAAAGCTCATGGGATTCTGGCATAAACGCTGTTATTAAAGGCTATGTCTCATTCTTTCTGTAAATATGTAAGAAAAATATAAGTGATTTGGATGAGATTTTTCAGTGATGGGTGAGATTAAAATCAGTTTTTGAGAAGCTTTACTTTCATCTGGCCTAGTGTAATTTAAACAATACTGCTTAAAAGTGTAAGTTGCACTTGATCGCCTTAGCGTGGGCAAGGCTGTAGGGACATCTGTTCATTGTGTAGCACAGTGGGAGTGATGGCTGAGTGTTCTCGCTTGAACAACAGCCCTGAGAACACTTTATTTTGCATACCTCCTTAAAGATAAGAAGTCACGGGGAAGCATGTGTGTAGAGTATAAGAAAAGCACAATATCATACTTTATATGCTGTATTATGTGGCTGAGAAGATACTGGTGAGTGGAGAGTATTTGTTTTCCATCCTTAGTTTTCATGGAATCCTATATAAAATGCGTGAGGTAGCAGAACGCTGTCCTGCTAAGGAAGAGCAGATACTGTGATAATTCATAGCATGAGCCTGAAATCATGCCAGTTAGTCCTTCGCCAAGGGTAAGTGATCACACTTGGAGAATAAGCTGCTCAAGGAAGATTGCTTATCATGCTGTATTTTGTTTTGTAAAATGCAAAAGAACCCTGTGCGTAGCAGGACAGTTGCATTTAATATGCATATTTAATTGCACATATAATAACGGACATTTTTCATCTTAGTTGTACTTGCAGTGTTATCTTATGTCTGCGCCAACAGCGCAGGTCATGGAGGGAGTGAAGGGATGGACTGCAATCAGCGAATCTTCCAACAGAGTGATTAAATTAGTATCAAATTATGCCCTCAGGAATTTCTAAACTCATAAATATAGTAAGCAGTATGGTAATCAGAAAAAAGCATGTTTTTTTTCTAGTCAGAGTCTTGGTTTCTTTAGTCATTGTTCTGAATTTCAGCAGGATCTCGTGTACAACAGTAACTTTTGCTGTTTTACTTTCTGCAGCAAAAGATCTGTGTTGACTTTGCAGTTTTAATTTTTTTCTGCTGAGGGTTACAAGTTAGGTACATGGGTCACCTTTCACTATCTGTTCTAAATAAAACTAAATGAGGAAGCAAATGCAGAGATTATATTTCAGCTGTTGCTTCAGGAACTGACTAAACGTTGATTTAATTGAATTCAATTTAGACTGGTTGAATGTTGCTGCTGTTGTAATTAAAGAAAGAAAACTGCAGCTAACTAATCTGTTTTTCTGTCTCTTGTACCTGCCTGAAATTTATTCTTTTTCTAAGTACAAATGAGCAAGTATCCAGCTAAGCAAAATCAGTCTTTGTGCCTAGATGATTATGCACTAACTATTTCGTGCTTATTGGAATGGAAAACATTAGCAGATTGGAGAGGATGAATGGCCCGCTTAATAATATCCAAGAAGGAAGAAAAATGACTTAATAATCTGCTTTAGTGATGATCTGTTTATTGCATCCTAATTTAGATAAGGTCAAGATAAAAGTAAATCATTTTGTATGTCCTACGTGTCAGTAAGAGATAAGACAGCAACACAGGCCTCAGGTTTGCCTGAAGACTTCTCTCTTTACAAACGCCTGGACATGTGTTCAGCTTTTCAGATGTAAATACTCCCATTAGATGAAATCTTGGTCCAACTGGAGTCGATGGTAAAACTCATGGCAATTTAAATAAGGCTAGAATTTCATGAATGAGTTCAGTGAGACTACTTGTACGCATAAAGTTAAACACATGGCTAAGTGTTTGCCTGATAGAGGGCCCACAAGGATACAGGAATAAGACCCTTGCGATGCAATTTGAAGTCTGACCTGCCTTGCTGTTGGGTGATGGAGAGCTGCAGTGAGGAAGTAGGTGAACCTTTTGGGCATAAACAAACACAGAGTATATAAAACATCATAAATAACTACAATTCATAAAACGCTTGGTTGGTCCTAAATAATGAAGCAATGAAAATGTTTATGGGCTGTGCTTGTTCTTGTAATATATTTTTATTTTATATTTTTTGGCACAACTGCATGTAAGGAATTAGTATCATTATTATGCTTTGTTATTCAGAACTACTTGGTAGTGGGTGCAGCTTTCTTTTGGAAGGGGAAAGAGGCAAGATAAAAGTCACAGCACAGCCCCTCACCCTCATACTCAGTCACAGGAGTTGTGAAATGTTTGATAATTATGTCAGTTGTTGTAGTTGTCATGTATATTAACTACTTAATTTCATGTCATGCCCGGTAAAGAAACACTCTGTGCATTATCATAACTTTGACGGCTCTCACCATCTGAGGCTCTCCTCTCCAGATGTTTCACTGTTTTGCAAATTTGATTTGGAGCTGCCTGTACAGCAGAACAACTGTCACATATATTAACAGACCACTATCTCTCTCTTCGTGGAGAATATCTTTGCAGAGCCTAGTTTCATGTTTCTTGGCGACAAATACTATTTGAACGACGGCCTCCTTAATCCTCTGAGATTTAGATATGTGCAATTTTCCAGGTTTTTAAGGGAGTCCTAATTTACATTTCATAACACATACACAACCAAGCAATTAGCATGAAGTCTTACGGCAGCCTGACAGTCCTTTGTGCCTATGGAAACAGTTACACAATGGTGCATGTGCAAATAATGTTATCAGGTGCCCTTTGTGTGTGTTCACCCGTTTTACCTAGAGTATACTAAAAAGCTGCAGCCTAATTCTCATTTAAATAAAGCCCGTTCTATTGTAAGATGAACTTGCATAAAGACAGAAACATCAAGGTCTTAAGAAAATAATAGTTGCTATTCATTCTTTTAAATGGCTTCATTTTGGCATGCTGTTGATGATATTTTTTTCTCTGAGTATGGCATTATATGCTGGTGCCAGGAGGAACATCACCCCAGTGGGGAGGTTAGATTCAGGCTGTAACCTTTCCTTTGTCCTTGCTATCTCTCCTTACAGGTGGATGCAGAACCTTGTTCTTCCTCCAGGTTGGAGACTAATATTCCCTATATTTCTGGAGAATGGAGGTGAACACACCTGCTACATGATCCTGCTGATTACGCTGCCTAGTTGCTGTTGGGGAATAGGGAGTTGTAGTGGGCAAGTACAAAAACAGGTGAAGTGGCGAGGCAGCGGGAGATGTACCACTGGGACAGAGCTCTTCAAACGTTGTGTGCAGAGGTGTCTGGGGTAAATGCTTTCTCACTTCTCATTGAGTGTTTGGGGTTCTTAAGCTTTGTTTTTTATTTTTGTTTCATACTGATAAGAAACTGAGGCAACTCCTTTCATTTCAGTTGTATTATCACAGAATCCTCTAGGTTGGAAGAGACCTACAAGATCACCTAGTCTAACCTCTGACCTAACACTAACAGGTCCTCCACTAAACCATATCACTAAGCTCTACATCTAAACGTCTTTTAAAGACCTCCAGGGATGGTGACTCAACCACTTCCCTGGGCAGCCTATTCCAATGCCTAACAACCCTTTCAGTAAAGAAGTTCTTCCTAACATCCAACCTAAACCTCCCCTGGCGCAACTTTAGCCCATTCCCCCTAGTCCTGTCACCAGGCACGTGGGAGAATAGACCAACCCCCACCTCTCTACAGCCTCCTTTAAGGTACCTATAGAGAGCAATAAGGTCACCCATGAGCCTCCTCTTCTCCAGGCTGAACAATCCCAGCTCCCTCAGCCGCTCCTCGTAAGACTTGTTCTCCAGACCCCTCACCAGCTTCGTTGCCCTTCTCTGGACTCTCTCGAGCACCTCCATGTCCTTCTTGTAGCGAGGGGCCCAGAACTGAACACAGTACTTGAGGTGCAGCATCACCAGAGCCGAGTACAGGGGCACAATCACTTCCCTAGACCTGCTGGCCACACTGTTTCTTATGCAAGCCAGGATGCTGTTGGCCTTCTTGGCCACCTGAGCACACTGCTGGCTCGTATTCATCTGACGATCAACCAGTACTCCCAGGTCCTTCTCTGCCAGGCAGCTTTCCAGCCACTCATCTCCCAGCCTGTAGCTCTGCTTGGGGTTGTTGCGCCCCAGGTGCAGGACCTGGCACTTGGCCTTGTTGAACGTCATGCAGTTGGCCTCAGCCCATCGGTCCAGCCTATCCAGATCCTCCTGCAGAGCCTTCCTACCCTCGAGCAGATCGACACACGCACCTAACTTGGTGTCATCTGCAAACTTACTGAGGGTGCACTCGATCCCCTCATCCAGATCATTGATAAAGATATTGAAGAGAACTGGCCCCAGTACTGAGCCCTGGGGGACTCCACTAGTGACCGGCCTCCAACTGGATTTGACTCCATTCACCACGACTCTTTGGGTCCGGCTACCCGGCCAGTTTTTATCCCACTGTGTAGGGAGTGGTGCATTAGGGTGCTTCAGGAGCACTCAAGAAGAGATTTTCTCCTCCTGGAAGCTTCAGACTGAAGGGGATGAGAAGAGCAATGCATAGGAAAGAGACAGCATATGCATAGTATTCCTGCATGTTAGTGTTTGTGTTGTATTTGCAGGTACAAGAGCCATGTACAAGTTAAAGTGAGGAAAGGTCTGGAAATAGGAGAAGCAACGCAGAAGATGTAATGGAGAAGGGAGAAATGAGTTACGGCCTTGGTGGTGGTTAGGTGCGTGGGATGCAGAGGAGAGGAAAATTGCCCTCAGTATGTCAATGCTGCTGCTGCATTTGCTGAAAGAGACATTAGCCCTGGATTTTGGCAGTCTCAACTGTTTTTGCTGTAGCAAGCCAGGCTGGGTCAAACTGCTTAAACCAAGGATGCTCGCTTCGCCGAAACAAATCTGAGATCGATCACGTCATTAGCATGACTAACAGGTTGAAAAGGGGTAGCTGCTTGTGGTGTAGGTGGTGATGAGCAGTTGGTGGTGATAATCTGATCAGACCGTACCAGTGAAGTCTGTCCAGAGAGGTCTCCTTGGATTTCACTTTTTGCCTTTCACGAGTTTTCAGCTTGCTCTTCTAACCTGTTCTCTTTCTCTGTCTCCCTGGGTGGTTTTCTCCTCTCATGTTTCCTACAATGGAAAGCTAATAAGACATATACAGAAAACAGACGCTGGAACCAAAGTAGGAAAAATGAGCAATGGTTTAGTTAATAGAGTTTGGCCCTTTCAAGGAGAAAGACACAATGTAGACTAAAAAAAGAGATAAATTGCTTGGGAAAGGAAAATGGATAAAACAATGTGGCTGAAGACAGAGGCCCAAGTGTTACTGCACAAAAATTAGATTGCTGCAGAAGCTAGGGTTTGTGGCTGCCTTGTTTGGCTATTCCTTACACTAAGTCCTAGTTTGGGACAGACAGCGACGATGCAAAGCACTGTTGGTTTTGGCTGGTTCTTGCCAAGGCCGCTGTGTGGCTAATGAAGCGCTAGATTTTAACCTAGTCTTGGCAATAGCGGTTTGAATGGAAGGCCAGACCGAACTATCAGCAGTGATGATGCTATTTTTAGGGACATGTTTGTGAAGAAATACTTGATGATAAAGAGCTATAGAAACTCTTGGAAAGTGGCACTGTGTTTGTACTTTGAATGTTTAAAGAAGTTTTCAAATCCTTATCAGCATGAGAACGGACTGTGAATTTCAAACATAGAATTGCACAGCATGTGGCATTCATTTATAATCCCATTATTAGATTAAATGTTATGAATTAAGCAAGTACTCTTTTCCCTGTGTTTGCTTAGGCTCTTGTTATAGAAGGCAAACGTGCATTTGAACTACCAGGTAAATAGACTTTGCTTTTTCTTTTTGGACTTCGTCTTCTTTCCTATAATGTCTACACCTTTAAGGACAAAGGCAAAAATTTAATCTTCACATTAAAGAATAAATGATTTGTAAAGACACGTTATAGCCCAGGCCTCTAAGACTTGTGGACTGAAAATGGAAACATAACCACAACTAGCGTATTCCGAGACCAGTTCAATGTGAAGTTTTACTGATATGTTCAGGGGATGCTCTTGAGAATGTCGAATGAACCTTTAAAAGATTTCCTGCATTTGCCTGCATATTGTCTGGCTTTTGGTGCTGGCACGAGCCTGGTAGAAAGCATGATGTAGTTAGAATTCTGTCAATTTATTGTGAAAAATAGAATAGTGGTCATTTTTTTTCCCCTCACACTTGGTGGTTCGTACATCTCCCTCTCTGATTTTAAAGCAGGAGGGAAAATACACTGAGATTTTCAAGTTAACATTTTTTTTTAACACACCATTTTATTAGATGGAAGGGATACTTTAGAACTGTTTACAGCCAGTGTTCACCTTTAGCTGATACAGTAATCCTTATAATACATCCATGTTCTGTGTATCAAGTGTGAGATCCAGGCTTTGAACGTAGTGGTGTGGGAACAATCTGCTCACACAGATGAGCCAACAACAGCTACAAAGTAGTAGTGACTTGGCAGTGCTGCGCGCACCACAACTTTTGGTCAAGGTGCTAGGGTGAAGTCAATTCAAGTGGTAAGTGTTGTCTTTTGAATACTGCTATTATATAATAAGAATGGTTATACATGAAACTAAAAATAATAATAAATCGTGGCCATTCAAGACAGCTAATGCTTTTTATAGCACAATTTCATCATTTGTTTTGGTGTATAGTTAACTATCTTAAGTCCATGTAACCATAATAATAATATTCTCCTTTCCAAGGGGATTTAGTTGGAGTCCTTGCAAACATGAGGGACAATGGCAATCTCTGTCCACTCTAATGGAGAACAGCAGCAAATAATCCAGGCTAAGGGCTGACATACATTCAGTTCATTCTTTTGAGTTTCTGATGTCTAAATATATTCCCAGAGTGTGACCATCACTGTATTTTTGCCTCAGTATTAATTTAAGTTACTTGGATTTAGACATTTCTGGGTATTTGCAGTTTGGGTGGTTCAGGCATATGAGCTATATCCTTTCTAATTTATTATCTTGAGTATTGTATCAGCCGGATCTTTGTAGAGCTGGGTGTCCACTATCTGAGAGAATACACAAGTGTAAGCTGTCCCAGTCCGAACGTGCTTGTAGTTCAGGCCCTTATTCTGGAAACCAAACCAACATGCTTTATCTCCCGCTGCCCGTTTTTTATTTGACTTAGTAGGATTGCTTATATAAACCTAAACATTGGTATGACTGTCTTATTTTTTTTAAGAACATAAAAATCTTAGAGGTTTTGCTCATGTTTTAATTCCAATTACCTCATCAATACCTATAGCATGAAGTGATGGAAATCTGCATCTGGGACGCTGATGTGGGGAAAATAAATTACAGGTAATGTTTTTCATCAACCATAATTAAAAGAACGATTATTACAATCAAAATTAATTGCATCTAATAAATGGTTGTTTTCCTTTTTTGGTAATGCATCTGAATCTTTTTTCTGATAATTTTCCCTTCATGTTTCTGAATGCTGTTGGAAAATTGTATTTTGCTGCTTCTATGTATCTGTTTCTAAAGGGGATTCAGTACTTTCTGAAGGCAGTTATGTATTTTATATTGCTGGTCTGAAATGCGTTGGTTAATGCATATTTACTTCGTTTTTAACCATGAAATCATAGAATCAACAGTGCCACAAGCTAATCTGTGGATTTGCCTGAGGTGGTGTTGTGAGCCTTCGGAGTGATATATTTGAAGTTGTATTCATCCATTGATAGGAGTAAAGTATGCACCTTTATACAAAGACCTTGTTATAGTCATAGATAATTTTATGAATGTTTTTGAAGTGGAATTTTACAAAGTCTTTTCTCTTTTAGTTACTTCTGCTTTTTACAGTTTTTTTTGTTTTGTTCTGTTTTTCAATTTTCTTTCCCTGTACTAATCATCTAGTATTCGGAAAACAACTATTTTCTCTCTATATATGTAAGAAAAAAAAACGTTATACCAGAAATAAATGTTGGAAACAAGCCTTTTTCTATCATCATAGACCATGAACTGTGAAAGTGACACAAGCTCAACTAATCTTCTTGCATTTCAATATTAAACTTGTTCTGTTTTTCACCTGTTTTTTTGTTGTTGTTATTCACTTTGTCTCTATCCTCGTGTTCTTTCCTACTTCGCCCTTAGATCACACCTTCTGTAATCTGAGAAGGAACCTGCTCTGAGCTTGTTTGGTGTCTCACAGAAAGGTGTCTTCACTGATGGATTGGATTAATTAAATCTTGTTACTCGGGTCTCTGAATCTGATCTGTGTTTTGTTGCTTCTTATAACTCATGTAACCTGCTGCCTCTTGCAGGTTTATGACTTTGGTAAGGACAAGCATCAGGGTTTTATGCTGATAAACACTGGTAACAGCCTCTCTTCTATATTACCCAAAGTTCTTGAGCTCTAAGAGAGGGTAAAATAGAAAAGTAATAGGAAACAGGTTATATTACATACGTGCTATTGATGAGCACCCTCCAGTGCACCTTTGTTAGCAGGGCAAATCTGTGAGTCTCTTGCCCTTGCCAGAAGTCAGAGCCACCTTCGGATCTGGAGCGTTGCCTGGCAGTCCCAGGGATGCTCTGGTTTCCCGAGAGCGGTTGCTGAAGGCTGGGCATGACAGCCTTGATCACGACCTCTGGCTGTTCCTCCCCTGCCTGCCTTGCTCCTATAATCCCACAGCAGCTGTCTGAATTTCCTTTGATTCCTCTGGCTTCAGCAAAGCTGCAGGGTCACTGGAAACCTGGCCCTGACCTCTGCTGAGCTGATGGAGATAAGAGCAATGAACATCATTGCCAGTGAAACGTGTGCGCCGCTGCCCTATTTTGAGTCAGCCAATGCTGGGGATTTGCTTTCCGAGGATGAGCCGTGCTCCTCCTGCCTGCCGCTGATCCCAGCGGTGCTGGCTGTGACCCCCTGTCCCCCTGCCCCTCGGGTGGCGAGGTAATGGCGGGCCATGAGCCCTGCAGCCGCTGGTGCTGGGAGGAGCGGAGAAGGAGCAGGTTTGTAGGCCGAGTCCTGCTCGCTCCGACTGGGGCCCGCCGGCTCTGCAAGGAGTGCCGTGGGGAGCTAGTCAGCAGCGGGCTGAAAGCGCAGAGCTGCCTCTGTGTTATTCAGGGACATTTGCCAGGCTCGGTAGAACAAGCGTCCTGGGTTTTAGATGATGTCTCACTGTCCCTGGAGTAAACATTTCTTTGATTTTTTTTTTGTTCCCCCTGATGATTATTATTTTACTTTTAGCATGGATTTGTGCACTATTTATTCTTAGGAACAGTACTTGGTAGTTGATTCACTTCCTTTCCTACAAACCACCTCCAGCGAACTGATGTGGAAGTGGCTGAATGCATAAGCTGCAGAGTGAGGTGGCAGCTGGTGGGAAGGGTAGGGGCTGTTTTGGGTGGTTGCAAATACTGACAGGCAGTTTGAACACACACCACTCAGGCACCTGGCGCCACTCCTTTAAAGGTACCTGTTTGTCTGTTAAAACTACTTGTTTTCCTACAGATTAAGAAATAACTGTTCACCTTTTAAATTCATCTGGATTAACTTTTATTAGTGCAGTCTGCTTTCTGTTTTCATTTTAAGTCTGCTAGGTATATTCAAGTACTTTCAGCATTTGAGCCTATCATGCTGAAACCTTTTAAAATAATTTTTCAGGATAGATTGCTCATTTACGTCTTCTAGAACTTCTATATTACTCTGTTAAATAATGGATTTCTTTAATGCTTACAAACGTGGAGAGACGATACAAAGGTTATTGCTTATTATTTCAGCCTGCAGACACTCATTGAGAAGCTGAACTCCACAATAACTTCCACTCCCCCATAGCTCCTCTAAGCTGCCAACACTGAATATTAATCCAGCATAACTGCTGAAGTGTGCACATAAGGCTAACGAACACATTTGTGCACAGATTTATGATGTCATGAGATTAACAGTGGATATTCCTCCCTGTTTTTTTTTTTCTTGGTCATTATCAAAGTGTCAAGATTGCGGCCTTGTTACAATGCAGGTGGTGTGGGCTTGGCTTCAAAGCCTCCGTCAGGAGTCAGAGAGTCCCTTCTAGAAGCGTTTGGTTTCGAAGCATTGCCCTTTGTGCAGACAATGGCGGTGCTGCTTGGACAAGCTGCAGGCGAAGGCAGCATCCCGAGGTCCCTCCGAGGTCCCTGCTGGCGGTGCCCCCAGCGACCTGCAGCACCCACATTGCCTTCCCAGCCGCCGGAGAGCATCCGGAATCAGAGCGTGGGCACGGCAGCAGTCTGCTTACAGCTGCCTGAACTGGCAGCAGGGTGTAGGAATGAGTAAGGCAAAGTTAGCTTTATGAACTCATGCAAACAAGTTCTATGAATGCTATCATATCAAAGTGTTTACAAAGCAGAGTGAAACAAAGCCCTTCCTGGGCGTTCGCTCCTTTGTGTGCCTCATGGCTTCCTGATAAAAACTTAATTTGCCTATTCTTTTCCCTTCTTTTAAAGCACTCAGAAGTGTGGATTTATGTATTGGAAAGGGGAGTCTGTCTTTTATCTGTTTCCCTTTTCGTATCTGAGAAGCGTTAGGAAAGAAAATAGCGATGCATTGTATTTGTTTGAAGTCACTTTTCCCCATTTTTGAAAAGGGCTTTTCTGGCATTTTAACTCCAGTTTGGGCTTTGAAAAATGGCAGTGCATGTAACTTCTAGCGTGATTCACAGCGAACGTGGGAACGCTGCATGGGTGCTGACATCAGATCCTCCTTTGGCTGTTCTTTAGTCAGCCCGGTACAGCTGCACTCTGCTGCGCCAGTGGGTCTCTGCAGGTCTTCCAGCTTCACTCACTCACATCCCCTGATCCAGGATGTTTGGGAAGAAAAAAAAAAAAGTCATTTGCCCAACTTTAAAACTTGTGTATTCTTTATTGTTTGAGGAGATAGTACACAGTGGGTAAGAAGCTGTTAACCTCATTAGAAAGGAGTTTCTCAAAAGCCTTACTTCCTGGTTGCAGTCTGATATTCCACAGAACTTATTTAGAGAACTTACTTAGTTATCTTTCCTGATGTGGATGTTGAGTTTATCTAGATTTTTCAGTTGTTACCCTGTGTTTTTCTTTTTGTAACTTCTTCAGACTCCTCTCCTTCACAGTGGAAACACTAACTGGTAATTCATCCTTTTCCAGAAGGATTTTGAAAATGACCTAGAACAAATGACACAAATGTTACAGAAGTGCTTTTGGTCAGGTGGCTTTTCTGAGTGTTTGCATTGTTGTAGCAGGCCACTGCTGGCTGTAATGGAAGCAAGTCTACTAGCAAATGCTTCCAAGGCAATTTTTTTTCCCTTTCCAGGTATTTTATACGTTTGATATCTACTCAGATTCTACTCAGATATTTCTTCTTTGAAGTGATTTTAATTTTGGGTTGGTGAGTAGTATTACTGATGACGCAAAGTCTGAAGAGATATGGTTAGTTCTTAAGGTATTTTTGTTAGTAGTTGTCTATATATTTGAAAGACCAGCCTTTTGCAGAGCCTCTCCGTTTATTTATTTGTTTTTATTTTATCTACCAAGATGACAGGCTAATTGCACTGTCAGCTTTATACAATCAGACGTGCCAGTTGAATGCACAGATGGAGAATGCCTATTGTATGCCGGTGCTTCAGGGTAGGTGTTCCCACAGTACAGATGTGTGTAAGCAGAAGTCACATTTGCATTTGCTTAGTTTGAGGTTTATTTTAAATTCTGATTATGTTTAAGTCTCTCTCTCTCTCTCTGTTTTTCTCCTAGATAGGTGGGTAGAAGAACCAGGAGGTGAACTACTAGTTTCAGAGGGTTGTAGCTCTGAGTTGTGTAAGCTCTTAAATTGTGTATTATCTGTTTGGTATTTCAAATGCCTTTTAAAAGAGATATTCAACAGATGTATTGTAACTAGACTCTATTGGAAAAGGTTACAGTCTGGAGAGGAATGTCCACTCCACACTTTAAATCTCTTTCCACTGAAAGTTTCCTTTGTTGCCAAGGAAATAAAACAATGATTATGTTATGGGGCTGACAGTTTTGCTAACAATTCTTATTCCCAGAACAAGACTGACCTTGTTAAGTTGTTGAGGATGATGTAAAATTCAGGGACTCCTATTAAATTTCTTGATGGGATTAAAATATAAATTAACCACTCCTCCATCCCCTTTCTCAAGGGGGTAGAGAAAAAGAATCCATATATTATGGGTTTTGGTAATGGTAATGTGTAAGTAGGATCTCTCCCTTCTGGTGATGTAAAGAGCTCCATGGACTACCTAAGCTCAGTTGACTTTGCTGAGGATTAAGTGTGTTGGGGTTCTCCCCGCTGCATTTCCCATTGGTACTTCTTACTGCTCCTTCAGTGATGTAGGTCTTTGCCAGGAGTAGAAGTTGTTATCCTTGCTCCATTCATAGCCATCTGATTCCTGCTTTATCTGTTGATAGTGAGAGGTATTATTTTCATCCCTCTCTCTCTTTTTTCTTTTTGGTTTGTGTACATTAAAAAAAAATGTTACAGAGATTATAGTATTGGTTGCACTCTCCGTTGCAGTTAGCAGTGCTGGTGTAGGGCACTGGACATACAGTTTTACTGGGTACACTGGAAAGGAGGAGGAAACAAATGGGTAGTTGCTGTCATGATGAAAGGATGTTGACCCAAGTGCTAGTCACTGTTCCTTCCTCCTCTAATTCAGAGCATCAACATAAGACACAGGATCAAACAATTCCCAGTGACATTGAGGTGCTGCATCTTCGCTGTCTTTCCCCAGCTGTTTCCGAGAAATAGGGAGGAAATGATCTCTTTCCTTACGTCTGAAGCTGGAAAATGGTGATGGCTGGGTTGTTGAGCAGAGAGGAAACCCAAGTGGAGGGAAGCTGAATGTTATTTTTTTTCTTTTCTGTTTGTTCTTGGTATATGTTTGGGCAGGTGGTCCTCAATGGTATCAAATACCAGGAGTCTCTAAGATGAATGGAAAACATTCAGAGGTATTAAATGCTCTCACCGGTGTATGTTACCTGATTTTGTGCAAGAGAAGATGGAATCTTTATTTTGTTATGAACATTGCCAGCCTGCACCACAGTTGCTTCTGAAGCTATCAAAAACTGCACTGTTCTGCTGTGTAGTTCATTTCTGATAAAAACTTGAGCCTGAAAGACACACTAGTTTTATATCATTAGTTGTGCTAATTTGCCTAGCTTTGACTTTTTTTTTAAAAAAAAAAAGTATATCTAGTCAACGGTGTTTCTGGGTGCTCTCACATTGCTCAGAGAGAACAAAAGATGTGCAGATCCAGAGATATTTCCAGCACATCCCCCCCTTTTGGGCACTCAGTGAATTTCTTTACGAGAGAGACTTCTCCCCTTCTCTTTTTCTCTGAGTTGAGTAGTAGTTAATAATAACCTTTGGAAATAATCACCCTGTGGTAAGGAGTAGATTCTGACTTCTTGGTTTAAATGTCCAAGATAAAAAATGACCAAATAGAGTGGCTATAAATGTGCAGAATGTATCAAGTTAGCCACTGTGTTTTAAAAATTCTTCTTTTCCCTATAATAATTTCTTAGAAAACTACCATATAGAAGGATGGTAAGGCGGAGACTAGCATTGCTGTCGATATTTACAAACCTTTTTTAACCATGATTACTAGAAAAATAGCATCCCCAAATCAGTGGCACATCTTTTATCCTCCTTTTCCTTTGTTTTTCGTTTTAAAAAAAATAGGCTGTGTTATTAGCTCTGAGCTACAGTTTCAGCTGATGTAAGTTAATATATAGCTAGTAAATAGAATTTGGCTGACTCACAGCAAAAGAAGGATGTTCCTTATTTCTGGTTTCAGATGCAGGAAGAGGGCAGACTGATTTTTGAAAACAACTACAATTATGACATTAGAGAAATCAAAATATTCTACAGAAACATGCAGAATTCAGAGGGTTGTCTTATCCTAGGCATGCAGGAAGGGAGAGACATGATGCAAGTGATGCGGTTAAACTGGGTCATGGCATGAACTTCAGTGGGGTTCGCTAGTAAATAATTTGCACAGTGCAGGAGAGCTTCCTTCCTTAATTGTTTCCACCTGGTAGCAGGCTATTGTCAGATCGGGGACCTTTCTGCCCCTTTGAGCAGCACTCTGAATGAGAAATACACAGTGTGTTGTGAGTAAGTAGTGTTTGGGTAGTAGCTAATTCTGTCTGGCTTCATTTTATAAAGCTGTTTGGAAATGGGATAGAACAGCATTCTCCTTCAGGGATGTGTGTTTTCCCATTGTGGTCTCGCTTGGGAGACTGTCTTTCTGGGTTTTTATCCTTGTATTGCTGCTCCTGCTACTACAAGAATTATGATATGATTTAAAATACCAGTATAAAAATATGAAGTTACGTCAACTTTTTAAAGCACTGTGACCTCTCTGTTTTAGAAAAAAGGCACACACAAGTTGTTTAGAAATGTGCAGCTGTAATAGAAGACGAAGTAAAAAGTCGTTTCTTACACTCTTAATTTACCTACTAGGAAGGAGATGGAGGTATTAACTTTGTGTTTGCCTTGCCTAACACAAAAAAGAGGGAGGAAAGGGCATGCATATGAAGTGATATCACTACTTTATCTTGGAAAAAAACCATAATGAATTCTAATGTTAGTACTCTCTTTGGAAATAAGCTTATCTCATCTAATGGAGCTGTTGAATTGCTTAAAAATTCAGTCCAGTTTTTGTAGCTGGAGACTAGAGTGTGAAAGTCCCTTCTTTTGTAATCTATGCCTCTTTAACAGTGTACTTGATTTCTGCCTTCAAAGTCTTGGAGGACTTGGAAAAAGTGAAATGGAATAAGCTTTCATCAGGATTCAACTGAAATGTGCTGTTTCAAGGCAAGCATACAATATAGGTTTACTGCAGACTCCTTGTTTACACCTATTTTAGTCTCACAGTCTCATTTAATTGCTCTGAAATGGTGGTACGGTAGCCTAATTAATAGTTCATTATATTTGTAGATGGATTTGGGAATCAAAAATTTAAAATTAAATTCTGATGATTAAAAACTTAGTAGCAACGAGACCTTTGGATCTCTAGACATATTAATAAATGCAGTCACACTGGTTACTGACAGCCTATTGCTTGTGTTGGATGGACAGCTTTGTCATGACTGAACACACACGTTTGCTTGTACGCCTACGGTTCCTGACATGAAGCAGGAGGCAGAGGAATGTGTACCACTGGGGAAGAATTATCTGTCTGGGCTCAGTTGGCTTCTAGGAGCTGCTTGGTATTAGTTGTGGAATATTAAGCAGAGGCGAATCTGCCTTAGTATGTTGGAATGAGATTGCATATTTCATTAAAACCTAATTTGTTTTTCATGGGGAAGTACCAGAGGCTACAGCAATTACCATACTTGTAAGATTGGAAGAAAGATGCTTGGATGAAATCTAGCAAACAGGACTGTCAGTGCTCATTTAGTAACTCCTCTGTGAATCATTTTGAACTGAATTTGCATGATTGTAGCAGACCTAGAAAACCTTTTGCAACAATCATCTAGTGATACCACCCTATAATCAGCTGGAGATGGTGGGTATGCTCCTTCCAAACCTTTTGTCTTTTTCACTGCAGTTTTCTGGACTCTTCAGGCCCTTCTGCCTCTTAGGGGGGTCCTGAGGTGCCCCAGAGAAGGTACTTGAAATATTGTGGGGGTAGGAAGAAGGGCAGGATGGAGGCCTTTTGACAGAAAGATAAGATTCTATTTATTTATTTATTTATTTTAAGATTGGATCCTATATCTTTGGAAATGGGCAAGATGTAAGGGCCAAGATCTTGGAAGGTGTATATAATTATATATATAATTGGAAATGGAAGGTGTATATAATGTATATATTCCTTCTATTGAAACCCAGATTGAAAGTCCTCCTAACATTTCTGGTTCATGATCTAATTTAGGAATTGAACTGAGCCCATGTAACTTGCATGCTAAATTTTGAAATGCTTGACAGATTAAAAGAAAAGGAAATTGGAGAGTAAGCGGTGCCAAATAAACTCAGAAATTTCAGTACTTTGCTCTTTAATTCAAGTAGTGGAATAGGAAGTTGAGTCTTGAGCTATAATGAAAAAGGAATTTGTGCCTTGCAGTTAATATTGTTGGGAAAGTTTTGGATTTATAAATGACAGTTTGAGACTGACAGAAAAAATACCTTAAATCTGAAATGAAAGTACAGGCAGTCTTGGTGGGGAGAGGTGGAAAGTGTGGGAACTCTGTGGGATAATGTAATTTCTTTTTCCAGCTTATGAAAGTGGTTAGCAGCTGCTTATTGCCCTTAACGGTTTGTTTTTAATCGACAAGGTTCCCTTCTTGAGAGTTTTCAATTGTATGCTTGTGTCTCATTGGGCTCAGCTTTCTCTATACAGTAAAAGAAGTCTGGCGTATCTCCTCCACCACGGTAGCAGAAATAAAATTGCATCTTCAGAACAATCAGACATTGTGAAGTGAGCTGTTATTGAAGTCTCTTTGCCTGAGACACAGCTGTTTCTCAAGCACATGTTATCAAAACAGCTACAAGCCTCAGTAATGCTATATGGGAAAGAAAGAATTATCATTGAATTACTATTCGAAACGAGAATAAAGTCTAAGTGAACACCCATCTTCAAAGAAGTTGAAGTACAGCTTGACTTGCATTTACTGCCTTTTGGATGAATTTCATAGCTCCAAACTCACTATCTTTTTCATTCTGCAATATTTTGCCTGAGGAAGAACTATTAAATATGCAAAGACCACTTTAAAATATGGTGATACTGGACTAGACAGTCTGTTCTGTGCAGATGCAGTTCCAGTATGTCTTTGCGTGTGTGCTTATGCATATGTAAAAACTTTAAGTATAGTTCTTAAAGTGCCTATAGAAATAAATTGATTTATTTGGTACCAAAGCTAAAAGTAGCTTTGGCAGTGTGCTTGTAATGTTAACTAAAACATTCCCAATGACATTTTTTGAACAACTTAGAGATAATTTAATAATTATTAAAGATACAACCCATGCTATTTAAAAGCTGTGTTAGCTAAGCTAAAAGATAAGGGAAACAATAAAAATGCCATGGAAATATACATCTGAGCACTATCTAACCTGTGTTGTTTTGAACAGTGATAATGCTTCACCTGCGTTACATCAGTTTCTTGAATTTCAGTAGCCTTTGTTTTGATCTTTCCATGAACAATTGAACCCAGCTAGCAACGGGGCAGTCATTTCAAATGTGTTGCCATGCTGTGCATGCATTTCTGAATTGTGATACTATTGCCTCCAGTAATTTTTCTAAAGCTAGACTTCCATATCTAATGTTCTTGGTTAGTAATTTAACCAATCTTCTCTATAAATGTGATCTTTTTTTTTCCACTTCATTGCTGTTTAGTGTAGCTGTGCAATTGCACGGTTTACTAAATTTTATGGCTTATGGACGATCTCTCTTCAAAGGATTTGGGAATCCCTCTACCAATTAGATAACATCTATTTTACCATTACTCTCATATAATTGTGTATGATAACATAAAACCGAGACTCCTAAAGCAATTTGATTATTCATTCAGATAAAAAGCCTTACCATAAATCCTTGTTGACAATGGAATGGAAGCAATGTGGTTTTAACAGCTGATGTGGATGTCCAACCGCTCCAGAGTTCTCTCGGATTATGCCATGAGATGCTTTTTCATATATAAGGGAGCTCCTATAGGGTACCATATGGCCTTTGATCTTTTTTTCTGGGGAAGAAAAAAACCCTACAACAACAACATTTATTGTAAAGTCGTTGACCGTGTATCTCTTAACAGGCAAAAACATTGTTGTCCTCTCCTGGAAAGCAAAGGTGTAAGGAGAGAATGGATTTTGTAGTGAGGCGTTTGTCTTTATGCTGTGGGCGTAGGCAGGATGTGCTGTAGAAGAAGTGGGGATTGGCAAAGTCCTTTAAGTTTTCATGTCCTGCAGTGAAGGAAAAGAAAGGTTGCAGCATAGCATGAGGAGTGCACTTGACCTTAAGGATGTTTGTGCTGTTAGAGAGCAAGACAAAAATGCCATTTTTGATGTAAGCATCTTATCCCGAACCTTTAAGTTTCACAGTTGGTGGGAAGGGGAGGAAGCTGCATGTGGCTGCTTAGTTAATTAGCAGAGAATGTAATTGTGACTTGTATCCTTGATTTGTTGAGCACTAATAGTGAGTGACAGTCTGAGGAATGCTCTAACAAACATAGCCTCTCAGACTTCATGGCTGGGCTTTGGCTTGTCTTTAGCATCTGTGTTACTTGTGTTGGGTGGATGCCAGTTTGTCAAAAATGTTGGTGACTCTGCTCTCTGCATCTTCTTTGCCGTATGAGAAACTGAACCGAAGATCAGGAGGCTGGCCCAGCTTTCTGGCCTCTCTTTCCTGCCCTACCTTTGCTTTTGGTGACTGGGCACATCCTCGATTATACCTGCAGTCTCTGAGCTCTGCCCTCAAAAGCGGCGTGCTTAAGGAGCACTGAAGGTAACTTGATTCCTACTTACTGCCTCCTGGAGGTGAGGTGAGACAGAAGAGAATCAATTAAGAGCAGAAAAGCACTCTTGAAAAAATAAACGGAGTAGATAAAACTCCCAAGAGAATGAAACCATTTGCAGGACATGATGAATATTTCAACATTTGCATAATTACATTAACATGTGTAAATCAAATGCATTTTTTTCCTTACTGTGAGAGAGGCTGGTTTTAAATATTCCATGAAAATTTTGCGTAATGAGTGATAGTGAAAGAATTTTTTAGAGCATGTAATTGAGCTGCATTCATGGATAGGGTAAACAGGTTAAAAGTGATTTCCATTTGTGTTTTTTGTTCCATATAAATCCTCAATTTTCTGTGCTCTCTTGAGTACTGTTAGCACTTGAAAGGTGAAACCTTTATTTTACCTGACATTAGAACTGCTTTCTCATTGAAAGCAGTTTCTAATATTAAGGAATCATTCTTTCTTCAGTAAGAATATTGCTTAATTGAATATCCTTTCTGTTAATACTAATTCATGCTTCCAGGTGACCTCCAGGTATGCTTCTAATCTTACTGTCATTATAGAAGAGTGCTTTATGACCAGGGACAAAGAGAACATTTCTAGAGGGACAATGTTTCCAGCAGAGTTACCTGAAGGTAATTTCATTTGTATTGCTTGAGACTCAGTGTCCTTGATATGTGATACTAACATTTTCTTCCAGTTTTGTTTTGTTTTGCAAGAATGTTAATTGATTTATTCATGCTTTGTGAGATAATGTGAGGCATATATCTATTCCATCCTGTACCGTTTAAAGTAAAAGCCTTCTGCTGTTTTGACAATGTTGTTGTCACCAGTAATGTAAGATTGATTGGAAATTGTAGTATGTCAGTGGATAGTGAGTACAATTTGAACATGAGGAGCCTCATGAACCTCGGAGTCATTTTTGTTGTGAATCGGGGAAAATACAGCCTTTTCTGAAAGAAGACCTGATCTACTAGAATGTTAATTGCCTTTAAAGTATCTTGTAGAGCTTCATGTACCCGTCTTAACTATTATGCAGATTTCATCAGAGAAAAAATTTTAACCTTCTTGATACAGAAAGCCTTGCGTAGTTTTTTTGAGCAAAGATTTATATCACACTGCCCATCATGCTAGGCTTCCTTGGATTATTCTGAGTTACAAGCACAGAGACCAGCCTTGGAAATTGATAGTTTCACAATTACTTACCATTTCATTTGCAAGCTACATTTTAAGTTTAAGTTAAGGAAGTGCATCAAAGGTTTATATGCTTAAATGGATCTTGGCATTGCTGAACTCTGATGTTTGGGGATAAGTACTTGTCAGCGATTAAAAAGTTAACCCTTATCAGAATTTTGCATTGATGGGCAAGCCAAATCCTTGTCAGAATATAGCATTGCTGCTCTTCTATGTAGAAGTATCTGGAAATGCCTTGCTAAGCATTAGTTGGTGTGGTGTAGTGTCTCAGTCATCCTTTGGAAATTGTGCTTACTAAGTACAATAATATCCTTGGTGAGGAGAAATAACATGCTATCAGGAAATAACTGGAGAAAAGTATATGGTATGCCATATACAAATTGTAGGGGGAGGTAAATTCTTGGCAAGAAATTTAGGAATGTTTCCATTTAAGACTGTAGAGATCCAGTTTCCTTTTTTTTTTTCCCAAAAGAGGGAAATAAACACTTGCTTCTCGAAATTGCTAAATGTTTTGTTCCATTTTGTAAAGTGAAGGCTGTCGCTGTTGACTTTAAATTGGTGAATGTAAGATCTTGCCTCTCATGAATATGGTACTTAAGTTACTGTGTACTGCACATGTTAGTCACAGTTAGATGTTCGTATCAAGGAAAACAGCAATGAGGAGATAAGGCTGTACTTAAAAATGTACAAAAATGATTGTAGACTCATTTATCTGACTGCTCTGGTACACACTGCATTAAAGTACATAATGCATCATGGTTCATGTAGGGTTTAACATTCTTAGATTAGACTTGTATCAAAGGCTTTAAAAGAATGAATAGCTATCACATGTATAAATCATAAGGATAAGCAGAATGTTAAGCAGAAGTGAATTATGCTGCACCCATTAGTGACTAGTCTGCAAAGGATTACAGCATACTTCTCCTAGAGGTTTATATAGGTACCCCTTCAGCTCACACAGATCCCGTGCTGAATCTTCAGGCTTCAAATTGTAAGCATAAATTAAGTGAATTTGGAATTGTTATATGAGTATAATGGAATAATGTGGTGTTTTCTTTTTTTGATGGTTAGCGCATAAAAATAATTGTGAAGAGTAGAGTGCTGTCTATATTGATTTCCCCCACCCTCTTTTAATCTTCTAATTTTGTACTGGGTAAAAAAGATCTGATGAACTTGTCTGGTGTATGCTTGGAACATAACTAATTAAGACACTTCTCTGGTAGAGTTTGGAAATAAGAGAAAACACATTAAAGCTACTGTTTTTCCAAGACACGTTGAGAGCAATGAAATAGTTATAGTAATGTATAGTAATGTCTTTTTATCTCCTTCGCACTGGATTAGGAAATTAAGGCCTTTGCTTTTGCTTGGTGACCTTTCAGTTGTGCTTCATGTTTTGATCATCAAGTTTAATCTAGATCCAGATTTTGGTCTTGATTTTTATGTTACTGTACTGCTGTACAGAGCCACTCCTTAAATCTTTTTAAAGAATGAATTTATTGCAAGGACACAGTGCTTTATTTCTTGATGGTATTCCTTACCATTGCAAGGTGGTCCCTACCACTAAGAATAAGTGGAAAAAAAAAAGAAAAAAGCTTGCTATGAAGTCTGCAAAACAGTCTGCAGATCAGTTCTCAGAAGCAGGTTCTCTAGCAACACGCTAGCTGTTGAACTTCTTTTCAGAAAGAACAACAAAAATCAATTTTCTGTGAAGGATCACTGGGCTATTGGATTCTGAGGTTTTTTTTTTCACTTTGGAATTTACTTAGTTTCATTTTCCCTCTTACTGGTATGAAATAGCCCAAACTAGGATTATTTACAAATGGAGCTGCAAAGACCTTGTATTTTGCCAAGCTTTAGAAAGAGATAGTTATGTTGACTGTGCTCTCCTTAACCTCTGTTTTCATCCATGGTGAGAGTATTCTTTGGGTTTCTGGCAAGCAGCACACCTTATGGAAGGGAATTTATTTAACATTTTCTTAAAAGTCTGAGCCTCTGGCTAAGTATAAATATGTACCCTCTGTACTTTATCTTACCTGGGGCAATCTCTGTCTGAAAATTACCAGAAAACATCTTACTACTTACTGAATCTGTTTTTGATGATAATAGAAAGTGAATTACATTGAAACCAACGAACAAACTTTAAACTGTCAAGTTAAATTAAAATTTACTCAAGAGGAGTGTTATTTTTCCTGCGTTCTATTTCTGCCTCTGATTTTTAGGTCTGAGCATTAGCATGATAGGAGGTTGTAGGTCATAGAAGGACTTAAACATTTCCTTTCATACCATCCTTTTCTTCTGTTTCAGTTAAATGAGCAAAAGGAGGCCTGGTGAAGTCTCTAATTCTCTCTCTGTAATCGTGTTCTGTATTTGAATTATTGCAAACTTGGCTAAGAGGTGTCTGTGACTGCACTGATATTTTGATAATATGGAGGTGCTTACAATCTGATTAACGCATACTGCATTTTTCTTCTCTCCTGCTGGGAATAAAAGTCTGGGGCTAATAAAATGTTTCCTGACCTTGAATAGGAGGTTATAGTGTTTTCTTTCTTGATTTTTTTTAAAGTGCTGATTTTTGTTGCAATAAAATTTGAGAGGCATAGTAAGTGATAAAAATTGTGAGAAATTATGCATGATAAATGTGACCCTAGTTTCTTTAGAATTTGGCTATTTTTTGCAGTCTGTGCAGAAGTAAGATTTATTTATTATTTTTCTTTCCACACTGTAGCTAAGAAAATCAAAAGCTTGTTTTTGGTTCAAAGAAAGCTTCTGTTCAAAGATTGTACTTAAAATAGTGAGTTAAGCAATACTTGGGATAATTGTTTTTTGTCTTTACAGAAATTGGGAATTCTACCCTGCATCTCCTTAACAGAGGTAGCAAATAAAAAAGGAAATTAAACATGTCTGGCTTTAAAACTTTGCTAAAGTGTATTGGCTTTTATATAAAAATGTCTGAAAACTGCTTTTCTTTTTATCTTTTTTCCTTTTCTCTCTTTTTTTTTTTTGCTTTGTTCCCCCACTATCATTTCTCAAATACTTACTTTTTCCTGTATTGGAGCTTCCAGCTCTTCCAGGCTGTTTTGAGTTAAACTGCTTTCAGTCAGAGCTTGTATTGACAACATAATGGCAGTCTGTGCACAACTGAGGTGGAATTAGGAAGTGTTAATTTACTTACAGATAGAGAAGAATTGCCAAGGTGGAAGCATTTGGGTTAGTAGATGCTTAGCTTTTCATAACAATTGAAGGGAAGGAAGAATCTTAGTATGTTTTCTCCTGATTCTGCAGTTCAGATTCCTTAATGATGAAGGTTGTCTTGGTATAGCTGAGGTCCCCTCCTAAAGTTGCGGTCTTCTCAGGCGCAGGCGGTAGTGGATGGGATGCAGATGCAAGTTGTCTGGGGAGCTGTTTGCTAATGTCATTTTTTTGCCCATCACTGACATCCACCTCTTTGAAGAACTGCCTCCACATTTTTTCAGGAGTACCTTTTGGGCTCCATTCATATCTGATCAAGTAAAGATAGGAGCAAAACTTGCCGTTGCAATACTAGACATTCTTTTGCCTGTACTTTCAGCTGGCACACCATGTCTGTCAGGAAACTGTCCTTAAAATGGTACTTGCACTGAGCACTCGTCACCTTCTAGCACAGCGTAACCTGGGTCTTCTCCAGCAGTCCTTGTACTCCGATGTGGAAGGAGAGGGGGATCTTCCATGTCTTGTGGAACAGTAAGTCCTTCCCAGCCCTAAAAAAAGGATTCGTGCTGGAGTCACCATTTAAAGACAGCAACAAAGATAACAGCTATCACAGCCCTGTGGCGATGCTAGAAGTGGGTGGCAGAGATCACTGACGGGTGGTACTGAAAGGTATCTGTTTTTTTCCTGATGTGTAGGAGTGGGTGGCTTGTGGCCACCTCAGGTGATGTTTGTTTTCTGTGGGTTAAGGAGGTCAGGGTGAGAGGAGCAGCTCCGGAAGGAACCCGTTGTTCCCAGAGTAGTCTGGTATTTAAGGTTAAGGAGAACACATCTACACCGGAGATGATAGCTGAGCAGGAACTATGGTTTTTGTTCCTATATTGTTTTAGAGTTGGTGGAGGAAGAGAGGAGATCCACTAGTAAAAGCTTTTTTCCTCCTAGGGAGGATGTTTTTCCCATCTGAACCTGTGAATACAGCAGGAGTTGGCTGTCAGTTTCTGCTTAAAAATAATTGTAACTAGCTTGGTTCCTCCTTCTGAGGTGGGTGGGGGATGCGGTCCTGGTTACAGCAGTATCCTGCTTATGTCTAAATAAACAGCTGAGTTTCTGATGGGGAGGGCAACATTTACTGAGGTGTTCGGAAAGACTGTGCTAAATGTCATCAGCCGCTTGCGCCAGGAAAGTGGAGAGATTATAGAATTTGCTATGGGTAGTACTTGCAGTTCTGGCTGGATTTGCTGGGCTATTCGAAGGCTATTTTGGGACACATTTTTAGGGCTTTGAAGTGGTGTCATTAACTCGCATGGATAAATATTGCCCATGTAAAGGTTGGGAGGGTCAATCACATGACAGGAGTATGTAAATGAATCTGTTATTTTAGTCAATCACATCATGCCTGGCCCACTCCTGTATTTAATGAGAAACCTTTGGTGGTGGTCTTGCAGCCTGTTCCGGTAAGAACCCAACTTTCCCCTGCTTTTTCATGGTCTGACACAGTTGATCCAATTGTTAGCTTACTATTATAATAATGCTTCCTCCCTCCCCCATGTTGATTCATATGCTTAATATGATTACAAGTTTGTTTTGAGTCACATCATTTTTCAAATCATCTTTCTGTGATTTATGGCTCTTGAAGTTCTAACATGTTGTGTATTGGAAAATATTTTAAGAACTTGGTACTCTTTCAAAGTAGCCATGCTTATTTTTGTTTTGTGCTTTTCAAGTTTGCCCATCACCTAACTTTCTACTGTGTCTTTGAAATAAACAATGAAAATACAGTATTGCTTTAAAATTCCTCTGAAGTGGTTAAGTGAGTTAAAACATTGTGTTGAGATTGTTTTTCTCATACATACAAATAGTAAAAGTAGAATTTTTTTCTTTGCAGTCTTCACAGAACAGTATCAAAGAATTTGATGTGTTAAAAAGGCAAACATGCAGAAGAACAAAAATATAAAAGAAGGCTTTGATATGAAAGAAAACTTCATGTTCTTAGACAGCACTCTGAGCCTTATCTTGTAGGGATTTACACCTGATAGAAAACCCTGGTGCATTTGGAAGGACAGAAGTATGTTGTTGTCTTTGGCATCGCTAATAAGCCTGGTAACAGCATGACTGTTTTTGTGGGATAATGCCTGTAGGCTTTAGGCAAAGCAGTGCGGAGGATGTGAGAAAAACAGGTCCTGGGAGACACCAAAGAAAGCTGGAGTCTGTCAGATAGGCTTCAGCATCCCAGGGCAACTGATCCGCAGTGAAACCCAGCTGAAATTATGGTCCTTTATAACTCGGGTAACAAGAATTTAGGATCCAGTGTTGCTGCTTATTTCTTCTCTGAAGTGGTCCGTTGACATTTATGTTGTTTCTTTTGTGTGCAGATGTGACTCTCTGGGGCTATGGGAAAAGATGGTAGTAAGATATAAATACATACTGTTTACTGTATCTTTGGTTCTGACATCTTACAGAATTCTTATTTAACCCTTATGAACTTTTTTAATGAGGATTTGTCATGTGAAAGATGTATTTAATTTCAGAAATTCGGCTGTGTGATAGCATTAGCCTTATTAATGTTTGTGCAGTTGTAATGTATCATGATTTTAACAATAATGGGACTTGCACAGCTCCGGGCTGCAGATTTTAATCTTGCAGTACTGCTCAGAAATAAAGCTACATAAAGTGATTAGCAAAATTATTTATATATTCACTAACCATCGGACTGGAGCCAAGGTTCCAGTCTGCTGGGTGATTACCCTGCTCCCCGGGCGTGCGGCTGAGCAGTCCTACGAGCTCTCTTCCCTCTTTTTCCTATGTTCCTCTGACTTTGCACATGTAGTAAGTTCTGGCAGAGCTTTCAACAGGAAAGGCTCGGTGCCCCTGTGACCCCCGGAAAGCCTTTGAAGCTGGCGGTAGGAGTGCTTTGCTGGTGGGTGAGAGATTGTGTTTCTGACCGGGGGCAGGAGGGCGTTGTGGCCTGGCCCTCAGCTGGGAGGTGAGCGCGGAAGGGGGGGGGGGGGCGTTGTGCCGCCATCTCCCTCACTTGCCCAGCGGTGGCCCGGCCTTTTTGACAGGTGCTCCTCGGGAGGATCGATTTCTCATGAACTGAGGGAGTGAAGCATGAGATTCAATTTAGCCCACAATCTACATTTATCAGAAGTGTGAAGAGGAATCACGTTTGCATTGACCTAGAATAAAACTGGGGGGGGGAGGGAGGAGATCTGTTTTCCATTTTGTTTCCAGTCTAGGATGTCTCTGCCCTTAAACCTGAGGTATGATAGTGCATCCATCCCACCATTTCGGTGAACTTGAGCTCCTTTGGAGTAGTAATAGGCTCTTCCAGTTGTTGCTAGCAGTGGTACGCTTCTCTCAATCTTCTGTTGCCTGGAAGCGTGTTGCACAGAATGGAGACAAAAAACAAGTCAGATAATCATTCTGAAGTAAAATGCTTTACATTAGCTCCACCCTTGCTTACGCTAACACAGATCATTTATTGAGAAAGCCCTCTTCTCTGTTCAGAGTTATACAGGAGTCCACTCCCACCCTCTATTTCACGTGTTCCCATATGTTTGCATGGGGTGGTTCCCCCCTGCTTCTTCCTCTTGAGCGCTGAGCTAAGTCAAGGTGATGCTCTAATGATGTTCCTCTTCAGGGAATCATGGTAAGGTAGCACAATGGCGCCAGTAGGCTTGACAGCTAGCGCTTAAATACATCCTTTCATACTAAAATGGCAATAATATGAGAGAAATATTAATAATTAAAGTCTGTCTGAAACAGTGTTTTGAAATTGATTTGAACCCACCTTCAGTAAGAACAACAGTGCTCAGAAACTATGGTTTGATACATGGCTTTGAACTAGTAGCTATATGAAATTTAAAAATAGCTGTGCTATTATTTCCTTAAAAGTAAAACAAAAATCTCATCCTAACCTACATAGAGAGAAGGCGGCAGATGCTTCTGTAGCAACGTAAGTCAAATGAAGGAGAGTATAAGGCTGGTTATGCTTTCACAGTGACACCAGTTCAGACCTGCATAAAAATGGCAGTTTTGAGGAACAGCCAGAAACTCGGATATTTGAGCTGGAAAAGGTCACCTTCTACATTTCAGAGCGTAGGGATTCTGAGTACTTGTAAACATGGGGTCACTTGTTGGCTGGTAACAGAGGATCCAGTTGTTTTTGAGCCCTATTGCTGTAAATTAAATTTATTTTGAGGGGTGGCAGGATTGGATTTGCACTTGTGTTAGAGAGGGAAACTTCTGGCTCAGCATTTGCTTTTTAATGCCAAAATCTAGCCCACAGGGGGAAAAACTTCTGTCATTCGGCATGTCCCCAGAATCTATTTTCTGGAAGAAGGTAATATACAGATGCATGAGAACTGTTCTTGGAGTACCATCTGCAAAAGGTTGTACGTCAAAAAAATGTTATGGTTATCTAGCATATAAAGAAAAGGGAGACAAATAACACTGTTGCCTGCATGCTCTGCTAGAAAATACTAAACTGAACACACACTTCTAAAGCCAAGAAGGACACTGAGTAAAATCAGAGTAAAAGTACATTTGTGTAAGGCAGAAAGGAATGTTAGGACATTGTATGATCTGAAGTATATTAGACACAACTTTCACTCAATTGTCCCTTATGTAAGACATTAAAATATCAGACAAAAATCCCCCCACCTCTGCTTAGGTACTTTTTTAATTTTTAAATCAGGACTTGCAATCTGTGCATCTGTGACTCCTAGAAAGCTGAAGGCATATTCACTGCCTCACATAATGCATAATTTCTGTAGTTATGATCATTCCCACCCACCTTCCTTTCATCTTTCTTCCTATATACTGTAAAAGAGGTGAGCTGGATTCTGAAATGTTTTTCCATTAAATTCTAGTCTCAGGGGTGTGGATGACTCCATGCTGTGTCCACGCTAAGGTCTACTGGTAGTTAAGGAGGTGCATTGTTAGGACGTGAAGTGGACTTAGGAGGTGGGTTGTGCCTATAAGTGCTCTCCCCGCCACCCTATCCTCCTGAGAAAGGTCAGATTTTGTCCCAGAGAGAAGGACCATCTTGTGCCATGGGAAAATCTGAAGAGCCAAACTGTCTTTTCTCCATGTTTCATGGAGTGCTTCTCATTACTCACTTCATCAGCTTTCTCAGGGGAGAGGGAGAGCAGGGTATTTAGATTGCCTTATAAGTACAGAAAGTTTCTCTAGTTAGTGTTATAGTCGTAGTATCTATAGCACAAGTAATTATTTAAGTTAAAAATAATAATTGAAGCCAAACGAAGTAGAATCAGAAGGCAAGACTTCATGATCTGACTTTAAAGGGAAAATTAGTACATCAGGCAACAGACCAATCACACGCTGCATCAGGTTATTACAAGCACTAATTATGTTTGCAGCTTACTAAAACATAAACCCAACCATAACTTTTTTTTCAGAAAAGTGTCAATCTCAAAGCAGTGCTTGTGTGCAGCAGCGTGGTTGTCTCTGCAGATGTAGTGTTTTGGTGTCCTAGGAGTTTCTGACTTAAGACTATTTCCAAACTTCTGCAGTCATACAAGCTGCAATAATGTTACCAAATCCTGAGATCCCGAGAATGAAAAATTAATTATATTTTCATTTACTTCCTAATTTCTTTTTCTGCTGTTGATATACAGTCATGGAGTGGGAAGCTTAGTGACCTTCATCAGCACTGCTCTGAAAGCTGCTTCCAGAGTTGTGTATACGACCTCCTGCCTTAGTCCCCGTGAGCTTTTGCTGCTGGATAGCAGAGAGGTGACAGCTTGCCTGGGGACACGTGGCAGGTGCATGCAGGGATTGTGGGCTCTGCAGAATGTGTCCTGGCTGTGTCAGGGCATGTGGATGTCTGGTGGGTGAGGCTGGTGTTGTGGTTTAGGCTCGGCAGGCAGCTCAGCACCACACAGCCACTCACTTGCTCTGCCCAGGTGGGATGAGGGAGAGAATTGAGAAGATAAAAGTGTGACAATTTGTGGGTTGAGGTAAGGAGAGTTTGGTGGGTAAAGAAGAAGCTGTGCAAAGCAAACCAAGAAATCCATTTGCTACTTCCCATTAGCAGGCAGGTGCTCAGCCACTTCCAGGAAAGCAGGGCTCGTCATGTGGAGTGGTTTCTTGGGAAGACAAACACCATCATTCCTGATGTCCCCCCTTCCTCCTTCTTTACCCCAGCTTTATTGCTGAGCATGACACCACATGGTATGGGACATTCCTTTGGCCAGCCTGGGCGAGCTGCCCTGGCTGTGTCGCGTCCCGCAAGGTGCTCCCGGTGCACCCCAGCCTCCTCACAGGCAGGGCAGCGTGAGGAGCAGGAATGGCCTTGACGCTGTGCAACCACTGCTCAGCAACAACTGAAACATCGGTGTGTTATCACTACTGTTCTCATCAAAAATCCAAAACAGCATCACATGAGCCTCTATGAAGAAAATTAACTCTGTCCCAGCCAAAACCACAGCAGCTGGTCAGAAAACCTCTCGTCAGCTTCCCCAGCTAGGGTCCTTTCTTGGAAAAAAGGATAAGAGGAGCCTTAGAAGGGCTGGGGAAGTAAACGTGTGTTGAGCTACACAAATGGGTGGAGGAAATCAAAGGCAGGTGCTATCAGCTGGGCTGATTCCTCGTTCATTTTCATTTCATTGCGTTTTAGGGTTGGTACATCTTTTCAGAAGATGAAGAGGATCTCTTAGTGATGAAATTCAGCATTGCTGCATAAAGACACTGCAGTTGTTTTTTTTTTGCTTGTTTTCGTGAGTGAGCTACATTTCTCGGTGGTTGCTGACTAGGCTTCACTTTTAGTCACACAGGAATAAGGACACATCAAATACTATGCAATAGAAAAGGGAAAATAAAATAGAATTAATGTTAAAGACATGATGTATACAAAGGAAGGAGCTTCCTATACTGTTTTACCATATAATTCTGTGTAGAGCTTCTTACTACAAGATAAGTTTTTAGTTCTTGACAGTGCAGGATGTCAAAAACAGTAAGCCAATATTGCCTCTCTTCTGTCTTTTCTGAAACAAGAGTCTGTTAAAATCACTTGTAATTTTAGGCAAGAGCTAGAATATCTATTTTAGCAGGGCTTTCAGCCAGAAGCTGCCATGGAGCAGAATCGGTGCTTGATGTTTCGTGGAAAAAAAAAAAGGAAAAGAGGAATATTGAGAGAATACAGATCTTTCAAAACGTGTAAGATAGCATTTGCAACTGTCATATATTCCAGCATATTACCCTTCCAAATGTCTAAAATCATTTACATCTAAGTGATAGAAATGTTAGTTTCCATACAATGAGCAATATCAAAAATGACTGGAAACATTTGCTGTCAGAAAGACATGGTAAATCTTTTTTGGCTGAGTTATTGACTAAATGTTGTTGCAGAACAACACTCATTGCTACAAAGCATCATTAGATTTTACTAATAATGCTTAGAAAATAAGGTTAATTGTGGATAAACATGTCTGCTGTAAGGTGCTGAGATTCCAGAAAATCTTTGACGTTGCATTGTCTCTATCAAAACACAAGTTAGTCCACTTGTACATACTCATATGATTTGCAGATGAGTAAACACTCTGCATTGCTATCTTGCCAGATACTCATTTTCTGTTGAACTGGCAGAAATGCTTTGTAACACTTGTTGAAAAAAGGCATCTTTAAAGGATTTTTCCACTTCTCCTTTTTATCTTCTGTCTCTTTCTCCTGGGTTGGTACTTTTAAATGATGATCTAGACTCTTTGTTGATAGTGATAAATTCAGAACTTTCCTAGTGAATCCTGTTACCCTGAGTTCAACCACTGGCAAAATACTGTTCTACAATACCTAAGTGGTTGGATGCATCCTGTTTCATGTAATCTCATCAGGATTGATTTTTGACTAAGCAGATGGCTTAGTTTTCTCAAAGAGTCCATAAGGAAATTCCCTGCCAGAAATGTTTTGTCTCATGACATTTGACTGTGCTGTTAACTGTGCTGATCCAAGAGGTTTGTAAGAATATATTCAGCTTTTTTGTGGTGTTCATCAGGAAGGTTTCATTGCATGTCCTCAGACTCATAAATGGAAAACGTGATTCTGTTGCCAGATACGTTTCAGAGCAATGCTTGTTGTCCAAGAACACTCTGGTTCTACAAATATTGTTGCACAGGCTGGTCAGGCAGTCTCTTTGAAAGCTTAGTTCTTTGTTTTTAGGATGTAGAGTATCTAGTACAGCTAGAAGAAATTGAAGAAAAATCATGTAATGAGCCAACCTGGATTAACTTTTTTTTTAAACACAGTGAAGTAATCTAAACAGAATTGGTGCAGGGGCTTGGACAAGATGACCTCCTAAGGTCATCTTTTCCAGCCTAGAAGAGATTCATGAGGAAGCCTTCATGATCCGATGAATATCTTTAGGAAAAAATACCACATTTGTAAGAAAAACCCAACCCCTCAAAATTTAGTTACCCAAAGGGAGGTATTGGTAGTGGAGGAACTAGATCTAATTGATTTTGCTTACCCATGTCCCCCCAGATTTGCTTGTGGAACAAGGAGATCACACTTTCATTTTACTGATGGATTGGAAAATATGTTCTTCTGTTTCTTCAACTTCCTGTGGGTTCATCAGTTTTGGATAAATTATAAATTAGTAACTGAATTGAGCTATTTGCATGAGCCAAGCTTAAAATTATACATATTTTTTGCTATATTCAAAGAAAACGCTGTAGCTGTCAAAGCTGGTTT
Source organism: Anser brachyrhynchus (assembly GCF_964034855.1). Lineage (NCBI taxonomy): Eukaryota > Metazoa > Chordata > Aves > Anseriformes > Anatidae > Anser > Anser brachyrhynchus. Next base: position 53,105,062 of record NC_137694.1, on the reverse strand, counting down.
CTCTCTTTAATGAACTATATGTGCTTAGCCCGACAAAGATACTGTGTTTTTTCTAAGAGCTTGCTATAAAATTTTCTCTCTTGCATCACCATGCAGGGGATGTTGTTCTGTAGACAGTACACTTTTGCATGCATAAAAATTCTTGTGTCTTGGTCTTTTCTCTTTGCCAGGCAGACCAGGTATATTATGTAGATAGAATAAGAGTATGAAGAATATATACAAGGATAAAAGAGGGCGAAGAAGACTTTTCTAAAGGAAAAGGAGCTGAAAATGGCAGGAATTTTGTTCTAAAAAAAAAATCTAGCACCTACTGTAGTCTAGCTTTTAAGCTAACTGGCTTGGGTTGTATTGCTGGATTTTATTATTATCAATTCTTTTTCCTCTGTTTGTGTTAACTCTTTGCTTTTGAACTGAGTGCTTGCTGGGAAGGAAGGAAAGCTTTACGTGGGTACCATGAGTGAAGTTGTGCCTCAGCAGCACAACCACTTCACTTTTCAGCTGACTGTGAGCTAAGTGTTGAGAAACAAAGCTGGGAAAAGTCCTTGGGCAACATTTGTTCAGCAGAACATCACCTTTCAAAACTGATAGATATATACATAGTTCAAACCACATACTGTGGCTCAACCATCCTTTCCTCATCATGGTGCAAGGCTGTGCTGAAAACTGCTGTGGTGAGGTTCAGGCATGGGAGCACGCGTGCACGGTGAGATGTGGTTCCCCAGCAGCTGTCTCATAGAATCATAGAATATCCTGAGTTGGAAGGGACCCATAAGGGTCATCGAGTCCAACTCCTGGCACCACACAGGTCCACCCAAAAACTCAGACCCCATGACTAAGTGAACAGTCCAAATGCTTCTTAGACTCTGACAGGCTTGGTGCCATGACTGCGTCCCTTGGGAGCCTGTTCCGGTGTGCAACAGCCCTCTCAAGTGAAGAACCTCTTCCTGATGACCAGCCTGAACCTCCCCTGTCGCAGCTTGACGCCATTCTCTCAGGTCCTATCACTGGTCACTAAAGAGAATAGATTGGCGCCTGCCCCTCTACTCCCCCTCGTGAACAAGCTGTAGGCCATGATGAGGTCTCCCTCCCCTCAGCCTCCTCTTTTCCAGGCTGAGCAGGCCAAGTGACCTCAGCCACTCCTCATACGTCTTCCCCTCTAGGCCCTTCAACATCTTAGTAGCTTTCCTCTGGACACTCTCCGACAGTTTAATGTCCTTTTCGTACTGTGGTGCCCAGAGCTGCACACAGTACTGGAGGTGAGGCCGCACCAGTGCAGAGCAGAGCGGCGCAATCACTTCCCTCGACTGACTAGCGATGCCGTGCTTGATGCACCGCAGGGTACGGTTGGCTCATCCTTGTTCCGTGTGCTCCACGGGGAGGTGGTGCTGACAGCATCCGTGCTGTGCTGGTTTCTTGTCTGGACTGGGAGGTGGGCCTTGAAAAGCAGTGGTGTGTGCTTAGAAATGTAATTATGATATAATCACTGCTTTCTGTCTTAATGTGAGTAGAAAACATGGAGCAGTATCGTAAAGCCCCATATCATTTCCTTTTTTAGTCAGACTGTAGCTGTGTATACTCTTTGGCTATTGTATTGTATTGAAAAAAACAAACAAACAAGCCCAACACCAAACCTCTGCATGGTCATTGTGTGAGTGTCTTCAGTTTACAGCCTGTTGAGAAGAGTGCGTAGGAAAGAGGGTTTGGGTGCTCATACTCCTCCCAGCTATGCACGTATACTGTGGGCTGTTTCTGCAGCATGTTTTGCTTTCTTGCCTTGTTTAATGATTCCTTCAGTGTTGATAGTCATAAATACTCTTTACTGTTCAAGGCTTAACTGTGGATGAAACGTCTTAAGGAAAGGGCCGACCACGTCAGCCAGCACTGCTTTAGCAAGATCTTACGTGGTGTTTTTGTCTCAGACAATCTGTCCTTTCTGTTTCCTCTTAATGCAATTAGGAACGGAGTTCTGTTTTGTTTTATCTGCATTTGAAATATATTTGCGCTACTTTTTTATTTTTTTTACTTGTGGAGAAAAATAAACTGCATTTCTAGGGACAGATTGGACCACAGGCTTAGAAGTAATGCAATTTAGGCTCTAAAGCAGATAACTGACTCAATGCATTAGTAATAGCAGTATTTTTCCAGTATAGAGCTTCACAACAAAATGGGAATCCTTGCGACCAGAATTACATGTATGTTTTTTTACAAGTGAAATTGAGCAGATGCTATTCTCTCGAGAGAAACGGATTAGACAGAAAGATAGGTATGTATTACTGGCCTTTGCAGGTGTCTGTGGGATATGAAGTTAAATTCATTGGCCTCCATTCTTGCTTTAGGGGTTAGTAGTGGCAGCAGGCACAGCTTTGTGACTGTGGGATTTCTCTCTAGCCCCACCATTAGTTTCTTTGTGTATGTGGTGGTGAAGGGGTTGGGGGATATCGTTGCGGCTGAAGGTCAACCGAGAAAGACGCAATCTGCTGGAAATGTTAGCTTATTCGAGAAGTATTTATTCCCATAATAACTGAAATATTGGCACCAGATGCAGGGTAGTGGTTTTGAGATGATTTGTATTGATCGTCTTTGCTGGTCCCCTATTGTACTGCCTAATCAGTACTGCTGAGCTCCTTTGTCTTAAGCTGATGATAATATATAAGGACTGTCAGTAATGTTCATCATCATTATTTTGACTTTGTATGTTAGCACACACATGTATCATAATTACCCTCTTCTTTATGGCTATTTGCTGCTGTATGTGCAAGGGAAACAACAAAAAAAAACCCTCTAGTTCTCAATTTGCTCTCAAAGTCTGAACAATAGTCTTGATGTAGTAATATACAATCACTAGAAAGGGCTATAGGCAGCAGTTGTAGAAACATAACACTTTTTTCCTTTGCTGTAATGTCTGACCTTTTCATCTCTTTGATGCCATAAGCTGTGGACTGAGTAACCTTTGAGTAATAGAAACAAGAAATGCTGTGCATCATCCAATGACATACTTCTGGCTACTTCAAAGAAGGTTAGATAAGATCTGTTGTAGGAAATCTTTTGCGTAGTCTATGAGAGTGAAGGTTGTAGCCAAGGATACTGTAACTTCCTCTTGCAGCGAAGGAGAGAACTGAAACGGGCTGCTTTATCTCGAAAAGCTTAGTGAAACCTTGAACACATTTGAAACAATATTGACAGTGTGAGAGCTCGTCTTAAGTGAAATGCTGACATTGGAAATTGTAGTAAGAACTTACCTAGTGTTGATATGATTTGTAGCTAGTTTTAGATGATTGGGAAGCTGCTGTTCAGTTCAGTTGTTTACAATACTGTGATGTTCAAAATTCTCCTCAAGCAAATGCGGGGAACAGTATTTTTGTCTGCTGTCTGAAAAGGGGAATATTACTTTTCAGTATGTGCTACTGTTATTTCGCCCTGAGGTTTCATTATCTGCTGTAATAGTAATATGAACGGATGGCAAATCTGGCTTCATTCCAGCCTCATCTGTAAAGGGGGAACAATGTTTTTACAGTTCAGAGGTGGTGCAAAACTAGCAAAATAAGTTGCAAGATGCAGTCTGCGAGCCTTCTTTAACCATACGTGGTTAAATGAAATTACTTCCTCTCTTGAAAGCTTAAAAACCATAACATTTTCTGATTTAACCTCACAGAACAGAAGCGTGTAGGCATTGTGCAGAAACATTTGGGATGTAACAAATTATTTAAAAATATGTACACTTTCTATTTAGGATTTCTGAGGTGCTTGTAGCTGGTTACAGTTGATGTGCGGAGGTGCCGCATGGGCAGCAGCTGGCTTTGATGTGAGGCTGTGTTTTCTGCGTTTGCTTGTGGCCTTTTCCTGATGCCCCTGACATGGGAAGAAGTGACACCCATGTTAACTAAGAGCTCCAAGGCTGTGTGCGGCGTGACAATCACTCTGCAATGAAGCGTTACTCCTCTGGTATTGTGTCAGCCACGCGCTGGTCAGTATTACCGGCTGCTACAAAGTCATGGCGCTGTTCACCTTGAGTTCCTTCGCTCTCAGCGACCCGTGCAGAAGTGCATTTTCAGCCCTGTCGTGGGGTGAATGACGCGCTGCCAGACTTCCCTGAGGTCTGCGGTTACCTCCTTTCGGAGGCTCGCTGAAGCACGGAGGAGATGCCAAGCTCCCAGCGTGCTTAATGCTGGCCAATGCAATTGATGATTTTTCAGTATTTTCCATGGCAATAGCTAAATGTAACAGGTACTTTCTTTCTCTTCTAAGACAAAGTGTAGTGATTTGTAACGTGTAGCACTGAGACGAAGTTATGGATGTTATACATCCTGTAGGAGAGCTGTTTGACAGTTGGCCCGGCCTGAATCAGCATTTTCCTTTAATCTCTCAAAGTGTGCTAAAGGGCTCCTGCTCCCTCCGTCCCCCTCCCATTCCCAGTGACTAAATGTCTTGTCAGAGATCAGTCTTTGCATCTATTAGGGAGAAAAATAACCAGTGTGGGAAGGAAGCGAGTTTCCTATGGCTGTGCTAAGTTATGCCCTTAGGATAGGAAGAGACTAGAATAGCTTTTAGATGAGAAAGGTATCCTTGAGCATGTAGAGGAAAAGAAAAAAATGACTCAGAAAAATTCAATCATGCAGCTTAGAATTTTTGTAATAAATATTTCCAGAGGTAAAGCAGACAGGGTAGAATGTGTTTTTGCAAAGCTCCTCGTGGGAGAAGTGAGGATGGACTGCTATTTTTACTCTGGCAGTTTAGGACAGCAAGTGCAAATCTTTAGCTTTGGCATTTCTCATCTTGAAAATCTGTTCTTAGTTTAAGGCTGAATAACAAACTCGCATGAACATGCTTAAGCATTGGTTGTATATAGCAACTATTTGTAAAAATTCGTACAGTAACAAAGCTTCTAAAGTAACACATTTCAGAATTTTAGTAGCATGAAAACTCCTGTTACCTCAGAACAATATTTTCTCATCCTTGTTCATTTTGAATAAAAATGCTTCTTATTCTTTGCAGTTCATTTCTGAAGTGGAAGCTGTCAGTAGCTGTACTGCAATCTACGTATCTGGAATGTGAGATCAGAGTTTTCAACCAAGTTTATCAGGAAACATGAATTGTAAAGATGATGTGTTAATTCTTTATGATTTGGCTGTTCATAAAATTCCATGTCAAATTGTGTTCTGAAGTTCCTTTAGAGTCCAATGTAGACTATTTAAGTTTATGCAGAAGCTAACCACATTATAAAGTACTTTTAATCACTTAGCACATCTGGCTTCTGGTTGTTAACATAAATGTTATTCTAAAATCCCAAGCTAGTTCACTGGGAAGAATAGATCAAAATAGAATTAATGCTGTATTTAAAGCATCTTTCTACTGACATTGGAGAGAATGGTTGCAGTGGTTGCAAGTTGGTGAGTTATGTTAGCACTGCTTGGTTAGCAAGTTCTTCATCTGTTTCAGCTGGTCAGGGCACTTGCAACTGCTCAATGAATTTGACTTCAGTATTTTGATTCAGTACAGAATGGAATGAAAAGTATTCAATTAAAATACATATACAGAGAAAGGAATTCAAAAGAGCTAATAGCAACCAATCTCTGAGAGGATTTCTGTAAACAGAAAAGAAAGAAAAGACTTAAACATGGGTTTCTTGGGTATCTGTGAGATTGTTTAGACAAGTTTTTGTCTAACATCTTGAAAAATATCTTTTGGCACTTTCTAGTTCACCAAGTTTGCACCCTTATGACACTACACATGATACAAACAGAACAAAGTTTTCAGAAGTATAAAATCCTTCATCAAAAAGTTTTTAGTGAAAAAGCTTTTTATTTTTCCACTCCATTTTTTTGGTGTAGCAAAGTTCTCTCTGCACCACTGAAACCCTTTCCTCATTAAAATTTGCTCAAGAATCTCAGTTTGCCTTGAGCATTTCCTTTCTGAGCTTCTACAGATGGAAAAACAAGCAAATACAGCCCCTTACTGCAGGTGACTTCCAGCCAGGGTGCTGGGAGGGTGGCTGGCTGCTGGAGAGCTTTCCTCTTGGGCAGCGATTCCTTGCAGAACTTCTCTCCTGAGGTGCACGTGGTGCTTGCTGGGCTTGGCTCAAGGAATGTGCCAGTTTCTCATTTCTGTGTCACGTACACGTGTAACCTTGACGTGAGCTCTGTGACAGCAAGAACTATAAGAGGTATATTTTGTGCTAATCAGGAGGGTGTAGAGACACTTGAGGTGAATGGGTCACTTGCCAACCCAAAGCATTCTACAATTCTGTGACTGTATAAGGACTGCTGTAAGTGGTAACGATGGACTAGATTGCTACCTTTTACTGTGTTCTTTGCTGATCGTGCCAGGTAAGGGGACATCCAAGTGTTAAGCAGAATTGTCAGCATCAGCAGTGGTGCAGAAGGCTTTTCGACCATTTTGCTGTCTGCAACGGTCTACCACATAATTCATATCACAGTCTTTGGGCACCATATGTACATTGGAAAAAATACATAAATAACGTAAGGTTTCTGTGTAGCACTCTAAAAAATGAAATTCTAAAATGAGTTCCAATTTTTAATTAAGTAAATGTGCTTAGATTCATGCTGTGATTTTATTATTTCTTTATTTCTCATGGCAGTGAATAAGTAGTTGCTGTCAGGTTTTCTTCTCACTCTGTGGTTTGAATGGGATGGAGAAATGTGTGGCTAACAGCTACAGTGACTTGCTGAGTACCTTCAGAATGCTTTAGTGATGGATTTTACTTTTTTACTTGATGGTAACTTCTAGACTGTAACTGACTTACGATGCCCAATTCTTCTGTGACACACAAACATTGTGATTCAATACAAACCAGACAGCAAGTTTTCCAAAAGAGGAAGAAACAGAGTTGTGTAAGGTCTGCAGAGTCCAGAGCAGCTGAATTTTACAGTTTGAATTATTCTGTTCTCAGTTGCAGTGAAATGATCTCTGCCATTCATGGCTGGTTTTTTTCTTGCTGGAGGTGGACTAGGATCACGTTTACTGCAACAGTGTGTGGTACATGGCTGGTCTAGTGGGATTCGTCTGCTTTGCATGCCAGTATGCAACCACAAACCATACACTCTGAGATGTTTAGAAACATCTCTTATGGGTTTTGGGAATCGTGAAGGAATCATTAGCCTCAAAAAAAGAGAAGGTCGGGGTTGGGGGCATAAATGTCTCTGCAGTGGTCTGTTTCATCAGGGGGTTTTGCTTAGTAAGCATCACTACCATTCAGATGTTAAGTAAGGATGTGGAAAAATATGTCTCTGTAAATCTCAGTGGCTCTCTGCCAGTCTGACTTGGAGCAGAGTTCCATCGTGACTCAGCTGTGGTGTTTTGATCAGATGTTAAGGGTGTGAGCAAGGCACATCAACATGAAAATTCAATGCAAGCAGAAACACTCAGGCATCTTCTCTGTAGTTGTGGTAGATTACTGATGCTTGAAAGAAGGTGAAATCCCCTACTAATCTAAATTAATTTACTCTTAGCAGGCCAGGAAGATTAGAGGAATAGTGGAACTTGGAAGTTTGCCACCTTACTTAATATCTCTTGGATATTTTTTTTTGTTTATTGGTTTGTTTTGTTGCCTTTCAACTCTGATTTGCTACTTCTCTAATTCTGCCCTCTTGTGTGCTGGCTGCTTGGGGCTCATAGCGCTGTGAATACCTGAAAATCCTCCTCCATTCACAAGATTAAACCTTTTAATCAGTCTGGGACAGATGAGCTGCACTTTTCTTTCCTGTACAGCTTAGGAGGCAAAGAGGGCTCCATATAGCAAGAGATATTAACAGAGCTTCCCCTGTAAGGTGTTCCTTCTTCATACTGGTGAGCAGTGGAGTAGCTTGGTCTGTGGAAGAAGTGAGAACAGATGGAACTTCACCCATTTAAATATTTGCTAATGTCTTCTGTGGTTCATAGGTGCAGTAAGGCTTAGATATAACACTGTATTCTTTAATTTGCACCAACTTCTTTATTATGCTAATTTTATTCAGTGCATGGTATGTGCTCCATTGTAAGTATGGATCTGGAAAAACGGGCGCTTAGGATAAGCATCAGAGTATCTCCGTAGTTAGAGATTTTTTTAAAAAGAATTTACAGACAGAATGGATCTCAGGGTCAGCTGTCAGACAAAGCAAATGGTAAAAGTGAAGCATTGACAGGTGGCAGAGAACTGGCAAGTTTGTGTAGCACCACATTGTCTGCCTTGCTGAATGAAACTGCTGTTGCTTAATTTGAGTATTGCACTTTACAGTTCCTGGCTTAAAACTCTTCTTGGCATATCATTTTTTAATTTTTTTTCTCACTCTTTAACATCAAAATGTGGAGGCCTAGTAGCATACATAATTTGATAAAATAAGATAGAGATGGAACAAAATTAGTCAGAATGCTTGTCCTCTGTCCGCCTTCCTGTGTTACTGTATAAAACTGAAGCATTTAACTCCTCTTTTGTTCCTTTAACAAATGCTTGTGATATAAGCTGTTGATTCCTCAGGGCCAGGGCTGAATGATCTTTGTACTTCTGTGGAAATGCCTATTCCTGTTTTTTGACTTCTGATGCCCACTGCTACATAATATGTGATGCTGCTGTGATATCAGGCTGTGTCAACATGGTCATTGATATACGTCAAGACTTGTAAATGCCTGGCAGATAAACACAAGAAAACACATCTCAGTGGAATGACTGAAAAAAAATATCAGAGGTATTTAATATAGTCATTTGAAATTCACAACAAGCTAAGGCTGCTAGTCTTGGTTCTGTATAGATGAGCAATGAAATAAGTATTTGACCAAAAGCTGTCAGTGGAAAACAGTAGCCTGCGTGAATACTGGTCACTACTACTCCTGGGGCTAGAATTTTTAAAACAAACCAACTTGTGAAAATAAAATGGATGTGAAATGGATGCGAAGGAGGCTGAAAGGTTGGAGAGATGAGCTGAAAGTTCATTAAAACAGTAAAATATTTCGCGTCCTCAAATCACCTTTGTTGGATGCTAAAATCACAGCTTCATTTTTAGAACTTCAGAGAACTGAAAGCACGCTCAAGAGCATTGTACCAAGTACGTGTAACCAGGTGGTGATAGCTGTTGTCTCCTGAGTAATAAATTTGTAACTCTCCTGGAAGCTGTTGCTGTTTTATAATATGATTTTTAGAACTTGGGAAGGAATGTGTTTCTGGATCATCTCAACTGAAAGAGATGATGAAGGCTGGGGGATTCACTGGGTTGGGTAGCTGGTTAAGAGCAGCAAAGGCTTTGGTTGAATCAGGGGTTCTATGAGATAATTGCACAGCAGGTCATAAAAACGACCATTTCCAGCTGTGCATTTTGTAAATTAATCTTTCATACTACCAGATTTTTAATCAGAATGAGTGGGCTAGGAAGAAACTTTCTGTTTAGCTAAAACATTATGGAATCCAAGTGCTGAGCTTCAGTACATTGAAGCTTGGCAAGTATTAGGCAATTAGGAAAGTCTGCTTTACTAAAAACCTGCTGTTACAAATGCAGATTTTTTCAATCACCTGTGTTTTATTGGTAAAACATGAATATTTTTTATTTATTTAAGTAAGAAATTTATTTGGATATTTTCCAGTTAAAACCTCTCATTGGTTATGAGAGGATAGGTACATAGAGCATCAGTGTGTTGTTCAAGGCTGGCAATCAGTTCCTATTTTACAAATGCTCCAATTTTTCCCCCTACTTGGCTTGCTGTCTTAGTTTAACATTTTTAATTGCAGGCCTAAATGTAGAATTTTCCTAGCATATAGTTTGCCTTCTGAAGTTAGGGAATACACATTTTTATTTACCTCAGAATAAAGAATACTTTTATGCCAGAGGTGTGATACAGTATTTCAAAAAATTGTCATTCCCATAAAATGTCGTTAATCTTTTTTTTTTCCAGTAAGAAGATGGTGATTTGGTTACCTGTTGAGGTCAGTTTTCTCCAGAATAACTGACTTGTTTAGTAGAAACTGCAGGAATTTCTTGCTTATTTAGTAACTTTTAATATTTAAATGCTCAAATATGCAGACAGATGGCTGATTTCAATGATTTAAAAAATCCAGTGCTGCTTCACCTATTTGTAGAGGCCACAGCATCTGTTTAATACTCTTGTAAGATGTAGGTAACCAGATGCATCTTCTGATGGACTGAAACCTGCTCCTCCTCCAGATCAAGATAGTAGACTTTGCTATGACTTCTTGTGGGAAGTTCCTGCAGTGATTGATATACCTGCAGTATTTTGCTTCATTTACTCCAAAACAAACAAATCATTGATTCGTATGGTGCTTTACTTCTTCAGTGCTTCTGGTTTGCTCTCCTGTACAATATGCTAATACTGTTTTGAACTAACAGCAGACTGAGCTTTCTGCAGAGTTCCTCTTGGTTTTGCATTATTTGCACAAACAGCTTTGCTAAGTAATTACTTGAAAATGAGCACATACTAATTATTTCCCAAAATATTGAATGGAATATTAATGGGATTGTTTCCCTACCACACATGACTTGAATCACATGCGTTGAGCTTTTGTGAGTATAAGCAGGTTTCCTTTGTCTGCAACAGCTTGTTCACAGTTTGTGTGAATTGATGTAGCTTTTGGAGACTGCAAAAATATTTGCCTATAGGGTTTCAAATGAAATTAGGTTTCTACAGCTGTTGGCCTGCTGATGCCAAGAGTTCACAGATTAAACTGTTGTAAAGAAAATCTGCAAGTATGCTTGTGACCTCCTCCCTCCCCCCGACCCTTGACTATGGCCATATATGAGAATGAAAGAAATTTCTGTTCAATGAAGTATCTGTTAAATGAACGATATTCAAGAAAAATATGATATTCTCTCAGTTAAAAATGTATTTGAAGTTGAAAGTCAATGTTGAATGTACAGGTCTTGTTCTCTTCAGCTGTCTGATGCAATCGTAGCAGTTTGAGGTATGGGGGGGGGAGGGAATAGTTCTGTCAAAACACTATCAGCATTTATCATGCAAATATCCAATAGGCAGAAGCTGAACTCTGGAGTCTTAAAATTAGTTTGGTCAGCTTCTGGTGTTCATTTTGTAAACAGGCTCTCAACAGGCTTTGTGATCCTGCAGTAACAGGCTGGGAGGTAATTCAGCCTTCCTGCAGACACCGTTAGTGCATGTGTGTGCAGGTGCCTTATGCATGTAGTTTAAGCATAACCCTACAGGCCTTTAGGCAAATTGGAGTAGAATAATTAAAACGCATATGCCTAATGTAGATGTGTGTACATCTACAAAGACTTTTTGGCAAGTAAAATCTATGTACTGTTTGGAACTGTTTTAATTTTATTGCTGCATCCAAGTGTACAAGCCTGCCTTCTTTGCAAATAGATGGCTAGGAGAAGTGATACAAAATTGATGTATTGCAAAAGGAGGTTCAAATTCTTTCTGGTTTCTAGTTCCTGCTTCTTTCTATCTTTCAATGATTTATTTTAATATGTTTCATTTAGTAAGTGGGGGAAGCAGCATTACTTAATACAGCTCGCCCACACCGGTGAAGTTGACAACCAAAGAATTTGCATGCTATAATGAGGTGCTTGTGTACAGAAGGCTTTAAAAGAAGAATATATAATGAATTGTAATGGAAAGACGTATGGTGGGAGCAGATAATGCAGTGAGTGTGCAGTCTGTAAAGACTGCAAAATGTTTTCCCTCAGAGGACAGTACAGTTTCTTTGAGAATTTTAAATTTGCTTTTTTGGAATCTCATTCACTCAGAAAAGTTTGCATTTCTTTCCTGCTTGTCATGTGATTAAATACTAGTTAGCATTGTATTATATGTTATTACACAGATTAAACCCTTGTGCAAGTCCAAGAAACAGGTTAAATGCCTATTGTCTGAGTTTTTCTGATCTTTAATATAATTATGTTAAATCCTGAATTTGCTTCAAGAGAAAATTCCTGCGGGGTTCAGTGTTGTTTTTGGTGTTACAAAACAGGGAGAAAGCAAAGTCCCAAGGATCACTGCTGCTCCACTGCATTCCTGGATTAAGATGGTATGTCCCAACCACTCTTCACTTTAAATCTGAACAATTATGTTATGACAATAGGAGGAAACAAAGAGCTATGTCATCAGGTTGCTAGTGTCTAGTAGGACCTCAGTCAAGTTAGTTGGAGGGTAGATGGGTGCAAGAAAAAAGGACTTTAGTCTTCATGACGTTCGTGTTGCAGAGATGGGTGAGTGCTACCAGGGCTTCTGAGGGGTGGGTGCTGTTTGGGCCAGGTTGAGCCAGGTGGCCTTGAAAGGTCCTTGTATGCTCCTGCTGTACCTTGTCATCACCTGAGTTTGAAGAAGATAGAGAAGTAGGTTCAGTGTCTTGTCAGTACTTCTAGACTGCTCGATAACCTTTTTCCTTTCTTCTGTTTGTTTCTAAAAAAGCAAGCAAACAGAAGAGTAGGTGCTGTTGGGAACTGCGGCCTGGCTTTGTTCACCTTGGGCCTAAACCTTTAGGTGCTTTTCTCCGCTGGTCTATAAATTCTTCTGATCAACCTCCTCAGAGCTTTCAAGGTAAAAAGAAACGGCAGACCTTGACAAGGAGAAAAGGTTTAGAAACACCGGTAGTGTTTGGAATAGCGGATTTTTTTGGCAATGAAGAAGAAATAAACATTTTGAAGCCTCATGATGTGGGTGTGGAATTTCCCAGAATTTGGGATGGTCCCTCTTGCTTAGGGAAATGAATAAAATTTATGCTTATATTTAAATTTCAAAACATATTTTATGTTTCAGGGATGTCTTTTGATGTACAGAGTATCTGAAACTGTGAATGCAAATGTTACACTTCTTGCTGTTGCTAAATTAATAAGAAAGAATGAACATAAAAGCAATTAGTATCTTTGTGTCCCCAGTCTAAATTCATCTGTCCAGGGGAACTGCTCCACTTTGCATAGCCAATACAAACCAGAACTTCTTCATGCGTACAGAAGAACAGCTGTCAGTTACATCAAAAGACCTAAAGCTGAACTTGCTGGTGTAGAGATCTTTGTTCTCTTTGAGAATAACATAATGAAATACAAGTAGGTACAAATACAGTTAGGACTTCAGTGAAATAAAATAAAATTCTTGTTTGCCTGCTTTCAAAAATAAGTAAATAAATAAAATGAAACTCCTTGTACTTCACCTTCGTACAATCTGTTTTTCAAGATGTCTTGGGAATGCTGGGTATGCTCTGTACGCTGATCGTGCAAGCCTTTTTCATCTTCCAGCTTCGCTATGGGCCTGCTGTACCTGGATGCATAAGAAATTTGCCAATTAATTTTTCTTCTTGGGATTGCAGTCTACCTTTCAGACTTCTTTGGGATTGCACTCACCTCGTCTGAATTGAATTTACAGGGATAAAGAACTGAAAGTATTTCCTTCCTCCCCAGAGGCCTCCCATACAATAAGGCTGATTTAGTTTAATCAAAATCAGGCCTTGTGAATTTAAGCAAATGCTGTGATTTCAGATGTACATGCCCTGTTGTCCAGAAGAAGGAGGAGTGAAACACTAGAGTGCGATCACAGTCCGCCTAGGTAGACATCAGGTGCAAAACGTGAGTTCAGGAAGGGAGGAGTTACGGTGGGGGGTGACTGAGCAGTCTCAAGGTCAAGTTTGTCCATCTTAAATATGTTAATTAAATTCTGTATATGAATATTTGTTTGTAAGACAGTTTCTTTTAGGTAAAGAAAAGAACATGTTGAAAAATACGTACCAACTGCAGGCGCAATGGCTTGTCTGTAAAAGTCATTGAGAGCAGCAGTTCCTGCAGAGCTTTGCAGGTAAGGCGGGGGGACAGAGTTGTGCTGGCCCTCCGAGGGAAGCCTCTCACCGCTCAGCAAATTGTCCGTGGCGACTAGCAGTCCTGGAGCTCAGGAAGAAATGAACTGTATGGTTTCTCCCATTGCTTAGTGGCTGAGCGGGACTAATACAGTGTTTGTATTGTGGAGTGGAAAGGGACTTCTGAAACTCTGGAAATGACTCCTTCAGTACAATGCCCAGTGGTCCCAGGCAATGATCTTGTCTTATTGAAGTGAGTGTGTAAGAATAATAAAGCCAGACAACTTAGTGCTGAGATAAAGACATACCTAACAGTTGCTTTCTGTACCTATTGCTGCATAAGTTGTTTTGTTTGTATATGTAAACTATGTGAAAAATAAAAAGATATTTTATAATAACGTGTTGGGTGATCAGTTAATGAAATTCCCTGTTTCAAGGCCAGCAATGACTCAACTCGAACTTTTCTAGGAAACAACAAATGTTTCAGCTTCTCAAAATTATCTGACATTTTATTTCCAACAAAGTACACAAAATGCCTTTATTTTCCCCCCATTCCTGTTGTTTTTTTTTTCCCCCTTGTGATGGACTTGGTATGTAATTTTATTGCAGGAACAGCTACAGAAACATGTAGCAAATTCAGCCGTACTTTGTTCTTAGTTATTTGGGTGAGATGGGCAGAACAGGATGATATTTAAGCTACGTGCTACTGGAGAGGCTCCAGTGTGTTGCAAGGCATATTTACAGTGTGTGAACTCCTGCGTCTGGGGATCGTGTGTGTGTGCTTACCAGCAGTGGAGCTGTCACATCCATTACGGGTACTTCCAGAAGCAATGATAATTCATAATGTAAAGTAGAAACCATTCAAGTTAACGTTATGCATCAAGATCATCAGTGTCCCTCATCTCTTGTCCTATTTATATGCTTCCCCCAAAATTAATGGGTAACCTCAGTGTCCAACAGAGCGCCAGTGGCTTAACATTTGTCATCTGTGTGATTATACTGGTGGGTCTCGTATGCTGCTGGCTTTTGCAGAAACATTTGGTGGTTTTGTGGTGTGGAACATGTTGTTTTATAGTGCCTGTGCAGTGGCCAGCAGATTTGTTTAAACTTTAAGCAGAGCCTGGTTCAAACCAATCACCCCAGGGAATGAATCCTGGCGCCTTGCATTAGGACCGTTACTGTGTGAGGCATCCAGAAGAGATCCAGGCAACTCCGCAGCTTCAGAGTTAATATTTTTGCTTTCTTGTGCATCACTGCTATTGTTGTAGATGCATTTCTGTTCCTCCTGCCTCTGCTGAATGGAAGAAAGGTGAGGACTAACTACTTAGGATTAGAGGAAATGTTTTCAAGAGAAGCACTTAAAATGTGATTCACCTCCAGCTTGTTTGCCTCTCATAATTTTGAGTGCTCTTCATTAACTGACTGTTGCGTGCTGTTTTTTTCTGTGTAGACCTCTAGGGAAAATTTAACTAAGAGAAACACATGTTAATACAAATTAAATATTTTTTTCCCTAGGTCACATGCTGTCTGCAAATTGCACAAGGGTATTAAGTGTTTCCAAATTCTAATTGTTGATTTTTATTTTTTTTTTTTTAGCAGTTGAGGTGATTTTCAAGTTGTTCTCAAAAGTTGAGCTGTCTGCCTTCTATCCAGAGTAGGTTGTACAGTGGTGGTTTGAGTTTTTAATCAACTGATAGCTTGTTCTTGCTTTTCACTCCGCTGCTGGCACTTCAGCACTTGCAAGTTTGACAGTGTTTTCGTGGAATTTCATTCTGGTGGAATTTCACATTCATATTAGTCCTGTGCTGTCAATATTCTTGTAGCTGTTTTAAGTTGCGTACGATACTGCTGGAAATGTCCATTGCTCTCTTTTGGTTGCTTGCTCTCCATGTGTTAGGTGATGACAACATAAGAACGTACTTGGAAAATATGGACCAAATTCCTAAGTTTATCAAGAAGTCCATATTCTAGAAACAGAATCACAGAATTGTAGAATGGTTTGAGTTGGAAGGGACCTTAAAGGTCATCAAATTCCAACCCCCTGCAGGGACACTTCCCACCAGACTAGGTTGCCCAAAGCCCCATCCAGCCTGGCCTTGAACACTTCCACGGTTGGGGCATGCACAGCTTCTCTGAGCAACCTGTGCCAGTGCCTCACCACACTCACAGTGAAGAATTTATTCTGAATATCTAATCTAAATCTGCCCTTTTTTAGTTTCAAGGCATTACTCCTTGTCAATCACTGACAAAGCTACCCTCCCCAGCTTTCCTGTAGGCCCCCTTTAGGTACTGGCAGACCGCTATAAGGTCTTCCCAGAGCCTTTTCTTCTCCAGGCTGAACAACCCCAACTCTCTCACCCTGCCTTCATAGGAGATATGCTCTAGCCCTCTGATCATCCTTGTGGCCCTCCTCTGGACTCGTTCTAAAACTTCCATGTCCTCTTTACGCTGAGGGTCCCAGAGCTGAGTGCTCCAGGTGACATCTCACGAGAGCAGAGCAGAAGGGGAGAATCCCCTCCCTTGCCCTGCTGCCCACGCTGCTTTTGATGCAACCCAGGACACAGTTGGCTTTCTGGGCTGCAGGCACATATTGCTGGCTCGTGTTGAGCTTCTTGTCAACCAGCATCCCCACGTCCTTCTCCTCAGGGCTGCTCTCAATCCATTCTTCCCCCAGTCTGTATTTATGCTTGGGATTGCCCCAGCCCAGATGTAGGACCTTGCACTTCACCTTGTTGAACCTCATGAGGTTCGCAGAGGCCTGCCTCTCAAGCCTGCCCAGGTCCCTCTGGATGGCATCCCCCTCCCTCTAGCATGTCAACCAGACCACACAGCTTGGTGTTATCAGCAAGCTTGCTGAGGGTGCACTCAATTTCACTGTCCATGCCACTGAAAAAGACATTAAACAGTGCTGGTCCCAATACGGACCCCTTAGGAACACCACTCATTACTGATCTCCACCTATACATCGAGCCACTGACTGCAACTTTTTGAGTGCAATCATCCATCTAATGCCTTACCCACCAAGTGGTCTGTCTATCCATCCATCAAATCCATGTCTCTCCAATTTAGATACAAATGTATCATGGGGGACAGTGCCAAATGCTTTGCACAGATGACGTCAGTTGCTCTTCCCCTATCCACCAATGTTGTAACCCCATCATAGAAGGCCACTAGATTTGTCAGGCAAATAAAAGATCTGTAGCTTTATTAAATGTCTGTTTCGTGATTTACTACTGGATATTTATTATTCTGTTTTCATAGCTACCACATCTTAGCTGCTGGTAATGTCACTGAACAACTGATATTCTCTTTTTTTCCCTCCCATTAGATGTGGTATTCTGGGGAATGTGAGCTGAGTAAAATTGCTGCTAGTATACTACAGAACTTTATAAATGCTTACTGATTTGTATGATCTGTTGGATTAATCCATAGAAACTGTGTTTCTAATTATAAAAAGTAAAATGTAACTATATGTAGCACAGCTCATTGGTATTGTGTTGATTATGAGAGCAAGGAGAGAGTAGTGTTTGCCCAAGTTTACTGAACCTGTGCCTTCAGTTACAGAAGGGAAAATTGAAAATGATCAACTGTCTCACTACGCTAAAATGAAAGAGTAAAATGGGAGAAAACTTCTCTCAGAACTACCCATGTAAGTTATCTTCAGATCTTGGTGATGCATATGAATCTTCGAGGAGTGGTTGGGAAGGACGGAGCTGGTCAGATGTATGAGAAAAGTTCTACAGAACGGCCCTACAGGTCTTAGAAGCATAGAAACACAAGCTTGGAAAGGACCTACAAGATCATCTAGTCCAACTGTCCTCCTATCACCAATGCTACCCACTAAGCTACTAAATCATATCTCATAGCACCTTCTCCATGCGCTTCTTGAACACCACGAGAGACGATGACTCCACCACCTCCCTGGCAGGCCGTTCCAGTGCCTGACCACTCTTTGAGAGAAAAAGTTTCTCCTAATAGCTAATCTAAATCTCCCCTGGTGCAACTTGAAGCCGTTTCCTCGAGTCCTATCATTAGTAATCTGGGAGGACAACTCCTTCCTCATCACAACCTCCCTTCAGGAAGTTGTAGAGAGCAATAAGGTTGCCCCTGAGCCTCCTCTTTTCCAGACTAAACAACCCCAGCTGCCTCAGCCGCTCCTCATAAGACTTGTGCTCCAGACCCCGCACCAGTTTTGTTGCCCTTCTCTGGACACGTTCCAGGACCTCCATGTCCTTCTTGTAGTGAGGGGCCCAAAACTGAACACAGTACTTGAGGTGCGGCCTCACCAGAGCTGAGTACAGGGGGACAATCATTTCCCTAGTCCTGCTGGCTACACTATTTCTAATACAGGTCTACAGGTCTTCAGCATGTCAGTTCTTGATCCCTGTTTCCAACTTTGAATTATTGAAGATAAAAAAAACCAACCAAACAAAAACAAAACCAAACCTCCTCTTTGTAATGTACGCATTAAAATGTCCATTAATAGTACCAGAATTTTCCACTGATACGCCATTGCAATAGCCAGCACCAGCCGTGTGCTGCCAGTTTGAGGAAAGGCCTGAGTTCGAGCAAGCGTGAGCGTGGTTCCCAAAGTCTCTTGCATTTGGAAGCTTTTCTAGGTGGCATTATGATAACCACTTGAGATTTATGGTGCCGAAGGAGGATGTCATGTTCCCAATTGTGTTGTATTGAGGGCTCAAACTGAGGTGGGCTTAGGAGGGGTCTCAGGAAGTAGGGCAGGAAGAAAGGGAAATCTTTTATTTGGTCATGAGGATGCTGAGCAGCGGTCCCTGCTATACCTTGGCATCTCAGACTCAAACTAAAATTTTTGTATTTTTTTTTTCTCTTTACCAAAAGCCTCAGTAAGAGTTTTAGCTCATGTATTTATTTTCTCTTTAAACCCAGCTGAAGGTGTTGAGCAACTGAAGTGTTTCAGACTGTGCCTCTGTTGGAACTACTGATAACAGTGGGATAATTAGTGAAATATAATAGTGAAATTAGTGAAATTATAATTAGTGAAATAGAAGTCAGTGAAATAAAATAGTGAAAATAGTGGGATGCAATGCTTTCTATAGAATACCAGAATTATAAAATACTATAAAGTACTGACAGCTGTCAAAGAGCCTGATGGTTTCCCTAGTGATTAGCTGAGAACAACAACAGAAAAATCTCTGTCTGTCTGAGACTCTGGGACTGGATTGTGATCTTTTCTCTCTGAAGTACGGGAGCTTTATTGTTACTGCTTTATATGAATGGATTGTGCTCTCTTTGAGCTGTAGGCTTTTTTTTTTTGACTCTTGGTGGTGTGTGGGTTAGGTTCTTGTACACTCACTGGCTGGAAGCTGTTTGGGTAGTTAAAAAAGCGAGAGAAGTGGGAAGTTCTTTCTATTCCTTTCAGTTTGGCTTCTCTCTGGTTTCTGGAGCAGCGCAGAGAAGAAGGAAAAAAATATTCTTGTTATTATATTGTTTAATGCTGAACAGCTGCCTGTTAAATTATTATTATTTATTTATTCTTACATGTGCATTCTGGCTTGAGTCACAAGTGAGAGAGAGTTCATGGGATTCATCCTGTTCCCTCAGGGATGTTTGTCCACATCAGAGACTTGTGCACTGTCACAGCATTGGCAACCTGTCCTCTGCAGAGGCTCAGCGCTGGAACCGACGCGTAATCGTCGATCAGGAGAGAAGCGTATTGGCAACGCTTCCTAATGCTTATGCAGCACCTGCCTTGACTGTGCCTTGATCTGTCCCAGGCCCTTAGTTTCAACAGCAGTATAGGAACCAAGTTCACACTCTGTTTGGCATGAAGGAGGAAAAACTTCAGTAGTTAACTGGGTAGTGCTTGTAAATTCACTGAAATGTGCAATGTGGGTGCCTTGATGGAGATGCCATAAGGATAGCTTAAAAAGCACAATCAAGCAAATACTCTGGTCAAAGATACAGATGCTGCCTAGGAGTCCCTTTTGCCCTTACCTTATTGTGTCAATGTGCTAAAGAAATAGCTTTGTAGAGGACAGTGTCAGTACCTATTACGGTATGTGATTTTGTCTGAAAGAGACGCTGCCCTTGCAGTGAATGATCAGTTGTGTTTTGTCACCAGAGCTACATCTTGAAAGAACTAAGGATCTTGTGAGTCAGCAAACGGGCAGGTGAGGGAGAATCAGTGTTCTGATGTTCAACTAGCTTTCTTATGAATAATGTGCAAAGAAGGTTTCTATCTAGGTTCAAGAAGTCTTTTGGAAGAAGAGTCTCAAATGCATGGAGGTTTTTTTTATGCCATTACAAAATACTAAGCCTGTTTTTCCTTTTTAGAGAATCTTGCTAAAGACTGTCTTCACTCTGGTTTGCAGCTTCATTCAATCACATTCTGTTTTTGCTCTTTTCAAGGTTTGATTTCACTGCAGTATAACTTTCAGCATCTGTAAGAACTCTCTGTGGATCGCTGAACAATAGGGGGGAACAAAACCACTGCCAGCTCCACATGAATTGAAGCCTGTACTTTAAAATCTTCTGGGCCTTAATGCATCCATCTAGCTTCTAGGTCCTGATTGATCAGTGCTGGGAATAGCATCAAATTCCAACTGGTTGTGATGTGCCAGGTCACGATTAAACTGTCTCGTTTGGGAAAAAGGAAGGAAAAGGAGTTGAATAAATCCATATTTTGCAATTCCTTAAAAAGGCAGGAATCCTATAACTCTACAGGTGTGGAATAATTTTGGCCACTTATTGCTTAGTGCCTCAGAGGTTTTCTACATTGACGTCGATGGGGAATGACCTTTATGGGATCAGGCTGATGTTAAAGAAGTTGGTGTGGCACCGCCCATGATTTTTGTGTATGACAACCAAGGTGTTCAACACTGGTTTAGCAAAATTCTGAACTCTTGTCAAAGGTGTGCCCTTGCAAACTGTGCAGTAATATTGCAAATGAAGATTTTTGTGTGTAACTTAGACAGCAGTAGGATAGCATTTGGTGTAGTGTGATTAGGTGGATAATCCCTTAGCTAGAAGAAAGGCCTTTGCTAAATAAATCCCTCTCAAATAAATGAATTGCATTAAGGTCTTTGAGTATGCTACCTCAAAAAACCTTCTTTAGTGCAAGTCTGTTTCCTATAATACTGAAATTTGGAGTTACTAGATATATTAAATACAGTGCTCTGTACTGAAGCTTTAGCTCAACAAAAAAATAATGCATTTGAATTTCTCCAAATGCATAAAACTTCTAAAGATGGGACTACAGATCAGAACTTGAATGTACTGCCCTGTTTTGGTTTGGAGGTGTGGTGTAAGTGACTGCATTCACCAACAAAAATAGAGTGAGTTTATAGGTTTCTAAATTACATGTCATTATAAAGACAGTGGCTTCCTATATGAAGTAACAGAAAAGAAAAGCTATAAGAAAACTGAGGAAAAAAAAGTTTTCCTTTATATTAATACGTTTATTGCTGACGTTAACTTAAAATCTATGGTCTGCCTTTTCAGACATATCCCAAACTGCTGGTTTGAAAGGTGATGATGAATTGCTAAAAACAGAGTGCTGTTACAAGATTTTCTCCTTAGTTTCTTTTGATTTGAGTATTTAACATCATGTGCTTACTTATCACAGATGATGTTACAGTTAATTGCCACCTTCTCCATTTTCTCTCTATTCCCCCCTCAATTTTATTTAACTTTCCATTCTGAAGGTTCATTAACATAAATGTCTTCTGAAGTTTCAAAAAAAACTTTTGGATTTAATGGGACAGCTTGAGAAAAGGAATTAGATGGGCATTAGATGAAGTTTAAATTCTCCCCCCTCCTTTGCAGATGGATAATATGATGTTGCACATAAGCAATCAGAAAAACCACATCTTTTTGCCCCATTACATTCAAAACTGCTCCTCGAGGAGAAGCTATTAAAAACAAATTGCATGCTTGAAAAAAATTGTTTTCAATAGAAAAGAATGTGTTCCAAAATCTGACGTTAGTGACTTTTACGTTATTTTTTATTAATTCTTATCTGTGACTGAAATGAGGACCGAATGCATGTTTAACGTATTATGCATATGGCAAATATTAGACATATCTAGTACTGTTAGAGTAAGTTGTTTTTTAGACCTTCTTGGAAGCAGTGTTCCTGAAAGATTCGATGCACTGTGTTAGTAATCACTCGTGCGCATAGTATGAGGCATTTCTTAAATTCTTAACTCAGACCAATAGAAATGTGGATCTGCATTTAAATGTTAGAATCTCTAGAGCATTCATTGTAGTTAAATTAAATGTAAGTAATATATGAAATATGCCAGTTAATAAACAGTTAATGTACAGGTGTTATTTTAGAAGAGGCCCCATTGCATTGTTCTGTTGGGCAAGGTTATTCCCTTTCCAAATCGTCTATCTGTAAACAACACTGAAATATGAAAGACCTGATTTATTTTAACATGCTGAACTGCTGTTTCTGACCTATATTCTTCTGGAACATCTGTTGCCCTAAATTTTTAGTTTTTTTACTAGTCTAAAGCCTACAATATTGAGTCGGTTTTATACTGACTTTATAGCGTCTGAAATTCCTCTTTGATGTTCATTTTGCTTGAACAATGGCTTCAGATTTTGATTCTTAAAACCAAGTCTTTCTTTCATTGTCCCAAGGTTTTGGTCCTTCCCCCCCACCTCTTGTGAATTCAGAGTTTTAGAATTATTTCAGTGTTTTGGACCATTCCTCTTGGTCACTCAGCTGGGGCTCCGTTCATCTGCATCCTTCTGCTGTCTTTTGAACAATGGATGCCTGTTTACGCTTCCCAGCTCTCATTATATTTTCAGGAGTCTCCTCATTTAGTCAGCTTGATATTTTGAAAAAACGTGCAGAATATTACTTCCTGAGGCCTCCACAAATATGGAAGTTTATTGAAATAAAGATGTATATTAAAAAAATAAATCCTTTTTATTTCTTTCAACCTAAAATCACGATTTCTCTTTTGCTTATAAATATGTGGCTTGCAGGGTTAGTAATGCAATGTATAGATCATTAAAGAAAATAATTACTTGATTGCTTGCTGTTCTGTCATTGCATTTCAGCAAGGCTCCTGACCCAATTAGGAGGAAGACTTGGTTCCTGGGAAGCCTTTTATTTCTCCAGTTAACACATGGATGATGATTTTTATTCTGATATGACTTTTTATAATTGAGATGAATCACTAAATATGACAGGAAATTGTAAACCTTTTCGTATGCCATTTGGTTTTCCTTCCACCTGCATTTTTTCTGCCCTGTGTTTCTCTGCACTTCACTGGTCCAGCTCTCCCCTTAGTTTCCCACTGCTTTTTGTCTTCCCTTACATGTAAGCCTGTTTTTTGCCTTCAAAATCTCCTTAGCACACACTCATTTCCCATTGCTATTTCCTGTCTGTGCTATCTGTTATACTGAGGTTTGGCCCTTTGGGCTTAAAGTAGTTTGACTTGATGCCAGGGAAGCTATGAGAAGCGATGGTCTTGCTGACTGCTGACAGCTTGTTCCTGAATGAAGCAGCTGCAGGTAAATTTGAGAGCAACCTTTTTTTTTTTTTTTTTTTTTCCTTTTCCCTCCCCCCCCCTTTCTTTTTCTTCTTCTTTTTTTTTTTCTTTTCCATCCATTGGGAAATTTGACCTTTTTGAAGGACAAATGTCTCATCAAAGTTTGAAGGAGATGTGAAGTTTACACAATGCTCTGATTGTAATGGCTTAGCAAAAAGAGACTGTGTGTTTATCGCACTGTTGGACTACATTTGAAAAGGATTAAGAAATCCTCCAACAAGAGAGGTCAAATATATAAGTTGATGTATATTTGACATCTAAGCTAGTGCTCTGGGTTGCCTTCAAAGCCAGTGGAGGAAAATAGCACTCTGGGCATGACTCACTTAAAATTGATGTCTAGAACGATCAGCTGAGTGCCTGCTTCTCAAAGGTAGACATCTAAAGTTTGGTGTTTGTAATCTCAGTGGAGAATCCCTTCAGGGATGTGGAGCATTTACTCTGGAGCAGCAATCAATAGTAATTTTGTTTTTGAGAAACAAACCTTCTGGTCTTTAACTATAACTTTTTTTTTAAGCATCAATCCTTCGTAATAAAATAAATCAGTGTGGTTGAAGAGGTACAGCTGATTCTCTTCCAGAAATGTTTCAGTATATTTTCCATCCTCTGTGTGCTGGGAAGTGTGAAATCTATTGAGGGAATATTCGTGTTGTCTTAATACTCTACTAATTGGGTCCTTATATACAATATAAACATTTTTGGCTGCAAGTGATGTGGACTTGGCCTCTATTTATTTGTTTTTATTCAGAAAATTGTAGCCGCTAATTAGTGGTCATGTCACACTGACAACAGAGGCATTTAATTTTGTTCTCCCCCATTGGAAGGAGGAAGCAGTGAGAGGGAGGGAAGGGCTTAGAGATTTTAGCGTGGCTTATTGTCTATGCAGATGAGAAGCTTCGCTGCCATGTAGCTTGTGTATTGTCCCGGAGAGTTTTGGTAGCTTGACCTGCTCTTCAGTCTGCTGACCCTTGTCTTTTTGCTCAAGCTTGTGCCTGTCTGATGCTAATTAGAGCGCTGTTTTCAGCGGTGTTCTCCTGAAAGCAGCATCTTGTCCAAGGGCCTCATTGGTGGTCCCAAGCAGACTGATGCAGTGCGTTTTCCCAGTTGCCCTCGCTGCCTGCACTTTGAGCATTTACCATGCGAGATGTATAATGCAGGTACTAAGCCGTGGGGTTAAGATACCAAGTGCTCAAATACTGTAGCATTGGGGTGCACTCTGATTAGCTGGATAGCACACTAATAAAGGAGTAAACTGGTGTCCTGCATGTGTGTAGTCAAATTCTGTTGTAATTCTTTTCAGCATAGCTGTTGATTCAAAACACACTGAGGGAGCTAGATAAAAGGCTATTATATTGGAGACTCAAATAGCACAAGACTTTTTGTCTGCTGGGCTGCCTTTGCATTCCTCCTAAAAGTAGTACAGAAGAACTAACAGGCATTTGATGTCAGGGCTTCACAGAGTAACTTGAATATTTTGCAGCAGCT
The DNA here is from genome assembly GCF_964034855.1 of Anser brachyrhynchus. Taxonomy (NCBI): domain Eukaryota; kingdom Metazoa; phylum Chordata; class Aves; order Anseriformes; family Anatidae; genus Anser; species Anser brachyrhynchus. The sequence goes on along the minus strand of NC_137694.1, from coordinate 53,080,294 downwards.
AGATGAATGGAGCCAAAACAATGTGTAAATTACCCTTGAACGATCTGTTTGTATTCTTTGTTCACTAAGGGCTTGGTTAAAGCTGTAAGTCTTGCCAATAGAATTTTTTGTTTCTGGGTAATCACTATAAAGTTGTTATGTTACAAGTATCCATTAGATAATCCCATAAATATATTTCCTAACAGTAATACTTTAGTAGAAAACTGGCTTGTCCAAGTTTATCTCAGTAAGATAAGTAGCCAGCAGGACCAGGGAGGTGACCGTCCCCCTGTACTCAGCTCTGGTGAGGCTGCACCTCGAGTACTGTGTTCAGTTTTGGGCCCCTCACTACAAGAAGGACATCGAGGCCCTGGAGCGTGTCCAGAGGAAGGCTACAAAGCTGGTGAAGGGCCTGGAACACAAGTTCTGTGAGAAGCGGCTGAGGGAGCTGGGGGTGTTTAGTCTGGAGAAGGGGAGGCTCAGGGGCAACCTTATTGCTCTACAACTACCTGAAAGGAAGGTGTGGGGAGCTGGGGTTCGGCCTCTTCTCACAAATAACTAGTGATAGGACTAGAGGGAATGGCCTCAAGTTGCACCAGGGGAGGTTCAGGCTTGAAATGAGGAGACATTTCTTCTCGGAAACAGCAGTCAGGCATTGGGACGGGTTGCCCAGAAGTGGTGGAGTCACTGCCCCGGGGGTGTTCAAGGAAAGGTTGGACGTGGTGCGTAGGGACATGGTTTAGTGGGTGACATTGGTAGTAGGGTGATGGTTGGACCAGATGATCTCAGAGGTCTTCCAACCGTAATGATTCTGTGATTCTATGATAAGTGCATCCTGAAATAGCTGGGATGGCATGGAAATCATATCAACTACAACTTTTCCATATAGTTTTATGTCTTTTTCATCATGTTGTGATTTCATAATAATTTGAGGAAGGTGGATGATGGTGTTCTTCAGAAAATATAGATGCTTTGTGCTCTTTTTTGTTATATTGTACATGGCCAGCATTAGTAATGATATGACAGTGTTGACTTACTTAGTCTGTTAGAATTCAAGAACACTTTATAAAATCCAAACTATATTTCAATTAGGAAAAGTACAAAAAATAGTTATCTTGAAGATTGGACTGGGTGTTGATCAAATGAATTGCTCCACAAGTACCTAAGCTTAAAACCAGCTCAGACTGAGTTTTATATTCATATTTACAGGTGTGTAAAGTTTACTTGGTCAAGGCAATAGTCTGCAAAAACTTGAAAAGGGTTGCAAACTTCACTTCCAGAAATTTTTGTTAGTGTGACCTCAGAGCTTTTGTGAGTGAAGCTGGTGAGCAAAGAGAACTATGCGCAGTCCCTTTTTAATTGGGAGCTGTGGGCCTTATTATTTGGAATGCTTACTCAATGCAAAAAAATCTACTCAGCTAAGATGGAAAACTTACGTTCTTGGTGAATCTGTCTGAAATTGCAAATAGCAATTTAGAATGTAGTAAGCTAAGGGGAATTATTATTGTGTTTAAAGTTTGTTGGTCTTTTGGAATATTTAGAGAATTGCTATAATAACTAGATTGCCGATGGGAGGGAAAAGAACATCTCCTGGCCTCGATTCATCCCGTTTGTTCATCAGTTGCAAAAATTGCTATATAGAAGAAAAATTATAGGACCAAACACTTCTTAGGGCATGTATGCGTGGCTTGTAATTTAGGAATGTGGATTTTATGTGTGCGTGCGCATTTTGTTTCAAGGATCTTTTGCTGTGATTACTGCTGAGCTTTCTGTGATCCTATTGCAGCCCTAAACTGCTCTTAAACAGGAAACATTCTGATTGTTTTTCTTGTTTGTTTGTTTTGTTTTAAAAGGGATTTGGCTGATGTTTTTGGCATGTAGCCTATCTGGGACTGTAGTTATAGATAAAGTTATCAGATATCTTATTATTAAGTGAAGAAGAGGAAAAACTGATACAGAAAAATGTTATGACACATAGGGTCTCTTCAGGTGTTTTCAATCACAGCACTACTTTCCTCTTCCTAAATCAGCATGGAGCTTTTCACCCCTTCGTCACTCTCTGGTTTATGGATATCTTCCTGAATGTATCTTTGCTTCCAAACAGCTTCATATTTATTCTCTTAAAGAAAAGAGCAGAGTTAAACTCTTCTCTGCTTAGAAAATATGCCTCTGAATTTCGTTTTGTTTTCGAGTACCTGATTTTTTTTATAAAATTGTTTACAATTCTGATTTCGCAACTAGTACGCTGATACCGTTTGATAGCATGACTAGCATGTTTAAAATCTTATGATCTTCTTATACATAAAATGTACTTAAATATTTTATCCTTGAAAGTGACCAAAACTATGTAAAGACTGTTGTGAAAATCTGTTTTTATGATCTAAATGTAAAGTTAGTCTACCTAGAGGTTGATCAAAACAACTGGAGCTTGAATACTGATAGCATTTGCAATTTTATATAGTTACTGCAACTGTGGATTTTATTGCCTATATTGCCAATATTTTATAGCCTTACTAAACTATTCGAGTGAATACCCTGCAAGAGTTAATTCTACCTAATCTATTTGCTTGCTTCTACTATGAAAAGGCCTTTTTTTTTTCTAAATTAGAAAGCTCTCTTCCCCGACTAGTGTTGTTTAAGAACATTGTTTCATTATTCTTGCTGTATTCTGAATGTTTTATTTATTTATGTATTTCTGTGGGGTTGGAAAAGGTCATTAAATAATTGGGCATTTTCCATCCCCTTTTTCTCACAGTAAATCAGGTCTTAATGCTCAATTACTCTGCAGCTATTCAGGCTATTGCAGAGTAGGTATAAACCACTACATTCTAATTTGGCAGTATTTTAGATTTTCTCTGTAAGCTTCTCTGCTGATGCTTCTGCTGTTGCTATAAATGACTGCATGATGCAAGGCAAAGAAAAGTCAAACTCGAGGTGTAAGAGAACCTTTTCTTTCAATTTCTGCATGTGCATCTTTTGCTACAGTGTCTGTGTTTTCAAGCCATTGTTTGAGATGCTTTTTATATAGCTGTGTTAAAATTTTGCATAAGTATTTCAAGATAAAGAGTGGTTCTGGGGTGATAATTATCATCCACATATGACTTTTAAACATTTTCCATATTGACAATAATTTTCATATTGTAGCACTTAAATCAGATGGGCTATAGTATGTATTTTTTTTAATGCAGTTCATACAAATTCTAACTCCCAATAAGTAATTTCTTTAATAATTTTCAATAATTTTATCAGCGTTCTTTGACTGTAATCTTTTTTCTCCCTAGTAAGAGTGTATGAATGGTCATACTGGGTCAAACTGGCTATGTGTCTAGTCTGTTGCTCACAGGAATGACTAGCAGTTGAGTAGAGGTGTGTGTGAGAGCAGAGCAAACAGTGATTCTTCCCTGGAAAATTAATACCAAAAATCTGCTTTTTGGATCTGCACTGAGTGCCCATTGAAGCATGTGTTAAAAACAGTAAAGCAAAACCTCTCACTTTATATTTCACTTTCTACATAGCATAAATTGTTTACACATCTCTGTCCTGTGGCCTTTCGGTGTGTTTTTGTTGTTTTTTTGTTTGTTTGTTTGTTTTTCCATTTTGAAGGATCTTGGTCTGTTTAGTTGTTCTTTGTGGAGAACATGTCTCTGTTCATGTCATCTTTTTCCTATCTCTCTGGTTTCTAATTTTCATATCTCCCCTTTTGAGAACAGAGAAAAGAAACATAATGTGAGGCTTAAAAAAAAAAAAAAGAAAAAAAAGAAAAAAAACCAACTAGGTGCCCCTGTAAGTATATACCATGACGTAATGATTATTTTGGGACAAAATTCCTTGTCTTCTACTTGAACATTAAAATAATTGACCATTAAAATGCAGGTTTAAGAATTCTTTATAATTTCTGATATTTTTTTCTTCATAGGCAATAGCTAGGTCAAAGTCCATTACTATGAATGTAGGTACACTCAGGACATTTCTGCTTGACTATATATCAGGATTTACTAATACTGAATTTGGTAATGTAATTCATTGCCTGGTTGCAAAACATCCCGAGGGTTTTCTACAGCTTTACAAAGTTGGCATTAATTTTTGCTATTGGATTAACAAGAGCAAACTTTGTCATTTGATTTTCACTGCTATTCTCTTTTTCCCCTTGCACTTGCTTTTCAAATAATTAATACAAGGAACAGCACAGATACTTTCTGGATCTTTTTAAAGATGTTGCAATGAGCGTAAAGAGTTTATTCTGAGACTTTCATACTGTTCATATATTTGTTCTAGCAGCCATGTTTTAAATGGGAATTTAAATGGAGTTTTAAATGGAATTTTCTTTCAATTTCATTCTGTACATGTCAGCATTGAGCTCTTGAGCTTATTTCAAAAACAGTGAAAGGCAGTGGAAAAATCACTGTTGCTTTGGAAGAAACCACTAAGGTTGAATCTGTCAAGACATAAGCAAAACTTCTATTTACCAAGTAGTGCTATTCTACATTTATTTTTCTAGTTTAATCTTTTATTGCATTTAGCTCTTTTTGAAAGTATCAGAAAATCTGACTCTCCTTTCGTTGACTTGAATTTTTATGTATTTTCATCAACGTAACCGCTTATTCCCACTTTACACAAACTAAAACGTGAAGGCTGAGTCTTCCTTGCACCAGAAATGGTAGTGAGCATATTTTTCTGAGGGAAAAACTGTAAGCCTAGGGATGTACGAGCAGTTTCTTCAGGAAGGTACGTGTGCTCTGTTTAAATATACAGGAAGATTTACCTCCAACTTAGTTTCACTAGGCTGCTTGGGAACTTCTTGCAATGCTGTTTCATCTTGACTAACCTACATAATTTCCTGCCATCAGCTTTTTTTTTCCATCTCCTCTAGGTCATTAATAAATCCATGGAATAGTGCAAGCCACAGCACAGCTCCCCAGGGTACATCACTGTTAACTTCTTTCTGTGCTGAGAGTTGGCCGTTTATTCCCAGCAACTCCTTGCTTCCTACCTGTTTGGCCAGCTTTCAGGCCATGGCTGGACTTAACTACTCACTCTGTGGTGTTTTTGTTGTTGCTGTTGTGGGTTGTTGGATTTCTGCTTTCTTTTATTTTCTTTTTCAACAGTCTCTGATGCAGGACGTGTAGCTTACATTCAGCAGTTCTTCCTTATCTTCTGTTTTCTTAACTCTCCCCAAGTTCTGACAGCTCAGAGAGGCAATTTTTCACTTGTAAGAGTCGTACTTCTTTTCATCCTTCTAATGCTCATCAGAATGCTTTATATCTCCACCTAGATTCAACCTCATGGTTCTCAACATCCAGTTATTCTTCATTTTTAATTATGCTACATCTTACCCCACAATAAAAGAGGGTAAGCAGAAAAAACATAGTTCAAGTTGATGCTGCGTGGTAATGAATGATACAGCTTAGATGTCTTCCAGTCAATGAGTAGCACTGGTGTCCTTTTATTGTGGTGCTCACTAGCAAGGCAAGTGAAATTATATCTACAGAGGTTAAGTTTCTTTCAGTTACCTTTTTTTGTAAATTATATGATTTGGTTACTTGAAATAAGGCTAAAATTTCTCCCTGAAGATAATTTACAGTAAAGAAATTCTTACTGAATAAAAGTGCGTCCTTCTTCTCACATACTGTAATTAATTCAACATTAAAAAAAAAAGTAACAGTTTATTTTTTAATTTGGTGTTATTACAGTGTTTCTTTTATGTAGTATTTCTCTTGTATGCTTATCACCCTTTTGGCTTCCAGGTTATCTTTTCTGCTTTTCACTTCCTTCAACAATTAACATAGGTCTAACTTTTTATTGTGGATTTATTGCCCCCATTTCACACTTCCTTCTGATTCTCTCAAAAGTGAGAGCTAAGTAAGCTTGTTTTAGCCGTTACATATATATTTTTAAAGCCTTTTATTCGGCAGTAAATATAGTTGTAGTAAGTTCCATAGCTGGTGTGTAGAAAAACAAAGCTGGTTTTACCTTTATCCAAATCATTTCAGGGTGTTGCCAATGCCACTTTTAATTTAAAAGTATCAAGATTCTGTATTCGGTCTATTCTAATTTGATGTAAACTGTATGTTTAAAAAGAATTTACCTTGGCATCTGCCATGTTGGTACTTCAGAGCTCATGGGTAAGGGGTCTGCTATCACAAGGTTTGTGTGCATGCATAGACTAAATGTTGCCATATTCAAACGCCTTAGTGGTTTAATATGTAGACATTTGTATTAGTCTTGTTCAGGCATAGGTAGTTTAAAGCATGATGCGTGCATTACATTACAATCATTACTTGATTTTCTCAACTGATTTTGATTATAATCTTTTGAAAGTAAAAGTAATGTGAATGAAAGGAAGATAAGCTGCAACAAGATCATGCATCGGTATACTTGAGTATATTCTTGTGTTTCAGTAGTTAAGTGCATAGTTACACTAAATATACATGGGTATACATGGAAATGCAAACGTCTGGATCACTCAAAGCTTGTTTTTATTAAAAAAAAACTACTTTACAATCCTATTTCCTCTGTTTCTATACTAAGTATTTTGTGGTGGATTCCTCCCTAAATAGCATGGGGGGAAAATAGTGTGATAACAAATTCCAGTGTCCGGAAGACTGATGGAAAGCTGAAGACCTTGGTTTTTGGTTTCATTTGCTTAATCCTCTGTAGAGACTGTTCCTTTGGGAAATACGTAGATAAGACTGTGTATTGGAGGTAACTAAGTAATTCATAGCAGACTGCTTTGAATGATAATGAGTGCTGCTGCCTTTCATCTTGATCTGCTGTTGGAGTATTGAGATGGGCAGAGATACCATAGTTGGTCTTTCACATAAAAACTAGCTTAAAGCTTGAAATGGTTCCTTGTCACCCTCCCTTGCCTCCTTACAGGTGAGGTAGCTGAAAACATCCAACCTTTACACTAACTAAGGAGAAAAATAGAAGTGGTGGGTCTTGATGGGCAGCATCTGACATGATCACAAAGGAGAGTCCCTGCACGGAAGAGATTTGTCAAAATAGGCAAAGGAATTAACTTGTGTAAACCCTGTCCCCCGTTAGGTCCTCAGAGAGAAGTTGTTGAAGTTTGAGCTGGATGAGCAGACAGTGAGATGGACTGAAAACTGGCTGAGCGGCTGGGCCCAGAGGGTGGTGATGCAAAGCTGAGTTGGAGACCAGTAATGAGTGGAGTACCCTAGGTACTGGGTCCAGCCCTGTTTAACACCTTCATTAATGACCTCAGTGATGAGGCAGAGTGCACCCTCAGTAAATTCAGAGACAACATGAAACTGGGGTGTGTGGCTGGTTCACCAGAGGGCTGTGCTGCCATCCAGAGAGAGACCTTGACGAACTGGGGAGGTGGCCTGACAAGAACCTCATGGAGTTCTTGCTGTGTCCAGTGCTGGGCCCCTCAGTACAAGAGAGACCTTGACTTACTGGAGAGTCTGACATAGGGCCACTAATATGATCAAAGGACCGAGTACCACTCATGAGAGAGTCTGGGACTGTTCAGCCTGGACAAAAGGAGGCTCAGGGTAGAATTTATCAATGTCTGTAGGGACAGACCTGAAGGGAGGGTGTAAAGAGGACGAAGCCAGACTCTTCACTGGTGCTTAGTGCCAGGACAAGAGCCAGTTGGCACAAACTGAAAAACAGAATGCTCCTTCTGAACACCAAGAAGCACGTCTTTACTGTGTGGATAGTGGAGCACTGGCACAGGCTGCCCACAGAGGTTGTGGAGGCTCCCTCCTTGGACAGCTTCAAAAGCTGCCTGGATGTGGTCTTGAGGATCCTGCTGTAGGTGGCTCTGCTTGGGCAGGAAGGTTGGACCAGATGACTGCCAGAGGTCCTTTTCAATCTCAACCATTCTGTGATTCAAACAAAATTGTTCCCTTTTTTTCCTGAAGTGTGGTGCTATTCCTTAGCATTTGGAGATACCAGACGACCATCTTCATTCTGCGAAGGACAGTCAGAAGGGGCTGACCTGGTAGGAGAGCTGGTGCCTTGAGGGGGTTGTTCAGGTACACATGTGCGGAAAATGTGAATGTGAGGTGTCAGCATTGGTGTTATACATACCGCTTCTTCAGAGCACCCCAAGAGGCGTTTTCCCCCAATGGGGTGGGAGTCCGTATGGCTCAGCATCTGCAGACCTGTGGATACTGAGCTGCAACACGAAAATGATTGGCTTGGTTTGCCAGGTTCTTCAGGACAGGTGCATTTGCCCTCATTGAGACCTGAAAGCAATTATAACTCTTGTGCTTCCGTTGTCATTTCAAACAGATCCATTTCCCTTGCTTTTTTCCTTATGACTTTGTTTATGGTTCCTGCTCTTTTCCCTCCCTCACCTTCTGTGGCTTCATGGTAGCAAGGAAAGGTAACAGGTCTTCCCAACGGGCAGTCCTTGCTGAAGGAAGATAATCGGGCATATATGGTACCAAATAAGTGATGGTTTTGGCTTAACATCTTGGGGGGTGGGGTGTCTGGAGGGATGTTACAATGCTTCATTTGTTCAGCTGTTAAAAGCTCCCACAATATAGATGCTTTCTGCAAAGCTTTTGTCTTGTTCACTTGCTGTCCCTATAAAATTTGCTCCATACTTTTGTTTTAGCTGAAAGTTCTTCATAGGATATGCTTATCCACACCCAAATCATCCCATCTTTTCAGCCAAAGAAAGATTCGGCATTCTTGCTTTAAAAAAAAAAAAATCTAAAACAACAACCATATACTCCTATGGGTCATTTGTTAGAGGATGACATCTTATAGGTCAGGGCAGGAAAAGGGCTGCAGCTATATTGATTTGGAATGCCACAGAGTATTTCTTGAAGGCTGGAAGTCATTACTTTTACAGACCTGTTATGTCTTATGTGCTCAGCATAAGCTTACTCTTTTGGCCCTTGCTGTACGCTCTCCTGCTGTGGTCCAAATGTTTCGTACGCCGGCTACACAGCCTTGCTTCTGCCTTGTATCAAACACAGCTGATTCACAGATCTGTGACCTTTCACTGATGTACTGGTGTGTAGTCCAGAAATGTGGGAGGGACAGAGGGGCTCTGTTACGCTTTGGAAAATGTGTTATAAGAAACAGATTCTCAGTACCAGCCTTATAAAATAGGCCTTCCCTTTCATAGGGTCTGATTTGCCTTTGGCAGGACAGCCTCACAACACTCTGCATGGGTTGTGTTGTGAACCAATGCATAAGTGCATGTTTGTCGTGTGAATAGATGCCTTTTTCCCTGGATGCTGCTTCCATGGAATGAAATGTTAGACTTTTATGTCAGGCTTCTAAGAACTGGAGACATTTGCTTTTGTGTAAAACCATTTGGGTAAAAGTCCTTTAGAATTAATCTAGGAAGGAATTGAACAGCAATGTGTGCTCTGCTTTTTCTGAAGTACTGAACTGCAACTTGTTTCATAGTGTGAATAGAGAGGAAGGGAGTAAACTTCAGAAGGAAGTTTAGGAAAACAAAGTAAGAACGTTCTGAGGAGTTACAGGCATAATTCAAGCTGATTAGCTCAAAAAATTGTGTGAAATTGAGGGAACTGGTACTCATAGCTTCTGCTTACAAATGCAGATCATTAGGTTGTTATCTGCATCCACTCTGCATTGCTTTCAGTACATTTAATTTTGACTGGGAAGCTTTTGCATTCTTCCGCCTGCTGCTTTTCACCTACAGAATCTTTAAACATCATGAAAAATGCAGACATCTTGTTTCATGCTTCGAAATATTTTTCATGTGACATCTCACTTGGGCTTCTATTAGAATGTCAGTGTCTTGATATTTGCAGACTTCAAGTTATTTCAAGTAAAGTGGTGAAACATGAACATTTCAGGTGGTTGGCATGGAAAAGGGCAAATGAGATTTGTTTTCCTAACAATAAAGCTGACATGGTTAGCGATGACACTTTGGTATTCTAGGTAGCATACAGTTCAGTATTTATAAATAAGGTGGATATGTATGAATAAACAATTTTTGGATGCATTGGGGCTTAATTCTGGGAGGTATTAGGCATTCCTGCTCTGTAATAACACCCCATTTTTTACCAAGTAAAACAGAATTTAAAGGACTTCTTAGGTAATATGTAACTGATTTTTTTTTTATTGTATTGGTCATAATGGTGAGCATAGAGCAGCAACTCTTACATTATATATGATGTTTTTAAATCCTATAACCTACTTCATGTGCAAGGAGGATACAAGGAGTCTTTGAAAGGAGAATTTGGCATGAAACTTAATTGTTTGCAAAGCTAACTGCCTCACTGCTGATCTTTCATTTTTCGTACTGCTAGGCTATTCAGATAAATCCAGATCTTTCTGTAGCTAATTCATTGTCAAAATCCCATTTCCTTCAGTGAAGCAAGATCCAGATATACACGTCCACATAAATCTTAAAAACTCTTTTAAATATTGTTTCAGTTTTTATGCCCTGAAAGGTTGTTCAGTGAAAATACTAACAGCTAATATTTTTCTTTCAGTACTATTATGTTTGCTTAGGCAACAAGTAGAATTTTATTCCCCTCAACCCACAATAGAAGAAAGAACATTCCCAAATTGGATGCTGTGCAGTGATGAGTGCCTTCAGCTTAGAGCTCAAGTGGAGGCCCATACACCGAGCTGCTATTTTTCTTTTCAGCCGGAGAAAAATGTATAGCGCCGTAGCGATATTACTCGTATACTTCCCACTAGTGATGTAATCCCTCTCCATTCCATCAAACTGATGTCTTCCAAAGAAAATATAGGAAGGAAAAAGGGAGGAGGTGGGACTTCTTAAATAATTATTTTCATTTGTTAAGCAGGGTAGAACTTGTCCTGCTTTTATTTTACTACTTATGCTTGCAACTGAGTGCTTTCTCAACAGCGTTGGTGTAGCCACATCACTATAGTATTCGAGCTCCTCGCGGTCTTGGTAATCTTCATCCTTATGGCAAATTTTTGTTGCTCTTCTATAGACAAGTAATTACAGGTCAGGAAGTTCTTGAAAGCTAAAGAATTTATGCATGTATTTTAATGATTTTGGTAGGAGTTAAAACTGTGGCCAGCTCAGTTGTGTCACAACAGCCTGGCTCGAGCTGCATCCCTTTTGCTTGAAGTGAGCCGGCTGGCAGTGCTCACCGGCTCTGGTCCTCTCAGCTGTGGTTCAGCAGGCAGCAGAGACGAGGCATTTGGCAAAGACAGCTCCAAAAGCTCCTGCAAGCTGGGAGGCTTCTGTTGGTCTTAGAGATGGGAAGGCATAATTTCCTTCTTTTCCAGATGGTTCAATGTGACCCAGAGTTGCAGCAATCAGCTGATGTTAACCTTATTACCCATCTCTTTAACAAAATGCACAGCTCACATTATTTAAGCAGTGAACCGGCAACAAATTAAATAGTTGTACTGTTCATCACAGAACCTTAATTAATAAAATCTGACTTAAAGTGAGCAAGTCTGTCCCTAGGCACATAATTGTGATTAGTTATTTGAAAGAACCAAGGTAACTTTCATATTTTGTTGCAGTTATTATAGCCATTTGTTTTTGTACTAGGATTTCATTCTTTCTTTTAAGAATCCTGAAAGTCTGAAAACTTAACAGAGGGAAGAAGAAGAAGGAATGCTGTACTATTGTGTGGTAAAGCATTGCCCATATATCTCTTTCTCTCTACATAACTCATAAGGGTTTTATTTATCCTCTCTGGTTGCTGGCTGCTTTATTCCATGTTGCTGATATTTTTAAAAGGGGAATGAGGGTGAAGTAAGCATTAACTGAGAATAAACTGCCTCAGTAGAAGGGTCTGAAGCTTTTTAACTTGACTCTTCAGGGCAGGCCTAGCAAAAAGCCTGGGGCAGATGCCTGGTACTATTGCTACTTGTCAAGCTAGTAGAATGACTCAATCAACTTTAATTAAAATACAACATTTACATTGAAATGCAGGGACTCCAAAGGAGATTTTCAACTATGAATTTTTTAAATGACATTGTAAAGCTTTTAGCTTAAAAACATAAAAACCTTATCAGTGAACAGCTAGCTTCTGGGGTTTGAATATCTTCAATTTTCAAGTATTTCACATTTTTTGAATTGCATATGGAATGACAGTGAAAAGCAATCAAGTAATGTAGTATTGGGGAAAGTATTCTAGCTGCAGTGTTCTAGTATTAGTCTAATTGCCATTAGACTACGGTAATCACTCCCTATTCTCAAATTGCTTTGGTTAGCAATCTACTTTATTGATCATCTTTTAAGGGAGATCCTACTCTGAAAATGAATCTGTCTGTATTCAGTGCTGTTATATGCCATGTTTGGCCCTCTGTCCTGGCTGTGGTTAACAGCGTTCCTTTTGACAGGCAGTGATTTGGACTTAGATGTGAGAACACCCTGGAGACTTGGAGGTGCCAATAAAATGGGACCCATCAGAAGCAGCAGACTTACTTGGGCAGCAGAAATCAGGTGCATGAATAGCATTGCTATTGGGAAAAGGTAGCTGTGTGCATTGCTTGTCTGAGTATTGATGGCAGGACTCCAGTGTGTATTCAGATGTCTTTTTAAGTAGGGGCCCCTAAACCAACAACTGACTGACCACTATTGCCTCTTATGAATATAAAACTCACTAGTGGTGAAAGTTGCTACTAAAGTCTTATGAACAGAAATGATGTTCTGAAATGAAGTCATGACTGTTTTAATGTTGCTGTTGAAGCCAAGCATCTGGAACTAGAGATTTAAGCAAAACGTGAATGCCAGGAACCCTTTTCCAGTGCATGTTGCATCAAACTTTGGCATTGCTGTAGTAAGACCAGACTTTTGAACTCTGAAATGTATCAACTTCTGCACAGTGTAAAAGGGCATGTTTGGGTAGTCTGGAAGCGGTAGTGTGCAGAAATGAGCTGATTTCCTACTGATCTTGTGAATGCATATACAAGACGCAATTTTTTTTTAACACTGATTTGAAAATGTGAGATGTTTAGTATGGCTTCAGACCATCTTCTTCAGTGAAGCTCATTATTACACAGCTGTGAGGGGTTTAAATTTAGATATGTTTCAGTGTAGACTGCCAGTATGTTTACTGATGATCTCTCTGCAGGAAATATGATGACAAAGATTAATAATACCTCAGCTGTATGTGTATATAGAACAAAACAAATATTTTCAGGCTTTTTCAGTACACCAATGAATCTTCCCCTTGTTGCTCCAGTGAATCGGTTACATTCAGATATCTATTTTTAAGTAAGTTCACCTGGATGTGCTAGACTATGTAAGTTTTAATGGAGAGTATTTAATAGTAGAATAAACTGGCCTGCTAGAGGATATAAAGAAAATTCCATAAATAATGCAGAACAGAGAGTTGTTTTTAATCTGTATTTGTTGGGAAGCATGGCGAGGTTGAAGACCACTGGCAAGAAGACAGGTCAGTGTGTTGATCCTTTTGGCCAGAACCTTTTCTTCTATTGAAGAATTGGCAGTGCTCTCTGAGAATGATATTCTTCCCTTATTCTGCCATTTAATACAAGGTTGATAAACTTAATTCTGTTCTTGATTTGATTATGGGTGAAGGAATCGCTATTTTTCACCTTGGTAATGGTATGTAGGTTGCGTATAGCCGGGTAGGTGCAACACCACATGTGTTTATTCTAGCTGGTCCTTCACACTTCTTAAAACCTAAAAGTTTTTACAGCCCTGCATGAAAACAACATATAATCCTCTTGTACAGAGGCTGGGAGTAGAGAAGAAGAAGATACAGAGGAGCTGTTATGGCAGCTGTATTTGGTATATGCCTTTTGTACTGAAATGAAGTTTTTGGGTAATGAAGATGCTAGATTTTTTATCACTCGTCTATTAATTGTTGACCTTTACAACGTGATTCGAAATTCACAGCAGTTAAAGCAATCTCATTGCCCTCTATGGCATTTTGGGTTGTGACATCCGAAAAGGCACTCAAGACTCCTTGCCCTTTCATTTGGGAACTGTAATATCACCTAGGTTCTCTGTTCCTGGGAGATGATTGCTCTGAGTTGGCTTCATTCAAAATCTATTACAGAAACAACAAGCTGAGGCAGTCCGTGCTTGAAGTGTGCCATTCAGTGCCTATTAAGTGTTTGTCAGACTTTTTATAGACAGTCTGTGAACTTTAAAAATACAAAATGCTTACATTCAGTGTGGTGAATAGGGATTTAGCTAAACTACTTTTATTAACATTGACTGAATGCCTTTAGTATTTACATAGTATTTTACATGTTTGAAGTGCTGTACTAACATTAATTAATTTTCAAAACACCCCTGTATAGTACTGTAGGTGAGAAACTTGGTGGCTAAATACCATCAGCTGCGGTGAGAATGTCCCCACAAGGGTATAACAAAATGACTGAACAAGGACATTCTAAATTAAAAACTGGTTTAATTTAGTTCAACCTAATTCGTTAGCTCTGACTTTTGTGCATGGAGAACAGTAGATGACTGTGCTTGCTTTTAATACTCCCGTCACTCCTGGGCATAATGGGACAGTAGTGTAAAAGAAACAATTCCACGTTTCTTTACTTTTCCCCCTAAATTGTACTGACAGTTTTTTTCGTAAATATATTTAATGGGTTTGTGGTGCCTAAAGAGGGACGCTGGAAGGTGTGAAGTTTATACATACTTCTAAATAGCATAAAACAACGTACTTGATGATAGACTTGTTGAGGTAATTGCAGAAACGTAGAGGGGGACATACTCATAACAGCTCACAGCTACAGTTTTCTGATCTGCAATTAGGAGCAAGATTTCAGAACTTGGCATGTTGAAAATCTCAGCCAAACAGTTAAAAGCTGACATCATCCAAAAGGGCAGATTGTCTGAAATTTTGATCACTTGTTTAATAGTGCTTAAGTTCCTAACAGCCAACATTGCATCGTAAATCAGTGTTTGGTGAGAGACAGAGCAGAATCTCCATCACTCAATCCCCCTGTCAACAAGGAAAAAATACTATTTTTGTGTAAAGTGATTAACAGATGTTGTGATAATTGATAAATTAAAACAACAACAACAACAAAAAAAAAACCAGACAACCAACCCTTACCCCACCCTCATTTGTCCATAAACCCATCGGTAGCAAAAAAGAAAAGTAAAAGAAAAAAAAAGGACAATTCAAATGTTTGTGCTTTTTGCTGTTAACAGTAATGGGGACAAAGGGGTAGCAGAGAAGAGGGAGAAGAATAAGAGAAAGGAAAAACCGTGCCCAACATGCAGTTTCAACTAGTCAGGCCCTTACCCTTTTAGAACTATACTCTTTCTAAAATGAAGTCTTTTACCTAAATATGTTAAAAAGTTACTATGCCTGGAAAACTGTCCTATCTATAATATACTGCATTTTCAGACAGTATTCGGTATGGTGTTTTTTAGCTTGTTTTACATCTCCGTGCCCATCTAGATATGATTTGTCTTTTTTGTTGCCTTCAGATTCATCTTCAATGTGTTGTTTTTTGCCTCTTTATTTTATTTTTTATTTTTTTTTTTGCTAGCCTAACAATTGAGATGGCAACTGCGGTGTCTTTTAAATGAAATGTTTACAGCGTGGAAGTGCCCATGAGGTCACGGCTGTGTTTTTCAGTGAGCAGGCCTTTTATTTCTGTAATTAGGAACACTGATGACATAACGTTTGGCCTTGTTGCTCGGGTCTTTGGCCTTTAGATTTCACTGCGATGCATCACAGTGATGTTTTACTGCCCCAAAGGCCCTGCTTTGGCGGCGGGGAAGAAGCGGAGCTCTGTGGTGGCAGCAGCAGATCCAGGCTGAGGGGGAACTAGTGAAGGACTCTGTGACTTTCTGGGAAGCCTTTTAGGGAGGTGGGTCTGAGTTTCTCTTTCACCTCATCTCCCACCTCTTTGTTACATGGGGTCCTCAAAACTTAGAGGATCACAGATTATTATTATCTTTTTTCCTGACTGTTCCTTGCCTTTCCCCTTCCCTCTGTCCCAATGAAGAAGTCCTGTTTTCCCCTCAGGAGCCCTCACGTAGTCCACACTGCTGAAGAGAGGGAAGAGAAAGGAAGAACCTGAATCTGACTGCTTCCCACCCTGCTGGGAGCAGTGGGGTGGGAAGAGGTCGAGAGGCAGCCGCTGAGCAGAGCGATGACTGCCATGGGGAACGTGGGTATCAGGAGGAGATGGTGGTGCCAATGCGATCACATCAGAGCCGTGAACAGCTCTGCCTTTCGCTGGCACCTTCTGTAACAGAGCTACCATGTGTGAGCCAGGCAGTGCTCTGCGTTTTACAGACAGGCCAAGGAAATACTTGTTTAGCAGCGTGTGTATATATTCACAAAGGGAAGCTTTATTTTAATTACCCTTTTTTCCTCCTCTTACTGTATTCCATTGTGAAATGGGTAACTCTCTGCAGAGCTAGGTGATATAGCAATGAAGATCAAAGGCTGTTACATACCGGCATTTTCTGTTTAGATTTGTTTCTGACCTTTTAGGCTGAGGAAGTGGCTGTGTAATTTATCAGGGAAAGGTTTTTGAGCACACGGATCTTTTCCTTCCGTGCTCGCCTGTGACTCTCTCAGCCACTTCCTTCTTTGTTTCCGAAGTTGCACATGAAGAACACGAAGGGTAGCATCATTTTGATGACAATAAGGAGTTTTATACGTTGCTATTTCTGAATGATTTTGCAAGGGAGGAAACAGGCAAAATGAATTTTCCCTCACCTCTCTTAATTTTGCCTGTCTTAAGAGCAAGAGTTGGCTTCCTGAGAGCTATCAGAACGTAAGGGCGTATGCAAAAAGGACGAAATTAGGAAATTGTGTTCAGTGAAATAAATGTGTCTGTGGCTGCATGAATGTGTGTGGCTTTTCTTTTAGGCCAGCTAATTTTACTTAAAAGGGTAATCGAAGCTGAAAAGAGAAGGTGGAAACTTTCTCTAAAGAGAAAGTAAAAAAAATAAAATAAAAAGCTCCAAAACATTCATTGCATGGAGTTGATGTTCAAGGACCGTCATATATTTGGACAACTTAATGGATTTGTATTGGAATTTCATTTCTTTGGCAAGGGGAAGTAGTTGTATTAACTACTGGGTGATGTTTTTGTTTTCAATGTGATTTAATAGTTCTACATTCTTAGATAGAAATGGGAGAACATAGAAGCCAAGAAAAAAACAAAGCAGGAGGAGGGTGAGAATGTCTTCTAATCTGACGTAGAACTAGAGAAATGTTAAAAGGTTTGGCTACTTAGAGCAGAACAAATCTGAAATCCTACAGCAGCAAAATACTTGAGGCTCTGAGACTGTAATTCTCAAAATTACAGTGCTGAAAGCCAGTTTATGCTATTATAGTATTGAATGTTGTTGTGCATGAAAGCATTGCTTATAATAGAAAAAATGTTACTGAAGGTTATTTCTGCTGCTGCTGTAATTATCTTCCTTTAGTTTATCTTTGGTTGTCTAGATGGCTTTTTAAAAAAATAAAAAATCAGCCAATAAAGCATCATCTATATAAAAAGAATTCTTTGCAGGAATATTTTTCTTGGAATGCCTGAATTTTTATCTGTACTTAACCACTTTGTCCCACGAGCTAAAGATCTCTCAGAAACCAAATGAGTTGGACATTTTCTCCAGAACACTGGTTTGTCATGGTTGTTAAGTTATTGTACCTTTCCCAAGAAATCAGAACTGGGAAGTTGATGAATATTTTAGTTGTTTCAATTAAAAAAATAAATAAAACTAACCCAACAGATGCATTTAATTTTTTTCCTGTTAAC
The DNA here is from genome assembly GCF_964034855.1 of Anser brachyrhynchus. Taxonomy (NCBI): domain Eukaryota; kingdom Metazoa; phylum Chordata; class Aves; order Anseriformes; family Anatidae; genus Anser; species Anser brachyrhynchus. Next base: position 53,062,639 of record NC_137694.1, on the reverse strand, counting down.
CAAGATTTCTTTTATAAAGAATTTGACAGATTAGACAGTGTTAATGGCAAAACAGGAGATGTGAGTTTGCATCATAATATCCCCTTGGCAGTGAATATTGAATTTCAAAAGATAATTTCTGTCATCTGACCATAACCACATTTCCAAAAGGGCTAAATGGCTGCTTAAAAAATAAAACACGTCACTTTATTGAGGTTGTTAAGAAGTAGTGTTCTCTGTCTTTATGATTCGAGCTATTATGTCAGTTTTACTACTGCTAGCCCTGCAAAACAGGTACAGTCATGGGAGACCGAACTGGTTCATACATCACCTAGAGAATTGCTAATGAAGTTCCAGCTGCCAAATTCTTTCTGCAAATTAAAAGCATAGCACAGTTTCACCTTGTTTATGTTGCTCTTTAATATTCTGCTTTTTCATTTCTAATGAATCTGCTTACTGCTCCAAAGCCTTACGTTTGTTTTTATGTTCAACTCAAAATGATTGTCCTGTACATTAATTTTGAGTGTTACTGTTTTGGGCATAGTAGATGTACTCTTATGCATGTCTTGTTGAGGTCTTTCACGTTTAGTATTGCAATATATAAAATGTCACTGCAGTTGGAATTAACCTACTAAACTTTTGCTACTAATCACTGCAATGTAAGCTTCAAAAGTGAAATGTTGATTTGCAAATCCCAGGTTGATTTTTATGGATCTAACAGTTAGACAGGAGTAACATTTTTTTTTTTTTTCCTGAGCAGATTTGATTTGGATTAGAAGACTATAAACCTAGAACCAAACGGTCATTTTCACATTTTTGTTTCCAAGAGGAAGCACTCTTTCAGTTCTGGTTAAATGACACATGATTAAGCAACTGTGACAGATTAAGAAGTGTATCTATGTCCAATTCTGAATTTCTCTCTTTTATGAATAGCATCTATGATTGCAGCCATCAGTGTGGATTAGAGCTTTGATTTCATAGCTGAAAGAAAGTTATGCCTGAGGAACTGAAAAAGGAACAGAATGGCAGTTGTCAACAATGGGTAACTGTAAGAAAGTTTGTTGAACATGGGTTACTTGAGGCAGTCATTCCTTTTTTCCTGATTTCTGTCCCTTTAGGGGCTGCAGCATGAAAAATCCTAACACGAGAGTGAGAACAATGTAAGGTGTGTTAGACTACTTTTAAAAGAGAGATGTTGTCAAAGCACAGGAGGTGTTCTGGGACTGGAATCCAGTGGCTCCAGGGGAGAAAAAGGCGCAGACAGAAACTGCCTTCCCTGAATTGTAATTCTAAGTAACAGCCTCATGATCTCTTCCCTTTTTCTTTCCTTCTCCTCCCAAATTAATCATGAGTTTCATAGAATTATGAAAACATAGAATGGTTACGGTTGCAAGAGATGTTAAAAGATCACCTAGTCCCAACCCCCCTGCCATGGGCAGGGACACCTCTCACCAGACCAGGTTGTCCAAAGCCCCATCCAGCTTGGCCTTGAACACTTCCAGAGATGGGGCATCCACAGCTTCCCTGGGCAACCTGTCCCAGTGTCTTGTCACGCTTATAGTAAATAATTTCTTCCTCATATCTAGTTTAAATCTAACCCCTTTTACTTTAAAGCCATTGCTCCTTCTTTCACTGCACTCCCTCTGAGCTTTCCTGTAGGCCCTGTTTAGTTACTGGAATGCCACTATAAGGTCTCCCCTGGAGCCTTTTATTCTCCAGGCTGAACAACCCCAACTCTCTCACCCTGTCTTCTTTGGAGAGGTGCTCCAGCCCTTTGATTATCTTTGTGGTCCTCCCCTGGACCAGTCCAATCAGTCCATGTCCTTGTGCTGGATGCCCCAGAGCTGGGTGCAGGGCTCCAGGCAGGGTCTCACAAGAGCAGAGCAGAGGGGCAGAATCACCTTGCTCACCCTACTGGCCACGCTGCTTTTGATGCAGCCCAGGACACGGTTGGCTTTGTGGGCTGCAGGCAAACATTGCTGGCTCATGTCAAGCTTCTCATCAGCTAGAACCCCCCAGGCCTTCTCATTAGGACTGCTCTCAATCCCTTCTCTTCCCAGCTTGTATTTGTGCTGATTAAGGGAATTGAGGCTGAAAGGGAATTGGAGGAGGCTTGAATAATTCAAGATTGGGTCTGGGATGGTATTTCACAGTCCAAGGAAGAGGGTGAGACCTAAGTGTTTGCTGGGTTCTGCGCCTGTGCAGCCCGAGGGGAACATGCAAGGTTCATGGGAGTTGCGCTGTTCTTCAGAACGAAGACTCTCCATTAGGAAGACTGCAGTGACAATCTTCTGCTGCCTTCTCTTCTTGGCTTCAGCAGTTACAATTAGTACCAAAATGGTGGTTCTTTATTCGAAAAAGCTAAAAGCACCTGATTTTATGAAATCAGTTGCAATGTAATAAGAATTTCACCTTTATATAAGGAGCTTCTTAATATTTGAATTAGTCATAGTAACCTCTAACTTATTTATCTCTGCAATACAGAGTTCTGCACTATGTTTTTCACTGTAAATCCACATCTGCAAAAATAGATCAGAAATTATTACTGGTAAGTGCAATATTCTTTCTGAGTTGCAACTTCTTGATGGGCTATACTCAAAGTACAGTTTATCCAGTTAGGCAAGTTTTTTTTACAACAGTGTTTAATACGCAACCTACTGAAATGCCCTTGAAATGTGTAGAAAGAATATTTGTACAATATTCTATTTAGAGAAAGAGGTCTTTCCATAATTGTGAGGTTTTCAGAAGCGTTAGGGAACGTGCCTATTTGAATACTGTTTTTATTTTTCGTATAAAATGACTATCCTAAAATCCAAGGAGTAAAAAAGGAAGAAGAAAATAAATTCATGCTTATAATTTCCCAGTAGAAAAAAACTAGAAGCCTAAAACTAAAAAGTCTAATTATAATTAATTGAAAAGGTTTTTTGCAGAAGCTAGTGGCAGTGATTTGCATAAATTCTCATTAAGGTGAATAATACATTTTCTTCAAGATTCATTAAACAAGCTTTAATCAGTTGAGCTTGAAAAACATTGCCATGAAACTTCAGTTTAAAAGTCATTACACGGCATCTAAAATAAGTTCTGAAAAATTAGAGAAACGTATCCAAGAGACATCAGCATCCTTCAGACATTAAGAAGCCATGTAATAAATACCAAGAGGAAGGGGTGGGTTGTTGTTACTGGCTTTAAGTTAATTTCACAAAGACAAAACATGCCTGGTGGGAAGGAAGCCTTGTGTCGCCAGCACAAGGGGGTGTCTTACCGGAGAGAGCTATCTGCAAACTAGTTTTTCTTTTAGTTTTAAGGAGAGAACCCAATGAACTGGCAGGTATGATACATGCTGCAGTAGCTACCACCTGTGCTTTGCATAGTGTGTACTCTACTGCAATTCTTCTTTTTTTTTTTTTTTTTTTAAATGGTTTAGCTGAGCAGGCCATAAAAACATTTATGTGTGTGTGAAATGTAAATATTTTTGTGCACTTCTATCCAATTCCATTTTTCAGGATTAACTCAGATGTGGTCTTTCAAAGAACAGGTTCTAATCGGTTTGATGCGTTGCGTTTTTCTGGGCTTAATGAACAACTTTTCTTCATGAGTGTGTCCATTTGGTGATAGGAGGGGTATGAAGTTCAGCTTAGAGCTACCATTGTCTTCTCGTGGCAGCCAGGAAAGGTGGAGTGGCAAATCTCAGAGCTTCTGCGGTTCTTGGCAGTGCTCTCCTCTCTCTATTTAAATCCATAAAGACACAAGCACTTTCATTTTTAACTTATTCTACAAATAAATAATAAATCTGTTTTATTTATTGATTTTTATTATTGCTGGGAGGTGCAATGGACTCCCTTTTTGATACATGGTAAATGGGTATGCTTTTGTACTATTCTCTGTTTCAGGAGCCAAATTTAAAGCTTTAGATGTTAGCACTGAATCAACTTTCTAAAGCAGCAGGTCCTAAATTTCAATGTACACGTATACATACTTCAGTAATTTATGCCTTATTTCCAAGTGGTACACAGCTAGGCTGGAACCGGTACTTAACAACCTCCATTGTAGTACCTGGCCAAAGAAAAAAACATGCATGTTCAGTCCCTATTCTAGAGCAATTTGCTTGCTACTTTCTTCCATTCAGTATATGCAGTGTAAAATGGAGATGGGGCTGTGAATGTCAGGATGGATCAGGGAGACTACTGTTAGTGAGCTCTGAAAACTTTGTTCTCTTAATCTGTATCAGTTTAGCACTTGCTGTCCTTGAGAGTGAACTCTTGTGGTAAAAACCAGTACCATTGGCGAGAAAAAACAGAACCGTAGAATGGCCTGGGTTGGCAGGGAACTTAAAAGGTTATCTGGTTCCAACCCCCTAGCCACGGGCAGGGATGCCACCCCTTAGATTAGGTTGCCCAGGGCCTCGTCCAGCCTGGCCTTGAACACCTCCAGGGATGAGGCATCCACAGCTTTGCTGGGCCATAGACCAGTGAGTATAGCTTTTGCGTAATATTTACTAGCAAGTTTGAATCATGCTTTCCCCTACTCGTCATTAGGTGTAGCATTTTTCCTTATGAATTTCTCTCATTTGAGAGGGCTCAACTGTATATAGAGAAATAGGATACACTGATGTTTTCCCGTGTTAGTTATTCCTCAATTTAAACTTTTATGGTTTGAAGCTTCTGAATGAAAATGTAATTCATGATGGCTTTTGCAGCTCTGGAGTCCAGATTTAGAAACAGATCGTTTATTTAGTAGCAGGGTGTCCTTAAGAGTACTGGCAAATGCCAGTAATCCTGACCTGAACATTGAAAAATTTGTTTCTAATATACCCACATCACTGTGACTTTCGGGATTATATGTTAGCTGTTACAGCTTCTTTTTGTGACCCTGGAGAAGAAAGGAAAAAAAAGGTTTTTTTTTTTTTTTTTTCCTTCTTTTTTTAAACAGTATGGTGTCCTGAAGTAGTTTCTTTGTCTTCTGGTAATTGTCACCATTATTTCTTATTATATTGGACAGTCTGTGTTTTCGTATGTATTTATTTTGGCTTTGAAACAGCATGTAAGTTCTTTATCTTATTATTGTAATTAAACTGCACCACAAATGTTGTATGTCTTATCTTTAGAGGAAAATAGACATTAAAATATCTCCAGATAAACGAACTCCGTTTTGATCTCTCTTCCCCCTTATTTCAATTTTTGATGTTTTTACATCTTGTTTAAAAAGCTAGTATCCCAAAGCTGACTGGTGTATGTTAAGTTTTGGCCAAACAGTTCTTTTAAATGTAATGGGAGGTCTATAAGTGATGGGTGGCCCAAAATCCAAAGTCACCATTCTATTCAAATAAACACACAAAGAAAGTATATGCAGGACCTTTAACTCTTACAGGAGCTTGGCTGTGTGCCATGCTTCTGACTTAATGGAATTGCTGATTTCAGGGTTGCCTGGGGCCACAACCACAAATAAGCATATATATCTCTGAGGTCATTGAAACCATTTTTATTATTTTCATAGCTATTGGAAATAAGTCACCTGGCTTGATTTATATATAAAATTGCAGAATATCAGCCCACAGAAGTGACCTTTAATTTAAAACTTTCATCTGTTTTGTTGGCTTGTAGCAATGGTCTGTGATATTAAAATAACAGCAGCTCATATATCTAGAAATATCATTTTATCTTTCTCAATAGTTGATGGTTAAGCATTCACTCTAAGTATGGGATTCAAGTCGAGTGCCTTCTGGTGAAAGGATCCTGATAGTGCGTGCTGCTGCAGCTCCCTGTTAGACTTGGTTCCATTTCCAAGGGTGGGACGTCGAACCGCCAGTGAGTCTGGAAACGTGATGGTGACTTTGTGGGTTTCTTGTGGGCTCACAGCGCCTCTCACGAACATCTGCCTCTGTTCTTCACTGATTTCTACAGGCTTTTATCCTACAACTGAATTAAGAAAGAATGAGAGAGGGTGATGAAGCGGATTTGAATGAGATAGGTATGGCTTATTGCTTGCAATATTTGGGTAAGGTTTCCTAATGCATTTGGATAGCATTGTCTTCTTATCTCAGCATTTCTTCAGAATTCATCGAAAGAACACAGCAGTCTGTGCTGAAAAATGAATAGGCCTCCAGTGCTACGTTGTCTTCGTGGATGGGACGGGTGCATTGGATAGCTGTATTTATTGGCTGTATGTCATAATTCATTTCTCAGTGTTTGCCTGTGTATCCCATGTTAAGAAGCTGGGATATTTATGATGCACGCACAGCATTATTATTCCAAACAGCTAATTTCCTGTGAAGAGAAATAAATCTTGAATTCCCAATAACTTTGTAGCAAGATGCAGTGTAGAGCCCCAGAAGAAGACGCAAGTCTTGTAGAGCAGAAACTGCTTATTCCTTATGTTACTCTACATTGGTTTTATTATGCAGAAATAAATACATCCTGCTGTTTTATATGCTCTAGCAAACTATAATTTTCTTCATTAAACTTTCAGTGGCTTGTAATGCCATGGGAGACAGCAAAGAGGGAGCCTTGAACTCTGCAGAGGTAACCTTCCCCAGCTCTGTAGGTGATAGGTGTATGCACTGTAGTTTATGTAAAGATTCAAAAGGGGCTGCTTCTCTTTGGGGACTAGGGGTGTGGTGGGGTGAGGCATTGCAATTTATTTCTTAGATGATTTATATATTAAACACATGTAGATCCCTAGCAGAAAACCAACTCTGTTCAAGTTACAGGCATGTAAAGTTGAAGCTTCTCTCTGAGGTGAAATTTAGTATTTTTTCCAGCCTTCTGTGAGAAGCTGAGGTATTTGAAGAGAATACGTTAGCCTTGTCAACAAATACAACACTGTAGTACCCACCGTTTTTCTCTTTCTGAAGTCTGTACGTGCTGACTAACCTCTCCAGGCAGTCTGTTCGCTGGTTCCTTTGGATCACTTCTGTTCCACTCGGTTGCGTCTCTCCCTTCTCATCTATCCAAGACTCTTTTTCCACATTTCAAGTTTCTTCATATTCTGATCTCAACCAACCCTGCTTGTGTGAATAATGAAGGCAAAATTATTACTGTCCCTTAGCAGTGCTAGAATTTAAGAGATGACACACAACTTCCACATTACTAAAATACTGCGTATGAATTGTTTCCCTACAAACCATTTCTGTGTTTGATGTGGACTACTAAAAGAAGCAAACTGTTCATAATTTTTTTTAAAGCTTTCGGTAGTACTTGTGCTTTATGTTCTCTTCTATTGGCTTTCCTCTGTAGTTGTCTTTAGGCAGAACCTACAGCTGTCATTGTTAAAAAGCCAGAGTTATGAAATACCGTAACCTTTTGTGGCATTCACATTCCTCAGCTACTGGGAAAAATGTAGTCCTCTGTTGTGCTGCTGTCAAGGGTTTTTGGACTTAAATGTTACGGTAGGAAGTTGAGCCTAGCGGCTAACTATTGGCTTAATCTTCCCAGAGATCTTCATTTTTTAAAAGGGTACTTCTTAGGAAAGTTAAACCTGCTTTATAAAAACACATAAAATGGCACACAAATCACTAGTGGAGAAAAAGTGCAAGCAGATTTCCTCGTGTAGAATTGGAGACTCTTAAAAATCTGGCCATTTCCATTCAGTGCTGGTTTCTTTTGTAGTTCTGCTTAACTTTACTTAGCTGTAATGGTATAGTTGGGAAGGTTGATCTCGTACATGATTCTAGTAATGGCTTCAGTTTCCCTGAATTGCTGTCTGAGATCCTTATTACTTAGTGCCTGCATCCCAACAGCTGCTCAAAAACACAGGAAGAAATGGTTTCTGGTTGTTTTGTTTTTGTGCTTAGAAATCTAAAAAGTCTTCTGAAAGACTATAAAAGCTTATCCCAATTGCACTTGATTACATAACCCTACTGGTTTCAGTGACATAAATTGGAGGTTATTCCAATGCTAATGTGGATTAACGCTAATAACGCAGAAATCAGAATTTGATCCTGTGTGTTCTGATAACATAATTCAACTAATTTGTCATTTCCTGGCTTTTTAGCTCAATCTTTGACAGCATCCTTTAAAATCCTCTGGAGTATGTTCGGTGCAGACTACCACGTAATGGTGACTATAAAGTCCTTATTTTCTTTACTAAAATAACTGTGATTAGTCCTTTTATGTCAATCCCAAGCTGTTGCTGCTACCTGGGTGCTCTTAACCACGGAATTAAGAGAAAATAAAATTTATTTTAAACATTGCAGTAGGCTTAGATTTCTAGTGTTTCACAATTGCTATGGCGTGCCACAAAGATTTGTTCCCTCTAATGGATCTCTGCATCTGGGATTGAGGCACAAAGATGAAACAAATCACTAAAACTCATTTTAACCTTTTTTTTCAGTGGGATCAACACCTTCCGAATGGGTGGGTGCCAGCCTGCTCTGTTAAAATATGCTTATGAAGGGCTTCCCACAGTGCTTTTGTAGAAAAGTTGGAGAGCTGGAAAGAGAAAGTTCATTCATCCAAGACTATACTGAACTACTTAGAGGGGGGAGAGCAGGGGAGGGTGGGGGGTGGGCACTTCCAGGAATTTGTCTGACCTGTCTTCTGTGGCAAAGACTAAGGGTAGAGTTCAACTCCATCCATCACAAATGTTTTCTAGCCAGATTTTGGCCCCTGTGTATATTCTGTAGGAAATTTGTTTAATAGAAATCCTCTTCTGACAAGGAAAAATGCTGCACCTTTTTTTTTTTTTTAATTTTGAAATCTTCTAAAAAGATACTTTAATTACCTTGGTAGATTCACTAGTGAGTAAACTATCAGCAGAGAGCAATGTAAACCTAAGATTTTATTTTAACATCTTAAATGTTAAAATTTCATGCTGCTTTTCTTCCATCAAGTTAAACATGCTTTGCTTTGTATGTTGGTTGGTGTTTCTCTTTTTGTCCTCAGATAGTTTCACTGAAATGGCAGTATCTTTGAATATCTTCACTGAAATGGCAGCATCTTTGATTCATGTGTGTAGCTGGACTTTGGAGCTGACTCAGCATAATTTAGTTGCTCAATCCTCAGGGAGAGCTTCCTTGACCTCCTAATATTATTTAGTGTATTGCTATAAATAGTGCTGTCACCACAGTCACATGTGACGGCATATCAGAAAAGTTAGTAAACTGGAGTTGGAAAACAGTGATAATTTTGGACCAGTGGCATCTGTTGGGTTCCTTAGACCAGACTGATTTTAAAAAAGAAAAAAAAATATTTTTTTTCCACTTCCCCTCTATATGGAAGTTGCTGTCTAAAGATGGCACTTTTTGAAGTTTTATTATATTTATGTGGGCAGTATCTCATGTACAGAATTGGGTGCCTTCTGAAGGCATGTACTAAATGTACTAATGTACTAATTTTGTACTAAAAATGGATGATGCTACAAGAAAAGATACCTAAGTGTTCTGCTTTTTTAGTACAAAAAAAAAAAAAGAAAATAATTAAGTCCTCAGAATAACTGTTTGTAAGATACTGAAGTGTACTTAACCTTAATGGAAAATGCTTGTGCTGTACAATCTGATTAAATGAAAAATCTGCTATTATTTTCTTCTCAGAAAGAGCAGTCAGGCATTGAAATGGGTTGCCCAGGGAAGTGGTGGCGTCACCATCCGTGGGGATGTTCAAGGAGAGGCTGGATGTGGCACTTAGGGACATGGTTTAGCGGGTGACATTGGTGGTAGGGTGATGGTTGGACCAGATGATCTTGGAGGTCTTTTCCAACCTTAATGATTCTACGATTCCATGATTCTATGATAGCCTTTAGATAGGGAAGGGGATGAAAAGTGGAAAATGCTTATTTTCCTACTTACTTTCCTACATAAAATTAATTGTGCATTTTTACAGGTATGCAGAGAAGGAACTTAGTCTATGAAATTTGGAACAAAAAATCATGTCCAGCTTGAGGTTAGGACAATGCAAATATTGTATTAAAAATTTTAAGTGCAATGTTCATAAGCACTTGCAAAATGATCTTGGCACTTGGTTTTCTAAAGCCTGATGCTTTTTGATGGGAAAATTTGTCACCACATTACAATCTTAGATTTTTTTTTTTCCCCAACTTTTGGTTTCTGGTAGTTATCAATGTGCAAATGCTTTGTTCCCAGTTGTTGAGCAGGAGGAGGAGCTGGAAGGCAAGCATTCAGTAGAAATTTTGGGGCATGTCATCAGCCTACATCTTTGTGTGTGCAATTGCTGTGGGTCAGAACACTGTTTTTACGCATTTATGCAACTTACAGATGGGGTTGAAGGGAGGGAAGGGGAGACTCTTTCGAGAGAGGAGAATTTGGGGTGTACACAAATTCCATGGCTGATAGCTTTTAGCATTGAGGGATCTGGGCTTTGCAGTGCTTTGAATAAAGGAAGGAAAGCCACTGTGATTTTGACTGCTGTCTGAATCAGTTGACTCTTGCAGTGAAATATTACCAACAGTAGCTGGTCTGGGGCTGCCTTTTTTTTTTTTCCTCCCCCAAATATGGACATTTCTTCAATATGGGTTCTAAAGCTAGTGTAAGGTTAAAGTTGACCTCTGGGTATTTGTTTTCACTAAACAGATTTAGTAGGATACCTTTTAGTTAAAGCAGTAAAACTTTAAGTTTAGACCAGACCTCTGTTAATGAAGGCTTTCTGGGCGCCTAAATAAAAGGCTTGAGTTAAGGAATTTATACAAAATAAATTGACACTTCCCTTTAAAACCACACTCCCTCACGTAACCTCCTCTCCTTCCCCCCAAGTAAAAGATAAAAAGGACGCTGTCTGTACATTATGTACATTATGTTGTGGTTCAAAAGTTTCTCCTCTACTCATTATTTCTATATTTATGTGTGTACGTGTTCCTGGGCATTCTTTTCAATGCTTCACTAAAAATAAAAGTCAGCTGCCTAAAAAGTCTTTCAGGCTTTAAATTGGGAGTACACAAGAAGCTTGTGTTTAGGCATAATTATGCACAATCACCCTGAACTTTCTGAAACTGTTGTCAATAAATAGACTTGAATCACAAAAGATGTAAGTTTTAAAAAATTAAATGACTGAGCTTTGCTTCCTCAGAATAGTCTGCCATGTACTGAAAAGAATATAGAACTGTTAGTGGGACTGATATGTGACTGATAAGCTCTTCAGTAGTGGTACAGGAGGTATGCCTTGTTTTTCATATAATTGTTTAAAATATACATGTTTTGGAAAGGCTTTATGTATATTCAGTAGGTGGCTTGTCAGAAAAAGTAGTTTAATGTCTGTCCTATGAATCTAGCTAAGAGTCTCAACATTTCCACTGTAACTACTGTATTCTCAAGCCTTAAAATGTCTTTTTCCTTAGAGATAATTGTACTGTTGTGAGTAGCTGTATGGTGAAATGGCAAAAAAAATAATATTTATGTTTTATTTTCTCAAAGGGAAGTAGGGAAGAGAAATAGGGTACTGCCATGTTCTTCTGTGGAACAGTAAATCTAATAAGGCCTGCTGGGCCCACTTTTATCATCTAAAATAGATTTGAAAAGGGCAGCAGAGGTTTCAGCTATGAATTCTGACCACGCTTCAGAAGCTTGGAATTACATTTTTACCCATACATATATATATATGCGTTTGTGTGTGTGCACGTGTGCGTGTGTGAAATAAATCATGAGCTATTGCCAGGCAGTAGTTTGCACTGAAGAATATTTGTAAAGAATAACTTTTAATATGTATTTGAAGGAATATGTTATCAGGCAAATACTGAATATCTTGAAGTCTTAGGGGAACAGGATTAGAAAATTTGTATTACATGGCGTGGTGGGGAGAGGTTAGCGTATGTAACAGCTGTGAGAAACGGAGAAAACATTTTCTGGTTTAGTAATTTAACCATTTTTTCAATAAATGCTTCTTTGTAGACCTATTGCACAAGTAGGTGAAGAAATGTGGGGAACAGACACAAAGACAGGAGCTCATCTTCTCCCACTGTGTGTATCTGCTACCTCCTGAGAGAAACCTGATGGTATGCCATTGTTTGGAAACAGAAATTATTAATTTCTTTTCTTGCTTCCCTCCAGCATGTTTCTTACCTGTGTCTGAATAATCAACTAGTCCTAAACCAGGCAGTTGACATCAGAGTTTCAGATTTCACGTAGTCCATCTTTTAGTGTTTGTTACGTCAAGCAAAAGATTGAACTGAGAGGAAGTGAGGTGCCCTTAGGGTTAATATTAAAGCCAGATTCTTTTAGCATATGAGGACACACTTAGAAACGAAAGGGCTTATAGTATGGAGAAGGATACAGTCTGAAGCCTTTATGGTTAGCTTTTGAAATATTTATGTTCTGGGAGGAAAAGATTTTTCAGGCCAACTCAACCTTCTTGTAACCAAAATGTTTTGAACCTTTAGCAGCTTAAAGTTTTCAAAGCTCTTTTGGTCAATAAGAAAATCAATGCTTGCAGCATGCTTCAGTGTAGTTAAAGCAGTGCTTGACAGCACCTGGTGTTATATATGGGTACCACCACTGGTTCAGGATGCCATTCCTTCTTCAGAATAACACTGTGCGTCTTTAGTTGGAAAGTTAGAGAGGTCTAGAAAGCTACAGCCGGTGGGCTATTGAATTGTAGCCTACTGGTGGAAGAATCAAACCACAACTGATGGAATTGAAGTTACCTTGTTAAATGTATTTATTTCCATTATACTCTACAGATGTGCATTGTGTATTTTAAATGATCGATTCCTTTAAAAGACATTGTGCAGTTTAGAAAAATCTTAGAAAGTCTACATCTATATTGTGAAACAAGACCATAACTTTTGACAGTGATTTTTTTTTTATTGATTTTTTTCTCTGTCTTCCTTTTTGATGGCAATTGCAAGTATGTGAGGGTATAGTATAGTTGTCTCACTGATGGATCTTTCCATTCTGCTTATATCTAATTCAGGAAAGTATCACCCCAAAAGTTTTATGAGAAAGACACTACTTACAGCCCTGTTACTTGTGGTTTCTGTTTGTTCTGGTACTAAACTTAAGTTGGCTATGAAATTACTGTTAAAGGACAGTAGTATTCCAAAACCTGTAAATAATGTTATCATTTATTTATATACTCTCCTATACAAACTGCATAGTTAATAGCTTTCACCAGCAGTTATACAAGATAGGAATATTATATTAAAAATATATCATCTTTCATGTATGAGCGCTGAGTTGGATGCATTCAGGTATTTCTAAACAGGAAGAAAAGGACTGAACTATTGGGAGAATTTAGCTAAGCACTAGTTTACTGACACTTTATTTCCCTTTGGTGGTGTTAGGTATTGCTTTAATTAGTTTAAAATATGATTTGAATGTAGGTGTTTTTTCTGCAGTGTTTGGTGTGTATAGTCCTGGTCTCACAGCCAGCAACTCAGGATCCTATATATCACTTAGCTACTTGTTACCCAGTATTTCCTGTCTGAAAACATCTGAGTTATTGGCCGTTCTTTAGAGATTCACCTAAATATTTGTTCTTAAGAGAAACTGATAGCTGCAATCTGAAACCCAGAGGATGCACGTAATTTGGTCTCCTGCAGGTGTCCCTAGTCAATATACAATACAGATACCTTTTTTTTTGTGAAGTGGCACCGATAAGTTTTTACAGCCTGCTGGAGTTGTATGTAGATAAATTCCACTTTCACAACTGTTGAGAAGGAATGAATTTTAAAACAGAACATCCAAGATATAATTGCCGCCAGACATCTACAAGAACGGTAACTAGTTCCCTTGAGTCTATAATTAAACATTTAAATGAATGAGTTTTCATGTACTTATGCTTATTGCTCATAAGACATATCTATGCACGAGATAGTATTTTCTGATTTTTTTTCCTTTTATGCTGTCAATACAGACTATATGTATACTGTAGTCTGTGGTCATGTATGAGAATTGTCCAAAGTATGACAATTACAGAGTCATAGAATATCCTGAGTTGGAAAGGACCCACAAGGATCATGAAGTCCAATTCCTGGGTACGCACAGCACCACTCAAAAATCAGACCATGCGTCTGAGAGTGTTGTCCAAACGCTTCTTGAACTCCAGCAGGCTCGGTGCCATGACCACAGCCCTGAGGAGCCTGTTCCAGTGCCCGACCACCCTCTTGGTGAAGAACCTTTCCCTAACACCCAGCCTGACCCTCCCCTGTCCCAGCTCCATGCCGTTCCCTCAGGTCCTGTGGCTGTCCCCAGAGAGCAGAGCTCAGCACCTGCCCCTTCGCTCCCCTTGTGAGGGAGCTGCAGGCTGCCATGAGGCCTCCCCTCAGCCAATTGTTCTCTCATCACATTATATATTTATCTAGCTGTATGCTGAATATTTTGACCAGAAGTATACTGTGAGAAACGGTAAAAAAATCTTCACTGAAATCCAAGAAGATGACATCAACTGGCTTCCCTTGGTCAACTAGATGGGTGACCCTGTCATAAAAGGAAGTTTGTTAAGTGGGACCTTCCCCTCGTGAACCTGTGTTGGCTATGACCAACGACCACGTTGTCCTTCAGGTGTTTTGCAGTAACTTCCAGAATAATTTTCTCCATAATTTTAGTGGGCACTACAGTTAGACTGACAGGCCTGTAATTAGCAGGGTCTTCTTTTTTGCCCTTCTTGAAAACAGGGACAATGTTTGCCATCATCCAGTCAACTTGGACCTCTCCAGATTCCCAAGACCATTGAAAAATAATTGAGAGAGGTCTCATGATGACATCAGACAGCTCTTTGGCTACCTTGCAATGAATCCCATCAGGCCCCATAGACTTATATGCATATATAACAGACAACCATCTATATTAGATGTAGGCATGTACAATAGATGATGTCTGTTGTTTGCCTGCTTTCTGACCACACATCTGCCTAACAAATAGCCTGTGAGTAGTTTGGAAAGGTAGATTCAGCTACTGTGTATCTGGGAGATGTGAAGCTAATTTCTACTCCAAAAAAGAGTCTCTGGCAGTTTTTTTTTTCAGGCTTGTTGTCTCTATAGGTAATATGTAATCTCGTAAGCGTCCTTAGCATGACTCGTTAAGATATACTGTAAAAACGCTCTAGGGTACTTTTCCATTGTTATTTATGAAAAGGGAGTAAATGAAAAATATTCTAAAATGATCTTGAGGAAAAACAAGGAAGAACCTCCAAGTAGAGACTTGCCAGTCCATCACTGCCTATCTGTTTTATGTGAGAGAAGGCTGGGCAATAGCTTCCTGTGTGCACATTTGGGAGTTCTCCTTTTTCTTAAAAATATGTTCCATACTTCAAATGCTGATGTTCATTTTCAGCATATGGGGACCATTAGCAATATTGAAGCTGGACATATGGCTTAACGCGTTAAATCACTTTAGAATGTTGCATCTGTTTTTTTACCCTGGTGTTAACACCTGGATCGGTTTAGCACTAGTGCAGAAGTTTAGGACATATAGAGCTGTTAATTTTAAAAACATCTGGGCTTTTTTGTATGCATGTATATGTGCGTGTGTGAACTGCTGGGTCTCCAGCATTATTTGAGTTTGATGAAAAAAATCTTACTTGAATTGTGATGAAGGTGTGTACTGACCCAGGCAAATCAGCAGTTTATAAAGCAGGAGGCAGAAGGAATCTTTTGAGTAGATAAGCAGATGATTTTCCCGTGCAGCTTTTGTCTTTCTTCCGACTTCTATTTTTAAAGTATTGATAGCTGGCTATGATTCTTTTTTTTTTTTTTTCCCCCTCTCAAACCGATCCATTTGTTGTACACTGAATAAGATATCCCACTCTCCTGGGATGCGTGAAATGGGCAGGCATTAAAAATTGACGAAAGCGAGTTCCCTGGCTGAGTCTGCAAGCCTTATCTGAGGCTGCTTGAAAGTAAAAATGCCAGTTGTGTTGGAGCTTTGAAAAACGGCTTTCCCTTGTGACCTGCTGCCTTTTAGCGAGAGCAGAGTTTACAGCTCTTTTTAAGAGTGATGACTGCAGTTGGCGAGTTTCTCTCGTTATGCCCATTAGCAAGATTGGACTAATCTGCAGGACGTAACCTGGAGGTAAACTGTGAGTGAAGGAGAAGGAGAAGACAAGGCTAAAAAGGCGTTTTGTAGTTTCCTTTATCCCAGAGTCTTTCCTGAAGCCAGCAATTAATAACATTTTCTATCTGTGGAGAGCCCCAGTCGCTGCGAGTGCAGAGGCATTATAAAGGACATGTCAGCACTGCCTGCCAGGGCATTAAGAGGGACGGCTTTTAAAATTGCCGTTGAAATCAGTGACTAAGCACCACTACTGCAGCAGAATTAACAGCTTGTTAATTTAATAATTAAAGAAAGATGGGGCCGCACTAGATAGGAGCAGGGCAGCTGGGGGCAGCTGGGCCAGGCCATGGGCCTGTGGGAGGGCCTGGCTCAGGGGGCCCATGGCTGGGCCTGGCGAGGCTGTGGGAAGCTGGAGACTTTTTCTGCTTTTGATTCTTAGAGCAAGATGGCTTAGAAATGCCTGGCTCTGGTACCTCAGATATTCATTTTCCTGCATCCTGTTGTGCAGTCAAGTGAAATGTTGACCGAATGTGGATTTTATTACGTTTGATAACGTGAAATAGAGTAGCAGTTGAAGCTTAAGTAGCCAATGTGAGACGCGCTTCTTTGCTGTCTGACATCTAGCTTCATCTCTTGCATTAGTGTTTCCAGTATCCCAAAACATTAACTAGACTATTTTGTTGTTGTTACATTCAAACATTTAACAAAAAATAATCGTGTGGAAAGAACTTTATTTCAAATCCTGTCTCACAGAGGGTCCAACATTTGATATGATTGGGCTGTTGAGTAAGCTGGAACCAGCAGTTCCTGTATTTTTCATGCTGACAGGTATTAACCTATGCTACCTTTACACGCATGAGAAACTACATATATTTCACAATTGTCTGATGAATTTTGTAGCCAAATACAGGATGATCAATACTGTATCTACAAGGCTTGCTGTTTATTTTTTTTAAATATGAGCAGGACTGAACAGGAAAGGATCAGGCTTGCATCAAATTTGTTCTTAAGGCTGTAAATGAAATTTGACTGAATTAATGCCTTCAGAATATACAATAGCTTTCTTTATGATTTTGAGGAAAGCAGTTTACTTTTGGCAAGGAAGAGACCAACAAGGGGATACATGCTGCGTGGGAAGGAATGGTAGGGCAGCTGTTCACTTAGAGGGACAGAGCCGGTCCCTTTTCTTATTAAGTGCAGTGTGGAGTTGTTTTATACATCTGTACCAGTAGCTTTATACATGTGTACATGTATATATATATATATATGTTTTATAGATGTGTACGGTTACTTTTTTTTCTCTTACGAAGTGGTTGTATGGAAATGGAAGCATTGGAAATGGGCACATCTGCAAAAGATACAAAACCGTACATTTCCTAGGACTAACGTGTTTGCTATCTAGCCTTTTTGCAGCAGAGCACTAAGCCTCTGAGGAGGGCAGTTGCAGTGGCAACTTCTTTGCTGCCACTTATTTCTTTAGCATTTCCCCAAGAAAAAAAAGTGTTTGTAGTTCAGGGTTTCAACTCTAAATTCTGACATCTGATAGCCGTTCTTAACACCACTCACTGTTCAGGAGCTTGTAGTCTTACATACTATTCTTTTCTTAGAAGAGAAAGGAATATCTCTAGCCTAACACCTGTTTTACTTTTACTGAATTCCTAGTGTTTTGTTTTGTTTTTTTTTTTTTCCTCATGGTGATTCTGAGAGTGCTTCTACAAACTGAAATCACAAACAGAGGACTTAGATTTCAGGAAGGGACTCTGCGGAAGGACAAGATAAATAATGTGAAAACAAAGATCTTGTTTTCTTCCAGTGTTCTTTTGTGACTGGACTGAAATGAGAAAAATGTGTGTGGGGTTGGGAAAACAAATAGAAGCAACCTGATCCACTGCATAAGCAGAAGTCAAAATGAAAATTTTCAGGCATTCTAGAAGGCATCATCAGATCTTTAAGGGATTTAAGCTGACCTCTTCATAACCTCCATGTGCACAGAGACAAAAGGACACGCCGGGAGGAAGCGTGTCTGAAAGCATTACAGCAGTGTGCGCTAGACAATGGAAATGCTGAGCTGCATGTTATTTAGAGCATTTGCATGAAGATCCTGTGACATAGCATATAGGTGTCTGACCATTTTTCTTTAAAGAACAAGACAATATTCCCGAAACTAACAGCATAAAAACTGGGTTTTGGGTACAGGTTGCAGGGGACTTGTTTCATTGGGGGTGAGAATGTGAGGCGAATTTGGGCAAATGAATTAGGCTAGTGCATTTCCAACACTGGCCTGAATTTCACACTGGTTTTTTTTCTTTATCATCTGAATTGAAAAATGGTTAATTATGGGAAGGTATTTTTTTGAAAGGCAGGAAGAGGGAATGAGTAAAGAAATAGAGATAAATCATTTCTCTTGTTTAATATTTTTAACAGTAGAGTCTTGAACTGGCTGGATTCTTAATTACCCATATAAAATAAATGCTAAATGAGTTAAGCTTAGTAGTAAAAACAAAGCACCTTTACAGAACAGCTTAAATTTAATTTTGGTTATGAAGACAAGTAATTAATTAAATTCTAGCCATCATTTTGAGCTAAGCAGGTCTCACACCTTCTCCCTCAGCATAAATTTTAAATGCAAATGATTAGATTTGTACAAACATAGGGGACAGATTTTCACAGTATTGAATTAGAGATGGAGACTGCTAATGGCTGGCACCAGTCCTTGCCAGGGTGGTTGGAAACAAAAATGCTGAAAACTGCAGTTTTCTTTTTCCCCCAATCAAGCTGACACAGACTGGAAGTCATAAGCTAATACAATGTAAAAAAATATTTTTTCCTCAACTGTAAATATAAGAAATTTAAGGAGAACATGTATTTTCACCTATAAAATATTCTGCTGTCTGTCTTTAGCAGGGTATTAACTGAAAATATTGTCAGTCAAAATATGTATGAGAAAGTTGTGGGAGTGCCCATACAGCACCACAGATTTGCATCTTCCTACCGACTTTCTGTGTTTATTGTTCATCCATGTCAGTGAGATTTCATTCCAACATCTAAATTAAAAATTCAGTATAAAAGGCCAGTTGGGGTTTTAGTTCTGAATTACTGGAGGATCAGTTGTTTCAACAATAACGTTTGTCAGTTTTTCATATTTCTTTTACATTTTAATTATAACTCATCAAATCTTAACCGATTACTCCTGGGTTAGATTCAGATGAATGCCACTGAAGGGTGTTTTAATTTAATGGAAGCAGCATAACATCTGTTTCTAATGTTTTAAAAGCCAATTTATATGGAAATTTTGCTTTAGCAAAAAGTCAATAGATGCAGACTTCTCTAACACCTCCTGTAAAAATTCGAAACTTGAATTAAAGCAGCATCAAAACAATGCCATTCTTTCTTCTTGTAGCAGTGTGATTACATTTTCACAACCTTTCATTTGTATCCTTTTCCTTCTATTGAAATGAAATTTTTGTGTTTTATAGCCGAGCCATCAAGACAAACCAGGACCTTCTGCCAGAGACACCGTGGACGCATATATTCTACAATGACTTCTGGGGAACACTTCTCACTCACAGTGGGAGCCACAAGTCATACAGACCTCTCTGCACGCTCTCCTTCCGCATCAATCATGCTGTTGGAGGGATGGACCCATGGGGCTATCACCTTGTAAACGTCCTGTTGCATGCTGCAGTCACAGGCCTTTTCACAAACTTCTCCAGGATCCTCTTTGGGGATGGGTACTGGACCTTGATAGCAGGTCTGCTGTTTGCGTCCCATCCGATCCACACTGAAGCCGTAGCAGGGATTGTGGGGAGGGCAGACATCGGAGCCTGCCTCTTCTTTCTGCTTTCCCTGATGTGTTACGTGAAGCACTGCTCTACGAGAAGTTCCTCAGCTAGTACTTGGGGCTGGATCTTGGGAACGGGAGTGTGCGCTGGGTGCAGCATGCTGTGGAAGGAGCAAGGAGTGACTGTTCTGGCAATTTCAGCAGTGTACGATATCTTTGTATTTCATCGCCTGAAAATGCATCAAATCATTCCTGCTTTATACAAGGTGAGTCTCCTTTTTTTTCCAGTAAACTATTCATAAAGCACCAGTCACTATTAAACAGGTGCTAAATGAGTTTTCAAGCACACAATAATTCTTAGTAGTTTAGTCAACTCTGAAAAATACGCACAGATGTCTGATACTGAAAGTATGTTTAAAGCAGTTTAGTAAGGACTTCTTACATTTTGTTTAAACAATGTGCTATTACCCATTGCTATTACTTGACGCTGGGGATGTGTTTCTTTCAATTACTTTCCTTGCTTCCAGCAGCTCTTTCCTCATTCTGTTTACCTTCAAGCACTGGATATCTGGCTGCCTTTTGCAAAGAACTCATTCATGCTCTTATCCTCTTGTATCTTGCAAACTCAGCTTAGTTTGGTTGGGCATGCAAGTGCAGCAGCTGATACCATCTACAGGCTCCCTGAGGCAAAGATAGTGCTTTTATTGTTCTAGTTTAACAGAGTTGCACAGAACCTGGGTGCGTGCCTTTGGCATGTATTTTTTCTCCCCCTAGTAGGAGCTGTGACTCAAATCTTTTACTGCCTTACCAAACAAAATATTTCTGTTTTTTTAACTTAACTGGCCTAAAGGCAAGCAAGTGAAATAAATAAATAAGAAAAGCTCATCAAAACCCTCTCTAACTTCTCCCCAAAGCTCATGTATTTTAGTGGTACCCATATACCCTGTCTGAAACCAAGATTCAATTACGTCAGTTGCTGTACAAGTGACTAGTACTGTATAAGTGAAAATAGAGTCAAAAGAAAGCAAGTAGTCTCTCATAGTTAGCAGATAAGCTGTTGTGACATGTTGACTAGTTAAGCACTTTTCTGGCAAAAATAAATGTATTGACAGTATAATTTCTTATGCTTTGTTTACTCATATATATCATACGTATAGAACATTAATTATTATTACATTGCCCAGTACTATCTCTATTTATTTATATTTCCTATGTACCTGAGTTTACCCTTTTACATAAAATATTGTTTAGAGAAGTCTAGTGAGACTGTCTCTGGCCTTCTCCATCAAAGGACTGGAAACTATTTTCCAAGGCTGCTATTTAGTTGACATCAGTGGATACTTTGATAACGGCCACTCCCACTTGGAGATGGGCATCTCCCACTTGGGACAACTCCCAGTGGATGACTCCCACTTGGAGTTGGGAAATTTGGGTTTTGATTGTAGCATCTGACCAATGTTTGACAAATCCAGACCTCTACGGCAATTTGGATGCTGTCACCTTGATTTGAAATGACTTTTTAGATTTATTTTCACATAATTTTGAAATGACTGTGATATAAGAACGGTGTTTTAAAGTGATATTTTATCTCTTCTGAAATAACTAATAACAACAGAGCTAAGTTTTCTTACTAAAAGCTTTGGTTTTAGTTTGGTTCTCTGGGTTTAGACATACAATGATGAAGACTAGTTTATTTTGGTATTAAAAAAAATCCAACAAAACAGATTATGTAGCTGCTTTCAACTCCACATCTCTTTGAGACTGTTTGGGTGTTGCCTTTTTCTTGTTGTTTTGGCCTTAAAACGTGTCCCTGGTAAGAATTAAAAAAATCTTTCTTCCTAGAACAAACTGTAAAATCTCCTTAAGCAAACAAAATCAACTTTTGATTATTTTTTTTTCCTTTAATGTTGCCTATACTTTTTTGCTTGAAAAGACATTCCTGTACTGGAACTTGTATGACAGTAGCCATTTACAGATGTGTCTTCCTGTGCTAGCAACTGGCTTGAGTATTTCAAAACCAGAGTGCAGTTTAAAACAAAAGAGAACCAAACTTACCAAACAAAACCCTGTCTTGTTTCAAAAATGTTTTTTAAGACTATCTGGACAATTAGAAAGAATTGAATCAATTTACGGGTTCTGGAACTTGTGCTTTGCATTTTCTCAGTGTGGGAAGGAGATTGTAGAAGAAAAATAAAATTAAAAATCAGAAATCAAACATCGGTCCAGAAAAAAGTTACGGTCTTTTGTGTAGGAGGAGAAGAGTGCAAAATGGAGCCAAGGAAGAGAGGAAAATAATTTTTAAAAGACGGTTAGCTTAAATCTGTACTGAGTAAGTATGTAGTAATAATACGAAACCGAATGCAGAATAAACAGCATGCTGCAGCATCCTTGCAATGGAATGGTTGAAAGGACCTACCCTTTTCAGTCTACCTAACCTTAAGCTAAACCTTGTCCAACTGAGCTGACACAGCTGTTTCAAAGGTTGTGCTGGAAACTGGAACAAAGAGGAAATGCAGGTGATAAATAACCCTTAAAAAAACAAAACAAATATCCCAGATATGGCTCTAGGAATTGGATACTGGCTGTATCCTGGCTGTATCCAGTTAGTTTTGTTGCCCTGCAAACAGCTACTGAGAGTAATGCTGAGGTGAGGGGGCAGAAACGAGGAACTGAGGAACTGAGAGCGAGGGATTTCAGGGAGTGGGTGGTTAAGGACTTGAGCTAGCTTGCTGACTGACTATCACTTTTGGCTTCTGCAAGCCTTTTGAGAATATGTCACCAAGGGAACTGAGACACAGTTAATTATATATAAGGAACTGTAACATCGCTGACTGCCTTCAGGACGGTCAGTGAGAATGAGCTGGTAAAAACAGCCTTAAAAATGCTCCAGCAGATGGAAGAGATGGCATTGGGGTGCCAAGACTGTTTTTTTTTTCTTCCTTATTTTTTCCAATTTTGTTCTTATCATTGGGCCAAGTGTCAGATAAATATGAAGTGGTGGCACAAGACTAGTAGCCATTTAGTGGGCTTGCACCTGTGATCACGGTGAGTCCCGATGTGTCACATCAAGTCCGTGACAGCATCCCATTGTGATTGGAACAGACTGGCAGGGCTTCTGAACAAGGCAGCTGCAGAGCAGGACCACCAGCAGAGCAGATGAATATTACCCGTTATTTAGAAGCTATTTTTAATACACTTTTAAAAATGTATATCATAGCTGCTTATTAAACTATCCAGCTCTTTTCCCTGTCATCTACATATTGGTTATTCAGTAGAACTTGGCTGCTGATCTTTTTTCCTTTGCCAAGTCTTGTTGTATTCCTGTCTGCCTGCAATACTTGCTCTCTGGCTGGCAAAGTTGTCAGTCTGAACCCAGTTTGATTTGGTTAGTTCTATTTTATTCTGTCTGACTCGCTTTCTAAGTGCGGTCTGATAAGAATATATTCCCTGTCTTTAAGTCAGCAGAATTTGTTGGAAATTATTTATTACGGTTGTAAATGAGTTGTCTGGAGTGAGAGCAATTAAAAAAATCTGTCTCTGCAGTGGGGCAAAGCATTCTTTATGGAAGAAGGCTGGGATTTTGGTTGATTTTCGGTATTTTAGACCTTGTTTTCACCGTAAACTGCATAGCAGGTATGCAGATTGATTGGGTTGTCATTTGTCGTATGTACCTAATGATTGTACCTGTCAGCAGTCAGACTTGCACAAGTTAAACTACCAGAAGTGTAGGGGTGGGAGGGGGAACCTGACTACGGGAGAGAGCTGTGATCAAGTTTGTAATTATAGAAACTATGCAAATTCAGAGACCTAATTCTTTTGTACTTGCAGTCCCCAGTTTGAGAGCAGAGCCATTAATCAACATGGCTGTACACAGCCTTCTGTCCAATTAGTGGTACAAAGCTAATATAAGCCCTATGGTACTGCCCTTTTTTCCTTTTTTTTTTTTTCTTCAAATGTGGGAATGGAGCTGGACAGCATTAGCAGTTAAAAAGAGGAGGCAAATGCACTTAATATTCATTTTTAATATAATACTAATGATAAAATATTTATTGCTATGTGGTTTATGTGTACAAACTGCCTTACTGAAATAACTAAACCAGATGTATGTTCCATTAATGTTCCACTGCTATAGTATGGTAACATTTTACCAGATCAACATATCGTTAGTACAGAGGGTTCCCTATACTAAAATAAGGACACCTCTTTTTTCCCATCAGTTATTTGACTAACACCCCCAGCCCTGGGAGGTCTGTCTCCCATGTGGAATTAGTTACTGGTATCTATAGCTGAACATGAACCACAAATTGGATTGCAGGATGCATTATCTAACCTTTCTGTACTATTATAACAGTATTGGTTTTGTAAAAAGCAATTTTGTTGGAAACCTATATTTTATTTAAGGTAATGATGGAAACCTGGGCCTCCATGGATGACATGGTGAACCACCAAACCAAACGCTGCTTTCTTTTATGGTCTTGGAACGGCCTTATTTGTGGGTGATATGTATGATTCCTGCTGAAAATAGGACTTCGTGTATTAGATAAAGCTACTGATTTTTGAGAACACTCTAAACTTGAAACAAGCCACTTTCTCCGTTCTTTGAACCAGTGACTTTTAGAACTACCATGCCTTGGAAAGCAATTTCCAAATAAAATGCTGCTCTAGATTTAAACTTGGGATTTTATTCTTCTCTTCAGGGGAGCTTTAAAGCCTTAGCAATGCAGTGGGTCTTGCTGGTTTTTCATCTCCATCTACAAGTTCTGTCATTTTGAGGCAGTGTTTTTATCATTGTTTAAAATCTAGCTTGATGATGGTGTGTTTTTTGTTAGTTTTCTGCAATCTAAGGAATTTTAAGGTGCTTGAAATTAGCCACAGGCCTGGATATTTTGGCAGACCCGACCGGTAAGCCATGATTTTGCAAGATATTTCACTCAAACACTTGCGTGGGTATAGTCCTGTCTTAGCCCAGTGTCTTTGTGTTCAGAGCCAGATAGTCAGCCGACATGCTTCTCCTGGCCATTACTTCTGTTCTAGTTGAAAATAAAAAATAGCTTAGGGCTTCCGAACATGACCTGAAGTCTTGCAGGTTAGCTTTGTGAACAACAAGAGCTGTTTCATACTGTGCTTGTGTGCTGTGTAACCTCCTCGGGTTCAGGGCTGAGGGCAGGGTCGGAGGCCTCGGTCCGTGGTGCCCAGCTGCGAGCTCCTGCTCTGCGGTGGTCAGCTGGGGGTTAATTCTCCTGGCAGCTCCAAGCCCGTACAAAACTGTGGAAATGCTGAGACGAATGTGCCTGTACATACATTGCTCATATTTCCGGAGGAACCAGCCCGGTGCTTCTCTCTTCACGCTGCGGGAGAGCAGCAGCGTGAGGCCTGCACTGTCCTGGCCGTCGCTCCCCCTCCCCAGCAGATAGCTCCTAGACAAAAGAAGCTTTTTGCAATTTACTTCTTTCTTGACAATTTCAAGTAGCTAATACTGCTGTTTCCTGTAGCTCCCACAGCTCCTTGCTGCTTTTCCTTTTGATCCTAAAATAAGAAAAGCAAGATTGGCCTCAGCTATCTTTCTTGTCAGAGATATTGATCTCCTGCAGGTCCTGTGATGTCAGTGGAGTTGCACCGAATTGAACATCAATAAGTATAAATAGCTATTGTTTCCTGAAAATATTTTCATGTGGTGATTTAAACCACTGAAACAGATCACACATGACAGAAATATAGCATCCCGAGGCAAGTTTAGGAGAAGGGTTTTTTTTTTTTATTATTATTTTCTTCAAATAAGGAATTGCATGCTATCTGAAGTTTCTGGGCTAAAACGGACTATGTTTTAATATTAAATCTGTAATATCTTTTCTGGAATTGCTACTAAAATCTGCATTAGTTTTTTCTACCCACTTTGAAGTCTACAATAATATTTTGGAAACTATTTTTGAGAGTGCCTCTCTGGAAAGAAGGAAGAAGGACAGGCTTCTTTAATAAATAAGTAAATCAAAACCAGAGATGCTTTTTCATATTTACAGAGATTGTGAAGATATGAAGAACCTTCAGTGTAACAGAGAGGTTAGTTTGTTAGAGGAAAGTTGTCACTGTCTTCAGTTTTAGGTAAGATTTATACTGCGTGGTAACACGCAGAATATGCTCTGTTCTTCATTTTTCCCCTTGACTTACAAGGGATCTGTTTTGAGGCATGGGTGAAAAAGCTTTCAGGAGCTTTGCACGGTTGGTGTTAGCACTTACTTTTCATTCCGAGGTTGCATGCCAATTACAAATATGAAGAACAATGCGACTTCTTCATGGTGTTGTTTAATTGCGGGGTATTGGACTTGCTACTTGCCAATTTTTAAAACCCATGCCAGTAATACTAATCTGATGTTACTCTCATAGTTTTTAATCTTTTCACAATATTTAACAAATCAAGTAAAAGCACAAAGCTTACCATAGTGTGTAACGACTGTGTTTCAGAACATTAGGAGTATTTGCAGGTGTTACTTACTTTTCATCTTAGTGATTACTACAGCTTCGTAATGGAAGCAGCTTTGCAAAATTGTTTTTCTAACAGCTGGCAAGTTTATTGTGTAAATTATCTGTACTAAAAGCAGTTACGTTTCATGCTTTTTGGAAGGGATGGTCAATTAAGTATTTTATGCAGTGATAAAGGGACTTGAGTGCCTGTGAACCTTGAGAAATACATGCAGCTTTGGCTGTTTTCAGTTTTCCATTTGTTTGTGAGCTGGAAAGCTGTGTCCCTTATCTCTCTAGCTCTGCTTCTCCATGAGTCAGTTGTCTGGGTACCATCCATAAAATGGGAAAAACAATGTACAGTACTAAAGCTGTGGATTTGCCTCAGGAGTTAGGCCTTTATGCTTAAACCTCTTCTGGTGTTTTGACTAAAATACATGTATTTATGATCTCTTATTCATCAAGTATGTATCCCTTGTGTCTGTTAGATGCCAGACAGAAAGTTTATATGTGTGCCTTGCATACAAATCTTCTTCAAATACTCTCTTCAAACATGAGTACTTTACATTAGCCTCCTAATATCCTTGCTTAGGCACCTAAATGCCCTAATTTGATGAAGTGCTGAATGCTTATAGCTCCTTATGGGCTTTGGTGAACGAACCCATTGCACTTTGTAGACCACAACTAAGTAGCAAGCTAGACTATACGCTTCCAACAGTCAAGGCAAGTGCTAATAGCATATGAAGAGGAGGGAAAAAACACACACACGTATAAACAAACAAACAAAACAAAAACAACACCAAGGTGTGTTACCAGTCAGAATCAAATGGATAATATGCAAGGGAGAAGGTATAGGTTCTGGGTGCTCTTAGTTCTGTCTCGTATAAATTCATTAAAGCACCTTCTGAGAATGTAATTGTTGCTGGGAGTACATGAAAATCAGCTTTATGATTTTTGAGCATTTTAACCGCAGTCACCTAGTTTTCACAACAGCAGAGCTTGGAAAGTATTACCTAAATCTGCTCAATAGAATTATGTTCTCAAAGGCAGTCGTCTTCCTGGAGTCCTACCCTAAAACAGAGCCTTTGCTGGTACCTGAGCATGGGCTTTGATTCCAGACCTGGGAGAAGATATACAAACCCTGAGACACAAGGGAGACTTTTCTCTTGGTATTATGTTTAATTTTGAATTTCCTGGCTTATGCTCATTTTTATTAGTTGTAATGATTTAATGATTACGTGCACGCTTTTTCCAAACGGAGTGATTCTAAACAGTAACCTATATGGACAGCTACGATATTAAAATACAAGTGTATGAGATTTACGGTGGAAACAACCAGTTGTGATAGAAGGCAGCAAACATTTTTGGCATATTTATTGGAAGAACAGAATGATATTTTGTACATATTGCCTCTATTTCTTTTTCCAGCTGCAATGTAGATTAGGTATGGGGAGGGAGACAACCCAGGCTTGCAATCCTGTAGCTGATTTTATGGGTCAGTTCTTAGGAGGTAAATTTCTAGCCTCGCTAACCTTGAATGTCTCTTGGAAAAAATCCCTTGATGCTGTGGATAGTCCACATTGGGAGGAGGGGGAAAACCAAATATTTTTTGTTCCTAAGTTTCTAGGAAACTAATTGAAAATGCACATGAGGTAATTATGTTAAAATTGTCCAGAAGCTTTTGAGGGAAGGGAATGAAAATTTTTGTACTTGGTGCTCTTAAATGTCAGGTAGAACATACGTCCCTTTTTGCTATCAGAATGGTAAGAGTTTCAGACACATACACAGTTTATTTCTAAGGCTGTGGATTTGATTGGGTTGTGTAAAAGTCAGAGCTTCTGTGACATTTAATCACCAAAATCTTGTTTTCCCCCTTTACAAAAAAATATGGAAATAAATTCCCATAGCAACAAAATCTTTAAAGTGAGTGTAGGGGCATATTGAGTTAATAAAGGCAATGAAAGAGCAGGGGAAAAGAGAGGGTAGAATTGTATCAAGTCTCTGTAAATTCTTTCTCTTCAAGAAAACAGGACTTTGGGGGCTATGGATAAATTTTTTGCATGTTTTAGTCTGTGTGCTTTAAAAGTATCCCGGGCAGCCTATACTTCTGTACAGCACAGTGAAACTTGCATCAACAGCAGTGTTTATTTATCAGGGATTGTGAGATTACAGTTTATTTTTAAAATACATGTTTATTATAGTTCTATCTATTACTTGGAGACTTGTCTCCTTAAAAGATGTTATTAGAAGTGGCAAAAAGCTGCCACAAAATAGCTCTCATGAGTTTTAACGTAGAAGCCATGCCAATTTTTATAAGCTTAGTTTTTGCTCCTTTGGACTACTTACATATAGTATTTTTGGCTTCTAGTAATTTGAAATCTGTGGAAACTCAGTGTTAGCAGTTTTATGGAGGGATTTTTTATTTCTCTTGTTTTTTTGTCTAAGTCATTATATATTTTTACCTTTTCTGACCTGAGCTGTTAAACAAGAATTTGACTTTTTGTGGGTGATTGTAGTTGAGAATATGGATTAGTTGTGGAACAAGACATACTTGATAAAATCTTGTTTATTTACAAATAAAATCCCAAACAGAATTTCTTTCAGGACAAGAAGTATCAAACCGTGTGCCTTTATCCCAGCTCTAAACTCCTCTCAGTGAATATTGCAGAGCTTCTTCTCTCATCTTATTTGGGATAAAGTTACCTGCATGATGTGTATTTTTACCAACCTTCCTTTGCACCCAGTTTTGTGATCTATGTTTTCTTACTGGTTCACATACGTACGTGCAGTCTCTCTTGCAAGCAGAAAACAAAAACAAAAACAAAAACAAAAAACAACTGTCCATGCGCCTTTGCTCTGGGAGAGACATCTTTCCTTGGAAGAAGAGAGCAGTTGATTATTTCAGTCACCTTCTGTAAAACGTATCTCAAGAAAATCTTATCTCAAGTTATATCTGTACTGTATGCATGTAGTTAGTGATAATGATTCACTGTGGAAGTCACCAGCTGGAGGGACCTTTTTACAGAATACAGAAGTGGGTCTAAAGGCAAGGTAAGCAGATGGGTTCCTTGGCTGGCTGGTAGTAGGCTGCTACTAGTGCATAAAGCCTGAAGCTAGCTGAGGAAATGTTTATACAATGCTCAGGATTTGGCTATTTATGATCACTCTTCTTGTCAGGAGACCTGTTAGTCAAAGTAACTTAGACCTCAGGCATTCCAAAATCAAAAGAATTAACAATGAAGAGATAAGAATTAACTTTTTGGAAGTTTTCATTTGCCTTCTGTTTTGCAATCCTGTAGATTAAGTGTTTTCAGGATTTTGGCGGTAATCATGAATCTTGAAAAGGGTGAAGAAAAAATCTTAGCACAGTGAAAATTGTTCTTATTTGATGCTAGTATACGGTAAGACAAAACTAAGCTGGCTGCAGTTGTGGCAGATTACTTATCTGTAACTTACTTTAAAACCTTAGGTTTATATGAAACACAAATTAAAAAAAAAGGTTTATAATTCAATCATTGTTATGGTAGGTCAATGTTGATATGTTCTGAAGATGTCAGGTTTCTAAATGTAACTTTTAAAAATATGCTTCTTTTATTTCCATCCCTTTTCAGTCTAGATGTTTTCACTCCATCATAAATCATGATATATATGGTAGTGTAGACCTAGACCATTGCAGGTGACTGCTTCTGCCTTGGAACTGCCCTGCGCATGATATGGTGTGCTGTCAGCAACTGGTGATCACGTACTAGCAAAACGGTTGATGTGTCTGTGCTCCCTCAGGTTGGTCTTTAAGGCTCTGCAGTGCCCAGATTGCTCCTCTGTGCTCTGGTAGCCTGATAACAACCCCTGCCATCATCGGGTGGAGTAAAGAAGATACAGGTGTTGGTGTAGCTTCTTCACTGATGTCTGCCTTGTTCATACATGTGACTGCAAGTCTATGTCCAGTAAGCAAGTGGTATATTAGTATAGTAGCTAAGTGGGCTAGATCTCACTTTGAGTTATAGCCTGGTGTTCTGGAATGATAATTGTGTTCTGAAGCAGCAGTGATTTAGTAGGTTTGTTAATCAAGACATAGTCCTCTTTGACGTGAGCCTTAACGCTCAGTGTTTTCAGCTTCAGGTTTGTACCAATCCTATGTAAAGCTTTTCTTTTTCTATATTTGAAGGAAAGAATTTCAGTGCCTGCCTAAGTCTCAGTCTTTAGACTATATCCTAAAGTGTAAGGAAGAAAGGAAGAAATGAGTAAGGATAAGAAAATAAAGGAAAAAAAAAAAAGGTTGAATAGCTCAATATATGATATGGAAGCCAAAATTTGTGCTGTACAGACTAACCATTCCTATATTAATTGGCGGAGTTGCTCTTATCAGCTAGAGAATGTAGCACCTGCCTTCTGACCTTACTGTCTGCAGTGTTTGTGTATTTTCTTGTAAGTTTTGACAGACTAATAAAAACTGAAATTTTATAAAATCTTTTTTGATGTGTGACCTTGCATTTTGTGGCACTTGGTGGTTAGCAACCAACATACAGCCTCACTGGGGTAGTAAATTTGTGTTTTAATACAGTTATTTGTTTTACTTATAGTGTAGCAGACAGCTTCAAACCCTCAGGGAGAGCTTTTTAAGTCTGTCTGTCTTTCAGTCTGCTTTGCTACTTCATCCTCTGGGCTTGGTTGCAGTATTTTGATTAAATGTTACGTTACTGTGATACATACACAAACCATTTGAAATGTTCAGATTTGGTTTTAAAAAGGCATTGTTTAAAAAAAAATACGTGTCTACAATCTCACTACAGAATTAGCCTTTTTGTGTGTCCCAAAGCCATGTTGCTATACATCAGCAGGCTTCTAAGCATGTTTACATGAAGATGTGCAGCTAAATAGCTCAGAAATTTTCTTGCTAAAAATCCTAGAACTGCTTTTTAAATTAACATGTATTTGCATCTGAAATCATAATATATATTAGGTTTGTGTTGACTACTTCCAGGAAACTCAATTTTCTGTGCATTAAAGCAAATATGTAAATTGTTTTCTGATATTAATTAATTAATTAATTTATTTTCCTGTTGATAGCATTGATGGCTGCAGAAATTTAAGTACATCTAGTTTTCTCAACATCTTTTTTTAGTAATCTGATATATTCTGCCATTAACTGGCTGGTACACTCAACTGTGAATTTCACGGGCTGCTTGCAGACATACAGACTCTTCCTGGAAGCTTAATTAAATGTGAATGTCCAGTTAACACCACAATTTCAGCAGTTTTTTACTTGGATGTTACATCGTGTTATGTCCTTATGTCATATGCAAGCGGAGCCAGATGTTTTTAATATGGGACTTGAGTCTGGTTGTGGTGTCTTGTGGACATCTTGTTGTGCCCCGACAGGGCTTCATATTCAAAAGTGGTTTTGTTTTTTTCCCCCCAAGATATTTGTTGATCTAATAGGATAGCTAGGCCATCATGAGTGCAAAACTACTTGACTGTGGGAAATAGCGATGTTTTTCTTGTCTGTGAAGATAGTTAGAAATCTAGTTCTGATGTGACTAATGTTAGACTTTTTATTTTTATTATGAACAGACATGTTTGCAAGCTCATGCAAGCTCTTAGCCAAGGTTTACATCACAAACTGTGCTTTGGTCAGTATTTGGCCATGTTTTCTTGTTGTGTAGGCTATGAATGACTGGATCTGAAGTGGTACTATCTAGAGATACTCCCCCAAAATTGTGAGGCTGGTTAAGCAAGATCTAGACTTGGAAAACATTGGTAAAAAGGCTTTTTTTGTTTTGTGACAAGATAATAACATAGTTTTCGAAGTCCATCTGCAGCAAAGTTCTCTTGATATTTCTCAAGTTATTACAGAAATAGCAGAAAAGGGAAAGATGTCTGTATTTTAGGTAGCCCTTCCATGCAGAGAAAAAATCTTTCATTTGCTGGAAACTATTGTGTCCTTTGGATGGTAAAAAAAAAAATCAGTAGTAGGAATTATAAAGAGAAAATGTTGATGTAGGTGTAGCTGTATAGCTGCCAAACAACTCAGTGTAATCAATTTCTACATAAAATATACTGTTTGAGGCCTCACTGGACGCCAAGAACTTACCACCTGAAGTTAACAGCAGCAATGGACTTTAAAGGATTATTGTTTCAATTATATCATACATTTTCTCTGATATCGAAGTGTGAGATAGTTTTTCATATGCCTTATTCTTGGAGGTTAGATTTGTTTTTAAGGTTTATCCCTTTCTCTAAAAAGCTGTGATATCTTTAAAAGCATGCACAGAAAATTATTTGAATGAAGTTTATATTTAAATGCTTGATGCAGAGTTAAAAATGCTTATTGCTCCATCACAGTTAATCTGCTTTAGCCTATTTGAACTGCCTGTCAAGGACATCCAGATTTGATATCATAGCATCATTAAGGTTGGAAAAGACCTCCAAGATCATGTGGTCCAACCATCACCCTACCACCACTGTCACCCACTAAACCATGTCCCTACGCACCACGTCCAGCCTTTCCTTGAACACCCCCAGGGACAGTGACTCCACCACCTCCCTGGGCAACCTGTCCCAGTGCCTGACCACTCCTTCTGAGAAGAAACGTCTCCCTCATTTCCCTCATTCCCTTCAAGCCACTCTGCCCGAAGCCTGTAGCATTGCATGGGGTTGTTGTGGCCAAAGTGCAGGACCTGTCACTTAGCCATGTTGAACCTCATCCCATTGGCCTCTGCCCATCTACCCATCCTGTTCAGGTCCCTCTGCAGGGCCTTTCTGCCCTCCGGCAGATCGATGCTTCCCCCCAACTTGGTGTCGTCTGCAGACTTACTGAGGGTGCACTCAATTCCCTCATCCAAATCATCAATAAAGATATTAAAGAGGATGGGCCCCAACACTGAACCCTGAGGAACACCCCTGGTCGCTATCTGGATTTCACTCCATTCACCACCACTCTCTGGGCCTAGCTGTTCAGCCACCTTTTAACACAGCAAAGTGAGTACCTGCCCAAGCCATGGGCTGCCAGCTTCTCTAGGAAACCAAGTCAAAGGCCTTGCTGAAGTCTAGGCAGACTACATCAACAGGCTTTGCCTCATCCACCAGGTGGGTCACCCGGTCATAGAAGGAAATGAGGTTGGTCAGGCAGGACTTGCCTTTGATGAACCCATGCTGACTGTGCCTGGTCCCCTGGTTGTCCCGCAAATGCTGCGTGATTGCATTCAAGATGACCTGTTCCATCACTTTTCCTGGCACCCAGGTCTTGCTGATAGGCCTGTAGTTCCCCAAGTCCTCCTTACAACCCTTCTTATAGATGGGTGTCACATCAGCAAGTCTCCAGTAATCTGGGACCTCTCTGGATGACCATGACCGCTGATAGATGATGGTAAGCGGCCCAGCAATCACGTCCACCAGCTCCCTCAGCATCCTCGGGTGGATCCCGTCTGGTCCCATGGACTTGTGACAGTCCAGATGGAGCAGCAGGTCTCTGACTGTTTCCAGCTGAAATGTGGGATATTAATTCTGCTTCCTGTCCCAGACTTCCAGACTGGGAGGCAGAGTACCCTGTGGATAACTGGTCTGATATGTTGCAGAAGAGAATACAAGATTGTCATGCAGCTGCTTAAATGGGAGAGAAGATTATGGGTAAATGACTGGAAATACTGGCATCGTGAAACACGAGTTTGTGCCTAAGTAGTATTTTCTCATGAAGTTAACAAACAGTTTTAGTAACAAGCATTACTTTTGTAGAAGGGAAATGAAGGAATATGTGGTCAGATAAAGCATTCAGAAGAAACCCAAGGGCAATGAAAACTGGAATGATTTAATGGTTGCCAAAGACAGTCAAGTGAGAAAGAAATAGAAAGAGAAGAACTTGATTACAGACAATGAGGAGGGGCAGGAAAACAAACAACAACCACCACCACCACCAAAAAAAAGAAAAAAAAACACGAAAAACACCAAAAACAGGATACAGACTTTGTTACTAAAGTAATTTTCTAAGAAGAATAACACAGTTTGGGAAGCTGGGAAACAAGGAAGAACGTGTTTCCATTTAATCTTTTTTTTTTTTCTTCAGAAAGACTATAAAGCAAAACAAGATGATGAGGAGAATGGAATTTAATAAGAAAAATATGAATTCATAGTGTCATTGAATGTTAAAATTTAAATTGCAGCTCAGACTTTAATGTTTTAATTTCCCACTCAGTAGAAGTTGTAGTATGTAGAGAAGAATATGCGTGCATTCATATTTTGATATATATTAATTTAGGAGGCACATCATGTGATATTCTGGTAATAAATTTTTGAAGGGACGATGGTTCATCTTAGAAATTCTTCTGAATTTTTAAAGATAAATGATTCAACTAAAATGCACATAAATTCTTTCTAGTAGTTTCAGAAATGTGTAGTTTTCTGAATTTCAAGTCTTGCACTTTTAGTATATTTTCTACCTTAATTTTGCTTTTTTAAAAAAAAATCATACTGGTTTTGTTAAGACTTCTTTCACGTAGAGGAAAACATAGCTGATCGATAAACCTGAGGGATAACTGTCTTTGTCACAAAAAAACAGGGATGTTAGAGACTTATATTTGGATCTGTACTATTCTAGATATTTTTGTAAACAGTTACTGAGAGTCCCTTAAAATGCACTAAGGACATTTGTAGTGGATTTTGAAATTAAAGGACTCAAGTATACCCACAAGTGAAAAGAGATAACATGAGTGACAGCTCTCAAACTAATGAAAGTTTTCTTTGGAGGTCATCTGAAACAGTTTCATGTGACTAAGAAATACCTATTTTGTGTCCTGTTGTCCTCTTATTGCAACGGAGGATCTGAAAAAGGTGTTTTTTTTTTTGGTTTCAGCCTACTAAATTCAACCCCCTGTGCCTCTTTATACCTTGCCCATCTGCTTCGTGTTTTGTGTTGCCAAGTGTTTCTTTAATAGGCGCTCTGTTGTGCTCAAGTATATGTCTGGAACTGGAAGAGGGGACCTAAACTTAATGATGTGAAATTTCAAAGTGGCTTTAAGAGATTAGAGTGAATTTGCCTGTAAGAAATGATAATCTAAAACTAATGATCACAGATGTTCATTCAGGTAAAAGAAATAATTACCATACGTGAAGCTGGGATGTATCATTGCCCTTCCTATTTTGAGTGAATTTTCCACTTACTGTTTCAATATTGCTAACTTATGCTATTAACTATTATTTGAAAAGAGTGGCATTGGGATTGAATTAGAGAGGGCTTAGAGTCCTGTAATTTACGATGATTTATGTAACCATTTAGGAACTACTACCCCACATGGATTAGAAACGTGGATATGGAAATTTGTTTGAAAAAATGCTACCTAATGCAGTGGATTTGCTTGGAAAAAAAGAATGACAGCTGTGTAAAGAAATTTTGGGTGGTGGTGTTACAAAATACAAACCAGATGTTGGAAGAATAATCTGAAGAAGCTAATTGTGAAAGAGTACCTTAGCACGTCTTGCTGAAGATGGTAAGGATGAATGAATTCACTGTTAAATTCTATGTGCTGTAGTAGGAGAGAAATCGTCACTAAAATAGGTTCTGTGATCTAAATCTTTCTGCCATAATGCAAAGATGTATTTATTCCTTGCTCTATAACTTTCTAATATTTGAATGCCAAAACATTTTCAGAATTTTCTCCTCATGAGATAATTATGGGTTAAAAAACAGACAAACAAACAAACAAACAAATAAAAAAACCAAAACCAGACACGAGCAAAGGCTCTAGCCCATGGCTTTCAGCTGATTTTTTTTAATAAGAAGAGTCAGAAAAGAAAATACACATGTCCAGCATAATGATGGTTGAGAGTTGACTGCTCAGTTATAAATAATTGAATAATACAGATACAATGCTTGAAGGGATTTTTTTCATGTCCTCCAGCAAAGGATCCTCTGGATACCAGGTTGTGGGTATGTTCCTCCAAATTAAAGGTGTAAGCCTATTACATGGGATGAACAGAGACATATTGGAAAAGTTTAGTCAGGAGAAAAAAAGATAAGTTATAGAAGTAGAATGAGTTATTCCTTCATAGCAAATTATCTGATACCTTAAGATCTAGTGTTCACATTTCACCAGAAGCAGCATGTGTACTATAAACATGTAAATCTTCAGAACAAAGAGGAGAAACTAGAATTTGGCTGAATAACCTGTTGGCGAAGACAAGGTCAGTCAAGGCTCTGCTGTAAGCACACAGAAGGTTGGGCCAGATGGGACAAGACTTCTCTTCCACTAGCTTCTGCAGAGTAGCCCCTTGCTTGAGAAGAACTGTCATATACACCAAATAAAGTTTCAATTCACTTATACATACCCAGATAGTAACTTTGCCTTGGAAGGTTTTCTTTTAATAAAATCAAACAAATTACACACGAGCTCTGTAGTGTCCCAAAGGTTTGTTTAAATTAACACAACTTGTTATTGGTTTATTGTGATCAATGGTAACCCAAAAGTGAAAATTTTGAAGCGTTATTTAAATGTATAATTTTAAGATTCCAGCAAGAAAATGAAGTAGCAAAAAGTAGCTAAACATGAAAGACATGCTAATTGTCCATGCATCTCTATTGAACGTGTTGAATAGATTCTTTGCCAACAAGATTGCGCGGTGTGCATGCGTCTCTTGAGGACTAGTAGAGATTTTTACTACAAAGGATGATTTTGAAATGCATTTGACCAATCTTACTTTTTATTGTCAACTATTGTTTGATAAATGTTAAACAGCAACTGATTAGAAAGCTTAGACGCTGTTTGACAGCAGATTTTTGGAGTTTGTGGGATTAGCTGAAGAGCTTTCAGCATATTTTAACATTTTATTGCGTATCTCTGGAAAATACCAGCCTCTCAGAAGGTTACGCTGTTATGTTTCTCCCGTCAAGTAAATCCTCATAAAGATGTGTGTGTAGCACCAGGGGTTCCTCACTTCCTCCACCCATCAAGCCTAACAGCAAAAGTAGTGACTCCGGATCAGTGACTATTATGGTACCTTTTTACAGAAAGCTGACGTCCCCTGCCTTCTGTTTTTATGAGCTACTTTATGTATGATGCCACTTCATACTTGTCAGTCTGAAGGTAACATCACTAATGAAAGTTGATCAGTCAGTATATTTATAACAGAGTCCTCAGACCCCAGGGTGCTTCTCAGTTATTAAGCAAGAGTAAAGCTTGTCAAGATCCACATCACTGGGATGGCTTAGGAAAAAGCCAGCGTGAAAAGATAAGTCTGAAGCTGACAGTTTTAGCATTTAATCCGTAACTGCACAGATGACTGCTGGTAGCACATTCCAGGCACGGAGCAGGGAAGTGCAGTCTCCTCTCAGCCCAATGCGGTAGGTGGTACCAGGGTGTCTGTCACAACTGTGGTATGAAGGGTTGCAGGAACCAAAGGAATAGATTTGTTCAGCAGCCTTGTCTCTTGTGCCAAGGGGTAAGGAGTCAACGCATTTTGGAGCTCATTTCAGCCACATCAGAAATGAAGACCTGATGCAAGTACTGGAAGTGGATGGATTGTTATGAATCAATGTTATGAAATGAAACAGAACTATATTGAGGCTCCCATCTGCCAGTTACAGGTGAATCGTGCAAATGTTTTTGCTTCTGTATATTCCTCTACTGATTCTTAAAGTTCTATTCTGTACTCTACAGGGAACTGAATTTTAGAGTTCTTCCTGATAATACCACAGCCTCAGCTTTAGCCATCTGAGTGTTAATTTCTCCCCACTCCTTCAACAAAATATCCTAGGTAATATTCTCCTCCAAACAACCTAAACTTTCATCTAGAATTTATAACCCAGCTGCTAAAACTGTCCAGATCAAAGTTTAGTACAAATAGTAAAGTAAGATTCTTTAGAAAGAAAGAAAAAAAAATTGGAATTCTTAAATTACAGATACAAAATTAGCAAGGCCTAGTTCACAAAAGATTTTTAGCAAGTTAATTTTTGGACAGTGTGATATCAGAAACTAGCAGTGGTGTTTTAGTGTAGGGGTATAAGACACACCTTATCATGATCGATGTTTCTGTCCACCTTTCCTCTCAATCACTCTAGTGTCCATCAGACAAGAGAATTTGAGAGAGGAGCAATGTTCTCAAAGGAGGAGCTCTTAAAATCTGAATAGAAGAAAACTCAGAAGAGACGTCAAATGGCCATGAGACAAAAATAACTCAGGAGCTTGCACCTTGTTAGACAACAAAAATGCAAGTAGCAGCAATGTGTGCTCAGTTTTGCAACCATGGGGGAAAATTGTGTCATTACCAAGCACGAAGAGGGTCAGTGTGTGCATTCATTGGGAAGCAGGCTTCGTTAGTGCTGATGCTTGCAAGCTAGTTGTTATCTGTGGATGGTTTAAATTCTTTGGTTTTTGTCCTCTTTTGGACCAAAGTAGGAAGGTATTCTGTATGAAAATGTTCGAATTCTAAACAAAATTTTGTTTCCATACTTATCACTTACATAGCAACTGTTCTTATGTAGCACAGTATCAGCTCATCCGAAAATGTTTCCTCATACAGAATATTCACAAAAAAAATAACAGAAGTAAGTTTCTCAGAAGGTGTGTTTTCAATCTGAGTTTGTTTCTTTCAAGAAAACTCTGGGAAAGGATTACTATCAAACTAGCTCCTTCCACGTACCCATGTCTGCTGTGTCCCATGTCATGTTTCTTTGTCTTGTGATTTTGCTTTCCTTTTTTTTTTTTCATTGGGAGTTTCAAAACCATATTCTGTGTACAGTTTTCAGTAAAGTCTGGATGATGCTCATATACAAAAAAGCTCATTTTAATGCAGTAAGAAGAAAAATGACAATCAATAACCTCAGAGATATTCCAGTTTGTGATGAAAGTCTTAAATATTTACATAATCTGTTTTCTAGTATGTATTGATTGCCATCAAGTAGTGATAATTCATCTTTTGCTTGACACCATATCACTTAATCTTCTATCATTTTTCCCTTTGACAGTCTGCTTAAAAATGTCAGAGCTCTCAGCCTATATTGGCTTGTTATTTTGCTTTGAAAGTAAAATCAGTGGTCATAGTTGCAGAAAATGATAGATGAAAATGGTCTGCAGAAATTTAAATGCATTATTATTTGAAGATGATCAAAATATTTCAGTTTTTTCTTTCCTTAGTAGTTATAGAAAATCTTGTCTCATATCGAGAAAATGTGACTCCATGAGGACAACGTAATTTGGTTACTATTCCTGTAACCGGTTATCTCAGAAATACTGGATCAGAACAAGGAATAAAATCAGAACAAGGAATAAAACGTTCTTTATAATAAGCAAGTAAAGGTTTATCACATAATGCAGTGTCTCCAAGTCTAGATTTTGGCCCCAGAGGTCTGGCTTTTTTTGTTGTTGTCTACTTCTTAACACATAGGAACTATTTTGAAAGAGAAAACTATCTTTACCAATACGTATTAGACTCTGGGTGTGGTGGGAGGACTAGCAGGTCTGTGTGTCCTGGGGCCTGACAGGCTCTCCCATTGACCTGGAATTACCATAGGCAAGTTCATCGTTCTCCCTGTCTAGATTGTTTTTCTGTGGATTAAGAATAATAACAGCAGACGGATTCCATGATTTCTATGTGCAGCTAGCCCCCAGAAAGCTTCATTTCTGTTGGCTGGTTTACTATAACTTTATTGATGTGTTCTGGAAGTAGCACAGTTACACAGCCCAGAGGATTTCAGGGTGACTAATAGAAAGGATTAGAATTGTCTGTAAATGGTGCTCATGGTGTAAATTTTTCTGCCTTGAAAGACATACTCTATTTGTGGCTTCAGGAAATAAGAATGGAGTCTTTTAATAATGCTTCTAAGAGACCAGCAATTTTATAAGTAAATGTCTTTTGTGTGTATGATTCTGTATGATTCTTTTAATGACAAACTTCTCAAATAAGTCTTAATCAGAAAAAGGTACGTGGAATATTCAGTCTTAAATTTTGAATATCATTTGTGTCAAGAAAAAGCTTAGTGTTAGAAGAATTTCAAAATGTGATCATTTTGTCTAGTAGTAAAGTTACAACTTTTCAATTTCTGATTTTACATCCTGGTTTATACTCCATCAGTAAAGATGTTAAGTAACTTTTTTCATCTCCCTCTTTATCAGACTACATTAAATCTTTTTTGCTTAAGAGGAACACCAGTTAAATTAAGTGATGGATCTTCCCCTCTCTTGTATGGATGTTAATTTTATCGGACAGCAATCAGTTCTGCCAAGTTGTAAGGTATCTGTGAAGATAACAGTGTAAAGATTGGGAATAACTTTGTCTTAAGAGAAACGTTGTGATTTGCATGTAGGTCTCATAGTTTATGGAAGAGATAGCTATGCTATTAAGCAATAAGTTTGTTCCTTCATGCTTTGCCTCCTGCAGTGGATACTGTAGCAGTACAAAGACCTGCTCTGTCTCCATATTTCTGTCAGTGGGTCTTGCAGTTACTCATCAACAGTTCGCTGCTTGCTGCCCTTTGTTAGTTATGGCCACGTTTGCCCGTTATATCAGATGAGTGATCGGTTAGGAACTTGGGCTGAACACTTCACACGTACTTAACAAAAGATTTTTATTGAATAACATGACTACTGGCCACCTGGGACAAGGCCAAAATCAGAGGAGGTGCCCGAAGTGCAAGGTCAGATTCCACAGGCTGACCCAGCTCCTCCTCTGCTGCTTCTCTCCTCCTGCACTCCCTTCAAGAGCCACACATGATAAAGCACCACCCGCCAATTCCCTGCAGGGTCATGAGAGCCGAAGCCAGGCAGGCATGACTGACAGCTTGGTGGAACTGCTTCAGCTGGACCATGATGGCCAGATGAGGTAGCATTCCCACCGGGCATATATCTCTATGAATTAATACAATTACTCTAATACATTGGACAAGTTGTCTAATTTCATAGATTTGCATAGCAGTGAAGAAGGAGGCCGCACAGTATCCATACGAGTGTCGGTATTGCCAAAGTAAGTAGCAAATGCTGATTTCACAATCGTTGAAAAACGTATCAGGAGATCACTTTCTAAATCACTACTGAGAATTACTTGTCATCTTTAAGCTCTCACACAGGATGTCACTTAATTCACACAAAGTGCTTGTTACATTGTGTAGAAACAAACACGTATACCGTTGCTATCAGTTATTCAGGAAAGTATATCCCTGATAGCAGACTTCGTGGTACAGTTTTGGAAGGTAGCATCTTGTTGCACAAACTCTTTTTATTTGCCCCAGTGGCCGCAGAAAGTAGCATCCAAGATGGATATGAGAAGGTAAGAAAAACTGTGCTAATTCCTAGAAACAGGTGTTACGTTCCCAGAGGTGTATATATTACCCCTTTCCAGGCTCATATTCCTGTTTGAACTCTTTTTCCAGAGTAAAGCTCCATGTGAATTGTCTGTGAGCACTGTCCATGACTAAGCACAAAGTGCCTCCTGCCTAGATAAAGGTGGACCCATCTCTGTCCCAGAGACCTTGGCCTCTAACAACATCTCACTGGTTTTGGAGATGAGAGATGATACCTTACAAAGTATAACTCCTGTAGACATACAGTAACTTTTGATGTTTGTGTATAAAACACATACTAACCATACCCAGTTTGCTCTTAAGCCTCTTCACTGTCCAGTTTCTTTTAGATACAGTGGAAGAATGTAAAGGAATTTGAGATCAGTTGTGTGGGTGGGTGAATATTTGGGACTGCTGTGATTTCTTCAGTTCCTCTCATTCTCTGATGTCTTTCTTTTTCTTTTTTTTTTTTTTTTTTAAGGGCAAGATTGTTGAAAAGGCGTGATTATAGCTGTGAAAACAGCAGCTAGGCATATTCAGTAATGCTTTTTATTTATCTGTCTGTTTACAGTTCAGACACACAAACTAGTGAAGGCTTAGGGGACTTATTTAAAAAAAAAACACTTTGGATAACATAAAGACGATTAGCCAACCAAAAATATCTCTAAGTAGCTCACTTCATTCTGCATTTGTTTATCTACCCCAAAAGCTAAGCTTGGATTTCTCAAAGCTGTGCTAACTCTCCTTACATTCTGCTGGAAACTTCAGGCTTATCCATAAGCAGTTAAAGTTAATGAAACAATGGAGGTAGTTAATTCAGAAAAGGAGATCAGTTTGTGTAAGCTGGTGGCTGTTGTCAGCTGGGAACTATCATGATTGTCCGAAGAACAGTTGATTTATTCCGTCAAATTTTCCACTGTAACAGTAATATATACATATATGTATGTGTGAAAAATTATGGAGTCCCTTGGTGTTGTGGAGAATCTCTGTATGTCTAGCAGGATGGGAGGGTACTTAAATAGTTATTTTAGCAGCACATCCAGTCGAGTCCCTGCCAATACAGTCCATGTATGTGCTCTTTCTGCCTTCAGTATCTGAACTTTGTCTCCAGTCTGAACAGGGATAGTCAACCAAAAACATCACTGCTCTGAACACCTCATCTTCCTCCTTGGTGCACTTAGTGACTCATTTCTCTTCAGGTCTGTTTCTCACTGTCAGGCAGGTGCCTGGCAAAGCTCCTTCCCCTTTGTCTTACTGCTCTTCTCTGCTCCTCCTTACTTCTCAGTGTAACTTCCCTGCTGCAAAAAGAGGTGTCCCAACTGGCTGAAGATGATCCTCCCTAGCACAAAGGGTGGCGGGAAGGGTAAGGAGAGAAGAGAGATCTGTGTCCCAATCCAAAAGGTGGTGGAAAAGAAAGGAAGCACTGGGGCTGAAGTTGGCAGGTGCCCCCGGGGAGTGGGAGGGGAGGGAAAGGAGAGCTTGCTGCTGATTCTGCTCAACCAGGGCAAACATGTCAGATCTCAGGAGCAGGTTCCTGTGTGATGTCTTAATCCCATCCATGTTTTGTTCAGCGGTGTTTCTCATTATTCAATGTACCCTTCCTGAAATGTTTTGCAGTGCCCTTTGAGAAACCTGGCAATTAAACTATTGGTAAAACGTTATTTGTAGGGGAATTAGTTGAATGTTAGTAAAAAGAAATATATGGACTAAATAGTAAAAAAAATGTGACAGAAGAAGTAAAGAGTAATTATTGCAAAATTATCTCGCTTTGTTGCAATATGCCCCACGACCTTACACTTCGTGCTTTTGCAACCTCCTGGGGTTTTGTTGTTTTTTTGTGTTTGTTTTTTTGGACAAGATGAGTTTTGGATTTTTTTTGTTGATGTTGTTAAGGATATTCATTTTGCGTCACTCACAATCTAAAACCCAAAATGCAGTGACTATGTAGTGGAAAAATAATGATTTTGGTTACATACTGAGATATTTTTTTTCTTGGGCTTTCAGTGACATGACTTAGCAGGTATATGCTGGGTATCCAGACAGTTCTGAAGAGGTTTAAATGGTACACTTTCAAGCCAGAAGGATTTAAAGCTGGGCCATTATGATTCAATTATGGTTTTTAGAGGATATAAAAGCACATTGCTGAGTCAAAAGAAACCATTTTTCCTCCAGTCTATTTTGGGCTGCAGAAAGAAGTGTTAGG
Organism: Anser brachyrhynchus; assembly: GCF_964034855.1. Taxonomy (NCBI): domain Eukaryota; kingdom Metazoa; phylum Chordata; class Aves; order Anseriformes; family Anatidae; genus Anser; species Anser brachyrhynchus. The sequence goes on along the minus strand of NC_137694.1, from coordinate 53,019,024 downwards.
CTGTCAAATTATTCTAAACTGGAGAACTTTGATTAAAGTTCAGAAAGAGCTTGCATGCTTTCAGTTGGTGTTTACATAGTCATAACGGCTTGGGCAGGACTGCAAATGTTTTTTATTATCTGGAAACCCATTCTATGAAGAAGGCAAAAGAAAAAAAAAAGGAATTTTCAGAGAATTTAAAGCATAGTGTTTCACTCCTCAAAATATGTTCTTCACTTGCTTTTACAAATTTCTTATCTTTAAAAATCAATGCTTTTTCCATTTGTTAAAACAAACTGAAGTAGTTTTCTTTGCACTTCCTTTTCTGTCTCAACCCTTCCATTAACATATGGCATAAAAGAGTTGATCAGAATGGTTGCATAATGACACCAAATAAGCTTATACTTGAAAGAACAGTGTTTAAAGTACTCAGCCATGTGGATCTGTCCAGATCAAGAACTCAGTCACAGCATAAAGGGTTTGGGGGTTACATGTTTTACATTCCTCACATAAATACATCAAAGCTCAAGTATGTCAAGAGCAACCCAAGATCTTTATGCTTCAATACACTGATGGATCTGGAGCAAAAACAATGTGCTGCTTCGCCTTTTTTTTTTTTTTTTTTAAATTGAAGAAAGGATTCTTGGAAGAAAAAAAAAGTCTATGCATAGTGATGCAAGTTACCTTAAGTGTTAGCTAGATGGCACTGAAACACACTCATGCTGCTGTATTAAAGTGACTTGTTTGGAGCACTGTCTTTGTTAACAAAAAGTTCAGGAGTAAAGTATCTCTTAGCTGCTGCTTTTCCTTTTCTGGCCTTGCATAAAAATCTGTACAGCTGTATGTTTTTTTTCTTTAAAGAATGCTCCTGAATGTACAAACCCCTCCATATTGACTAATTGTGTAGTCAGAGAAAGACAACATGAGATAAATAATGCTGAAATTTTTGCAAGCTATATTACGTTTTCATTTATTTCTTCTTAGAATTTCAAAGTCCATATTTTAACATACAAAGGATACTCCTTTCTTTCTCACTATAAAAAGAACTTTTTCCAGGATGTAGCTATAGAAAGACAGCATGCTTGGTGTTAATGATAGTTAAATACAAATTCTGCATGAATTGGAGCGGAGGTATAACAGAGACAAATTCCACCCTAAGAAATTGACAAACGTTCCAGCAGTACTAGCTGCCTCATCAGAAATGGTTAGATATAACTCTGCCTGGGGGCTCAATGCTGTCTGTTTTTGTAAATTGTTAAGGAATACCCAAAAGACAGGTGAATTGGCATAAAAACCTGCTTTCAGATACCTTCAAGGCAAAAGCAAACAAATTGTAGCATTCAAAAAGCAAAGCTCAAGCACTTTTTCCTCATCTGTGTCCCTTTCTGGGAAATTACTTTGTTCCTGCAAAATCCTCAGGCATCCTGCATGATCTGCACTCATCCATAGTGCATCTGATGCACACTTCTGCTGTCTCCCCACCTACCTCCTCATCAAGTTGCCACTGTTGTCACTCACATTTTTAGAACCAATCCTCCGATATGCTGAACTGCTTATAAACAAATAGGCATCTACTTAAGGATCCCTTTAGTTGTGCTGTTACCGTTGACTTTTTGTTTGTTTGTACTCTTGTCCCCAAAGGAAATGGTTAAAAAGCAATAATTGAAGCTGGTGGGGAAGTCAAGGCCATGAGCACGGGCACCTAACATCCTACACACTCCAGTTCCAGCAGTGGGCTGTAGGAATCCCCTCCAGCATCGTACTGGAGCTCACATTCCTGGCAAAGACATCCCAGCCTTCTGGGGGCTCATTTTTAACTCTTCTCTACCCAGCGTGGAGTCAGGTTTTCTCGTGAGTTAGTGTTGCCCCTTTTGACCTTATTGAAATGCTGGAGTTTGGCTTCCAGTTGCAAAATGCTGTATGATGCTTGATCTTTTCCATTTGGAAAGCAAAGTTCATGCAAAGAGAAGTGGCCCTTATACTAAATAATGTTTTTTTCCAGTCTGGATGAGTGACATTTAGAGCAAAGAAGAGGCTCAGTATGCAAGAATAAGTTATTGGTGGTGTTTTCAAGAAGCCACCTCCTCCACTTCCAGTCAGCGTGTCAATTTTCTCAGCATTTTAAGCCTTACCTCTCTTGGAAGCCTGTGAAGCTCTCAGCAAGAGCTTAGAGGTTTGTCGTGTCTGGGCCTTTTTCTTAAACGGAATACACCAAGAAGGCTTTGAATCTTTAAAACTTTTATAGCTTTCTCAGAAAGCAAATAGAGAAATAAAGCAGAGTGTCATAAAAGGGAGCGAACAGATTTGCTGGGTGAGGTATACTCAGTTGTGTCTGAAAGCAGGTTTTGTCCTCGCCTGCTGGCAAGGGCAAGGCCTCTTATTTTTTTCCTTGCTTAGGGGGATCTTTGTGGCCTCCTGTATGTCTCTAGGAAGAGTTTGCCTGTTGTCTCTGAGACCTGGTTCCCTGCTCCTCTCAAGTCTCCTGTTCTTATCCACGTGGTTTGTGGCTTCCTGCGGCTTTCCCTGTTGCCCCCTGCACTGCAGAAGCTTTTCCCAGGTCAGTGCTCTGGCAGAGGAAGAGCTGCCTGCCCCGTCTGAGCATCCCGCCTGAGCCAGCGCACAGCTGGCTGGTAAGGCCAGCCGCCAGCCCTGGGCTCCTGACGAGCCCCAGCCCTTCAGCAAAACATACGTATACTGTAAACTGTGAGCAGCGACTTATACACTTGTAGCATCTGTCCCAGTGAGAATCTCAGCTTTCATGGGGGAAATAAAAAAATCAAAAAATATATACATAGTCCTCATGGTTTTGGCCAATGCTTAAGAATGTAAACCTTTTTAATCCGGGATTTCAAAAGGCAAATAACAAAAAATTAAAACAAAGTGGGTTTTCTGGTTTTCTAGTTATTTCTGTGATAAGATTCAAAGTCTGACTGTGGGTTTGACAAGAGCGAGGCCAGCCCAGCTGTTAATGTCCTTGTCTGAGGGAGGCCTATTGCAGGCTGCAGGAAGTGTTCTTCCCGTTTAATTGCTGGTGTAAAAGCTCCTTCACATATGCATACGTGCAGCATGTGGAAACTTTGTCAACCTTTCACACAGGCACTTGGGCCGGGATCCAAAGATGGATGGAGGGGCATGGTACACTCTCATGTTTGCACAAGCCCAAAAGGTAGGTCTTTAGGTTTTGTTCGGCTGCCACCTGCAGCTGCACACCATCCCCAGGCACCATTCTGAAGGTCTAAGCAGCTGCTGTCAGGTGGACCCTCATGAGTTGACATGCAGAGCATTTGTAAGGCCTGTCCAGGTCTGCAGATCCCAGCCGCCTCTACTTCTGTGCCGTCAGGATTTCAGAGTGCCCCTACCCGTTGGTGCTCTAGCACTTTAGGGCTGCCATGTGCACTGAAGTGAAAGTGTGTGCTCAGGTGGATGCTAAATTAATTACTTGAGCTACCAGAGCTCAGGTCTCCTCCAAAACCAAGGGCTCAAGTCGTGATTACTCATGTTCACTGTTGTCAACTGGGGTCTAGTTATTGCATTTGTCAATATTGTCAACTGAGAACCTGGATACTGCACCGTGCACAGAGGCAAACAACTTTGAAAAGAGAAAATGTCGGTCTTAGGACGAGAATACCTGCATGGTCTGGGGTCTGCCATAGAAAATGCAGATGGAAATGTGGAAATTCTCCTTTCTTTTGAAAAGGAGGGCATTGTCCACGATTCTACAAAGTCACTAAGCGAAAAGTAGGACAATATATTGTGCTCTAGAAAAAGTTCAAGTGCCTGATTCTTCCATTTGGGAGCCTGCAGTAAGGTTTCTAAGGAACTAAGTTTGGCATTTCTTAGAGACTAGCTTAGACATAGCTCTGCCCAGAATGCTGATTGCTGTGGAGCCCATGCTTAAGGCACTTCACTTTCAAAGGTTTTGAGATGTTCACGCTTCCAGTCTGTAGGCAATTACAAAACAGAGTCACTGAAATTTTCAGCATACTGGTGTTTTCATCATTTTTGTAACTTTAATATTAGAAATACTCATTTCAGAGATCACCTCAGAAAAACAAGCCAGCAAACTGTTTCACAGAAGCATAAATACCACTGCGGAGTAGACTTTACAGTTTAGTTCCTATTTAGATATGTGAATTGTGGAAGCTGTGATTTTTAATATCTGGAAAAATGGCGAGGTCCCTTCAGAGTGGCTCCTTAAAAATTTAGCAGTTGTCATTTCTGTCTCTGCATGTATTTTGGTTAATGATTTTTATGTTCTTGTGCAAATAGGAAGGAATTTTAATGAAACTTGCATGTATGCAATTTAAAGCAGGATGTTAGCCTTATAAGTCTAATTTTTCATTGCTGAAATGAATATTGCTAGGCAGATAAATCCATAATATGTGAGCCCTCCTAGTCTTTAAAGGTTATCCTCATTTTTTCTCTAAGCAAGATCAAGAAGTGTATGTGCTGCATTGATTGGCAAAGTTGAGAAGCTTGTAAATGATTAACAACTTTGAACTTCTTTGCAGCCTAGTTGCTCTCTTGAAAATCAATCGAGCATGGTCAGTCCCCTTCTGTGACATCTCAGGATGCATAATGCTAAAAAATCCCAGATAACCTGCCACGGTGATTCTTCCTGAGCCAGACTTCAATGCAGAGAAGGAAGTTTGGAATTCATTATGTGGAAATTAGTCATGTCCTCATTAGGAAACTGGAAAGAAAAAAAGGTGCACATGCACACACACAAATACACACAAAATGAAAGTCCTTGTCAAGTCAAAGGATGTATGTGCTACAGCGTCTACCCCACCCACAGAGGGAGATGTATAAATATATATGTATGTGTATATGTGCGTGTTTATATATATATATATGAATATATATAACATATAGACGATAGATGATATATAATATATGATATATAATATATAAATATATAAAATATATTATAAAATATATAAATATATAATATGTAATGTATGATGTATAATTTATAAATGAAACGATTAGAAGTCTCTGCACTTTACTGCAAGTTGTAGTAGTAGTCCTCTAACTCTTTTTTTCTGTTGTTATGCTATATGCATATAATGACTGTGGTATGCTATATGCTATACCCACCGAAGATAAGCAGGCTTTGGTTCCATTTTAAAAGCCTGAGACCTAGCCAAATAGGAACTGCTGGCAACGACTCTGATAGCAAGTATTTGCAGGTTCAAAGATGAGAAGAAGGGAGAAAACAGAAGGGAGAGTGATTACAGACAAGGTTCCCAAGCCTTCTTTCTGGTTTTGTTCTTTTTTTTTTTTTTCCCTTTTTTATTTTGTGATTTAATTTGAATATTTCCGTAATTAATGACCTCTGAGCCTTCCACTTCAACCTCATTTTTTTAAATACAAGCCTTTGTTCAAAAGAAAAAGAAAGGGGTAAGAACTTGAGTTTCTTCTTACTTTAGCCCATTACTGTTCTCCTTTAAGACTGCATTGCTGCTCCTTTCTTGTCCTGGTTTCTGATTTTTGTTTCTAAATTACTGATTTCTTTTACTTCTGAGATTTCCATCCATTTCCATCGTATTTATAACTTTTACCCCATATCTTAACCTTGCAAAAGCAAAAAAAAAAAAAAAAAAAAAAGTGTTTGAAATTTCTCTGTTTAGCATTATTTTATTTTGAAGGAAAGAGGATTCCAGGATTATGTTGTCCATTCCTGTGTAAGAGCAAATTCTTATTGTCTTTCAGCTGTACTGCACTAAAATTTCCATTTCTGCTTTGCACATTTTGGCTGAAAAGAATGCAACAACAAAGAGATGTCTTTTTATAGCTTGACTTGAGTTCTCTAGGCTTTTTTATTCCTTAATAGAAAGCAGGCCTAGTATAATTGTGGTGGTAAAAATATATAACAAATTTTATGGGGAGAGGTACTATCTTTTATTAGGCCAGTTGTTCATCTTTGGCCCATTTTTCCAATTATACTTTGTACATTTTTCTAACCATGCTGCTTGCGCTAATAGAAGATGCTATCTATCTCCTTTCGTGCCTTTCCTCACTCATACATAAGAACAGTAAGTCTTTTGTCTTTATTCGCAGTGAGACTCTGGCAAGCAAGGTAACTGATGATGTTTCAAAACTGATTAATTCTTTCAAACCAATTCCTTTGTATAAGAGCAGTAGCTGAAATTGTCAGCTAAAGGCTACAAGCCTAGTTTAGCTGGGTTTGCTGTATATCTATCTGTCTGGCTGAATATTTGAATCGTAGAGTTCTGGAATAATAAGTAGCAGATGATACTATACTCAGGCTTCCCAGGATGTAACATTGGATCGTGTTAGATTTTACAAGACTCTAGACATAAAGGTGGACCCCACCATTTCCAAAGGCACCGTTACGTTTCAGTGTAATAAGTGGCTGAAGCAAATAGTAAAAGTAATTGAGGCGTATAACTCACTTGGTTAGATACAGTGCAGCAGAAGCATATTAGAATAAAATTTCCAGATCTCGTAGTAAAAGAGGTCACTACCGTCTGTAGTGCTTATTTATTTGTATAATAGACACTTATGAGGGAGCAGAACCTCCTGCTGCACCAGAGAGAACATCGTTACAAATTCTTGCTGCTTTTACAAGTATAACATCTGAATTTAGAGGCAGTAGGGAAAGGAAAAAGAGACAAAAGGCTTTTAAGCAGTCTGCTTAATGTAATCCAGCACATCCATGTCAGAACTGGTTGTAGAAGCAGCATCTTGATCTGGTATCAGGTAAGTTTCATTATAGTACTTCTAGCAAAATTTTGGACAAATTTATACTTTTGGGAGCAATTTGAGGTAACTATTCCATCCATGTGGGAGAGATGAAGGAGGTTTTAGAAGGAGTCTTAAGGCATTTTTGAGAGAAGAATGATGAGCTGATGAGGGGCAGGGGGAGTTGGAAATGTAGACAAAACAGATATGTAGCAGTGGAGAAGTTCATCTTAAGTATCTGAACGTTATCAAGGCACTGAAGAAGTGCATATTTCCAAAAGATATTAACAGAATTTTCTGCAAGATTAATGAGTTTGGAACCTTCCTAGCATCACATCTGCGGAGCTTGTGTACTGACCTTGAAACCAAGCAGCCTGTGTAAAATGGATGTTCTTAAAACTGCCAGGTGGGAGAGATCTTGTGGCCATGTAATCCTTCTTAAGGTATGATGGCTCAAGGACTTCTTGTTTTAAAGTTGTTATGCTTTTTATGTTTAGTTGAACTTTGTTGTTGTTCGTGGTGGTGTTTTTTTTTTGTCCCAAAACACTTATTAAAATGGAATGTTTGTACTTAATGTTTACTACTTGTAATAGATCTCATGTAAGAAGCAGGGATGTATGTGCACATTACTACAATACATGGCAAGAGTACGTCTGTCCTAACGATGTTGTCGGAAGTCATGGTTTGGTAGATCTCTTTGGCAGCAGTCATGGCTTAACAAAGTCTCACCTCTTCCTTCAGCTTTCCACCCCCGTATGTCGTTCCCTCCATTGGGCTGACACAATGTCAGTTTGTACAAGGAACTGAGCACTCTGAAAACCATAGAAAACAAACAAACTCCTAAAGCAGCATTGCTGTTCTCATACTATGAAGCCACGGTCTAAATTCACGACTTAGAAAATAAATGTGATGCTTCTGTTAGTCAATTTAAAGGCGTCTGGCACGCTCTGCTCCGTTGTCTTCTCTCCACCTTCCCACTCCTGCCTTTTATTAGAAAATTCAATAATATAATCAGCAAGCCAGGTAATTAGTTTCTAACATTTAAAGCGTTTATATGCCCTTCTCATGCATGGTTATGGCATATGGGTTTTTGAACTTTTTTTTTTAAACCAGTATTGAGGACTGGATGCAGCTTTGATCTAGGTTTGGAGTAAGACGAGGGCTCATGTTTGTGTGCCATTTAGTTTGGTTCAACAGCACGTTTCGTGCCTCCCTTGAAGGGGAGAGGGCTCTAAGAGGCCGCTCACTGCCACAGCCTCCTGAAGAATTGGTTGAGGGAGGTTACCTCTCTGCTCCTTTGTTGCTTCCTTGGCAGCCAATGTCCTGCTTCAGTGCACAGTTTTTTTCTTGTTTGCGTTATTGAGTGTCTGACCTTAGGCAACCTAGTTTAGTTCACTAAACCTTGCTTTTTTTTTTTTTTATACTGAATTATGCCGATCTGCTAATCTCTACAAATCTGTGTTTTATATTGGAGTGCTTATTAAAAACAAGCCAAAAGCTCAAAATAGAAGCAACTTTGAGGATTTTTATTTTGCTGGTTTTACTGTAGCAGAAACATTCAGTGATGTGGGTGTCTGCACAATACAATATAATATATCCTCTTCCAAGTCCTGCCTTTTTTTGTGTTCTCGGAGAAATCCCACACTCATTAAATAGTTTTCTATTAGGATAACTTGGAGAGAGAACTGCTGTGCTTCAGCCTTCCCACCGAGTGAAGTCTCATTATAAATCATCTCTTTATGGTTCCAAAATGCTGCACTTTCAAACTGCACTCATTAATGAGACTGGAATGAATTTCATAATGGCTGGCTGTTTGCACCGGAGTCACACTCAGGAAAGACTGTTGCTGTTGACTTCCTTGATGCCTGAAACACGTCTGCGATGCAGAAGGCCAACAAACTGAGAATTAATAGGGAAGGCTGTGTTTGTGTGTGTGAATATGAATGAATATATGCAGGCAAAATCAATTACATTTGCACCATTTTTATTTCTTCCTGCTTTGTTTGGTCCAAAAAGTGGAGAAGCTTATTTAAAACAAATGTTTTGATAAACATACTGAATCTATTTAATAAATAAATAAATATATATATAAATTTCTTCAAAAAGCATATATGCATTTTTACTTTTCCCTCATAGAAGCTGAATTGTTTTACAGCCTAACAAATCAGACCACAGATCATTGCCTATTGGGAAGTATTAAGATTGCGTTTTAAGCCAAGCAAGATAGCAGTGCAGACGTTCAAGTAAGTTTAATATAATTGGTTAAGGGGCTTCATCATACCTCTCACAGTACCAGCAACTGACCTCTTTTAAGTACTTCACCCCTTAATAGTTTGGTTGAAAAGTATCTTGGTGTTGGTTCACAGGAGATTGCTCACTGCCTCATTTCTTCACATTAGCTTAATGGACAATAATGAGTCACCATGCCAATTTCAATCCCATGACATGAAGTAAGTTTTGTCATCCATATTCTGGTTCACTATTTTTCATAGCTCTCTTTTTATTTGAATTATTAGGGATTTGATTTTGCATTACTGAGGATAGTAATTGCTTTACCTTTAACTCTGTCTCTGGATCAGACCCTAACAGTACAATTCATGTTTTTTAAAGGGCTATACTTAGATATCCTTTTAAATACTCTTTAAAAAGGTATTTAAAATGAGCGCAGAAAAAATAGCAGCAAAAATATATATATTCTTCATATTTAATGTATAGGGAAACAAGGTAGAAGACATTCCATTCAAGGTATTCTATTATTTTTCTCAAACATGCTTCTGGGGAAACTTTTTGTTGAAGTCTTTGCGGTTTTTATTATTGGTTAAATATTCTTATATGTGTGCCTTTCTATTCTGGTGATATTGCAACACTATTTGCTAGTATCACTGAGTAGTCATTATTTATGTAGCTAGACAGTGCTGTTTGCTGCAAAATGTTTGATTTGTTCTCTCTATTTGTTTTCTAATAGATTTTCATTCCCATTTGTATCTAGTGTATTCCATAGGGAATGAATATAAAAAACTTCCCCAGAAATTAACATAGGGCATGACAAGCTCTCTTCTTCAAATTAGTCTTTGTGCAGAACCGATTCTGTAAGAAACTAACCAGATCTAATGAAAAAGAAGAGCAAATGAAATTGATATTAAAATGTTAATTTTCCCAGTGTTACTTCTCTGAGATCTCAGTATTATTCATCAGGTCTTACAGAAGCTGTTCATTTCGTTTTTTTCTGAGAGTGTTTTCTTTTTCCCGATGTATTATTCTTCAAATGTCCAAGCATGTATCTCCAGAACTGTGGTGGTTTTACTCAGGTGGGCAGCTGAGTTCCACCACAGACGCTCTCTCACTCCCCCTCCTCGAAGAGGAAGGGGGAGAAAATACGACACAAAGAGCTCAAGGGTTGAGATAAGGATGGGGAGATCACTCAGCAATTATCGTGACGGGCAAAACAGAGTCAGCATAGGGAGATAGTAAGATTTATTGCCTATTTCTAACAAGCTAGAGAAGCGCGAAACAAAGAAACCAAAAACGCCTTCCCCCCATCCACCCTCTTCCACCTCCTTCCCCTGAGCGGCGCCAGGGAACGGGGGAATGGGGGTTGTGGTCAGTCTATGGCACTTCGTCTCCGCTGCTTCTTCTTGGTCACTCTCGTCCCCTGTGCTGTGGGGTCCCTCCCACGGGATGCCGTCCTTGGTGAACTGATCTGGCGTGGGCTACCCATAGGCAGCAGCTCTTCAAGAACTGTACCAGTTATGGGTCTGTACCACGGGGTCCATCCCTCAGGAGCAAACTGCTCCAACCTGGATCCCCCACGGGCAGCAGCTCCTGCCAGGTCACCTGCTCCTGCCTGGTCTCCTCTCCACAGGCTACAGGTCCGGCCCAGAATCTGCTCCGGTGGGGGTCCTCCACAGGCCACAGCCTCCGTCAGTCAAGAACTAACCTGGGTAGTTACACGGCAGGCAAGGCTGAGTTAGATGACAAAGTAGGCATGTAGATGTGCTCTAGACTACGTGTTTTAACTAGGAGTATGAGAGGAAAATATACCTGAAATATACTGAAAATATGCTTGAAACACAAACCTTTCATCAGTGGGATTGACCTACTGTTTGCTAGTATTCTTTCTTGAATTACCTTTCAGCTGCTGCAAGCATTGACTTTAAATCTCAAAAGTTTTGTTTGGAAGGCTTTTTTGGAAGGCTTTCTGAGACTGATGGTCATTGCACATCACCTTTTGTTTCTCCAGTTCCTCATGGTTCCCATTGTTTGAAATGTGATGTTACTGTAGCATAGAATAAACAGAGATTGCATCCAGATCATAGGAGATGTTTGTTAAAGTTATATTGAGTTTTTCACACAAACATGTTCTGAGTCACTAAACAATTACCTCTGTTTTTTCCTTTCTCGCTGAATCAATAGATCTGAAAATATCTGCACCCAAACCAGATTTTAATATTTCTTTTTAAAGGAAAAAAGTAACTTCTTGTATGATCTTAAATGAACCTTCCTTGATAATTTGAAGTGCCTTCTGAGCTGATGAGTAGGTTCTGTATTTCACGTGGAGTTTTAATTGGCTGTTTCTCTGTGCTTAAACATTACTCAAAGAATTACAATTTGTAATATATTTTCTTTGTTATGAACATAGTTTCAAGATAACTTTTCTGCTTGTTCTTTTCCTATACTTTAAAGGTACAAATAAACAAAACACCTAAATTTTTGACTTGGCAAATAAGAAAATAAACAAACAAACAAACAAAAACAACACAAGATTCTGATGGTTTTTCACTGCAGAAACTGACTTCTTTCATCCTATGGGCTTCCAGCAGATGGATTTCTATTACATCTGGATAGATTGTTCTGTCAAAACTGGAGTCAACTTGCTGATTATTCCATATACAGAAATTGGTTATTGATGACTTCCTCCTACTGGATTAATAAAGTTGATAAGTCATTACCAGAGTCTTAATTTGGCAACAAATTACATTTTTACTCATGAAATCCATTTCCATTTGCATTAGTCAGTTAAAAAGTATATGCCTGTTTACATTCTTACAGTATTTATTTTTCTTCCACTGAATATTAATCAGGCTCTTAGGTTTCAATATTCCTTTATTGCCATCTTATTAGTATAAGAAACATGTGAAATGTGCCATACTAATTTTTGGTAGTCGGTTTGGAAGTAGGATTGCAGTGTGTGCTGTATGCATCCTTTGGTACTTTGCCTCCTCTTCCCTGAGCAAGCCCATACATACTGTAAAGCAATGATCTTGGAGGTCTTTTCCAAACTTCATGATTCTATGATTCCTTTAGAAGAAAAAAATGTGCATGCACCATCTGTCCAAGTGATCAGGCCTTCAGTAACTCGCCAACACTTTGTACAGGGTGAATATTTCAGAAGCATTGCCAGATCAGATTTCCTTCGTATGTTATAGGAGATACAAAGGACACTGCTGGTCTCAGCTGTGAGTGCTCATCTTCAGGTGTACTCATGACTCGAGAGGGCACTCTGGCTACGTAGCAGTTTCAGGCTTTGCTTTACCAGTGGGACTTGGGCAAAGCTTCCTTCCTAGGAGGAAGGGGGCTCTGCTGGCCTACTCATGAAGTTGCTCAAGTGTAGGTGCTAAACCATGGCTGAGCCCTGACGCTCTTCTCTGAGACTGTAAGACTTCCCTGCAGCCCATACAGCAGAGGTGAATTTTCCCTTAGGTCCCTTTCACCTTACATGAATCGCTGTTCAAAAAACGGTTGCAAAGGCAAAGCCAAGTCCTGTCATGTTGTGTGTGTTATTTGGGTTTTGTGGCATGTTGATAATGAGTTTGTAAAAATCTCAGGCATGTTTTTCTTCTCATTTTGTATGCTGTTAGCTTTTTGCAGTACCTTACTTGGGTTATTTACTTTACTCTTTTTTCTTTCACTTCTTTTTTATATTTTGTGTGTCATCAAGGAACTATAACATTAACATGCCAACTTCAGAGTCAGTATTGCTGTTAACATTCTCACTTGGTGAGTTTGAAATGTGGCCATTATTTGGTGTAAATTGCTGACATCAATGCCACCATTTTTACCAATGAGAAAGCTTGAATTATTATTATTTTTATAGAAAATAGAAACCAATATTTACATTGTTTGATGTTGTACTAAAACACTCAACACAAAGTATCTGTCTTTTTGTGTGATTAATTTTTATTTTTCCATGCAATATGTATGCATATATAGGTAGAAGGATGTTTATGGACAAGATGAGAAGGGCAGCAGAGAGAATATAGAAATAGAAAAAATAGATTTTACATTCTACTGGACACGTTAGAAATAATTGACTCTCCCAGACAATTTTTCATTAGTCTTTGCATTTTTTTTTAAATTTTGCAAGAGTATTTATATACGATAGTTTTAAGAAATGTACTACAAGAAGTGAGAATGTCTTAAGGACAGAGATCACCCATAAAATGATAGATCAAGAGTGCAACTTATTAATGTATATGATTGAGTGGTTTTGTTTAGTATTGTTTTTAAAAAAATGGCATGGATTTGCACGTGCTTGTAATCACTGGGCAAAAAGATATGTTTGTAAAAGATGGATTTTAGAAATGTGTGAAATGTGAAAAAGATGCTAATGTGACGGGGAACAAAACGTGAGGATCATCTTAACATTTTTGCTGAAGTAAAGCAAATCTTAAGACAAAGTAGGATTGCAGGAAGCTCTGGTACTTAATGCAGAAATGATTGGAGTATGGATAGGTTAATGGAGACAATACTTCATCTTCCCCACAAATTAGACATTTACTCTACTCTTAATGACAGGAAAAAGCCATAGAGCCAACCTCCATAGCAGGTTTTTCCATTGCATCCCGATATTTAGCAGAGGAAAGCATCTCCTGATGGGTAACCTGAATCTTCCTTTCTTGAACTGAAGCTTATTATTCTTATCCTTTGGACATGGATATAGAAAACAGATTATTCATTTCCTGTTTGCAGTATTCATTTCTGTACTAGCAGGCAGCTGTCATGTCTAAACAGCTTATGTTCTTCATTCTTTCCTCATGGGGCATGTTTTTCTAGATCACGAACCCTTCTTATTCTCCTCCTCTGACCTCTCTCTATTTCCTCCATTTATTTCTAATAGCTCTGTGCTGGATCCAGATAGTTTTAGGAATTACTAGTATTGAGAAGACTGGAAGGATTACTGCACGTATCTAGAAGGGTAGGCTTTCATTTGCAGTCCCAGTATAGCATTTGCCTTTTTAGCAGTGGCGTAAGAGAGCTGCTTGTGATTTTATGTAATCCCAGATGCTTGTGAGAAGAGCCCATCACTTCTTCCACAACTCACATTTGTGCAGTTTTTTGCAGTCAGAGTTGCACCTGCCTTTTGTATAGGATTATTTTAGTGAACATTTCTCTGTTTTTCTCAGAATTTCAGTTCTGCCTTCCAACAACATACTTGCATGTGCGGTGAGCATCCAGCATTTTGGCTAGTGCATAAAGTGCAGCACCCTCCATTCACTGCAAAACCTCTTTAACAATGCGTGTTAAACAAAGCTATGCCTGTTGGACCACATATCTACCTGTGTGCTGGTAACAGCAGGGTTGGGCAGTGTTCCTCAGAAGTTTGGCAGTTCGAGTAATGACTCAGTCCCCGTGGGCTTCCAGCCTCCTGTGTTTAAGTTCTCGCTGCCATAGATGGATGGATTAACCCCAGGCAGATACCTGTAGCTTCCCAATTGTCAGACTGCATTTGGCTGTGCAGACGGATCCTCAAGAGAGAGCCTTCTCTTCTGCACTGATCATGCTCACAGATTTATCAAGCTAATCTAGTCCCTTCTGCTCTTGTATTACCTCTGGTCGTTCGTGCAGTTGTTGCTGTTAACACAATTTATTGTTTCCCTGGTAGTCCTTAGAACTGTTTGTTCAGCTGAGAGGCTGGAGGTTTTTTTTTTTTTTTTTTTTTTTTTAAATTTAAAGACCCGCTTTAAAGATTATAGAGGAAGATGGTAAATTTTAAATACCACTATTTATAACTCAATTTTAATTTTAGTAATGTGAGTAAACACCAATAATCACTGCTTGAATTGTGCTGCTTGCTAATTGCAAGAAAAATATACACGCGAAATCTTTGGCTTTTTTATGTATGCCCTGACTTCCTTGTTGTGGAAGAGCTGTGGGTTCATAACACCAAGTAAATGTCGTTGAATTGGTGACAGTATTGGACGAGCTACAGACGGAGCTCCAGCTCGGAGGAAGGCCAGGCCCACTGTTGCTGTATGACCGGTGTAAATGAGCTGACCCCGTATAGTGGCTCACAGGACGGGAACAAACAGGGCAGGCGGAGAGGGAGCTGGAAAGCTGCTTCCAGCTCAGTGTGAAGCCCCGGAGTGGGCTGTGGCAAAGAGCTTTGTCCCTGCCCCGGCTGGTTTTGGAGCTTAACATGAGCTCAGGTCGGCAGAGCTGTGATCCAGGAGCCTCTGCCTGCCTCGGAAACAAGATACTGTCAGTCCCGTCTAGTGTCTTGGCAGCCTCCCGCTTCTTCGGGAAGCCCCAGCTCCTAAGCCAACATATTTTCAAGGAGCTCTAAGCTGGAAAAGAAACTCTCATGTGAGTAATGCCTGGTGACTTACCCATGTTCTTTTCTGCATTTCCTGACTTCTAAAAATAACAACCTGTGTGTGCTTAACCGTGGTGATTTTGATATCTGGCCCGTCTGACCGCATGCCGTAGTTAATGCTGCTGTGTGAGATGGACAAGGTGAGGTTAAAAGAACAGCATCTTTGAAAATGCTTTGGATACTGCTTAGGTGATGACGGAGCTTTGGCAGGGCTGCCCAATCAAGCAATCTGCTGCAGTGCCATATTTAAGAGCAGTATAATGGAGTGAGGAATTAGGATTTAATGTAAGGGAAACGTACAATGTGGGTGGGTCATGCAGATGGATTTTGGTAGGGAGATGAAAAAGGCTTTTGCAGTCACAAACACTAAAATTGCAGTGGTGGTGCTCGACTGTTAGCAGGCAGGAGAGATGTTAAATGGGATCTAAATCAGTGCTCATTTTTTCCCCAGAAGAAAATGGCTACTTATGAAAGGTTAGAGGATTTATGGGGGTGTCAAAACATATGGCAGATGGGCTGGATTAGGACTCATGAGTACAGTAATCCAAAGCCTTGCTGCCAAGCATTACCGAGGATCTCTTCCTGCTGCTGGGCCACACTAGAAGTCCGCAGTCAGAGGAGCACGGGCTGTCAGGAGATGCAGGGGACAAGTTGCTGGTGTAAGTGCTGATGGGAGTAGAGATCGTTTTGAAAGGACTTTGTGCAGACAAAGGCCTACTAAGGCCTAATAAATAATTATATTATTTAATAAATTGCTGTAAGCAGTTGTTGATGTTTTTTCCCCACTTATTTTTTCTTTCTATACAAAGCCTGTAGGAAAGTAAAGCTGAAATGTGAGCTAAGCCCAGTTATACCTGACTATACTAGGGCAGCCAGGTGAAAGCTGTGCAAAAGGCATGAGGTTACGTGTTGAGAGAGGAAAAATGAGTCTGTCATTCTCCTTCTTAGCCAGCTTTATCTGTGTGATTAAAAAAAAAAAAAAGCATCATACTTCAAGTTTTTATGACAGAAGTTTAAGTGTTCGGTGTTAGGGAGGATTTTAGTTGTGGTTTTAGACTAAATCCAGAGGATCTTCTCTGAAACTAAAAAATTTACACTGGTAGCTCAGTGTTGCACAAGTTACTGGTAACTGTAGTTAACATGTAGTTAGTTTTAAAAAGATGTAAAGCCTCTGGCTTTTGAGAAGACCCATGGATCAAAAAGCCTCAGTGGAGGGATGCAAACCACTCGTCTCTAAGGCAACAAGAGGATACCTGCACTCCACTCCTCTAGTCTGTTAATTAAGCTCAGGAATCTGCCAGAGCTCCTTCTCTAGTTATCCGGTGTTCTGCAGCATGATAAATAGACATGTTGCTGTGGAAAATCACCTACCTGGATACCTCTGAGCTCCACGAGTGCATGCTTAGATATTTCATTTGACACTGGTGTAAAGTCTTAATGAAAAGAAAAGTGTTCTTAAAGCATGAAACACAATACTGCGTATAGAAATACAGCGTTCTTTATAGATCCAAAAAGTCAGAGGGTCCAGACCTTACAGATCTTAAATTTAAGCTTAAAGGGAAGGCTGTAAATAATTACTGTAGCAGCGAGGATGGATTAGCTTTGAGGTACGGATTGTTTGCGTTCTAGGGCTAGGAGCAAGAGGCAAACTTTTCATTGTTACTGTTTTATGATGTATGAAGATCTGAAAGTTTTTAGCAGGTTTCTCTGTTAACCACGAGGAATGGCATATCTGCTGCAGTATGGCTTTGTCGAAGAACTTTGTAATTTGAACTTTCTTTACCATTTAGTTGAAAAGTGCAATTGTTAGAACTTTAGGGAAGGGAGATTTCCCTCTTGTTGTTAAGTATTAACAAAATAACAAAGCAGTCTAAGTAAGCAATCCTGAAAGCTCACTTCCTGTCTGTTAATCAAGTTTCACTTGCATAGTATTTGGGATGTCTTAATTTTTCTAGTGCTGTGTAGTTTTCCAGCAAAGACCTGCTCTGAATTCCTAATTGAACAAGCAAACAAATAAAAAGGAACCCCGATCTTCCACTTCCCAGCTTTTTTCTTTTTTATTTCTTTTTTTCTTACCCTTTCTAAGCGGCCTCCTCCTGTAGTCCTCTTCAGGGATTATAGAAGGGTATATAAAAAGAGAGAAAAAGAAAAGGGGGTGTCACATTTAACATATGAAAGTTGTTCATCTGTGTGTTTGAAGAAAACAACTTTGAAAATAGTAAAGCTGCTGGTGGTGGCGGTGGTGGGAATTTAATGTACCAAAATATGATGGGAATGGAAGGGAAAGTTGAATCAGGACCATAAGTTTTGACTACAACGGCACACATGCAAAATGTATGAACATGGATAATCTTCTTATTCTGAATACAAATTTAGGTGGGAGTTTTGGTGATAACTAGTTTATGCAGCTTTATAATGTTAGAAGCATTTGAACAATTCTGGCAGCTAGGGGTAGAACAGTGTCTGAGATAGGTTGCAAAGTATTATCCAGCTTACGTATAGAAGCAGGTTGTTTCAGTAGGCTTTCCAGGGAATATATTAATCATAAAGCGTAGATCTGGATTTCGATTGGTTTATTACCAAAAAAATATTGATTTTCCAGTATATAGAAATATACAAAAATAATAAAATAATATGGCAAATGAAACATATAGACTCAGACTTTGCTTTATGTATAAAAAGTGCAGCATTTTTATGTGCATTTCATGCAATATACATAAATCATTCTCATTACGAATTTGTTCACTTGTTCTCTACGAATGCCTCCTTTGCATTCTTCCATATCTCCTCAAAGTTGAATGAGTTAATCTAACTGACACTAAATACTTTAAAATTCACAAGGTGAAGCTGTACAGAAATGTGAAAAGGAATAATTTTTTTCTTGAACTAAGTAGATAAGTTATGATGACTAGACCACATCCAGTAACATCAGGTTACTGGATCATTGGTTACATGACAATAGAAAACTGTTAACAATTGACCTGAAATAGAGCAACACAATCTGTATTTCATGATATCAAGAGAAGAGTCCCCCCACAAAAGAGAAAAATGAACTGCTTGAAAGAAATAAGATAAAACATTCCAGTCTGAGGTCCTGCTTCTGAGTAAATGAAGAAACAGTGAATAACTATCCCAGGAATGCATAGTGTGAGATGGAAAAAACCAGACCTAATAAAATGAAAAATGATTGACATATAATTCTTTGTAATAATGGGGGGAAATAATATCAAAGTGCTTACACTGTGTCTGGAGCTATTTGGCAAATAGTTTTTCTATTCTTAAAGAAGGCATCTGAGGAATGGAAATACAAAAATTACACGTTATTTTAGCTTTCACAGATACTTCTGCAAAAAGAGAGTAATCCAAAACAGCTTTCATTTAGGGTGCCCATGTAATTGAGAGCAGAATTTAAGCTCATCAATCCTAGTAATAGGTGAGAAAGCCTTGCTTCCTGATTCTCGTTCAGGGAGAAGTGGTATGTTTCTGCAAGTGTATGAATAAGTATGTGTTTTCTAATGGGGAGGGGGAGAGCCTGACAAGCAGCTCCAGCTGGCAAATACTGAGTTATTCCATAAATAAGTGGTGGTTCTTAGAGTTGCTAGTATGATGACATGAGTAGGCGGAGACATCTGAATGCTTCACATATTGTTATTTAGATGGGTATAAAGGTGTGAAAGGTTTTAACGCAGTGGTTTAATATGGTGTGCTTCACGAAAAAAAAAGAAAACAACAACAACAACAAAACATATTTGGCTGTGAGACGCAAAAATGAAATGGAGCTTTATGTAACAGACACATCTGAAGGCTCCAGATGATCATTGTAATTAATTGGAAAGGAAGACCTAAACATGGAATCTGTGTCTGTTTTCCTGTCTTGCCTTCTTGGAAAGTGTATCTGTTTGTTAGACGTAATACATAAGATGGTACTTTAGGAAAGATGTTCATTAGGGAGAATTAGTCTGGAACATTCTCTAAATTTCAAATCGAGTTGAGGCAAACTGTTGTTTTAGCCATAACCAGAAGCAAAGAAAGGATTTGGGAGGTTATTTGGAAACCATTGTAAGGTTCCATAAATTACTCTAAAATAAAGAATTTTCAGAGCATTATTCAGTTACTTTGGGGAAGTCTTAAGCAAGGACTGGCAGCCCTAAGATCTCAAGGCTTGATTCTGATACAGCCTTGATACAGTTCAAATGGAAGAGCTTGTTCTTTTAGTTTATGGTCAACAGCATACATCAACATTTTGTGAGCCAAACATCAGACTTACAATACCTGAGTTTTATTACAAGGAAAAAAAAAAAAACACCAACAGTTGTATGAGATATTTCTTGATTTCTTTTTTTTATGATTTAAAATGAATTATGATTTAAATACCTGGTATAGCTGGTGTCAATTTATACTCATGATTCTTTATTTTCTTTATTTCAGAGGAAGAATTTAAGCCTTTTCTTCAGCATTGGATTATTGACCTCCTGGGGGACTGCACTGCTGGGTGTCCGCTTATACTGGATGGGCAACAAGCCCCCAAGTTTCTCCAACTCTGACAATCCAGCAGCTGACTCGGACAGTTTTCTCACACGAACGCTCACCTTCCTTTACCTGCCGACCAAGAATCTCTGGCTGTTGCTTTGCCCAGACACCCTCAGCTTCGACTGGTCCATGGATGCCGTGCCTCTTCTGAAAGCAGTCAGCGACTGGAGGAATCTACACACTGTGGCCTTCTATGCTGGACTCCTCCTCCTCGCCTGCTTTAGCTTGAAGGGCTCCGGCAACGAGAGAGAATGCAATGGGAAAAGTGTAATGAATGGCAAGCAGAATGCTAATGGGCATAGCTGTCACTCAGAGGTGGAATATAAGACACTGGAGGGGAAGTCAAGCTTCGCATCAAAGGAAGAGAATGGCATAAAAAGGCATGAAATTCAGAAACTGCAGCTTCCTTCAACTGAGAACATTGTCATTCTGTCTCTGTCTTTGTTAATAGTGCCCTTCGTTCCTGCCACAAACCTATTTTTCTATGTTGGCTTTGTAATAGCAGAGCGTGTGCTGTATGTTCCTAGTATGGGCTTCTGCCTGCTGGTTACAGTAGGTGTCAGAGCCCTTTATGTCAAAGCCCAAAAGCGCTTTCTGAAGAACTTGGTCTTTTGTTCCACTGCTGCATTGATTGTTTTCTATGGACTCAAGACTGTTGTCAGGAATGGGGACTGGCAGAATGAGGAGATGCTGTATAGGTCAGGGATAAAAGTAAACCCTGCTAAAGGTAATTTTTGCTCTTCATGGTAAATGTTTCATTTCTTCTTGTCTGTCTTTGCCTTTGAATTGTCTGATTTCATTAACTGTTTCTGAAGAAGATGCTTCAGGAATATCTGTCTAAAGCAGTATATGCTTCAGTAAAAACGAGAAAAAGGATGAATGTGTTTTGATTAGGTGTCACAGGTTTGGCATTAATGCGCAGAAAGTGAGACCCAAAGGTAAGAGGACACTTACTTTTTCATTGATCTTAGTTCTTTATTTTGGAATTAAAGATGGAATATGATTATTACAGGCTCCACCCTGGTAATTTTCCATTTGGTATCCATCGCCCTAATGGAATTTTTTTTCTAACGTTCACTGAATGTTCTGTTTGCTATGAACAGAGATATAAAAAGTAGCCAGGGAGAGCATTAAGGAGTTGCTATTTTTTTTTAATTTTATCTGACGCAAATAACGTCAATGCTACATAATAAAAATGAGGAAATGAGGTCATACTATTCAGCCTAGGAAATGACTGTGGTTCCTCCTGCATCCAAGCCCTGTAAAGAATTATTGTCAAGTACGTGTACCTTCATGTTAATATATAAATGTCAGCCATTGGTAACATTGCCCAGCTACTTCTTTCCAAGGTTGTATCTGTGCTGTAATGAAATGTGACTGCAGCTAGTGTAAACACATCCAAACTGGCAGTAAACTGGTTAGTGTAGGGATCGGTAGCAATGTTTGGCTGTGGCTCTGTGGTTTCAGCATATACAGCAGATCCAGCTGGGATCCTGAGCTGCCTTGGCTGTACTGCTCTTGGCACATGAGCAAGTTTATGTGAGAACAGTCAAAATACCACCTGTGAGTGCCATGTAGGCATTGACTAAGCCTTCGTTATTCACAATTCATCAGAAGTGAGAAGGGATCACTGATTGCTTTGCCTGTCTGTGAAAGAAAAATTTGACAGCGCTTGAGCATATCACACTTGGGTTTTTCCAGTTCTCTGCTCAAAAGCCCATTATATGATTGCAAAGTCATCTGCCGACAGAACTGTGCATTTTGGTTAGACAGCTACATTGTGGCATAGTCTAAAAGCTGTGATGATAAGAGGCAAATGCAGATGTTACTGTGAGCTGATAGGGAGCGTAAAAGTGGATTTGGCAGATGAGATGCCTTGCAAAGCAGCATTAGAGTAGCTTGTCAATCATCAGTCTGACTTTGTAACTCTTCTTTTTGTGCTTTATTGCCCTAGGTAAAAATGTAGTTAAAACTATTAAATTTGTTGCTGCAGTAAGTGACTTTTTATTAAGTGTGAACAAGCATGTCCAATTTATGTTACTTTTTTTTTTTTCTAAAACTTAGTTGAGTGCATGAGGGCAAGACATGAGAAGGAACTGAACAGCAAGACAGCATGCCACACTGATATGATGCAGTGAGTGAGACTTACCAGTTTAGTGACAATGTAAAGCTTGCATTAAAAAGTTGGCATTCCTTGGGAAGAAAAGAGTGTGTATTAAAAGATTAGAGTATGTTCCTTTTTTGTTCTTGTTGGGGATGCCCAGATATCCCAGACTGCATTAGTAATTGTCTGCTTGTTTTGAGCCAATTTCTGTGATAAAAATACAAATTCTAGGTTTTTTTTTTAGGATTGGCTACAGTGTTGTCTGGAAATCAGACTGTTGTATATTGCACTCCCAGGAGACAAGGCGAGCTATTTTTATCATACACATCTCAGTATGTGCAGACTAATGTATATATGATTGTCTGGTTTCCTGCCATACAAGCTGACATTAAATTTCTTGTAATATATGCAAAAGCAAAGACAGCATGTCAGTGTGGTGATACAGACATGACTGAGCTGACTGTAAATCCCCTTAAAATATCCTGTTAAACTTCTGCTGAATATTTACTAGCCCACACACATTGTAACAAAGCTGGGTATCAGAAACTCCCGGCTAAAGCAACCTGTCACCCAACTCTATTCATTATTGTGAATACTTCCTAGATTATCCCTGGCTGTGACTATGCTAATTGTATTTTCTATTTCTCATACAATCAGGCAAGCCTGACTGGACTAGACTGGCTGCCAATCTAGCCAAAGCATTAAGAGATCAACAATTCACACTACTCTTCAGTAACTAAATGAGGTTGACATAGAAAAAACAATTTATTTTTGTTTGCCTCCTTTTTTTAATTTTTTGAATGCTAGTGATAAATAGGCTATTCATACAGAAAGACAATGGACTGTTCAGTCAAATGGTATAGTGGAGAAGTGTTTTCCTTCCTTTTAGGCTCCTAAGAAGAGGTTGCCACTCCTCATTTCTCTGTTTTCCTCATCTCGCAGCCATTTTTCCTCATGAGTATTTTCTCATTTCTGATCATTTTGAGCTGTGGGGTCCTTCTCCCTGCAGTCTTTGCTGCTCCTCCCTTCTGTCAGGAGCTTCTGGACAAAAGCTTCTTCTATCGCAGGCTGAAGTGAAGAGAGGGACCCCGTCAAGAACTCCCCGCTAGGAACCGATAAAGAAGTAGGACTCTGGGAAGAGCAGTTTTGTTGAAGCAGGGAGCTGAGCATTTTGTTCTAGATCCATCTGTGTGCTGGCCTGACTGGATGCCGCCACGCAACGGCCTTGAGCTGATGTGCCAGGCTAATATGTGTCAGGTTTATACATGCCAGGCTAATCAGGTTGCACGAGGGGCAAGCCGCTAGCACAGGTGCATCCGTGTGCTGGTGCCAGCAGACAGCTTTGGAAACGGAGTTATCTCGTGTGGTGCTGGTTTATAATCAGGCCTTCTGCGTTGCAGTGTGTGTAAGAATCTAATCTCCTCTGCTGCTGTGGGACAGTCAGACAAACGTTCTTAGTGGCCTCTCATCCTCGGTGAAGAAATTGTTGTTAAGTGCTTTGCCAGTGCTGTTGTTCTGGCCCCCTGGCTGGGACCCTGCAGGCCGCGCAGGCCTGGAGCGGTGTTCTGCCCCAGGTGAGACCTCCGGCCCCTGCAGGCAGCCACGGCCTTTCTCCAGGATACATTTTTCCAGGCTGCTTTTGTCAATCACTGGCAGTGTGGAAAAAATGCTCAAAAGCAGGATGTATTGCTCATTTCATCTGTCAAAGGAAAATAAAAAAAAAAAGCACAACAACCCAACCTCCACAACCAAATAAGCAAAAATACTCCATGTGAGAATCAGGCGGGCAGGCCCTGGTGAGGCCGCCCCAAGCCCTGCACGTCCCCAGGCCAGTGCTCAGCAGGCACCTGAGGGGGTTGGGAGGAGGATTGGGGGTTCCACGGCTGCATCTCTTACCAGGCTTGTTCATCTGCTGCTCTGGTGGTTATGGCTAGTATTTCAAATATCTTTAAAGTGATCTGAGCCTTGCCTCCTTACGATTTGTCAGCACTTGGGGGGAAAATAGGCAGGATTGATTAATGCAGTTTATAGATCCTGAAGTGGCTGTATGCATGTTTTGACACTAGGGAGGGAAAGGCGCAAGCGTTTCTCTCTGCTACCTTCAACTTAATGAGCAGCCGAACTGATGTAAAGCAGTTAATGTTATTTGAGTGTTCTTTTATAATGAAGGAAGCCTCCCAAAACGTAAAAACAAACCACAAAGTTAAAAATGGGTGGTAGCTGTCACATCTTTTCCAATTAGACTGTGAGTCATTCTGTGCTGATAGTTACCTTGTGTTTAATATGAAATTATAATGACATTGCATCTTGTTAGCTAAAGTTTTCTCTTTAGCACCAAAAGTAGGCTTCAAAAAGCATCATCTTTTACTTCAAGGCCATGTTGTACCTTGGAGTCCACATCATAATGATCTTTGATGTTCAGATATGTTTGCTGTACTGTTAAAGGCACTGATTAAAAAAATGGAAAATAACAGAGAGGCTTAGGCTGTTAGAGTGCTGCAGAGATATCCATTGCTTAATCATATTTACTGATGAAATTTTAGTCAATCTTAGTCTTCTGTTTTTTACCATGAAATTTGTAAGTGAACTTTGAAGATCTTTCCTGAAACTAGTTGACTTGCTGCACCAAATGGTGTAGTGTTCCTCACCGGATACTTAATTTCAATCATGTATTCAAGTCTTACTAAATTCATATATGTGACTACTGTTTTTGCAATGGGTTATGTAACAGGAAAGAGATTCTTCCAGAAGCAGTATTATGACATTATTGTGGTGCCTACACCTGGTCTGATAAGCCCTGTATTTGTGTCACTGACTGAAGTTGGCATTACAGCTTTTGCGTTCAGAACTAGCTTTTCACGTTGCTCAGATGTTTGTCCTTGTTCCATCACATACTAGTATTAATGAAACATCTTGGGCAGGTTAGTGGGACTTGAATATGTGCTATAGTCATTTCCTGAGTCAGTTTTTCTGTTATGATAAAAAGACTGGGCCTCCTGATTATAGTCATTCTTATTCTGCAGAAAACAAACAAACAAACAAACAACAACAACAAAAATCCCAACACCCTTAATATCTGTTGCATGAAAACAAAGTTGAAGTGAGTGGGTTAAGTTTTGTTAAAATAAACTTTACTGATGGAGTCAAATTGCATAGATTTTCCTGATATGTGATTAACATGAAGACTTAAAAACAAAAAATCCCTCCCGGCAAAGCCATTCAGGACACTTTTGCTTTTAAACATCTATCACCATGTTGTTCTCAGCAGGCAGCAGTTAAGACCAAGACATGGTGTTGACATAGAAGAGTACATATGTTTTTCTGTACAAATATAGAGCCACATACATTCTATCTTTCCATTTTTCCTCTACTTCAGTTCTCAGTATGAATTTTTCAATTGTGCTTAATGTTTTCAGAAGATATTCTAATCATGAAATACTCTTCTTGACCATAGTGCTCCTTACCTGTCCTACTTTTCTTTCATTTTTGACAAGGTTGTGAGATCTTTCTGCCTCATCCTACTATATTTGCATGTGTAGAAGATTTGTAGAACTTGCTTTGCTTTTTATCTATTTATTTATTGCATTTTTGGCATAGCGTTCAGCCTTGGTCAGTTTTAGTTGGAACTAAAACTTGGAACTTCATGGGTGATTACCTTTTTGTTTGTTTCATTTCTTATCTTCGATTTAGCATAGGATTGGCAAGGACTGCCTCTGTACATGCATGTGACTGTCGACATGAGTCTGAATTCAGCCATTGTGAAGCTTCTCAGTTGAAAAAAAAATGTACAGAGTAGCTATATACTCATTTGAGTAGTCATAAGAAGTACTAATTGCATTTTTATTTCATGTATAGTTTACATTCCATTTTATGTTATTAGTTTGGAGTTTAGTTTGCTGTAATGCCATTGGCTAAATAAAATTCAGGAATTTTTAATTTTTTAAAGGCAAATGTAGCTTATTGCATCTCATCTATGCAGCAGTATGCTTGTTTTTTCATCTGAATGGCAAAAAAAAAGCTTTGTATTTAATATGTTTTAAAATAGAAAATTTCATTTTTTTTATCCACGTTGAATCATTTGAAGGGTTAAGTTCCTCTTTAGTTTGCTGTTACTAATACAGCAATCAAATGTATTTAATTTAGAAATTGTTTTAAGTGCAAATATAGCAAAAACAAAACAAAAACTCATGAGCTAATTTTGTCCCCAGTTTAAAATTTTTTGACAAAGTACCCAAATTTTGCTCACCCAAGAATTGTTCCTGTGATATGAAATAAATAAATAAAAATCCATGCCTGTAAGCATAGAGCTTGTGTGCTCTGGTTCTGTGCACTTGGCTGGAAGGAAATACTAGAAGCTGTTTCCATCTGATTTGACAGCTTGCTGCTGTTATCCTTATCCGCTCTTAAAAAATGATTCTTTGCTAACAGAGTAGCTGTCAGTAAGCAGTCCCATCTTCCTCCTTCAACAGACAATGAAAATAGCAACTAACAGTGCAATGAGGAAAGTAGTTATAACATCTTGTAGTAAACTAGGTGAAGAAGGAATATTTCCTTCAAGTAAAAAGGGTGCATTAAACCCATATTTTCCATGATTATAACTATCTTTATATCTTTAATATCATGATTATTAATATCTTTATAGGAGATGAAAGGAGAAGAAATGCTTTAAGGTATGGCCTTCTTTGAATGTGTTTATTGTTAAGAGCACCTTCACCAGAACGGCCTGGTATTTAATCTTTTGACAAAATGTTACATGGATATTTTTCCTCACTTCTATTATTATTTTCAGCCTTTCTCAGAAACTCAGCTTTGGCTATTTATTTATTTATTTAGTTATTTTAAAGAAGAAATTACTGTAAAAGAAGTATAACTTCTGTCATGTGTTTCCAGACATCAGTAATAACCCGTGCACTGGCTCCTGTACTACATGGAAACACACGGAATAATTAAATTATCTTACGTAAGTAAAAAATAAATAAATAAATAAAATCAAAGGCAATAGTAATACATTTTAAAATATCATTAGCAATATATAAATTTCTATGTCTATATAGTTCTGTTATTGTTGTATATAAATTATGTAGGATATACCATGGTCAATTTGTGGTTTTTTTTTTTTTTCCCTGACAAAATGTCAGAATTTCAAGGGTAAATGTTGTACAGGATGCTTCAGACTTCTCAAAATAAATAGAAAATACTTTTTCTGTCTGCCAGTCTTAACAGCTTTAAAAGAGAATTCTCAGACTAGTAAGTGAATTGCATGGAATTGTTTGAAAGTTAAGTAAAAATAGTAGTCTCTGAAAATAGTGCAGGGCTCTGTAAATGGGTGGTACTGCTGCCCTGGACAATGAGAAAGTGTAGAAGGAATGGCCATTAGTAAGTTGTTTGGGAAACAGCCATAGTTATCTGGAGCATTTGAGCATCCCGCAGGCAGCCCAGCCTCAGCAAAACAGTCTGGTTATGCTAAATATGTTGGAGAGCTGAAGGAAAGTGGTTTACACTTCAGTTCAAAGTCTGAATTTATTCTCCAGTGACAGTATTCTCTCTTTCAGTTCTTCAGCAGTGCTGTAATTTCCTTTGAAACCCAAGTCACTGTGGGATATCTGCTTCTCCTTCAGCAGGATACCAGAAAGCTCAGTATTCTTCCTTTGTGTCTGTAGAGGACTGGAAACAAGTATAGTATATATATATATACATATATTTTTTTCTTTTAGCATAGTCCAACAGCACCTCTGATCTGTGAATCCTAAATAGCAGGGGGATAAGAAGAGAATCTGTTATTAACTACTAGCTAGACTTTTTTTTTTTTCCCTTTGCATATACTAAGAATTTGAAGAAATAAACAATTCTGAGACATGGACTCTTGTTACCCTGTTTTGAGACATGGACTCATCAGGCTGTTACTTCTTCCCCCGCCTTCCCAGAGGTGCTCTGCAAAATCATTCAACAAACTCATCTGTGCTAAAAACTGCAATGCAAATAAACCCACCCCTGGTCAAGGAGGGATTAGCTTTGGCAAGATGTTTTTTTGTGTGTGTGTTTTTTTGTTTGGCTGGTTGGTTTTGTTTTGTTGGTAGAATATTATGTGGATTGGATTAAGTTCAGTCTTTTTTTGGCCAAAAACGAATAGACTTTTTTCCGGTTTGGTTAAGGGTCGGGACTTCCATATTCATGTGCTGTGGACCTAGCTTGATTATTTTGGATGGAAAGAATTAGAGGAAAGTGAGATTATCCAGGTTGTTTCTCAAGCTGAGCATGTTTGCTTAAATGCATTAGATACTCACCCAGTTGTTCCATTATTTTACCTTCTTTTCAAAATATGTCAACTGTGGAAAATTTTTCTTTACCTACTGATTCTCAGCATGGGTTACATATCTTCATTTTCCTACTCATGGTGGATTTCATAGCAGTTCACACTGAGGTCCCATTACGTAAGTCTAGTAGAGAAACCAACCTTTAATATCAATGTGACAGTAATTTACACACATTCTGACGTCTCTTTATGACTTTTCTGGCAGTGTAAAATCCTTTTTTTTTTTCCAGTCCCCTTCCTTTGTAACCAAGAGTTTTATTCATCACTCGGACTTGGACTATCATTTCTGCCAGCCCTGCATTCATGCAAAAATTAGCTGATGGCTGATGCATTTACAGGATGTGCAGAAGGCTCACATTTAGTTTTGTTTGAAACTACAGAAAAGATCGCAAAATAGAGGAACCGAGTGCTCAGCGTCCTTTTGTTGTCTTTGCTTGGGTGCTGTAGCACACTGAACTTTTCTGTCAGTTCTCACACAGAAGATATATGGAATATGGGTTCATTAGGAATGCTAGTGAATCATTTTAGTCTCTTTCCTTAGTTTCATTACTGGCAAAAGATGAATTAGGTCACTTTATGATTCACCTTCTTCCATGCCATCCATATTTCCATACCAGTATGGATGTTTATTGGATGGTAAAGTTTCACAGGCTCTGTCTTGCCTTAGTAAGTGATTTGAAAACAAGCAAACAAGACCCGCTTTAGTGTCGTATAGAAGCCTACTTCCTAGATATGAACTATATTGCCTTTCCAAGTCTGACACATGTAGTTTGACTACTCTTAAAATTCTCTTGATTCGATAAACGCCAGCCCTCCTGTGGCTTCTCTGGCACATTCCCAGGACATTGTCCTCCCCGTTACCCTTTCCTGGAAGTGAGCCAACACAACCCATCTACTTTTAGCCTTGAGGACCAGGGCTGTCATTTCAGTCAGCTAAGCGCACCCTTCCATTTCTGTAGGCATCTGGCTTACAGCTCACCACTTGGGACGTAAGTGATAATTTTGAAATGTATCATAGATGATTTTTTTAGAATCACGCCTGCTGTTTTAAAAGTTACGTAATTTGACAAATTTAGTATACTGTCAAGTCTTTGCCTGAGTCAGTTTAGTGCTTGGAAGAGTTCCTCAGGGCTGATCCTGAAGTGTCTGAGGTGCCAGAGTTCTCCTCCTTCCACCTGTATTTTCCTGGTCCTCTGGTCCCCTCTCACTTTCTAGAAAAATTTGAGCACATCCCTCCTACAAAGTACAATTCATTATATCATGAGAGCTCTGGGACAGCCCTGGTTCACTGCTTAGTTCCTGACCCTTGTGAAGCTTCGTGATATGGCTTACTTAAGAGTGTTCACACACTTGCAGTGCACATAGCTAACAAAGCTGTGCAAACAAGTGTCATCGGGCTTCGCAGTGAATGAGAAAAGTGACTGGATTAGATGTTAAGGGTAGCATAATTCGTGTTTTCTCACTTCTTTTTTTTCTAACTTGGCTCAACTGATTCATCATTGCCTTCCCAAGAATTGCTGTAGCATGAGGGACAGGGTGGCATACAAGTGGACAAGGCTGAACTGAATGGGAAGGAGGGTGGTAGATGTGTGGCTGGGAAGCGTATTTCTTCTTGAACTTGTCTGTTGAGTAATGCTCAGGGGAAGCTATGCTGTCAAACATTTCTATAATGTTACTCTAAAAACATTTTACACTAGAACTAAAAACAGTAAGAAAGTACATTTGATCCCTTGGCACCTCAAACAAATGTACTAGCGACAATTTCTTCATACAGCAGTCTGTCATGTGTAGTGAGTAGGTGTGTCTAGGAGAAGTGGGGATTTCTGCATAGACCTCCCACTTTTCTTTGATGCTTCCATTATTCTGGGTGCTCCCTGAAGACTCCATTAATGTGATATTTAATGTTCAGTCAGGTTGCGGAACTCTCACACACTTGAGATTAGTTTTGTTAAAGCTAATCGGATTACTGAAATCTGCCAAGTATGTCCTAGAGAGAATGAGGGATCTGTACTCTAGACTAAACAGAGCAAATGGCAAAGCCTGAGAGCAGTCCCTCCTTACCAGCTGTTCGGCATCATCTCGGGGTTTTGTTGAACTGACAGAGCCACTGTTCTATATTTGAGGAGGAAAAGTTAACTTTCTGTAACTTCGCAAGGGGAATGCGTATATTGGACAGTAGTGTTGAACGTAGTAAAAGATGTCATACATTCATACCCATTTGCATCAGGGTTTCAGAACTAAGAAACAAAACCAAAACACTGCCTGCCAAAATTCAGTAGGTTCAGTACCCATGTTGACGGGGTGTTGGAGAGCTTTCAGAGCTCTGCATAGTTTTCAGATGAGTTTTTCTTTCACGTGCTGTCATTCCAAAAGCCCTGGAATTGATCAGCAAATGAAGTGTTGAACAAATGATATAAATAACACTCTTAATAAAAAGAAGAATAATATATAACAGTTAGGAGGTGGTAAATCTCTACTACAATCTGCTTCAACATTACTGTGTACCCACTGTAAAAAAAAATCAATACATAAAGTAGATTAAACTCATAAATTATGGGTACATAGAAACCATTTATCCCTTTAGGAAAAAGAAACAGGGCACTTCTGCTGTTGAGTTAAGAAAATGAGGTAACTTGATCAAAGTGTGTCTGTTAACAAGTGAAGTTTTTGTAGGAACAGCATTGTAAATTATATGGATGAATTTATGGCATATTTTAACAAACTCATTATTTCTTAGGAATAATAGGAAAAACAGAAATAGCTTGTATGAACTGTAATGTTCTCTTAGCAGAACTTATGCAAAACCTGTTCAACTTCTGAAGTAGTAACCTTTAGTGCTTGTGTGAACTTTTCTGTGCTCGAACCACTTAACAAGCATTATCTAATTGATCTGCTGAATATGTCTGTGAGATATAGTGGGTCTGTATTGTAGGAAACCTGTTTCAAATGTGGAGCTCTCTTCATTGACTTTTTTAGTGAGTGCAACTGAGCTTTTATACTTTTTATTCAGGAAACCTATTTTACTTCCATTGGTGAAACTCCTTCCCCATCTAGAACAAAGTGATTGCCTGATGAAATGTGAATGTTAAAGGCTGAAGCACCACTCTACTTTCCTTAGTAGTACCCTTGAAAGAAGAAGGAAAAAAAAAGCCATAAACTGCTGATGAATCTAACCTTTCGACAAGGAGGAAAAGGTGTTATTCTTTATAGCTATGAATATAAACTTTTAAATGTGAATTGGGTAACTAGTACTGTGCTCTCTCATCATGTGTTATTCCAGCAGTCCTGGATATTTGTGATCTTGTTGACAGCTATGGATGGCCTCTGTTGCAAAATCTCAGCCTTTTTTTCTTCAGTAGGATGAATTTTCCATTAACAAACATTGGTCTTAATATTTCAACTTCTTTCCTGTGAAGCAGACTGCACTTGGAACTCCTCAAAGAATCTCAGATTTCACTTTGGGACCTTTGTCTGCTCCCAAATGTGTTTTGGGAAGGATGACCCGTTAACGGAAGTTATGAATGCAGACCAAAATATAAAATGCAAATGCAAATATCAATGGTTCCCACAGTGTTTAAACTAAATAACTTAGTTTTCTTGGCCCTCATTTTATGAGAATGCTAATTATATGGAGAAATGTTCCGTACATCTCTCTTCTATATTACAAGAACACTTCCCCTTCTTCCTTTACTTCATTCCTCTAGAGGCTGTCATGCATTTACATTCCATTAGTGTCTAGCTGTGTTGTTGTGGTAGGCACTGTACAAACCCATAGTGAGACACAAGCCTTGGCAGGAAAAGCTTGCAATTAATGAATGAGTAACAAATGTCAAGAATAAAAATGGGAAGGCATCAGGAGGTGAAGCTTCCTGAACAACACATCTGAACAACAGATCAGCAGCAGAGCTGGGAGCAGAATATACCTCTTTTAATTTCTAGTTTAGTAACTGTAATATCAGCAGGAGGGAGCTGAATGTGATAGCAGCAATTTATCTATTTTAAAAGTATAAACTTGAGCACAAGAAAAAAATATGTTGTTTCTATGCAAGCCACGTTCTACATTAAGTTTATTTTTACTGACACATCTTCTGTTGTTGGCATTGTTCCATAAAATTCTCTAATTTTTGAATAGTCTTTAACTGTAACAGTGGTCCAGTGCTTCCAGTATAAGGAATACATGGCTTTCAGCTACTAATTCAGAGCTTTAAGTAGGTGGTAAAATGAATGATTCAGTTTGTAAATATTTGATCTAGAATTATCTGGTGTAGATGCTAAGACTGAATAGAAAAACTTTCTTGGTGAAAGTTCCAGAATTTTTTAATATTGTTTGCTCCCCTTTACGATAGAGCTGAGAGCTTCACAAAGTGCTGCTGCACTCGCCTCTGCCTGTGTGGTGGCGATGTCTGCTGCAGGTTGAGGTGGCAATGTCAGTGCTTACAAGCTGTGGTTTTCTTACTGATAGCCGAAAAGTAATAATTTATAGTACAAAATTAAAAAGTGTTAAGAACATGGTAAAAACAAACACACAAACAAACAAAAAAAACCACACCAAAACCCCACCCATCCACCCAACCAAAACCAAAGCGTCCTAAACTGGTCACCTGGCTTGTCATGCTCCAGTAATTAATTCACATAAAAGTTAATAGCAAAAGAGAAGAGGTTATTTCTTTTGGGGTTTAGCTATATTTTATGCTCCCAACTTTTATAATTTAATTTAGTGCTCACGGGGCTGGTATGTTGACAGCTCCATATATACTGGTCCCTCTAAGACATGTTGCATGGGCAGTGCCAGTGAAACCTTCTCCGTGCTGGTTCTGCCATTTCTCAGAAGCATCACCTGGAAAGTAGTAAAGTCTCCTAACTTTCCATATTGTTATTTTAGTCAGATCTTAAATCTTTAAGATTTGACTCCATTACACTGGTAACTACCAAAGTAACTGATTTCAGGGGAAAAGTAATAACAATAATAATAAAAAAAAACAACCCTACACTGAAAATTAGTCAAACTGTGATGTAAATTCTTGGAAAGCATCACATTTCAAAGTGGGAAAGCGTAGTTTGTACTGTTTTCTCATTGTAAAAATCTTGGTTTTGCCATACTGTTTTACTACCTGTTTCCCTTTGATTTTCTTATGTGACAAGTTCATAGTGAAAGAAAACATAAAAATGCACCAACTGGAATGCAAATTTCAAATATTGATGCTGTCAGCAAGAAAAGATTATTAGTGTACTGAACGGAAGAACTGGTTTATATAAAACGTACACATCTTTCAATTGACTTGTTAGTCTTGGAAGGAGAGAGAAGCAAATGGAAGGTCAGTTTGGACAGTACTGGAAACAGAAGAAAGTGTTTAAGAAAAGTAAAAATAGAACTCGATTAAATTATTTCATCATCCAAAGAAAAGTCTTACCACTGATAATAGTGAGGAAATTCAAAAAGTTTTGAGTGGGAATGATGCTTTAGAGCTTTGCAGCATCTGTTGGGCCCATGAGCTTAATCATCTTTGATAAGCCTTGGTATCTTATGTCTGTAAAGTAAACAGGAGAACAGAAATAACTTTCTCATGAAGTTATGAGTCCTGATGGTTTAGGCATAAAATTGTAGGGGAATATGGAGGAAATGCACTGTTTATCAGCTTGATGTGGGAGCTGGTATGTTTTGATACAAGTCAGCATTACGTTCACAAAGTGAAGAAGCCAGTGGCACACTAACAGATTCGTGAATGCACGTCTGCCATGCACTTCTTAAGTGTTGATAATTGTGTTGATAAGTACCATAGTTCTCTTTCCACACCATTTTTGGCAGTGATATAATGATAACCCCCTCCTCCATTTCGTTAATCTGGATGGGGAGGAAAGCAAAAATACTCATTAAAAAGCCTATTTTATTCAATAAACAAAATTATCTTTAGGAATTAGGCTCAAAAATACATACTCTCACTGCTTTTTCATGTAGTTTGGAATTGTGAAATAGTTTTCAAAATTGGACTTCTTTCTCTTCAAGGGGGTTTACATAAAGTGGGTTGTTTGCTTCGTTCTTGGTCTTATGTGCACCCCTTTCTTGTCTCTTCCAAATGGGAAGACTGAGATTAGTACTAGTCAAAATTAACCAAAAAAAAAAAAAAGGCAAATTCTGTTTTTCTAGTGAAGTTGAACATTAAAGATTCTTGTGTTAATGTCCTTTAACATAAATGTTGTCCAGGAGCACCTATTTAATGGCTGTTACATAAGAACACAAATGCAATTGTGGTGGTACAGAACAGCAGATGTATTGCAGAAGTTTAAAAAAAAAAAAAAAAGAGAAAAAGAAAAGACATTAAAATAATAATAATAGTAAAGAAAGCTTTTAGAAAGCTTTTTTTTTTTTTTTTTTTTTTTTCCAGGACCAGCATCTTTTCACCCCTCAAATCTGTTTATGAAAAAAACAAAGATGATAATTGTTATGCCTTCACTTTTTTTTCTTCACAGAGAGTCAGGAGAAATGCAGAGAGATTGTCAACAGGAATAGTACAACCTGGAACTACTGTTATTAATGTCAGATGCTAAAGAATAGTAAATAATGCATAAATACCCATAAAGCTCTGTAGAAGTTTCTTTGGCTTGACGTGCATTGTTCTGTGAACTAGAGTTGCTAGTTTGGGCTGCTGAGAATTTAATTATGAACGATTTAGCTGTTCCCTAAGTATTTCGGTAGCTGTTCAAGTAGTTTATCACTGTCACTCAAGTAATAGTCTTGTTCATGTTTTTTGATGCCTCCATCATTTTCTGTTTTAACTTATATTTTATGAATCAGTTTTACAATTTTAACGTGTGAACAATATTGAAAAACGCCAATAATTTGTCGATATGAATTGTGAAAATCGCATATATATTTTTTAAACTTTGAATCCTATGTTTTGTTTCATCAGTTTTCAAGTATGTTTGCTCGAAGTAAGACTTAAAAAAGGCAGTGTTTGCCCCATGACTTAATACATTGAGAAACACAGCATTTTCCTTTTCTTGGTAGATTATTTTAAAAAGTTTATCAGGTTATATTTTGGTGGTTTAATGGGGGATGTTATTTGGATTTTTTTTTGTTTTGTCTTGTTCCAGCAGAGGTGTTTTGTTAATAGATTGTGACTTCCCAAACAGCTTTTATTATTATCTCATTTTTGGTTTCTTATTGCATGGATTAAATAAGGATGATGGGTGGGAAGGAGAATCCTCTTTTAGTACTTTGGGTTATCTTTCTTAATCATTAGCTTTTTTTTTTTTTTTTTAAAGAAAATGATTGGATCAAATAGTTCACATATATGTTTTGCACTGTGTGTATTTTTCTGAAACTTTACTTTGTTGCTTTATAATTTGCATTTCACTGAATGGAAAAGCATAATTCTTGATTCAGTAGAAAGGGAAGGATTTATTTAAATTATGATATTTGCACACATCCGTTTCCATTTCTGATTTGTTTTCATAGCTCAATTACAACCTGAAAGTTCAATTTTTCTGATCAGTAGAATGTGCTTCTTAAATCTAGGCAGATTAAAATGGACAACATTGTTCCTGCCTCACTATTGTTTGTCTTGCTGTCTTTCAGAATGAAGGTGCAAAGAGAAGCTTTGATATGTCAACTTACTTTTTAAGACATTTTAAGTCTTAATCCTCAGTTTCTATGAGATAGTTCAGAAAAAAAGTTAAATTTTGAAGCTGAATTTTCTCATATTCATTTTCATTTTGAAAGCATTTAAATGCCTGAGATCTTGAGGTACTCTCACTGCTAGGCTATGTAAGTGTCATTTTTAAAGTCAGATAGAAATCTATTTTGATGTGGCCAGAATTATACTACTTAAAGAATTGTTTGGTTTTGTACTTGGTGCTACCTTTTCTTGCTCCATTAAAAGAACCACCACCCCCCCCCAAAAAAAAAAAAAAACAACTCACAGCCCACACCTTTAAAATGTCCATTTTCCTGCCAAGAAATCTAATGAATAGTGGTTCGCAGGTACCAGGAGATTTTTCAGTTTATCACTGGCTTAGATGAAATGGAGTTTTAATTTTTAATATGTCCATTTATGTCGAGTAAGATCTATGAAACTGTATGTGATGAAGTACAGCTTGAATAGACCAACTGTTTCTTAGGTGTTTGAGATGTGTGAATGTTACCTTTGTTCCCATGCTATGATGGAGTATTATTTCTAAAAGACCTGGGACTATTTCTATCTCAAAGTTGGAGCACAGGGAATTAAGCAGCAGGCAAAAAGTAAATATTGCAAAGCTGTTTCATTCACAGCTTGCTTTTTCTGTTGAGCTGAATAGGGTCTCCTATCACGGAAAAATTGAATTTGTAATTAAAGATTAAATTGTGCTACATATGCAGTTTAGCATCTTCTGAATGTTAAGTGTTCCTCTTTGCAATGCTAATTTGGGGTATTGCAGATTTTGTATGAAAAATATACTAGGTGGAATAAAAATCCATAGTAAATGACAGAATTACAGATCTATTTTCTTTACTTTTGATTATATTCATTTTTAATTTCTCACTATGTACAGATGGAAAATAGTCGTGTGCTGTAATTTAGTTGGAGTCATTGAGTATGTTTTTGATAGGTATGTTGTATCATGGCCAGGTATAATTTTGCTCCTGTTTCTGAATGGGCATATTTTGCAGGGCAAATTTGGCTTGAGATAAGGATCGAGAAGTCGGGTGCCTGAGATGTAGTAAATAATTGAAGTTCTTTTTTTTTTTTCTTTTTTTTTTCCCTAAGGTTGATTGCCCTACCTAAGACAAATAAGGAGTGAAATTCCTTGAGTTGCCAAGGCAGCCTCCTTTCCAAGTATTCTGCTCTTTTTTTCTCTCCCCAGGTACCAGCTATTGAAAGAGGACGTGGTTGCTGCAGGCGATAGCTGCCCTGAATGCCTAGGGCTGCTAGTATGAGCTCGACAAACAGCATTTGTTCTATCAATTGTTCCTCATAGCTTCATCTCCAGGCAGTACGAGATCATTCGTCTGTCTAATTCTGTATATACATAGATGTGAAGGTTTATACCAAGCTTTTATGGTCTAGGGAAGTAAAAAGACCTTGGTTTCCATATTCCTCTGAATAATAAATTATGAGATTATTGAGTTTTATGTTAGTTATTTTCTGCTAGTATAAGTTCTTTTAGTATCACATTAGGCTAAAATAATCATTCACAGATAGAGATTAAAAAAGTTTTACAAGTTGAGACAAAAGTCTAAATGGAATACGTTTCAGATGTAGTAACACTGGTTTAATACTGATATTAAGGTCTTGACACAGAATACTTTTCAGACTGTAAAATAAGGTATTGCCTTAAAGAATACATTAACTTGGTTAAATACCAAGTATATTTAGTATATTTAACAGTGTTGATAGGATTTTTTTCAGTCTGGTATCTGAAAAGATGAACCAAATCATTCTTTTGTGCATCTTTTCGTTTTCTGAGCTTCGGTGTTTTGGGGAGGAAGTAACTATGTAGCAGGAAATAGTTATGGGTTGTCCAAATGGTCATTTAATGCAATGCTCTGGTGTAGGAGATGGGAGTGAAAACAGAAGTAGCTGCAGAGTGTATGGAATGTACATCTATGGGAAATGGGATGGCTGCAGACGGCACAAGCAGCATCAGGGTTTGTGTTCACAAATGGGTTAAAAAAATTCTGTGTTTTTCTGACAAGTGTTTATGCTTACAGGCTGGCTAGTAGTCATGTGAGGTGGTGCTTCCAAAGTGGTTTCTGTGCTTAAAAAAGAATAGTAACAGTAATGGGGAGATAAATTCAGAATTCAGCATGCAGGGTGTAAAACCTGAGTGAATCTGAGAATATTTTAACAGTTTCACTAAGTAAAAGAATGGTGGAACTTTTTTGTGACTTTTCTCAATTTAGTGAAAAACAACTTCTGAATTATTTTCCTTCTTATAAAATACTATGGTAAAATAAAGTGATATAGAAATGATACCTTCTGTTCTCATGGAAACATTGTTTGTTTGTTTCTTAGCAAAATATATTGTGTACAATTGAATGATTTTACTTTTGTGAATCCTAAAAGGGTTCCATCATTTTTCCCAGCAATAATTAATTTGTTCTGCTCAGAAGAAAATGCTGTTTGCTGTTGTATTCATCCTTAAGGCAGGATGCTTTTGCAGCAAACCACAGAAGCTTGAAAGCAATATACTTTCTAAGGAAGAACATGTACCTTAAATAATTATCAGTCCATTAGCAGTATGATAAAACTACATCGAGTTTGTATTTCTCATGCTTGATATAAATTTCTGTAAAATGGGCTTGAATAACTGAAGAAGCAGAATTTGACAGCTATTTGAGCTAATGTTTGTTGTTCGTACATCTGGAGGGAAGAAGAGTTTGCCATATATGTGTGTGTATAGTGAAAGGATGGGCATCATCTTTCCATTCCTCTTGCTCATAAAAAAGAAATACTTGTGAAAGTAGAGCTATTTTATGAAACAACTTTGATCTATTATAAGCGTAATGTGAAGCATAATGTGCCTTTTTTTTTCCATGTATACACATAGGCTACAGTTGTAAGGCCAGTTAAATTAGCTTCCTAAATTGTGAATAACATGGGCTGCATTTTCTATAAGACATTAGTTCCAGTTTCTTTTGTAAGTACACTTTTTGTGCAGCTCAACAAAACTGCAAAAGGAACACATGTGGAGCCTTAAATATGTTTTTTACCTCAAATCCTTTATAGATGGGATATAAAAGGGCATTGTATAAAATAATAAATTGTATAGAAAGGAGCCACATGTTTTCCAAGTAGAAAAGTGCATTTTAGTGATCTGTGTAGTATTTTTATATCCATATGGCATACTTTTAATCCTGGTTACTTACCTTACTGTTCTTTCAATTCTTGTGTCATATGTTAGTTTTCATACTTCATTGAGAGTTGTGTCTGCCCTGGGAACGTTCCTTGCAGGTTTGAGTAGATAAGCTTAAAAAAAAAAAGAAACTAGGAAGATGCTCTAGCTCCACATTTAACCCTGAGGGTTTTTATTTAGAGGTGTTGTAAAAGAAAATGGTCCTTTCCCTTTGTTATAATTGTTTCTAAAGCATACAGATATGTATTGCTTTTCAAGTTCTTTTTCCCACCCAAAAGCTGTATGTATGCAGACTGTATGCAAATCACTGCTACAAGATGTACATCTCATAGTAAGATGCAATGATACAGAGAACTGGGGGAAAAACCAAGCAACCTCCCCTCCCCATCCATAAAAATAGCTTCTCTGTGGGTTTTGCCTCCCTGTGGAACTTCCTTGTGCTCAGATACCGTGTCACGTGTAATTGGATTGGAGCTCTTCCTGAATACTGTTTTCTCCTCTTGACAGCATGGGGTAACCTTGGAAATGTTCTCAAGAGCCAGAGCAAGATTTCTGAAGCTGAAAGCGCCTACAGAAATGCCTTGTACTACCGCAGCAACATGGCTGATATGCTTTATAATTTGTAAGTATGCGTGGGTTTCCTGGGGTTGGATCCTCTGCAAAACCTGTTGTGAATGGAGCTATTGATTTCCCTGCTGGAGACAGAGATGATGCTAGCTGTTGCTTTGTAATAGCCATTTCATTAATCGTGCTCCTTAAATTTGGGGGTGGACAGGATCTTTCCTTGGTCTACATTACTGTATATTCTTGTATCACTGTCTGGCTTGGAACAGGCAAAATTACAAAACGGCTTTAAAAGAAACAAAACCCCCACACTGAACAGAGTGCAGATAGATGAGCTGGCACCAGTAGTGCTCCATCTGTTTCTGGCTCCGCTAAAATACAGAGGTGTTATTTAGACTTCCTTTTTAAGTCTAAATAACACTTGGTGGGAGGAGTGGGTGTAAACACTTCCTAGCATAAGCCAATACCCCTCAGTTAGCTCCCGAGGCCTGAAACATTAAAACAGCTAAATACTTTTCAGAGCAGCGGGGTGGGGATGGTTCAGTGGGTGCTCAGGGCTGGGAGCTGGGCTCTGCTGCGAGACAAACCCGACCCCTCTAGTTGGGGTACGCCGTGGTGTCGCTGTGCGCACGAACAAAATCCAGATGACCACCATTTATTATGCAGTGGTGTAAGCTGTGTGAAAATAATATGCCCTGTTCAGTAGAAAAGTATGTGCTAGGGAAAGGAGATGGACGAACAC
Organism: Anser brachyrhynchus; assembly: GCF_964034855.1. Classification (NCBI taxonomy): domain Eukaryota; kingdom Metazoa; phylum Chordata; class Aves; order Anseriformes; family Anatidae; genus Anser; species Anser brachyrhynchus. The sequence goes on along the minus strand of NC_137694.1, from coordinate 52,978,658 downwards.
TGAATGCAAATAGAAAGCCTCTTTATTAAAAAATTAAAAAAAAATCTGTCTGTAAATCCAGTTTAAAATGGCCATTTTTAATATCTGGATAAGAAGTTTATCATGGTAGACTTTTTAAACAGGAATAAGTTGCCTGTTTCATTAATTTGCCTGATGGGTAAACATACTAGAAACTTTTCTCTCCTTTTTCAAAATAATTTATTGATAGAATTTCCATTCCAAAGTTTATTTAATATTTCAAAATTATATATATATATTAATAATCATACAATTACACACATACATGCATGTTTGTTTTTTTATTTTTTATTTTTGACCCTGTTAGGCAATGGAGAGTGTGAAAGACATATTTTTAAGAAGAAACTCTTTCCACTCATGCTTAAAGAAATAACTTCTGAACGCAGCCGGAGACTGTAGGAAAAAAAAAAGTGAAAAGATTGATATCCCTGAATTTCTTATACACAGTTCATTTTGGGGATGAAAATTATAACTATTAAATTTTTTTGTATGCCTATACGGTACTTTTGTCTCTTACTCACTCAGTGTGTCAGAGGAAACTCAAGTTAATACCAGGGTAAGAAGAGGAAAGGGGGCTGGATGAAAAAGACAGGGATATGAAAGAAATCAGACTTCGGTAGTTTTGCTGTTCTGAGCGCAAGCTGATAATCTTCTGTCTTTCCATTGATATACAAAATATATGCCTACAAGCCTTCATTTCTGTTTAATAGAAAAATTCTTTGAATTCTACTGAGTCTGAGTAAAAGGAGTTTAACTGAAACGATGGTTGGAATATAGAGGGCATAAACTTACCTACATATACCTGTGAAAGTAAAGGAGGTCTATTTAGATGAAAGTGTTTGCTACAAAGTAATACACGAATGCTTATGCAAAAATGGATTGCCAATTCTTAACATTTCTAAACAGTATTTTGAATGCAATTGAATTCTCTTTTACTTTATTTTATTGCTTTGTTTTGTTTTGTCTCACAAAACCGTGAACTATCCTACAGAAACTGTAAAATCTTACATCGTCATTTTAATTTTTCTCTTATGCCATCTTGTTCTTTCCCTGTGTTGGTTACTCCCACATCCAGCATGGAAACTAACTGGTAAATGGAGTAGGCTTTGATACAATTAAACCCCAAATTAATCCAATATTTTAAGCATAAACTCTGAAGAGGTATCTCGCAAGTTCAGCCCTTCCTTGCCATGCAGTATTATGGGAGCCTTTTACAAAAAAAAATTAGAAATTTAAGTAATGGAAAAGTATATCTTTGTGTGCTTACAAGAGGCCAGCTGGATTTACTGTTTTTAGGTTTTAGGATGTACCTTTAAAACAGAAACAGTCATTTAGTAGATCTTTAGAAAGAAAGCACCCTTACCATCATTTCTGATTACCGTGTTTTTGGCATCATAGATCATAAGTCTATTTTAGCCTCACATACTTTTTATTGTTTCTTAGCATTTATGTCTCAGTATTAGATACAAATTAATTAGCACATGCAGCTGTACTCTGTACTTTTGTACAGAGCAAAAACAAATCAAAGTGCTATCTGATTGAGGAACAAATTATTAAAGATTTCCTCTCAATTTTCAATGGGTAATGATCAAGGAGAGAAGCTACATAAACAGAAGTGTTTGATCTCTGTTTCCTTCTTCTTCGTCAAGAAAATGTCTTGCACTAAAATGTGCTGTTATTTAGCAGTTGTCTATTGATGTGTTAAAACCTAGTGATTTAGCAGATTAGGTGAATGGCTGATTTCAGTAACACATTTTTATTTTCTGACTGTTATACCTTTGCAGCAGGTCTGAGTTGCAGCTATTTCTGCCATTCAGGAGAATTTAAACTGCATGAATTTAGATTACATAATTACACAATCTCCTTTTGAAGGTTTGCCTGATTCAGAATGTGTCATTTGCCATTTTGTTCAAATGTGACAATTATGCAACCATAAATTCCTGCATTTTTAGAAAATAGCAAACATGTAATAAAGACCAAATGATAAGATGCTTAATATGGAAAAGGAGGATAAAAATAATACAAGCCATCAGTCACATGTATTACAGAGAACCACTGATTTCATATGATGAACAGATTTTGGCAAACTGTAATTCACTGGAAAGATCTGTTTTTTCTTCGGCTTGCCCTCTCTCCATGTAACACCTGGGAAACAATAAGTTTCTAGCTAACCTGTATCTTTAATGAATAAATGATTATTATTTATTATTTTTAAAACAAAGAAACCCACCTCTTGCTTATAATTAGTATTGGGTTGGTGGTTCAGCACTCCTTTAGATATGGGTTAAAATGGGTTTGCTCTACTGACGTTTTCTCATGTCCAAATATGTAGAAGTGAAACTGCCTGTGACCCAGCCTATCATGAAGATAATATCTTTGGCCTGGAATTTAGGAAACCTGAATTCAGGCTGAGAACTTGAGTTCTTGTTTGCAAGCTGTTATTTATTTATTTATTTATTTCTGAAAGCCTCCTGAAAAACTCGAGAGGATTTTGGATCCTGACATCTCTGAAAGCAGTTGAGACTTTCATAGTAATTTCCGTGTGGAAAGTATTTCAGCTGTTGTTTTATACTATATGTGGAGATTATATTACAATATTATATTACAATTGTATACAACTGTAATTAAGGTAGTTTGTACTTCAAAAATACACATCAAGCGGCCGTCTGTAAATAACTTCTCTGATATCTTGAGGCTACACTGCAGGTAATTTTAACAAATAAATCTCAAATTCAAGTTCTCAGAGCTATGTAATACTGCTGACTTCAGCTAAATTTTATAGGCTTTAAATCAGCGTAAACTGAGATCTCTTTCCATGCCTTTAAGAAATCCCAGTATTTTAATACAGCAAAGTACCAAGGACAGAGCTGTAGAAAAACGTTTGCTCTTCCAAAATAGGCAATGATTAGTAGATGAAAAACAAGCTACTTTTTAATGCATTTTCAGCCTTTGATGGTTGTTACCTAAAGCTCAGGGTTTCTTTTACTTTGTTTAAAATTGCTGCTAATTCCTGCCTAAAGTAAAATTGCTTATCAGTTACAGGACAGTTTTTTATTTATTATTCCATTTATATTTAGGCCAAGTTCTGCTGCTTAGAGTATTCTTTTGTTGCCTATCCTAGTAATCTATGTTACCTTGAGTTTCTCAGATTTTAAGTGTTTGCCATCTCACATAAATATTGAATATGTTTTTAAAATGGTACTAATTGACTGCATTTTGGGAGCGTACAGTGCTCCATAAAGGATACATTTCTAACAAACAGCTCTCCCCTTGCTTCTCTCCCCAAGTATCTCATTTTGCTTTCAGGGATAGGTTTGGGTGTACAAGTTTATCATTCAAATAAAAAGTACCTTCCAGTACCTAAAGCGGGCCTACAGGAAAGCTTGAAGAGGGACACTCTTTTATCAGGGAGTGTAGTGATAGGACAAGGGGTTACAGCTTTAAACTAAAAGAGGGCAGATTTGGATTAGATATTTGGAAGAAATTCTTTTCTCAGCAGGTGGTAAGGCACTGGCACGGGTTGCCCAGGGAAACTATGGATGCCTCATCCCTGGAGGTGTTCAAGGCCAGGTTGGGCTGGATGGGTCTTTGGGCAACCTGGTCTGGTGGGAGGTGCCCCTGCTTATGGCAGGGGGTTGGACCTGGGTGGTCTGTAAGGTCCCTTCCAACCCAAACCATTCCGTGATTCTATAAAAGGCCCCTTCTGTGCTTGGTTCTGTCCAGCTCTCATCCTATAGCACTGCTGAGGCACATGGTGGGGACAGGCACCTTGCCTGGGGGTGCTGGCACAGCGCACAATCGCTCAGCACCCAGAGGAGGGGGAAAGGCAGGGGCAGTGCCGTTCCTCATCCTGACAGCCGCCCTCCCTCTGTCCAGGCAGCAGGGCTGGTAACAGTTGATGTTGTGCTGAATGATGGCAACCCCAACTAAGTGACACAGCAGGAGAGAACAGAATTATCTGCTGACCAACTGGCTTGTATTTGAAAAGCTTTTCCCTAGAATTAGAAGAAAACGACAGTTATGACTGTGTTGTCTGCAAAGGGAATGGCCGTTCTGTGTTACTGCCTACTGGGTATGTTTGGCTTATTAGCGATTACTGAAAGTGGGATTTATGTGCCATTTACATATTTGCTAACAGAATGTTATTGGAAAACATTAAACATTCCCTGTTTGCACTATTTAATGATTGGCTTTTTTGTTAATGGAACCTAGTTGTAGACTCTTACAAAAGGTTAGCACTCATTTGGTTGAGTAGTTAAATGACTTAATTGCTTAAAAAAAAAAGACAAAACAAAAAAAGCCTTAATTAAGTAGCAGACTTAATGGCTTCATGCACTGCACTGCTGTAGCATCCATACCTGTCTTTCTGCCCGTTAGTTTTGCAAATGACAATGAAAGAGTTGCCTTAAGCAAAGCACATCTTTTATTGCCACGTGGCTGCCTGGCTGGAGACACACCTGTGTGGGGAATACAAGAGAGTTCTCTTCCATCTCATCTTTGTTGCCAGTGTAGGTAAATATATATATATATATAAAATATATATATATATAAATATTATATATTATATAATTATATAATATATATATAATTATATATATAATATTATATATAATATAAATATATATATATCCAGGTAGATATAGTGGAAATCAATGGGGGATATACGGGCCAAAATAATAACTAATGGGATAACTAATGGGCCAAAATAATAACTAATGGGCCCTGTATTAGCTGTTATCAACCAGTATACAAAATTGATTAAACTATTTCAATATTATAGCTGGCATGAAAGTTTAATACATATTTCATTAATGTACATGTTTACCTTGATGGCAATTATGTTTCTCGTGTATTGTAAATGATCACTTTATGCCAGCTTTAGTAACTGAGGAGTTTGCTTTCTAAGCAGAGCAACTGGTTTTAACAGGACTACACTGGAAATAAAATAATATGTAACTTGAGGGAAGCAGTAGGCTGTATACTGCCTGTTTGTATTTTGTGTCTGCTTTTCAGTCCCTGAAAATACTTTTTTTTGCATTAGTATTCAGTGACTTTACATCAAAAACAAGGCAGAGAAGGAAGACAGGAAGATTTTTTCAAGTTGTTGGTCAAGAAAGATAGCTGAAAGGAGGCAGCTCAAAGAATTCAGGATGATTGCACAGAAGAACTAGATTTGGGAATATGTTTTGCTGCATGCATTTAAATAAGTAGCTCTATCTATAGAGGTGATGTGCAGCATTTCTACATAACCAGGATTTACTTTTTTTCTTTTTCCTCCAACTAGGAAAACAGGGTTCTGAGATGCTTTCTAAGTCACTGCATGAGGTCTGCTACTGCTGCAAGCAGTCAGCTCATATCCTCCATTTCATAAATGATCCATACTCCACTGTAAAATTAGCTAAAAGCAACATAGGCAAAACAATCCTGTTGTAAGGCTGTGAATCTTGCGGCTGTGATAGTTAAAACTTGTCTTCTAATTCATCCTAAATTAATTCGTGGTCAATTTATACCCGTTTACTTTGTGTCCTGTGGTTTAAGTAGCTTTTTGTTTTCCGAGTAATTTCATCCTCGTGTATTTCTAGAGAGAAACTTCCAAAGTACTTGTTTTACTAGGCTAAAGTAGTCATTGACTTTTACCCCTTCTCTCATCTGGTAGACTTCACATTTGTGCAATTGTGTGAATAAACTTTTTTTGAACAAAAGTTGTGTGTTTCAATTAATGTTTTAATTTATGTGCCTTACATCTGGGAAGTGAACTGGGGGGGGGGGGAAAGAGCTTTGAAACTGCAAACTTGAAGCAACTGGTCCTGTGGTTTGTTTTTTGGGGGTTACTTGGGGTTATGCTCTTTTCTTTATTTAGCTGGGTAACTCTAGCAACTGTGGAAAGTTTATTAAAAAGTGTTAGAAGCCTTTAAGCTCTTCTGTATTCATCCAAGTTTACCACTTGAGTTCACTCTCTTGTATCAAGCATCCTTATTGCAAGGACGTGCTTTCCTTTGTTTATTCTCATGTAAAGAAGAAGGCAGGCTTTGTATTCAGTAACTACAAAAGATAGGTACATACTTAATGCACACCAATTGCCCTGCTCCATCACTGGCTTTTGGTCAGTATTTTGCACTGTCCTCTTTTGTATTCTTTCTATCCACTTCTTATCTCTTCTCCCAGCAATCTCTGAAAAGTAGTTATCGTTTTATTAGCATCATTATCAGTAAACAAAAAAAGGGAATGGCATGTCAAGAGCAGATCCTCTCCTGGCTATGGGAGGAAGTTCCTTAGTGGCCATCTGCCCCGGCTTCTGGGAGCTATCAGAGGCTTGGTGGTGTCCGCAAGGTGTGAGCTCCCACTGAGGGACATTTCTTCTTTTGCGTCTAGAAATTGGTCATTCAGAACAAACTTTTTTTTTTTGTGCCTGCTTTTATTTTAAACAGAAGTGTCAATGTGAGATAAAAAGCAACTGTCTCTTTTAAAAAGAGATGGAGTAGAAGTAGATATTTGCTAAACTTCAGAATATGCCCTGAACTTCTAAAAGACGTCTTCAATGTAGTAAAGCATAATAATAAGCATGAAAAACAAATAAGAAATTGTTTTGATTGTGGAGATGGATAAATTTACAAGCCAAATTATAAAGCTTTGACTAAACAGTTATCTCCCCACCCCACCCCACCCCCCCAAAAAGAAAAAGAAAAAAAAAAGATGGAAACATCCATGCACCAAACTTTTTTGGAAAGAGTTTGTCACTTTTGTAGACTCATCATTCCTCCATTATCGCTCCTTGTCAGGTGAATGGAAAGGAACTTCTTTTTGTCTAAGAGATGTTTGAAAGCCAATAGGAGAGGAAGCACAGGCTCCATCTGCCATTGCCACTTTCTGACTTTATCCCTAGCAATCAGCTGGAGGGGAAAGAAGGAAGAAACTGGGACTATCAAAATATGTCTGAACAAAACAGATATGAAGAACTTCAAGGGGTCATGGGCTTTCATTGTTAAAGCTTGTGGGTCTTGCTTCATCTGTTTCGTTCTATGCTTCTCTGTTCTGTAGCTGGTCAGCTCATTTCTTGCAATGATAGCATACTTTGGTAATTATGCAGTGATTAGTTCCCAGTTTATGACTGGGAACTTCATAGAATCACAGAACGGTTTGGGTTGGAAGGGACTTTGAAGACCACCCAGGTCCAACCCCCCTGCCATAAGCAGGGACACCTCCCACTAGACCAGGTTGCTCAAAGACCCATCCAGTCTGAACTTGAACACCTCCAGGGTTGAGGTATCCAGAGCTTCTCTGTGTGACCCGATCCAGTGTCTCACCACCCTCTGAGTAAAGAATTTATTCCAAATATCTAATGTAAATCTGCCCTCTTTTAGTTTAAAGTCATTACTCCTTGTCCTATCACTACAGTCCCTGACAAAGAGTCCTCTCCAGCTTTCTTGTAGGCCCTGTTTAGATACTGGAAGACCACTAAACTCCAACACTGGTCTCCCACGGGTGGCAGCTCCCCCCAGACCCCCTGCTCCTGCGTGGGCTCCTCTCCACGGGCTGCAGCTGCGGCCCGGGGCCTGCTCCTGCGGGGGCTCTCCATGGGCCGCAGCCTCCTCCAGGCCACATCCACCTGCTCCACCGGGGGCTCCTCCACGGGCTGCAGCGTGGAGATCTGCTCCGTGTGGGACCCATGGGCTGCAGGGGGACAGCCTGCTCCACCAGGGGCCTCTCCACAGGCTGCAGGGGAACTTCTGTTGTGGTGCCTGGGGCACCTGGCCTCCTTCTGCACTGACTGTCCTCAGGGCTGCATCTCTTTCAGTTTTCTCACTCCTCTCCCAGCTGCTGCTGTGCAGCAGTTTTTTCCCTTTCTTAAATCTGCTCTCCCAGAGGCCCAGCCATTGTCACTCACTGGCTCGGCTCTGGCCAGCAGCGGGTCCCTTTAGGAGCTGGATGGAGGTGGCGCTGATCTGGTATGGGGCAGGTGCTGGGCTCTACTCACAGACACCACCCCTGCAGTCCCCTGACTATGAAAACCTTGCCACGTAAGCCTGAGATGAGGATAACAGTATTCTGCTGACAGTTGTTTGTGTTCAACATCTCAGCTTATTTAGAAAGGACTTCAAGTGCTGAACTGGCTCTTCTGTTAGTATTAGCTATAATGACCTCTTTGCAACCACATGGTGAAGTATGTGCTTCCTTCAGACACTCACTTGAGCATATCTCTTCACCTCATGTTTTTCTTCATAACATTGAAAAATTTTCAGGGTCAGCTGCTTTTACAGGCAACCAAGAATTCCCTGCAAGTTGCCTTATTTTCACATTGGTAGAGTGGTCGTAGGAAGGTTGAAGACTGAGGTCTTTGCTCTTCTCCTACAGGCCATGCTGCCTGCCCAGAGCAGCTTGGGCAGTTGAGCTGTGTGGCAGCAGGGCTGAACCATGTGCTTGCTTCTTGGGACCTCTGTCTGCCTCTCAAATGAAACACATAGCTGAAACTCTGCATGATGCTGGTCTTGGGGATAGCTTAGGTGCTCTGAAATGCAATGGTGGAGTGGAGAATGTAGGACCTGAAGACTTACAGATTTTCTTGAAGTGATCTTTAAATAAATAGTAGTTTCTGATATGATTCTGAGGCTAGCCTCTTTAGTATTTTGCTCAGAAAAGGATGTTTGTAAATAATGATGTTATTGCACTTACAGAAATGCAACAAAAAAAAATATGAAGTGATTACTAATTTATATTCCTTCTGTGTAGTGAACAAGACAGTAGTCCTGTGGAAGTAACAGTGAACAATAATGCAGTTGGAGACTGTGACTGTAATACAGATACTTAGAAGAGGAGTAGAAAATTTCACTGGCAGTGTTAATTTTGGCAGTAATTAAATTTAAAGTGTTTAATTTTAGTTGCATTTTGTGAGTAATTAGAGGTTACTGAGCATATTTATATGCCTGCATCATCCTGTTCAAGCTTAACGCTAGAGAGAATCTGATTTTTCATCTGGGAAATGAAATATATCATCTCTTCAAGCTCTCTTAATATTCACTGTAGTTTCAGGAATGCTTTGCCCGTTTAATGCAAGCTTCATCATCTTAACTTTTTATCTATTTAAATAAGTATTTATCTCTTCTTTAGCAAACATCCAATCCAGCTTCCTCTCAGATCCCCCCCCGAGTGTTAATGTTATTCAATAAAAAAAATCTATTTTTGAAATTTTCTTTCAGCCTTTTCCTGACTTCATTTAGTCTGAAACCAGAACTAGAGACTCATAAATCTAGTCAGCTTGTACCATCAGAAGCCACAGGGAAAACCAGCAATCAGTCAGGATGAATTTCACAAGAAGAGGCAGTTTTATACCTCATAAAGGTTTTTAGGTTACATCCAACATTTTTTTTTTCTTTTTTTTTTTTTATTTGGTTTTGTTTGTACCAAATCCCATAACAAATACTAATTGAAACACTAATTATTTGTTGAAATTCAGTTCTCAGTCATGCATCCAAACAGCTTGTGTTTATATAAATATATATGTAGGAGTGTGTGTGTGTGTGTGAGAGAGAGAGAAAATGAATGAATGAATGTCTGTTAAGGGAACAAAAAAAAATCTGGAAGAGAAGAAGAGAAAAAAAACACACCTTAAGGTACCAAGTAATTAATTAAGATTGCAAGTACTAGGGCATGTAGTAAACAGAGAAGATAAATCTAGGAATAATGATAAAGAAAAGTGCTTTTAATCAAAAAAGCATAAATATCATATGCTTACCTAGGTAATTTATCTTGTTCAAATTGACTAATTACTGTATTACTTCTTTTAATATGTGAAAATAATTATTCCAGAACTAAGAAAGGATTTTTTTTATATGAATTTGTCCCAAAATCATGTATAAGAATGCTTTTTTAAGAAAGTAAGAAGCAACTTAAGTGTCAGACCATGCAACTCAGTTTTATGCTAGTTCTGTTGCTCTCAGTAGAAAATGGGGTCAATCTATCATTAAAAATAATTTTCCTTTGAATAATTGCAGCTATAAAAATTGTAGACAAAACAGATATTTGTAGACTAAATTTCAAGAAAATTTAGAAATTATTATTATTGTCCTAAAGACCATACATCTTGCCACCTGCAAGACACTTAGCATAATGCTTGCAGTTAAAAACCTTGGTGCCATGCCAAAAAGTATCCTGAAGGTTATACATTCCCTCGTTGCTCAAATTTCTGTTGGTCAAGGACCAACAGAAAGTAAGTCCGTTTTACTGCCTAATCTGGGTCTAGTGGATAGATACTGTTTCAAACATGAGTCCACATGGTACTGATGTAGAGTGAGAGTACAGAAAAAAAGAGGATATATTTGTCCATTTTGTTAAATTCTAACCCAATGATAGGAAGCAAAAAATATTTGTTTCTTCCCCTGAAGTCTAGTGCTTCAATTAAAATGGTTTTCCTGAGATTTTGGAGGGAAAAAGTTCTCTGATTGGTAAACGAAAAACCAATCCAACCACTTTGTAGTTTGAAAAGCTATCATCAGATAAAAGCATAAGGAAGAAGACAAAAATGCTGTGAGTTAGAGAAACTAAAAATTGAGATGATAACCCTCTGCCCCCTCTGCCTTCTAAAAGAAATAGCTACATTTATGTTTTCCTGGATACTTTAAGGTATATAAAGAGGGTCACCTACCTGCTAATAATATCTGGGTCCAAATTTAAAATTACTAATTATTAAGGATTTTCTTACCTTTGTGATATTAAGGCATTTGTGTATGCTTCTTCATATCATCAATGATGTCCAGACCACTTACTTCTCAGTAATTTCTGTATGACTGCATTTTCTGTAATTTCTGTATTCTGCTGTAATTTGCAATTCAGAAGGATGCTTGTCATAAAAGCTTTAATTAAAGCTCATGAATTATGAAACTAACTGAGAATGAAGAGGAATTAGGTATCATTTTTGATAGCTCTTAAGTTATTAAAGTTGTTTGGAATAGAAAGAAGACAGAGAAAAAATGAACTGATGTACGTGCTTAGCCCTGCAGTGAATAATCTAATGAATTTGCTCAGCAAGGACTGGTTAAGGTAATGCGTGTGAAGTGTTAGATGGTCAACTTTATTGTGCATTTGAACAAGGCCTGTTTAGTTCACATCAAGGAGAGAAGACAGGCTAAACATGACTGAAATAGCTACAGATAACTCCATCAAACTCCAACTGCTTAAAAAAAAAGCTTAGACTCTAGCATTTTCTCAAATGAGTAAAAGAATATCCTTGTTTCCAAGGAAGCCAAAAATACTGCATTTAACATCTTTGGTAAAGTCATATAAATGTATCTGATGTATATTAATTAATATTGTTTTTAGAGAAAATACTTTTCCCACTAAATTGTTAGTAGCTTGCAGGTTTATTATATCTCTGTCATCATATTTGTTACTTTAGTTTTGTTTTTAATATTTTTGTTTCATATGAGATAAGGAGACATAAGGTACATTTTGAAGTTACTCTTTGAATAATCTTCCTCTCTTTTTTCTTTTGTCCTTATTCAGAGGATTACTGCTTCAGGAAAACAGCAGATTTTCAGAGGCATTGCATTACTATAAACTGGCAATTGGTAGCAGGCCCACATTAGCCTGTAAGTATTTCAGCTATACAAGCTTGCATAATATTGACTATTGTTTTTTAAGGACATCTTCCTACTTTTTAATAACACTTTTTTCTCCCCAGAATTTTTTTTTTCATTCTGAAAGTAGAAGGAGAAATTGTGTACTTTTCAGCTGAAAGCGTTTATTTGTGAAGAGCTATGGTCACTGTGGTGCAGGGAAGAAGCAGATAGGGATATAACACTGAACAGCATTGGTAGAACATAAAACACTTCTGATCAGGGGTGGTAAGCCATAGATGCTATTGCACAAATATACAGGCTCCCATTTTGTCTTTCATAAAGCCAGTCTCAGATTTTTGTAGTATGTGGTGTGACTGAATAATACAAATATTTTTGAAGTCTTTTCCTTTTTCCTTTCTTGCCTGGGGGACATGGGAAATAATTCATAAGGTGTTGCCCATGATTGGTTCTAACATTAAGTGAACACTTTTAAAATGCTTTTTTTTTTTTAGTTGAAGTATTGAATCTTACATATATGTGTGTGTGTACATGTGTATATATCTTTATAAGAAACAACATTTCATGCAATGACACCATATGCTTGATACAGTCCTAATAAGAGGAATGAAGCAGAGCACACTGCTTAGTCAGCGTTTCTTTTTCTTTTTCCTCAGTCTTTGTAGTCACTCTTCTTTCCTTGTTTCTGAACTTTCACCTCTTACCTGTTCTTCTTTACACCAATGATTGATCTATATTATATGAAAGCCAAATTAGATAATCATGGAATTGCTTTCTGATATTACTTCAAAGTAAGCTGAAGACCAAGTAAAACATAACAGAACCCTATTAAAATATAGCATTTCTTTCCATCTTCACAGCTGCCTATTTAAATACTGGTATCATCCTAATGAACCAAGGGAAGACAGAGGAAGCCAGGAGGACTTTCCTGAAGTGTTCAGAGATCCCTGATGAAAATTTGAAGGATCCTCATGCTCATAAAAGCTCTGTTACTAGCTGTCTTTATAACTTAGGAAAACTTTTTCATGAACAAGGACACTATGAGGTAACACTCCAGATTCTTCTACAATATTATAAAATCTCCATACGGAAATAATACCCATTGCTTCCATCCAGACTTTCAAAATACAACACAGGGACCAATTGAGTGAATTTCACCAAATCATTAGCATTCTCTACAGAGAGTATTTGTACTCTACAGCCATGGGTGTGAAGATGTTAATTTGCAGTGTGATGTTCTGGTGTCAGAATCAGTATTAGCAATGATCAGATCTGTTATGTGCTAATTCATTCTTTTTGGCTTTGCCCTCACTGCTGGTATGAAAAGAATCAGCTGAGCTAATGTGTACTGGCTTTTTACCTCAAAATAGAGTAGACCATCTTTTAAATTATTAAAAAGCCTTTATGGTTGCTACCGAGTCTCCAAAAATAAGATCTATTTGGAACAATTCAAAACGTCAGTGATTAGAAGCATTCCAGTGTGTGCTATTTTCAGATAACTTGACGTGCTACAGAGATTCAATTTTTTAAGGGTAGTCAGACACTGCGCTCAACCCCATCCCATCTCATTTATGCGTGCACTTGAGACAGTTGTGATTCCTTTCCATTCTCCGTAGTGAAATTATTAAAACTGGTCATTTGCTTGAGTTTTGACCTCTTGCAGTATTCGAAAGAAAGTAATTCTCTTTTTTGCATTCCTAAGCATACTTCAGAACAGGAGTTACACATGGTTTTGATCCATATAACTCTTTCTGACTGTGACAGTTAACTCAGCTGTTTAAGATTAGGCATGCACAAGCCCTATGGATTCTCTGTCATCTGTCTGCTGAATCCAGCTCTGTCAGATGGCAGTTACTAATTGGTTAAAACACAGGCACAGACAGCTGATACATCGATAAAGATAAGAGAACAGCAACATATTGCCTGCATGGCCGATAGAGTGTAGAGGTGGAGTGGAATGCCTGGGAGGTGCAAGAGATTGTAAGAATTTAAAACATCGGGTTTCTGCCTGGTGGTCATGGCAGCCTGACCCTGGCTTGGTCATACACTTAGATTTTTTCAAGCATATTTCAGCCTTCACAAGCTGTGACTTTTTGATGGGATGATGTGGAAGAAGGTGCAGAGCTAACAGATAAATCAGTAAGCATCCTAAGTGCTGAATGAGTCATAAATACACAATCAAGTAATTCACAGCACATTAGTGAAAGGAATACAGTTTTGGCACTTCTATCTATAGTCCATCTCATTCTTTCTGTGTAGCAGAATTTCAGTTGTGTGGATTATATTCTGCTATTACTTGGTGGTAGATAATGATGTCTTTATTTTTACATCACTTACTGTAGCTCAGTCATCTGCAAATCCTTTGTCTGCTGTTTGGTATTATTCCATATTGTCTACCAGCCTATAGAATTTTATGTATATTTATAAACTTGTGAGTCTTTGAAGGGTTTAAAAAACTGTTCCTTTTATTTTCACCTGGGAAAGGGGATATTTTATTGCAACTAATTTAATCTCTTGCCAATAAGCTTCACTGAATTTGGTAAAACTTTTTTATATGAGAAATGTGAGCTTGCATATATATGATATGATATATGAATATATATGATGCAGATGTGCTTTCTTCTTCTGTACCCCCTCATTTGGGGAGAATAGTTTTTGTTTAATTTATATGCAAGGCTGCTTTTGAAACTGGTGCTTTACTAATGATTTGTCCCACATGTGTGTCTCTTTAGGATGCCCTTACGGTTTACAAAGAAGCAATACAGAAAATGCCAAGACAGTTTGCACCACAGAGCTTATACAATATGATGGGTAAGTGTGGTGTTAGTGCTTCAGAAAGGCACTTGTGAAGTAGGGCAGGGTGAAACAAAAGACCATAGCCAGGCAACTGGGGCTCAAATTAGTTAGCTAATGAAAAAAAAAAAAAATTGCCTTCAGTAGATGCTAGCCAAACCAGGTTCAGAGTGCTGGCAAATGCAATGCTGGATAAGGCATAATAAATGATTAGACTATCAGCTACTGGGGCATATAGTGGCTCCATATCTAAGAGTGTCCCATAAAGCACTTTTACATTTAGGATGTGTGGATTAGTCTCTCATCCAGTTAGCTTGGAGACCTCATGTGCAATTCAGGTTTTTTAAACTCTTATTTATTTAACTTTGAAACTAAGAATTTACATTTGCTTTTTAGAAAATGGAATGAAAAGTCACCTTCATTATAGCATAACGCAATTTAGTATGGGTGTTAGATGTTAAATTACCTTGTAAACCTTGTAAACACATTTTTTCAGGTTGTGACAAAAATGTGTTTCCCAGCTGATGTACTGTTAGGAAGAGGTCTGCAATGATAGAATTTTTCTTATAAGATCGGCCTATCTGTTCTTAAAATTTTTAGCAGAGTCCCTTGAGTATTACAAGAAACATTAATTTAACTGTGAGGTGTTTTTATGATTTCAATTTAACTTCTGCTCCTCAAATTCTCTGACACATCCTTACAAAGAATACTTTGAACAGATAACAGGAAAAAAATAAAAAAGAAAAAGAAAATATATATTATTTGTATTATTCAGATCTGTAAAGAAGAGGACAGGTTCTTGATTGTTCCAGAGATGTTTTAAGTGGAGTTATCTCTGAAGGGGCATGCAGTTCTTCTAACTAACCCCAGCTTCTGGCCAGTAGATTCTGTAAGCTCCTATTTGAAGAGTCATAAGATGCCTTTGAAATATTTTGAAGTAGATCAATAAAAAATGTAACTAGAAACCATTAAGATCAACAGGAAAGGTTATTTTTTTTCTCTTCCCCAATGTTCAAAATGCAAGAGAGTGTGTTGGTTGACACAGCTTTCAAAGGAAGCGCCGCTTGCTCTTATTTAGAAAATGTATCTTTTATTAGCTCTTTACAAGTTCTTGGGCATGGGAAATAATATTCTAAAACCCTAGTTATAAAGGATGGTCCATATTTGCAAATCTCTGTAAATGTTAAATTAAATGGTTGTCAGAGTGACAAATTATCTAAAGTCTGCAGTAGTATAAACACTTTCTTAGCAGTTCATACAGTTCAATGCAGTTACTTCTACCTAAATGCTGAGCTTTATCAGATCAATGCAAATGGCTAAAATTCCTAAAATGCTCAGGTTGATTACTGCACGTACTCTTGTTCTTATAGAGTCTTAGCTGAACTATTGCTGTATCACTTTTATTTATCAGCATTTGCTGATAGATGTGATGGGGTTATCAACAGTCACCACTCTGTGGGAATTAACCATCTGCTTACTACTGGTGTCCTGTAGTGACTTTTGATGTACTACAGTGCTCCAAGCAATGCCTCAGAAGTTTGATTGCCCTCTTTAGTGCAGATAAATATTTCATAATTCTGATAAAAGTGCTCCTTAGAAGTACAGAAATTACAAAATGAAAACCAATGCTGTTTCCCACATCATGGTTGTTTCATTACAAAACAGGCCTGCATCACCCTTTTTCTTTCCTGTGAATAGATGATTCTTTTAGAATCATGATGACCTAAAAAGTTCTTTACTGTTTTACTTGTTTCCCATTGGTTACTTTTTTGGGTTCAGGAAGCCTTTCTCAGCTTCCTTTATCCTTTCCTCAGTCCACAAAGTTCAAGTTCACCCTGTTCCTGGGATTTGCATTTATTTACTCACAAAGCAACAGTGAACATAAAGACCAGCTCAGTCCTTTGCCTGGACTTGGCTGCTGCTACATGTCCTCCCTACGCTGCTCACTCAGCACATGTGCTGGGTTCTCCTTCCTTTAGGCAGCCGCTGACATGCCATGGATATCCTGGTGGCATAACAAGTCACGGCCAGCTGAGCTTATCTTAGCCCCTTTTGGGCTACTGCAGAGAGCAACAGGCTTTTTGGGGATCTGTAAAGTACCACTTCTCCTGGATGTAATACATATTTGTATTTGAGTTGCTGTTGTGATTGCAGCTTTTGCAGGGAAGCCAGAACTTGCTTCGCACTTGTTGCTGAGGTGTGGCTTACTGGCTCTACTACAAAGGTAATCCAAGAGGCTAGGTAAAGAGCCAGATGGTGACTTCAGCTGAACTCAGTGCTACTCTGTTAACAGAAGGTTTGTTTAAAGCTGTCCTGGATGTGTCTACATGATCTCACATGATGGCAGTTAGACGCATTCAGGCTGATTGTTCTCCCCTGCCTGTAATGGTGTAAAGGTTGGATGATAAGTCAGAGCTAGGTAGCTGTGTTCATTTTATGACGTGGAATGAAAAGGATACCTTCAGGGAGTACTTTAGCCTATCGGTCTTAAACATCTATTTTAGATTATATGAATAATCATCTGCAAGCATACTTCTGTAAAAGGAGCTGAGATGACTAGCTTAGACTTGCTAGCTTGAGTTGGGTGAGGTATATCCTAAACACCTATTCAGTCACCTCTTTACATTGGGTGTGATGGGAACAAGGCAAACACATCCATTATCAGGACTACCTCACTCTGCAATTCATACTGTACCACTGGGCAACAGAAGGCTGACTGGATTGTTTATTTCTGTTTTCCTGTTGAAGACAACATTATAAACACATTCACCATAACACTCCCTTTGATATACAGCATTTCATAAACTTGTCTGCCTACTTCTTTCTTTTAAACAGGAGGCTGGAGGCACTGAAATAGGCCAGTCCTCTCTCGTATACTTAGTGCTGCATGAAGCTGCCTCTGAGCTGTGCCAACTCACCATGTGCTCATTGCTGGGGAGGAAGGGGGAGAACCTGGGGTGTGCTCCCCACCTGTTCAGGAAGGAAGGGTCCTTCCCTGTCTCCACAAGACATGGGGAAAGGGTCTTCATGGCTTATCTTGAAATCCAAGAATAGTTACAGTTTGAGGATTACCTACTGCAGTTGTCATTATAATTGATGTATTCCAAGTCTCTGGCAATGGGTCTGCTTGGTTTAGTGTTAGATACTGGTATGCGATCTAAGAAAACAGTACTTCCTCTAATTTCAGATAACTATTTCATTGAAGATTTTCTGGAGGCTTTTTTCCCTGCATGGTGCAGATGAAATACTTGAAGTAGAATAAGCAGGAGATGAACTGTTTAAACTGAATTAGGGTTGGAGCTCCAGCACTCCAAGAGCGGTAGCATTAGCACTCTGGCAGTGTTAAGCCTTTACACCACCTGCTTTCCCTGTTTGTCTTACCGTTCTTTTCCTGCACTGGTTTCTACTGGCCTTTTGCTCTGCCAGACCCAGGAGCTCATTCCCCCAGTGTGCCAGTCTGCCCAGCTGACTCTCAGTTCTTAAAACTTAGAGTAACTTGTCTCCTGAACAAAAAGAAGTACTGGGCTTCAAGAAGCAAGACATCCATTTGACTTTGCATTTTATTCATTGTACAACAGGCAGAGCCAGAAGACCAACATCAAATGTTCTAAGTTTGTGCATATGAAAAGTTGCAGGGTAGATTTTGGTCTCCTGTTGCTGTGATTTATTTTGCCAGGTGTGCAACAACTCAGCTAAGGAAACCATATGTTTCTCTGGCTTTGTACCAAGAAGTAAAACCTTTTTTTTTTTTTTCCCTAAAAGAACACCAAACAGCTAAAAATTAAAACTCTAAAACTAGAATCAAAATAATTATTCAACAGACTGTATAGGGTTGGCTTGATATTTATTTTCTCTATGTCATATTTCTTTGATGTAAATTAAAAAGTACATACTAAGGTTACACAGATTAATTTGCTTGGCATGACAACATGCACTACAAAGGCCAGAGTCCAGCTCAGCTCCATTAAATAGGTAATATATTTTGTTTAAAGTTTCAATTAAAACCTGGGGTCAAAAGATAAAATGGTCCCTGTGGGATCTTGAACACTTTAATGCCAATATTAGGATTGCTTAAGGATCAGCCTGTACTCTAGATGTCTTTTGCGTTCTTGAAATCTGATATTGTACAGTTGATTGTATTACATTGCTTTTAAAACCACACTGGCCCACCTGCTACAGTAATTCATACTCCTTGCCAGTGAAGTGGTGTGAGGTGGAGCATGGGGGCTTTATTTTAATATTGAACAGTAAGAAGATGTTGGGGTGACACTGTTCAGGATTAGACTGGGAAGCTATTGTCATAAAGATAAACGTCATGATCGCATTTCATCTGTCCTTGCCAACTAACATCTGAACGTCTATTTTCAAGTGCATTTAATGCAAAGTCTTGCAAACCTTTTTGATGAGAGAAATGCAAGTTACAGAAGAAACTAACGTTGCAGGAGTGAATATGGTTAATGACACTGTTCAGATTTCTTCTTGCTAATCTGCTACATTGCACATGGACAGAAAACAAATCATACGCTAGTGAAAGCCAGGTACAGAACAGGAAAGGGGAGCCAGATTTTACATCTGGTGCAGAGGTTTGCATCATAAGTATAAAGGCTTAGCATGTAGCGAGACTTTCTGTGTTGATGATTATAACATAACTATCACTTTATTTGATTATGCTTTGGGGTGGATGTGGCTGTTTGTACAAACCTGTTAACATTGTTAAGGCTCCTATCCCATTTGCCCCTTGCTCCCATTAAATGTTTTTTTATTGAATTACTTTTAAATATTGTTTAGAATTCCAAGAAACACTTTTGTTGGTGTAGTTTTACAGTTCATACTGTGCAAGACTTACTTTTTAAGAGCCAAAGATGATTAAGCTGTGAAATGCGTATCCCACTTCATAACTTATGCAGAGCATGTTACCTACACTTGTCTGAGCTCCAGTCATCAATGCACTCACTACGCATCTCACAAACCTTTCCTGATAATTGCTTACTAAATGTGCATTTCAAACACTTTTTTCTTGAAAGATTGTCTTGGTTGGAAAAAAAAGGTTTTTTTTTTTCTTTTTTTTTTCTTTCATATGTGTATCTTATTTCATGTTCTCGAATGAGAATGGAGTCCACTCCAGTAGTAAGGGGTGTAAAAGGTTTTGCTTCCTTTTTCCCCCCCAAGCGCCTTCCTGCTGCTTTAACCCTAACCCTGTCCGAGACTTTGCAGACTACTGTAGTTCATATCTGCAGTCCAAAGCTTGAGTGTAAATCTCTGGGCTGATTGAGCTGTCTCCTGTTTTTTCAGTTTGTTTTGTTTGAAGGATTCAAACTGGGTATGAAGGCTACAGCAGTGAGTTGCTGAGTGGGTGGGACATGCAGTGTTTGAGACCAGTTTTTTTTTAGACTGTTGATCTTTAGTTTCTTGTGAAATGCCTGAATATGCTTGGACAATATTCTGAAAGGGCCAAGAATGTATTTGTACTTTAAACATACAGGATTTTGTATGAAAATAAATACTAACATAACATTTGTGGGCTAAAAATATAGTCCAATACTGAAACTGGACTCCAGGGATTCCAGTTAGACATGATCATAATAGAAAGTGCTTCTATTAAGAGTATTTTAAAGAAACCTGTTCTGGCATAATGTCCATGTTATACTGAAAAAAACATAAAACGTAAAATAAAATGAAATATATGTATAAAATATGTGTACGTAAAGTAAAAGGCAAGAAAAGAGTACAATCACTTGTTCAGTTATTAATTCTTAGTCAGTTTGTACCTTACAATTTACTGCTGGCTGCACATCTGTTGGGAAATGAAAATGAACTTATCTGTCTCAGGTGAGCTCAGGGCCTCCGTTTCTGTCAGTTTGCTTCGTTCACTGGAACTCTTTGTGTAACAACAAACAGCTGTGCTAAGTCCATGCTGTTCCATGCTGCAACTTATTTTATTTTGCCCTTCATTTGTATCTGTTTTCCACTTCAGGTATTTTCATTGAAAAGTAGATTACTGGTCTAATTAAATCAGATCAAAGGCTTTGCTTTGGCTAATTGAGAACTATAAGGATCTGCTCAACCAAAGTAAATGTGGATTGACTCCCTTCCATCAAAAACCCTCCTAAAATACAATGCACTCCTTGAAATCTTCAAGGAGATTATTCTGTGAAAGGGAAAAAAAAAATAGAATATGCTTAGTCTATGCAGAACTTGATGCTCGTTAAGCTCACATGCTTCATCTGTTTCAGAGATGTACATGCACTGCATATTTATCACCAAGACTGAAAAGTGCAGTGTATTTTGAACAATAAAATATAACATCAAACTATGCTCCTAGATTTATTATGTTATTGTATGCACTGATACCTAAGAGAAAAAAAAAAAAAAGAAGGAAATTATGTATCTAGAGAGGTACATTTATGGCAAGAGCACCTGTGGCCTTAATTTGCACAGGAGGACTGCGCATCTGTGTTATGAAAGACACAGACCCATTGTGGTACGTGGGGTCATAGACCTCTCCATCTTTTTCTAAGGCAACCTGTTTATATTCCCAATCCAAAGAAACAATGGAAAAATGAAATTTGAATCCTGACTGAAGGTATATGATAGACCTTTTCCTTTTTAAAATGCACCTCCGTTGTCTTTTCTCTTTTGAGATCTGCTCTTGTCAATGCCAAACTCTCTTCTGGGATTTTACATTTTTACCATCCAGAAATTTTGGTGGCAGATAACTACATATGCACATTTACTCTGCATTGTCTCCCCTAGAGAATTTTTCAGTTGTCTTTTCAGCAATATCTTTTGAAATCCTAAGAGAAGGACCACAGAAGAATTTATGCTCTTAATCTGAAAGTATGAGTACGTGGCACAGTGCTGTTACATTCATAGGTTCATTGTACTCACTCATCTATAAGTCTACTGTGCTCCCTGCAAGAAGATGGCCTTTGCCTGGGTTTTGCAGAGGTCTGGCTGCCATGGTACTGAAAGAATGATGTTATCTGCAGTGCATCCAACACCAAGAAAATCAGAAATCGGAAACTGGGAGGTTAATGTACAACCATATAAGGTTCTTTCAGGCAAATGGTGTTTAATGGTCTTCTAACAATATACAATGCGTATAGCAAACCTCATCTTCTGTGTTTTCCTTTTGGAGGATTTGCATAAAGCTCATATTCCACTTCATTATCAAGTATAAAGTTAATGTTCCTGGGGAAATAGCTGGTAGTGAGCTGATCCTTTCTTCTTATTAGTATTTAATATCAATATTTAATATTTATTATTATTGATATTATTCTTTAATTATTCGTAATTCATTTATCCTGTGATAATTTTAGCATTGTTTGTTTATGCAGTATTTTGAAAGAAAATTTTTCAGTCCCAAGGAATCTGAAGAAATATAGAAAGATTGCTTTGGATAATGGTAGTCTTGCAATTGATCTCTCTTTCTTGCAAAGAAAATCAATCTGAGTACCAGAATTTTAGTTACAATGGTATAAGTCTAGTTAAAAGAGTCCATTACTCATTCCCTTGTCATAAAGTACTAATGGAGGTGTTATTGAACTACATGTACAGTCCTTTAAATAAGGTTTAAGTTTCATATTAATGTGCTTTCTTGTATTATATTAGTAAATAAGAGCTACAATTTAATTATCTATGTTTCTCCTTGTGGAATAGGCTAAGAAATGAGTGTGTAAGTAGCAAAAGTGGGTGTATAAACAACCCTGTAAAAAACAAGACATTTTTTGAATGACTGATTTGTCTCCTTTTGCTCCAGTTTGCTGTTGAATTTTTTGCCACCATTCATTGTGCAGGCACTGCTGCATGTGGCTGCATGTTGATACGTGTTAGGGAACTGAGATAACTCTCAATTTTTCTTATGGTTACCACTGCCCTGAATTTCTTCTCTGCCGCTGTTAACTTTAATGGTAAAGTAGAATGCAACTTTCCTGAACTTTATAGACCTGACAGATCTCATTTTTTTTTTTTTTTTTTGGTGTGTGTGTGTGTGTGTGTTTGATCTCTCTCAGTTTTTAGCATGAGTTCTGAAAGATATTACAAATTAAATACTTGTTAAATTCTGAAACCTTTTTACGTGTACCACTGGTTTGCATACTTTCTGCCAATACAGGGTCCACTATTTTCCTAATGACTAAATCATTTATGTTGCAACATTATAAAAATTCAGACTTGTAACTGACAATTATTGTTCTTATATTAATCTTTCTTAGACATAGAAATACATCCAGAATGATGGAATTCAAGCCATACATATTTTCTCTGTAATTTTGTTGGAAAACTATCTACAGATGAAAAGCTTTTTAATAAAATTACATTAGTCTAACAAATAAAATCACTTGATTTAATTAACATTTCAATTAACAGTTGCTAGATTTTTTTTTTTGTCTTTGAGTATGGCGGTTGCAGAGCCTTACTCAGTTTTCAAATCATTTTGATTTCTTTTTAAACAGGAGTGTCCTTCTAAATCATTTAGAAAAAGGAAATTAATAACAGACCCTCCAACAGTACTTCCTTCCATTGTAATGACACATTTTAATCACCTATAATGTAGCAAATCATGTGGTTTATGGGCACAAAACAGACTCTTCAGGAAGGAAAAAAAAAAAAAAAGTTCACATACAGAGAATTCCCTGTAAAGACTTTGAGGGAATAAAATTTCTTTTTCTACAATTTGACATTTAGATTGACATATCGTCAATGCTTCATTTCTAGAGGCACAGCTCAGAAATACCCTCAGAGTTTTAGGAGGTTAGCTCGTAAAGTAGCTGAGCTCTTAAAACCTATTAAAAATTGAATTTGCCAGTGCACTGAAGATGTTAATCTCTTCCTATATCAGAATGCATCATGAAAAATAGATGAGAGTCTTGGATCCTTCTGAAATTTGGCAGTGCATTCAGCACGTACTACCAGCAGATAACAACTCCATCTCTTATGGCTGCTTACATTTCTTTTTAAAGGATCTTGTTGCTAATTGCTTGAAACTTTGCCAAGCCGTAACAGGTTGGGCTGAAATTTTCCACATAAAATAAAAAAAAAGGCAATATGTTTTCCTCATTTCCTGTATGCTAAATGAAGCAGGAGCCTCTGGGAAAAATAGTAGGCAATCAAATAATTAAACATTCTGCCATAAAGCATACATCCAGAGAGACAGGAGCTAAAGGGAGCGTATAGCTTGTCTTCTGTTTTTTTCCAGTCTTTCAATACTTGACTTCATGACTTTGTTTTGCGCATAATAAAATATAATGTTATGCTACGTATTTGTGAGTGCCAACATAGTGGAAAAAAAATTTACATGATGAATTTGATCACGGGTGTTCATGTGTTTTTTCCTGCTTTTATTTTTGATTTGTTTGTTTTGATATGACTTTTTTTTTTGTTTGTTTTAGTTATTTTGGTGGTGTTGCCTTTTTATTTTGTTTGTTTGTTTGTTTGTTTTTGTTTTAAATAGTTTTTTTTTTTTTGATAGAATCACTTGGGTACTGCTGGGACTGAAACATCAGCTCCTTCTATGTATTTAACCAGATATCCAAGACCAATGCAAGTATAGAATACTATTTAGACAATTGAATTAGAAATCCTGGTTTGCTAGCTTAATAGGCTTGTGGCCCTTTTTGAAATAACTCTGTTTTCTGATAAAATTCACGTTGGCTCCCCTTAGCCTTGGACAGCATGACTTCTTACTCTACATCATGCTAATTCCTGAAACTCAAATTTCTGTGCCACATTTTGCCAAGTGTATGGTGACAAAAGTAGGAAACAAGCAAACGACAAAATCTAACTGGGCCTTGTCCAAATTTCTTTAATCAAGAAAACCCTCTCTAGCGTCTGTTAAAAAAAAAATAGTACTAGCTCACATGGTAAGAGGTCTTTCTATTTTGCCTCTTTGAGCAGGTTGGTGATACCTTTTTCTCTGAGTTTTGGAGGTGTAATAGTTGGCCTCAAGCTTGAAGAGAAAATATAAATAATTCTGGCGAAAAATTATTTGGTATGAATCATCTGGTGAGATGGTGAAATCCTGACTGCTGCAGGCTTTTTCAGTCCTTCAGTTGGGCAGGGGCATATTTGCATCTAGAGCCCTTGCAAAAGAGCTGTGTCAGTGCTGGGTATTAATCTGAAAGCAGCTGTTCTTCACCACTACCTAGTTGTTGATACTGCTTACTTCCAATCTTTGAGAAATTTGATCGTGTTATTTCTTGGAGCCTTTCTTTCTCAGCATGAGAAGTCCTTTCTCAGAAAATTAAAGCCTACAATTATCTGTACCACAGTGTGGCTTTCTGACAGCACATTCTTCAACATTGCCTTCCTCAGCCTCTTACATTAAGGGGTTTTACTTTGAAAAAAATTCTAATTTTGGTCGTTTCATACGTGACTTCCTAAGACTAGCAATTTTAAAATTATGGATGCTGTATTCTAATTTAATCTAATTGTGGCAGATGAACGTATTTAATTATCTTCAGAGATTAGGGGTTTTTGTCTTGCTCTCCCACCAGTCTTTCAGGACTGTTTTCTTAACCTTGACTAGTTTTTTTTTTTTTTCTTAGATCTAGATTCTTGGTGTGTTATGGTTAAATGCAAGCTCATTCTGTATTATTCCTTCTGCTCCATGCTGTGCAATGTAGACTGATGAAAAAGAAGTAACTTTTCTATAGTAGATGTGATAAAAATTCTGTTCCTTAGAGACTTCTGGCTGAAACTTCACAGCTGGAGCTCTCTCTTGCAATTCTGTTCCAACAAGCCTTTCATCTAAACCATGCTCTTTCAGCCCTAACAAGGCCATAACTTAGAATCTCCTTGCTCAAGTGTCTGTAAGGCTATTTACTATTATTTTTTCATTGCAGGTGTTCAAAGCACTTCACCCTTTCCAAGATCTCTGCCCATTTAATAAACAGAAAATTATAAATGAGATAGTAAATCTGTGGAAATCTTGAAAATTCAGTGGCATTCTCACTAGCATGTGTTTCGCCCTATAGGAGAAGCATATATGAGAATGAGCCGGCTGCCAGAAGCGGAGCACTGGTACGTGGAGTCACTGCGATCCAAGAGCGACCACATTCCAGCACATCTCACCTATGGGAAACTGCTGGCCCTGACGGTGAGTTAATCAGCACTGCTGGGGGTCCGTCCCAGGCCTTTTCGGTAGGTAAGGTGAAGGGACAGGAAGACTTTGGCCTGAAAATTACTGATTGTAGTGTTCCAGTTATGCTTGCTAAGGAAGGAATTTGATAGTGTATGTTTTTTCTGTTGTGAAACGTTGTAACCATGCCTGAACTATCACCTCCTCTGCGCTGGAATAAAACAGTAGTTAGAGCACTGAAACTATAATATTTGGTTAAAAGGGCCTTCTTTATCAGTAGTTAGGTCACAGGTATAATGATATAAATATAAAAAAGGTATCTAGTGTTTGACCCAGGGCTGTTGTAACAACCCGTGGCAGAGGTAGGGGTGTCCTGTACTTTGCAACTTACGTCTCATGCTTTGAATTTACACCTCTTTAGAAGTGTCTCTTTGAGCATGCAAAATGGAAATAAACAACTCCTGTCTAAAAGTTACTTCTAGCAAATCAGAAGAGTTGGACTTTTTAATTTCTTCAAAATCTACTCTGCCTTTTCAGTAAGGAGGAACTTTCAGCTCCAGGTAGACTAGCCCCATGATAGTTACAGCAGAGTGCCAGTCTCTCCTTGATTTTCACACATTTTGAAGATGAAAAGGGTTTTCTGTACTATTGACTAAAATAGCCCTATTTTAAAACTACCTTTCACTTCTTTCGTATTTTTTTCTGACAGCATCCTTTTTCCTGTCTGTTTCTTCCACATTTGCTTTAATTGTTCACCCCACTTGTTTCATATATCCTTTCTATGCTCTACTGATACGCCTTTGTATGGCTCTTCAGTCAGCGTGCCTGAGCCTGAATCAACTTTTCACTCAACTTTTCACCAGCTGTAAGCTTTTACTTTGACCTTGTTTATGTCCTGACCAATCTTTAAGCAAAATATGTCCTTGGACACAGGGTAGAGATCAAGTCAAGAAAAACAGTTCAAAATTAATTTCAGCAGATCCACTGCTGCTAAAAGTATCTGAATTTGCAAAAGGGGGAGAGATTAGAACAGAAGGCCTCTATCTGAGCAACAAGTAACATAATTATAAAGAATTAAAAAATTTTCGGTCTTATCACTTAATGTTGAATAGTTTTATAAAAACTCTCTTGATGAGAGGTTGTAGCTTGAGCTAGAAGTCAAGCTGTTAGTGTTATATTCGCAGTCCCTGTCAAATTCAGTCTCTGGAAAAACATTGTTCTGCTAAGATTTCCAGTTCTTGTTAGAATTTCCCAGATATTCACGAATGCATGCACTCACTGACTACCTTCCTCTGGAATGGAGCTATAAGTAGGTTATACAGCATAATTACCTAAATTACCTTGTTTTTCCAGCAGATATCTTCATAGCTTGCATCTAAGAATAGTATCAAAAAGACAGTATTATTGGTTTTTTCTTAGATCTTGGACACAGAAATTCCAATTTGTTAGAATTGCTGTGGGGAAAGGAAGAGATTTCTCAATTAAAATCCATTTTCTTTTTCCTTTCCCCCTCCCTCTCTCTTTCTTTTCCTACCCTTTGTACACTATGGTTAGTTTTGTTCATTTTCTGGACTTCCGTGTATGTGAAACATAAGCCTGCTAAGGAAGGTCTTGCAGTTGCTCAGGGAAAAAAAAGTCTCTTAATTTTCTTCAAAATAACAAAACCCCTAAATCCAATAACTCCTTACAGGCATTGTGAGCCACTGAAAAGAAATTCTGGATTTTGTCCCCTCATTACGAATGTTCAGTTATAGGATTAACTATCAGTGGCATACCCCAGCTTTGGAAAGGACGTGATGAATAATGTGCGCAAATCCTTATAGTAGAATTGAACTGTTTGCTTTTCTTCAGGGATATAAACACAGTATGCATTTGAGGTGGATTTTGCCTTGAGGATCTCAACTATGCTTGTAGAAGAATGTGTCCCATTAGCAAAAAGGACAGGAGTTATATACAGCTTTGAAGACTGAAACCCTTACCATGCTAGGCCAATAAAATACTCTGCCTGTCCTTTCCCAATGCATACTTGCTATTCTGTACTCATTCTGCCATAACTGTAGTCTGTTCCCATCACACCTGTTTATTATCATCTCTTGACACTTTTTTTATTTCTGCCACTTCTGATATTCAGGGCAACACGTACAGATAGGGCTCATGTCTATTCTGATAACAGCAGCATAAGCTGAAAATGCAGCGCTGATGTCCTTATTGCCTGTAGTGACATTTTCATAAATGCAAGAAAACACATTGATGACAACGTAATTAGAGATAGTGGGAAATTTCACAAGTGGATATTTCATTCATGACAAAAATGTTAATTTGTCTTTTTTGTATTCAAATTCATTTTATTTGGTTCTTTTAGTTACAAAGTCTGAAAAGACATTAAATAAAAAAATTGGATGATGGAGAGATTTGGCAGTATAATACAAATTTTTATCTCTGTGTTGGTCACTTATCCCTAATAAGTTTTGCAGTCTACCATCTGCTCGATGATTCACATTAAATGAATTTTGACTAGTTTCTAGTTTCTAGCCTGTACTAGTATTAGTTCCCATCACAAATATATGATTGCTATAAATGACATCCTTCCTGCAAGACTGCACAGACTTTCCTGGGGTTCAGTAGCTCTAGAACTACTCCCTTTGGCGTAGTTGTTTCAGTCCATACTGATCATGAGGTACCACAGTGATTTATTCTTCCATTTAACTTTGCTACCTAGGCTTATGGTCATTTATTCACAGCCGGTGTATTTATGAGGGAGAGAAGTCTACTTCAGTAAGTTTTCAGATGTTAGAGGAGAGATGTTTTAGAGGCTTGTTTCCGTTCATCTGTCATATGCATTTTGGAACCAAACCTTCAGACTTTTTGCAGTCCTTTGTCTGAATGCAAGTAATGAAACAAAACTATTGATAACACTTCTCTGTCTCTTTCCCAGGAGAGAAATGCGAGATGTTTGATAAAGTGAAGGGTAGGAGTAGGTGCTAATATAGATAGAAAATTCTTCTCTGTCAGTGAAGTTGAGGGATGGGGGCGAGAGAAGTAGGATTTTAGACAAGTTCCCAAGTTTCAGCCAAAGGCAATTGTATTATTGTACTATTAAAAAAAAAAAAAAAAAAAAAAAGAGGCAGTAAAATCTAACCTGTGAAGTTCACAAATTCGGCTATGTTTTACTTCCTGACTTACGTTCCAATAAAGCAATAAAGTGGCGTAATTTCAACCCCCGTTTTTTGCCCCCTTATGTCTGTTGCCAATATTAATGCTTACTTCATGACATGATGCATTTATTCCCTTAGTGCCAATCTAGATACCTGCACCAGCTTCTTGTACCTTATGTTTTGTTTTGTTTTGCTTTGTTTTGTTGTTTTTTTCCTTCCTATGAGGAAATGTGAGGCTGACCTATAGCCAGTGTGTAGACTGGAAAACAGCTTGCTCATTATAGCAGGCTATCATTTCCCAACTTGCAGCAAAAACTTGTCAGTTTCATAAACAGAGACATAGAAACAAGTGAACATTCTGGAGAGTAAACCATTATTTTATTCATGTTGTCTGGCCTTGGTTCTGTCAAACACAAACTAGAATCTCTGAACATGAAAAAGCATCTTTTCTGAATTCATGATTACCTATCCATGTCCTTTTTTTCCTTTTTTTTTTTTTTAAATAATGGATTTTCCAGCACACTTAAAGGTACAGTATTGTACATGAGTTTAGTAACTTAGCAATGAAAAAAAAATGTTATATATACATTTATTTCCAACTTGAACAATAACCACACCACATGAACAATCTGGTCTAAAGAAAATACTAAGTCTAGTTTGAGTAGGGAATTGAACAGGATGATATCTTAAGGTCTTTTCCAGCATGAATTGTTCTATGATTCTATGTAGCTATCTTTGTTTTTATGCTGAAGCTAGTTCCAGTTTACTAAAATGCATTATTCTGAGTCAAGGCCCTTTTACAGACACATATTTCATATTAAAGACTATTATTCTCTTATATTGAAAATAGGTTTTAAAGGAGGATTAGCTTGTACTGGAATGGGTTACCTTTTCCAAGCTCTAAAAAAGGTAAATCACAATTCATCTGCTATGATAAACTTAAAATGATTGCAATCATGCTGTAAGTGACAGATATTAATTCATGTCATCATCTCTGTCCATTTGCATGTAGCTAATGTTGCTACTGTTCCAAAGGGCAATTTAAATTTTAAACTTGCATTTTATGAGAGATGAGATGAACAATAGCAAGCAAAAGCATAATCTATGCTATTTAATTTTACTTGTGCTAATTCTCATATTTTTTATATGCTCAGTGTAAGTGCACATAATTTGTAGATGATTTCATTCATAAACATGCATATAGTCTGAAAAGTCCTCATAAGAAAACATGAAGTTATTTCTGTTCAATATTCTCTTTCCCACAGATGAACAACACTAAAAACCTCTGAGAGTGTTTGTAAGCAGCTTGTTTACTTCTAGAAATAATTTAATGAATAGTACAAAATGTACTTATTCAAAAACAGGGAAATTCTTGAAACTTTTTTTTTTTGAGGTTAGAATTATGGGAAAATTGAGATTATAGGGTGTTACAAGCCCAATTTCTAACAGTTTATTAGACAAACCTGAAAAAATAATGTTTTCTTCTTTAAAGGCTACATAAATTTTTGCATGTGTATACCTGGAAATATGGAATGATGCAAAACTAAGGAAACCCAATAAAAGGAAAAAGTGAAATAAAAATCCAAATAAAACAATCTTCCCTTCACCACCCCTGAAAACCTGCTGATGACAACATCTGGTCCAGCAACATAATTTCAAATGCTGAATGTGACGTTTCTTCACAAAATTATTCTCAGTTAAATTTACTTTCTGAATAACTGTAAATATACATTCCTAAAACTCAAAATACGCTGTTCAGCTTGTAATAACTTTAATTTACATTTTAATATCGATAGTATGAACACAAAGCAAAACACACACACAAGAACAAACCACACACACACAGAAAAATGGGTGTTAATTTGTCATTGATTCTTGAAACGCTTAAATGGCATATATGCATGCATATTGCATATTTGTATGCAACAGAAACTTTTGAGTCAATTATTTACTAATGATAAAATACATATTTTTTAAGTTTTGTTGTTTTTGTTTTATTTTTTTTTAGTGCAAATACTTGTCTTTTGTCTTGTTAGCTTGTTGTGATACAAGAAATGCCAGGTGGTCTTTGGCGTGCTGCTGTATCTGCAGAAAAAAAGAGACCATTAAGGCTCCAAAGGAATGACTAATGAATTTACAGTTCCATAAGTCACAAGTATTTCATAACCCATATATTGGATAATGTTATATGTTCATATCTAAAGATTAAAGGTTACTAGGCTACAATTTTCCTGATAACATATTAGAACAGCAAAAAATTAGTGGTTAAAAAGCATGATTAGTAGCTCAGCTAGTCAAATAATGGAAAAACAGACAGATGTCTGTGGCTTAAGTTGGTGCTTTTGTTATTGTTTATTTTTCAGAAATATGTGGCTTTTTAGGACTTACTTCAGTGCTTTAGCATTTTATATTTCCAATGTTTTTTCATGTCTTTAATTTGTTACACTGAATAAATTACAAGAGAAATTTGTCAATGGGACATGCTAGTTGACCTGTCCAGTCTACTTGTAGTACATGAGTCTAGAGTCACGGAACCTGAGCCTCATCCCTTGCTTAGCTAATTTATTGCTGTATCATAAAGAAAAACATAATTTTTGTGAAGTATTTAAAATTGCAAGGCTCCCAGTTCTAAGATAAAAACGAGTCTGTCAGAATGACAGTGCCAGGTGAGGCCTTGAGCATAAGCTGTAATTTATTTTCCATTTTATGAACAGACCTTCCAGAAGAAAAAGGGTTGGCTATCATCTAAAAAAACATAAAATAAAAATCATGCATAAGTAAGGTTTTTATAATTTTCTTTTCTCCTGTCACTTTAATCTCCTTTTAGAGAGAAGATTGAGAAGTCCTCCCTTCTCATGTCTGGCCTCTGCCACCAGGCCATGGATGGCTGTTGTAGTAGCACTCAAGTCTGAGAAGCTTTATTTCAGTTGTAGATAAACTTGGTTTGAAGATTTGTTTCATCTGTTATGAGTGAAGTTGAGCCCACAAACCACCCCTCACAGCTTGCAGCAGTGCCTGTAATTGCTCATGTACTTAGGGACAGCCCCATATTGTAACATTTATCATTTTGCATATAGGAATTATAGGCTTTACTGTATTCCTGTGGAAAAAAAAAATGCACAGTGTTTCTTGCATTTTACATGGCTCCACACAGTGCTGTTAATCTTCTGTTTTTTACTGGCTTGGAAAATCACCCAAAGTGCTATAAAAAAAATTTACTTTGCCTTGTAAAATTTCTGTGTTACAGCTCCAAACCATATTAAATTCAGTAATAATCACCCTAGAATGTTCCCTAAAATCTAAAATATTTTATTTTAAGACGTCTTCTCCAAAGGGGGACGGTGAGAAAGGAGGACATAGACTGATAGACTGATAGACACTTGGCAGTGTTTTGGATTAAAATAAAAGAAACAGGATTGTGACATTCCAGTATTGACACTGAAGTTAAATACATTTTTTAAGGTTCAGAATATCCTCTCCCCAGTGGGTGGCCAAATTTTTGCCCACAGTTGTTTGTTGCTTATTTTCCAGACAAACAGAAGGCCAGAAAGCTATGCTGCCATTGTTGATTAGTTGCTAAATTACTATCAAGTAAGATAGCGCCACTATCAAGTACCCTACTATATTCAGTAATTGGTGTAGTCCTTGAAAGTCATCTCAGAATAAATACAAATAAATGACAGCATGGAGGTAAATGGAAGGTGGGAAGAACAGAAAGACATGGGACAGCATAGGCAAAGGGGAACGTAGTGCAATAGCGAATAGACTAATTCAACGGTTTCTATTTCTGTAATTATTTGCTTATTGTGTTCCAACACAGAAAGGAAATTTGCATTTGGATAGCTCTGTTATATTGTCGCTTTTTATTTCATTGTTCAATTGCTAGCAATTGCTATCAGCTTACACCAATTGGAAGGAAGCATGGGCAAAGTAGTACAGCCATGAAGTCAGAAGAGTCAGTTCTCTTCTGAGTTAGCAGTTGAAAAGCTGTATGTTAAATGTAGGTAAGATTTCCTAGAACGGTTTATCCCTTCTTTTAATAATTAATAACTTTAAAACAACAAAATATATATTTTTAGTGATATTTATTTTGGGAATGATAAGTAGATGCCGACACATACAGAAATCTTAAAACTATGAAAAGGCTTTTTCTGAATAGGTCATTTGATTAGATGAGCAAAGCTGTGAGATATTTCATTTTGGGAGGCTAAATGCCCTGGCTGTTAGTACTGTATCTAGGAAGACTTTTTTTTTTTAAATGAAAATCATATATTTCACTTAAACACCCAAAATAACAAAGTACTAATGACACTGAATACTTCAGTAGGCCCTCCCTAAGAAATCCAGTTGAGCCAAGAAATGTCCACTTCTTCTCTGTGTTCAGTTTGTCTTTGAGTCTGACACAGACACTGTAATTTTTCTTGCCACTTTAAATTCCTTGGGGCTTAAAACTGATCCAAACACAAGGTTTGGATTTAGTTCTGAAATTTGCAAAATGTCAGAAGTTGTTTTTGTTTCCAGTTTACAAGCAATTTGTTTGTAGGGGATGGGGGAGTCTCTTCAATGTGGAAAGTCATGTTTATTGACTTCAGAACCATAGGCCCTATTTATTTATTTATTATTTATTAAGTCTGGTTATCTGGTGCATCTGGAGCATTAACACCTCCAGGCTGAATGTCAAGATTTCCAAACTACAGAAATCTCAGTAAATGACATCTATTGAGCTTGTGTTTCTTCTGAGGTTGGCCACATGCCATAAATATTGCATCCATAGATACACTTCTCAGTCCCCTTAGGATATATGTTTGGCTGCATGCCATGTGTAACAGAACTAATTGTAAAATTGAGTATTTTCATTTAAATAGAAAATCTCCATCTTACTGGTTGGTAAATTACTCTGGTGCGGGTATTTAGGCACGTAACCCCTAACTAACCTCCTTCAGGGATCTCATCTTCTGTATCTTGTTTCTAACTTCCTGCAGACAGGAAAAGGGGAGCTCTAAACTTCTCACTTTACTCAACATAAATTTAAAGCTTGTTACAGAAAACACCACTGACACAGGATGAACTGCTTCCATGAAAGAGAGAGATCTTTTTGTTTTGTTACATGGTTGAATGTAGCTGCCAGTCACCTGTTACTACTCTGTGTGTAGTAATTTTGTCAGTAATCACAGAAAAATGCAAGATATAAGCCAAATTTACCGTAGAAGAAATTCATAGGACTCAGTGAAAACAGTATGTGGAGATAGTGAATTTATATTCTACTGACTGGCTAGTGAAATATGAGCAGATATTAATACATGACTTTATCAGAAAATACAAAATGTGGCTTAAGACTGAATGGAAAGTGCCTAAAATGGAAATTTACTTAACATTTCGTTACATATTCTTAAAATAAA
Organism: Anser brachyrhynchus; assembly: GCF_964034855.1. Classification (NCBI taxonomy): domain Eukaryota; kingdom Metazoa; phylum Chordata; class Aves; order Anseriformes; family Anatidae; genus Anser; species Anser brachyrhynchus. The sequence continues at coordinate 52,944,646 of NC_137694.1, read as the reverse complement.
ATAATCTAAAGTTTCATGACCAAGGTGAACATTTCAATAAAGGTCTAGACAGGAAATAAATCAGAAAATATGGAATGAAATGTGTTTTTTAAAGGTTTACTTAAGATTGTACACAATCTTCATGAGTGTTAACAGTGATTTAAAATGAAGTAAATAGCTTTTAGACTTCAAGTTGCCCCCCCTCCAAAAAAAAAAAGACTAAAAAATAGTATATATTAAAAAAAAACAAAAAGCACTTCAAGGAAAAAAACACACCACCAACAACAAAAAAAAACTCTGCCTATATTTCTTTTCTATACCATATTGAATGCTTTAGTAAAATGAGAATGCTTTTTGTGATATGAGACCCATAAAACAAGAAAATGGATGGGAAATAGCTCTAATATATTATTTCTTAATCAGATACATACTGCTTTACTTGAAAAAAATATCACCTTAATATACTCTGAATCATGCCCCGAGCCAGTAAAGTTATGAGCTGTGCTTTAGATTCCTAAATCTGTATGTAAGCAGTGATGTCACATTCAAAAATGCTTAAGCTCCAGTGGATTCCAACCAAAGTCAATGGGCAGTGCTTAAATCTCAGCTCTCTGGTTATCATGCCATTAATTATCCCCATAGATGTAGACTCAAGAACCCACTTTATCTTAATACTTTCTAAAATAACGTTGGCTCATAGAAGAATTCCACTGACTTTAGTAGAAACTCAGTCAGGCTAGTAGATGGATTTTTAGTCAACAGAAGTACACCTGTGGTTAAAGGAGCGCGGGGGTGATGTATCTAGATGGAAGTGCACCACTTCCACTTAATGGACAAATAAAGGATTAAACTCAGGGGAGACCTTATCGCACTCTACAGGTACCTTAAAGGAGGCTGTAGCGAGGTGGGGGTTGGTCTGTTCTCCCACGTGCCTGGTGACATGACGAGGGGGAATGGGCTAAAGTTGTGCCAGGGGAGGTTTAGGTTGGATGTTAGGAAGAACTTCTTTACCGAAAGGGTTGTTAGGCATTGGAATAGGCTGCCCAGGGAAGTGGTTGAGTCACCATCCCTGGAGGTCTTTAAAAGGCATTTAGATTTAGAGCTTAGTGATACGGTTTAGTGGAGGACTTGTTAGTGTTAGGTCAGAGGTTGGAGTCGGTGATCTTGGAGGTCTCTTCCAACCTAGATGATTCTGTGATTCTGTGAAACTAAATCAAGATATTGCATTGTACTGGTCCCACGAAGGCTTATTTCTCAAAGTAACCCACTGGATTACGTTAGTGGTATTCAGACGTGCCTGTGTGAGGACCCTGGTCCAGTGAAATGACTGGGGAGGAGAGCATCAGTCACAATGTGAGGGTCAAGAATATGTGAATGTGTCATACTGGACAATAAGTAAGAAAGTTGCCTCATGTTTACTGTGAAGTAAATATTTGCATATAGTGAATATCATGCATTAGTAGTTACAGATTTATACCCTAATGTCCTCCAAAGTAAGTAATTTCTTGCTCCTATACACTGAGATATTACAAGAAACAGAAAAAATATTCTCCCGTTCCTGAAGTTTAGAGAGCTAGAACTTGAGAGTATCAGTGCTGGTAATTTCTTACTGTGCTTAGCTAAGGATATGGGGGAGGAAAACTTTGAAAAGGTGGCATGGAAAAGGTAGGTAAATACACACTGATTTTAGTTGGACAATGCTGAAAGAAGGACTTTGGATGACTGTAAACTTCGCCTCCCCACAACTACCTGTTTTTATAATAATAGTGTACTACTATTTATTGCAAATCTTGCCTCACGTACATGTGTTTTTCTGGACCAGCTGTTAACCTTTAGAAGTCATTGCTTCTTTGCTGTGTTTCATTGTTTTTATTTTATTATGGTAAAGAAGAGATAAGATTTGTCTCTGCTGCAGGAAGTATAGATACTGAGATAAATTTTGGACCTTTGATGTGAATAATGCAAATCCCATGTACTTAAGTGGGATTAGCATTTGACATACAAATTGTAGTGCAAGACGTTCAGAATAAAAAAAAAAAGAGCTGTAGAAACAGCAAAATGAGGGAAAAGAAGAATCTGCTGATTTAGATGCTTAAATAATAGATATTATATTAATTTTGTAAATATTAAGTTAGAGGAGGGATGGAGATCTTGTGTATGTCAGTGACCTCATTGTAAGATGTAACTAACTAAAACTTTTGAAAAGTTTATTGCTAATTTACTCAGTTATACACCATGTAAATTGTGTTTTTACTGTTCTGTGACACGTTTTATAAGGCAAAAGGAAATGTTTATGAAACAGGTCTGCAATAATTTGAAGAAACCTGAAATGAAGCCACAGGTTCAGTTCAGACATTTTTCCTCTCCTAGCATACTTGCTGTTACTGAAGGGGAATATCCTGGAGGGGAAAAAGGAAATATCTGAAATGACTGCTTTTTTCTGCATTCAGTGTCTGTATTTTAATCAATCTTCTATTAAGAAATCTTTTCCATAATTCAATTCTTTTTATTAAAAAAATGAATGCTTGCCAAAAAAATTGAGCAGAACTGGGGAATGACAGTCAACTGCATTAGCGATGCAGTTAAAGATGGTGCAACTATATTGAGGAGTGAAGTTTCTGTTCTGCTGATTAAACCCTTGTGCATTTGGAGAACGATTAATATTTACAAAATATGAAATCGGTTTAATTTGCAGAGACCACCTAACTAGTTGAACCACCTTGCTGGTAGCCACTGTGTCATCATAGTTTACACAAGAGAGTTATTCAGAGCTGCTCAGCTGTATTAGTCTTTTCCAATTTTATTAGCATCTCAGGGTCCTTGGGCCTCCAGGAGCCTGAAGCACACCAGCTGCCTCAACATGAATTTGGCACAGTCTGCCGGCACAGGGAGGGGAAGATTGTGGCGGGTATTAAAAACAGTAGATTTGTCCTCAGTTTTTAAATATTTTAAGGATAAATGCAGGGTATTTTACTTATCCGTCAGCTGTCCTTAGCTAGCTTTCTTTCTTTTGTCATACTAATCATACGTCTTTTGTAGGAATGCCCAGTTAACCAAATGTCTGACCATATTAGTAAGGTCAGACCTGTTGTCTCATCTCTAGGGAAGAAGCAACCAAGGAAGCAAAACCCCTTGCAGTCAACTTCTACAAAGAACAGGTGTCTTAAAAATCAACCTCCTGAATTCATATTTAAACATTTAACCGTTTCCCTGCTGAAACTGCAAGCAACCAGCCATTCTGATTTGAAGTCTGCATGATTTGTGGAGAGCAGGATATTTCTGAAAGCCAGGACAACTGGCATGCTAGGTTATAAGAGTCATGTGTCAGTTAAATTTACTTCTTTACGTTTAATTTCTGGAAGGTGCTAATCACTGGCAATTCTTCTTTATTTAGGCCCAGGAAAAAGAATGAATTTTTCTTTACTAATGGAAAACTGCTGAAAGTTTGTCTTCATTATAGGGTAAGGTCCAGGTCTGATAAGGAGAGTGTCAGCGCCATCTTCCAAATTGATTATTGAACTGTCTTCGTTATGGATTTTTTCCTCAGCAATGAGATTGCCATTCATTGTTTTATGTTTCTGTATCATTATGTATCAGTGCGCTGAGAAGCCATAAATATGCCAGTGCTTCTGTGCAGAGGATCTGCATTAGGGTTTGGGCTAGGACCACCTACTTATTTCTCCTGAGCAAACCAGTAGCTGTCAGATAGCACCTTTTCATTAGCTACTGACCTGGACTGGATGTGAACTGGTGACCAACAGGTGAAAGGTATTTTGTATCCCATTATTAATCCTCAGAGCCATCAAGTCCTTCTATTAAAATCTTATGAATAACTTTTTTTTATCCTTCAAATAAGTCTTCTAGCATGCAGTTGTAAACTTATATTTTTTGCTTTGTAAAGTTGCCAAAGCATGTGGTTGTGCATATACAACTGCACACCCTGCTGCTAGAAACTGGGAGGTTTCCAGTTGCTCTCAATGCATACATCTGTATGGGTCGATATACATAATGGTGAACATGCACACAAAATGCTTCCTGCACTAAGACTGCACTAAGGTACTTTTCAGCTGTTTAAACAATTTTTGTTGATTTTCTGTAAAAGCTAGATTTTTCCCCCCCCCTCATGCTATGTGTTTTATTTTACATGTGATGGGAATGGACAATGATAGGGTTGTCATCTTAATGTAGCTACGCAATGCCAACATTCTATTATGGTAGTTTATGTGTATATTGGATAGTTGAAAAAAATATACATATGCTAAAGTTTAATTGTAAAATAGCCTGATTCTGTCAAATGATTGGATTTTATATCATTTGACACAACAATACGGCATATTAAATCTATGTTGAGGTATTGACATTTTAGCAGCAGCCAGATGACACCAAAGAGGACACATTAGATGGTATGGTAGAAGCTTCCTCAGAATGCCATTCTGCAAGAATTTTTTTATTTATTTTTTGATAAATATGGAAAACATAAAAATGATGGTCAACATGAACAAATGGAGCTGTGATGATCATTTGTAGTCAGATCATTTCATGTCTTGTGTGACATAATGTAAGATTTCCCCCCCTTTTCCTGTTAATGAGTATTTGGGCCTGTTAATAGCACAGTCTTTCTATTGATGCTATGTATACTGGCACCTGTCATCATTATGTACTCCAGGTCTCCTGACAGGCCTGAACTTGAGTGCAGTATGCCATTTGGAAAGTGCCAAAAAGAGTAGAGCAGTCATGTATTTTTGGTTTTCGTAGTAAATGAAAATTAATCATGTCTGACAAATGTTTGGGGCCTTAAAGTTCTGTAGGCAGAAGCTACGTATTTTGTGACTGTATTCAATGAACTGTCCTTTTATGTTCTAGAAATAGAGACAGAGTGCAACCAGCTAAAAGTAATGATGTTTGTTTGTTTAAACAACAACAAGAACAAAACAATGATGCAAAATCTGTAAACGTTAGTTCTGCCAGCATTACGGATACATACGCTTGGTGCTTGTCATTTTCGAGCCTCAAGGCTGGGTTTACATATGTCATGGTACCTTTTGCCAGATTAAAAATGCCAATCTTGGAGTAAAAGTGTTTAATTATAAACCTCGACCCCAATTAGTTTAATTTGAATAATTATTTTATAGTAAACCAAATTTACCATGTGTTTTCAATTGGAGATTATTTTCTTCACTTTTTGTTCTCAACTATGGTTGTATGCAATTAAAAAAATGCATTTAATCTTTAAATGTGTCTTTACTACTCTAGTAGATGAGGGAAAATTAGTCTGGACTATATGTAATATGGTACTCTTTTCTGAAAAAGGAAAAAAAAAAAGAAAAAAAGGATAGCATATTCTGTCATGCAATTACACCAGTTGGTTTGCAGAAGCTTTGGAGTTATGTGTCTAAGGTATAATGGTTTACCAAAGTTTACTAAATAATCGGGTTAAACTCGTATTGCCTATGAGCTTTCGTATTGTGAAACTACAATACTGTAAATGATAAGTCTGCTTGTATCTCAACCAGGATGCTCTCTTGGAAATTTTCCCGTTGTCTTGGTTTTGATAGAACCTAGTCTTGATATACTTCTTGGTGTGTTGCAGAACTTCTTTCTCTCTTTATTTAATTGTTTTTAAGGCCCTTGAGGGGAATACTGAGAATCTGGAGCAGCTGTAATCATGAACAGACCTCGTTACTATTCTTAGTTAACTTGTGGGATAGTGCAGGATGTATGCAATGTCTGTTTCCAGACCACAAAATTTGAGAAAGCCTCTATCTGTGAAATAACTATCAGGGCAACCTTGAGAGGTGCAGACCACAATGCCTTTCTTCCACAGTGGTTAAGCTTAACTGTTCTTTATTCTGGAGGCCTTCTATTTTATAATTCAAAACACAGCAACTAATTTCATGGGGATAGGGATAAACAAGTCACAGGTATCTTATCAAATAGCTAATGCTGATTTGCATTTGAGTATCAGACTAGGCTAATCCAGTGTTGATGCTTTTTTTATGAAAAGAGTAATCACCACTAATGGCTCTGCTCTGGCACTTTGTATCCCATAGTGCAACTTCAGTGGCTTGGTAATTTCAGTGACAAGAAAAGCTGTGGTTTAGAGTATTCCTGCTCTTCTCTTTTCAAAACAAAAACACCATTTCTGTTTTTTCTTTCTGTTTCTGTGTGTTTTTTTTTTTGACTGCTTTGCCATCACATTGACTATCGTCTCTAAAAGTTACCTTTTCTACTTAAGTTTTATGATTAACAGAACTGACTTCTGATGAAATCTTACTTGCCCCATTAAAATCAGAAGTATTTTCTATTTCTATTCCTTCATTTGCAATGCCTTTATTGTTGGCTAGCGTTATTTCATAGAACCAAAGCACGCTTTTCCCCTTCACCTCTTGTGGTTTTGTTTGTTTGTTTGCTTTCCAAAGGGAATGACTGAAACTTCCTCCCACCCTCCCTTCTGATTTTCCCTTTTTAGCTGATGCATGTCGGGAAAAGTGTGGATCTCCATGTTCACTCAAATCCCTTTACTATATATTTTTTTGCAGTATACTTCTGCCATTCCCTTACTTCTTGGACATTGATGATGTTGGACACATTTCTTCCTCAGCCTGGAGATCTGCAGCGTAAAGTAGCTGACCACAAAACTTGCTCTAACACTTAAGCAATCATATTTACTTAGGTTAAGTGTAGCGGTAATAGTAGTTGTTTTTCTCTAGTGCCTGGAGTTTGGAAATTGTAACTGCACATGATGGCTCCATGGTGACACACTGTTAAAATAATCTTCCCTCTTTTCCCCCCTCCTTTTTTTTTTTTTTTTTTTAAGGGACGCAAGAGTGAGGCAGAAAAGTACTTCGTGAAGGCTATTCAGCTGGATCCTACCAAAGGCAACTGCTACATGCATTATGGTATGTTTTAGATAGATAGGGTTTCCACACATATTCCAGGCTTGCCGTTAATCTCTGAGTGATTAAGGATTTGAAAAGTACTACTGGCATAATACCTTCTTTAAAGGGAAAGAAACTAATCTGCCATGTATAACTTCATCTCCATCTCAATTTGTTAAAAACTACAGAGGGAGAGGTGAAGATTTTCTTATTTTGCATAGCTTTCCTCCTATGAGGGGAATTTCGGTATCACTGCTTCTCTGGGAAAGAAGAAAGGTGACTGCTGCCATATGTCAAAACCTCATGGCCTGGAATATCATTATTAGCAGTTTTGGCCTAACTTTGCTGACTGACGGTGGGTGGGCAACTAAAAGTTTTACTTTAGTGCACATGAGTTTTACATATCGAAGTGTCTGTTTTTTGTCAAAGATTTATGGATCTTAAATCTTCCTCCTTCCTGGCATCTTCATGGCTTGAAATGGATAAGTATTACAAAAGGTTTCGACAAGTTGGCTATGTCTTTGTCATACTAAGGCATAAATGTGCTTAAAGCACACAGTTAATTTGAAGGTATCTTTATAAGTTTGGATTGGTTTTGCTAGATGTGCAAAAAATATTTCCAGATGTGATTACTCCCAAGGAACCAAAAATATTTAACTTTATGGGCTAATTCTTACTGATAATAGACAAATCTAGGAAAAAAAAAAAAAAGTTACGTAGTCCCAGTTGGAAAATATGGAGAAGAAGTAATGGAAAAATATGGAAAGAAGTAAAAAATTTGTAGTTGAGGAAAAAGGTAGGGAACCATAGGCACACTGTATATATTTTTGTATATTGTTTTAATTTCCTCTTCTAATTCTAAGTGGTAAATGTAAGATAAATGAAAATAAGTGGCCAAAATGGAAAATTAATCTCACATAATAACCATGTCTTTACTTTGGGTGATTTCTTTGTCTGAATTGCTCACATATTATATTTCTGTTTGATCCTATTCAGTGTAAAATTCTGCATGTTAGACTCCCGTAATTAATGGATGCATTGTTACTTTGAATGTGTCATGGTATTTAAATGAATGCAGCTCAGTGTTGCATTATTTTGTATTATAGGTCATTTCAGTTAGTGACATTGTCTTCTATTTATGCCTGTACAGATAAATTTGATATGTACGTAAGCTCCATTATTTGAATTAGATATTAGTATAGCTGATGATATCTCAAGATAATGAGAAAAAGTTGAAGTAGATTGTTTCTTGAAATCCTACTCCATCCCATTCCATGCCTTTCCTATTAAGAAATCTATCCTTAGCGAATAGGAAATCTATTTGAATACGAATTCAAAGGTAGGTCTCAACAATCCATTCTGGCATTGAAGTTAGGATTGTGTATATCTTATTACAGGTCTAGACTTTTTTCTTTTTCTCTCTCATTGCTTGATCAACTTTCCTGTTGTTTCCTGCAGTATTCCTTCTGTGTAATTTTCAGTTGGCCTATAAGCTAAAAGCAAGGGTATTCATATCATCATTCATCTCTGATGTATTTGTTTCTTCATTACCAGACTACAGTATTAAAATGGTGTATTGTTTCCTCATTAAGATTATTTCTTATCACTTCAGGCACAGGACTTTCTAAAATTTGAAATAAATTGTCCTTACTTTTGTCTCTTTCTCTCTCTTCTTTCATTCTCTACTTTTCCTTATATTTATTTATTGTATTGATCAGGAATCTTTAGTGTATGTTACCAGGAACATTCCAAATATTAAACACTGGTCCCTAGTGAACACTTTAAGTATATCTCTACATCCCATGAATTTGTTTTAGCACCTTTTCACAGGTATGGTCCATATTCTATATGCGAAACATTAAGCCACAGGGAAATATATCCATAGTTTACATATAAATCGTATTGTAGGGGTTCTTTTTTTTTTTTCTTTTTTTTTTCTTAGCACGAATATATTGGAACAGCAAATAAAATAGTTGGCATTGATCCCTAATAAAACACATACCTCACTGAGCAGCCAAATGGAAGGAGTGGTCTGTTGGGACACAACAGTGTGTTGATGGGGTAGCATGAATATATGGACTGAAGATTTTCCTCCGAGTGCACATGTATACACACAGTTATAATTTCTGCTCCAAGGATGTGCAGATGTTCTTCTTGACTTCTAATTTTTGGACTTTTTTTTTGGAACTAAGAGAAGTAACTGTCGATACACTATATCTTTTAAGAGGCTTACACTTGTATTATAATGTGCTTTAATTCAGGCATTAAGCCAAAACTATTCTTAGAAAATGTGATTTAGTTCAGGAGTCAGCTTATCTGATCCCACAAAAATTTGAGCAGAGGTGAACAGTTTCCTGGTTGCTCCTTGGGATAATACCACCATAGTATATTTCTGTGACCAAACTAGTGTTACAATTAGTTTTGTATAGATAATTTGCTGGCTTTGAATTTATGTGGATTTAGCTTTAAAGCAGTGTTTCTCTAACTCATTATGTTTGGAGATGTCTGAAAGGAGAACAAGTGGAAAAGCTGAAGAGCTATAAATCCCTCCATACTGAAGACATGATGCCACTTCATTGGTCATAAGGGAAGTGGCTCTTGCTCCAGTGACAAATGAGGGTGCCAGTCCCCTCTGAGTCAGAAGTGCAGGCAGCTATTCAGCTGCCCACTCTGTGCTCTTCTTAACGTATGCCATTTATCTGAACTTTGTGCAGAGCCATTGTCTTACAAAAGTGTGAGTCTTGGTGGGTGATACGGTACAAGCTATTGAGGTTCAGCACACTGCCAGAAAGACTGAGCAGATGAAATAGAGAAAAAGCATATCAATAAGGAATAAGAGAAATGGTAAAGGGAAAAATGCAGAAGCATCAGTATATATTATTTATTTATTTATTTATTACCACAAGCAAACAAATAATAATAATAAAACCCCTAAAATTACAGTGAAGTTTATGTAGTGGAAGTGTTTTACTTCCAAAGCTTTCTTATTTCCTTTATAATTTGCTGTCTAAAAGCAAAACAAAAGAAACAAAAAAAAGTGATACTAAAACAGGTTTCATTTTACTTGTTGCTATAAATAAGCATTGTTAACATGCCTCTTAAAGTGTATACAGTTGTCTCTCTCCAACACAATGAAAATTAAGGAGCATGTATGTACGTGTGTTGAGATTTCAAGATAAATTTGTGTACAGAGGTTCCTTCTTCCTTACATTTGTACTAGCTTAATTGGAATGGGAAAGTATAGAACCCAACAGGATGTTCAAATTAATCCTGTTTTACCAATCACCATTGAGACCTCTTTTTAAAATAGTTCCTTTGAATAATTCATTGTTTCTAATAACGCTGAATTGTTTAACGATTCTCTTTTCATTATAAAAAGGGATTATTCTCATTAGATTAATTATGCATTCACTTAATTAGGCAATTCACATTGATTATCTGCCTTTTTTAGTACTTTTCCAGTTATAACCATAAAACAAAATGAAAAACAGCCTGTCAGATTAGGTAAAAGTGAAGATCATTAGCTCTGCTCTCATTGAAGGCAGAATAGATTAACACATTCTCTAACATTCTCACTTTTCTTTTTCATTATTTTTCACTTTTGAATTCTTGATAATTTAGAAGTTGTTTTTGTTGTGTTTCTCATGTTATCTGACTTTTTTTTTTTTTCTAACAAAAGCTTGTGTATTTTAAATGCTGTTTTTCTTTTTTCACATGCATCATAAGTCCTTCTGATTATTGTTTCAACATTGAGCTTTTATCCCTTTTTCATGTCAAAAGATGATAGCAGTTGATTTTGAAACACATTTTTTTATTGTCATACATGTGTTACTGTGAAAATTTACATATATTTACATATGTGCATTCAATTTTCTTCTTAGACGTGATGTATGTATAATCCTTACATGTAGTTAAATTATTCACAGTGCTAGATTCTTTTGTCTTTATTCTTCATTGCCTGAAGAGCAGCCTAGGAAAACTTCATTTTTCTCCCAAATATGTAAGGAAAAGATCTTCTGAAGAGAACAGTGTCATAATGAAAAATTAAACATCAAAGTTTTATTGATAGGAAAGAGAAATATCAGCTGTGACCTAGGTATGAGGTCTTACTGATTTCTTCAAGAAACTTCTATGCCAATTGAAGAAATGTCAACTAAGTCCATAGGAAGGTCAGTTTTTATCTTCATCAATGAAATGAATAAAACTGACCTCACAGTGTGTAGTTCCAGTGAATGAATTGTCCATTTGTCCAACTGTCAGATTGGCTAAGTGCAGTATATGCTGAGTGATAAATAAAAGAGTGCATGGATCCGCTCCTTTGGGAACACCAGATGCTACATGGTGATTGTGTGTTGAGAAATTAAATTCCTTGATGTGATGGGGTGAGGGCCAAGCAGATGCAGTATGTCCATCACTAAGTCACTTTGCCAGCCTTGCCAATATGCACTCATGAACCTTTCAGCAAATGAAAGGTTTTCTTACCTTTTAAAATCTTTTGGAAATCCTAACACTAAATATGTCATAATCTTGTAGGGAAGCTATAAGAACAAGTTTACGATAGAACACATGTACTTTTTAAGAAGGAATCTCTCCATCTTGTGCATACAGTGCTGTCAAAGTAAGATGCTTGGGATACAGCTTGTATCTGCTCCTACAATATCAATAAATGTTATTCAAGGGAGACAAGATTCATAGACCTAAAACAGGAAGAGAGATGTAACTGGCTCGCGTAAAGACTTCACTAATCTTCCAACCTTTTTGCTCCCAGAACTTTCCAATAACTCTGATTTAAGAAAATCTTCAGCTGCTATTAACATAGACAGTAATTCTTACTTCCAAAATGAAATTGAACAAGAAAGATGTATCAGAAACAGAACTATTTGGAAGAATATACTAGTTTTAAGTCTTGTTTGCATTTTTCTTGGCAGCTGTGAGTAACTTTAATGAGCATACAAAGACATATGTGCATAAATTGTCAAGTCCTTTTTGCTGCTCTCTAGGCTGTTGCTATCATACAACATTAAAAGAAGATTATTACAAAGCACTCTAATAACTATTTATTCCAAAATCCCTTTAGAACCAATCGCTTAAGTGATGGAATGTAGTGGAGTATTTCCAAACAAGCTAGGTCAACGACCCTAAATGCTGTGGAATGTACATGTTTCTGGCTCTCCCCTTGAGTTTCTCCTTAAATCTAATCATTCTGACATCCTGAATATGTGGCTGACTCTGCTTCCTCAGCACGATATGCTAGACTGTTCAAGAGTTATCGTGTAGAAATTTTAGATCAGAGACAGTGCTAGAAATGCGTCTTTATGCGTCTTTCATGTTGCCAAAATTTGGAATTTCTACAGGAACTGAAAAAGCTTGTGGTGCAATGATCCCCAGAGACTTGTTAATGATTATGTGTTCTGACCTATGAGTACCAACTCATTATGAAGATTTCTGAAGACAGAGCATGGAGGTGCTACAAAAGCACAACTGGATAGTTCTTTCCTATCCAAATATCTCTTTTCCAAACCTTATATATCACCAGGTGTCTGGGGAATTATATAGGGTCCAGAATCTAGCTTTGGTTTTGTAAAAACATCAGGTCCTCTGCATTATACATTTTCATCATCAATTTTATGTTTTAGTGAGAGCTTGTAGTGATCCAGATGTGGTCACAAGCTCAGTCATTGAGTCCCAAAGGCTTGCAATTTAATTTTTTCTCTGTTATCTCTGGTTCTGCTCTGGATCACATCCAATGGTATATTTAGCACAACTGCAACAGATAAGTTTTTCAGACAAAGTCTAATAAAAGAGGACCGTTCTAAGCCAGTGCCGATATTGATGTTGCAGCATCCACTGGCTTGCATAGTCTTTGTATTCATTTTATTTGCACTGAATAATCTTCTTGGTAGAAAAGAATTGAGGGGATAGACTCCCCAACAGTCCTTTCAGAAAGAAAGCCAGAGAGCAGGTGGAAAGATGGAATGGGATATAAGGAACAGTAAAACAAACTGGAATGCTGCTGCCATCTAGGTGATCCTAGGTGATGTAAGTTCATCTTTGTTTTCCCTGTCACATCCTACACATTCAGTGAGAAATTGTCTTAACAGGCCTTGAAAACAAGATCTTTAAGCAAACATTCCCTTGCTCTGGGAAATGCTCATTCACAGCCAATGAATCTGTTTTGAAACTCTGAGAGGAAACAGTTACATTAGGTCATGTCTGTTGACTTGGCATCTTGCAACATTGATTCATCACCCAAAAAGTTTTGGATATCAACTCAGAGGCAAGGTCTTTCCTCTCATTTAGTCCCCAGCATACTATCAAAATTTTTCCATTTAGAGAAATCTCACTTTTCATCTGCTCTTTTGCTCCTGGTTGCCACAGAGGTAGTGGTGGTTTCAGTCACGGTTCTGCTCATGCCAATAAGAATGTAATTCAGTTCTCAAGACATGATCTTGTAGCCTTTCTGTGTGCTTCAAAGACTCACAAAATGTGTGAAGTCACCCAGAACCTGATATCTGTTTTGGTTTCAATGGAACTCTAAGTGCTTTGAAAGCTTCAACAAATATTAGGCTTCAAATCCTCGGTGTTGAATGTGCTGAAAGAACCACTAGTGAAGTTTATTATAAACAGATCTGACATTTGAGTTTATGGTCTTGATATATCCACTTCTCATGTTAACATAGTTGTTTAAGTTGCTGCCATAGAAGGAGAATACTCTTTTGAAGATGATAAAATGCAGAAGATTTGATGACAAAGGTATATCTATTTAAAAAAGCAAGTGCTAACTACTCCCTGGTGGGATTAGAAATTTTCTTCCTTCTTATTCAGAAGGTAGTTTACTCTTTTTTTTTTTTTTTTTTTTCCTGCATTAGTAAAGATATCAGGACAAGAAAGCAAGCTGGAAGCAAGTTGTAAGAGAAAACCCAAGAGCATCCCCAGAACATTCAGAATGTTTCTTTTTAAAAGTAGTAGTAGCAAGATGCACTGTGTCAGAAACCCTCTCTGTTCTGGTACAAAGTATCTTTGAATGTTTCCCAGTGAGCAAAAGGGAATGAACTTTTCAACTAAGGAAAGATTGGTGGAACTTTCACTTTTATCTAGTGAAATAGAAGATCATAGTGCCGGTAGGGAATAGTTGAAGCCAATTCTTGAGGCAGGCATTAGTGCGCTTGTGCTCTGAACATGAAAGATTGTTACACACAGGCATATCACAACCAATTAATACCTTTTATATTACAACAAAGTAGCAGAACTACCAGTTCAGTTTATGGCTTTTAAACTGGTGTTAGCACATGTCTTAACAAAATGCTTTACAAATGTTCATGCTAATTTTAGAGGAAGAATTATACAGGATAAAGCTGTATGCTTTCATCTCTGTGGATGAATAGTTGTTAAAAATTTTGTCAGAAGATGAAAATCAGTTCTTTTCAACCACTGGGAACTGGAAACTGTTTTGTTTTATTTTAGTTTAGTTTAGTTTAGTTTAGTTTATTTATGTATTTAAATTATATATATTCTATTATTTTTTTTTCAGAGACAAGTAGATTGCATATATTGTCTTAACATTTTTTCCAGTCCAATATAGACTCAAAACCACTGTTGACGATTTGCAAGAAAAAATTTGAACAAAGCCGTAGGTACAGGATCCTTCATTTTTAATACTATTTCTGATGCTTAGGTATCTTAGACTTTAGAGGAAAGAGAAACATAACTAAGAGGATAGTGAAGTATTGACTTAGTTCCCTTTCGTCAAAGGTCTTTAAGAACTCTTGGCTACACATTTACACTCATCTCTGTGCTATCTATCAAAGATGGAAAATTCTATTTAAAGTAGTAATGCTGCTCCAGACAAAGAAAAGTGTTGTTGAAGATCACATCTGGACCTGGACTGTGGATTTCCCACTCTTGTTCTGGAACAGCAATGAGAAATATTCATTCCTTGAAGGAAGAAAATCTTGGATCCAGAGCTTCTAGAAAACTGTTTTCTAAAAAGCTGGTTCTGATTCCAAAAAACAATCAGGCTACCATAATTTATGCTGTTGGCAAAACTCAGATTCATGACACCTGCAATAAGAGAGCTCTGTATATGATGTTGGGCAGTGTCTCATAAATCACGCAGTTTGCCAGCTACCTCTCAAAGAAGAAAATCCTGCATGTAAATTTAGACCCACACAAGAGGTTCCTGGATCCAGGGGCTTGTGGATCAAACTTTCTGATCCACGTTAACACTCTGCCAGTATTTTGCCCTGCCTAGTGTTCTTCTCTTGGGAAAACACATCTTTATAGCATTGACAGAAAAAGTTCAGAAGTCGGCTTTTTAATGAAGAAAGTGCAGCACTAAACTGCCAGTCCAGTTCATTCTTGCATGAACTTAGTGTATCATTTTAAAAGGAGCTGTAGCTAATGTTTTCAAAATGGGTTATCTCTACTTAGATGCTGTAAATCAAATTTAGATGTGTGAATAAATTTGGTTTGCATTTCAGGAGAACCTGGCAAATCTCAATTCTTAACTGAAAGTTTCCACCTTCTACTGTGTCTGTTTGGGATGGAGTTAACTTTTTTCATAACAGCCTGGATGATGCTGTGTTTTGGATTGTGGCTAAAGCAGCACTGATAAACACACCAACATTTGGGCTGCTGCTGAACAGTGCTTGCACAATATCAAAGCTTTCTCTTTTCCCCACTCTGTCCCTGCAGTGAGTAAGCTGGAGGTGGGCAAGTGACTGAGAGGGGACACAGCTTGAACAGCTGACCTAAGCTGGCCAAAGGCATGTTCTATAGCATATAGTGTTATGTTCAGCAATAAAAACTGGAGTAGAGGAAAAAAGAGGATTTTTGGCTTCTAAGGTGACCTTTATTAAACAACTTGCTGGGCATCAGTCCACATATGAGAAGCAGTGAGCAATTTCCTTTTTTGTCTTTTTTTTTTTAATTTTTTTTCTTTTTGTCTTTTTTTTTTATTTCCCCTCTTTCCTTCACATATTAAACTGTTTTTATCTTGAACCTCAAATTTTATTGCTTTTGTTTTTCCTTTACTGTCCCCTCATCATGCTGGGGGGTGAGCAAGTGAGTGCTTGGCTCTGGTTACGGCAGCCCACCACACACCTGTACACTCAAGTGTTGACTTTTCCACTAGACTGAAAAGGTAGCAGTCATTTATATTTGTAGCCCAGTCAGTTTATGTAAATGTTTAATCAGCAACCTCTGATTAAATTACCTCTACTTAGGAAATGAGTGGGGCAGTTGCAGGGTGTTCTCCTCTCTTGTTTGCAGTCAGAATTCTCTAAGAGTTTGGGTGTAAATGATGCTACGGTTGGTTTCAGGAGGTTGCCATGTGTCATCTGCTACCTATCCACTTAACATGAGGTATTTCCACTGTTATTAACCCTTCAGTGCAGGAGAGAGACTTGTTTATGGGAATGCGCAGTCAAGAGTTTTCTGGAAAGTTTTACTTGTACTTAGTTGGTGTCATGGATTAATTGCAATTTGTTTTAGACAGCTTTGGTAAAACTGTAGTAAAGATAATCCTTTAATATGTTATATAAAATAATAATCCTATTATAGAGACACTCTTAAGAGTCCTGGTAGTAAACGGAGAGTGAATTCCATTTTTAACAATTTAAAACATTAGTTTAGAGTTGTTGCTGACATTTTTGATATGTCCATGTAGACTAATGGAATGTATGCAGCCAGAGTCATAGAAAAAGCAATTAATAAAAATAAGCTTTTAGCTAAAGCATCTAGCAATGCACTTGCTTTTCAGTAAATGTAAATAATGATGTCCTATTCTAAATTAGCCTTCTTGTAGTAATCCTAAAGCATGTAGGAATTTCATAATATTTTTAGTAGTATGTTGACATTATAGACCTCTTAAAGAGCTAAGAATTAACCTAGTATATGTTACTTAAGACAGCCAGTAAACCATTAGTACTGGTTTGAAAAGGTTTCCAAAAATGTAATTTAGTAATTACGTGGATGAAGTGAAAGAATTTTACTGTTTTAATAAAGTAAATCGCGGTCGAGAAATTTGTTGATTATGTCACATTAAGTTGAATGTACCAGCTACATTCTATTACATTCAGGCTAGTTATAAATATACCTAAGATAACATCTCTGTTGAGCTCCAGTGTTGAAATGTTTCATACAGACAGCTAGAAGTACGGTTCTGAAGATCTCTCCCTAAAAATCCTTGAGTTATTTTTGTTGAAGACAATAAATAAATATTTTATTCCACCCTTTTGGAATTAATTAGCCTAATGATCAGTTGACGTTATTTTCAGGTTCTAAGCTGCAAAATATTTTTCTTATTTTTTTTCAGAATAATCTTCAAGGCTCAGTACATCTTGAAGTCTAAAAGGTTGTGTGCTCCTTGCATAAAGAGTACATCCAGTTACTATCATCTCGTTTTCCAAATCCAGTACATTCCATTAAATACAAACAAACAAAACAAACCAACCAACCAAACAACAACAACAGAAAAAAACACACACAATATTAACAGTTTAAGGCTGGTTTGCTTTGACATTGACCTAAAGGTTAGGGATGCTCTTTCAGTTCGTTTGAAAGTGAATTGGAATATCAGTTAAAGCTTTTTTCAAAGAATTCAGCCAAATCAGGGGATAAGAACTGCCAATTGTAATTGGTAGATTGTCTGAGAATTTTCAGATTCAGAGATTGTCCTACTGTATATAAAGCATGTCCTGATGTGGTACCAAAAAAAGAAAAAAGAAAAAAAAAGTAACTTTTGTCCCATTTTTTTCCCCATCTTGACATGAGGAAAGAGAGAAAATATTGACATTTTCTCCCTCATAAGAGACTTCCATTAATGGCTCAAGCACTGGTTTCCAATTCTGAAGATGAATTAATTTCTTATGATCAAAATTGTTCTCGTATGTTTTCTTTTTATGTTTTTCCCTTCTCTCTCGCTGTTCTAAGAAAGCCTTTTTGGAAATCATTTTTTTCTGGAATCAACATAAAACATCATAGTGCATGAAAGGATGGTGCATATCTGAGAGTGGATGTAACCAAAGCAAGCAAGGCTTATGCTATGAATGCAGTAAGACGTGAATGTTTTTCCGAGACTTTGCAGATCTAAATATCTAAGACATAGGTGACCGTCTGAGTAAAGAATCTCCCATCTCTTGCCAAGTTGAAATGTATCCATGGAGAAAAAGCAAAAAGCTGGGAAAGCTGTCTTTCATCACTTTTGGTATTGAGATAATTCCTTCTGCAAATATGTTCATTGTACCCAAGCATTACTGGATTCACTGTGCCCTTACAGACCTTGCTGGCTCTGGTTAAGTGGATTTTCTGCAAATGTATATAGAAAGCAACAGGGAATGTATGAGGAAAGGAGGCAAGAAAGAAAGAAAATCCCTTACTATGAGAGGTAACTCATTTGTTCATGGACTGTTGTTCCTGAAGAGGCTTTGTGGCCAGTGATGGCTTCGTGGACTTTTGGATGGGTGATCTTATTTTTCAAAAGTAAGATAAAAAAGGAAGGATGGGATGTTGGAGCATATAATCACCATACTTTAAGATGGCTTTTCCAAATATAAGGTTATGCAGACACAAAGTCTAGACAGCTGAAACCCTTTGAAAAGTCCTTGATCCAAAAATAACATGTTTTACAAATTAGGTGTGAAAAAGTCATTAAAAGGAGTAGAACTAAGGTGGTTTGAGTAGCTTCCAAAGTGTTTTCTTCTTCTTCAAAGGAAAACTCATTTTTGTTGAGTTTTACTAGTTGTTATTTGTTTATCTTTTGAAACTACTATACTTCAGCTGAAGTTTGCTTAATGCTAAATTATTTATTCTTCTCTGTCTTAACTTGGTGTAATGATTACAATATTGCAATTTGTAAAGATTCAATCACATGATTTTAGCTATCTTCATTTTTTTGTTGTTGTTGTTTGTTTTGTTTTGTTTTTGTTTGTTTTTACGTGAAAAGTAAGGATTACTTAGGAAACATAAAAAACTGCAATTCTTTTAGAGTCATTGATATATGTGATAAAATGTAAGTTCATCAAAGTATACATATACAATCCTTTTAAAGCAAAGTATTGCTTATAATTCTAAAGCTGGAGAAACATGTTTGCGTATATGTATGTAGAAGTAAAAAATATATTTTATATGATCTTCGAGATATTCTTGTAAAATGGGAATATATTTTGCTTGTAGAGGCTATTTGATTTTATTTCTTTTTCCTCTGAGGAAGCAAAGAGCAGTATAACTATAAGCAGAAGGGCAGGTTCTTGAAGACAGGCCTCTCACAGATCAAGGGTATTGTTCTTTGACAGCTGAGTTTTACTGTAACTTTCTTCCTAATCATAAATATCTTTTGCAAATATTGCAGTTAGTTATTCCTATCATATCTACTGGATTTTTCTGTATTTGCTACATTTTAAATATATTGCAATACAGAGCAAATCAACAAATGACCAAACACTGAGTGTGGGACATCTAATTTGGTTTTGTTTTTTAATTCTTTTTTTGTATCTGTATTTTCTGAAGTATTACCTATCAGTTGTTTTACATGAATTCATGTTCATGTACTCCATTCCAGGTCAGTTCCTCCTAGAAGAATCCCGTCTAATAGAAGCAGCTGAGATGGCAAAGAAAGCAGCTGAACTCGATAATACAGAATTCGATGTTGTTTTCAATGCAGCCCATATGCTCAGGTTAGTG
Source organism: Anser brachyrhynchus (assembly GCF_964034855.1). Taxonomy (NCBI): domain Eukaryota; kingdom Metazoa; phylum Chordata; class Aves; order Anseriformes; family Anatidae; genus Anser; species Anser brachyrhynchus. The sequence goes on along the minus strand of NC_137694.1, from coordinate 52,925,108 downwards.
CCTTTACATGTCTTACTTGATTTTCCTCTCTTTTGGAGGAAAAAGTCTTTACAGCCTTTGCTTACACAGGGTTTATTTTTAAAGCTCAGGGACTGTTTTGAATAATTCAATATCTCTAATAAGATGAAAAGAATTGGAATGAAAGTGTTGTGGGATTAGGACTATCTATTTCTAATTTTTTATGTGCTAGCTCATAATTTATTGCCTTTACAACTTCTGTTGTTCACAAGTAGGTAGTTCTTTTTACTTGCATATAAGAACAATTGTTTCTTTTGTGAAGAACATTCTGCAGGATTTCCTTTCATCTGATCTCTAAAGATTTAGGATGCATAGCATTTGCAAATTATAGATCTGGAGGTAACTAGAGAATATTGGAAATATCACCTTTTGTGTTAATATCAATAGGGAACACTATGATGATTAGACATCTAAATATTCTCAGGCTAATGCTGACTTTGAGACACACAGGAGCAATTAATATTATCAGAATCTATGATTTAAAATATAGTCATATTTAATTCTGTTCTCATATCTGAAATGAATAAAATTTTAGTTGCCTTTTTTTCCTTTTAAAGCTGGTAGACCTGGATATTCAGTAACATTGAGCTTCTGCCTGAACACGATCATTAAATTCACATTACTGTAATAGGTATCTTCCATGCTTATTTCTAGGATAACTATCTAATTATTATCTATTGTTGACTTGACAGTTATGAGGATACTTGATTTCATTTAGATTATATCTATGCTCAGAAAATGCATGACAAGGAAATAAAAAATATACTTCATTAGCATAAAACAGTTATTGAGATTATTTCTCTAATGAAGATCTGTCACTTGGCTGTTTGTACTTTTAACATTTAGGATATGAAATGAAAGGAAAAGAAAGTGATATTAAAAAGAAGGTAGAATCAGCTTCAGCCAAGTGGCCTGTGTTTTAGAATGAAGTTTTTTATACCAGGATTTTGAAATAAGACCCAAAACGTTCTTTGAGATATAGCTCTTACTGCTTATAGATTAGAAAAGAAGCCCAGTCAAATGGTTCACTGATAAATAATGGTTTGACCTGCAACAGGTGTATCCACTATTTTTCCTTCCTCCTGATTATTTTCTGAAAACGTCTCCTCAATGTACAATTCAGGAAGTTAAAACATCTAGTTTAATGAAATAAATTCATAGACAGAATCATAGTAAGTTAGGCATGAAAGCTGAATCCAGAAGGATGCAGAGAGCCAGACTCCTGCTGATTTCAGTGAGTGTGTTGTGGCAGATAGTTTAATTGTGTAAAATGGTGTGATTTTTTTGGAGTGTGTTATAAAATGTGTTGGCATACATCAGTACTATTTAGCAATAGGCTTACTGCATGACTGTCTCTGTGACCACTGACTGAAGCACCTCAGGTCTCTAAGGCATATCTTTACACTGGGATGTGAGTATTGTTTCACTCTCAGTGTAAGATCTGTGCTGCTGTACTGTACATCAGCCGTGGTTACCCTACTTGGTCTGGTTGGGACTGGACACTTCTAGGAGGTTTCAACCAGCATTGAGCTCAGGGACTCTGAATGGCATCCTCTATTTTAACTCTAAGCACAAATTAGAACCTTAAAACAACAACAAAACAACTACTAAGCCAAAGCCTTTTTTTAAAAAAAAAAATGTACTGATAGTTTAGCTTAGCTAGAATCTATCTGTGCTCCTACGTGATACCTAGTTGATCTAGTTTTCCATTTAAATACTCATCTTTCTTTGTGGAAAACTGTAATGGCTTCTTAGTAGGCTCTTGAAGACTCAGCTGGTCTGGATGATTTAATAAGAGTCAGGGTGGTAAAGTCAAATTCTGCCAAGTTTTTCCTTAAAACCGCATGCATAATGATTTGAATGATTTTTACTAAAATGTTACAATCCTGCTGTCTGCCTTGGTTTACTGCTTTACTTAGCAGTTTATTCAATACATTGTTTACATAATAGCAACTGGACAAAGAGAATGTGTATTCATACATTGGGACAGCAACTACAAATCCATTATGAGTCTGCGGGACTTCAGAGAAAGCTGATTTTCAGGATATTTAGAATGAAGGAGATCTGTGGTGATTCCAAGCGGAAAGCAGATACCAAGAAATGAATGAAGAAAAGAAAGGGGTACTCAGACTGGCACAGAGTACGAAAGATAGAAGCTATGGTACAGGTGGATGCTCAAGAGGGTCATAAATGAAAAGCTGAAATTATTAAATATAGCAGTTTCATGTAGGCAGACAACACTTATTGAGGTTGCTATAGAGATCTATAAAAACTGATTGGTAAGTAAGAATTTTGAATGTACTGCACAGCTCTTAGGTAGAAAATATAGAAGTTCACAAGGCATGGAAGTAAACTGTTGTGAGAGAGGAGGAGGGATATATTTTAAAGATTTGTTGTGGATTAAGAGAAAGAAATTGATATTGAAGTGGGTGATGCAGGGTGTCCGAAATGTCTGGGAAGGTAATAGCAGTAGCTCTTTTTTTTTTCTTCTTTTTGTAAATTCTAATATTTAAATATTGACTGAATATTCTTCCCAGTGCCATACTGTTGATTTAGGGAAGTATCATCTTTCCCTCTTGTCATTATCCTGTTTCCAACATTACCCCATGGTGTGTCAGGAGATTTAGAAACATGAAGATGCTTATTTAGAATTGCACACAAATTCTTTATAATTTGGGCTACAGCTGCTTTGGGTGGATAAAATCACAGTATTCCCTCCAAGTTCAATTTGTTTTCTATACCAGTAATTAACAATTTTTGAAAAATCTGAACAAGGCATAGACTGGGATGCTGTGAATTAATGTTTGTTCTTCTTAAATTTGCAACAGAACTGTTAACTGTGTCCTAATGCCATAGCTGTATTTTAGATAGCCTGTTCTCAGTTTTGCAGTCACAATAAAGATTCCAGCTCCTTCTGTCAGATATTCCAACACTGTTTACATCCTGTCTGTGTGACTAAATCTGAAGCTGAGGTCAAGTTTGCATTATTAATGAACCTTCTTTTTCCTAATTACACAAATGGTTAATCATTTTTTGCCTAGGTGATTTCTGTAGGATCATGATAATGCAATGTTAGATGAATTGAGTCACCTGTAAGAGAAGTGAGATGTGGGATGAATGTAATCGTTTATTTTCAACAGTCTGGTAACTTTTAACTTGAATAGTTCTTGCCTGTAAAATTTGTTTTCTCACCGAATTTGGTTTTCAGACAGCTTTATTCAAGGGTTATGTAGCTGTTTTGGAGGTGGTTCTTAAAACAGTAGTAACTGCTCGTGTGTTTTACTTTTGTGGTGTTTGCTGTGCCCTTGATTATAGACTCAGCTTGAAACCTTTCAGCAAGGCTAGATACATCTGAATGGAGTGTAGTGAAGCATATATATTGGGAGTGCCTTGTGGTGGCTCTAACTTCAGTGACGGAGTCATCTGTTAACAGAGTTGTTTCACTTTGCAGTTGTGTACTCAGGTGAGACAGGTTTCCTGTAAACTAAGAGATGGTTGCTTTTAGAATGAGGAATGGCAGTGTAGTGACAGCGCTGTACTAATTAGAAACAGGAAAAGAGCTTCACATTGTCTTCAAATGAAAACAAGCATAGGAAGAAGAGTTTTGCTAAAAAGTACTTTTTTGTAGGAATATTTTTTTTTCACGCTTCTGTAAGACAATGGGTTGCTCTGGGCAACCATTGTATTGCATGAAGTCATTGCATGCTTATTGGCTATTTAAAAACAGAAGTTTGAATTAAAGCAGTGCTATGTGACTTGGTCTTCATCTTGCAGTGAACTTCTATGAGAGTATTTTGGCTTGCCAGACACACTGACTGAACATAAGGTGTAGTTGCTGGCACAGTCTCGCAGATACCAGTTCACCCTATGTTGTTGCCTACACAGATTTTATTCACTATGTAATTGCTATCAGTGTATTTACATATGTATATGTATGGCTAAGTATATCATCCATGTAAAATCTTGTAATTGTTGTAAAGCTGAAAATATGGATGAAGGGTTACATGTATGGAATGTCATTATAATTTTAGTATGACACAAAAGGTTCTATTAAGAATGACAAGTATCAAAAATCTGTACTATTAAATAGCAATCTCTTTCATAAAAATGTCTTTTTCATAGTGGGACTGTTATCCATGATTTCACTTAAAAAAAAAAATAAATTAAAATTAACAGCCTGAAGCTTTAGGCCAAGCAACTGGCAGTTTAAAAATAGCCCTTTCCATTCACTTGTTTATGTATCTAAGCCAGTTTATGTATCTAAACATTGGTGTAGTTTTTCTCTCAAAGCAATATTTTTTCCAGTGGTTAGCATAAACATTTAAAATGAATGTAAGTGGAATGTAACTGGGTGTCAGGAGAACCTAAGAGTGATGTGTTGTCCAGCACATTTAGGAAGTGTCATTGGCAATCACCTGGAACACAACACAGGAGCTGGTAGGTCTGAAGGCTCAGGTTGAGAGAGATGAGAGAATAAAGAGATAAAACATTTTTGTCCCTTGAAATAAGATTGAATGCTAGATGTTAATTGGGGAAATCAGATGTGTTTTCAAGGACAGTCCTCATGAAAAGATTTGGAATACAGGTTGAAATATACATCTTAAGTATAAAAAGGGCTCTGTCTTCCCAACTTCTCTTTACTTCTTTTCCTTCCTTTCTGTTTTATTATCAGCATTTTGTCTAATGTTTTACTGCGATGTGAATTATGTTTCCTTTAGTGGTGTCCTTCCCTTTTTTGACATTGATCCAGAGCCCTTTACTGCTTAGTGGCATAGGGTTACTGCAATTTCCTACCCCTGTGCCTTTTATTTTTCCCAAGGGATACCCATTCCAGGGTTTAACATAATGAATTTCTAGCGTAGATCTCCAGTGAAAATGTGAACCAGAATTCTCCCGTATCTTAACTAAAGGAGCAGTTGCTGAATGCCTCAGTAATGGAACTGGCATTTTCCTGAACAGATTAGTTGGTGTATGTTCATTTATATAAACCATTTTTAATAGATAATTATAAATTTAAATTGATTTCGATTTGAAAATTAATGATTGGTATGTGCATGTGGGAGGAAAGCAAACCATGTATTTCCACCACTGGGCTAAAAGAGGACAAGATTTTAATTTGGTCTACATTTATGTGCCAACAACACTTTTTTGAGCTGAAATGTATGGTCTGTGTCTGCCCCTGGGTAAGGCACCTTACATGTACAGGTTTTCACTACATTCAGAAATGCTTTGTTTCCTGACTGTTTTGTGTAAACAGGGAAAAAAAAAAAAAAAAAAGAAAAAAAAACCACTGTGTGACATATTTCAATTTATGTGCCTTGTAGTAAGTCCTGAAATTTGGAAGTATGATATATATATTTTTTTCAGTAGTTTCAAGTGCTACTAATGCCCCTCAGGAGTGATTCAGAAGCATGTTAAATGAGTGTTTTTAGACATTCTACTATTTCTAACCACAGCAAAGCAACCACTGTGTTGATGGTGCATGTGCAAAGTAATATAAAACAGTTAACAGGTATCAACTGGGTTGTACGTGGTAAATTGTTAGTCAGGAAGTGGTTTCAGGCTGCATGTGAAATATGTGAGAAACTTCAAAGGAATTATCCATCCTCCCTTTCTCTTCCCAAGACCAATAACTGTCTTTCAAAATATGTTGATTGGAATTAACTGCTTATCATGTATATTGTGGCTAATATTTAAAATTTTCATGGATGGGAATACAAAATTAAAACACAAACTGATCACTGAACAACAGAACATGTAAAACATCATATGTAACTAACAAAATCTCCAGATACAAGTGCTCAGTTGACGTATTCTCAGCTAATTACTGTTCTTGGAAGGGGAAGAAAAAGAAAAAAATAATCCATCCTAGCCTGTATTATCCTTGTTTTCTAATTTTTCACTTGTATCATACAAATGCATCTGTAATCACATAACAAAAAAAGATCTCATATGAAGACAGATAACTCTCTCTATATTTTTTTTTCTCCTTGGCTTCAATATTGTGACAAAACAATAGCAAAAGATATGTAGCTTGCTGGTTGTTCCTACATATTTACCATCTTTCTCATAACATGTATGTGATTAAGAGATACTCCTTCAGCCAGTGGCCACAATGAAAATTTTGAGAGAATTTAAGAAGGTAGAGACGAAGAAGAAAGGAGTTTGAGAGAAGATATAAAAAGGGCCTGGTGAGCAAAAAAAAATGTGTTTGGATTTCTTTGGCAACATACTGCATTCATTTGAATGCATTAAAATTAAAAGTCAGGGAATGAAGATATAAAAATTAAACTACTAGGAGAATGTAGACGCCATCTATATGAAAGTAAAAGAAAAAGAGGTGGGAGACTCGTCTTATTCCCATGCAATATGATGTCAAAGTTAAACCCAATCTTGGTCTGATGTGAGTAGGTGTTGAAATGAGAACTCATGTAAATGATTTCCCTGAATCATAGAAACCTATTTTTAAGAAATCCTTGTATTTTCTGCATTTTTTTTTCTTGAATAACAGTGTTCTTGGAGAAGCAGAAAGAAATGAACTATGTTATTGTGTAACATGTAGCTTAATAATTCACTGTTAAAGTATGGATAATTACAAAAAATAAGCCAGATTTTCCTCTGGTGAAGACTGGTACATCAGTGCTTTCATCTCAGCAGCACTCAGAAGAGTATTTAGCCTTCTGCAGTTCTCTCCAGTGTGCACTAATTTTCAGAAACACTATGTACCTTTTCAACACTAAGAAGAAAATAAGGTACACAAAGAGGATTCATCAGATGGAATGGATATACTGAACTACAATCTTTTAGATATTTTGGGTATTTGTTAAGGTAATATCCTTAAATGGTGGGGAATAGTTGCAGTATTTTTTTAGGTGTGCCTTTGTATGTTTGTTTGTTTGATTTTAACCCAAGGAAAATGAGGAGTAATTATATATACATATATATTTTTTTTTTTTTTCTGTTCTGATAGACAAGCCAGTCTTAATGAAGAAGCTGAGAAATATTATGAAATGGCAGCAGGATTAAGACCTAATGTAAGTACTTCCTTAATGATATCCATTACTTAAACTGATGAATGTGCTGTAGTGCTGAACTGTTTATGCTGAGGAGAGACTTCTTGCTGGAATGTTTGATCTCTTGGCCTGTATCATATATGGTCAATTATAGGGTAGTCAGATAAAGCCACGCATTCGCTAGACCAATCAGTACATTTTCATGTTATCTTAGTGTAGTATTCCAGCAACAAGTCATACTTGGCTCACATATTTGAAAAAGATTTATAGATTTAGATTTATTTATCTACTTTTAAATGTGTCAAGTTTGGAAAGCTCTCCTAATTCCAGCTATTTTCACTAGTAAAAAGATAATGAAAGTGTATTCTGTGATCTACTATTTAAGGCATTTTAAATAATACATTTATGCCTTTTCCTCTGTCAGGAACTTGTGGAAAATGTTGTTGTTCAACAAATTTAAAGATGGTTGTACAAAATCAAAGAAATGCTTATTCCTTGAAGTGGAAATATGTAGGAATATATGAGCGCCCTATTAAAGAAAATAAAAGCTCATTACCAATTTTATTGCATCAGGAACTAAAGGAATAAAATATTTTCTTTTTACCATTTCTTACTCAATGTTATATTTCTTTTCAATTACCTTTGGACTTTGGGAGAAACCACCACTCACGGATATAAATGGGACAGGAATTATTTTTAAACTCTCATACTTTGTCTATTGAAGGTATCAAGTACAGAACACATTCTTGTCATGAAATTCTATAGTGCTTAATTTGAAAACAGGTTAGCATTTTCATTAAAAAAAAATGGCAAAAAAATACAGTCTTAAAACTAAAGAATTTTGGGGCCTAAAACCCCAAACTAACACTAGCTAAAACTCAAAATAAGCTAAAAAAATATAGTACAAAAAAATAAAGTAACCTATTCATATGAAACTTCCATTTTCACACAGTCTCTTAAAAAAAAAATCCAATATCTATGTATTCCTTTAATTCGTATTTTGTGAGATTACATTTTAGACTTTGTGATTTGCTGTGCTTTCCGGCAGGCTTTCTGGTGCAAGTCTTTTGCATTTTCTGAGTGGGTACTTTAATGTTGAAAAAATTCTCTGTTCCCTCAAAGTTGGTACAATTCCTCTTCTCTTTTCTACAGTTCATCATACTCTCAAAATGTTCCACAGAAACTCAAAAATTAGTTTATTCAAATGTACCATAAGGAATATGATTATAGGGGTGAGGTTTCTCAGAGATCCTGTGAAGTAACTGAGGGCTTCTGGCTCATGGAGTGGTACTGTAAAGTCTAGGTGATTCTAAGTATTGCTGACAAACTTTACACAGTAAGACCCAAGTATAATTTTTGAAAGATAAGGTAATCAGAACAGCTACTACCAAAAGATGGCAACTATCTACTAACTTAGATATTTATTGAATCAGCACTTGTTTAGCTTGGCTCTCCAGTGCATTGCACACACCATTAGCACAACTGTACTGTGGAAGTCAACCGAAGGGTAAAGCTCAGTGTTTCTGCAGGTATCTTCTTAAGTATTTCAGTTCAGAGCAAGAACATACTTTTGAAGCACATCTCACAGACATCTCCACTTACTGCACTCTGTTTCTCATCACTTCTTGTAATATATGAATGGGAGTATATGTGGGAGGAAACTAAACCAGAAGATGCATCCAGTATACTCCAGCAGCTAATAGGAATAGCCCAGAGGAAGTCCAAATTAAACCCCATGAAACATGCATTGCATGGACAAGATTACCTTAGCATCCAAATGTTTTCCTTTCTGTTATGCTATTCCACTTGTTAGTATAGAGATATCTTTCTGTCTAAGACAAATTTCATAGGAGGTTATGAAGCTATGTCTGAATGATCTTTTGTTGGCTGTAGGAATTTTTCATGTGGAAAGCAAAATATGGTTTTAACATTAAATTGTTCTGATTTATAAGATCATTATCATCATGCATAAAAGTGTGTTATTTTACTGGTAGTGTAAGATACATATATTTTGGAGGTAGGGTGACAGCCTCCTCCTTGGCCTGATAAACATCCCACCATTCCTACTTTGCTGGTAAGGGTCTGTTTTTCCTTTTGTCAACTGTAAGGGTTCTTCAGTGTTTTTTTTTTTTTTAATGCAAAAAATGTAACACATTTTTTCCAGTCATGCCCAGAAACAAGGTCAGCCTTGTTTGTAATTCTTAGTTCATTATTCTACCTTAAAATAATTGCTCTCTGTTTAGAAATAGTTTTATCTTGGTATCTAAATACTATTAGTTAATCAGAAGAAAAGTTAAATCTTGCTTTTAAAGTTTAAATCTAACAGGTACTCCTGTTGAGTTTCCTTTAAGAAGGAATTCACTTTTATCTTACAGGTGCTAAAGTATAACTTTGTGGCTAACCATAATATGCATATGTTTCATGACTTCTCATAAATAATAGTTGTAATGGTGCAGAGTGGGCAAGATGTATCAATTTTCATTGCCATCATTGACTGGTAGAGGAAAACTGTACAAGGGCAGTATCTCAAGAATGAAAGTCAAAGTTGTCAACTTTCTCATCTGTTTTCTTATTAACTCTCCAAATCCACCATAACAGTTTCAGAGCGGGGGAAAAAGAAATCACTCAAAGGAGGTTTTCTAGGTACTACGCAATATAAAGTAGATGTGGCCATACAGAGTTCCTGGTCTTTCCAAAGTAGAGTAGAATGCAAATTAGCTGGCCACAGTGAAATCCTGTGTGCTCAATTGCAACATGTACTGGAAAATTAAATGTGCCAGGGCCTAGTCTCTAGTGTCAAGCCAATCAGCTTCTCACAGTGCGTTCAGATACTGTCTGAGAGACTGCAGTGGCCCAGTCCAGAGCTATGTAGGAGCCATACTTACGTCTTGAAAGTGTAGAGAATAGATTTCTAATGGCCTGGAATGTGCCCTGCCCACAGTGTGACTTGTTATTCTAGATACAACCCTTGTATCTTCTCACTGCCTTATGAAGAATCAGCAAAGTGATGTGACTCAAGATGTTAAAGAAACATCTTAATTTCAAGTAAAATATATTGCTGAAGGATTTTTTTTTTTTATGTATCACTAATTGTCTGAAAACACTTTGTAGAAAATTCAAATACTAGATGTATGAATGCAATGTAATATATAGATGTATGCACACACAATTCCATATATATACATACATATATATACATTTGTGTGCATCTGTTTAATATCAGTTGCCAAGAGATCTGTTTCTACATTCCCTCACAGTGAAAATACTGTGGCATCTTTGAAGCCTCATTCTGCGCAATAGGTCAGCCTTGTTCCTAGAACAATGAAGTGGTAAACATGTCTGTTTTACAAGAGTCTTCCTCCTTCAGGTGCTTGAGATGGTACCTGTTGATTTTGGTGAATGAAATTTCTCTGAAACATGCAAGCCATTGTTTTTAAGAAAGCAAACATAGATTATATTTTGTAGTATTGGTGGTAATTAATTCGTCATTGAATTAATTCTGATAGGACTGAAAAATACTGGAAATACTAATTATTCTCTCTGTGAAAAGCCTTATTACAATGAATAAAGTATTTGCAAAAATATTATAACGGGTAAAGTAACTGCTGAATACAGGTGAGTTTATATATGTATATACACACTTCCTGAACATCTTTGCTTTTGGACACTCCTTCATTTTACGAAGTGTAAAAGAATTATAACACTTTGGTATAACAGCAGCAGCAGCTGAAATGCAGTTTGGGTACAAAATTAAAAACAAATCTGGCTAGTGTTATTCAGGAGTTAGACCTAGCCATTCTCATCGCTAGAGACCTCATCGCTCTCTATAGGTACCTTAAAGGAGGCTGTAGAGAGGTGGGGATTGGTCTGTTCTCCTACGTGCCTGGTGACAGGACGAGGGGGAATGGGCTAAAGTTGCGCCAGGGGAGGTTTAGGTTGGATATTAGGAAGAACTTCTTTACTGAAAGGGTTGTTAGGCATTGGAATGGGCTGCCCAGGGAAGTGGTTGAGTCGCCATCCCTGGAGGTCTTTAAAAGACGTTTAGATGTAGAGCTTAGTGATACGGTTTAGTGGAGGACCTGTTAGTGTTAGGTCAGAGGTTGGACTCGGTGATCTTGGAGGTCTCTTCCAACCTAGATGATTCTGTGATTCTGTGATTCTGTGATTCTCTCAATAATGTTCATGATTGGCCATATTTACAGTAGATGTTTATTTATCCTCTATGAAAGTAATTTCCAGTCAAATTTCAGAAGAGCGGTACTTTCTGTAGAATATAGTACTTCTGTGAAAAAGAGAATTGTTTTTCTTAATCTTCACTGAAGAGGCAAGCATTCTCAAAATTGTGTATTTATTTCCAAGTAGACTTCACAGAGTTGACTTTCCCCTGGAGAGCTAAGGAGGAATCCAGGAAGACATTCAGAGAATGAGTCTACTTTTATTTGCTATGAATCATTTCTTACAGGGCTCTCTGTTCCTCCTTCGACTCTATAGGTAACCTAGAGAGATTATTTTCCCTAGTGCCTGGATGTCTTTGAATATTTCCTGAAAAATGCATTCCCACGGTGCGTGTTTTCCATGGTCAAAACAAAATCATTTTAGAGCAGTGAGAAGCCCATATGTGTTCATTCTAGCAGTGTTGGCTTGGATGTGTGTTTATCATGTTAGTCTAATTTTAACAAATGCAATTACATGAAGAAATGAAAGTGCAGGTTTCTTGGACAGCAAGACATGTATGCAGTGATTATTCTGAGTAGGAGTATTGCTGAGGAAAGTGTACTCAGAGATGGTTTCTAGGTGCTCTACATCTTGTAATGTTCATAAATCAGGCAATTGTTTTAACAAGTTGTTAGGCACTCTGTAATGTGAGCTTTAAGCTCACTTTGTTGTGGAAAAATCAGTCATGCAGAAACTGTCTTTAAACTACCATTCTTTACAAGAATGTGAGATACTGACTTAAGCTCCAGCTGTTATTGAAATTTTAAGACATCATTTGTGTAATGGAACTTCATTTCTAATTTTTTAAGTCTGAACTTGAAGCAACCAATCCTTAAAAAGATGCTCTAGAACCCCCACATATGGCCAATGACTCTTGAGAAGAAAAGGCACTTTGAAGTGTGACCTCAAGAGTATTAAATAAAAGAGAGCTCACCAGAGCCTTAAGACTTTGAGCCACCACTTTGAGCTGATTGGCTTAGAAACATTCCTCAAGGAGATGCCATGACCTGCAAGTCACTGCCATCCCAACCACATAGTAATGCTGCTTGCAGTCTGGAGCTCATGACAGCTTTAAGCCCCATATCATCGGCACATTGTCAGAAACAGCTGTTTCCACTCTACCACTTCAAAAGGGCTTGATTAAATGTCTTACTGTAACAACATACATAAAGACACACACATAGAATGAGGGGGAAAAGAGAAATGTACCAGTAAGCAAAATAAATATAATTTCAACTAGATGGTTTAATCATGGTGTGGGGGACTAAACTATTTCTTGACTTGAATGGTTTATGTAGTCAGTTAACACAATATCATATTAAAAAGCAGTTGCTACAAGTGCTTACTTTTTTTTCCCCAATGCTGGAATACAGATTTAATGTCAAAGGCTCCAGCTTACAATACGCTCTACCTCAAGCTGTCCAACAGTTTAAAGAAGGACACAAGTGATTTCCAGATAATTGAGTATATGTTTTTACAGCCTTCTTATAGATAAAATGCTTTTGGTGCCTTGTATGGCATATATCCTTTTATTTATGGCAAGACCTCAAAAAATAAATAGCCTTCCTATAGTACATACATCTTAAAATCCGACATCTATCTTGAAATATATGTGACCAAGTTCTACTTTATCACGATTTTTTTCCTGAGGTGTTTCAGTGCCAAATTTCCATATTTGACTTTCTCCTGAATGTTTAGTAATTCTGTCATTTAGCTTGGGTGAATGTGAAGAAGATGGCTTTAATATATTTTACCAGTATCATTAAAGGCATATCCTGTTTTCACCAGGGTGAATTGTCATAAAGTTCTTAAGAGCTCCTGCTATGTTAGTTCTGCTCCTGATGGTAGGCAGATTGTTTAGCATTGATTCTTGAACTGTCTGCAGCTGATCCTCAACTGATAAGGCACTGTTCATCACTTCACCAGCTCCAGTCTTCTCATGCTGCTCCAGGGATACTGCAAAGCCCTCACCAGCGATGGATCCATTGCTCCAGCAGCTCTTTTGAGAAGATCTACCTAGTCCCTGTAATCCAAACCCAAATGGGTTGTCTTGTCATAGTACTCAGCAGCATGGTACAGATAAAGCTGTCATGGTCATCTACAGAAACAATATATATTTGATTTTTACACCACGTATTATTACCAATAAAACATAAAATGGCATGGGTTGGAAGGGGCCTTAAAGACCACTCAGTTCCATCCCCCTGCTATGGGCAGGGACACCTCCCACCAGACCAGGTTGCTCAAAGCCCCATCCAACCTGGACTTGAACACTTCCAGGGTTGGGGTATCCAGAGATTCTGTGGGCAACCTGATCCAGTTCCTCACCACCCTCATTGTGAAGAATTTCTTCCTAACATCTAAATCTACCCTCTTTTAGTTTAAGGCCGTTACTCCTTGTCCTATGACTACACTCCCTGACAAAGCATCCCTCCCCAGCTTTCCTGTAGGCCCCCTTTAGGCCTTATAGTGGCCTTTAGGAAGGCTGCTATAAGGTCTCCCCAGTCTTCTCTTCTCTAGGCTGGACAACCTCAGCCTGTCTTCACAGAGAGAGGTGCTCCAGCCCCTCGATAATCCTCTTGGCCTTCCTGTGGACTTGCTCCAGCAGGTCCGTGTCAGTCTTATGTTGGGGGCCTTATGACTTATGGCAATTTTCAGCTAAGAATCCTTGTTCTAAAATGTTCTTCTGTCTGTTTACTTCCTTGTTCAAAGTAATAATAACATAGTCATCTTTTATTTTCAAATATTTATGCCATTGAATGACCACAGGGTCCTATTTTTAAATAGCTAGTGTCAGGCATTGACTTGTGTCTGCTTTTACAGAAAATACTAAAGTGAGCCATATGGGGCAGGTGTAGCTTCTGCTGGTTGCCTGCCTGCCCTCTGAGCTGCCCCCAGCTTCTCCTGCCCTTTGCTCAGTGCTGCACAGCTTCCCCCTCACAGCACCAGTTGCTGCTAAGCCTCGCATTGTTTAAAGCTTCCTCTCAAGCATGCCAAGCTTTCCGCCTCAATGATATGAATGGCTGTGGACTCCTTCCAGCCCAGCAGCACTCTTGGCCTCCTGAAAATGACTCCTTTCTTCTTTCCTGTTGAAGGTGTGAGGAATAAGAAAACTTCCCAGGATCCAGTTCTTCCTCTCTTCCTGCTCTGTTGCTTTCTGAAGACTAAATCAATTGTTATAGGGCATACAAAACTTTTAGGCACTAAAAAGTGTACCACAGCTTCCCTACTGAGAAGATAGGCATGACTAATGGGAACCATGCTTCCAGATGGCACACTTTTAATGGTTTGTCTTTGGACAGTTAAATCAATCAGCTTCACTGGGACAAGAGGCAGTGGAACACCCTGAGAGGAAAGAGGATACCTACCACTCCCTGATGTCAAAAGCATAAGAGAGCACTTTCTGCTTACTGCAAATTGGGTGGAATGTCCCCTTTGACAGACAAAAGACTGCGTCTAAGATTTGATATCAGAATAGTTATGACATATGTCAGCCTGCCTAGCAGAAGGTAGAAAGGGTCTTCACTGTTTACGTAGAATTAGCAACACTTCTCCACGTAAGGAGCTTATCAGCGCATATTCTCTCTTTGCTCCTCATGAGATGAAAAGCTTTTTAAATCTAGTTTGGGACTTGGGCCCAAATTTTTGTTGGTGGTAGTGGTGCTTCACCCATTGCAGGTCCTTACACTCAACTCATTTTTTTTTGTCTGTGGCTAAGTGCAAGGCAGGTACCCTTATCCAGTTATTGGGAGGAGATTGTGTTTTCTCTTTTGAACGAAACTTACAATTAAATTTGTTCATGGTCCTCTTAAATATTTTATAGATGCATTGCATTTTTTCATTGTGCACAATTGTCAGCAGCTTCAAGACAGTTATGTACACAGGATGTTCTTCTGAATCTTAAAGTATTCTTACTTTAGCAGAGATTATTGTCTCCCATCTTAAAAAAAAAGGCAAATTAAAAAACCACCACCAACATAAAAAAAACAAACACATAGCATTTCTCATCCAAATGATCTCTGTCAGGGGACAAAGAAAGAACATGGGCTATTGGATTGGGGATATTTACCTGTAATACTGAAGCACAATATCAGGATGATTTGTATAATTTGAAAACCAACTTACTCAGCTGTGGAAAACACTAAATTTCCTTTGGGAAATACATGAAATGTTTTATAGCCTTATCCCAGAATATTCTACGTGCATTTTCTCATGCATGCTGCTAGCAGCTCTGTGAAAACAAAGACTGAGCGTGCTTTTGGGTGATTATGGAATATTTAAATCTGGTTCTAGAAATTATCCATCATAGTGTAAGATACATGGGAGGAAGCTGGAAATCATGTCATTATAGTTGTTAGCTTCTGTCTTATAAGAGTTAGATAATAGGAAATACTTTTGTACTCTTTTCTTCTGGTTATACAAGCAGTTAAACATGCGAATATCTGAGATCAATTGGCCCACTCAGTGTATTGGGTGAACTTGGGAATTATAATAAAAATGTCTTTATGTTGCTTTTTATTTCTCATCAAGAATAACTTGTTCGACATCGATATCATTATATATACTTATAAGTATTTTGTCTGCATGAGTTCTAAACGATTGAAGTGAAAATCTGTATGAGATTTTTCTGCTTACATTGGATTTCTGTAGCACCATTGACTTGTTTAAAGTTACTTCTCTGTTTCTCCCATGTGAGAGGTAAATTGGGCTCTGTAGTTCCTGGTTTCTTCAAGTAAAATTATGTAAACAACTATCAACTCATCTTAATGTAAGGTTTTTCAAACAGCAAGCTTGCATACCCAGAAATACCCCGCAAAGTAAGCTAAAATCTTGTTGTCATGGTAATTTGGAGTACTTTTCATTTTTAGCTTGAAAATGTTTGCAGATTTCCCATAAATATTAGTCCTTATACAGTCTAATTATTGCCATAATATATTTTCTGAGTCATTCATCTTTGTGAACTGTAAAATGTATAGACATGCTTTTCTTTAACAGGGGAAAGAAGTGTTAGAAATAAGCAACTGTATATTAACTCCTCTTTTCTAATTTCATTAACCTTTACATCTTCATTAAATCATCAATTACTCTTACCAAGAACTGTTGAAACAGTAATTTTGTGCTTAACATTTAATTTGAGAGAAACTCCGATGATTCATGTGCTATTCACTTAGGATCTAGGTTGTATAAAGTTTTCAGTACGTCTGGTGGCAGTCTCTTGTACTGCTCAGAGCTGCTGGTAGTCTTTTCTTTACAAACAAACAAACAAAAAAACACCCCAGTATTTTGTTTTATGCATGCATCTTCCATTGTAACCTCTGTTGCCCTCTGTACTCAAAATCTTAATGTAACTAAATGTACAACATGTAAAAGACCATGTTATCACAAAAATTATGCAAGTTTATTATTAGTTCAGTAGCGTTTTTCTGAAGTTAATCACTCAGGTGTTAAGGTATAGGCAGTGTTTTCTTTCCAAGCACCTACCTAGATGCATAACATTGTTCTTTTGATCTCAAGGGATGGTTGTAATTCTCAATTGATAGATTGTAAATTCGCCAAAGAGAAGAAGTTCTCATACCAAATAATACTTGAACTGTTTTCTTGTCAAGACCCTGATTCAGAAATTGTCTAGGTCTGTGCCTTAGTTAGCTTGAATGCTTTTCTCACATTTATAAAGCAAATTCTTTTTATGCTTTTATGTGCATTTTCACTACGCAAATCTGAAGTCTTTTTCTGGTATATAGATACATTTGGTTCACCATCAAAATTATTTGAAGAAAAAAGGATGTGCGACAGCTCCACCTGTCTCTTGGAGGTCAAAGTAATTTCATCTAGTGTTTCATCCACATCTTTCTCGACAAATAACTTTTCTATAGTTACTTTTCAGTATGAGAATAACAGTGCAGTGATTGTGCTCATATTCAACCATGGCATTCATTTACAGAATAATTCAAAAAGTAGGTTTGTGAAACTAATAGGATGACACAGCCTAGAATTGTAGTATTGATTTAAATAAAAGGATTCATCACATTTTGAGATGATGGGAGACAGTAGTTTGTAAAGATACAGTCTCTTTGCTGAAATTATGGAAGTGAAAATGATACATCACAGATAGACCTGTACACTTGATTGTGATTCACAGGCTTATAGTGGTATAGCAGGGGGTACTATGCTGCCTGCATCAATTCCTGGAGAGAGCAAGATTGGCTTTGCCTTGTAAATGTAGCCCTCAGTGTCAATCAAAAATAAAGTGCCATGAAATATAGAACTCACAGCAGTAGATTAGCATTTCAGAAATTAAACCATCTGTTTGAACTCAATTAAAAGAGAATCCAGCAACGTTTTTCCTAATAGAGTATTCTAGTGCTGATTCTGGAAACAATGCAATGAATTTATTATGCAATTAGAACTGATAAGGAACTGATTTTAATGCTCATTAAATAAACTCAGCAGTACTACGTTCTCAGTAGGATGTTTTGCAATAAATAACTTCTTAATTTTCTTCCTAGTCTATAATTCTGATGTATTTCTTATTCTAGGAAGGATATTTAGTTATGGGTTGCCTTATCCTATTTGACTTTTTTTCCCCACAAGGTCTGAAGAACTCGTGTTTCTGTTTCATGAGGTGGTTTTGATGCAGCTGCTTTTGGTTTTCCCTCTTAATAGCATACATAACAGATTGTCTGGGAAAAAATGCCCATCAATAGGACTGTATTGAGTCTGAGATCTTCCTGTGAACAATTTTGCAGACTGTCAGGAAGGAGAAAGGTGGAAGTTTACAACCTGACGTCATTTTCTTGTAATTTGTCTTTAAAAGTAACTTCAATAACAGTCTGAATTTATTTTTCCCTGGAAAAGTTACAGTCTAGATATCTGCTAAGGAGAAGGCACAGTAAGGAGAGGATGGGTAGCTTTTAGTTTCCCTCAAAGAATAGTCACTTTCTCTAGAGGCATTCTGGAGTACTATACATTGATCAACTCTGCGTGTTGTATTTACATGATTCTATTTACCACAGTTAGTTTTACTGGAGAGCAAATACACATTCAAGTGTACCTACCCTTTTGAAACATATCTTCCATCTAATGAACAGCTTTGTTACTAAGCTGAGGCAGTTTTACTAATTCTTCAGGTGCTCCAGTAAAGATTGTCTTCCTGTAACAGTAAGTAACTTTAATCTGACATTATGGTTTGTAACAGTGCCAGTTGCCTCAGCATCTGGCTCCCTTAAACTCATTGCAAATGATTACAGCATGAAAGAAAATAGAAATCTTTTCCAATATAACAACAACAGTAAAAAAGAAAAACTACAATAAAAAAACTAAATTAAATTCCATATGAAGGTGTGTTGTATATCTCTTAGGCACCATGGGGTGAATGATTGATGTATTTATAGTGGAGCTATCTTGTGGAAGGTTACTGTAACTTGGTAGTTCTCTGCATTATTTCTTCACATTGTGACTGCTTTAAAATACACTTACAATTATCTGATTTACTTTTATCATATTTAAAAGATCAACACATGACCCATCATTAATTCTGTTTGAAAAATTCTGTTTAATAGTCACATTGATTGAGTTTCTTGCTAATTAATTCACAAGTTGGTTATTTTACTAATAACAGAGGAAGAAAATACTTTCTGATGGCATTTCTTCTCCACTTCAGTCTGTGAAGGACTTTCCCCGGGGCAGTTTGGAGCAAGCAGCTTCTTTCATTGAGTAATTTCTGACACTGAATTTCAGAGGCAGGAATTGAACTTTGATTTCTTGGTGCTATTTCTGCAAATATATTAGTTGTCCTCCTGTGCTTTAATAAATAAATAATTAAACATTTTTATAAAAGGAAAATATTATTTGCAGTGTTGTTTGCATTTCTTAAAAATGGAGTTTGAAGAGTATGGAAAGCTTTTGTTCACTAAACAGCAGTTATTAGCATATGCAGTATTAAGAGCAAACTTCCAGAGTAGTATGTGTAGGTCCACCACTGAACACTTCTTGGTCTTTTTGATGTTACTTACAAAGCACTGCAAATATACATGTAATTGATCAGATGTAGCAAATAAGGCTGCTTTCACAGAAAGTAGCTTTATTTTTTAACAAGTCACAATCTTGTAAAAGCCTAGCAAGTGATTAGTGTCCAATGGTCTCACTATTAGCAGTCAAAAGACCACATTTTAGAAACTGTGGTCTTAAAATCTTTAAGCTACAAGAATCAAAATTAAATCCTAGCGTTTACCCTGGAAGTTAATAATTTTAATATGTACTGTATATTTAATTGCTAAATACTATACAGGGAACACCTGCAGGTTACTGGCTGCCAAAAAGTAAGTCATGAATTCATATGAATTATATGGAACAGTGTAATTCAGGATTTTTGAAAGGACCTATAGTGTGTGCCTCTTTTCTCAGCTACTCTTATGTTCTTGTGGATAAAACTAAAGTCAAGACAGAGTGTGAGCAAATCCTTTTTGCTCTATACAACAGGCATGAAAGTGATGGGAGCCAGATGAAGGGGACAAAAGGGAAGAAAAAAGATTGATATGCAACCTTGTTCATGAACAACATTTTTTCAAACTTTTTCAGTTCTGTCAACTGTGTAAAGAAAAACATAGTTCCTTGAGCAATACATCATCTCAAGAGTTTTTTTTTTTTTTTTAATTTATTTACAAAGTTACAGAGTTCATTTTCATTTGTAAAATTGCCTTGGTGACATTTTTATGTGCTGAAGTTGCATTTATTTGAAAAATTTGAAAATACCTTTACTGTTGATAAAACATGCTATCAAAATTGTATCGCTTCAAGAAATAGACTTCAATTGTACTTTCCTGCCAATGAAATTATTACTAGTAGAGGAAAAACGTGGTCTTGTTTTTTTTTTTTTTTCCTTGTTGCCTTGGGAAAGTTAGTCAAAAGAAACTGTCTACAAAGTTCATCCTAAAACATGCTGCAATGCCTAACAGTCTCCTTATACACATATTTTTCTTTCTTTTCCTTTTTTCCAGTTTTTGTAATGCTTTAATATAACACTTAAAAAAAAAAATGAGCTGTCGTAATAGTAAATATGCCTGTTACAAGCCTTAAATATTTTTTTGAGATTCTCTTTCTTTGTGCATAGAGCAAATCTGTCAAGTTGCATATAATGGTTTACACAGTGTGCCTGAAAGCTTTACTTTATAACGGCAAATACCTAAATAGTACTGAAAACATACGACAATAGTCATATTAATCAAGTTCTTAAGTGTTTAATTCAGCTGACTGCACTTGTCAGCCAAAGGTGCAAAGCCTTCTTTGACACTTAACATTTCATCTGAACATCTTGAGTCAAAATCCTGGAAATCTTGTGATTTTGAGATTCCTTTAATTAGGACTAAAGTAGAGCTTAATTAAATTTTCAAGGCCAGAAATGAGCTCCTTTTCCTTCTGAAATTTTGGTAGTTAGCTATTCTACTCAAAAGTGGAAGTTATAATGCAATACTTCATGTGACTGTGAGTAGTATCTTGAAAAACTATGCAAAGTTCCCTGAGGACTGATGTATTTGATCAATATCTGGGCAAACATAGATGTATGATGCATTCATTCTCAGCAGTCATTTTTGTTTTCCAGTGACACTTTATTGGATTGAAAAAAATGAACTTTTTTTTTTTTTGTAAAGCTGGCATGAAAAAACTGAACTTTTTTTTTTTTTCCATAAAGCTGGCAGTATACACAGAGATAGTGAAACCTAAAGAATTTTAGAGATCAGATGATCTCTAAACTAGAGTGTTCTCTGAAGGTTAGCCAGTTTGATTGTGTTAATAAGGACAGCTATTCTAATCAGCCCTGCGTTTGTGCCACTGGGTAAAGTAGGGTATATTCTTTGTTTTAACACTTGGCATTTCTTCTAAATTAGCAGTGGTTTATCTGTCTTTAGACAGTAACACAAAGCTATCTATTTCTCTTGTTTCCTAGGTTTAGAAAGAAAGTGCATGCAAAAGTACATATTTACTAACATATTTAACTCCATTTAAAAATACCTTTACTTTTTCTTAATAGGACAAATTTCTGTTACTGAAAAATTTTAAACAATTTCTGTTTGTCAGTATGGTAGTACAGATGACATTTCTGTTCAGCAAGTATCTGACTTGCTGAGAATAGACTTTCTAATTAGCACACAGGGTACTCATGTGAGATAAGGTAAAGGAGTCGTTAAATGTTTTACGCCATAATCATAGCTGTGTATTAAAATGATCAAATTGCAGGCATCAGAGCACAGCTGGATTTCTATAAACAAAAATTAAGTCATCTGATGATTTTTTTTTTTATGAAATCATACAGTGCTAGGAAAATTGGGTAAGATTATCATATGCCATACTGATGAGAACATTTGTTCTGGAAAGTTACAAAGTTTAATTAGAAACATTTTGAGGCCTGGATTTTTTGTATTTATTTTTTTAATATAACCTTAATATTAAATACTCATAACGTATGTTCCTGTTTAGTTTTTATTATAGTAAAACAAGTATGTTACCTAAAAATGTCCATCGCTGTTTCTATATAAACTGAGAGTGATTACTAGGAGTTTTTTTAAGCATAAATCAAAGCAATGGATGCATGGCCGTTGATAAAAAATCTAGATATACTGAAATTACAAATGTGAGTACATTTTTGTGGGACTTTTAAAGCTGCCATGGTGATCTGCAACCTTTACCAGCTGTAACAAAGACTTTTGTTAACTTACCCATATATAAAATGGTATACTCTGAATTTATATAAAGGCCAACGGCAGGTAGCTTTTCAGCAGCAAGATGCAACATACATCTGTATACACTTGTTTAGTTTTGGATAGCTATGTTTTCAAAACTTTGAGTATTCTATGGAGTTTAATATGAAGAAAACATGGAGCGAAAAAATCTCCATTGCTGCAGAAAATTGACGATAAAATGCCCCATATTGGTGTGATAATTTGAGAAACAAACTAGACTGGTTGATGTTCCTCCTTGTGCCAAGTCTAGAACTCTTCTCCAGCTCACAACTCTGGGTTTCCTTACTAATATTGATGACTGGGGAGGGGAGCAATTCTTCCTTCATTTTCCAGTTTTGGGTTTTAGATATAAATATCTTGGAGCTTTTGATTTTAGACAGGAAAGTCTAGTGTTCAAAAGCACACAAGACTAGATCCATACAGACAATTGCTTTATATTCTCTCATTGCACCAGGCAGATAAAAGCATCATCTGCTTCGAATGTCCAGATGAAAATGTCCAAATGTAAAAATAAATAAAGAAAGAACAACAACAACAAAACAAAAATATATGACCTAGCGTTTATGTAGTACCATCAGTTGGTAAGGTGACCAAGTACTGGTCTTTAGTTTTGCCTTATTACCTTGGTACTCTATCCTGACTTGAGACTATTGCATAAATGGTATTCAACAGAAACTGTGTATTTTTCCTATCTGCTTTTTTGTGTATGTGTGCTTTGTTTTTTGACGTCCTTATTTTTTTCTTGAGGGTGTTCATCTTTTGGTCTGGAGATTAATAACTTGCCACTTTGGTGAACTAAATATGACTAGAATATGAAATAAAGACTATTTATTTAATGGAATATCGGTAAATTACTAAGGCTGTTCTCTCTCAGAGTTACTATCAATGTAATACTCTAAAACCTGATGACTAAATCCAAGGATCCACTCCCCTCTAGAGCCCAGGCTTGTTGTTAGATTTATGTAGCTATGTATGTTAGTTAACCTCACAGTAATTAGATTGGGATGCAGGCTCCCTTTACAGCAGAGATGTTTAGGTCCACTTCTGACTAATGCAACTGTGGAAACTGTGCTCTTCAGAATATTTACTCAAATTAGTACTTGCAGGGAGAATGTTTTTCTCTCCATTTCTCATCTTCACTATTTAAGCTGAAAGCTGTTGTTGACACAAAAGCATATTTGCAGAAGTTGTTCATGGGCAAACTTGCAATTAAGTGTGCACTTAACCGTCGTAAAGGAGGAGTTGCATAGCATTCTTCCGTTTTATGAGAGAGTTTGCAAAGAAGCTGATGTTTTTGTTTTACAACAGAACTGAATGCTTTGCAGTCTGGGCTGATGACACAGGAAATCTCCCTCAACTATGAATTTTATGCTTTTTTATTCTCTTTGATCCATAACATTTTTCCATACATTCTGTCATCTTCTTCCAGAATGCCTTTTCCACTAAGTTATCTGTTCTTAGACTATTTACTATTGTCATCTCTGACAGCTTACTGGAGATAGGTGTTTTAGTTGTGATTTATGTGCTGTTTGGAACAAAATACCAGAGAGAGTGTATGCAAACTGCAGTTCTTAAGAGATAAAGCAGCATAAAGAACCAGGTAGAAAACATGAATCTGTGGAAGCAGTAACTGACACTTGGCTTGTCTGGCAACAGTAGCTCGCTCCTATGAAAAGGTCTACTTCTATGTGTAACTCTGTCTCTAGAATTTTGTAGTAAAGAGTAAGATCCAGTTGGCAGCCACTATTTCTCTACATACCTCTCCCCTGTGTCTCCTTTCCCCCCACACTTTAAAATAGTATGCTTACATCTTGGGCAACCCTTAGGTCATGGTTTTACTTGGATGTTTTGAGGTCTGTCAAAAGTGCCACCCGTTAAATTATTCTGTTGTCCACGGTTATCTTTAGCAGTAAAAAAAAGGAGCTGTTGACATTTTGATTGCTTCAGAAAATACTATGCTGTGCTACAGCAATAACACCAGTAATAAAAGTTCAAGTGAAAACTCTTGCCATCACTGTAGCAGGATAAAAAAGGTATTACAACACATTGTGACATGGTCACTGATAAGATGAAACAGTCACCATTCTTTTCTTTCATACCTAGTGATCCATTCTACAACTATACTGTGCTGCTTCACTACTCAGCCATTGTATCACCTATGTATCTTCACTTATCAAAGAGAAATACCTTAATTCTTCTTTTTCACCCAAAAGTGCTGGAATGAAATGCTCACATGTGACATTGTGTGTTTTTCTCTAAGTATAAACTTTACTCAACAAGAACACTTAAGAGAATAAGGGTCCTTAATTGTACTGTTAAAACAAAACACTTAACCTGTGTATTTCTGATTGGTTGGCCATGCTGATTACAGTTTTCATTAAAGGGTCCTGGGTTTGTTTTGAAACATCTACAAGATCGTGTACTACAGTAATTTACTAAGAGCAAGAGGAATATTGGCAACATCTTTTCAGTGACCTTATAAAATGGCTAAGTGAGAAGTAGCTTGCAGTTTTTATTCTACTGGAATATAAGCTGGCATGATTTTCATTAAAATTACCTCAGCAGCAACAAAATGTATTTCCATTTCAGAATCTGTCACTGTGGCTTCTGTGGTGTCAAGCAAAGAAGGTCATTTTAAGCAGAACTTTGGGGAAAAGAATTTCAGATTTCAATGCTTGTGTTTGGGCTATTCTTTGGTCATACTTGCCACGCAAAAGCTGTTTTTGAACTAGACTCTGTGTATTTGTTTTTCTCTCTATAAATTCTTAGGCATATATAGGAGTAAACTTGTCTTCTGTTTGGGACTGTTGTTCTGATATGGCATTAGCTATACGTAGAGCCAGAGATGATGAACAAGATATTAGTTCATTAACTGTGCTGGTAAGATTCTTTGTATTGGTAGGTCCAATATGGTACTCGGTTACATTACTGTAATCCTGAAGTACTACACAGATTATTTTGAATTATTTGGGGATTCCATATTACATTTTAGAGAAGAATTTAATTCATGTTAATTTATTTTTATTTTTTTGCATGCCCCATGGCTCTCCTTTTC
Organism: Anser brachyrhynchus; assembly: GCF_964034855.1. Taxonomy (NCBI): domain Eukaryota; kingdom Metazoa; phylum Chordata; class Aves; order Anseriformes; family Anatidae; genus Anser; species Anser brachyrhynchus. Next base: position 52,900,071 of record NC_137694.1, on the reverse strand, counting down.
TTTGGTGGTATGGAGAAAGTTTGAAAGAACGGTCATCAATGTAAACCAAAAACACCTCAGGCAACTGAGTTCATGCCTTTTGTTATTTTGTTATTCATTAATTACACTGTTATTCCTTTCCCCATCACTCCCCCAACCATACCCCCCAAAAACACTCTAAGGAAACAAGCACACCACAACAAAAATGCTAATAAAGAGAATAATTCCCAATAGACCATAAAAGACAGCATTTGTAACCCTGATAGAAATGCCAGTCAGCTTTTCTGATGTAAAGCGTCTGTCTCCAAAAGGAAATGAAGGAAGGCCTGTTTCTCCTTTCAAGTCTCTGAAGTAGTAGGTGGTGTCATTTGTTATACAGTGCTACAAGTCCCCAGTTATTGCACTGGTAGCTGCTGGCTGCCTTTGTTCACGTACTGAAAAGTTTTATCAGCTGTCTTTAATAAAAGAAAATATATGTGAAGAAAAACTATAGCAAATGTCTCTTGCTCTGTATCCTCAGACCATCATTTATAACTATCAGGGAGTGATGACGCTGATGTGTAATCCTTCAGTCGTCCAAAATTCTTGCGACTGTTACCATATGCCATAGATACTGGGATGGCTGATGCCCTAAAAAGTCAAGGAGCAGTCTTTCAGATAGCCTGCGCACTTCGTCCTCTGAAACATGAAGGAGTTGGTGTGAACTTGTAGCATTACTTGAAATGAATTTTCACTGCAATGGATACATTTTCATTAATATGGCCTAAAATTTGCTGAGTCTCCAGAAAGTCAGGAATAATAAGCAGAATTTGAAAATTTTCACATTTAGTTAAAAGGTTTATTTTTTTTTTCTATATAATTTTGTTGTTTGCTTTAGTGAAATGATGTATCAAATTAAAGACATGATGGCAGAAGAGTTCTCTTAGATAGGTGTACAGTCTTAAATATACAACTTTCTTTAGAGTACTTGATTAGTACCATACACATACAATATCTTCAGGGATGTGTGAAGGAAATGGAGAGGAATTCTGGAATCCATATGAGAAAACTGTGTTACTTCTCACACAATAAGTTTATGAATGTTATAAAATTAGAAATGAGCACATTTTAACATGTGTCTTATTTAATACGAGTTTTTCTAGGTTTAAGTTTTTTAATCCTTATCCTGTTGTAAGCTTTGCCTAGCTACATACATCTGCACAGAATTATATTTTGAGAGAGAAAACAGTACTATGTCAGTGACTGAACTCTTGAAAAAAGCTGTTTGATTCACAAACTCTAGTAAGAAAAATGACTAAAAAATTAGCGAGTATGGACCATCCTACTTATGCTAATGTACAGAAAATTCTCTCAAAAAATCTCCTATCTAAAATTAAACGAATAAATGTATGGATATTTAGACAGCCATCCATTTGCAGTGAAGCTGTTTGCCTATCATTCTTCACTTGCATCATTTCAATCAGCACCCATAACTTCTGTAATTAAGGAGTATATTATTCCATATTAAAATAGTGTGCACTACTGACACTGCTATGGGGAAACTATGGTAATGTGGCTGCTGATATGTGTTGTCCATAGCAAAGATTACATTTCAAGGGCTTAGTTTTCCTTCTTTATGTGGCATATGACTGAAGAAGAAAGTTTGGAGAGTATTTAACTCAGAAATACTTCAACAAAATCTATCTGGGGATTTTTTTTGTTTTGTTTTGTTTTGTTCTGTTTTATAGTAGAAGCCAGTATCTGACTCGGGGCGAGGGCAAGGAGTTAATCTGTCAGGGTTAAGCAAGAAAAATTAAATCTAAAAGTAATATCTTCATATTTGACTGCATTAGCATTATGGGGTTTACAATAGGGAGGGTTGAACTCATTTTGTTTTGCCTAATTCCTGAAAGTCTGGAAACCATTTGTTCTGAAAACTTGTTTCATTGCTGTCCTTATCAGTTTTTATGATGTATATCTTAATAGGTGAAAAGAAGCAGGAAGAAGGGTGAGAAAATATGAAATATCCATAGAACATAAAAGTAAAGTATTTTCTGAGCACATGTACACTGCAAAATTTAGGTTTTGGGCATGAGTTACAGGGTTGGGGTTTTTTTTGGAAACTTGAACAAGAAGGATAAGAATTTAATTTGCTAGTGGATAGGTTTGGAACATAGGTAAGTCTTCCTCATCCGGACGACTTCCCATTACCACATTAGTCTGGGACATCATCCCTAGTGAATATTTTATTGGCCCTCTACCTACTGTATTTTCATGAAGTTATTTTCATTGAAGGAATTCTAGAGCATTTCTCATCCTCACTCCTAATAGTCTCAAGTTGATTTTCCATGTGGCTTCACGTTTCAAGTACTGCAATTTGATCAGAAAACTGGTGAGTGCTGTCTTGAAACACTTATCCTCTGAGGCAAAACTATGTGACTTTGAAAGTTGAAAGTGAGTGCTCCTGAAGCTCATCGGAAATGATAGTGACCAGAGGAGGGGGGGTGATAGTGAATTTTGTCTAGTATCCTTTTTCCCCTTTTTCTTTGAAATGCAAGGTGCTGGTTTGGCAAATAGCATTACTGTGTTCTCGCTAGCATGTGAAGACCTTATGTATTGGAACAAGGTAGGTTAGACTACTGTCTTTGGCTTCATAAATCTGCTTTCCTTGCCCTTGTAATACTTGTTAGCTCTAGTAACTAGTCATGTTCAATTATCATGTAGAACCTTTTATTTCATGGTGGAATAATCTTAGGATTGAAAAATGAAAACAAGGAGCATTTTGTCTTAGCTAAAGATGGAATAATTGTTAGTAATGTGAGGAGCTTTTTCATAGATTTGTTATAAATGTTTCAAATATTTGTTATTAAAATACTGCTTCCACCATGTTAATTTTATTCAATCATTCATTAAGGAATAATTGCCATAGCCTGAATCTGAATGGATATCCTAGGACTCCTGAACATCCTTAGAATCTGAGAATAGATTGTATTTTCTACTAGTTATAATTAAGACAGAGAAGGGATGAGTTCCAGTGTGTTAACTATTCCCACCAATTATAAACTCTTTATTGGCAATGAGTTAAATTAAAATTAAATTCCTGTCTTCAATCCACTCTTGGACTACTTTAATTTTCTCTTGGAAAGTGTGCTATGCTGACATTACCACATGTAAAGCTTTATGAGGTCTGTGTTTTCTCATTAAAGAAAGAAGTCTATGTCTGTAGACAGCAGAGCTCTCTCTGTTTAAAGCACAAAGTACACAGCAGCTGTTCAGAAACTTTTTCTTGTTATCTCTATTTGCTTAAATTGCTAAATTGCTTCCATGAAAAGTCTGCAAACATAAGGGAATAATTTAAGTCGAAGAAGGTTGTCTGAAAAGAAAAACTGAAAATATTCTTAATATTTCTCTTTCCCTTTTTTTTTGTACCAGTATCCAGCTGCCTTAATGAATCTTGGAGCCATTCTCCATCTGAATGGTAAACTGAAAGAGGCTGAAGAAAACTACCTCCTTGCTCTTCAACTTAAACCTGATGATGTCATCACTCAGTCCAATCTTCGCAAATTGTGGAATATCATGGAGAAACAAGGTTTAAAGACAGCCAAGACATGATACCGAAAACTCTGAACCTTTTTTGTCTTAAATTGATTAAAAACCCAAACTAGAACTTCCATACAGCTGTCTGATCAGAGAACTCATTGGACTTGAGTGCAAGGATCAGAGATCTTGATTGATTGCTGCTAGGAGAAGCTATTCTGTTTCTTTGGCTTTTTTTTTTCTCTTTTTTTTTTTTTTGCTAGATAAAAAGGGAGACTGAGATATTCATGAAGGACTTCAGTGTTAGCCCACAAAAAGATTTAGAACCACAGCACTCAAAAGAGGGTGTCTTGGCATATTTGATAAATCATTGCAAATCCCACATTGCTTACTTGTGTGTGGGTACTTGAAACGTATACTGTCATAGAAATACTAAAGGAAATTTGTACAGTATACACTAAACCATATGGGAATAAAAGTGGGAATAAAATAGTAGGTTAAAGTATTTTGTGATACTGTAACTCATTAAAATGCCTACTAAATCCAGTGTGTTTGCAGTTTGTCTTAATGCTGCTGTATCTCACTTTAAGACCACCTAATTCACAGTTGATATGGCCAATTTATATTTTTAATCCTGTCACTTGTGTTTAGATGGCACAGTCATAATTGTTTAGTAAGAATACATATATTATTTCAATTTATTAAAAAATTTGTTGCAGTTCTTCTGAGATGCACAGTCAAATGGCTGTGGGCTAGACAGAATGAGCAAGGAATTGCCCAAATTCTATCATATTCTATCTACAAATCATATGTGTATGTAGAAGCTAAAAAAAAAAGAAGTCCAAAGGTGTGATTTGTCCTGACTTAGCAATATGAGTGAAGCTGATATTTGCCGTGGTATTGAATACGGTCAGCATGTCATCTTAGGAAAAAGAAAAAAAAAAGATAAAAATGTTTGAATCTTTCTACATTGTTGTCAGATAAGATTGACTTTAAACTAGATTCTGCATCCAATATTTTTGCAATAATTCAGCCAAGTGAGATTTGAAAATATTAGTGCTTGGATATGCTACAGAGACTTCATGATCAACTCGGAGAGAAGGGAATGTAATAATACATTGTTGAGGCTAGAAAATAGGGACTGGATTAGATTACGCATAGAATAGCGCACATAGGTCAAGAGAAATGTGAAACAGTGGTTGCCAGTTACTTTTCACAGTGGTGGTGTTTTAAAAACATATTACCTATTCAGATTCTAACCAAATACTATAATTCTGTTTGTATTCTGACATGTGCTAGCAGCAGAGCTGTCAAATATCTAAGTATGCTTCTGGTGAGGTTCAGTTAATTTCTGATTCAGAATGATTTGGCCTAGTTACTGTTTTATTCTTCAGTTTATAAATGTAAAAATAATTTATTTTAAATTGCAGTGTATTGAAACTTTTGTAAGATTTTTTTTTTCCTCCAGGCCATTTGTTAACTGCTTTCTTTCTTTGGAATAAGTATTATTGCTTATAAGAAAATGTACCGTTTCATTTAATGACCTGTTGGTATCTGCTTCAATGTTCATTTCATAAAGGTAGATGTAATGTTAAAGTGGTAGAGCACCTTGAACTGAAGCTTCTTCAGGATCTTCTGCTAAAAACTCTTTATTACTGAGAAAGTTTTGTTGGTGGTGTTTTTTTAACTGTTAAGCACCATTCCAACAAAACCGTAGAAAAGAATACTTTGCTGTATTTATTTATTTATTACTTGACTGCAGCAATGTTACCTGCCATTAACACAGTAGTCTTTAAGTATTACTATTTCTTTTATTTTGTTTTCCTTGCATTTTTTTTTGTGGTTAGTATGTGTACCTGATGGGAAAGGGGACACTTGAGTTACTCTTCTTGATAATTCTCCACTTAAGCTTGGATATAAATCTGTGTTGAAATAGATTGGGGAGTAGCTGTTTCAAAGTCAGTGTAGTAAGAAAATGTAGTAGTGTGTGTTTCCTTTTCTTTCCTCTTGCTCACTAAAATATCATATTGCTAAGTTCACAACTGGCCTAGCAGAAGGGCCAGAGGGGCAAGATTGTTTGGTTTTGTGGAATGTGTCAAATTTTTCTCAAATAATGTTTTGGCTGGAAAAGCAAAATTGAAGGGTCAAAAGTTGAATTTCTACTTTATCATTGAAACTAGTGGTAGAACACAATAGTAGCTGAACTTATTATCCTCCTTTACTGTTTTTCTGGAAAAAATATAAAAATAAATTAGATAGAACCTGTGACTTAACGCAGTATAAAACTGTGGTATCTTGCAGCTTTATTTGCTCAACAGCCATCAAACTTCGATGGCTTCTAGGTCTTAACCATTCATTCACTATGTTATTTTTCCTTCAATTTGTACTCATTCTTGTTTAGTAACTTGTATTCATTGCACACAAGAGGGAAGGGGGGAGCACTCATTTGATGCAGTATCATGCTTGTATTTTTGCTTGTTTCTTTAAAAAAAAGAGAGAGAAAAAAAGGACTAGCTTAAATTTAACAAGAATGTCCCTGAATACATTTTTAAATATAGGTCTGGGCTTGATAACTTTCTTCTTTTGGGATAAATTTGAAACATGTTTAGAATATGTCTCTCTGCTCAGGGATTTATGGTGGATTATTGCAGACAGTGCTAAAAAATAGAAGAGCACAAGACAAGTTTACTAAATTAAAATTTTATTTTTTGAAAAACTGTTATTTGTATAAATTATCAGATTTGTAGGCTTTCCTTTTTTTTGTAGAAATAATTGTTTATGTGCCAGATAAGAGAATTTCAATTTTGTTTTCAATAATAAAGCATTGATAACTAATACATTGTGCATTCCTTTATCTGTTACTGTAACAACTCTTTTTTAATCCTTATTATTCTAATTTAGTGAGTTAGGCATGAGAGAGCTATATAGCCTAAACAGACTGAAAATCTATTGCAGCTGTTTTTTTTTTTTTTTTTTCCTATACTCTATTACAATTATTATTCATTTGATATTTTCAAAAAGGTTCTCTGGAAGCATTTTTGAGTATCTCTACTTATAAATATAGCCAAAAGTGTATGGTAACTGTTAAATTTGAATGCTCTTTCTAAACTGTATGGGAATAAAAGCAAGTGAATAAGCTCTACTTATAATTTATTTTTGTATTGACATACAAATATGACCTCAGGAAAAATGCTTCTAGAATGTATAATTGGCTACAAAAACTGTGAAGGAGACTTGGCTTTACATACATGGCTTTTTTAGTGTTTGAGATCACCTTTCTCTGATGCTGTAGTGTTATATGAATAATTTTAAATCTACTGCTTCTTTTACACAGGAGATGTTATGAAGTGATGTGGTTCTCTTATTTTTAATCCTTTTCATCTTTTATTCACAGAGTCTTTTTAGTTAAACGGAACTAACACTGATATTCTGCTACCTACCTAGTTCTGTTGCATTCAGGTCTTATGCATTGATAGATTTGCTCTATAACTGAAGAACATTGATGGTCATGAGTATAGCATTAGAGAGACTTTGGGTCAATGACTTCCAAATTTAATTGTCATGCCTGATTTTTATTAAAGGTCAAGCCTTGCTTTCAGACATGGTCATTCCTTGCCTAAGTAAGTTTCGATGAAATGGCATATGATGTATGCAGAGTATGCAAAGAATGATCTGTGTCACTCCTTTCTCATAGAAACAGTCTAAAAATGTGCTTGAGATCTCACTTTGCAATTTTATCCCTAAATCCTTCTCTGTGAGATCCTGTTCTGTCTGCCTGCTCTTCCAAACGTCATGCTTTTCAGGTAGCAGATACCTGATAGCATTTCCATTTCTGAGGGAGGCACACAGCAGCTCCACGCAGGGGTAATCAAGCAGGAAGAGTGAGGTGGCTTTTTAAACCTGATGTGTTATACAGGCCCATCTGAACTTGCTCGCTGCAGCTGGCACGGATAGCTGTATTACTTCTGGGGTTTGAGCTAGTATAACGGTAAGTCAGTAAATTATTCCACATGAATACGCCAGCTCATTTGGATCTGGCTTGGTACTCTTAACATGGCTCATGGTGTAAGCATTCTCATAGCAGTTTTGACCACCAGGGGTGGATGCAGGTAGCAAGAGAGAATCTTTATCTCCAGTTCACTTGTGAGAATGGCTGAACTAATTAGTTCAGATGGCTGAACTAACCTTTATTTTGCTGCATCCCTAAGGATTGCATGGGAGAGATTTCAGTGCGAAAATCTAAAGTGATTTAGAAAGAAATTGCAAGAACTCTGAAGAGAATTCCATGTAACCAGTTATCTTTTTGAAACCTGTTTTTCTGGTCCTTTTAAATTAAAATTGAGACCCCCATTCAGATGCTATGCAGGCTTCCTCGGGTGGATTGGCCCTGCAGTTTGAAAAAACCTGCCTTGCTTCACATGGATATTGAATGCTTAATCTCTCTGAAGTTCACTAGTGTAACGTTTCAAGAATGAGTTTTAAAGAACAGAATATATACTATGTTATGCAGAGGTCTGGGGTAGGAAGTGTCAGGGAGGTGATGCAAACATTTCTATGGAAATAAGTAAGAATTTTAGAGGACAGATTTTATTCCTACAACAAAGAGGAAGCCTCAAGATCAATGTATAACAGGATAAACTAAAGGAAAGGGTATGCATTAGTGGGGGGAAAAATAATAAGTCAAAACCAAACATTACCAACCAGAAATACTGACCTCAGAAAGAAGAAGATACAACAGACTTGAGGACATACCAACATATTCAACATGAAAGACAGAATGCACACCTGAAGATACGCCACTTGATTGAAAACCTTTATGGACGCATATTTGTTCAAAGTTCAAATTGATGTTTCTCCCTTTCCCTTCTGTTTTTTCTTTTCTTATCATATAAACCCTGTCATGGTGCACTGGCTCTTTGATAGTATCACCGTTGTAGACTCAGACAGCTTTGGAGGTTGCATATGATGAAGCATTTCAGAAGGGCAGAAACGTCAGAGTGGACCTTCTAGAAAGGTATAAGGTAAAACAGATTAAATCTCTCATGCTTACTAAATACTCATTTATTTTGAATCGGATATTTGATATCTGATATCTGATATTTGATATCTGAAACTCTGAAGCAGTATTCCTGCAGGGTTTGAGTAGTTTAAGCCACAGGTACGACTGTTTCAAGATAAGCAGAAATGGAATTTGGCTTTGATGGATGATCCTGAGTTCAGGTTTGATTTCAGAAGCGATTTAACCTAGTTGAACAGATTTCCAACCAATAGTACAGTGTTTTGGTGCACCAGGAAATCCAAGAAAGTAGAGAGTATTTGCGAGGTTTTGTTTCTTCTCTAGAGTTTTATTTTCCTGTAAGCAAAGCATTTTTTGTCCTTTTCTGGAGAAATATATTTTATCTTGTCTCAAATATTCTTGAAAACAGATGTTCCTGTTTATCCAGTATATTTCTTTATTACAATGAGAAAATAATTTTACTTAGAACAGATTTATGTATTATTTTGACATGTTTGTTGCAACCACAAACATAAGTTTCTCTACAGTACATGAGTGTATAGTAGAGAGTATTGTTCCTTATATTAAATAAATTCCCTCTTCTGGTTTCCATCCAATATGCAAAGCCAATCATTAAAACAAAGAATCACTTTTGCACACCCACAGTTTCTGGAATCCAGCATTGTTCTTCTTGCGGCAGTGAATATTTTTATATGACAACATAAATATATAGGATGTTAGAGAAAATGTCTTATTCCTTCTGTAGAATTGGATCTTTTCTTCTCAACCACCATTTCATAGATTTGTTTCGCTTTGCTGTCCCTTAATGGAAGAAAGTCTTGAAGAATTGGATTATTATTATTTTGCTGAAATATACAAACTTAATAACAACAGAGAACTGTACAAATGACACTCATGTCTTAAAACTCACTGAAAGAGCAAAGCTAGTGTCTGTCATAAAAATAATCTATTAATTGCTATTTCTTCCTCCTCTGAAATGTAGTTCCTCTGTGAAGTTTATATGTGTCAACTCATCTTTTTATATAATTAAACCTGTGTTTTCTCTTTTGTGTGTGTGTTTGTTTTATGGAATAAGTCTCCTGGTTATTGTTATCATCAAAACTATAGATGCAGACAATTCTTGTTGCACAGAGTATTTTTCCTCTCCTCTCTCTTCTCCTTTGTTAGTTTTGTGAATGATTTAGAACCTAGAAGAGGAACTACTTTCCCTGAAGCTAAGGCGGAGAACAGTTCTGGGTGTGAATTGAGCTTCTACATCAGTTTTGTGCCTTATAGACAAAGAAGTTAGAAAGATATAAAACTCGTTTTGCTTTTTAGCAAAAACTGTAAACTATGGACCATTTATGTCTAGACTAAGTCTTTCACTAATAAGAGTTTTAAGCCTTGATAGAAATATTTGGGACTTGAAAAAAAATCTTGTCCACCATTTTTTAATTTATTCTATCAGCTTGTCTAGTAAGAGAGCACCTTTTTCACCCAAATCTCTCTTCCACCTTTGCTGCCTGTCATTTTTAAAGAATTATAGGTGGTACAAAGATGTATTGCAGCAAATTCTTCATATGGGCTAAATTTTTCTGTCTGCAAAGTTATGACTAATAAACCACCAATTGTTTTCTTGCTGAATTTCAAAAATCTATTGTTTTAAAAAAAAATACGTGAAAAGTTAAAAAATGGTAGAAACTATTCAAAGTTCTTTGCAAGTGCTGTTTGCAAGTTTTTATTCCACAAGTTAGATTTACAATTGACTTCAACATTCTAATAATAACTCGATATCACATCAACTAGTTTGTCACTTTGTCATAGTAAAGATACTTTTTGCTTTTGCACATATGAACACATGTATGTCCCATAGCAAATGTCCTGATAATCTTCCCCATCAGTGCTGCACATATTTACCCAACTAATTTGAGTAGGCCGCTTAGTGTAAGGTTTGTTTTGATTGTTATGAAAACATTGCTTTATTTGGCATGGGAAGAAGAAGAAGGCATCAAGCATGTGAAATAAGACGTGTACTGCACAAGATATTTGTGGCCTCTCAGTAGCAATACATACAATATATAAATGTCAATTAGAGGTGGCGATATAAAAGTGGATTTTGTTTAACTCAATGAATGGTAATTTTGAAAAAAGAAGGAACTGTAGCATCTGCAAATATAATCATGAATGTCTAGATTTACAGACAGCTTACTCAAACAGTTTTTATATTCACCAGTGTAATAATGATTTAACGTTAAAGTTCTAACTTTTTTTTTGCTGTTTACTTTATTTTATGTAATAATTTCGATTACTGTGCATTTTTTAATCAACTGCCTATAAATTGAGTTATATTTGAAATACTTTCTCAAATTTATTTGAGAAATGACTAATTAAAGATATCATCAAAGAGGTAATCTTTTTTTATATCTCTTCTATTCTGAGGAAAAAATAATAAGGACAAGCAAGAAGGCTTATGGTTGTATTTAGTTATTTAGTTACTTTTTTTTTCTTTTTTTTTTAAACATTTTTTCCATATAAACACACAATTAACTGTACAAGGAACATAGTGATCCACAGAAAATGGAAGCATGCTCCTGGGCCCAGGGAAATCCAGATGAAACTGTGGCAGCATATCCTGAATGTTTTCCTGGAAGCAGCACAAGATTATGAAACAGGATCTTCACACCACGCTTACGCCAGCTGCAGCATATGATGAAGTTTACCATAATTTTGCTAATCCTGAAACCAGGTGAACACATCTGAGAATGAAGTTCAAGTACATTTCTGAATGTAATGCGTAAGGCTTATGCAGGTTGCACCTGGGAACACCCACAGTACACCACGTCTCAAAAAGGAGTGCTGTTAGGAATCACATCTTTGTCTTTTTTTCTCCATCATTTGAATGATTGCAGCCAAGGCTTTCTGGCCTGTGAAATGTTCAAATAACCTTCTAATGGCTGGTATGCCTGGGCTCTCTGATTGCCCTGGCTGTTGCATGTATGTGGCAACGTGAACTTTTATAGGCAAAGTATGCTTAGAACAGACTATGGCCAGTATGCCATAAGATGGCAACCTGCTTAAACATTTTCATTTAAAAGCAGGAGGAATAAAATTTATGATATTTCGACAGAAAACTTTCACAATGCTGTCAAAGCAGCTTTACAGATCTTTCATAAAGTCTTTGTTAGGTAAAGCCTTAGTTTATTCATTTGTGTAAGAGTACAAGTTTAAAAAAATAAAAATTGTCTTGCTCAGTAGAGAAGGGTGACAGTTTGGAAGGAAAAATTTAAAAAGAACAGGCATTCTGGTCTTCTCTCTCTCAAATAATGCATTTTTATTCCTTTCACTGAGGAGTGGGGGAAATAACACTGGAAAGGGTTCATAGGGATTGTGAGTGAGTGAGTTCTACTGTAAGTACCTTTAGAAGCTGGATGAATGTTAATTGACCATAGGGAGAAGCTGAGCTGGGAGAAACAGGCTGGACCTTAATGGTTCCCTGGTGACCAGTCAGTGAGGCAGGAGAAAGAGAAAAATTCAAATTGGCAACCACGCACAGATTTCATCTAGCTTATTTTTAAAAAATGTATTATGAAAAGGACCACCCATTTTGATTATGGGAATTTTTTGCTTTGGAGAGGTGGAATCCCTATGACTTCATTAGGCCTGACAAACACAACATGCAAATGCTAAACCATACCAAAATACTTTGAAAGCATTTATAAACAAAATATGCAAATTTGAAGGCCTTTTTTTTTTTCTTTTTTAATGTATTACTACCTTGCAAAGGCATGCAGTAGATCAAACAGGCACCTGAACCAAGTGTCTTCATTCACTAGAGGGTACGATAATGTGTTTCTTGGCTTTGTTTCATGCCTCCCCCCTGCACCAAAAAAAAAAAAATAAATAAAAAAATAAAAGCTGTAACAACTCACTAACATAGAAACAAAAAACAGAGGGGGAAAAAATCTCTATTTTAGTCCCAGCCCTACGGGGCGAAAAAGAAAGACCATATTTCTGAAAGCATATCTGTGAAATTTAGTATGAAAACAGAAGTCGTTTTAACTCAGGTTTTGATAACACATTGATTTAACTAGGAGAAGTGCCATGAGATGGAAAAACGTAGGCTTTTAAAACTGAAGTTCAACATAAACTGCAGAAAAGAAGGCATTTAATGGGAAAACAAAGGGAAGAAGAGCCCTTTAATACAGTATATTTTTTTATTTTTATTTTTTAACACCATTCCTAGGAACAAATTTTACTACTGTAGGAAAAAAAAAAAAAAAGCCAGACAGACAATGTGGGAAGCTGTTCTGTAACTGATTACTTGTAACAGTTTTACTTCTTATTGCAAGAATACTGAGTGATGTTTGGTCTCTCAGCATTTTTTGTTGGGACTACACGCCATGTTTTAGCAAATCCCAAATTGTCACATCCATCTTGGCTGTTTCCTCCTTAGAATCTCTGGAAGTGACAAGATGAAGAGATCATCTCCCAAACTTCCCTAACCTTCGTCTTCCCATAACCTCACTTGTGCCTTTGGCTATTGTCCCTGCTTGCCCTGCTATATTCATTGCAGACAGTACTGTCCTGAGAGCAGTGATTTGTTTCTCCTACTTGGCTGTAAAGTACTTTGTACTCTAATGGGACTGTATAAATAAAAGTAATTAGTTTTTCTGCCTCATTCAGGGAACTATAAGTAAGAATAACAGGGTACACCAATATAACTTTTAAACAAATTACTTATTTGTAAGGTTAATAGATTTATAACATGCACCTCCCTTTTTGCCTCTTAAATGAGAAGAAAAAGTCAGTAATACTTAAAATGTAAAATTGCCTCATGCAGTTCTGATCAGAGAGACTGAGAAAGCTGTACAAATGATAGATGGACATACAGTGGGTAAGCAGCATCACTCAGTGTTGGATTTCTACTTTTAATTCAACAGTGGGAATGATACAACCATACCTCTTAAGAGGAATTGTACAAGTTCCAACCATCTGTTAAATTAAGCATAAGTGATTATTATGAACATGTAGAGCAGGCCTGTTACAAGGGGGACGATAACTCTACGTTTATAACTAAGCCCTATGAGCCTTCTCGACTCACTTATTTTTTTATTTTTTATTTTTTTATACACTACAGTCTCACTCACTGCAAAGTTCAATGGCAAGAATAATTAGCTTAATTCTTCCATATTAGATACAGTATATCCTGTGTTTGAAATAATGAAATGCTGGAAGAAGTCCAGATAGTAATGTCTTTTAAATAAATGCTTTAATATGTTGATACTTTTCTGGCAGTAATTTCCTCTACCAGCTGCTTCTGTCTTGGTGGTACTTTGAAAATCAGTGGGCAATAAATCAGACTCTCCCAAAAAGAGGAGTTTTGATTACTAACAAAACCCAAACAGAACAAGACATAGCACTCTATGTGACAAACCTGGAAAAAAATACATGATCCTGCTATTTCAAATAGGAAACTTCTCAAGGGTCCTCCTGCTTGTGCCTGTTCCCAACCAACAGATCTTGTTGCCTTACAGTTTCTGAAGCTTTTCTGACAATGTGCCCCCACTTTTTGCCTACTCTGCTTTTACAGAAGAAATCCTGTCCCACTTGAAGTTGAAAAGTTTTGTCATTGACTTGAGTGACTCAGTAACTGGCACAAAGACTTCACATTTATATGGTGATTCCTCTGATGATTTTTATGATCTCCTAGCACAATAAAAATTATTCTTAGACATACTGTGTACAGAAACAACTTGAGTACACTCTATTTTTTTGTTAAAGTCTACTTCCTCACTCAGGCAATGTGAAGCCGTGTTAAAAGCATCAAGATAGAAGAAGTTGCTTTAAAGCATTGGTGCTGGTGCAGAGCAAGTGCAGGTTGCTAACACAATGAGCTGTTGTTTTACAGTGCAAGGTCACATTATCAAATTATAACAGGAACGCTATGCAAAAGGATTGTGTGTGTGTGTGTGTGCTGAGGAAAATACAATTTATTTGGAGATATATCCCCTCCAAGTGCCTGGAGAGCTTTTGTTATAATGGCAACATCCAGCTGAGAATTAAATCACGTTTCAGTTTGTCAAGCGTACAATTATAATTATTTGCATTGTATCAAATGAATGTTAAAGCCTGATAAGGAGGCGATCTCTCCGTCTTTCTTGTGTGTAACCCCTCCTCCCAATCTACAAAAAAAAACATTATTTCTGGTTATTTTCAGTATGACCTCTCTTATGGTTGACTTCAACTTCATGGTCCGCTGAGCAATGTTGTTTGAAAATTGATTAAAAACTGTAATTATTGTAGCAGGAACATAACTGTGATTGATAGGAAAAGCCAAGTAATCAAAGTGGGTGGGGAAGGAGGGAAGGAATCGCAGCCTAAAATTTAGTTGTGCTTTAGCAAAACATAAGTGAAACTGTAATTTCTGAAAGTTTATTTCTGAAACTTCTCAGTTTATTCTGTGTTTTAAACACAAAAATGGAAGAAAAATAAAAATACAACCATCATCCCCAAAAAATCCCAAACCTCTTGAAATTATGGGGGTTTATGTTACCTTCAGTTAACATTAAAAAAGACAGATTTTATTTGCTATAGACCAAAGAATTGTGCTATTTCATGAGAATGAAGGTATTATGGACATTTAGTCTTCTTTGCTATTATTTTCCCTTTAGTAAAGTCTACTTATAACAGCTCTTTTATGTTAGTAATTAGTTTTCTCTGTCACAAACTTGATGAACAACTTTTTCCTCTGAAACTCTAATCCTTTTGTGGCTTGCGTATTAACTTTTAAATTAAAAAAAAAAAAAAAAGGCACCCCAAATTATTTATCAAAGAAAACCCCAAAAGAGCTTCAGTAATGGACATATTTTTCTGTCCTGATTTCTTTTCTTTGGTGATTGGCTCTACCACCAATGCCATAGCTGAGACGTCTCGCACATTCTCCTGATTTTTCTAAAGGCATCATCTCCCACCCTGGTTTTTCTAACAGCCTCATCTCCCCCCTCTTGACACAGGAACGTTTGCCATGCCCTTTTTGCCACAATACAAACCATTCGACTGGCAGATTCCACTTTTACAGTCTAGAGCAAAACAAACCATTTGTCAACTCAGTAGAGAGATTCAGCTGAGGAATGAGTGAAATATGATTTGTATTGTTTATTAGGTAGTTTTTGGTTTTGTTGTTTGAAAAATATAAAATGAAAGGTTTTAATCTCATCTGATCTTCAGTTTTAATATTACACACTGATGGTGTTTGTCTTTTCAAAGAAAAATTGGAAGGGTTAATCCCTGTTTTTAATGCAGATTGCCTCTCAGCTTCTCAGTGGCTGAACTTGAACCTGGCTCTCACAGTCACATAGCTTCTCCTTCCTGCCTGCTGGTCTGTGCCCTGGACATGGTGGGTTTATATGCAGGTTAAAGCATCAGGGCTTAATGGTCTTGTGGCACTATTAGACGTGTATACCTGAAATGTGAAAGCTACCTACCCAAAAATCTCAAGCCCAATAATGATAGCACCTTTAATTACAAACTTGCTTGCTATACTTAGCATAGACATTTTGGTGCCAGAAGCTCACAGGTCATATATTTCAGGAGCACCTTACAAGAAAAACAATGTCTGCATTTTTTTTTGGTTTTCATTTCTCCTTTAAAAACAACAACAACAACAACAACAACAACAACAACAACAACAACAATAATAATAATAATAATATAAGAACAAGAACAACACAAACTTTACGTTAATTTCCAGGTCCATAATGCGCCTTCAAACTACTGTGGTGATTGTTGGATATCTGTCAGCTGAGGCTCAGTCATTGTCAGTAGTCACATCAAAAATGGGCTATTTAGTTTAACCAAGCCAAAATGCAAGAAGCTTAATCATTTCACATTTGATGTGATTAAATATTTGTTCATAGACTTTAAATATATGTTAGCTGTTCTCTAAAAACTATTGTAATACTGAAAGCAGGAATCTACTTTTTGGTCATGTTAACATGAGTAGAGGTGATACAGCCTGACCGTAGACAGACCTAGAATTATATTTGAGAGGGATGACAAAACAAATTATTAAGTTCATTTTGTCTATGTCACTTCTGTAACGGAATCAGAGGATATGTTTCATGCTTATGGTGCAAAGTTATTCCATCTGAGAAGCTGGAATGATTGGATCTATTAACAGGCCTTTCATGGTTCTTAATGTAACAGATCACAGTATTCACTCTATAGTATGCAATCTCTATCCTTTCAAAACATAATATTTTGGAGGGTCTCACTAAAAATATATTTTTACATAGAGCAGAGGATGGATTAGCAGATATGGATTAGATGTGCAAGTTTTTTTGAAAGCTATCTACCTGTTACAGGAAAGAATAACACCTACACTCATTGCATTCAATTAAAATACCCACATATTATGTTTTCATAGCTGGAAAAATCATAGGGTCTCACTATAATCTCAGACACATTGCTATAATTCCAAAGAAATTCCACCAAAGTGGAGTTGTGTAAGCATATGTAAAACCAAAATCCAGCCCTGAGACCCCTGAGTTTCTCTTGTTATTTACCATGCTATCCATTCTACACTTTAAAAAAAAAAAAAAAGAGGAATTATAATGAGCAATAATAATTATTATTGTTTAGTTACAGCAATCTTGAAAAAGTAAACATGCTAAAGAAAAAGTATTAGTAAGCAGGCTATGATCTTCTTTCCAAATGGGACCTTCACACACAACATACAAAGTTACCGGCATCTGTTGTTCACTACAGACAGAGCAGTGATGACAAACAGATGCCAATTTCTTTGAATAGTCACCAACTCTGTGTTTGATTCTGTAGTTGCTAATGAGGTATTTTATTTCTTTGGTTCATAATTCCTGCATGGAGATGAAAAAGGAAAATAACAGTTTTAACTACCATCATGCAGTGGGCTAGAGATACTAATTTTTCTAGCCATTGCAACTTGTAATGCTCGTAGGTTGCAAGAGAGGGTTCCTGTTTTCCTTGCAGTTGGGCTCAAGGCAGGTTTGGCTAGAGCCAGACATTCAGATCTAGATTGCTCACCACCTTTGGTGTTAGGTAAATGCGTTTGGAGCTGGAGCTTTACAAGAGGCAAGTATGTCAAAATTAACCTTAGGGGAAAGTACTCAGTGAGAGCAGATGTGATTTCATCCCCAGATCTACTCTTCTTGTGAAGCTTAACAGCACCTGATTTCAACTTGCTGCAAACAAGAATAGCAACACACTGCTCATAGGAGTAGCATTCAATTTCATTCATTTCTTAAGTTGTTTGTACTTTTCCACATAATCTATTCACATTATGAGTCCTGTTTTGACATTTAAGCTCTATTTCATGAACTTTGTTTCTGAACACAGAATGAAACTTTTTCTACTTCCACGGTTGGTGCATCTCAATGATAGCTCTGTCACCGAGACTCAATTGCCTTGCTTCCGTCTCCACTTTGGAGGACATCAAGCAGGACATCTTCAGCAGTAAGACATCTGAGGTGAAGCATTGCTGCCTCTCTAACAAAACATGCAACGTTTCCGTGTTTTCTAATACAGATTGGGCTTATTTTTCAAAGAGCTGAATATTCTGGATAAAAATATTGATCCAAATTGTAAAAATTGCCTAGGCTTTTGTTTGTTTGTTTTGTTTGTTTGTTTTCACATATATCGATGCTCCATTTTTTAGTGTTTTATTTAGCCTCTAAGATTACTTAGAAATTTTGTCGTACTTTCTCTGTGGCGTATTATTAAACTGTTCTAACTCACTTGATATATTTTTTTCCAAGTGCTCTTGACTTTGACTGAATTATTCAATTTGTTGAGAGGCAACACATTTCTAAGATAGTACTCTTTGAAAATATTCCTAATTTAAAATTGCTCAACAAATATGTTTCTTTAGAAAGTTTATGTTCTTCATATTGCCTCAAAGTACCAAGATTACTAATCATTATGTTGTTCCATTTCATTAAAGTTAATTGATTTCAAACATTTGAGAATATGATTTACTCCTACTGTAACTTCGGAAGCTTCTATTAATCTTAATCATGATTTTGATGGAGTAGATTATTTTATTTATGTGGTTAATTTGTCTTAGGACTTCCACATTTAGCAGTTTGATTATATATTTCATTGTTGTTACCTTGTTTTTAAAGTGGTAGACAAAGTTGAAAGAATTGCATGTCTGCAGAACAAGTGAACTTGCTCTAAACAAAGACTATCAAATGCTGGCAGATTTAAAGTGGGGGAAAGAGAGAGAAGAAAAAATACTTGATTTATAAACATATATATCTAACAGTATCAGTGGCAACAACAAAGCAGATCCCCCCCCCCAAAAAAAAAAAAAAATGCAGAAAACAAACTGTGTTCCCTCAAGCTGGGTAGAGAGCTTTGTCAACTGTCATGCATGCAGTTTAGCAAATGTTTTCTTGTCTTATTAATAGTTTTACATAATCAAACATCTTTATATATTCAAGTGGACGTTTTCTTGTGCACACCTGAACGACATGCTGATTACTGATCAGTAAGATGACGAATAGAAGTCTAAGACAAAAGTTAAGGAAACAGTTAACAAAGACAGCAGTTAAGGAAGAACAGCTGAAATTAGCTGATTTTGGAAAGAATTCACTGGAAATATGTGGGTGACTCTGCCCTCTCTTTTAGTGAAAAGACATGATGTCTCTCTGTCCATCCGTCTCACTCCAACCATGCTGTGAATTTTCTGGCCAAATTCTACCCAGAGTGACATACATTTAACTGTCCTGTCACTAGCCTGAAAATAGTCAGCTGAGAGCAGGAAGACGACTCTGTTATTGTTCTTTCCCCCATCGCTGCCCTCCCACAGTGCTTTCAGGAGGGAAATGCTGAAAGCAAATCCATATTGGAGAGTGAGAACAACGTGGGAAAATAGGAGCCTGGACCTTCTTAGACATCAGGGAATCCAGCCATTAGATGCAATCCATAGGAAACCAGGCCTCATTAGTTCTGCAGCTCACAGAACTGTTTTTCTAATGTAAAGAGGCTCAGCTGTGCAAGCAATTTTTTTCTGAGACTTTCAATCTGGGTGCTTAGATTGGGGGTATATGACATCAGGTATTTTGGACCTGAATTTCCTGCAGTGAAGGAAAATTCCAGTGTGTTAAATTGTTGTGTACTGTACTTGATATTTCTAAAACTTCCATTCTTTGTATGACAATCTGGGAAATTCTGGCAGTCCTCTCCTGCAGTGTGTCTTCCAGAGATTTCAATGTCACATTAGAAGCTCTGATGTAAAAAGAGAATTAAAACACCACTCACTATTTCATTAACACTAGTGTATTCCCTAATACCTTTTCCTGAGGCTATCAGAATATTTGAATGTCCCATCACTCCTGCAGCACAGAGAAGGGACATAGAGCAATAATTTTCCCATGACAGAAATGCCTTTGAAGCAAAACAAAGCAGTATTTAACACTACAGAGCAAACTCTCAAGAGCAGCCAGTGAGAAACACTGCTAAAACTAATTGCAACTGCCAGAGGAATGTAGGTCAGGAAGATGCAATTATCTGGCTAGAAATTTTAAAGGGTAGTGAGGTTAGCACCCTATTTTTGCATTAAAGATCCACACAGTTTTTAGAAACCACAACTGAGAAGACCCTCTGCCTTATTTCTTCTTGGAAAGAGAGAGTCCCTGTGAAGTTTACTGATTGATAGTGATATGTTAAAAGTGCTGTGCAGTATTCGCTTGCTCAGTGCTACCCACTTCCTATTGTAATATGGGATTCCTGGAGATCAAGAGACGTCATGAGATCAGTGTAAAGGACTACAACAAAAATCTTCCAATAAATGAAATAGTATTTTGAAGCTGACATCAAGGAACAAAATGTCAAAAGCAGTGAACTGGGAACTGGCCACCCAGTAATGTAGTATCTGGACACTGTATCTTTCATCTTAATGTATCCCAAACAATTTAAAATCATAACAAATGGGGATCTCTGTATGTTCTACAACTGCTTGGGAGGTGCAAAAGTATAGACCCAGGGGGAGCATACACCCGTGCTATTTAATATGGTTATTACATCTGGCTTTGTGGATTGGCAATTCTATCTGTTATCTGTGAATTTTCATATGACTTTCACTATGGCATCTGAGTATGTTCCAGTAGTTCATAAACTGCAGGATGAAAAGCTGACCTGTGGTTCTTTTTTTTTTTTTTTATTTTTCTTCCCGGGGAGAAGAGTGTACTATTGCATGTGAATAGCTTAAATTTATAGTAAAGGCTGCTTTATAGTTATAGCTCTAATAGGTTTTTTATTAACAAAGATATCCTGTTGTGTGCTTATGCTGGATGTCTTTAGCACAGAAAGATATGAAAAAGCATCTTACATTTGGAGTGGAAGACAGTGAGGGCTCTAGACCTTAGTTTATAAGGAAGTCTGTTTAAGAATTTCAGACTGGCCTACAGAAAAAATGGTATCTATTGTCCTGCAAGATTTATCCTTACTTTCAAGTGCTCTCTTGTGCCAGAAGAGCAAAGCTATGTGCCATGATTTTTATCAAGAGATTTATGTAAACATTTTATATGTTAGCCATAGATATCTGAAAACCTACAAATACAGTTTTCTTTGACCTGGATCTTGACTCTGTTCACTGAAGGGATAATGTAGAAAGCCAAGGACAATTTTGATATGCTTTTGCTAGTCTATAGTTCAGAGAAGATGATGCATGCTTAGTGTTAGTAAACGTTTCCATAAGGGATGGTGATTCTGCATCAAGGGAACAAAGGAACATTATGTCACTGTTCAGATGTAGCATGAGAGTGGCATGTGGCAACAAGCCTTTTCGATGAAACAAAGATCACTGACCTTTCTTGCAGTTTAGGAACTGGAACAGTTGCAGTGCTTTCATTAAGTAGCACGTCTAAGTCGTGGATCTGATTTGTGATATGTTCAGTTCTGAATACTGCTTCCAGATCGAACATGAAATATGATTTGAGTTAAAATATGAAGTCAGTCCCATTTGTAAGTGAAATTCAGTAACACAAGATGGTCATTAGTAAAACTAATATTGAATCTCTATGTCAGTTGTTTTTTTTTTTCATTTTGTTTGCTAGGTACTCAAATTAGTATTCAGCTTAGAGCCTTTGTGACAAGAAAAGAAATGGAAGTCCTCCTTACCACCAGCACTAAGCTTTTGGGGCCTTAGGAGAGCATACATAAATACTTTTAATGGCTTTAGTATGTTTTCACTGGGGAGCATCAAAACCAGTCTAAGCAAGATGAGTAAGAGAAAGCAGCCGAGGCTTTGTCTGCGCAGATGGGTGCAGGCAGTCATGCGTTTGATCTGCTTGCACACTGAGCTGCCTGAATAGAAGCCAGCTCTGGCCTGGAAGGCATAAAGACACATTAATACATTGCCATGCTGGAGCTCATAAGCCTTACCAACGCTAGGGCTACTTTTGTTTCAATAACCTCTCTATTACAGTTCTTTTTTTTTTTTAAGGAAGTTTCTCCCATAGTTTATTCCAACTACTATATTGTATACTACTATATATACACTATATACTATATATACACTGTTTTAGCGGGATTTGATTCTCACAGAGAGAAAGCTTGAAACATCCTACATGCCGCTGGATCTGCAACGCTATCACAAGTTACTGTTATTTGGAAAGTTTCCTGGTTCTACAGGTGAAAGAACTGTCAAATTTTCTTAAATGCAAGACCCCGGTCAGGTAAGTGTATACAAAAGTGAGATTAAAACTAGCAGCCACAACAGTTCTAGCAAACAGCTAGTGATAATAGGTAGTTTTCTGTTTAAAGTATTTGAAGTGCCCATAGTATTGTATGATGTGGCTGCAGGCTCTAATTTCATGTTCTGGGTTAACAGCAGGCATAACTTGGAGGAGCCACCTGATGCCCCAAAACTCTGTGCCATGCCACAGTGATTTCTCCTCATACTCGATGCCTAGAGTGGTTGAGTGGTTGAGCACTGGAGCTTGAGGTTTCTTTATGAGGAGGCAGCACTAACTAAAAAAGAGCAAAATCACATAAAGGATAGGGAGGATGACAGAGTGTGTGTGATAAAAACAGAGAGGGAAAAAAAAAGATGTGAACTAAAAGAATAAAATGATATTGTTGTAACACCCACAGGCCTCCCTTCTGGAAAAGATGGGGAGTAATTGTCAGAAGCTAAACTCAGTGTGCTGCAAACCCAGTCTCAAACTATCATTAATAATCTTGAGAAATGAGTCTGGAGGATAGAAATGAAACTGGCAGTTTTTCAGAGGCAGAGTCGACATCGGCTGTCATCCCATTAAGAGCTATACCCTGTTAGGGCCTGTTAATGTTACACTCCTGTCAGAGTGACATATAACATTACATGTTAAACAAGTGGCAGACGAGACAGTGTGGAGGCAAATTGTTGAGCAGATGGCACAGCCTACTTTACTTACCATTTGAAATTAGAATAGAGCAAATGCCATTTTTTGCATTCACTCTCATTCTTTCCAAATACTAGTCTGGGTACTGCTCAGAAGCTTCCCTCCTTTGTTGTAGCTACTGAGACAAGAGGAATTTCATGGTATAATTATAATATAGGGTATTTCAAGTGCACCACTAATTGTGTGTCTATACACGTACATACATGTTGAGAGGAGATGGCAGCAGGGCTGGATAGAAGTTTCCGAGCTGCAGCAAGTGCATACTTTGAGTGTATTACATCTCCAGATATCTATTTTGACCTGTGAACCACCTGTGGCTCATTGTGTCACTTTTCTTTTTAAAGCCTCACAATATGTAGAAACACCAGACTTACAGCATCTGCCTTCACTCCCAGTTATACAAGGAAAAAAAAAAAGTGAATTTTTCTTTGGGAGCTGGGAAAGGAATGGCATAAACAGCATGACAACTCTTTTCTCTCTCAAGTTGTTCAATTCCTGTCCCTCTGAATTAAATTACAGTAATCCCATTGACTTTAGTGGTGTTGTACTGAACTATAATAAACCAATCAACCGATCTCTTAGTAAAAATAAGAGACTTCAGCCATCGGCTTGGGACAGTCTGCATGAAATAACAATTTTAATCTAGACAAGGTCCTCACATTAACCACCTTCTAGATACTGCTGGTTCACTTTTCCAGTTAAGATGACTTTATTCCTCCGGCCCAGGAAAGGAACAGTGAATGACAAGATATCACTATGTAAAGTGACAGGCAAGGAAAAGTGCCATCACTAGTTACTTAGTAGGGTTAGTGTGTTTGTCGCTTCTCACTCACTGGCAAGATACAGCCTCTTCCCTAAGGACTTTACAGGTGACTAGAAGAGACGTTATGTGTTCAAATATCTCTTGGTCATTCAGAAGAAATCCCAGTCTGAAACATGGTTTGAGAAGCCTTTGTAAGGAAAAGTGGAACCAGTAACAAATTCTAGCCTTGTAGAGTGTTTTACATTCTGTACAAGGCAGAGGAAAAAAGGAAAATCTCACCTTCACAGGTGGTATGTTCAGCAGTCACACCGGATAACAAAAAGTATCCTACCACGCATTTTCTTAGGTGGAGCTCATGAATCTATGGGCTTATCCACCAGTATCCAGCTCTATGTTTTACAAGGTCAATTAATTAATTAATTAATTAATTAAATCCTGAGAGTATTTGATTAGCATCTAGTAGCTTAAGTTATGCCTATCCAGAAGTTCACAGATAATGTTCTATGTTTGTTTGGTATTTGTTAGAAGACTTAGTGATATATAACAAAATCCTTATTAAAGAAGTGCAGGCATAAAACCTAATTCTTTAATAAACCTTGGTTTTGTGTTTTCTTGACGGGCCACGTAACACTGACTTTTTTGTTGAAAATTTACCTGTCTGTGTGGCGGTGTGCTCCCTGCCCACATTTCTTGGCTCAAACGCTGGCCATTGCACCTGAGGCCTTGCTCAGGCAGTCAGCAACCAGGACGTCAGCTCCAGCTGGGTGCTGGAGAAACTGACAGACATTTGCTCAGCGGCTAAGGGCCAATGTAGCATGTGCCCCCCCCCCCCTCCCCGGATATGTCCATCATCTATCTTACCCCACAGATAGTGAGCAGGCCGAGAGGCCTTTAGGCCTCTCTGCACAGCAGATGGCTGCACAACAGGGCCTCCCCTTAAGTAGGGCTGCCGCTCAAGGTCATGCCTGCTGCAGAGATCCCTCATTCCTCACCAGAGATTCCTTCCTGTAGCGGATCCTCAGTAAGTGACTAATAGCTTGGTAAACTGAAAGCTTCTCTAAGATCATACCTTAGATTGGCTGTGCACACATAATCCTTAGACATAACTGTTGTCCCGTCTGGCACTGGGAGTGGATTCAGCTGCACCTAGGCTCCTTACCTCTTCGGTTCAAGGAGTTTAGAAAGCAAGGGGGTGCCCTCTGAACCTCGTGCTTCAACAGGAGGGTCTCCCTAATGTGTCTGACTTAACCCGTGCTCTGTGCAGTAAATAATTAATGCACCTTACCATCTCAAAACTTAAGTCACTGTCTTATTTATGATTAAGCTTTGTTATATTACTACATTATATCAATAAATATATTGTTGCTTTTCTCTTATGAGTGAAGTATATAATTTCATCCATGATGAGTTGACCACAAAATAAAAATTATTTCTGGTCACACAGAGTGTGGAAATGTAGTTGTTGAGAGAGAAGGATAATGACTTTTATGTCCGAGATACAGGAAGTCTCTTCCTGTGATACAGTAAATACGTTATGATTTAGGCTGCACTTCTGGTTTATTACCAAGTGTCTCTTGAAGAAAAGGTGAGTGAAAGAAATGAGAGTTATTTGAATTCATGTCATTTTTTTATAACTTTGCCTGTTAGTTTGGCAAACAGCTTCTTTTTGCCAGTCTGGTTTGTTGCATGCCTCACCTGGCAGGTCCAGTGCATTCCAGGCATATGTTTAAAGATAGGTTTGTTTGTTGCCCAAAATATGTACTGAGTTAGTATAATAACCTAAAGCTATTTTTTTTTCTGGCATGAGCTGTCAACTAATAGAGTTGGAAAATTCTGATTCTGTTGTCATTTTACAGTGATTTTAAGAGTATGTGTGTATGTGCGTGTGTGTGTGTGTGTAGAAAGCACGGTGAAAATTTCTTTATGGCAGAAATGGACTTGGTTTAGGAAACAGTTTTCCAAAACTTTTCCTTTAAAGTTGGAAATCTTCTTAGGTATCATTCATGGCCCATAAAGCATAGATACGAAATTTTCAGTGGTGACATAACACTTTTAATGCACAATAAATCTATTTAACAATGCTGTTATGTATTTCAGTTATTCTCAGCAGGCCAGAGACTTCTAAGGTTTTTAACATACAGAAATTCAGTTTGAAACAAGATGATTTCTTTGTTTTTATTTCCTGGTGATAATCATCACAAATAACTGAATGCAAATATATTTCATGGAGATTTTTAAGATGTTAGGCCAAATATTGTTCTCAGCTAAATGAATGACTGATACTGATGGTAAAGATACGGATGGTAAAGTGCAGGGACCTCTCAAAGATGGAAGCTTTTGATGATTATGTGTTATTAATTCCATATCAGTGTAAACAAAACTACTGCTTCCTTTACCACCATGAAAATGCACACACCAATTTGACAACTGTGCTTTAATGAACAGTTGTAACACAACTTCATTCTACCTATGGCTGCTATAGAGCTTTAATATCTATTTATTTGTCTTTACTGGTCTTGACCTTTTATTGTTATAACTGAGTACATTCCAACTCATTATAAAACTTTTATTTATTTGGCTCTACAACATGTCTGTTAGTAATCAACTGCTGTTTTTCTGTTACTATGTTTCTGAATAACATGAAATGTACAAAAGAAAAACAAATGGCATTTGTAATTGTTATGAAGTTTACGGGAAACAGCCTGAAATTGTTACAGTTATTTTTACATGGGAAAATTTTGGAGAAGGATATTCACAAAGAATGATATAAAACTCCCTGGGCTCTTTAGACAATTTAATTGGGAAAGATAGAGACACAATTTAGCTCTTCTAAACGATCCTCTGCCTTTTTGAATAAAGTATACAGGGACAGATTAGCCCCTCTAATTATTAGGATAAAGTTGGCCTTTATGAACACCCCTCACAGACACTAATAGGGATGAAAGAGAAATGGAGCACTAATAAATGTGTAAGCCTCTTCAGAAAAGGCCTTAAGTAGGTCTTGTTTTTCTAAACTATTAAGAAAACCTGAATGTCCAGCAAAGCCAATTCAGTGGCAGATGCCCAGTTTCTCCAAATGAGGTCATAAAGAATACAATAGGGATGGTATTGATCTGTGGCGGGGGTTAACTCATTCTGTGCAGTTTCCCTTAATTAAATAGGGCAACTAAAGTCATCCTTCGAAGAGAAATTTCACTTCAGTGTCAATTTCCGTAACATGTTTTGCCCTCTCCAAAACTCAGCACTGCTCATTTGGCTACTTGACAGTAGCTATTTGGATGTTGTCATGCTGAATACTGAGACTACTGGATCTATGTGGCAGACCCTTGAAATGGAGAAATCAAAATATGACTGTTGTCAGGAACTAACCTAAGAACTAAGAAAAACACTGTGTTGCCTAGGTGGAGCTACTACTTGTCTGAAAACTCCTGGTGAATGGCAGAAACAGCATGAAAGGGTGCCCAAGTCCTTGCCATGGATTTTTGTGGTAAAATCCATTGAAAATATAAACATACAGTTATAAATAAAACTAAGTCCAAATACTCAAACAGACAGATAATGAAGGCAAATAATGTTAATAACTGCTTTCATATTATTGATCAAGGAAAGCAATCAAGAGGAAAGAAGATTAATTGTTTTTATCTCGAGATTATCTTCAATCAGTTGTTGCTAGAATCACAAAGGGTGTTTCAAAGCTCTAGTTTAATTAAGAGATAATCCAGAATTATCACATTTAATTATGTTGTAAAGGTCATTATGTCTTCAGTCTTTGTCAGAAATACACCCACTGTGAAGAAGGCTATTATACCAGAACAAAAAGAGCACGTCACTGAAATGGGTAAAACTACATGGAGCTACGCATACTGACGTATGTGAACAGCTGAGGTTCTTCATTAGATAGACAGTTTACAAACTAAGTTGTCACATTCTTGAAAAGGCAAAAGTACAAGTAATTAAACTGGATGATTCTGGATTATTTTACCTAATCCACCATTTTAGGATGGTTGTTACTGAAAAAGCACTCTGATCTTCAATAATCTCTAGACTATGCAATTAGTCTTCTTACCTCACATATGTGATTGATGGCTACTTTTAAATAGGACCAATTTTCTGTACACCTTCTTTCCCCCTCTCCTCTTTTTCCCTTGGAGTTAATTCAGTGCTTTTCAAAATAATCAGAATAGCTTGTAAACCAATCACGATTAGATTAGTGCCTTTCTTCCTCCCCCCCCCCCCCCCCCCCAGCCCCAGAAATGTTGGCTTGTAGTACCTCTTGAAAGTCCCAAAGTAGTCCTAATGTTTATTTGCCTGTTCTCTTCTTATGTTTCTCAATATCAGAAAGTATTTTTCTACTGAATATTAAAAAGCAACATTAATCATCCAGCAGTAAGGAGAAAAGCTTCAGCTGGTATAAAGAGGCTTCACTGACTTCAACAGAGTGATGATAATTTATGACATGAGAAGATCATGCAGTAAATAGCCTATTAAATTTAAATGAAATGTATAGTTAATTGCACATGGCATATGATTTATAGCACTATTTGTTCTAGGAATTTCTTGACAAGGTATCATTACTATTTGGCAAAAGATGTGAAAATTCTTACTGGAAATTTGGCTTCATTTTAACCATAGCCAGTGTATGTCTAAATAAAGTGTTAGTAGCAAATCTGTTAGTGTTCTTGCTTAATCTGTATTAAATATAAAATATTTGTTGTATTCTTGTTTTACTGTCAGATAATAATGAAGTATATATACTTTTTTTTTTAAAAAAAAGCTTTTAAATTTCTTCGTGATCTAAATTTAGTTGAACAAAATGCTGATATTTGATGTACCACATTGATGAACCTTGATGAACCAGTTCAATATTGGAAGTCTGATTTCTCCAGAGACCAAGGCCAGCAGTAAGCAGAAACAACACTTGCTTATCTTTGATTTGCCTATGTAATTACTGAAGTTGTATGGCACCGTATTCTAGACTTCCACTTAGTTTGTTATTTAAACTGTGAGGCAGCTCTAGCTTTGCCTCAGAATAGCCATCTTAAAATGGACACATACAGTGGAACAGAAAAATTTAGCTTTCTAAAATCAGGCCCCTGGTATCAGGATCTGAAATACAGTCATGAGAAGAAAATTGCTATTTGCAAAGCAGAGAAACAACAGCCAGATTGTTTCTTCTTCACTTACTGCGCACAGTGTGTGTTGGCACTACATTGCAGTAGCTCAGAAATCTCAAACTGTCAGGAAAAACAAACCATGCCCTACAGACAGAATAGAAGGGTGAAGAAAAAGCACAAAAAGGAAACCAGGAATTCATCTTCATTTAACAAAAGCATGCTATATTTGCCAACAGTGTGGTAGAGTCTACTTCTTGTTGATGAGCCGTGCATTCCCAGTTTTCCTTTTTATACTGCTGTTCTCTCTTGTTTCAGCTTACAGTACTAAGCTTGATTTAATGGGCAGTGAAACAAAAAAGGGAGGCACATTGTTCACATTGATTCTCATTGATGCTTCTTAATTGCATCCCAGTCTGTTTTAAATATCCTCTTTCATATTGGAAATGAAATATATTCTGATTACCATTACCATGATCCAGCATAATTTCTCATTTGGATGTCTTTTCTGCATATCTGTAGGACAGTTTGGTTTTATAGAATGTTTCCTGTGCTCTTAATTTATGTGTGTTACCATTTCTTCATTAGACTACTTCAATTTTTATTAAATTTCCAAGACGTAATATAATACAAAATAATAATAATAATTAATAAGCAAAAATAATACTATTCTGAATGTAACCAATTAGGAGGTCTAAATCATGTAATGTAGTAATGATAG
Source organism: Anser brachyrhynchus (assembly GCF_964034855.1). Taxonomy (NCBI): domain Eukaryota; kingdom Metazoa; phylum Chordata; class Aves; order Anseriformes; family Anatidae; genus Anser; species Anser brachyrhynchus. The sequence continues at coordinate 52,870,562 of NC_137694.1, read as the reverse complement.
GCTTTCAACTCAGAACAATTCCACAACTTTATAAAGTCAGGCAAATTTTTCATTGCTATGGGTTCTTTGTGAATGTTGTGCTCCAGATAAATTTGTGTTGTTTTTTAGTTTGTTTGTTTTAGCTGCTTTTTATATCCTTGTATGATCTTAACTTCTTTGCAGCCATACATGCATCCGGCACAGGTGAAACTGTGCAGAAGGAAAGCTACTGGCCAATTGCAGAAATCCATTTCACGTGCCCAGCCTCCATAAAGAATGCACAGGAAAACTTAACTTCTTCAGCAGGTCATCCAAAACACTCAGCATGGTCACTAGGAAGCTGCCAAATGCCTGAAGTGTGGGGAATGCAGATGACGGTGTGCTCCTGGAGCTTTGTGAACAAGCATCCAGGACTACAGGTAAGCTTTTTCCTTTCCTCACTGCTGAGCCACAGCCTGAAGATTAATTCTGTGTCCCTTCTTGCAAGGGGCTATGCAGTACTCATGCTTCTCAGGTAAAGGAAGATGAGAATATTATGCTGGTGTAAACCTTTTAAAAAGTGTTTCCTTTCTTGGATGAGAATTGTACGGGCAGGTGCAGTATCAGGCGCTGCCAGACTGCAGGCACTTAAGCAATATTAGATCTAAAAGGATGTTGCAGAGGAAGTTAGGTTTTTCTTTTTCTTATTTTTTTCTTAACAGGAATTTGGAGGTTTTAGTCAGCAATGTGGATGATAAGAGACGCTGGCAAAGCCAACAAAGTAACTTTTCCTGTTGTACACTAAAGACATAAATCCCATCCACAGCATTAAAGCTTTCTTGGCCAGGGTTGGGGATCTGGGGGAACCCCTCCTCACCCCTAGTGCAGGTTGTTGCAGTATCCAAGCCCCTCTGTTGCACATCCCCAGACACAGCGCTGCCAGGATAAATGCCTGCAGTCTGCCACCGTGATCAGTACAGGGAAGGATTGACACTTAGAAAGAGACAGAGAGGTAGAAAGGTGAGGGTCGACTTTTGTCTCCCATCCCTGCTGAGAACCTTACCTAAAACTCCTTTAAGGAGGAGTATGAATTTCTTCCAAAGCAGTGCTGTAGGCTCAGACAAATGTAATGTTTTCCTGAGGAGTACTTACACTGCTTTTAAATAAGCAAACAATAGAACCACATGTATAAACCAAAAATTTAAACATCAGTGGATGAATTTCTGTTTGCTAAACTGTTTCCTTGGTCAGCTCTTCTGAACAGCCACCACAGTCCCATGATCAATTAGTAAATCTGCATTACATACGGTTTCTGTATACAATCTCTTCTTTAAATATAACACTTCCTATGTGAAATCATTGGCTGTTGTTGGCTACAAAAGTGGAGAGAGGGAAAAAACGATCAGACACTCAAGTATTACCATCAAAGTTAAATTTTAACCCATCTTATTCTTGTATAAATAATTAAGTTTTCCATCCACTCTCTGATCTACTAGTACTTAATTTAAACCTTTTTTTCCATGGAATGAAAACACTTAGCTTTTGAGACAAATCCCTCCCATCACCTCCAGCTGGCTCCTTTTCCTGTCCCGTCTCACCATCTTGCTCTCAGGAGAGCACCTACTTAACCCCTTGTTTATTTATTTTAAGTTACTAGTATTGCTCTTGAGAGGTTAATCAGAACTAAGGCAATCTTTCAATCCAAGTGTTTTAATATTTTCTTGAATGTCAGGGCACAGCAAGAGGCCAGCTGCTCCACAAGGTCTGGGGTGCTGGGGTCTCCCCCAGGGTGGGTGTTTGGGATTGTACCTTGGCTGGTGAGACCCTTCCAGCCATGGAGCAGGGGTTCCTTTTTGAGCTCTCCCTGCCACCCTGCCTGGGATTGCTCTGTCCATGGCCACCAAGGTAAGGGGTAGCTCTTGGCTCTGCTATTGATGAGCTATCCCTGAGCCCCAACAGCCAGACTTCCTGGAGTGGGAATGCTCTCACAGCCCTTACAATACGCCAGTAATCAACCATTCATCCTTGCAGACTAAAAATCTTGCAAGGCAGCTGCCTGTCTTATTAAGTCTTGAATTTCTCATGCTCCTGGCATCATTTAAATAAGTTGCTTTCTAGACTGTCATCAAAGCAACGCAGCTTCTGGGTTTTCTGAATTACTGTTAAATAGTACATATACAGAACCGATGAGAGCAAATGCAACTAATGACACTGAAGATCAGCATAAAGTTTCTAAATGAACCACTCAATCATTTTAATCTGGATTGACACTGCTTGTCAGGGGGGTTGGACTAGATGATCTTAAAGGTCCCTTCCAACCTCAACCATTCTGTGAGCCTGTGAGATTTCAGCAACAAAGATCATCAAGGGTGTGAAAAAACTTCTGCTTGAGGAACAACAAAGTTAGCAGTTATCAGTCTGGAAAACAGCTACTTGATGGAGGGGAGGGAAAATAATATAGATTTATAGACTCCTTGGTGGCATGCAGAGGCTCAATTAATATTTCATTCTCTTTACCTCACAAGATGAAAGGGCTAACCAAATAAAGCTGAGGGTTCAAAACAAGTAAGAGAACTCTCACCAAGACTACTGTGGATGTTTAAAGATTACTTGGTGCTCAGGGAAGTTCAGTCGAAGTTCAAAGGAAAATAGCCATATATGTGGATGTATGTAGCCATATATGGCTGCAGTTGAGAGTAGGATACTGACCTAAATGGTTCTTTAATTTAACCTGGTACACAGTTCTTACATTCTTGCTTTCTGTTGCTTTTATATAAGGGATAAATTAAGAGAGATTACAGAGCTGTAGAATACAGAGAAACTCCAAAACATAGGGTCACCAGTTAAAAAAGACTCCTCCCTTAATACCTCCTGAGTATTTGATATGTTGTTGAGAATTTGAAGTTTGGAATTATGAAAACAATTCAAGAAGAAAAATATAGCCACTCTGCTTTCTTATAAACTCTCAGGCTCAGGATGTCCAACTGATTTGAGCATATGATTTAGGATATTTTATGTGTTTTGCAGTTCACAGCAATGAGATTAAATGAGAAATAACTCCAGTGTCAGGAGCAGCCTGGGATTTGAATAATGGTGATGCTGGAGTACTAAAAAAACGCCTGCATGGATAAAACTATCCCTCTGTAGACACATATGGGTGTACCAAAACTCATTAGAACTAAAGGAAGCATAAAACAAGATTACAGGTGTTTACAGGATTAGGTAGCATTAAAAAACAAACTACCTGACTAAATTTAGTTTTTGAATTTAATCCTCTAATTTCTACAGTTTTTTAGCTGCCAAGCTAGGAAATTTCCATCTTCATAGCAATAAATCTATCTCATGTTAGTCCTTATGGCTTTATCTTACTTTGTGAATAAAGTAACTTTCTCACTCCATCCCTACTGATCCAACTTTTACATTTTTTTTTAGCACTTACAGTTCTGAATGTTTGTTTGCCTACAAGATAATTTCCTCTTAACAATTGTCTTTTTTTAATAAGGTCTCATCTTATGCTTGCTGGATTTTCAACACAATATGGAGTTAGGAAAACAACAGAAAAATTAAAAAGCTAAACATATAAAATGCAGTGGCAATACCACTAAAGTTTCGCGTAAAATTTTAGTACCCTTTTCCATGTCAGTACTTTTCCATAGTCTGAAGACTCCAAATCCCTATTACTCAAATTCCCCAGAGGTCTGACACCCACAGATACATCTTGATAAAGTTTTAACATACCCAGGAGAAATGTGAGCTGTAAATACAAATGCTGAAACTTCGTTTGTATTACAAAAAGGTTGATCTGTGAGAGACTTTCTTTGATTAATTAAAAGTAAGGGCATAATTCAGAGAGTGGTCATGCATATTTGGTTCCTCCTGTCTCCCCAACATGCACATACGTTTATATTTTTTTAAATTTTATTTTATATACGTTTTATATTTTATATATTTTATACGTTTATATTTTTATATTTTTTATAATAAATATATTTTATATTTTTCCAGTTCGGAAAAATAATGCAGTTGTGAGAATTTGCATAAAGGACATGCAGCAGCAAGATGCTTTTAGAAGAAGATACTGTTCTTTTTTCATCACTTGTCAGTTGATCCTGTATGATCCTGATTAACTATTTCTTTTTTAAATTGTGAATGCTATAGATGGAAAAGCAATTAACCTTTTGTTCCTTTTAGAGTGTCTGATTTTCTGAGATACTCTTGAAATGTTTCTCATCCAGGTCGGTTACCTTCCTTCTTTAGCATTAGGGCTGATACTATGGACACCAGAGACACCAGAAGTGTCTCTGTCGGAGGCAGATACCTTTTAATAAATGTTTAATAGCTTACATCTTGGGAACCGTAGAAACAGTTGCCCTGGTAATCGGATACTGCAAAAATTAACTTCGGTATTTGAACTGGAAATGGAACATTTTCTCTGTGAATGTTTCTGCTGAAACAGTTTCTTTCTGAATGAGGATTTAGCAAAGTTAAAAAGAAAAAGAAAAAAAAAGTCTGGACCATGGAATGGTACAGATGACAGAATAAAATGGAGAAGAGAGGTTTCATGGTATTTCTTTGTAACAGCTTTCCCTTCTCTCCTGTAGCCTCCTTCCCATTTCCCCCTGAACAAGATACACAATTTACAGAGAAAATATGGTGGTTTATTTTCTGTATGTGCCTTTAATCTACTGTTGTTTGAATGTGTAGTAAACAATACTGTGTGATTGCTCCCCCCCGCAGCGTAACTGCACTGGTATCAATTTAAATTTTTCCTTTAAATTGTTATATGTACTTCCCACAATAACGTTTCATTCTGAAGAATAACTACCAAAGATTTAGAAAAAAATGAGATTGTGTCATAAATGCAATTAAGCCAGAAATGAATAAAAGGTCAGCTAAAAGTCAAACAATTTCTTAGTATTATGGTCTGTTTTTTTTCACATAGTAAATGTGCATTTTAATGATACCAACATGAGTGAAGCAGTTAAGATAATGACTGAATGATAGAAGCCTTTCCAGAAAATCTTTGGTCTGAATCTTTAAAACTAAATAACATTAAAATAAATTAATAGAAATAAATTCTACTTGATGCTTAATATGATTGTAATTCACACTTAGAAACTAATATCTGTGTATCACGTGTAAATAAAGTCAATATTGGCCTTATATAAAGTTCCAGTCTGTGAATCATGGGATCTTACTTGTAATTTCAGCTCTGCTTTCAACAGAAATATCGCATATTGCTTATTAGTGAATGCTGAAAATGGCACTGTCAGATGGGACAGCGGAGGATTTTCCTAGAATGCAGGTAAGTGTTACTGGCGGTTAACAAGCTGATAGTGCTGACTCCCGTGCTACCCTAATTCTGCTGCTTCTGAAGGGATGTTCATGACAGACTGATCATTCAATGAGCAGGCATTTTAAGGAGCAAGGCTAATACAGATTAGCCCCAAATGGGCTCTTTACACTTACTTTCACATCCATAAGTAAGTGCAGGCCAAAAAAAAAATAAAAATCCATAAAGTCCAATTATTGTTTGAGGTGTAAAATGCAATGAAACAGTTCAGACACTTACTCTTGTATTCTATAAGAAGGAGGACCAATTACTTTCCTGTGCATGTCAGAAAGCTGTGTAGAAAGAAAGGTTCGAGCTGGGAATAGAGAGTTTTTACGATGCTGTGATGTTAATTACAAAAGTGGGGGTAAGCTACTCTGCTGCTCTGCTGCTTTGTGATTACAGTTTTATCTCCACAGTCTAATTGCTAGGGCAAATGCCAGCATTTATATGTCTAAGTGAGCACTCAAAATGTGTACATGTAATTGGTGTTAACAATTACTGCAAATGCAGGATTGTGCCCCTGAAACCAGATTTCTTATAAACCACCTAGTTTAGCAAGTCATTTGTTGTATTAAAGGAAATAAAAACTTCCTATCACATCACATATCTTATCACAGAAGGCACCATTTAAGGGTTCTTAGCATGTATTTTAGAGGGACAACACTTAAATGTTAATGTCAGGTCCTAATGTTGCGGGAGAGGAAGATCCGAAGGTGAGACAATTTAAAAAGTACAGTCTTGTCACATTTAAGACGAATGCTTGTTTCTTTCAATAGAAGGAAGAATTATCTCATTTTTTCCTTTGAATAGCTTGGTGTTTTTAATATCACTGGCAGATTTAAATAACATTTTCTGACTGAAAGTATAAATCCAACTGCACCCATGAGCAGGTATGTGGTAGGTTTGTGGACGATCATGTAGATACTGGTCAAAAGAAAAAAAAGTCTTGAGAATTTATGCTTAATCTGATCAATAATATTAGCAAAACAATCAAATAAAATGCCTGAAAAATCAACAAATAACAATGTTTCATTTTGTCAATTTAAAAATTAATTGTTTGGGGGCTTGCTTCAGAATCAGCTTTCACTTCAGAATGCTATTTCAAGCATAAATGTCCCTACGTTTGTTTTAAAACTAATAGCAAAAAGAGAAAGCTAGCAAAATTCCAGACCCAAATGAGTTAGTTAAGTAAAATAGAGTCTTGCTAAATCCAAAGCAATGTTGTTTGTTTACAACCCTAAGGCCTCCCCAAGGGGCATGAAGGCAGAGGCTCTCCACTGGGGCTGCCACCAGCTGAGGGTTCTGACCCTGCAGATGGCCAATGACCCAGAATACAGTCTGGGGAAGCACTTAGGACCAAAAATCAGCAAATAATGAATGTTGAAGGAAGGCACCTTCTGGAGAGAAGCTGGTCAGTATTCTTTGACAAAAATGCTTTCTCTCAAAAAATGATAATTTGTCGAGTCATATTTTTTACTGGAATTGTATGTTTGAAGAAAAAAAAAGTCTGTTTGGTGTTTCTTGTTAAGAAAAAATCCTGAATAGTGCAGTGGTTAGGCAGGATGTGGGAGACCTAGATTAAAATCCTTGCTTTAGTCTTTTTCTTTGTAGTCAAAAGAAGATTTAATTATTTATGGAAAGCAGGACAGTTCAAACAAAGGAATTAGAGTTGCTGAATTAAGACCCAAGGACCAGAGCCTGGATTTCATACAAGGCAGTCTATTGACTATTTATAGTCGGGAGAAAAAAGGGTTTTAGTGCAGATCAGGAATTTCTGAAATCTTTCACTGCCCTTATAAGAAGCAAATCCAATTCTGTTTTTTGTCTGGCTGTGTTCCAGGGCTAAGTGGAACTATGCTGGACTAAACATCTAACTCAGAGCTCTCAGTATGGTATTAGTAGAATGAAACTTACTTACTATGTCAAAAAATGTGATTTTCTCCTAGAAAGGAGAACTTTATCAGGAAATAGAGTATCATCGGTCACTTATTTCAAAATTACTTTGCTTCACAGAATATAAAATACCATGGATGGGAAAGTGTTAAAAATACTTTTGCAAACTTTCAGCTGGGCAAGGAATACATCTATTAGTGCAGCCAAATGGAATTTCTTTTTTCCAGTACTGTTGTAACTTATTTCAGCTTAAATCAATAATTCTCTTTGAAAATAAATAATCTATTTCCACTATGCAAAGTTTATTTGCACAGACCAGAAAATAACATTTATAGTTTGAAGGCCCTTGTGGGGATTCTGAAGATATAATTCATATTGTGTATTTATTATACTTTCTTCTGTCAGAGAGGGAGAGAGAAGATAGGGAATGAGAGAGGAAGAGAATAGTGAGTGGGGAAGGGAGAAGAATAAAGAGAGGTTGGCTGGGAGAGATAGAAAGAAAGAAATAGAGCTTGATATACTGAAAAGTGTGAAAAAAATATTGAAAAGGACATTAAAATTATCAGCAATCAACACAATTTCAGGTTACTCTTTGAGAATTTAACAATAGCAGGAGGATAAGAAGATAAATGACCTGGGAAAATCATGGGAGAGAAAATGTCAGATTCAGCAGCTGCAGCTTTGTAAGTCCTATAGGTAAGTCTTTCTTCTATAGCCCTGGGGTTGTGGAGGTACTTTGCAGTAACAACAGGAAAATCAATTTTCATTTATTTTTAGAAGAAATAACTTCCAAAATTAGGATTTAATGTATTTAGAGAGGATGATGCTGCAAACCCTGTTAGGCAAGCCAGAAGTGAGCAGGAGTAGTAAAAACAATCCCACTTATACATATCAGATGCTCAGTAGAAAGGAAGGGCATACATTCTTCCATGCCACTAAGCTGACAGTAGTCATGTTCAGCTCCATACTTATCATCCTTCCTTGCTGATCTTACAAGCCTGCTAGAAAAGTGCTGAGTAAATAACTGCAACTTTAGATTTTCACTCTCAGCATAGAAAGCAGACAGGCATTTGATTGGAATTCTTCAGTCAATCCTCTCCGCTATGATAAATGAGCTACAAGTAAAGGCAAAGCACTGAAACACATCATTGTCTGTGAGAATTTTCCAGTTAAGATGAAAATTTAGATTTGGTGGAAAGCAACCTACCATGAAACAGCCTGACTAGATGACACAGACATAACACATAACACTCCCCTTCGCTTCCCCCCATCCCGCTTCTGATTTGATAGTCTTGGCCACAGAGAAAATTTGAGGCACTAATCTTTTCTTTACTAATATAGGCTCTTTTACAGCACTGTGTGTCGAGGACTTCTTGCCTGCTAGTTAATTTATCATGCTGCACTGGCCTGAGGAATACTATTCATGACCCTGACTGCTTTAATATGTGTAATATGCCCTGCTTTATATGTATTGCAAGAAGTAGTGCTAGCATAGTCAATAGCTGCCACAAACATAAGTGGTAGTAGTACTGATCAACTTTCTTTAATTTAAGGCTTCTAGGGAGACATTTGTCTGGGCCAAATAAATGCTGTTATCCCCATCACTTTTGATTAAAAGGTCCCTAACCGTATAGGTTGTGACATCTCATGCTTGAACAGGTACAATCTACTATGATACAAGACTATGATTCTTGGGTGTCAACACAGATCGTCTCAAGATTCATGTTAGTTTTCCCTAGTTAATCTTGGTCTTACACAGAATAGCAGATATTTATTTATATTTGTTTTCTGGCATATTCCTAATTTATTGCATTATTTCTTTAGTGCCATGTGCAGACTCTTAAAAGCCTGTGGGAAACACAGTATGTTATGATCACTAATACCTTAACATCCCTCTCCCCACTCCCATCCCCCTGCCTCTGCTAACACTTTCCTTGCCCGTTAACTGAACTCCCCATACTAATATATGGAGTTTAGTTGCAGTGGGGAGAAGTTATTTCTCTTGTTCACATTGAGAGTACTCATTACAGAGTCTGAGTGACAGAGAAGATGAAGAAGGTTTGTATGCCATTTAAAGTACTTGAAGCTTGATAATATGGGTGCGAATATTTCTGGAAAGTCAGGTGAAAAATCAAATTCTGCCACACTCATGCATTCGTCACCTGTATTACATTGTTTTGAAACTGGAACAGTTGCAGGAGGTGCAGTATATGCTCATATGCACAAAGATCTCTATGATGTGTGTCAGTTCTGCCTTCTGAACCTGACACAAATTTCTTACATCAGCATTCAGATTTTTATTACTGATGTGAAATGTAACAGATTACGTTAATCTGCCATAATTTATTGAATAGAAACAGGTTTTTCTGTGTGTCTTTAGTTATTGGTAAGTAAGCAATATGTGTCATTTTAAAGCTCTTTTCCCTTAAGGCAGAAAAATTGATCTGAAGACATCAACGCACAAATCTTACCATGAATGAAAAGGGAAATCTTCAAGCAGTTTAATGTAGTTAGACAAAGACATTATTCTCCATAGACTTTGCACAAGGAGTGGGGAGAGGTAAAAGTCTGCTATATTATGTTTCTCTGTTAGTCAGTCATTGGATGATCGTCTTTCTTCTGTTTACCATACAGTGACCTGTTTCCTCTCTTCTGTATGCTATATGTGCTTCGAGTGACATACTTCCCATGGAAAACAAATTAAGGAAATTTCTTTGTGAGTAAATCAGACTGTTGAGCAACTAGCATGCTGCTTCAATGAAGCACTGTTTTTCCAGCTCTTCTTCTTATATCAGTTATTGGTATTTCGCTTTTTCCTCCTTGCTTTTTGTGCTGCTTTCCCTTGTTTTTGTGCTTGAGACACTCAGCCACAGGCTGAGAACAAATGACTTTAACACTATGAACAAACAAAGCCTTGTCTGAACGCTAAGAACGCTCAATCTCAGCTAGTACTTGGGTGGGAGACAGAGCGTAATACAGCTGTAATACGGTATGGTGGTGAATGTGTCACTTGTGCTATGTACTGGAAAAATGTCCTCTTAAACAATGAATGCCTCAAGCTTTGAATCTGAAATCACTGCCCACTGTAGTCACTCCATATATCATGTCTAAGGTTATGGCTTTCCAGATATGTTTTTGGCAGCAGAGCTGGTACCCTGATTGTTAAGTGAGGTGAAGAATGTGGCCACCTGCTCCAGCCACGGTGGCCCAGGACCACTTCTGCCCAGCTGTTTGTGCCCAGCCTGGTGCCTGGGGGCCTGGGGTCTCTGGCCAGACTGGGAGGGGGCATGCGACTTCTGACTTCCCCTTTGCAGGTCCAACCAGTAGCAAAGGTGAGCACATATTCCAGAGACACACAGACACGCAGAGATAGGGCACTGACACAACTGGTCACACAGGCTGCCCCAGCCACAGGCTGCCTTCAGCAGCACTTACACACAGGACTCGTAAAACACAGACACAGACAGCTGAATTCCCTTCCCCCTCTCTGCCTGGTAGAGGCAGAAGATCATGGTGTAGGCACACACACACAGCACTCCGCAGGTTCACAAACACACAGAGCACTCTCCAGGCTCACAAACACACATTCACGGATCCTTGAAGGCACAACCTTTCCGTCTGTCCAGCACCTTCCCTCTGTCTGTCCAGCACCCCTGCCCAAATCCCCTGAGTACCAGCATGGCCTCTCTGTCCATCCAGCACCCCTGCATGTATCCTGAGCACTCATACCCACTTCATGGGTCACCTACTTGCTGGCTGGTCCAGCCTGAAGTTCACTGTACACACGCAGCACTCTACCCTTGTGCAGCTTTGCACATCCTGTCATCAAGTACCAGGGAGAAGAGATCAGCACCTTCCTCTCTATTTCTCTTCCTCAGGAAGTTGCAGAGGGCAATAAGGTCACCTCTTAGCTTTCTCTTCTCCAGACTAGACAACCCAAGTGTCCTCAGCCTCGCCTCATAGGACATGCCTTCCAGCCCTTTTCCCAGCTTTGTTGCCCTTCTTGGATGCTTTCAAGTACCTTACTATACTTTTTATATCATGGAGCCTGAAACGGCACACAATATTAAAGGCGAGGCTACACCAACATCAAATCTAGTTGGGCAAATCACTTCTTTTGACTTCCTGGCTCTGTGTGTTTAATGCATCCCAAAACACAGTTTGCTGTCTGGGCTGCCCAGGCACATTGCTGGATCATGTTGAGCATACTGTTGACCAGCACCCCCAGATCCCTTTCTGCTGAGCTGTTCTACAGCCACGCATACCTGTGTCCCGCATTACTCTGTCTCAGGTGCCAAACCTGACATTTTCCTTTGTTGAACTTTATGCCACTGATGATTACCCAGTGCTTCAATCTATCTAGATCCTTTTGCAAGGCCTCTCATCCCTCCGGAGAGTCAACAGCACCTCCCAGTTTAGTGTCATCAGCAAACTTGCTGAGGATGCATTCCAGTGCTTCATCCAGATCATTGATAAAAATGTTGAACTGAACTGGCCCTGGAATTGAGTCCTGGGGAATACCACTGGTAACTGTCTGCCAGGTAGATGTAGCCCCACTCACTAAAACCTATTGAGCTCTACCTTTGAGCCAGTTCATCACCCAGTGTAGTATGAACCCGTTTATCTCACAGTTGAATAATTTATCCAGAAGGATGCTGTGAGGGACAGTATAAAAGACCTTTCTGAAATACAGAAAGATTATGTTTGGTAACAGATTATGTGAGAAATAATATGAAATTATTATGCACATATATTATATTACATGACATATTATCATATATTGTGTATATATACAGTATATATATATATGTATTGTATATATTATATATATTATGTTTTATTACATGTATATGTATATATTATATTATTATAATATGTGAAAAAGATTATGTCAGGTAACAACTCATGTTTCATTAATTTTTTTTTTCTTTAATGTTTCCTTGGTTAAACTTGTTTGAAGCCCTGATGATCTCTTATTTTACATGTTACACACCACTCCAGTTTCAATTCTCCAAGCAATGATGTTTTCATTATTTTATGTGAAATAGAAGAAGCCTTTCTACCTTTCTGTTTATGACTTGCTTCAGCAGGGTTATCAGAGGCATGTACAAGTAACCATTACTTCTGCCTCATACTGCATTGCTTCTTTATGCAGTGCATATTTCTTTTTGTTTAGCAAACTATCAGATGTGGTGTTGATCTTCATAATCTATGGTGTTTTCTCAGGAAATCAGATTTAATACAGTCATTGCTATTTGCTTTGTCTCTTCAAGAAGGTGATTAATGTGTGTGACATTTACCCTGATTGTTATTCTCTTTAAAGATTGTCTTAATAATGAAGTTAATTTTGGAGGCTCCAGCTGGAACTGGCAATATTAGGGGCAAATTAAGTAGATTCCAGTTTTCCTGAGAGGATTCTCAACCAAAGAGCCCTATCACTGCTGATATTATCAAGGCATCAGAGAAGCTACAAACATGCTTTGAAGCACACCAGTTCCCTGAGTGCTGAGAGCTATATGACTATTTTTGAGTTCACTGAAGATGCTCTGCCTCAAATTAAAGTTGAATTATTTGAAACATTCCAGGAAACCATTGCTGGAAAAGCTTCAAAGCCTGAAATGTGGTTGAAGTTAGTCAGATAAGATTTGAATTTCTGAAGGCAGACAAACTTATCTACTCACACTTTTTTAAGCACCATTCCTTGCCTAGAGAGTTTTCTCTAGAGAAATTTGGCAGTTAACACTTTGATATTGTTCTTGAGCCACTTTGTCATTCAAGAAAACTGAAAGCTTTCTAGTTTTCTTGGCATTTCTTGGCATTCTATGGCAGTTGGCATTGCTAATACTATAGGTTAATACCCCACTGTTTAAGTGCAGTTCTAGGAAGTCACAATAATCTTAAAAAATAAAATAATCAGCTTTTTTGTCTGAGTGGTATTGTCTGTCTATTCCACTGTGTTCTGAATGAAATACTGGCCAGAATATCCTTTGCTTAGTTCCAAAATATGTCATAAAATCAAGGTTTAATTTGTACTTTTAGGTATGCAGATCTAGTATAAGAAATTTTGAAAATACAGATCCAGCCAGGACACGTTAAGGATATAGTGCTGTTTGCACACTATGATAGTAATCTCTAATTATTTCTGTGCTTAGCTAAATCTTAAAAACAAACAAACAACAACAACAAGAAAAAAACAACCAACCAACCACCATCACCACCACCACCACCAAAAAAAAACACAATGAAAATCATTTGATAATAGTTAATAGTAAGTAGAACCTATAGCTGGCTACTGGTGGAAAAGTTTCTTTCCTGATCCTTCAGCTTGGCAGTAAGCTGATGTGTTCAAAATATCCTCACAATGTTTTCAATATGAGGTCACAATAGTGCTTTTAGGCTAAAATTGTTATAAAGAAATAAGGATGAGAGTGGAAGGTCTTGTTCCTTCCTTCTTAATATTCATATCAGGTAAGGAAAAACTCCAGTTTAGTCAACTGATTGGTAAAAATAAGAAAAATCTGACTGTAAAGGAATATGTGCTTATACTGCTGAGCCATGACCACAGGTGCTGAGTTACTTGGTGTGATGTTGGATTGCACTTAGTGTGAGGCTGTATTGCTGGAGCACTCCAAAGGATATTGGTGGGGGGCACTTCTGTATGTCCTTAATAGTTCCTAAACTAAATAAATCCCTTAAAATATCCAGACCAGTTTTAGAAGCTCAAACTTTTTCTTTAGTCTGTTTCCATGTATCAAGATGAATAAATTCAGGTTCCCAAATATGATAGATGGATGCAAGCTACTTGCAAGCAATGTATTACCTACTTCACAAAAACAGAGTGGAAATAAGTTCCTATGGCAAATTGACATGAACAAGATAGCAGCACCAGGAAGGAAAAAAAATGAATTTTATGAATTTATTTCAATTCTAATAATTTGTTAGGCAGCTTCCAAACAGTGCTTTTGTATTGTGAAGTGCATGGAAAGTCTTTTGAACTATGTAGCCAGTGGAGAGCAGGGAGTTGCTAGTGATTTTTGCTGCAGCTGCTATTTACCAAAGCATTTTGCAATTGTCTTGAATGTACTTTATTGACTGCAACTAAAATAATAACACATTTTACGCATAAAAGGCCTATTTAAAATATAGTTTAGATGTTAATATGGTATTATTTTATGCTTTATACTAGTTGTTGTAATTTTTTTGTTGCCTTATTTTTTTTCTCTCAGGACTTGACATGTGTAAAAGAAATGGAGCAAATGGATAAAATAGTGTTTTTTTCTGTGCTTTTTTTTTTTTTTCTTTCTCAGTAGGATCTTTTTGCCTTGCTCTATCTGCTCTTTATTTGGTTTTGAAACAGATGATTATAAAAGTCTAAAATTATTGTACTGAAAAGTCACCACATTCATTTAGGATAGAAGGAAGCTGCACACATTTTATGCAAGAGCAAAAAGGTGAAGGAATGTTTATTAATATATAAAAGAAGAAGAATTATTCCAGTGTAAACAGTCTACACCCACTTACCATTAAGAAGAACTGCTTCTTAGGGACACTTCTGGTTTTGGTGACTCAATTTTCCAGCTGGAAAATTGAATGACTGAATGAATGACTGAATAGCCCAAGTTAGAAGGGACCCACAAGGAACATCAAGTCCAACTTCTGGTTTCGCACAGGACCACCCCAAAATCAAGCCATATGTCTGAGAGTGTTGTCCAAACACTTTTTGGACTCCAAGAGGCTTGCTGCAGTGACCACTTCCCTGGGGAGCCTGTTGCACTGCCTGACCACCTTCTCAGTGAAGAACCATTTCCTAATATCCTACCTGAATGTCCCCTTGCACAGCTTTATGCCATTCCCTCAGTTCCTACTACTGGTCACCAGAGAGAAGAGATGAGATCCTGCCCCTGTGCTCCCTTTGTGAAGGCCTAGTAGGCCTTCCCTTTGTAGAGACCTAGACCTGTAGGCCTAGTCTAGGTCTCCTCTCAGTCTCCTCTTCTCTAGGCTGAACAAACGAAGCTGCTCCTCATACATCTTGCTCTCTAGGCCCTTCACCAGCTTTGTAGCCCTCCTTTGAACACTCTCCAATAGTTTCATAGCCTTTTTATACTGTGGTGCCCAAAACTGCACACAGTACTCAAGATGAGGTGTTTTTTATGGCCCCCAAAATATTTCATCAATCAGGGCCAGGGGAGATTGTATAGTAAGTAATACAATGGAGACACTATTTAAATTTATTAAACTGCTTAAACTAGTCTTCCCATGATATATATATTTTTTGCTACAGCTATTTATATTATCCATAGACTGTTGTGGAGAAAATTTTTCTTAGTTAAGAACTTGTCACTAGCTAATGTTAATGGTTGCTCAAATCTATGTCAAATTGTGCTGAGCACCAAGGATAAAGTGGCAAAAAAGACATAGAAAGACATGCAAAAACACATGGGTTTTCCTAAATGTAAAAATCCCCATTAGGGGAAAGAACCCACATTTTTAGGTGCCTTTTTTTTTTTTTTTTGAATAGAACTATTGCCTTTTTTTTTTTTCTTTTCCAAAACCAAAGCAATCAAAGAACACGATATCTGTGACTGTCAACAACTTTTGGTCCTTAGTAAACTGTTTTCAGAAATATTCGAGTAATTGATTTTCAGGTGCTTCTTATCTAGAAACAATTGTATAATCTGTGAAAGTCCTTTGAATGAAACAATTTATTGTGAATGCTACTATGAAATGATAAGATTCAGAGTAAAATCTTTGCAAACTGAGGATTTTCTATCTTATTTTTGATGCTAAATGCAAAGGTATGAACATGCTTGAATTACATGGAGAAAATACCTTTAGTTATATCCAAAGAAAGTCTTTCTTGGTGTTCTCATGTCTCTGAATGGTAAAAAGCATTCATTCCAGAGTCTTAGAAAGGAGTATTTTTCAAGTGGAAGTAGTAATTCTTAGAAATGAAAATTTTTATATTTTATTTTATTTTATTTTATTTTATTTTATTTTATTTTTTGTTCCTGAAAAGATGAGACCAACCATTTCTTTGTCCTTTTCCTGGTAACAAAATAATCAGTAGATCACTTGTTGTAGCCTTGGAGAACAGATGAGAAGTCAGATTTTTTTCAAAGATAACCCTTTGGGTATATTGTGGGCTGATACTGGAAGGGTTCTGCAGGAGGGGTAACTTGGTGGGACTTTATGAGTTTTCCTAACTAACATTTGAAAAAAAGAGAGAGCAAGAGAGAGAAAGAATGGATAGGATAGTGAGCAGAGGAGCTAATTAAGCCTGTTCTGTTGAATTTGGCTGAAAGTTACATGACATCTATCACCTGAGGATGGACAGAGAAGCAACCAAGTAGCCAGGTACAGTGTACTTTCAGAAGTCTCACTTCAAAAGAAACTGAACTTAAAATCACAACAAAAACACTTTGCGTAATAAAACAAACTGGGCATCTGCAATTTTCAGGAATACTTAGCATTTTTCAAATTATCTACATAGACTCCCAGATGTGTAGATTTTATTTTCACTACATCTCTATTAACCAAAAGTGTTTTTGTTTGTTTGTTTGTTTGTTTTCACATTTTTCTCCTTTTATGTCATGGCTTTCCATATGTTGGGTGCATGTGAGGTTGAACAATCTGCAATCCCTGCAAGCAGGCAGGAATATCTCTCAAAGGGAAGTGGACTCTTGTAAACTGCAGTAACATGTCTGCTGAAAAGAATGGATTTGGCACAGTGTGGAGGGACATTTCTCAATGTGCATGCAAAATGGTTAGATCTAATTGTATAGGCACTTCAAAAGTGTTCTTTTAAAATGGCGCTATTTTATTTGTTTATTAGAAAAGTGAACATTTATAGCTAGAGATTTAAGGTGGGGTTGGGTTTCTACTCTATGTAATTTCCATTTGAATACTGAAGGGCTATTAGTTTCTCTGAATTCTGCCATGTAAGCACTGTCCGTGGTCTGACAAGTATAACCTCTTAACAGTTTGATATTGAAATCAGGGGATTTAGCGTCTGGAATTAGCAATTTATATTCTGTGTTGCTGCTACAGTAGTTGCTGCATTTAAATTATTTATGCAAAGAAAGTACTGTTGTGTTCTTTCTTACAAATCACACCAACTGCATGCTCGACAAGGGTAGACTTTTCCCTCTGAAATTCTGCTCTGTTTTCAAGAGTATATCTTTACCTTGTCACTGGCCGCTTACTGTGATGAAGATGAATCGAGATTATGTAGCACTGAACCTTTCATTAACTCTAGAAAAAGTACCAGATTTCCTCAGCGATAGGAGAATCTTCCAGCAGTGGAGAATTCACCTTCAGTCAGTCACTAGTACTTCTTGTAGATCACAGCAGCAAAACCTTCAGGGAGTGAAACTAAGTTTAGAACACCAAATGTGCCTGGCAATACAAATCTGCTTTTATGATGCAGAGAAGTTCAGAACCCTTATAGATTCCCGTGAAAAAGAAAAAAAATAACACTGACAGATCTTTTAAAAACAAGTTGAATAGAAGTAATGCTTGTGGACGTAAGCAAATAACAAACAGATTCCAGTTTTCCAGAATGGTTACTTGGTTTGGTATGTAAAATTCCTCCCACAGTTTCATATATATCCACATAAAATTATATTTATTTCTAAAAGCCTTATATACAAATCTTCCTGGACAAATATCATCAACTGTGTATAAATAGGAACAGGATTTCTCCCATGAAAGTAGAGCTTCTTTATACATTTTCCCACACCATATGCTCTATGCTAATCAGTTAGCAATGATTTGCATTTTTTTTAGATTTTTTAAAATGAGATTTAAGTAAAATTTTGACATTTGTGATTGATTTGATTTTTTTTAATAGTCTGACATAAAATTACCTTTTAAACTTCATTATTTTTAAATCAGCCCTCAGATTTGCACAGGATGAAGTCTTAAGAAAAGACAACTCATTAAGGCTTATTTCTCCTTTCTGAAAAGAGAATGGATGTGAAAATATAATGAAGCATCTCTGTCAATTGTGGAGCAGCAGTGCATACACACGAACAAACATGAACTTCCCTTTCTGCACAAAACACAGGACATTTGCATGTGCTGTGGGAATTAATTCCTTGCTGTTCCTTCCCCTTTGGACAGTCTCTTTAGAAGTGTTTTCTCCCTCTTTATTTAGAAAAAGGTGCCATCTTCCTTAAAAAAAAAAAAAAAGAAAAAAAAAAAGCTTAAGTTCTTGTTTTTCCTCTCTGGGGTCTGTTCTCAGGTAAGAGCATTATAGGAATGAAAATAGAAATGTTCCTGGCCAAGCCTAATTTGCCAAATCTCTCTGCTTTTGTCTAGTCCTCTCTACCTATGTCCCACTCCAAAGAGCATGCAAACCCTGCGTGAACTTGAATATCTGCTCAGCTGTAACTGCTACCTGATGATCCACTGGTGGTTCTGATAGCACAGGTGTAGTTATACTCCTGAGTTTATTCCAGTCATGTAAATCTCTTTTCTCAGTAATTTGTTTCTCCATTTTACTTTCCTTATCTTGTCAAAGTTTTATCTATATGACTAGAAATAACAAGCAGTAACAGTCTCTGTTAGTAAGGCTTTATTAGCATCCTGTAGACAAATAAAATAAGATAAAATAAAATAAACCAGAAAATAAAAATTGAGTGCTCAGTGGCAAGGGCAGTCAAATTGATCACAAAAATCTAACAAGACAGTAATAACAAGGGCCTTCAGTGACCCACTTGTACCATGCACAAATGTACAGTGCTTGCAAAAAACAATTTGTTGACATTTTAAGTGTTTGCTTCTTGGAACAGATAGTTCCAGACAATGACAGTAGTGTTTATTCTTGCTTAGTCTGAAGTAGCTCACCAGAAAGCTCATTCAAGTCACAGCAGTAACTGAAATTCAACATCTAAAAGGCAGGTGGTAACAGAAGCAGAAAATATGTTATAAAAGGAGATTTCAGGTAAAGTAGTAGTTTAGTTAAAACAAACAAACGAGTGTGTAAATAAATCAAGTAAAGTATTTAGAAGTTGCTAGGATGTTGTAAAAAAAAAGTAACAACCATTTATGGGTACACATAGATAGCAAGAATCACTGCTTGCTGCAGCAGTCATGTCATGGTGGTGTTTTGTCCAAGCTGAGGAATGGGATTTACTGGCTTAGATGTAGTATGTCACCAGCACAACCAAACGTTTTCTAGAAATGGCCAGATATCCCTGCATGACACTGTGCTCTGCTGTGTTGTCTTATTAGTCTGCTCATGCTGAACTCAAGGGCATTTGTATAACACATATTTTAGCACTGTTTAGGAAATCCTTGAGAGGATATGCATACTACTGAACAGAAAAGATGTGAAGGAGAAATTAAAAGTTGAGATTTATTTACCTTCAAAAATAAGTAAATAAGTCAGGATGTGACAAAGTGCACAGGTGTTCAGTTTTGCTTCCATTTGAAGACAACAGCTAAGTATCAATGATCAGGCTGAGATCTAATGAGGGGAATGGATCCTGAGACTGAGAAAGTTTCAAATGTATTATTTTGCAGTTCTAGTTATCAGAACCATATATATTTTATAGCAATTTCTATGTTCCTATACCAATATTCTCTCTAATTAGGGAAACCTCTAGGTGGCATAAAAATGGTATTACTGGATGTAGGCCACTTACTGCTGGCACTTTGGTGTAGAGGTTTTGCCAGGGCAGAAGGGAAAAGAGTCTGTTCCGGGCTCTTGAGCCAGCAGAATGTTCCAGAGGGACTATTCTGGCTGGTGCAATGAGGGCTAGACCTAATCAGATGCAACTTCAGGGGAAAACAACATCCTGAAATAGTCAAGAGGCAAGACTTTTTTTTTTTTTTTTGTCCTTTCTTTACTGGAATTTTGGAGAGACGGCCAAGAAAAATGGAAATATTGCCAAGATGTGACAGAGCCAAAGAGGAAGCTAAAGTTTAGGCAGATCTCTTGTGAGACTTTTATATTACCAGCCTTAGGGGAAAGCCTGGTCAGTGGAAACCAGTAGGAGAGCTGTCATTGATTTCCTCAGGGCAAGGCTACATACGTTGTCCTGCTCTAAACAAGTTTTATAAATATGCATGCCAAACTGTGTCCTTGGGCACAGGGACAAAACCTACTTTTAGTATGACTTGAATTCACATCTTCAGAGGTGAAAGGTTAGACAACTAATAGCTGGTGCCAAAGAGTACCTTTAACCCCCCCAGTTCCCCAAGGAAACAAGATTTAATTATATAAGCAGTGCCAGCATTCACATGTTTTAATATTATTTACCATTGATGTAATAATACAATTTCAAGGCAAGAATGAGCATCACCTCCACCTTCTCTGTGAAATGAACAACAAGGAATTAATTCCCACAGCACATGCAAATGTCCTGTGTTTTATGCAGAAAGGGAAGTTCATGTTTGTATGTACTGCTGCTCCACAATTGACAGAGATGCTTCATTATATTTTCACATCCATTCTTTTTTTTTTCAGAAAGGAGAAATAAGCTTTAATGAGTTGTCTTTTCTTAAGACCAGATTTTCGACTCCTCATTCACCCATCAAATCACTTAATGATATGAGCAATCTCAGTGAATGCAAAAGGATTTTATTATGCAAATTACGCTTGTTATTCACTGTTTTAAAGAATTTGAGTTTTAGCTGCTGGAGTTCTTCACAGTGCCAACAAAACTGTTGTAGTGTCAACTGTGACAGTGGTGTTGATCTTGCTCATGTACACTGAAAAATTGTCATCTGAAGAAAGACGACACCCACATCTACATTTAATTGTAACTAAAAACAGAAAAGCAATTTTAGTACCAATGTACAACGCAAAGAAATTTGCAGTAATTTTCTGAATTTTGGATTATGGATTTGTTCAGTTACAGAAAGAAAATGGGTATTATATTGTTAATCCTAGTGAGAGGTTAGTATGTAATAATGTTTTCTTCTAATAATGTTACTTCTTTAGAGTAAATCTCTTAGTTTATTCTAATATTAATTCACCTCAATTAACTTCCACTTATCTATTTATTTTATTTAATCTTTTTTATTTATTTAATATGCTACTGCACCTCAGTATATGGAAAATATTTAGAATGCAATTTTTATTCATTTATGAATAATCTTTGTAGATAAGGTTAACAAAGAGGAGATATGAAATGTCATATTAAGGAGAAGAGAACAGCTGAGAAGCTGTCTACCACACAGCATGATTATGGCTTAATACAGTTTTTAAAGTAGCTACATAAGTTAACAGCCTTTATTAGTTTATTGTCTCAGAAATATGTACAGCTGGGATTACCTATTCAGATCAGAAACTTTATGCTTTACCGAATTTTCAGCTTATAAGCAACAATTATATAAAATAGAAAACCCTTTTTAGTTATAAATACCTAATAAATAAATTTTTTAGGATTTATTTAAATACAGCCATATGACAATTTTCTTCGGATAGCAAATTTTTTTGTTTCAACCAGATGTTTTGTTGCTCGTTTCAGCACTTTGGAAGAATATACCCCTGTAAGGTACAGAAATGGGGTATCGGATCACAAGTGTGTGTGCAAGACTGGATGTCTAATTCAAGTCATGTCGATGACTGTTTTCCCTTTGTGTTTTGCTTCAAATTTACTATCTGTGCAATGGTGATAATACTTTCTGCATCTTATGGGAACTGTGGAAGTTCATGAGAGCTTGTCTACAGAAGAAATTAGCTGTTCCTGAATAATTCCAGATGAGAACACATTTGCAAAGTTAATTGTCTTGAAAGTGAAATGCATTTCAAAGCAGAGTAGCTTTTTTTTTTTTTTTTTGAGTTGGAGTAGACCTTAAATATCCTCTAATTCCACCTCCCCTGCCATAGGTAGGGCTCAAAACCTCATCCAATCTCGTCTTAAACACTTCCAGGGATGGGGCGTCCACAACTTCTCTTGGCAACCCGTTCCAGCGCTACACTACCCTCAGAGTAAAGAATCTCTTCCAAATATCTATTCTAAATTTGCCCTCTTTTAGTTTGAAACCATTGCTCCTTGTCCTATCACTACACTCCCTGACAGTGTCCCTCTCCAGCTTTCTTGTAGGCCCTGTTTAGGTACTGGAAGGCCAATAAAGGTCTCCCTGGAGCCATTTCTTCTCCAGGCTGAACAATCCCAGCTCCCTCAGCCTGTCTTTATGAGAGAGGTGTTACAGCCCTTTGAACATGCTCATAGTCCTCCTCTGAACTTGTTATAACAGGTCTGTGTCCTTTATACTGGAGACCAAAGAGCTGAATGCAGTACTCCAGGTGGGGTCACATGAGAGCAGAGTAGAGGGGGACAATCACCTTCCCCGACCTGCAAGCCACACTTTTTTTGATGCAGCCCAGGATATGGTTGGCTTTCTGGGCTGCAAGTGTATGTTGCTGGCTCATGTTGAGCTTTACATCATCCAATACCCCCAGGTCCTTCTCATCAGGGCTGCTCTCAATCCATTCTCCACCCACCCTGTATTTGTTCTTGGGATTACCCCAGCTCAGGTTCAGGACCTTGCACTTTGCCATGTTGAACTTCATGAGGTTTGTATGTGCTCACCTCTTGAGCTTGTCAAGGATGTCTTTCCTTCCCTTCAGCATGTTAGCCATACCACACAGCTTGGTGTCGTTAACAAACTTGCTGAGGGTGTTCTCGATCCCACTGTCCATGTCACCGACAAAGGCGTTAAAGAGTGCCAGTCCCTATACTGACCCCTGAGGACTCCACTTCTTATTGATCTCCACTTGGACACTGAGCCGTTGACTGCAACACTTTGAGTGCAACCACATCCAGACAATTCCTTACCCACTGAGTGGTCCATCCATCAAATCCACGTCTCTCCAGTTTAGAGACAAAGATAGCATGCAGAGTAGTGTCACATGCTTTACACAAGTCCAGGTAGATGGTGTCAGTTACTCTTCCCCTATCCACCACTGATGTAACCTCAACATAGGTCACCAGATTTGTCAGGCATGATCTTCCCTTAGTGAAGCCATGTTGGCTATCCTCAATCATCTCCTTATTTTCCATGTGCCGTGGCATAGTTTCCAGGAGGATCTGCTCTATCATTTTGACAAGCACAGAGGTGAGACTGACTGGCTTGTAGTTCCCCAGGTCTTCCTTTTTAAAAATTAATATGTTTCCCCTCTTCCAGTCAGTAGCAACTTCACTAGACTGCCATGACATCTCAAATAAGATGGACAGTGGCTTAGCAACTATGTCAGCCAGTTCCCTCTGGACCCTCATATGCATCTTATCAGGTCCCATGGACTTGTGCAACTTCAGGTTCCTTAGGTGGTCTCAAACCTTATCTTCTCCTACAGTGGGTGGTTCATCATTCTCCTAGTCCCTGCCTTTCTCTTCTGGGACTTGGGCTATGTGGCTTAAGCTCTTGCAGGTGAAGACTGAGGCAAAATAGTCATTAACTACCTCAGCCTTCTCCATATCCTGGGTAACCAGGTCTCCCGTTTCCTTCTGGAGAGGGCCCACAATTTCCCTAGTCTTTCTTTTATCACTGACGTACCTATAGATGCCTTTTGTATTGCCTTTGATGCCCCTGGCCAAATTTAATTCTAATAGAGCTCTCACTTTCCTAACCTGACCCCTGGCTGCTCTGACAGTTTCTCTGTATTCCTCCAAGTCTATCTGTCCTTGCTTCCACCTTCTGTAGGCCTCCTTTTTCTGTTTGAGTTTGGCCAGGAACTCCTTGTTCATCCATGCAGGCCTCCTGGTGTTTTTGCCCAACTTCCTCTTTGTTGGGATGCATTGCTCCTGAGCTTCAAGGAGGTGATCCTTGAATATTAGCCAGCTTTCTTGGGCCCCTCTTCCCTCCAGGGCTTTGTCTTGTGGTACTCTACAAAGCAGATCCCTGAAGAGGCCAAAGCATGCTCTCCCAAAGTCCAGAGTAGAGAGCTCACTCGTCTCCTTTGTTTCCCTCAGGATCCTAAACTCCAGCACTTCATGGTCACTGCAGCCAAGGCTGCCCTTGAGCTTCACATTCCCCACCAGCCCCTACTTGTTGGTGAGAATGAAATCCAGCATAGCACCTCTCCTCACTGGCTCCTCTAGCACTTGGAGAAGGAAGTTATCATCAATGTATTCCAGGAACCTCCTGGATTGCCTATGCCCTGCTGTACTGGCCCTCCAACAGATATCGATGTAGTTGAAGTCCAGCATGAGGACCAGGGCTTGTGAATGTGAGGCTGCTTCTATCTGTCTACAGGGGGCTTCATCTGTTTGGTCTCCCTGATTGTGTGGCCTTTAGCAGACCCCCACTTTAACATTCTCTGTTCTGGACTTCCCTTTAATCCTGACCTGTAAGATCTCTGTCAGCTCCTCATTCATCCCCAGACAGAGCTCCATGCAGTCCAGCTGCTCATTGACATAGAAAGTGATGTCCCTTCCTTGTCTCCCTTGCACATCCTTCCTAAAAAGCCTGTATCCTTCTATCCTAAACCCCAGTCATGGGAGCCATCCCACCACATCTCTTTAAAGCCAGTGAGGTCATAGCCCTGCAAGTGTGTGTATATATCTAACTCCTCATTTATTTACCATGCTACGTGTGTTAACATAGAGACATTTAAGTTGGGTCCCTGATGAAGCTGACATACTGGCTGGAGTGGCTGGAATTCCTTTGTGCTCCTCTTCAGGTACTCTCCTGCTGAACTGTGACCCTTCTTCAGGCTCTGGGCATCTTTTGCTGACACCAGCATCAAACTGGGAGGAGCAGGATGAATTGAAGTTTCCCTCCCCCAGCAACTCTAGTTTAAATCCCTCTCCACCAATTTGGCAAGACTATGCCTGAAATGCTCTTCCCCTTCTCTGACAGGTGGACTCCATCAGCCCCCAGCAGATCAAGTTTCTCAAAGTGCGTCCTATGGTCTAAGTAGCCAACCCCCTATCTGTGGCACCAGTCCTGTAACCATCTGTTAATTTGCCAGATTCATCTGGCCCTTTCAATCCCCTTCCCTTTGACCAGGAGGACTGATGAAAAAAATACCTTTTAAAAAACACCCTTCCTTAATCCAAATAAATTTTTAACTGGGGGCCAGCAAATTCTTTCAGTAAGGTTATTTTGAAAAGTTGAAGATAAAATTCAGGAGTTCACAGAAGCACATCATAAAAACACCACATATGAAATCATTGAAGAATGCTCAGCTGATGCCTATAGGATCTTCTAAAACATGTATATGAGTATAGTCTTAAGTAATGGGCTTCTGATGAAGAAAGATGTATATTTGGTAGCTGTTATTCAGTTTCTAACAACAAATCTTTATGACAACTTTAAAAAAAATCTTGTCACTTTAACAAATACTTCAGAGCGCACCAAGCACGGCATTGCTAGCCAGTCGAGGGAAAGGATCGTCTTGCTCTACTCTGCACTGGCACATCTTCACCTCAGGCACTATGTGCAGTTTTGGGTGCCACAATATAAGAAGGACTATCAGAGAGTGTCCAAAGAAGGGCTACAAAGATGGTGAAGGGTCTATAGGGGAAGATGTATGAGGAGTGGCTTAGGTCACTTGGTTTGTTTATCCCGGAGCAGAGTAGACTGAGGGGAGGCCACATGACGGCCTGCAGCTCCCTCACAAGGGGAGCGGAGGGGCAGGTGCTGAGCTCTGCTCTCTGGGGACAGCGACAGGACCCGAGGGAACGGCATGGAGCTGGGACAGGGGAGGGTCAGGCTGGGTGTTAGGAAAAGGTTCTGCACCCAGAGGGTGGTCGGGCACTGGAACAAGCTCCCTGGGGTGGTGATCATGGCAGGGAGCCTGTCAGAGTTCAAGAAGTGTTTGGACAATGCTCTCAGACATAGGGTCTGATTTTTGGGTGGTGCTGTGTGGAGCCAGGAGTTGGACTCCTTGTAGGTCCCTTCCAAATCAGGATATTCTTTGATTCTATGATTATTTTAGCAATTTTAAAAAAGAAAAATCTCTAGTAAAGTGTGGTTTTGATGGAGTTTTTGACAGGAAAACAACTTCTTGTCAGGTCTGTGGAGACAGTCTGGGGAAAAACTTAAATGTTGCCAGCATAAATGATGTCATAGGTAGTTTATTTGTATTGAAATTTTGTTAAAGCTTCAAAAAGCAAAGCTCTTTTCCCCGGTTTCTGTTGAGGTCTCTGTTAACTCAGGTTACTACCACCTCAGCAGTACTCCATGTGATACTGCCTGGCCTGAGTGAGAAGGTTACATAGTCCTGGGCTGATAATGGGTTACTAGAAAAGGATTTATTAAATCCATGGGACCTAAATTTGTGGCTGAATAAAAATATTTTGTGTACCCTCTGCTGTCCACTTAGAAGACTGACATAATGATATGCAGTAACACATCACTGCATGTGCAACATATCTGGACTCTTTAACAGTCTTTTCTTTCCAGATTTCTCTTCTTGCTGAGACAATGTAGATTAGAGGGTTGAGCATGCTTTTCTGCATGGATGTTTCTGGGGATTTGACTGGTACGGATTTAAGTGGTTATTCTGAAGTAGTGGTTATTCTGAAATTAAAGCCTCTATTCAGTTTAATTAATCTTATTGAGATATGCAAGAAAATGAAATCTTAATCCAGAATACTTGTATGCAGGGATCTGGTTAGATTGTACCTGAGCATGAGGTAGCAGATGAAAGGTCAGCAATTTGTGATAGCTAGTGGTGGCTTTCCTGCAAGGAAATCACTACCAGTTCAAGGCTCTTGACTTCCCCATTTATCTTCACTGGCATAAAATTTTATTTCATACTGTTCCATTGTAGATACCTATGCAAAGCTACTTGGCACACAGTGGTAAACTGATGTAGAAATCACCCTGGTACCTCCTGGTACCCAGGCAGTGCCATGTGCCATACACCTGAGACTGTGGTCTCTAGGCTGTCAAGCTGGCAGATGTGCCTGGAGTGTACTGGTGCAGCTCTCCAGCCCTGTGGTGTGGTGTCTTGATGTGAAAACTAGAGTTCTCCTCCAGCTACATCTGCAGATCTATTTGAAAATCAGTAGTATTTGTGACCTGCAGTCACTCAGGGTTTTTTGAAAACCTATGAATTTCTCTCTGATCCTGTGTGTGAGATAGTAGGAGCTGGGTCAGATCTCATTATTGCCTGCCCCTGCCCACCAGGTCACTGGGAAAAGGCTGAAGGAGTCTGTGTGTTGGATAGCATGCCAAGATGGTCCCTGGAGCGCCTGGCACAGTGAGGATCACAGCTTTTCATGGCTGTGTGGTGCATGACCTCTCTTTCTGTGCTGGAGTCCACAGGTCATATGCAAGTAATTGGCAGATTTTTAACACAGCTAAAGAAAGAGCAAAGAGCTTTGCTGCTCTTTGTGAGTTGTTGAAACTGCAGCAGGGAGCCTGAGACACAGACAAAATTAATAGGTCTAACACAAGGCGAGTAACTTCTTACATCAGTGATTGCCTGGAGCTTCTTTGTCATGTTACTGGAAGGGGAGAGAAACCTTTGCACCTTCAGCTTGTGCACCTTGCATCCTAGTATCTAATTTCTTCCCTAGTGACCAAGTAGACAAAACACGACTATTATTCTTCTTTCCTGGTGTGCTCTTTATAGTCCCTTCCCTTTTACAGGTTATTGGATTTTTATATTTTGATTTTTTATTTGCCTGGGAGAAATAAGGCTGGCAGCTTTAATTCTAGGTGAATAGTTGGGTGAGAATAGGGATTTAGTCAACATTAATATCTGTAGGTACAGAAAGCTTTAGATAATTTTGAACCAATGGAAGAATTGGTGGGTGACAGATGAGCTAGGATTTCAGAGCAACTTTGATTAGGGATTTCAGTGGAGTGACCAACCAAATTTGAAGAAAATTTGTAGCAGTGAAACCAATAAGGAATTACATCTGACAGTCTGAACATATTCTTCAGAACAGATGGCTTAGTATTATACTTAATTTTAGGTGGCTTATGTAAGTCTGTTAATAAACCTAGCTTTGGACTAAGATATTTCAAGAAGAAATGGGAAAGAAGATAAGGATTATTTGGTGGGTTGCTGATAGAGAAAAGTGAGAAGGATGAGGCGTGGAGTTAGTGACAGGATACTTGTTTGGAGAAGATCTGTGTTATGGGAGGGGTACAGTGGTATAGTGCTTGAAAACACAGAAATATCAGAGGAGATTTTCTAAAGAGTTATTCTGAACCACTCAGGGGTAAGGTATCATCTATGGGGAGGTAAGAGAGGGCCTTTGGTCACTAATAAGAACTTAGAAACCAGAAACAGTGGATGGGGGAGGGGGCTCATAGGAAAAAATGGGGGATAGGATATAAAGGAGAATCCCCAAGTTTGTGTGAAAGGAGATAGGCCACAGACCTTCAGGTTCCCTCTCTCATTCCTTAACAGCCTTTTATTTAGACTACTGCTAGGGAAAAAAAAAAAAAAAAAAAAAAAAAAGGGTAGCAAGAAGATCATAACTTGGAATGAAAGTTTGAGTGTGGGGACATTGAGAAAGTTTGGGATCAAGAACGCCTGCAGGAGGGTTTTGTAATCCGGAGGTCTTCTTTTTTGCCCTTCCCTGACCAGGAATACATAAAAAAATTAGTTTGGGCCTGTTGCCCTTTCCCTATTCCTTTTTCCACTTTCTGAAACATGAAAGCCTCAAACTGTTTTGCAGAAAACTTGCTCCCATGACAGGCTCTAAATTATCGCTTGAAAAGAAGTCAGATGAAATACAAACCAAGTATCTTCCAACATCCTTCTATATCTCTAGGTCAGAGTCTTCAAGCTTGACAATTCTACTTTGATCTGTAATTTGTATGTTTTAAATTTCATGTCTATTGGACTCCAAAGGCTCAGAGGTCAAACTGGGCTCACTGGACCTCCTGCTCCTGAATTTGCATCCTGAAATACTGTCTCAGAAGAAGTCACTGCATTTGGTAGTGCTGGTTTAAGATTACATATTCAGCAGTTCAGCAAGTGGTCTGTGCTGTAAATGTGTTCCACAACCTTTGTCCTATACTCTACAGAAATGAAATGAGATGAGCAAGCATTAAGTATACAGCCTTTCATTCCTAATATTTTTATTGGGCTTCACCTTGACATTTTAAATACCAACACAGAGACTGCAGAAGTGAGTGTCCCTGTTCCACAAACCACCCACTTGCCCATATCATCTCCACTACTAAAATATTAAAAGAATCCCAGAATCCCAGTCAGGGGCCCTGACTGTGGAAACACTGAAGTTGCACAAAACGAGTGATTACTTGATAGCGTCAACTGAGTTGGGACCTGCAAAAACACATCGTGAAAGATAAAGTGCAGTCTTGTCTTTTACCACAGGACCTTTGATAGGTCTTCCTATTGTGCAGAAGAGTCTTTTTCTAAGATACTTAGTACTTCAGTAAAATGTTTGGACTATAAAATTCCAGAAACTGAAGTGTAAAATGAAATTTGTTTACACAGAAACCTGATTACTATTCTTTGGACACCTTCCATCCCACTGGATCTTATTGCAGAGCTGGTGGCAGGATGTGTTTCTGTGATCAGGAAGGTCTAAAATGATATATATATCGCTTTAAAAAGAATAACTTGTTTTGGAAACTATTATGTTTTGAATGAACTGAATCATCAGTAGATGAAAAAGGTAATTTATTGGTTAGGTGAGCAAGAAGATAGTGTTTCTTCTCTGAATGTAGGGGTGTGTATTAGATATTTTTCATTTCATATTGGTTTGTAAGATGACGTCGTGTGTGTGTGTGTTGGGACAGAAACCATAAATACTCCTTCAACAAAAGTCTTCTGTTTTGTATTGGGGCATTTCTAAAAAGGACATCACAGAATAGATCCCTTGAGAATCAGTTGCACAAAACATGCTTAGTTAGCTCAAACAGATATTTCTAGATTCTAAAGCAAGTGATAGAGCTGTTTTAATGGATGATATTCTTCAATCTGAGTCAATATTAATTAAATTAATGTTCTTGCATAATGAAGTAGGAGCTGATTTTTTTTTTTTTC
The DNA here is from genome assembly GCF_964034855.1 of Anser brachyrhynchus. Taxonomy (NCBI): domain Eukaryota; kingdom Metazoa; phylum Chordata; class Aves; order Anseriformes; family Anatidae; genus Anser; species Anser brachyrhynchus. Next base: position 52,840,440 of record NC_137694.1, on the reverse strand, counting down.
CAGAAAAATGTAATCACGATATCCATTAGCTATGGTGATTAAAAATAGCTTCCTGATGATATTTGCAAAAGGAGGGAGGGTAGCTTCATTGTTCTATTCAAATTTCAACACAGCTAATTACATCCTGCTTATCCAAATTGTGATATCTGTACTTTCACATGAATATGATATATATAGAATGACTGTTAGCAACTGGTAGGTTCCATCTTCTGTATTTTCAGGTGTTGCTAAGTTGATGTCTAAATGATGAAGTGTGTTGGGCCAGAACACTCCTTTCTATATTCAGGAAATGGCAGCTGGGTTCACCCCTGCAGAGAGTATTTCTATGGCTGACATGTGACTATACAAAGAACGGAGCAAGGTGAGTATTACTTCTCTGTTGCATACATTAAGTCATGACAGTTATGAAAGATAACTGGTAGCAGAATTAGGAACAGAATTTGAGTATTTAGTGTGGCTGCTCAAACCCATATCTTGGCTGATTTTACAACAAACATTGTGAAGCACAATAAAGGAGTCTGTTTCTGTCATTACTAAGAACTGGAATTATGGCACAGAATTTCTTTCAGTCATTTTATAAAAACTGAAGTAAACAAAACAAAAAACCACTCTCAACCTAGAAATTTTTTAGTTAAAAATATTCAAAGAATATCCTTTGATAGACAGATATGGAAACTGTCAAATATGAAGGTTAAAAAGTATCAAAAGTAAAATTATACCTGAAACCTTAATTCCTTCCTCTAAATAACTGCTTTTTTGCTCTTTGGTATATTAGTCATGGAGAGTGGGAAGCAAATAAAGCAGAAAAAATCAGGAAGATAAGAAAGTTTCTGTCAAGATTAAGGCTATTGGACATTGGAAAGTTTGTTTATATTTTCTATTGTACAGTGATACACATACCCACCAGTAAAAGTGGTGTGTGTTTTCTCATCACACAATCTCTTTTCAGGCAAGCAGTCATGCCTTTTCAACCAGGTATATTGGACAGGATTTTCTAGTAATTGCCCTCCATATGTGTAGGCTGGGACTCATAACTTTCACTTCTTACATTTCTAAAGCATAATTTTACTGCTTTAATGTTTAACTTTAATATAACTTCATATATACACTTGTAATGAAAAGTTTTAAAAATTTCCTATGTAAATCAAAATATCTTCATGCTGACTACAACTACTATATCAGTACGAGAAAAATATTGGATTACTGGATTCATACTCCATTACATATCACCTCTGTAATTGTGTTTCATAGTGAGAAACTTTGAACAGATAGCTTCAACTAGCTAGACTGCTTCTATGTAGTTGTATCAGTGTACCATTCCAAATAAATAAATAAATAAATAGAATTTAAAGCTCTGATTAGGACAATTTTGAAAAAAAATCAGTATTCAAGATATTTTGCACAGACCTTTCCACAGTTGTTTTTGTACCCTTGAGGGAACACCAAAGCAAAACTGCAGAATATTTTAGGGAATAAATTTCAGATGCATAACAACACCCAGAGGAAATATCTAGCTGTTTGCATCTTTGAAAAACAAAAACAAAAAAACATCAAAAACACTTTCTGATGTTCATTCTCAGTGCATGAAGATGATTTTCCAATAATTAAACATAAACAAACCCAAGAATTATAGTCATATTTAGAAAATGTGAATAGGCTAATTTAAATCCCTAAAGAGCTCCAGAAACTTTTAAAGCCCTAAGTAATCATAAACAGAAATGAGGCTGATGTGGCATCCAGGCATTGTTTTCTGAAAGGATTAATTAAAAGCAATTTGCATTTCCTGGAAAACATAGCCTTGTTATTATCAAGCATAACATTAGCACTATTTGGTCAACAGGATTAAAATGAAAACAGATCAGGTGTAACACCTTGCAATATCATTTTTTTTTCAAGATATGTGTTAACTTTATTTTAAAAGAAAAACACATTGTATAGTTGCTACATAATTTTATCACGTTTTATGTTCTTATATATTGAATCTTGTATTGCCTTTGGATACCTTTTAAAAATCACTAAACCTGACAATTTATGAAAGAACCATACATGGACACACATACAGCCACTCTTGACACAACAATTTCTTAAGCCAAATTCTGTTTCCCTGATTTTTTTGACACCTGGCTATCAACTTCTTCCTTTTACAAGCTCTGGCATTTCTATCTGTTATGTGCCATGAGGAAAAACAACAAATGACAAAACAGTTTCCTCCTATGCATCTCACTTCCTAACTTTTGTGAAGCACTTTTAAACAAGAGAAATTCCAGCTCAAGGTTTCTGATATTTCTTCTGAGTCATATCCAAAGCTGAAACCTTTTCTCTAGTGCAGATCCAAAAGAAGCAAATCTCTTGCAAGCTTGTGGCAAGATTGTGGCACCCATATTCTTATCTTTAATGCACTCAAACAAAATGGGGTCTTATAAACACTCAGATTTACATAAGGAGATTTCTAATAGCTGCATACTTGAACCCAAGTCCTAAGTGCTGACATCCTTCCTAATGCTTGCACCAAAAGTAATCTGCCCTTGATTCTTATTTAGACGCATCATCCATAGCTCACATAAAAAGTATACTTGGAAATTGTACTGAGGTAATCTTTCTCCCTTCTGCCCATCTCTAAATCTCCAAATACATCTTACCAAACTCTTAAGTGATCAGAAATTCCTGGCCCTCCTCCAGAGGTTTGCTCTTAAGTAACTAAAGCTGAAACCTGGGATCCTGGGATATGTTTCCTGGCGGCTTCTTGCTCAGGGAAGGGGAAGCTCCTGGCTAAACAAATAGAAAAAAAGAGTTTTTTTTTTTTAAAAAAAGCATGATAAGGCCATTTGCACTGCAGTGCAAATTCTGCTAGGTTTGTACTGGGATCAACCTGTTCCCACTAACTTGCGAGCCTTGTTTTTTTTTTTTTTTTTTTTAATAGCACACCGTTAAAGCATTGGCTTAACACAGAGAATTAACGTTTGTACAAATTATACTCGGCCCACTTGCCCCAGTGCTGGTCTATGCAGTGAGTAAAAAGGCTTGTAAATCCTAGTCCCTAAATCCCCAAATCCACCAGTAACAATAAGCTATGAAATGGTGCTGTTTTACACTGCTGGAGTCAAAGAAGAAACAACTGTGTTACAAATTCCTTCCTTTTATTTTCTTCTTATTTTAAAATTGTATATGTATTTGATATAGTTGGTATTTAAGAAAAAGTGTCTTTATTTTGCAATGGGGATGGAAACTGAAAAGGAAATAAAGATCTGGACAGCAATAAATGGGCTGTTTGTTACCTGATCCCACATGAAAGAAAAAAAAAAAAAAAGAGCTCATTTGGTCTAAGGCATTTCTATATAGACATGATTACCACTTCTGACAGTTTTCTTCTAGCTCTGTTTTCTTAGCTAAAACATCAATAGATCGTGTTCTAAGACTTTTGTCCTAATGAACCAAAATTGAAAAACAACCCAAGGCGTCATGTTAAATAAAAACTGTGAACTTCAGCTTTTCATCTGTACTCCCATTTCAATACAACAACCTATCATTTCTCAGGAACTACTCCTTTTCGTAAAACTCTTCACCTACTTAGCTTTTTCTACATGAGCTTACTTGAAGCTACTGAGAATATATCTCTGTGTGTTGTACTCTGCAGCTCAGACATATTTTAAAGGTATGGAGACATGACTGAACATAACTGAATTAGAGCTAAAGAACAAATTAAGTGGTCTAGGTGTCCACCAGCATGCTCTTAGCATGCCTCAGGTCTGAGCTAATGAATTTTATCGCTCAACCAGGACAGGATAAAAGCATACATAACTGGTCAGTTATGCCAGCTCAGCTGTTAGAATGCAGATAGTTGAGTCAGCATAAGATGGTGACATTTTGCGTCCATAAACTTAGTTGTGTAAGTCTGGATATAAGAAAGATAAAGCAGTACTAAAATTGCTGTTAAAAAAGGGGAAGAAACACTTAATAATATTTTAACAAGCTATAATCGCAAATAGGCATTCCTGATATGCAGATTAGTGAATGGATTGCTCGTTTGCCTGCCAAGTTTGGACTTTTTTACTCCATGCCACCATTCACATTCATAACTTCAGTTTTTATTCTATGTGTAGAAGAGATGGAATAAACACATTTGAACGGCATTGTTTGTTTAACCACCATCTTCCCCAAGTAGCTATATTTACTAAATACATTGAAAATAATAACATTTGGCACAATGTTCAAGGTTCTGTTGTGAAGATTGAGTCTTAGAAAACAAAACCCTACAGTAAAACCCTTCACTACCTGAAATCCCCTCTGTTGGCCTGAGCTTGTTACTTAACAAGTATAGTTTGCTGACAGTGATTTAAAACCAGATACTATAGCATATTAAAATATAAACCTTTTGATGGAATAAGGACAAATTAAACGTGAAAGCATAGCTGGCACCTCTGAGTATAAAACATTATATTGATGCCTAACTGGCTACAGATATTAGAATAAACTATGTTTGACAGTGAAAAAAGGCCTTAGGCAATGTAGCTAGCACCATGTCAAAGGGAGAATGAAACCGTCTTTCTGTTACATATGGTTATTGATCACTGAGACAAAACTTCTGTAAACAAAATACATTGAATATGTCAGCCTCTGCTGCCTTATCTTTCACAAACAGGCCACTGACATCTCTCAAGAACAAGTAGGTTGGCACTTGAAAGCTATGTAAAACTTCAAAGAAAATGCGCTGGAAAAGAGTCTTGGGAAACAGTACTAAAAAAAGTCTGAAGAAAATCAAAATGTCCATTTACAAGGGCAGTATGACATATACTGTACAGCTTTTCATGTCAGTTTTGATTGTGAAGGTTTTCTGTTGTTTTCAATTTGGTAGGATGCTATGTTGGGTAGCCTTGAACAAAGAAGCAGCTTTTAACTTTAAGCCTGGCTCAGCAGTATGACTTTGCTGTCTGAAGAAGACAATGAATGTGTTATTGCCTAGTTGGTGCCATGCTGTAAGATACCACACTCTTTCTATTAACATTTAACTATTGTTATATCAGATTTATTATTATGCTTTTGTGGGGTGTTAGAATTATTCTTAAGTATGTATCCAGTTTGCACTTAAATATGGTGCACAGAAAGAGCGATTTAATAAATATTAACAGAGGAGATAGATAGGAGGTAGGGAAAGAGGTGTGTATGCATGGAGGGAAGGATGAGAGAGGCAGACAGAGACAGAAGAGAGACAGAGATAGATCTCTTTAGAAGACCAGAACAATCAGGGTTCCAGGTCAGAAGAAAGACCACTTTGTTGGTAGCAGGAGAGAGCCCTCTCCCATGAAGGCGATAAAATAATAGAAAATAAAAATCCGCAAAGGCAAATTCAACTCCCTAAACTAAGGATGTGGCTTTAACATGCTTATTTTTAAATGTTCAGACTTTTAACAGCCTTCTGAAAGTCACACAGTGTTAAACCACGTTTCATCAAACATACTACTGGAATTTTTGTGGTTAATTAACACATACTATAAAAGGGAAAGTTTCGGAAGACTTTTTTTTTTTTTTTTTCTTGTTCCTAGGCAAGCCAGAGATGCTAACATAACTTATATTTTATGATTTTTGTTTGGTTGTTTTTCACCAGATATTTTAAAAAATATTAGTTGTTTTTATGTGTTATTAAAAACAAGTACATTCATATTGTATTTTCTTTAAATAAGTAACAATTGTAATATTGTTCTATGATCAATTATAAAATAAAAACGCAATGCTTTCTATTTCCTAACTGTAATATATTCACCACTGAACTGAAGAAAAAATAATTTTCATATTCTCATTAGCTGTTGTTTCATCCATACTATTCAACCAATAAATCTATCTGTTTTTCATGTTGCTCATGAACACAATTGCAAGAAAGCTAAGTTGAATCAATCATTAAGGAAAGAGGGAGGTTAAAGTAGAATTTAAATAATAGTTGCCAGATTTCCTTCTTTTGAAATATATTTTAAACAATTTGAATTATACATGTTAACCATTTGGTCATATTCACCAAAAAGACTAACATTATGTGAGGTAAATTTTTTTTTCTCATCTTTTATTTCTTCCTTTTCTGATGTATTATGCAGAGGATATTCAGGGTTTCTGGCTAATACTCTTTTTCAAACATTTTTTCTATTGAAATCAATGTGAGGGTTTTCCAATGAAGAAGTTCATTACAAGTTTGAGCAAGTGCCTTAAAAATGGTCTAAGCTCTCAGGTGCTACAAATGAGTAGTAACTAAGCCTTTTCCAAAACCATCTTTGGTTAATACCTTTGGATAAGGCCATTTGCATTGCAGTGCAAATTCTACTAGGTTTGTACTGGGGATCAACCTGTTCCCTCTAACTTGCAAGCCTCTTTTTTTTTTTTTTTTTTTTAAGTCTGTCAAGGATATCCCAATTTAAATAAATGTATCTGACAATGAGATATTTTTACTTGCATGGGAAGCTTGTCCAGGAGTGCCTGTCTAGTACAATGATATATTATTACTAGCTGATGCCTATTTACCTATACTGTCTGAAGTGGCAGTTTGAAATATCATTGCTCCGTATCAGTGTACAAATGGTCACACCATCATAACTGGCAGCAATAACCTTTTTTATTGTCAACTCATGAGAAACATTATGAGCAGGAAAGAACAAGTTGTTATGGTTTAACCTACCTGGTCGGCAGCTAAACACCACACAACCGTTCGCTCACCCTCCCCCCTCCCTCTCTGGGATGGGGGAGAGAAACGGGAAAGTGAAGCCGGTGAGTTGAGATAGTTTATTAAGACAGGAAAATAATTAATAATAATAATAATGATAATGATAATGATAATAGTACTACTACTACTAATGTGTATGAAACAAGTGATGCACAATGCAATTGCCCACCACCCGCTGACCGATGCCCAGCCTATCCCCAAGCAGCCGGTCCCCCACCCCGGCCAGCCACCCCTATATATTGTTTAGCATGACGTCAGATGGTATGGAATACCCCTTTGGCCAGTTTGGGTCAGCTGTCCTGGGTCTGTCCCCTCCCAGCTCCTGCTGCACCCCCAGCCTGCCCGCTGGCAGGACAGAGCGAGAAGCTGAAAAGTCCTTGGCCTGGTGTAAGCACTGCTCTGCAACAATTAAAACATCAGCATGTTATCAGCACTCTTCTCATCCTAATCCAAAACATAGCACCCTACCAGCTACTAGGAGGAAAATTAATTCTGTCCTAACTGAAACCAGGACACAAGTATTAATTATTATCATCATTATCATTATCATTATCATTATCATTATTATTATATTTTTTTTGTTTTGTTTCCTTGGATAAAATTGAAGATATGGGCATGGTAGCGGTGAATAAAACTTTTACTGTTTCTATTTACTTTACTCATTTCTGTGAATGAATGCAAATTTAGAGCTCAAGGTTTGCAGTTTGACATGTTTGGTAAGTACTGCAGTTGAGCATGTATGTAAAACTTTACGTTAGATGCTGTCTCATTTCTTTATTTCATCTCAGCAGCAGTAACTGTATCTTTGTTAACATTAGTTAACATTGTTAACATTTTTTGGGGAAAATGAAGGAACCCAGAAGACTGGGTGAATATACCTTGTTTTAAATAAATTGTTTTAATATTACGTAAAGACAACAAATTAAGATATGCAAAGACGATTTACCACAGGTTGATTGTATTTGATGAAACTAGTAAATTTTTTTGGTAAATCATTTTCTAAGCAAAGGAAATCTGTTAAAAGTCATCTGTTTATCAGTAACAATTTCACTTGAAGGTTTTTAGTTAAACTGGACTGAGAAGAATTGTATAGGTGGATGAAAAAGTTATCAGGGAGAAGGCATTTGAAAAGAAGCAGCCAGGACAGGTCTACACTACTTCCTGAGGCTGACTGGATTCAAAATTTCATGAAAGATTTTGCCACAAAAAGTAGAAACGTGACAATAAAACAAAGATAAAAAGGTATAACTGGTTCTTTATGCAATTCCATATAGAAAAACTGGGTAACCTAGTGTATTGCAGTAATTTAAACAATATGTCACTCCATAAAATAAAGTGCATGGTCATGCACATAAAGAATATGTGTATTTTAATTTTTGGTAGGCTTGCTGTGAGCTGTCAACATGATGCAGCTCTGAAAACGGAGATGGTAGGTTTAACAGAGGGGATAGATATGGAGATAGGGAGAGAGGTGTGTTTATGTTGTGGGAGGGAGACATTTCCATGAGAGAGTGTAGTACAAGATATTGGGTTCAGCTCAGAGGCGTAATGTGAGCAGTTGTGCGCCCCCATGTATAAGAAGAAATTCAGATTCTTTGGAGAACCAAAGTTATGAGAAGAGACTAGAGCAGCTTTTCTTAATTATGATAGTAAAATGAAAGCTTAGATAATACTTTTTCTCTCTGTAAAAAGTTCATGGAATTGAACACTGGGGAGTAAAAAGATGACTATTTTAGCTGAAAAGCAATGTTTGGCACTTGAACAAAGGTAAGTAAAGTGGTCATGAGTAAGTCTAGGATGGAAATTAGTAAAAAGGTTTTTAACCATCAGAGGAGTGAGGTTTGGACCAAACTACTACCATGTAGTAATGGGAGACAAAATGCCTAAATAATTTTAAGGTAGAGCTTGATGATACATAGACAGGTCTGTGCTGTGTGGTTTCCTTTGAAAGAAAGTGTATTTGATACACTGTGAGGCTCCTTCAGGTTTTTATCAATATCTTTTAGGAAGAGAGTATTTCTAGAGTTATGCATCCAAAATAACTATTCTACATCAAACTATTTATGACTTCAGTAAATAAACACACAATAAATGACAGCATGATTTTCTGAAGTTGAGAGAAGATCGGCATGTTTTAGAGTGTATCTAGATTCATAGTAGAAACTCAGCTAGAAAACGACATACTTTACATGCTAGTTTCTGTGTAAGTCTTTGTTAGTCATAAACTGGAAGGTTAGAGTCATATTTGCAACTCTTATTTTCTGTCAAATTGCACCTTGATAATTTGGGGAAAGAATATGGAAATATTGCACATTTTTACATACAGATTATCCATTTCAATTCTGTCCTTTGTTTAAGCAACTTAGTTTCTCATGTGCAAACATAAATTTCTGCAAATGCAAAACTAGGAAGGTTATTAAATACATTTTTTTTAACTTTTTTTTTTTTTTAAATCCTTATACCCAATTAAAGTTGTAACTGACAAACAGATTCCTTTACTGAGCTGATCTACATCCTAATACTTCATAGGATTAGGGCATTTTTAATTATACATGGGAGATGTATGCATACAATAATGCCTTTTAGGGCCAAGGAAGTTTTACCCAGCAAGGTGAAATTCTCTTGGTCTTTTGGGGAGTAGAATACTTGCTTTATATGACCCACTTCCTTGACTATCCACTATAGGATTTAGCTAACCATCTTTGGGTACATCTGTGACATATATCTGTAAGAAGACTTGCAAATTCCTTTATCTTCACCTTGTTACATACAGCACCAAGCAGACAGTTCTTTAGTGATACTAAATTATTTCAGGATCTTTTAAAACAGCTACTTTAGCATTCAGAAGACTTCTGTAGAATACTCCAAAGCAGTCCATATTTTTCTCTTTTGAGGATGTGTGCCATAACACTTCAATGCTGCACCTTAATTAACATTTCATTTAAACTATTTGAATGTAAGAAACACTTTCATAGCATCTCTCCCTCTTCAGTCTAGGCTCAAACAAAGTGAAACAATCAAACAAACAGAACAACAACAAAATTAACAAGACATTAGAACTGTTAATATTTAGTTTGTACATTATAATCAGATTGAAATTACTGCAATAAATCTTTTTTAAAGTATAATCTAGGTGTACTGAAACAAACATTGAGTATAAAGGAAATTATTGACAGGGTCTTGGTCAACACTAATGTTATTAGCTCTTTAGTCAGATTGCAGCTACTTCGGACTCCATCAAATAGTGTAATTGCCTTCCCAAGGTCAAGAGTCTTCCAAATCCATTTGTTACAAGCACATTGTGGTGTCATAAACATGTTTATTTGTTCCTGAACATTGTGTTTATGCAAGGCTGCGTATAAGGTTATAATGGATATTTACTGTCTTAGAACTGTATGACTAGTAGGGAGGGATGGGAGTAAAGACACATTTCCCTCTTTGTGCTAAAAATAAAAAGAAACTGAACTCACTGAATTTCAGTAGATAACATAAATCAGTATTTTCTAACAAAATAATATAGGGTGAGTCTTCTAATAGAAATGATTTCATATTCTTGAAGAGTTATAAAACTCCACTTGAAAAATGTATAATGTTAATTAGAACAATTGGAGCAATAATTCATTATTACATTTGTCAGAAGACTATAAACATGGCAAAAAGCAAAGTAAAGCTCCATCCCACCTACCTACATAATACATTAGCAAAAATGTGAAACTATGTTTCTGGTACATAATAAGCTACAAGGAATATGGTTCTCTATATGCTGACCTGCATTTCTGGATTGACTTTTGACTGGTGAAAGAGCACAGGAAACACTAGAAAGATATACAGTTTGTTAGGGTTTAATTTCTGCTACAGTGGTTTTCATCATGGAACACATTTTGAACAGGGATGCCATCTGATTGCATGAAATGACTAACCTCTGAACTCCGTGTATACTGAAGACCTAGTCACAGAAGATACCAGACTGTCAGAAAAACCTCCCCATAAACTTATTCTAAATAATTTGATATTAGTTTATTGTGAACAATCTGAATTCACTGGCTCTTAGACTTTCTTAGTCCATAACTATGGCAAAATGATCATTTGCATATATGTGATGTGGGAACCCAAAGAACTTGGAGAGTTGCCTCAGAATGTTTAGGGAAAGTTTTACTTGTTGGTCTTCTACAGCTGTGCTGTTTTGTTATAAATGAAAATTTCTTTGTTTCTGCCCCTATTTAGCCTTCCTTAGAACGGGAAAGTTTGCAAATTCTTAATGATTATTAATTAATCAGAGAGTCTGAATCCCTATGTGAAAATTCAGGAAAAAAAAAAGTAAAATAGATAGTGCCCACCAGAAAAGAGAAATTATAGCTGTTTTCTTTTCTACGAGACACTTTCTCTTAGGTCCCACTTTGGCAGAATACTTATGCCATGTGTTATTTTAAGCAAAGAAATAGTTCTAATTGACTTCAATGGGACTACTCTGGTGTTTAAGGAATCACATGGGTTTAAATATCTTATTGGATCAGACTTTTAAGTTTTGGAAATTTCACTGGCTGGATGGGGATTTACTATTGGGTTGTTGTTTTTACTACTGTGGCAATAAAATTTGAAACCCCTCTGAATACACTGAGATGGGGAGTTCCAGACTAAAAATGGAAATGTGTGAGATTTAGTTATTGTTCATGCATTTTCTTCACATTCGCAGCTCAAGTCTAGCAAGTAGTTATGCAGACACAGACCCTAGACACACTTTTAACTGTATATAAGCATTTATGTGAATGGTCCCAAGTCATCACCGTTTTATATCTATGGAATAAGAATGAAAAGTTTCTGTTGAGAGAAAAAAGTGTCTGGAAACTCTAGACACATTTTGGTGATGTGTTGTATGTTTGAGGGTCAATAACTTTCTTGGCATTGATTCCATTAGACACTTCTTCCGGGGCCAATGGGTACTGGCTTTCCTTTGTGTCTCTGCTATTGCTCAGGCATAAAACTAGGCTACTACATGTGAGTGCACAACTAAGGTTCAGTTGATTATTTGTTACTAACTGCATGTATTGCAGATTGAATTATAATGTGTTAGCTTAAGCCTCTTTCCTTGAGGTTCTTTTGACGTATTTGACATTTTGTTGTAGATATAGAATAAGCCACTGCGGTTTAGTTGAGGTAGAGTAACTCCCTAAAGTGTGATTATGCAGTCACATGCAAAAGCCCTTTGTTTAAAACATAAATTTGGTATTCTTCCTAATGAAATTTATTGATTATGAAGTTCAAGGGAGACATCAGAACCACATCAGAATATGATAGCTTAAGTGGGGCTGAAAACATGAGCCTATATCCATCTGAAAACCACCTTCAAAACGGCCTTTTCTGATGAGACTTTTTAATCGCAGGGGGTCCTTTTGGTTGTCTGGTTCAAAGAAAAAGATGTGTATAGTAGAATAAGTTCCATAATGTAGCAGATATTAGGAGAAATCTTCAGTTAGAACAGCCTGCTGACTCTGCTCAAGGGTTGGACTGCATAGTTTCCAGAGGTCCCTTCCAACCCCTATGGTTCCTGAACCTATGAATTAAGGCTTGCATTTCAATCACCTTGAAGTTGGGGGGAATGGGTCAACTTCAGGCATGTATTTCTCGCTTTCAGAAGACTAAGAGTAGGCCTTCCTGGCTGATCAAGACTGGTGTGCGCTGCCTTTCCTCTAATTGGTTTGTTTAGTGATGTGTGTGTTCACTGATGCACAGCAGGGAAGCTACTGCCCATCTAACTCTGCCAGCAGCAAAATACGGGCATATGCTAACAATCCCAGTACCTAGGTCAACATACAACAGTCACAAATAGTTACACAATAGTATATAATCCATCACATTCAGGCTAAAGAACTGGATTTAATAGAGTAGTTAGATTTTATAAGCATTTGAAATAGCAGTTGGTTAGTAAAACCCTATAAAACTAAGGTTTTATAGTAATACAATATATATGTATCCATTACACAGCTAATCCTGTCTGAATTTGTTTTTAACAATCAGTTAGTATTTATTGATTGTAATGCCCAATAACTGTCTAGTTAAATTCATAACTGGAAACCTTAATTTGAAGTGGCACTAGAAGTTTGTCATTCAAAGTGTCTCTCAATCAAAAAAAAAGTCTGCTAGCATAACCAAAAATATGAAATAAAAAGTGCAATATATACAAGACATATATTGTAAAATAAATAAATAAATAAATAAATAAAGCCCCTGAAGCACAGCTATTGAATGAGACTTTTAATTTTTAATTTAATTTTAGTGATTATATTCAATAAGACAACCAGAAAGCATTTCTTACTGTTTAAGCGGGAACCACAACTCATGGGCTGTCTGCTCTCTGAATATGTTTCTACATGTATGGAAAAGAGAAATGGCATTGCAAAGAAAGATTGGGTAAAACAAAATACCACAACTACAGTATCTCTTCCTATCCTACCCTTTGTCAAAAGCTTTGTAATATTTGAATGCTGTAAAGTATTAGGGAGAAAAATAATGTTTTTTCTAAATGGGATAAATCAACTAGATGCAACTCAACTGTATACAAATGCAGTTATTGAAGGGGATGCAGGGAGAGTGATTTCTTTCAATACCTGCACCTTTGCTTTCAGTATTTTTCAATGGGAAAAGTTGGTAGTTAGCAACTGCAGGTAAAACTGTTCTGCTCTGTGATGCCAGAAATCAGAGTCCTTCTGAATCCTGTGTGGAACAGAGGGCTCCTGCAAATTCCTGAATGAAATGGAAAGCTATACAACATTTACATTATGAATACAGATTATAGAATAGCCCAGTTGTCTTAAGTTTCCAATATTAGATATGTTTGGCTTTGCTAAGGACCCAGAATCCAAGAATTTAATGAGGTACTTAAAACACTGCAGGAGTAGACTCTAATTTAGATTATATCTTTGGCTGTAATGTAAATGTAGCAATTTAGATTCTCTTCAGCAACTGATTTCAGTTGCAGAAAGTTTGGAGAGCTGAGACATAAATGATCTCAACTGGCTATTTATCTTGCTTCTTTCACAGAGCATTTTCCAGTATATAAAAATCTTTTCACAGTGAAAGTATTGTTTGATTAATAGAGCTATAATGGAGGGAAACAGTCACTTTATGAATGAAAAGAAACACACATCTTGACTACTCAAATACATGTCCAAATTTATATCCAGTCACCCAGATACTGAGCTTGAATTCAATACACTAACATATATATAACAAACTTGTTATGTGTCATGTTGTATTGTATCCAATTGCTCCATTAAAAACACTGAAGATAAAATAGTTGTTAAATAAGTGGTTTTGCACATCATTTTAAATGCAACAGCTAATAGAATTTTCTCATAACAAGGGACATGACTAATACTCTGTGAGATTAGTAGAACCTGGCTGGTGAGATGACTTTCTATTTTATTTTAACATCTCCAGGGTCAGCAGCCTAAAGCAAGTTCAATTACACCTTGTTTTTAATTTAAAGTAGATTGACTCATACTTTAATGCTTCATCTGGAGGCCCTATTTTTCTGCAAGAGTGGGTTTTGGACATTTAAATATTCAAGCAAAACTGACAGAACACAAGTGAAGTTAAAATATATTTGGAAAAATAAATTCTGTCCTATACATTGACTTGCCATTAAAATGTACCTATGTCTGAGTCAACACTGCTCCAGAGATCTGTTTTACATAACAATTTGGAGCAGTTCGTGTGTTAATCACAGCCTGAGTGGTTTAGATACTTTGTTGAGGAGTTAAACTTACACTGCACTCATCTGTAATTGTATTTCCTTTTTCTTGTGTGTATATATGACATAGAAAGTACATGCCCAACAGACAGGCGAGCATCTTAAGAGTAATAACTAAAGAAAGGTAAATAAAAGAAAGTATGCCAACATTTGTATAAATGTAAATGCTCAAAAAAAGAAGGCAAAATAAATCTAGATAGTGCCATAAAGCAAAGGAAATACAGAGGTTGCAAGGGATGCCTAAGGCTGAACTAATACTTCAGGTGGAGGGAATGAAATCTTGATTTATTGTCCTTATGGAAATTTGGAAAGGGAGATTGAAAAGCTGAAAATTATTCCTTTCTGGAAATATGATTACAAGTTGACATTCTGAAAATCCATGCAAAATGATATAAAACATAATACAGATCTACTGAAATACTTGGTTTCCCTTTTGACCTTTATTTCAACTCTTTTTTATATGTTAAGATGCACTGACACTTGTCATATGTGGAGATGAAGGAAGGACATAAAGCTCCTACTTTAGTGCCTAAAACTAGACTTAGGTAGAACTGAGGCACCCAAATAAAATAAAACAATTCAGGACATTATGCTATAATGGCTATCTAGTCCTAAAAGCACCAAAAATAAGACACTGAGTTCTTACCTATGGACTTATCTGCTCATACACATACAGAAGAATAGAGGGCATTGGAAGTTCCCAGTATTTTAGGCACATTTGTGACTTACCAAAAGGATATGAATTTCATTTACTTCAGTACTTAAAACACAGCTGTTTTCACTAAAAATATTGCTAGGTGTGATGGTTTTGTGTGTGATAGAGTTAATTTTCTTCATAGTGGCTTGTTTGATGCTGTGTTTTGGATTTGTGATGAAAACAGTGGTGATCCATGGTCTAGTTGTTGCAGAGCAGTGCTTGCAGTGAGCCAAGGACAAAAGGAAAAACAGAGAAAATACAAGAAATGTTTGCAAGTAGATACGCCACATACCATGCTTTTCTTTGTGGCCGTCGTGAGAGAGTCTTAGGCCTCGTGCTGGGAAGCTCTACTAAAGGGATTTTTTTACTGTAAAACTTTTCTTTAGTGGAGCCCCTGATGAATTTGAAATTCATTCATGCTTGACTTTATTTCTTTTCTTAGAGGAGGCTTTTAAAGGTAGGCAAGATTTGCCTGAATGTTGGAAAGCACAATTTCCCTAGGCAGACAATGAAAGCAGGATAGAAAAAGAGGGCAGAAAGCAGGATATGGGCCTGGCTAAGAACAAAATCAGGGCCTAAACTTCAGAAGAGCCAACTTTCAGCTGTTCAGAGAATTAATGGATGAGATCATGGAATGAATCCTCCTGGAGGCAATGTTAAGACACATGCAGGACAAGGAGGTGAGCTGGGACAGCCAGCATGGCTTCACCAAGGGCAAATCATACCTGACCAATCTGGTGGCCGTCTATGATGGAGTGATCATCAGTCAACAAGGGAAAATAGACTGATGTCATCTACTTGGACTTCTGTAAGGCTTTTGACATGGTCCCACATGACTTCCTAATCTCTAAATTGGAAAGGTATGGATTTGAAGGGTGGACCATCCAGTGGATAAGGAATTGGCTCGATGGCCGCACCCAGAGAGTAGTGGTCAACAGCTCTATGTCCAGGTGGAGGTTCTATGTCCAGGAGGCTGGTGATGAGCAGTGTCCCTCACGGGCCTGTCTTGGGACTGGTGCTTTTCAATATCTTCATCAATGACGTAGACAATGGGATTGAGTACACCCTCAGCAAATTTGCAGATGACACCAATCTGAGTGGTAGAGTTTATACAACAGAATGAAGGGATGCCATCCAAAATAACCTGGACAAACTTGAGAAGTGGGCCCATGTGGACTAAGTGAGGTTCAACATGTCCAAATGCAAGGTGCTGCACCTGGGTTACAGCAATGCCAGACAGGAGTACAGACTGGGAGAAGAACTCATGGAGATCAGCCCTGCAGAGGGAGACTTGGGAGTTATAGTGGACAAAAGGCTCAACATGAGCCAGCAGTGTGCGCTTGCAGCCCAGAAGGGCAACTGCATCCTGGGCTGCATCAAAAGAGTTGTGACCAGCAGGTTGAGGAAGGTGATTGTCTCCCTCTGTTCTTCCCTTGTGAGGTCCTACCTGGAGTACTGCATCCAGGTTTGGGGCCCCCAGCACAAGCAGGATGTAGATCTGTTAGAGTGAGTGAGGGTTAGAAAGATGATCAGAGGGCTGGAGCACCTCTCCTATGAAGAAAGGTTGAGAGAGCTGGGAATGTTCAGCCTGCAAAAGAGAAGGCTCTGGGGAGACCTCATTGTGGCCTTCAGTGCTTAAAGGGATCTTTTAAAAAGGATGGAGAAGAACTCTTTACTTGTGTAGATAACGATGGGATAAGGGGGAGTGGTCTTAAACTAAAAGAGGATATATTTAGACTAGACATTAGGAGGAAATTCTTCACTGTAAGGGTAGTGAGGTATCAGAACAGGTTGCCCAGAGAAGCTGTGGATGCCACATCCCTGGAGGTGTTCAAGGCCAGGCTAGATGGGGCCTTGGCCAACCTATCTAGGGGGTGATATCCCTGCCTATGGCAGCGGGTTGGAGTTAGATATCTTTAAGGTCCCTTCCAATCCAAACCATTCTATGATTCTATGACACGATTCATGTGGCAAAACTGAGTTCATGAGCAGCTATGAGGATACTTCTTAAAAATACCCGTATTTTTCTAGGAGTTAAGGAAAACTGTGTGCCCTCCAAAGGAAAATTATGATTTTTGTAATGTGGAAACATCATCTTCTTTATCTACCCTTTTTGCATTATGTTACTGTATTTTTAATTTCCTTAAAAATAGATATGGGAATTCTAGGGTACATGTAGAACAAATGTTCTTGCCATTCTTTTCTAGCACACACCCATGTTTATCTACATTTCAGTTTTCATTCATCATGGAAGTGTTGAGGGATGAAAGAATGAGATCTTCTGAGACACTGTAGAGTCTTTTGAGAGTCTTTTCTTCATATGTCCGAGGAGGTGCAGTCCAGAAGCATCCAGAGAACTTGCTGAACACTTGAACAGGTTCTAACTCTTCATTGCTCTCTCTCACAGTGACAGCAGTTGTTAACTCTGCAACAGCTTCAGCAGTGCCCTCCTTAATGCCGCTTTGACATAAGGCATTAGGTATATCCTTAACCTGCTGGAGACTCACCATGAGCCTTCATTTCTGAGACATGTTTCACTGCCCTTGGAGCACCTATCTCCTTCCAGTAGTGTAAGTGTCTGTGCATATTTAGATGGTGGGCCAGGCCAAGAAAATAAGGTGATTTGAGATTTCAGAATTACTACTGCTATATAACATTTCCCCTATTCCTTTGTTCCTAAGTACAAATGAACTTAAAAGCAAGGCCAAGAAATACTGTTTTGATTTTATTCAGTCTCAGCAAAGAATTCAAGAAAAGGTTCCAGATTTAGATATGGAACCCAAAAGTTATTCATTTTCCCTTGTTACTCTAGAAATATGTTCTGTTGCTTTGAAAATGCTGATGCTGCTTTTTGAATGCAGTGATAGCGTACTTTTTAACTCTCCCCCCCCCCCTTTTTTTAAGATCATTTAAAATTGTCATTTAAGTGACACTTTTAAAATAATTACTGAAATTCAATTTGAGTTAAGGTTAATGCGGACTTATTTGTATCTAAAGAAATCCTCACATTTTTGGTAGAACAGATGGTTCTTAAGAAATACAAATTATGTACATAAATCTTGCAAACATGTTTAGTGTGTTGATTCTTCACAGGCCATATATGTATACACCTCAGCATATAATTGAGATTATGGCATGTTCAGTACTACCATATCTGAATTGTACACAACTGACAGATGCTTTTTTAATTTCTTCATTACATCTTACTGCTTCTGATACACCAGTCTTTCTTCTGGCTTCCTGGATATGCACAGCATCATTTAAACCCTGCAGATACAAAATACAATTGCTAAAGTCATCTTTCTTTTCCATCTAATTTATTTACCACTTCAACTGATAAACCTCAATGAGATCCTCATTTGTTCTCTTTTTCAAATGTAATCTTTTTGACTTAGAATTTGACCTTGAAAAAAGTTGAAACTTGCAGCTTGATTCAGCAAAGCATTTCTTCACCTGCCCAATGAAAAGTGGTTGCACTGACTACTTTCATTCTTCAGCTGAACACACTAAATGTTGATTTTTATTTTTATTTTATTTTGTTTTGTTTTGTTTTGTTTTGTTTTTTAGTAACCACTTGGAACAATTGTGAGTCTATTCCATAGTTAAACATTTAGATTATATTTATATCAGAAATATTTTCACAAATCTTGATGTGCTTAAGCTTAGCACATTACTAAAATGGATATCTTTTAGAGTACTCAGTGCCTGATACATTTATTAAAACTAAACCAGACCATACAATATAATTTAAATTATGCATAGTTTTCTTCTCCACTATTCAGCTACTGACCTGTAGTTCATCAGATTTTTTTTTCCAGCTTACTTTCTACCCTCCAATCTTTAGCATAATCCTTTCATTTCAACTGTGCTTTTTAGTACCATGTGAATGCTGTACATCAGAAAATACATCACTGAATTAATGCATATACACACACTTGTTTAGAAATAACATCATTTTTCACTTATTCTTCATATTGTTCTAGACAGTTCTTGGGACTAATGCTTTTATGCCAATATTTTCCCAAAGATTAGCTGATTTTAACACTTGAACACAGTTTAATTTTTCTTGCAAAAATCCCTGCGGCTAAGTATCATTTTTACTAGATAATAAGACTTTTTATTGTTCTTGAAAATGTTTTACCATTATTATCTTGTATTGCACAAAATAAGAAGATGCTATGAAGGATATTACTGTGTATGCTTCCTCATCCTATTTATCACAATAACTTGAGTGTAAGAACAATAAACTAGTAATACTTCTGAGATCCCTCTGAGATTTAAAATTTTCAGTACTGTAGAAACAGTCTTGTGGGCTGATGCCAGCATATGTTCCTGGAAACATTTACAGTGATATAGCTTTAGCAGAGACAGTAATGGTATAAACAGGGCAAAGGAAATACCAGAAATGTTGCAGATGTTATTGATTATATGCCTTGGAGAATATTCCACTTCCGTATTTTGAGTCCTGTCAATGTAAATCAAAAGGTGGTGATGTTGTCAGTAAGATATATCACAGTTAGAATAATGTGCAATGACAGCAGACCCACTATGCTGACTGAACAGATTGTGATTTTGGAAATGGAGAAGACATCCATAACACAGCTGAGGTATTGTAAACCAGAGGGAAATAATCTAATTTAAACATCTGAATCATTGTGACCTGTGATCCAACTTATGCTGAAAGTTCATATAGCTGATAGGGTCATACCAACTTTATGTTAAACTGATATGGCTGCTTTAGGTTGAATTGACTAGCACATTTGAACTTAATCTAAGTTTTATTTGTGTTGTATGTGTTTGCAGCTTTCATTCTTTCTCAAAATGTGGAAGCTGTAGTACTAATTTTTAGTATCACTAATGAATACCCAGAAAAGGCAAGCACAAGAGTCTGTATTTAAAAGACAACACTCCATTAGCTGGTGAGGTATGGCATATACCTAAATAAAAGTTTTTCTTGAATTTGTGAAATCAAATCTACCAAAAGCTACATTACTACTTTTAGAATTCACATTTTAAACACACAGCTGAAATATTTCCTCATTTTTAAAGCTTTCACAGTCATAATTTTGAATAAATCTAGGTAGATATGTTAATATTGAATAAAGTCCTGTAATAAAAATGTGCTAAGAATGGGACGTAAGTTTGAAGTAAGTAAAACATGCCTCTTCTGTCCTTTGCAATATGTAAATTATAACACCACCTGCAAAAATTCCGTTGAGAACAGATTAGCCCTACAAGTTTGTATAAAAATAGGACTAGAAGGAAATTACCAAGGTTTCAAAATTAAGCTGCAGGTAATGTGCAATGGCATCTCTATTCCTTTGAAAATAACGTTATATGTAGACATTTACACTGAAAGATGAAGTATTTTCTTTGAATAAATAGCAAAGAAAATCAACTGATTTGCACTTTGTCAAAAAATGCTGCCACATAATATGCTGCAAAATACATTATTTATTTTGAACGTGAACAGTGGGTATCAAGAAAGCTGAATACCATTATTTATTTATTTTATTTATTTAACAGTTACTATCTTAAAAACAGCAGCAAGGAAAAGATGTCATTCTGATCTTGTGCAGTTAAATCAGAGCTCTGGTGATTGTGAGAGAATAACTGAAAGATGAGTAAGAAAATCTGCTTGTGGCTAAATATCAGTGAAGATAGATGTGCAAACTTCTAGACACCTATTGGAAAATACAATAGCTCCATAGGTTTTAAGCAGGCTGTGTAGATTTCAGGACCTGACACAACACTCATATGTCAATCATTCATTAATAGACAGCTACAGCTTTAAAAATCATCTAAGGTGACTTATTCAATCACTGTCTTTTAACAGCTTGTGCAGAGCTCCTAATTCCATGGTCTTGTTGCAGCCCTGCAGGTGCCGTGGCAGAGCAGGAGAGGGAACAGAGATGGGGGATGTGGTGAAGCTCCCGTGGTCGGCGGTTTTGGGACTTCATCTGCCAGGAAGGGCGAGATGGGTTAGAGAGGAGGCGAGAGGTGCGGAGCTCCATTTGTCCAAGGTTACGGGGAAGTTGTGTGCACCTTGACTGGCAGGAGAGGTTAGAAAGATGTGATGTGTTTCTGAGCTCCCTTTCTCCATGTCTGTTGGCACGTCGCAATGGTGTTGGAGGGCATGAGAGCTTGCAGCGCTGGTGGGTGGTACCGAGCTCTGGGTGTCCGCAGCTCTGGGGAAGTTGTAGCTCCCTGTGCAGACGGTGAGAGGTGGTCGAGTTGCAGCGTGGTGCAGAGCTGACCCGTTGTCCATGAGGGTGTGGAGGGTGGAGGTGACAGGGAGACCATGGGAGGTTGGAGGTAGCCTGGTTGTCATGGAGCTCCTCATCTCCATGACTCTGCAATCCTTTCTGGTGCCTGTGGAGAAGAGAGTTTGTTGGAGAACCGGTTGGAGTTGCGGAGCTCCCTGTGTGCATGCCTAGGGGTCCCTTGAATCTGACAGGCGCCCTTCAGAGGTGGCAGCAATGCTGCCTTGTGTTTGTGCCCCGACCAGGTGGGTTTGCAGGTCCCTGGGAAGCCCTGGAGAGCTTCTGGAGCTGCCTCTTGGGAATCTGTCTTTGTGCAACGCGTTGGGCATCGTGCTGCTTCAAGTGGGAACATGCATGATTACTGAGTGTTTGGGTGGCGTGGAGCGCCCCGTGTCCTGAGCCGTGGGGACCTTCGAGCTGCCAGGGAATAAAGGAGAGGTTAGAGAGAGAATGTGTGGTGGGAAGCCTTTGGAACGTTCCAGCTACCTTCCACACCAGGAGGGGTTCGCCAAGTGCGGTGTTTTTCCGAGATCCCTTTGCCGGTAGGTGTTGGGCCGTTGCGGTGGCCTGGGAGAGAATGACAGGTTTGACAGGAGTCTTGTTGGTGCCTCGTGTGGGTGTGACACAGTGATAGGCAAGTTGAAGGTGCCTGTGCTGACCGTGAGAGACACGCGTGCAAGATGCTGGGTGGTTCGCAGCCCCTCTTTTCCACGTCCGCGGAGTCCCTTGTTGTGCCTGTGAAGAGGAGGATGTGTTAGAGAAGTGGCTGGAGTTGCGGAGCCCCCTGTGTTGATGCGTGTGGGAAGCTTGCACCAGACAGGGGGGCCCTGAGAAGTGGGAGCGAGTCGGCCTTGTGTTTGTGTCCTTACCATGTGGATTTGCAGCTCCCTGAGAAGACACTGACACATTGTAGGTGTTGCTTGTGCGAGGCTCCCTTTGCCCAGGGCTTCGGGCGTGGTCCTGTTGCCGCTGGCTGCGGAATGGCTGGGTGGCGTGGAGCGCCCTCTGTCCACAGGTGTGGGGACCTTGCAGCTGCCCGGGACGAAATGGGAGGTTAGGGAGGTGGTGGGTGGTCGAGAGCTCCCTTTGTGCACAGCAGGTGGCACGTGTCAGCTGCCAGGGAGCCCCTAAGAGATATCCTTGAATGTGGGTGGGGTGGAGCTCCCTTTTTCCGTGGCCTTGTTGCAGCCCTGCAGGTGCCGTGGCAGAGCAGGAGAGGGAACAGAGATGGGGGATGTGGCGAAGCTCCCGTGGTCGGCGGTTTTGGGACTTCCATCTGCCAGGTAGGGCGAGATGGGTTAGAGAGGAGGCGAGAGGTGCGGAGCTCCATTTGTCCAAGGTTACGGGGAAGTTGTGTGCACCTTGACTGGCAGGAGAGGTTAGAAAGATGTGATGTGTTTCTGAGCTCCCTTTCTCCATGTCTGTTGGCACGTCGCAGTGGTGTTGGAGGGCATGAGAGCTTGCAGCGCTGGTGGGTGGTACCGAGCTCTGGGTGTCCGCAGCTCTGGGGAAGTTGTAGCTCCCTGTGCAGACGGTGAGAGGTGGTCGAGTTGCAGCGTGGTGCAGAGCTGACCCGTTGTCCATGAGGGTGTGGAGGGTGGAGGTGACAGAGCAGGAGAGGGAACAGAGATGGGGGATCTTTCTGCTCCCTGTACCTGTGGCTTTGTTTAAATTATGATGTTTCCCGGAGATTCTTTATAGTCTCGTACATACTCATTCACGCTGTATATAAACATTGAGAATTTTTATTTGTTGGATGTTTTTGTGATGCTTCCTGCTCTGTTAAAGGCCCTTACGTGTTTCTTGCCTTTGCTGTCTTTCTGTGGTCTAGATTGCTCACAGTTTTCTGGCCTTATGTTTGCTGATTACATTGACAGTACCTTGGCATGGTCTGGTCATGTCGGTCTCTTGTCAACTGGCTGCTGTAGAGATGGACGATCAGTTACCCACAGTCATATGGGTACTCCTTACCTCAGTTTCCTCCCTTCCTTGCTTTTGCTTTATGGCCTGCTCATCTGCCTGTTTGGCTTGGTGCAGTCCTGTGTATACAGTCCTGGCCTGGCTGTGTCACAGTTTGTACAGAGGCTCAACCAATACCATCAATCTGCCCACTGTGAAATGGCTATGACATCTTCAGGACGGGTGCCCAGGAGTCAAGTCTGTGCTGCAACCGTATGACATGGCTGTTGGGTGGCTATCCTTTTTTACCATTCAAGTTAGAAGAAATAACAAGAGAATGATGGAGATAGGCAGAGGGAAAATGACAAGGATGGAAGAAAGGAAGAAAGGAGAAGGTAGGAATGAAGGTGGGAAGGAAGGGGATGGGAAGGAAGGAGGGAAGGAAGGAAGGAAGGAAGGAAGTCATGTGGGAAGGCTGGAAGGAAAGAAGGAAGGCGTGAAGGAAGGCATGAAGGCAGGAAGTCAGGAAGGTGTGAAGGCAGGAAGGCAGGAAGGCGGGAAGGTGGGAAGAGGGGAGAGAGGGAAGGAGGGAGGGTGACTAGGGAGGTTTGGGAGGTTTGGGAGTTAGGGAGTTTTGGGAGGGAGGGACGGAGGGAAGGAGGGAGAGAAAGGACAATAGAGAATGAAAGGCAGATTCCTGCTCTAGGGAACCGGTTTTGGCAGGAGGGATGGACCTGATGATCTCTTGAGGTCCCTTCCAACCCCTACAGTTCTGTGATTCTGTTATTGCAGCATAGACAAAACGTCAATTTATACATTTTTTTTTTCAGGATTTTTATCCTATCATCCGCTTTCTTTTGCCACGAAATTGCTTACACTGTGTGCCACATGCTGAAGGATCAAAACCAACAGAATCAACAGAATCACAGAATGGGTGAGGTTGGAAAGGACCTCTAAAGGTCATCTGGTCCAACTCTCTTCTCAGGCAGGGACACCTAGAGCAGATTTCCCAGGAACATTTCCAGACTGCTTTTGAATATGTCCAGAGAGGGAGACATCCCAGTTATATCATACATTTGGTATCAGGAATGGAATTAATACTGATTCGCAAAATTTATGAAGGAGAGAGACAATTCTCTTTTCATAGGTTTTCTCAGCTGATTTAATTTTAATTTGAAAATTAAGCTTAATAAATTTTGATTTTATTATTGAATGATGAGAGTTAGCTCCAAAGATATACAAGTCCCTCAGTTTACGTGTGTCCAAATGATCCTTTAATACCTTTATGTATTCCTCCTACATGCCTTGGAATGCAATTCCTAGGTATATTCTCATTCTCATCATGGAGTACGTCATCAGGTCTCCAGCTGCAGGCATACCACAGGCATTTACATAGAGTTGCTTTAAGTTACTTTAGCATTTGCAAATATATGCCACAATTTTGTACTGCATAACAAATGCAGTGTGGTGTCTGTTTTTCCTATCATTACTATGTGCAATCCCAGTTATGTAGCTAGCAGAGTTACCTATAAAATTCCATGTTATTAGGAGGTGAAATGTATTACTTTCTTGCTGATCTGTGTCACCAACCAGAAATGGCTGTATAGAGTGATTTATCCATTCCACTTTTGCTGAGCTTGCCTAATAAGATACTCAGGTCTCCTTACTGCTGCCAGTTATTTCTATTTGGTAAATTTCTGGATGTGTTATTATCTCCCCAGAAGAAATGCAAGTGCAGATCAGATTTAGAAATACAAGATTTAAATTTCTCTCTCTTTTTTTTTTCTCTGACCTTCACAAAATTCCATGTTTTGATAAGTAGTTTTTTTTTTTTAAACATATAGATATGTATTAGACTGTTAGCCTCTATTGATAACCAAACTCAAAAAGTCTTCATTGTCTTCTTAAACCTTAGGGAAATACTACTTTCTTTTAAGAATGTAAAAACCTCATAGCTATCATTAACTTTCCATAGACTCATTTTTCCACTCTGCCATTGTTAAATCCCATATGCTAACGAACGGGGTATTTGTTGTTATGATATACACTAGATGAGGACTGTTTTAGGTGTGAAACCTGTCTACTACTATTCCCACACTGTTTCTGAGGCAACTAGAGCACACGAACTGGACTTCTTTTGGTGAAATTATACTGGAAGATGTGTTCCAGGTGTGCGCTGTTTCAGTAGCTAATCTTCAGTCATTGGAACAGCACTGCTCTCACAAAGTAAAATCCTTAAAATATTAACAGACCTCACTTTGGATTATTTTAGTGTACAAGCCTCTTTCTATTGAGCCACTTCTTGTTAGTTGTGGAATAATCTAATCCTTTTATCCTTTGGATGGGAGGGAAGGAGGGAGGAAGGGATGGAGGGAGGGAGGGAGGAAGAGGTGGGTGGGTGGGTGGATGGGTGGATGTAGACTGCTTATAGCAGTTATAGATGATCTTGAGTCTTCAAGAAAAATATTTAGTAGCACTTCTATACTATTATCTCCATGCTAATTATGATAGTTTTGGGAACCAATATTCATATAAAATCAGTTTTTTTTTTCTTTTTTTCTGACACAAGAATAAAATTTTCTTCTTCTCAGTTTTCCATTTCTAGGTTTGGGCTCATCTTTTCCAACCTCATAAATCTGTGGGAATTAATCAAATGAGTTTGTAATGTGCTTTGAAGCACAGACTTCAGTTCTAGGCTCTGCTTTTGAAGTTTGTGGCATGGTAGATTTTTTATTCCTTTGGAATTTGTAGCATTCAAAGGTGGCTTTGAGCTGTTTTTACAGTTTTTGATCCTGGGATCACTGCAGTGATCCAGCTTCTTTGCATAACTTATAACGTGCCTGATCCCAGGGTTGTTGAGATACATGAGGTATGAGCCAGAATCATGTGCAGTCACACTATGTTGGAGATATGGTTCTTTACCTGTCTCAGTGGATTTGAGGGTAACTATCTACATGGTGCAGCAGCAGTGAAAAATCGCCTAATAAGAAGCATCAGTGCTCTTCGGTCTTTATTAAAAGCAAAGACTTTTGATAACAACAACAATTCTGGTTGCTAACAAGAGCATATAACTACCTAACACATATTCCAGATACTTATAAGTAATGGATATGTTTACAAGGGCTGCTTTTTGAATTATGATATGAAATTATAGTATTGAAGGATATTGATGCTGCTAGTAATATTGCATAATTACAGCAGAAAATATAGATATGTTAATCAGATACAGACTACCCCTGATATAGTTTGGCAAAAAAACGCTTAATTATCATTTCCAGAAGCACAACTATTCCTCATTAATTAAAAAAAATGTGCAGAAAGAGAACTGCATATTGCATTTGAATCTTAATAAGCTGAAATATCTGGAAGAGAAATTTAAAAACTGTGGAGATATCAAAAAGTATGTATTGGAATGATTTAAGGTCTAAAACATGAAGCATAACATCCACTAGTTCTAACACTTCTCTTTTCTTAGCCCTGTACTTTCTTCAAGTAATACATCCAAATCAAGGAAGAATTTGATCCTCTGAATTGCAGTAAATATTATCCTGTTCCTCCTAGAAGCCAAACTGAATTTTATAGTAAGGATATTTAACACAGATTTTTAAATACAATTGCAGGAATTTTCTTCTGAGACCTTTTAAAATTGATAGTGTATTTCGTCCTCATATTACAAACAGATCATTTTTGGTTAATTAAGGTTAAATTATATCAATTCTAAAACATTATGGATGCAAAATGAAACACCAAGTGCATTAATTATTAAAACTGTAAAAATTCAAATAAAAAGCTTTATTATTGATGCTAACTTTTCCTAAACATTGGTAAAAACATGGTGTAAATTCTCATATTAGTGTTGAGAGCTAAAAACTATGGTAATTTCTTGAACAACTATGAAACCACCGTCTATCCATCTAAATGCTTGTAAAACTGGATCAAAACTGACAGAAGCAAAGAGTCTTCTATATACAAAACAAAATGCTGTTAATATGTCTCACATGGAACACAATATTTTTCCGACTTGAAAAATTGTGTTCAGGATTTTGACAGGTACTATTTATTTTGATTCTCCTTTATAACAGTTCTTAGAGTAGCTAGAGTTTCAAGAAATACTGGAAACTGAGATACTGAAAAACAAGTCAGTTAAGAATCTCAGATTTAGATATTCCAAGAAAAGTGATCTGTACTCACAAATTCTTGCCTATGTGAATTTCTTCTTAGGCAAACACTAGAACTAACAGAGGTGAAGGATTATCCTGTTATTGGTCTTCTAAGCCAAACAAATTAAGATGTTCTTCAAAAGCTGAATTCACCAGTTTAAAATTATACACTGAAAACCATCATTACTTAGAAGATATATCAGCTGCTGGCCTTGGCAATATTAAATAAATAATAGATTTTCAAGGCTGAACTCTTTAAATTATAATTGCTTCTGGAAAGGACAATTCCTGGCATCTTGTGAGTGATAAAGAGAATTAAAGATCCACGTAAGAGTTTTGTGAAGGAAATTAAAATATTTTATTATGTGTTGAAAAGTTTGAATTACACATTGCAACGTATGTGAGGGACTACCTTTTGCTGAAGAGTTCAAGACCAGTTTAATACAGAAAACAACTCTTACCATTCACTATCACAATTTAGAATGGCTATAGGATATCTGGGTTGAGAATTTCTTGTCCACTGTTAGAGTGCTAAGGCAAAACTTCATTGTGAGACACTGTAAGCAGAGTACCATATCCATGGCATCATGAAATGCAACTTTAAATGCTTTCATTTGTGTTACTTATTTTTTCATGTTTTCATTGCTCTGAATAGCATACTAAGAGTCAGGCATTTCCTAGCAAATGTGGCTGAGTGAGAAGTTCATATCTTCCACATAGCAGCAATTTGATAGGAAATGCCAATACTTCTTTGTGTCCTATTTAATAAGGGACAATAATTTAATAAGGAATTGGGTCTCCTGCTCTTGTGAAGATTCAGAATGGTAACTACTAGAAATTTTGAAATAAGGAAATGTGAGAAAGTTATGAGCTGTGGACCCCAGACAGCTAAGGGAAATGCTGAAGCTCATTAAGGTTCCGATTCTTCTTCTGAAGAACTGGTGGGACATACCACTCATTAGAAAGAAAAAAAAAATAAGCGATGAGTCTAGTGAGAAAAAAAAAAGAGCAATTGAACAGTCATGAGAGAAGTCTATTATAAAAGATGAAGGAATCTATTTCTCTATACAAACACAAGATGAAAAGAAAGATAAAAATAAGGGATCTGTGGGACTATTTTCAATAAATTTCTCAAGAGCAAGTTTTCCTTGTCTGTTGAAGGTTTATCCTAAATTTTGGACTACAGGAGAATTTATAATTCTGATAGTTATTCCTATGTTCAGTTTCATGCATGACTGTAGATGAAACATTTGGAATAATTTTGAGTAACTGCATTATGGTTTGAAGAGAAAAAATAATGTTGGTAATTACAGAATCTGAATTATCTGAGATATCTGAAGTGTAGAAATTAGCTTGCAAATATGATATGAAAGTACTATCTGTAATTTATGAAACTGACTAAATAAGGATATTTCTTCAGGTTTGTAACACCAGAAGGGAGTTCCAGGAAAATTTGATAGCTTATTGTAAATGAAGGTTTACTACTAGCTTACACTTTATTGCATGCTTTCCAGGAACACATGTGGGATTCCAGAAGCATGTGTGGAAGGTGTGAGGTGTTTTGGAAACTATATGGATTTACACAAAATTCAGCACATTGTCTGAGATTTGAAAAATACATTTTTGAATGTAAATTAGGTATTTAATGAAACGGACAACAGTTGAAAAGGCCTGAAATTTACGAGCTCTGCTTTTTTTGTGGCCTGATTCTTCTGTGTTTTACTTCAGGAAAACTATTAGCTAATAAGTGTCCTTTATTTCCTTTCCTTTTTTTTTTTTTCTCTCTTTTTTTCTTTTATTTCTTTTTCTTTTTTTCTTTTTTTCTTTTTTTCTTTTTTCTTTTTCTTTTTCTTTTTCTTTTTCTTTTTCTTTTTCTTTTTCTTTTTCTTTTTCTTTTTCTTTTTCTTTTTCTTTTTCTTTTTCTTTTTCTTTTTCTTTTTCTTTTTCTTTTTCTTTTTCTTTTTCTTTTTCTTTTTCTTTTTCTTTTTCTTTTTCTTTTTCTTTTTTTTTCTTTTTCTTTTTCTTTTTCTTTTTCTTTTTCTTTTTCTTTTTCTTTTTCTTTTTCTTTTTCTTTTTCTTTTTCTTTTTCTTTTTCTTTTTCTTTTTCTTTTTCTTTTTCTTTTTCTTTTTCTTTTTCTTTTTTTCTTTTTCTCTTTTTTTTAAATTTTTTTTTCTTTTCTTTTTTTTTTTCCCCAGAAAGTTAGTTCAAAATGTTTCATAGAAATAAAACATTAGCTGTCTGATTATACTCTCAATATTCTCATTTCTTTCCTCCTTATTTTTGAGCCATAACCCTAAATCATATACCTCTGTTCTTGACTCCCATCTCTTTGTATCTCCACTTCAATTGAACAACCAATTTTAAATCCTGACCAATTCTCACAAAAAATAACAACAACAAAAGAGGTTTCTCAATTTGCTTATTGGCTGATGCTTTCTAGTTTGGCTGCTCTGGAACCAGATTATTGGTCGTCCCTGCTTTGTACTATGTGTAAAGTTGATGGGAAGCTTTTGGGTGAAAGAAAACTTTCTCTTCTCATAAATTTCTCATTACATTTGTTTGGTAAAAGTGAATTTAAGAGAAAGAAAGAGGACATAGGCTAATATTTTACAGCTTTATTACAAGATAAATGGAAAGAAAAAAAAAGAAACAGAATCCAAAATGAAGATCATAAGGGACTGAGACTGATGTGGTGCCACTGCAATGAACAAAGTCAACTGTGCAGTTTATTTCTCAGAACTTGAAGCCCAGGTAAAACTACAGTTCAGTGCTTTTCACACAACATTGTCAGTGAATTAACTAGAACATCTCCAAGGATTGAATTTGTCTTTTTCTAATTCTCTGATAATCGTGACAGACTTTCTTAGCTTTAAGACTGAATGGAGATAATTACTTTGAAGGTCTTATTTCTATACGTATGCATATATGTATTTAGTTTACATGGCAGGGTTTTGGTTGCAGGGGGCTGCAGGGGTGGCATCTGTGAGCAGAGCCCAGCGGCAGCCCCATGTCAGATCAGAGCCAGTTCCAGCCAGCTCCTAAAAGGACCCGCTGCCAGTGAGGAACATTGGTTTGGCCTTTGGGAGAGCAGATTTAAGAAAGGTAAACTGACGTGCAACAGCAGCTGAGAGAGAGGAGTGAGAAACAGCCCTGCAGACATCAAGGTCAGTGCAGAAGGAGGGTAGAAGGTGCTCCAGGCACAGAGCAGAAGTTCTCCTGCAGCCCATGGAGAGGAGCCCACGCAGGAGCAGGGGATCTGGGGGGACCTACTGCCTTTTGGGGGGGCCCGTGTTGGAGCAGTTTGGTCCTGACAGATGGACCCTATGGTACGGACCTATATTGGAGCAGTTTTTAAAGAGCTGCTGCCTGTGGGAAGACCACATAGGATCAGTTTGTGAAGGTCACCATACTGTGGGAGGGACTCCAGGTGGAGCAGGGGCAGAGAATGACTGTGAAGGAGTGGCAGAGATGAAGAGGTTGGATGAGGGGGGAAGGTGTTTATAGTTTGCTTTTAGTTTCTTACTGTTCTAGGCTGCTAGTGATAGGCAATAAATTATATTAAGCTCCTTATGCTGAGTCTGTTTGGCCCGTAACAATAATTGGTGAGTGATCTCCCTGTCCTTATCTCAACCTTTGAGCCCTTTCCATTGTATTTTTTTCCCATTTTCCATTGATGAGAGGGAGTCAGAGGGAAGTTGTGGAGTTCAGCTGCCCATCAGGGTAAAACCACCACATTACCTGCTTTTCGTCATTTTTTGACAAATGACAAAAAATGAAGGAAAATGGTGAAGGGGTAAGACTGGATATTTTAATAAATTGAAAAATTAGAATAAACAGCATTTCCCATCATAAAAAGTATATTACGTCACAACTAATCTGATTTTAAAGTTGGGTGATATAACTGAAAGATTATTTCTTTGTTGGATGGTTTCTCCATCCTATAGAAAGTCTAGTGTTAGAGACTGAAACCATCTGTTTTGACACAAAGACCCAACAAGAATTAGAGGAACAATGACAGGCAGATTACTCTGGGATGTTTAGTAGACAATTTCAAGGCAGGGAAAGAGGGGGATCAAAATGCCTCTGACAGGACAAGAGGCAATGGGCACAAATTGTCACACAGGATGATCCATTTGAACATAGGAAAACACCTTGACTGTGAGGGTGTTCAAACAGGCTGTACAGAGAGACTGCAATGTCTCCATCCATGGAGGTATTCAATATTTGTCTGGCCATAGCCCTGAGCAACCTGTTGTAGCTGATGCGTTGGACTATATGACCTCAAGAGGTCCCTGCTAACATTATCCAGTTCTGTGATTCTGTTTGGGAGAAATCTGGGGAGCTATCTTTTAACAAGAAGGATTCTCTGGTTTCTGAATAAAACCACAATATTAAATTTTCATTACAGCTATGTGGCAAAACTTGCTCTTCTATGGAAGGCTGAGGTTCGAGTTGCCAGAAAGAAGGAATATTTCTTGCAAACTGCAGTTGTAATGGGGCTGAAAAGAGACTGACGAAATAAAATGTGGGATGCAAGAGGAACTTTGCTGTGAGAAGTTTTTCAACTGGGTAGTGGGTGCGGGGGTCTTTGTAGAAGTCTCAAGCTTCAATTTAAAGCTAGGGTTGGGCTGAGGAAAAAAGAAAGGCTATAGCTATAGATGGAGTGGGGCTGGAAAGAGGTTGTCAAAGGAAAGCACAGATGCAACAAGATTTTTGCCATCAGCAAAATTCCATCTAGACAATGGCTGGGAGGTCTTGTGTAAAGCTTCGCCTTCAGCTATGTTTTGAATTATATTCCTGATTTCCCATATGTATTCTATAACTTATTTCAAAATGTATCGGGCTTACAAGGCAAGGATTTGGTAGGGTTCGGTGGGGGGAGTGCTCCAGTGGTGGCGTCTGTGAGCAGAGCCCAGCAGCTGCCCCATGTCAGATCAGAGTCAGATCCAGCCAGCTCCTAAAGGGACCTGCTGCTGGCCAGAGCTGAGCCAGTGAGGAAGGTTGGTTGGGCATCTGTGAGGGCAGATTTAAGAAGAGGAAAAAAAGTGCTGCACAATAGCAGTTGGGAGAGAGAACCTGCCCTGCAAACACCAAGGTCAGTGCAGAAGTAGTGCAGGAGGTGCTCCAGGCAGGCAGCATCAGTTCCCTTCCGGCCTGTGGAGAGGCCCCTGGTGGAGCAGGCTGTCCCCCTGCAGCCCGTGGGTCCCACATGGAGCAGATCTCCACGCTGCAGCCCGTGGAGGAGCCCCCGGTGGAGCAGGTGGATGTGGCCTGGAGGAGGCTGCGGCCCATGGAGAGCCCCCGCAGGAGCAGGCCCCGGGCCGGAGCTGCAGCCCGTGGAGAGGAGCCCACGCAGGAGCAGGGGGTCGGGGGGAGCTGCTGCCAGTGGGGGACCCGTACTGCAGCAGTTTGCTCCTGGCGGATGGACCCCGTGGTACAGACCCATACTGGAGTGGTTCTTGAAGAGCCTTTGGGAAGTCCATGCAGGATCAGTTTGAATGGCATCCCGTGGGAGGGACCCCACGTGGAGCAGGGGCAGAGAGTGACCATGAAGGAGCAGTGGGGATGAAGTGTTAGGGACTGACCACAGCCCCCATTCCTCATTCCCCAGCAATACTCGGGGGGGGGGGGGGGGGGGGGGGTGGGGAGTGGGAAGGGGTTGTAGAAGAGGGTGGATGGGGGGAAGGTGTTTTTAGGTTGCTTTTAGTTTCCCACTGCTCTAATCTTTTACTAATAGGCAATAAATTGTATTACTCTCCCCATGCTATTTAGTCCATGACAATGACTGGTGAGGGATCTCCCTGTGCTTATCTCAACTCTTGAGCTCTTTTTCATATCTTCTCACTCAGTTCCTTTGAGGAGGAGGATTGACAGGGAGGTGTGGTGGAGTTTATCTAGCCATCATTGTGAAACCACCAAACTAAAGAAGAGTTATTTGATTAGTCCTGCAAGTGACTAAAGTTTCCATTGCTTCAGATGGGTCAATGCCCAGAATTTAAAAATATATTGCCACTTATTATTATTTATTTTCTAAACACACACTGGGTTATAACTTAATTTATTATTTCAAAGTAAGTCCAAAGGATAGTACTTTACTTAACATGGGATTTTCATGGGGTATTATGCTATTTCCTAAAATTTAGTTAATTTTCTAGTGAAGTGAAGATCCAATTACTTCTTTCTTGGGAGTTCTGAGGTGCCGAATTGAATATACTGGACTTGCAGCCAAATTTTCATGAGTTGTTTTTATATTGTATGATCTCAAGCATTCTAGCTTGAAACGGTTACAGAAAATAAGTGCTGTAAATACTAGTTTATTAAACTGCATTTAGACATTAAGGTATCTGAATTTATATTTAGCAATTTGTACAAAGATCCAACAAGGATCAGATGACCAATGATAGAAGATGAACATGGGATGTTTAGGAGGTGGCTTGAAGTCAGAAAAAGGGAGGGATCAGGGAGGAGTGTTGGGGAGCAACTCTGTGAAGATAGGAAAAGATAATAAATGAGCCTGGTGACATGAAAGCAGGTGCTGCTTGGCTAGCATGTGTCCGAGTCCTGGGCTTCCTCACTGCAGTCTGTTCTATGTTCCTGTTAAATCCTACTTCTAACTCTCTCTCACATGTGTGCGTGTGTGTGTCTGTGTCTCTGTGTGGGTCTGTGTGTCTGTGTGTTCAGCCTCCCTGTTCCCTGTCGAGAAGGAACTGAAATAGCCTCACATGAACATGCCTGGGACAGAAGAACTCTCACAGGTCCTGCAGTCTACCAAATTCACCTACCTTAGGTGAGTTATATTACCTGATATTCTCCATATGCCATCTGTTACAGGTAAATAATACCAAGTGTTCCTTTTTTTTTTTTTTTTTTTCCCAAGCTTGATCATTATTCACCTGATATTTCTAATTTTAATCTTTGTATTTTCTCTGGAGTCTCTGAACTTCAAGAAAAAAAACACTGAGGGTGTATATATCCATATTAATAATACGTGTTGTAGTTTAACCCTGGGAGGCAGCTAAGTGCCACACAGCTTCTCACTCACTCTCGCCAGGTGGGATGGGAGAGAGGATAGGAAAGGTAAAAGTGCAAGAACTCATGGGTTGAGATAAGTTCACTAGGTAAAGCAAGAACTGTGAATGCAAGCAAAGCAAACTGAGGAATCCATTTGCTACTTCCCATTGGCAGGCAGGTATTCAGCCACTTCCAGGAAAGCAGGGTTCATCACCCAGAGTAGTTTAATGGGAAGAAAACACCATTGCCCTGAACCTGCCCGTCCTTTTCTCCTCTCCTTCTTTCCCCCAGCTTTATTGCTGAACACGATGCCATATGGTATGGGACATCCCTTTTGTCAGTCTGGGCCAGCTGTCCTGGCTGTGTCCTCGCCCAGCTCCTGGTGCACCCCCAGCCTCCTCACTGGCAGGGCAGCATGAGAAGCTTAAAAGTCCTTGGCTCTGTGCAATCAATGCTCTGAAGCAACTAAAAACATTGGTATGTTATCACAACGATTTTAATCAAAATCCAAAACACAGCATCATATGAAACTCTATGAAAAAAATTAACTCTGTCCCAGCCAAAACAATGACAGTAGTTCTTAGTCAACTGTCAATCATTGTTAACTCCAGCATGTATGTAGCAAATATTTCACTCCATTGTGTTTTGATATATCTTTTTTTAATGGACTTGCCATTAAGGAATATTCTGTTCCCTACAGTGATGATATGCAGATCAGAACTTAAATCAGATTTTGGAGTATGACAGAAGTGAAATGGAACCACAGTTCTATGACAGTTTCTGTTCTAGAAATCGCTGTTAAAAAAAATGTTGAAATTATAAAAAAATAAACCCCAGAATGGGATTATTTTATACTTTAAAGAAATCTGAGATTGCTGCCTTAAGATGTAAAAGAAATAGTAATTAGGCCAGGATTATTTGCAGATATATTTATAAAGCTAAGAAAAATAAACAAATGAAATGGGGCTAAGTTTATATTCTCTGAATTCTCTCATTATCATGCCTGACTTCTTCATTTACTCACCAGTGGAATTCCCAAAATGTCTTTTTTCATATGGGAGTACTGGGACTGCAGAAGTGTGTAAATCAATGGCTGATACACATGGGTGATCCAGAGATTCATATGGATTTAGTTAAGGATACCTCTTCCCTTTCATAACTTTGATCGACAGCTATATGTAACAACAACTGTCTTCATAAACAAACAAACAAAAAAAAGAACAAAACACTTCTGTAGTGCAGGGGAGCAATATTTTCAGAGAGAGATTTTTCAAAGGAGTACTTAAGAAAACTCAGTGTTTTCCTCAAATCC
The DNA here is from genome assembly GCF_964034855.1 of Anser brachyrhynchus. Lineage (NCBI taxonomy): Eukaryota > Metazoa > Chordata > Aves > Anseriformes > Anatidae > Anser > Anser brachyrhynchus. The sequence continues at coordinate 52,804,644 of NC_137694.1, read as the reverse complement.
AGAGTTCCATGTTTGCGCACCTGAATCTGGTCATACCTTGGCCATTTCATCCCAGTAACTTTGGTATCATCTGGCAAAGTATATACATCCCACTAGATGGCTTGTTTGTTTGTTTATTTCTGTGCTTCTGTGCCTTAACTATTCCTCATTAGAGTATCATGATGATCATTTGGCATGATTTATTCATGGTTCAGCAGATGGGTATTTATATTAAAATATCTGTCCCTTCCCCCTGCTATTTTTCTTTCTCTTCATTCACAGATTAATGCCATTGATTCAAAACAATACAAGTGTCCAGAAAATGTCTCTGCAAAGATAGAGCAAGTTGTTTTGATTTAGTCCCAAATGTATCCCAAATAGATAGGAGAACACAGAAGTCTGGCATCTTGGCTTAGTATAAATGGGCATGACTCTCTTGAAATTGATGGAACTATGCTTATTTGTACTTACTGTGGATCTGTTGTATCAAACTATAATCAATTTATATATATATATATATGTATATATTAATTGCTAGTTGAATCCGTGTTTTCTCTTTGGATTTTCCTAAACATAATGGAAAGAAGAATTAGAGTTTGTTGATATATAGAAAAACAAGCCCACAGTTTCTTGTCACTGACTGTTGCTAGTGATTAAATCAGCCTGGATCTGGACTCAAGCAGTTGATCAGCATCCTTGCTGTGTTCTGTCAATACTCTGTTCTCACTGGGCAGAATGTTTGCCAAAGTAGTCAAATGCTAATCAGCAACATGTTTGTTAAATGGAAAGAGAGAACAAATCAGAATTCATTTCATGACATAGTGTAATATATTTTCAATTTCAAATGAAATCTGACAACAGAATCTTGTGAAGAATGCTCAAATTATGAAATAAATCTCAGAACATGTGAGGTTTCTAAGAAGTGCCGCCAAAAGGACCGGTTACTTATGGATGAATATTGATAGGTCAAGAAGGGTGAGACAGCTGACTATTCCAAACTTAAGAGGCAAAATGACATCATTTAAACATTTCTAGTTTCTCTAGAACTTAAATATTTTATTTTCTTAGTGAAAGTCTTTCTCATATGCAGCATCCTTAGGTATATAAATGCCTATGGAGTAGAAGACTCGGGGGGATTTTATTTTGGAGTTACATTTTGAAAGTCCTTGATTGTCCATCAAGAAGATTGGTTCCTGCTAACACTAGCTATGGGTAAATTCCACATAGATTTCAGATTTTAAACTCTTTTTGTAACCTTGCACTAAAGCAATATAAAATCTCTTATAAATATATACTGCATGCTGACATTCTCAAAGCAATGAAGCTTCAACTGAAGTGTCGGGTAACACCTTGTACAAAGGAAACAATTAAGTAAAAATCAGAAAGTCTATTTCATGACTAGTTAAAAGATGTGTTCTTATTTTCTTAGCTTTTAGTTCTATTCCCACAGCAAATGTATCTCCACTTGGGGCAAAGCAGCTTTGCATAAAAAAGAGATATTTGATCTTTTTTCTTAGCCTGTAGTCAGTCCAAGGAGAATCCATTTAACTGACTTCGAGGGGCTGAGTGGAGGAAAGGATGTTCAATACACATAGAGTTCCATGTAGGTCCAAACTTTCAGTCCCAAATTCATGCTCAACAACTTCTTGTTCTTAGTGGGAAACCAATCTGTTCCTTGAGACCATCTGCCTTTACAATAATGTTACACAACGTCTAGTTTAATTATCAACATTCAGTTTTATCTTCCTGCTCTATTTCTGCTTGTTTCAAGAGCCCAGAGGAAAAAATTGAGAACGTAGTCATATTGGGAGAAATGGTACACATAATATTATGCTCGGCATAGACTGAGGATAATGTAGCTGCAGTCTCTTCCCAAACTCTTCCTAGGAGAGATTTCCAGACAATCCCTTCCTTATCTACTGTATCTAGTAATATAAATTTGTTCATAACTCCACTTACTTCTGATATATCTCTTCTTACTTCTGAACAGCAAATGCTGTTGGTCTGGATCACAAATCCTGAAAGAAGTTTGCATTATCTGCTACCTATTACATGTTTTTTAGTGCCATTCCACTTTATAGCAGCTGAGACTCCAGCTAACAGAGGAAGACCATTTACTGAAACAATATAAATCTGTACTCATTTTCTGTTTTATCTCATTTCCCCTGGACCTATAAGTTAAAAACAGCTAATAGCTTTCTTTTTAATGAGAGTTTGCTGAGGAAAAATTGTATTTACATCTGATTCTAGAGTTGCTATGGTTACAGTGTTGGCAGATGGTATACTTTTAATTTAATTTTTTTTGTTTATTTGTTTTGAATACATTTCCAAAATTCAGAAAAGAAATAATTAATTTACATGATTTGCTGAAGAGAGTTTAGGGAAAAAAAGAAGGACTTCTTCAAATGATAAATATAATTTGAGGCTTGTTTTGCATCATCTGTAATTGCCATTTAACATTATGTGTAATTAGGGCACAATTTAGCAGAATCGCATTATTTAAATTTATTTTCTCCAGAGCTGAATTATTTTATTCTCACAGTGAGCTGAAGGACTTGGCTGAGAACACTTAGTAGCAACTGCTCCTATTGCAGGGATGAGTGCAGTGAAAGTAGATGTTGTGTCTTTTTCAAGAGGCAACCTTAAAGTTACATTTGTTTTTTAGGGCATTCTATTCTTGTGGAAGAAAGACAGTTGCTATAAACTGATGTCAGATGGAGGTACCTTGTGACAGAGGTATTTCTGGAAGTTCTTAACAACGTACATTTAAACTCCTAGTAATTTTTACAGAATGTAATCATATCAAATATCATATCAAATACTGTTCTGAATACTGAATACTGATGGTAGTGACCATTTAATATTTACATTGGTCTGGAAACACATCTTATAGCTGCATTTCTTTTGTCTTTACTTTGTGGACTCTGCAGTCATGCACTCCAATGAATATCATCGCAATTCTCATGTGAAAGGTAAACCTGAGTATTCTGTCTGTTAAACTAAATTTGGATGAGTTAGTGATCCAGATGAATCCTGGACTTCCTGGATCACACTACCTGATTGCCAAGTCTTCTTGCTATTAACCAGGAAAAAAACAGGATGTTAAAGAATTGTAAACCACTATTCATGAGTATTATTGCTGTGATACAGATTTTTGTATGAAAAACAGGAAGATAGCTTTTGGGCTCTTTTTTGATTCTTCATGGTCAGTGTATGTGAAACTGGTTTCCACACTAAACTGAGTGCATAGTTTCTCTTTCTTCTTACTGTTCTTGCTTTTGCTTTCAGATCTAATCTGGGGAGCTAAGACTTGATGCATAATGATTAATCTTAATGAATCTGACTATGTAACTTGGCTAAATGTTTATGTCTTCACTCACATAGAGAAAAAAATCTGTATATATTTTATATATTACAATGTGAGTAATCTAGACTGTCTTAAAGATCAAATATACATATTGGTACCCTCCAGACTTTTCCACAAGCAAACATTTTTCTTCTACTAGCTGCTTACAAGAAAGCCACAGTCTTGATCAATAGTCTAAATATGTAAACAGATTGGGCTGGCAGAGAGTGCTGATCTTGATTTGAGTCAAAGGAACTACAATTTGGTCCTATGACAAAGCAGCACATACTGTCCTACCATGTTATTACAGAGGTGGTGAAAACTTCATTAGTTTCATTGGAAATCCCATGCTTACTTTCTACTACAATTTTGATGTTACATTTCTTGAACTTGCTTTAGCAAAAGGACATAGTTCTGAGAGCTCTCACAGCTGAGTGGTAAGCATTCGTAACCTTTTTCTTGTACATGGTCACCCCACTTTCTGTATATTTTTGCATACATTTGCTTTTCCGTGCTGTCTGGATCTACCCAGAAACTTTGGAAACTTTTGACCTCAGAATCTGTGGCATAACTGTAAAAAGAATTGTTCAAATCCCTCATCTAACAAGGGCAGAAGTTCTAAAGAGAAAGAAAACACACACAAATTATAAGAAAAATAAATTCACAATCAATGTTTTTGCCACATTTACTTACAAAATTCCTTAAGGGTTCATTGCCATGGTACAATAAAGAAAAAAAAAATTCCACTGAGAAATGTGAATGTCTTGACATGGGGTTTTTGTAATGTAATTAGTCTAAGAATATTTTAATTGTTAAATAATTTTTAAAAAAGTTTTTTATAATCAATGTTTAATATATATATCAACATTCTGTACATGAATGTATTTATTAATCAAAGCCAAGTGCTTGGAAAATTAGACACATGCATACGTTTGCGGATATTTATATTAGTTATAAGTCAAGATTGAAATAACTTCTCCTTCTTGAATTGTCATGTGGAGTGTTTAGAATGTAAATTAAAACCAGTCAATTGTGTCTTTCCCTTAGGTTCACAAGAAGGTTAGAAAAGAAACTGTGTATAAACAGACACGGAATAAGACTGTTAAACCAGATGGCTCTGTTAGTGACCACGGAAAAAATATTTTATTGGCAAGACATTAATGTGCAGAAATTTGCAATCTTTGTACAGAATTGTCTGCTACGTTATTCCAAAAACCATCTTCTCTGAATAACCTTTTAACAGCTATTTTTAGTCAGAAATTAAAAGGGGTTGCCTATGTTTATTTAGAGATAAGAACCTCCAAATACTCTTTCCATGTATTTGGAGGAAGAAAATCACTGTGCTTTCATTTGCATTGTTTTGGTCTGCCTCTTCTGGCAGTGGGAGACCTGCACTCCTCTACGCTTGTCCGTTACATTACAGTTGCAACTTTGTTCAGACCTGCCTCGACTTCTTTCTCCTACATCCAGACAGATACTGGTCATTTCTTTGCTGTTGGCAAGATTAATAGGGGTTTGCTATGACAAAGACAAGTGTTGATTTTGGTGGAACAGAACATGGAGTCACAAGAAGAGCCTTGTATTGCCGCAAAGGGTCTGTGGGAAAGTAGAAATATTGAAAATATAAAAAAATATTAATTACTCTGCTATTTTGAGGCTTTACTTATTCTGCTCCGTTCATTTAGTTTTGCATGTTTACAAACATTATTGAAAGTGCTTTGAAAAGACATCCCATTTCCTGTAGAAGGGTGCCAGTTTATATCCTTGACTCGTAGGAGGAGTCAGAAACTGGGGATGGAGGATGGGGAAAGTGGTTCTTTGTCATACGAGGGGTTGACAAACTTTCAGAAAAACCTAAAGAGAATGAAAGAAATAGAATCATCTGAACAGTGTTGAGAAAAAGAAAAAGAAAAACACAACAAAAACCCACCAACCAAAACCCAAAACAAAACAAAAAACAGAAATGCTTTCCAAGGCCTTTGACAGGCATGAAATCAATAAGTGGAAACTGCTTCCTTCTCTCAAGGTCTATAATGAGAGTAAGGTACTTCAGAGGGACGTTTTCTTTTAGTAACTGTGACACAGTGCTTCATTGTGAATATGATAAGCAAAGATAAGCTTAATGGAAAATTGGAAAGGTGGCTCTCAGCATGGTTAGAATGCAATCCACAGAGACTGCTTCTCTCTGCAGGGATGGCAGATTCTCTTAAATGGCTATGAAAAAATGCTTTACCTTCTTTCACTACATATGTGAGAATACATTAGGGAAGAATTTTTTCATTCACCCATCCATTTATCCATCTACCTATTTATCTGTCTATCTGTAAGTGCAGATTTACATCTATATCTATACAGATATATCTTACTATCTATAGATAGTATACACACAAATGGTACGCACATATACATGTATACATATACACACGAGCAATTTTATTTATATCACTTGCTGTATCTGGTACCTTGGATTTGCAAACACTTCTGATCATTTTGTTGATTTTTTTTTTAATTATAAATTATTTTAAATTTAGTTGATGGATCAACTTATCAAATAGGAATGTAGCTATTCATGGGTGAACTATCATTTAACAGTTTCAGAGAAATGACATAGAAAGATCTTTACTGAAGAGATGCACATGTAAGATCAGATAACTATTTTACCAAAGTATTAAGCTTAGATTATGAAGCATAAGTAACTATTTCTTACTTCTGAGAATATGGAAACTATGGAAACATTTTAATGTAGAGAGACTGAGATAAAAGTTCTAAGCTATATGTGCATGTGTGAGAGTACAGAGTGTAGGCACCAGCCATTAAAGCATATTAGAAATGTTATATTGTCTTGTTATAATATAGTTTAGGATTCAGAATAAGAGGTAGTATAGAAGTCCTCGTGTAATTTTTCACTTAACTTATCAGCTGTGATACCAGAAAAATAAATTTTGCATTCTTTTTTCCTTTCTTTCCATTCTTCTCTGTACATGCAAGATCCAAGCATCTTAAGCCTCCTACTGTGTCTATCTCATCTTCCTAACCAAGTACAGAGAAAGGCTAGGGCAGAGTCTCAGAAAGGGTCAGGTAAGGTAGATAAAAACAGTATGAACGTGGATAGCTGGTATAGGATAGAGAATGTTTGATGTTACATTTTAAGCTTACTGTATCTTTGTTAAAACAAACAAACAAACAAACAAACAAAAACCTTGCAAAATTCAAAGAGCAAATTAATTTTCTCAAAAGCTGTATTTTGATGAAGCATCATAATTTTCTGGTTTCCAGACTGCAAGTTAGGCTTGGACAGCTGGATGTTTGACCCCATAATCAGGTGCACAAGAATGAATTCCTACATTTATACTTCAACACTGATGGCACTTTGCCACAGGAATATTTGTTGCAGGATTAAGGTCTAGGCATCAACATAGGAGACATTTTTTATTAAAACTTTTTTTATGCTTGATATATGAGCATATTTCATATGGTGCAGTGTATTTAGGTTTCTTAAACCTCTGTGCTTCAGCTTAAAATGTCAGAAGGACTAACAAAACTGAATTCCAAACATAACACTGTCCTTATTTTGTTCTTTGTCAAAATCACTATTTAATTAGGAATCCCATTTGGGACATTTTTTTTTTTTAATTTTTATTTTTTATGAGGCATGCTATGTGGACCTAAAATGCTGAGGAAAATTATCTTCTTATATTAATTTCACTATAGGGTTCACCATTCTCAGATAAGTTATTAGTGGCTGCTATATTTGCATCAAAACAACTACACATCAGGCTCAGAATGTGCAATGGGCTGGTGAAACCATGCGTCAGATTTTAAAACTTGTCCGTACAAAATTCATCTAAGGCAAGCACTTTGTCAGATGCTAGAGCATTTTTTATAATTATATTTTTGTTTGTGAAAAATATTCTCTCCTATCATCCAAGAATGATGTTTTACTAGTTATTTGAGAAAACTATGATCCAAAATGTGAAAAAAGAGAAAATATTGACCTGACATGATTTTAACCAGGTAGGTCTAATAAATCACATAATAAATAATAAATATATGCTTTATTGACTTTGAAGTATACATTATTCACCCCAAACGATGGATTGGTGATCCATCTGAGCTTTTCAGTTCTCAAGTCTGAGCTTTTCAGCTTGCATCATAAGATCAAACTGGGGAAACTGAGCTCCAGAATTTAGAGAACTCTCTGTCAGCAGATGCTTTTTCTTCTTAAATGAAATGATTTCAGCTTGAGTGCTTTTTATCACTGCCACTAAGTGATGTCACACAGGGGGCAGATGTTGCAAAAACAAGGCAAGTCCTAGGGTATTAGATCATGTTTTCCGTTGCTCTGCTTTTGTGATGTTTTATCCATTTAGAAATATGAGCTATTCATAAGAAACACTGGCAACCCATGCTATGTAGAATTTCTTTTCTCCATAAAAAGAATGCATAATAAATTCATTAACTGGTGAAAATTAGCAATCTGTCTACTATTCTCTGCATTTAATTTAAAATTTTATAGGGGTCCCTATGTTAGGGATTTGGTCTGCCTTTGTTATCAATGGGAAATGCAGTGTTCTTCTACTAGGCGATTCTTGGCTCCAAAATGAAAAAGGATTTTGAACAAAATTCCTTTAAGGTAGATCTATCAGCAAATTTCTTATATTTTCATCATAAATAATTCCTTTTTGCTGGTTTCCTTATAAGTTTAGGGTGTGTCTCATATCCAAATAGAATCATATTAATGGTTCAGTGTAATAATGGAGTGTTACAATGAGGTCTGCAACACTCATAGAAAGAATGAATGAACTTAATGTTTTTCAGGATATTGTTGTATCAGGTTCTGCTGTGGATTATGATCCGTTCAGTATATGACATCAGTACTATTAGTTGATGAAGTTGCATTAACTAATATGTGTAGACTGGAGAGTTTTGTGCCCTTCTACATCTGGCACATATTACATTAGATGTACTATGTCTGGGGAATTTTTTCTGAACCTGGTTTAAGAATGGATCAACATCCTGTTAACATATGCATCTCTCTGACATTTAAAATATTCCTTAATCTTTTAGGTATTTTTTCTTGTTCTTTTTGTGGGTTTTGTTTTTATTTTTTCCCCATCTGTGATTGTTTCGTCTATGTGATCAGATGACCTTTGTTATCAAATGCAGATGAAGCATGAGTTGAGGAAAGAAGTAAATCAGACATTATGTAGAACAAACACAGTTTTGTGGTGAAGTAAGAAAAACTGTTCCCCCAATAGTGACACAGCTGGCTAGACAAGTTATTAACAGAGAGATTATTTTGAATTACACTTCACCTTTTTTACCCCTATGTTTCAAAGGTAGTTTTCAGTTTTGCAATTATAGCAATGACAGATAACTTTAATAAGTTATGAGACCATCTTAGCAAGTTGAAAGACATACAAAACCCACAGAGAAAATGTATTTTGTGGGACTGCAGAAGAGAAGAGCTTATTTAAAGCAGAAAGAAAAAGAGTTAATTAAAATTATTTTTTTAAAATGTTTTTATAGTTCTATAAATACTAATTCCCATCTCCTTTCCTCTGGTTAAATGAAAGAACAATTGTAAATTACAGAAAAAATTGCTTAGTGATTAAATGGAGACAAAGGTAACTGTTTAAGAGAAGTTTACTGTTGGTCAGACCTAAGAGCCTTTTAAATATCTTACCAAAACAGTCTCAATTATTTCTGAAAAGTGACAAAAAATGGTCTAAAAGAAAAAAATAACTTTTTTTTTTTTCTCAAAAAAGAGAAAAAGGAATGACAAACTACATTTCAAACAAAAGGAGTGTTTCTCTGTTCTCTGTTACGATGACAAAGAATGTTATTTCTGCAAAATAGAAATAAATACAATTATCAAAATTAAAAAGTGATATACTCTTCAATTCAGTGAAAGGGAGGACTGAACATACCCTAGAGGTTCATAAATATGCATAGTTTTTGCATAAGAAATTGTAGTTGTTACCAAAATATAGTAGCGATGAAAATTGTTTTAATAGGTTTGAAATAGTAATAAATTCACAAGATAATCTCCATTAATAATAAGGTATTTTTGTATTCTGTTGGGAACTCTTGCTTTAAGAAGACCTTATAGCTTCTGATTAATAATGGCTGTTACCAGCCTAAGTTTCATCTTGATGAAAAAGCTGCAATCATAGTGAGAGGGAGTTCTGATGTCTAAAGTAATTGCAGAGAAATTACACAGATATAAAATCTGAAAGTTGCACAAATGTTGTTTGCTTTCCACAGAGTGTAAAATTGAAATACTGAAATATGATTTTTTTTTTTTTGGGGAGGGGGGAGTGGAATTCGATGAATAAAGTCAGATTGATCAATAGCTAAATAAAATATTATTTTTTGTGTGATAGTACCTTAACTGCCATGTATATGTATATTCTTTGCTAAACTCAGAGAAGGGCAGAGATGTCAGCAAAAAGAAAATAAATAGTAAAAACGTGGATTCAGATTCACTTGAAGTGCTGCAGGGAAGAACCTTTTTTATCCTAGCTGACACAGCAACCCAAAGGAGTGGGTACTGAGGATGATTGTTCATTTAAGTGACTGGGATCTTCCATTGTCCAGCTGTCAAACTTTGCTAAATAAATTCTTTACATAAATATTACTAAACCATAACAAATTATTTCATGGTGGTCTTTTCCAATCAAAAGAAGTCTGGCTGGAACTTCCAACATGGATGCAGTTGCGGGGAGGAATGACAGGACGCACTCATCCAAGTATTTATTTTTCATCTCCATCTTCATTGAGTGCTTACTTGTATTTTGGCACCTGATCTAGGACTAATTATACCATATTCTTTCCTCTGCATATCAGCTTGGGTGTTTTCTTGTTCTGAATATTTAAATAGGGGTAGGTGGCTAAAGTAAGGATTTTAATATCTTACTAATGTTCGCTTATGTGAATTTTTTTATAAACCTTAACAGCCAAAACCATGTGTAGCATGATCTATACAACCCAAATCCAGGGTTCATCAAATGCCAAAATCCAAAGGAAAAAAGCCCCAATCAACCTACCAACCAACCAACCAACCACCTAACCAGCCAACCACCACCACTACCAACTTTAAACAGGACACACACACAAAAAAACCAAACCCAGACCCTATGTTTTCTTTTCCCCAGTCATTCTCTGAAAATTTGCAGTGGGTTAGTTCATATTATTGTGTCTTTACTTTATGCAACAGTCACCAAACATTTAGAATTATCCATAACACATCTTGGCCACAGATGGAATTGCTTCCAGTACTGCTTCTTTCAAAGTCTGTGCCTATGCTCTGTACAATTTTTTAGCTCTTATATCTCTTAGAAAGAAAAAAAAAATCCATTCACTAATGCTACCTAATTTCTGTCTACTTCAGTTCCTGGTTTAATTATTATTCAGATCCATTCCTGTATTATTAAACAGTATGAGAGGCCTTTAAATATGTATTTTTATGAAAGGTGCACTAGTAAGGAAAGTTCTATTGCTTATTCAGAATGAATGTCTCCTATTTTTATGAACAATAACTGTGAATGACAACTTTCTACATTAAAATATTAAAGTGATTAAAGCCACTTTATTTAATCCATAGGAACATTTTCTCAAGGCTTCTCAGTTCCTCATATATTGCCTGTGGCAATGAATTGTGGTCAAGGAAAATACAACTCTCTCCTCACTCATAGAATATCTCCTGATTTCAATAGCTGTCAGCTTTCTCTTGGTCTCTCATGTTCTTAATAGAAGCAATAGTTTGCATTTTTGAATCCCTTCCCTTCCCTTCCCTTCCCTTCCCTTCCCTTCCCTTCCCTTCCCTTCCCTTCCCTTCCCTTCCCTTCCCTTCCCTTCCCTTCCCTTCCCTTCCCTTCCCTTCCCTTCCCTTCCCTTCCCTTCCCTTCCCTTCCCTTCCCTTCCCTTCCCTTCCCTTCCCTTCCCTTCCCTTCCCTTCCCTTCCCTTCCCTTCCCTTCCCTTCCCTTCCCTTCCCTTCCCTTCCCTTCCCTTCCCTTCCCTTCCCTTCCCTTCCCTTCCCTTCCCTTCCCTTCCCTTCCCTTCCCTTCCCTTCCCTTCCCTTCCCATTTTTTATATTTCCTGTATTCATATGTATTATATATTTCTTTTAGATTAGGTTACACTCATATTAAAGGAAAGCAACAGTGACAGTAAATACATAATGTGTGCCACAAAAACAGGCATTATTAGAAAGAGTAATAATGAAATCATTGTATTAACAGGTACTTCTATCAATAGACCTATAAGGTTTGAACAATAGCGAAAATAGTTTAATTTAAAAAGACAATGTATTTGAATAGATAAAAAAGTTGCCTAGTAAAAATGAAAGCACAATAAGCAAAAACCAGAAGGTCTCATAAATGAAATATTCCATTAACCACGGAGAGGTAGAATAGAGAGAATATTCCTTTAGATTTGGGCTGGAAAACTCCCACAACAATTCATGTACAGAGGACATTATTCTAGTGCCTCAGGTAGCATGGCTTGGGTTATCAACTTCAATTTGAGTTGCTTTTGTGGGTCTTGCTATAGACCAAAGAGGCAGAATTTTAAGTTGCAACAATATTTGGAAGCACCTTTCGGGGATGAATCTGTGTCTCATGCAGAGGGGATTAAGAGAATTTGTAACACCAGAGCCTTTTTATAGAATCATAGGATCATAGAATCATTAAGATTGGAAAACTATCTAGTCCAACCATCCCCCTACCACCAATATCACCCACTAAACCATGTCCCTAAGCACCACATCCAACCTTTCCTTAAACACCCCCAGGGATGGTGACTCCACCACCTCCCTGGGCAACCCGTTCCAGGGCCTAACCAGTCTTTGTGAGAAGAAATTTCTCCTAATTTCCAACCTGAACCTCCCCTGCTGTAACTTGAGGCCATTCCCTCTAGTCCTATTGCTCGTTATGTGCAAGAATTCAGGCTGACCCCCAGCTCCCCACACCTTCCTTTCAGGTAGTTGCAGAGAGCAATAAGGTCTTCCCTGAGCCTCCTCTTCTCCAGACTAAACAACCCCAGCTCCCTCAGCCGCTTCTCACAGAACTTGTGTTCCAGGCCCTTCACCATCTTTGTAGCCCTTCTCTGGACACGCTCCAGGGCCTCGATGTCCTTCTTGTAGTGAGGGGCCCAAAGCTGAACACAGTACTCGAGGTGCAGCCTCACCAGAGCAGAGTACAAGGGGATGGTCACCTTCCTGGTCCTGCTGGCTACACTATTCCTGATCCAAGACAGGATGCCATGGGTCTTCATCTTTTGTACAAGAGAATAAGTATAAGGGCACTTTGGCACTTCTCAGAATAAACTGCTAATGGAAAAAAAAAAAAACAAAAACAAAGTGACAAAATGCATTATAGTAGCTGTTTGAATCCACCTGGTATCTGTTTCATCAATGGCAATTGAAAATGTTTAGTAGATAAACCATTAAGAAATCTCTATAGGTTGGAAAGGTGTCCTGAGAAAGTAAGTAGAGGGAATAATTGTTGTGTGTAGTGTAACCTAAACTCCTTCCCATATTACGACTTTATAGTTACTCTCAAAGAAAGGGCATGGGTCTGTATGGACCTCTTACCTTATCCAGTGCACTTGCGCTTCAGCTAGGTAATATTTTCATATTTTTTTAATACATTTATAACTGTATCCAGATATTTTATCTATTTATATATCTGTATCCAGATATTTTATATATATATGTATATATATAATATATATTATATATATATATATATATATATATATATATATATATATTAGGATGGCTGATTTCTAGTATTCCTGAATGGCTATCCAACTGCTTCAATTTTATGTGCTCTCTTCCTTCTCACTTTCTTTATGTTTTCTGTGCCCTGCTGCACAGTGTCTTAGCTCAAACAAGATACCTGGGAAGAGTGTCATGTCCTATCTAGATTTATGTATATTCTGTTGGTTAAGACACCTTCTTTGAAGTCTGATGATGCAGGTAAAAAAGCATAAAACCCAACAAAGTCTCATGAATTATCCTAACTGTCTAATAGATAGTTATGATATTAAAAATTTATGAAATTAACAAGGGTGGCTGTCAAAATGTATTTTTTTTCATTGTATTATTAATATACTGTGTAGTCTCTGCAACAATAATAACAAAATTTAGGTTATCTTATGAATTAAATAAAGTATGTGTGTTGCAGATGCGGTCTCATCCTCTCATCTGGTATGTGAAATACCACATGAAGCAATAGAGTTATCATCAATTGTGAGTCATTGTGGCCTACGGTAGCGTACACAGAAAAGCTGTATTCTCAATGGCATAACTTTCCAAAAGACATATGACATCAGGAGGCTTGTATTTGAATGCAGTGAGAGAAAATATTGACAGAACACAGAAAGACAAAGCCAGATTTCTGAGTTAGGCCACTCTCTTGATGTGAAAGTCTAAACTTTACTTCTTAATAGTATTTGTAATCCCATTTTAGTGGTATATTCTCTTTTTAACTACTCATTTTTCTATTTTTCCATTATGAAAAAATAAACTTTTGATGAAATAATAAAAAAGGTGATATCTTTAAGTATAATTTCATCTGAAAGTGAACTCTGGTGATCATAAATCTTTAATGAATTTATTCTCTTGGATGTAATACATTCAGAAATGGCTAACCTTCTGGATGCCTGCAACTTGGGGTGTGTTTGCCTGTAAAAGAAATCTAGTTATTTTGAAGGGGATACTGTCATATGCTAATATAAGGGAAAAGTCTTCAATGAGTTAACACCTTCCTGATGAACGAATAAGCCCTGGGGTGAGAACCCACAACTTCATGTAATTGCTTATTGTCACAGTCATCAACATGTTTTTGAATTAATGTTTTTGTACACAGTGCAGTTCATATTTGTTGGACATGCAGTATATATCAAAGGGATTGGAATCATCAAGGCATTTATGTGCAAGAACTGCTACGAGGTGCAGGCTTGATTAAGAGGCAAATATGGAGTTGGTCTGCTCAACCACGACTCACAAAATTTAAATTTCTTAAATGTGTTTAATTTTAAAAATTTACATCCCAGGCACAGTGTTGTGAAATGCCTCCTTAGACTCATGTTACTAAACTAATCCAGAAAAGTTTTTTGGATGCTAAAGTTTCCTATTTACACACATGTAAATAGGAAACTGTTATACAGTTTCCACTCCAAACAGTGAGCAAAACTTTTTTTTTTTTTTTTTTGATGTGCTTTTTGGTATAATGCTAAAGGTTGGCTCTGCATGGATCTCATCTTTGAGCACTGCAAACACTTCTGGAGTGGGGAATCTAACAAAGATATCATTTTGACCTCCTACAATACAAGTAAATATATTTGAGTAGCTTGCTGAAAATCAGGCTCAAACTTATTAGTAGAAACATGAATATTATTGATGAATCTTCATTCTTGAGTGTTACCCTGTTTGACACTGACATTTAAACATGATAAAAGTCTGATGACATATCAAAACCATTTGGCATTATCTGCTGAAATTTTTGAGTCAGCTGTAGATGTTTTAAAAAAGAAAATGATGGAGGAGTTTATTAAAAATTGAGATGGATTTGAGAGATAAGGCTTATTGTTTGGCCTTTTCATTATGTTCCTCAAAGTTCACTTTGAAGCAACTGTTTCCTTTCTGTCTGCCAGACATATCCTGTGAAATGAAAATAAGTATGACAAGTGAGAAACCTCACACAGTTCTGCCATAAGTCTTAGAGACTGTAATCCTGAATTTTCTTTCTTTTAGTTGTTTCTTTTAGCCTTCAAAGGTTTCTACAGCACTCGTAACACTTTAGACGGAAATAGACCAGCTACTATACATTTAATGGTTTCCATTTCTTGTGGATCACCTCAGGGTTATCCCAGTCTTTTGCTGTCTTATGTCATAAAATATAGCCATTTTCTTCCCTTACACATGGATCACAAATGTGACCATTATAAAAACAGAAATAATATTTTACATATGTATTGGATCTTTTAGCCAAAGATTTATTACATTCTGAAGTAACCTGGCAATGGCGTACTTGCACGTGGTGCTTTCACCCTGATGGACAGCTGAACTACACCACAACTGCTCTAATTCACCCTTCTCAAAGGGAGAGCAGGGGGAAGAAAGTGTGATGGGAAAGAAAAAGACTCATGGGTTGAGATAAGGATAATTTAATTAAAGGGAAAAGAAAAAGAAAAACAAAGAGATGGGATCCTATAATGAGTCAAGAACAGAGGTATATGAATTAGGGTTATGGCTCAAAAATAAGGAGGAAAGAAATGTAATTACTGAGAGTATAATCAGATGGCTAATGTTTTATTTCTATGAAACATTTTGAACTAACTTTCTGGGAAAAAAAAAGAAAAGAAATAAAAATAAAAATGAAAAAGAAAAATAAAAAAGAAAAAGAAAAAAGAAAAAGAAAAAGAAAAAAAAAGAAAAAGAAAAAGAAAAAAAGAAAAAGAAAAAGAAAAAGAAAAAGAAAAAGAGAAAAAGAAAAAAAAAGAAAAAGAAAAAGAAAAAGAAAAAGAAAAAGAAAAAGAAAAAGAAAAAGAAAAAGAAAAAGAAAAAGAAAAAGAAAAAGAAAAAGAAAAAGAAAAAGAAAAAGAAAAAGAAAAAGAAAAAGAAAAAGAAAAAGAAAAAGAAAAAAAGAAAAAGACATGGAAGCAAAGAGAGAGAAAAAACAATTATTCTCTACTACCCATGAGTGATGTTCAGCCATATCATGGTAAGCAGGGCCTCAATACACATAGTGGTTGTTGGGGAGGACAGATGTCATCATAATGAGAGCCACCTTCCCTTCCCCCCCCCCTTTCCTTTCCCCCCCCTATTGCTGAGTGTGACACTACATGCTATGGAATATCCCTTTCGTTGGTTTAGGTCAGCTGCCCTGGTGATGTCCCCTCCCCATTTCTCACCCACCCCCCGGCTACAGGGGAGTCTTGATGCTGTGCCATCATTGAGCAGCAATAGACAAAACACTGGTGTGCTATCAGGGCTGTTCTAGCTAAAGTGCAGAGCACAACACTATATGGGCTACTGTGGGGAAAGTTAACTTCATCCCAGACAGAGCCAGTACATTGCATCACTAATCTACCATTTTTTCACAGCACTGCAAAAACTTATCTATTCCCTCATATATTTGTAATTTGTATAGTCAATTAGTTGAATATATTTCCAAGTTTCCCAGGCAAATTTGTAAATGAACTTTTTTATTATGAGCTGAATGTAATTTTGCACATTTTTTTTCATGTACCTGAATCATTTGCTTGTCATCTGTCAAACACAAGTCGCATATACAGAGAAACATCTTTCTTACCATGACAAGTTAGATTGCCTGTGCAGTGCCAGATGTGTATAGCATATAATATGCATCCATCTTAGTGGTGATTTAGTATGAAAGCGGTAGCTTATTTCAAATAGCTATTAAAAAAAAAAAAGAGAGAAAAAAAGGAAAAATTAGTTTCCTAATTATTATATTATATATTGCAAATACATTTTTTTTTAACCTGCAAAAAGGCAACTAGTATTTTGTAAGTGTCTTGAAGGTCAAAGGAGCTGTACAATTTTAGTATGAGCTGGAATCCATTGAATAATGTCTGAGGCCACTAATGAAATATTATGAACATTATTATTGCTAAGTGCAACCACATGTTCAAAATGGGTACTTAGCATGTTTTGAGTATGAAGATCTGCTTTAGTTTTGCAATATCTCAAGCATAAAAACATCTAGAAATATAATTTGAAGGGATTTGAAAACTTCTGGTGCTTAAGCAATGACACAACAGTAATTGTTCTCATTTTACCAAAATAACATGACTTTAAAATCTCTGCCCTTCCTGTGCATGGTGAAAATGACAGTGACATTAGGATTTTTAATTTTGTGTTCAGTTTTGTGAAAACGTTGCAGTATATGTCCATTCCCACCATGCTAGCAAAACTGGTTCATGTGGATAAGAATTAGGTGGAGACTTAGGAAGAGAGTATAATTAAAGTATTCAAATTCAATTACTTTCAAATTTTGTAGTGTTTCTCAAAGTTTCTTTGCAATCTATGAAATAAATAAAAATGAGATGTTTCTGTTAAAATAGACTCAGAACCGTACAGGCTTTTGAGGTTTCCTGACTTCCAGCTCACCTGATGCAAAGGAGAGTAAGTTCTTCTGTCTCAGTGAAGTAAATGGCTTGAAAAAAAATTATGACTTATTGCTTACATTTCCATTTTAGACTTCATACTTTTAAAATTTTCAAAACTATTCCAATCTGCAGTTGGACATTCATATTATTTTAACAGAAATATTAAAGGAATTTGTTGTTAAGCATTGGAATGGGCTGTCCAGGGAAGTGGTCGAGTCACCATCCCTGGAGGTCTTTAAAAGATATTTAGATGTAGAGTTTAGTGATATGGTTTAGTGGATGACTTGTTAGTGTTAGGTTAGAGGTTGGACTAGGCGATCTTGGAGGTCTCTCCCAATCTAGATGATTCTGTGTGTGTGATTCTGTGTGATTCTGTGTGAAAGCTTCTACATCTGTGTAAAGCTTCAGAGCTTAAGACCAACAGCTTCAGAGACATGTGAGGATTATATGGACCTGGCTGGTGTGAGATGTCTGCTGTCATTGTTGAAAACAAGGGTTTCTAATTTTTTTTTTTTTAATTAAAAAAATGGCTTATAATGTCCGTCAATTTTTTCTTTCTTTTTTTTTTCTTTTTTCTTTTTTTTTTTCTTTAGCCATTTACTGGTTTACAATGTTTCTCATGTCTATTAAAGCAAATATTGTATGAAAATTTATAAGACGGGTATTTGGGCAATTTCAAATGTATTACAGTAAGTTTTTACATTTTAGCTTTAGTGCAAACAAGATAGGGATCATTTACTTGTTTGAAAAGTAATGTCTTTCAAGCAGTGTAGGAGGACTAATTCTTACACAGTTCCTTGCTTTTTATTATTTAATTTTAATATTACCCTAACAAATTAAGCTGATTAAGTAGACAGGTAAAGATAAACGTAAGTTCTCCAGAGTTTCAGGTTTGTTTTGAGCATATACACCCTGGAGGCTTTTCTAGTCTCAGAGGACTTTAGTGAATCATGATGAAAACAACAGGATCTAGGAAGAAATTCGTTTAATGAACTGCATCACAAAAAGAAAAACAAAAGATAAAATACTATCAGGTAATGTCCACAGAACTACTGGCGTAAGTATATACATTATATAATGCAATACACTGGAACTTTTCCCATAGTAAGGGGAACAATATTTTTAGAGCTAGCCATGAGATTCTATTAATATGGAGAGAAGCCACAAAACTAAAGCAATAGGAAGCATGATAAAGTAGAGATGCTACCAGCTGTATACTAAGAATCTGATTTTCTGAATCCAGACAAGTGTTTTGCATGAATACACAAATGAATGCTTGATACATGCACCACTGCATACGTGTGCCTGAATCATAGATGGGTAGATACCTATAGCAAGGCATGAGTTTTATTAAGTCTGTAAGAATACCTTCAGCAGTTGCACACATTTACTCAACTGCAATTTGAGAATTGCACACAGTTCTCTTTGCTGAGAGGGATTTGGGATTTAAGGACTCCTGAGGTCATATGCTAGGATGCACATGGACTGTGGACTTGAATTATGTTCTTATTTGTTAGGTAGGTAAGAATGGGGGTTGACTGTTCATAGTATCAAGAGGTCTTTTGATTTCCCCTTCACGGAGTCAGAGAATATCTGAAATTGGAAGGGATTTCCTCAAGTCATCTGTTTCATGCTCCTGCTCAAGCAGGGTTACCTACAGCACGTTGCCCAGGTCTATGTCCATATGGTTTCTGAATAGCTCAAAGGATGGAGACTCCACAGCCTCTGTGCAGTCTGTTCCAATGTTTGGTCACCCTTATACAGTGAGGATAAGTGTCACCCAGTAAAAAAGTTTTTCCTTAGGTTCAGGAAGAACCACCTGTGTTCCAGCTTGTACCCATTGCCTCCTGTCCTGTCACTGTACCACTGAATAAAGCCTGGCTTGGTCTTCGTTACACCTTCTCTTCAGATATTTGGACACATTGATGAGATCCCACCTGAGCATTCTTTTTACTAGGCCAAACAGCTTTTCTATCAGCCTTTCCCTCAGCCTTTCATCAAAGGGGAGATGCTTCTGTTCCTTAATCATCTTTGGGGCCTTTGAGGCCCTGGACTCTTTCCAGGAGTCTTTCCTGGACTCTTTCTCTTTACTGGGGAGCCCAGAACTGGACACAGTACTCCAGGTGTGGTCTCACTCATGCTGAGTAGAGGGGTAGGATCACCTCCCTCAGTCTGCTAGCAGAATTCCTTCTGGTACAGTGGAGGACACCATTCCTTTGCAACAAGAACACACTGATGGGTCATGTTCAATTTGCCTACCAGGATCCCCAGGTTCTTTTCTGCAAAACTATTTACCAGCTAGTTGGCCCCCAGCATATACTACAGGTTGATGAGGTTGTATGAGGTTGTTCCTCTGCAAGTGTAGGATTTGCTCTTCCCCTTATTGACCTGTACTGGTCTGGCAAGGATGGAGTTAACTTTCCCTGCAGCAGCCCATACAGTGCTGTGCTCAGCACTTGTAGTTAGAACAGCCCTGGTATCACTCCAGTTTTTTTTCTACTGCTGAGCAGTGCTGGCACAGCACCCAGACACCCTCCAAACCCCCCAGAACCAGTAGGCTGGGGGTGGGCAAGAAGTGGGGAGGGGACATCACCAGGGCAGCTGACCTAAACCGACCAAAGGGATATTCCATACCGTATGGTGTCACACTAAGCAATACAAGGGGGGAAAGGGGAAGGAATGTGTGTGTGTGTGGAGGGCTCTCATTATGATGACATCTGTCCTCCCCTACAACCACTACGCGTACTGAGGCCCTGCTTCCCAGGAAATGGCTGAACATTGCTTGTTGATGGGAAGTAGAAAATATTTTTTTTTCCTATCTCTGTGCTTCCGCACAGCCTTTTTTTTTTTTTTTTCTCCTCTTCCTTTTCCCTTTAATTAAGGATAATTATATCCTTATCTCAACCCATGAGCCTTATTTTCTTTCCAGCATGCTGCCTTCTTCCCTCATTCTTCTTTTGAGGAGGAGGAGTGACAGAACGGTTGTGGTGGAGTTTGGCTGCCCAGCTGGGTAAAACCACCACATGACCTCATGTAATTCCTGTCAGCTCACTTGTCCAGCCTGTTGAGGTCCATTTGTGGTCTGTCGGCCTGTCCTTCCAGTTTTGTGTTGTCAGCAAACCTCCTGAGGGTACACTCTGCCCCATCATAGAGATTATTAATGAAGACATTGAACTGTACTGAACCCAATATTGACCCCTGGGGTACACTGCTAGTTACTGGCTTCCAGCTAGACTTTGAACCACTGATCACCACTGTCTGGGCCTGGCTGTACAATCCACCTCACTGTCTGCTCAGACAGCCCATATTTCATCAGCTTTTCTATGAGGATCTTATGTGAAACAGTGTTGAAATCCTTACTGAGGTCAAGGTAGGCAATATCCTCTGCTTTCTTCTCATCTACCAAACCAGTCATTTCATTCTTTATCAGGCTGGTAAAGCATGACTTACGCTTTGTGGATCCATCCTGACTACTCCCAATCACCTTCTTGTCTTTCATATGCCTGGAAATGGTTTCCAGGATTAGCTGCTTCATTGCTTTCCCAAGGACTGAGGTAAGGCTGGCTGACCTGTAGTTCCCTGGGTCCTCTTTGTCCTTTTTGAAGATAGGAATTCTTTTCAATTTGTTTGATGTATAAGTCACTTGAATAAGGGAAGAAATATTTCAGGGCTATGAATGACAACAACTTCCATCAGCTGCTTGAGCAAGACAACTAAGCAGGGGTGAACATAGGGTTCAGACACTTGAATTTTGTCATCTGTTGCCTTTTTAGATGCGCTAGGGTCTCATGCCTGATATCCAGCTGCTTCATCAAAAGATCTGTGTCTCATATGGGTCTTATGTCATAACAGCTAGTCCCAAACAATTATTCTAGGGTCAAAATGGTACAAAATCCTCACAGTTAGGCATTTGAAACACTCTCCAGGTGTCTACCAAGTTATTATCTTTCTGAGCTCCCCAGAAGATGTGAAGTTGCACTATTTTACAGACTAGACTACATGCGCAGCTCATAAAAATGAACATTATGGTATAACACCCTCTTCTATGATTTTCTTTCCATTAAGCTGCTTCTTTATGTCAGTCACATAGGAATTTTCTCTTCGAATAGTATATGATTATATTATTATCATAAGGTTTACAATTCTCTACAGTTTCTAAGAATTACTGTGCATCGAGTATGCTACCTTCAAATCATATTTCAATTTTTTCAATATTGTACTATGATACAAAATCTCTATATTCCAATGGTATTTCATTTAGATAATCCCATCTGTTATAAGTCTCACCTTGTCAAACATATTTCAAATTTCTCCAGCAATTTTGTACTGCCAGTTTTGCTGTCTAATAAAGATGTTAATTTGCCATGAGTTATCATGCTTTTGCTATTATAGGTAGCAATTTCATACACATTGCACAGTGTTATTAAAATCTTCACAATGATAGCTTTTTGTTGAATTAGGCTTAAAATGATAATATGCTGCCATTTTAGGCTTTAAAAATGTAAGTGTTCTTAATAATTGTATTGTGTGTTGAATTTATAGCAATTTATTTCAATTTAGCAACTCACCTAGCCAAAAAAAAACATACAATAAAATCACCATGCAGAAAAGAAGAAGCACATCTGGATTCAAGTTACCATTTTGCTACTGTGTCAGCTTTATCTGAAGTTTCCTTATGTGGTTGTAGCTTTTACCTTGTACCTACCTCTCTTGTACATTTATAAAAAGCAGAGTGGAGAAGCAGCATCAAGAATGTTAAATGAGGAAAAATCAGTAATGGCAAAATGACCATTCATTGAAAACTCCAAATTAGAGCTGTGCATGTAGTGAAAGTGACAGAGAGTAGCAGGCAGTGCTGAAATGTACACGTCAAGGTTATACTCCGACAGCTCTGACAAGCAGCACCAGCCAGAACTCCCATCAATCAGGAATTCTCACCAGAGGTTGCAAGTATTGAATTCATTTTGTGAAGTAATCACTATTTGCTAGCCAGTAGAATGAAATTGTCTCATTTGTTTTTAGATATAACCTCACCTGATCTTTGAACCTAAGGCTTCTGTTGTTGCTAATAATATCTGTTACTTGTACTCTGCTAACACCCAATTGTAGCAGACCCATTTGTAGTAAATGCTCTGCAAATACGCTGCTGGAAACAACCCTTGCACAAAATAGCCTGCAGCCTAATTCGATATTAATTCGATTGGTGCATATGATAAACGAGGGAGGAAGAGAGAGCTTGAATTTTACTATTAAATAAAGTAATACATTATTCAAACAGGTGAAAGGTAAAAGAAAAGTCACTTTAATCTATAAACTTGTGAATAATGGTTACTGAAAGGAAGTACGCAATGTAGTCAGAAAAGTTATGCAAGTTAAGCTCATAGAAACTGAAAAAAAAAACCCTTCTCATCAACAGTGTTCAGAGAGCTTGTTGATGTTGCAGAAATCACCATAATCTCAGTGTAAATGTTTTTGAGATGAAAAAAGTATCTGTATGATGAACCATCTGTTACATGATTTGATACCTTTCTGGACATTACTTCTCTGGACAGCATTCTGCATCTGTTCAGTATTTGCTTTTACACTTCTTCCCAAAACACTTTTACATATGCATTTAAGTAGTCTTAGAAGCTGAGAAACTGTAATTAAATGGTTAGGTGTGTGTTATGTAAGAATTATGATGTTATAACACTCTGAGAATTTTTGAGTATAATCAATATGTTTTCATGTCTGCTTTTTTTGACATCCAGCATAGCTCAGCTCTGACCAGATAGACTGAGTAGATCACTTTTAACTGTAATGATATAAACTAAAATATATACCCTATCTTCACCACTCACTGTTGGGTTTGGCATAACTACAGTGCTGTTCTGTTATTACAGTACGAGGTGGACTCTACCATGAGATGTCAAATTCTTTGTTGTCTTCAATCTGCTTTAGTTTGCCAGACCAAATCTAACTTAAAGCAGTATCTAGACTAGTTGTGAAGATCAGTGTCTCAGCAATATAAGGAGTTTCCCCAAATCTGTGGCGATTACTGGAGTTTTATAGTGTGAATTTTTCTTGCAGCTCACAGAAGGAAGCTAGAAGCATGATGACTGTGACCTTCCAGCCTTTCATTCCCTGAAACCAGGTCCTGTGCTACCTTTACATGGCAAGACTTATGCTGCAGGGATAACCAGGTAGATCCGATAGCCACACAGCAGCTCTAATATTTGGGCATATGTGGAAGTTAATGTGTATTTTTGGCAGGATTAGCACTTGGTAGAATATCTAAATTGAGATCTGAGGATGTTGATGAAATTAAACAAATGTGGTTTTCCTCTATTTCAGTAGGACAATTGCAATTATACACAGTACTTCTCTCTTTGTAGAATATACAGAGCTTATACACATCTAGTTTTCCTTGAACAAGGCCTCTTTCTCCAGCTCTAAGTCATGTGGATGATGTTGAAAGACTTCATATGTTCACCCATGATTTCTTGGCATCTTCACTGCTCTGACCAAGCTATGTAATATCTAGAAATTATCAAATTGCCAACTTCTGAGTGTTATAGCTCAGTCTTAATATGCTTATGCACGCAGGATGGGCTGAACATATTGCATGTGCATGTTATTAATTGAAATCCTGAACTGAAGTTTAGAAAAATCTAGAGTTCTTCAAGCACAGCAGAGCCGTCAGAACACATCTGTATCAGAACATTATGTGGATGAAGCACTGCAGGGACAACAATGCTGTTAAACTGTGATTATTCCTGATTAATCAAGGAAGATGATGAATAAGGACAGTTAAAGTGAAGATGTAGAAAGGGATGCTGCTGCTCTGCCATTGTCAGAATTTCAAGGCTTCTACTGAATGACTATTTGAAATACCAAACAGGAGTGAAGCAACTTTTCTGTGTTCCTCCTTTTTAGAGTAAGCTCATACTGGGGTATTTCCTTTATTCTTTGACAATGGTATACAGAGTGTATGCAGAATAAACACAGTTTTAAATTCCTGCAATGTACCAGCTAATCAAAGATCTTATGTATCCACTTTCTTGGCAGGTGAACTGCAGCAAATTAGCTCTCAAAATAAGTGGATACTCGTACTCAACTGCAAGCTCAAGTTCATGTGTAGTACACCACGGTGACCTGGAGAGCTACAACTGGGATGGTGATATTAAAAGCAAATTTTTTTTCTCTCTCTCTTTTTTTTTTTTTTGTCTGTCACTGATAAACTAGGCAGCACTAAACAAGTCACGATTGATCATTTTTCTGAAATTACCTCATCTATATGAGGCCACTGTGTAATATACTGGCAAAAATTATACCCACATGAATATTTATGTGTGTATGTAGAAACTAAATAAAAACTAAAAAAAAAAAGATTATAGTAATGACAAAAATAAATAAATTTAATAAATGAATTATACATAGACTGCAAATATTAAGAATATTAACCTATGTACAGAACCCTATGTACAAAACCTTTTTTTTTTTTTTTTTTTTTTTTAAGGAGAAAATAACCTTTCTCTTATTATGTTAAGGAAATTGCTGTGATGATTTTTAGCAAATTAATTTAGCCATAACCCCTTTACTATGTTTGCTCTCCCAAAGACACGTAGGTGCCATAAGTTTTGTTCTGACACCAGACATGAGGTAGCAACATAAGAGGAATCTCTATGTATGTATGTGTATGCAAATATATATATTTACAAAAATAAACATGGCATTTAAAAAGAAGTGTCTGTAGCACCTCTGTATCCTGCTAGCATGAAATTAAAAGGTAAACCAGAATGACTTCTTGCAGATTCTTCCAAACTCTTTCTTCTTTCTACTCATTATCTTTAAATTTCCTGTAAAATGTAATTCAAATTAGAGTATTTTACTTCTCCTCAGGCTAGGCTTCTTCCTAGATCTTCAGTAAATAATTCCTTAGGAGCAGATAGAGTCTAGAAGAGCAGTTAATAGAGGTCTTAATTACCAGGCAAAAATTAATCTTTTCAAGCTTTGATGCTGTGAGTAACTGGAAGCTGTTTCATCTGCATTAAATTTGCATGACTTCCTACTGCCTTCTTCAAGCCCTTTTCTCTTGCAGCCTGTGCTTCTGCTTTCCTTCCAAATTTCATATAGATTGCCAAGGTATGGTCCTACCATTGCATTAATAGTGTTCTTGTTACTTATGAGTCCAGCCATCTCTGGGTAGTGCAGAAAAACTTTAAAATACCAGAATATTAGTAACAATAGTGAACAACAGTGCAATTTATTTATTTATTTATTTATTTATTTATTTATTTATTTATTTATTTTAAGCTGAGTTAAGAGCAAAATGGATACTAACTGCCTACAAAATATAGCCAAATAAAACTAATTAGAGTTTTCCTAAGGAAAGTTCTGAGGCCTGGTTCCTCCATATATATAGTGTTGTTCCTTCCAACTGTTGTAGAAAGGGAAGGCTAAGGGAAGGCACAGATAATGCTCTTCAGACCAGTAGTGTACATGGGGAATAATATAATTGTTAATATCTCATTGTTTTACAGGCTGAAAAATCAGTCTGGCCTTTGGTGCAATAACTCATTTTACAAACATTGAGGCAGACAGCTACAGAGGTGAGCCAGTCCATAGTCAGAGCTTGGCAGGGCATCATGGTACAGGAATTGGCACAATGAGTATTTGGTTTGGCTATGTCATGAGCCCCTAGACGGGAGAAGGATTTATCCTCTCCCCACTGCCCCAGGATGTCCTACATGCTATTGTTCCATTCAAGACTCAATGTTTGAAAGACATGCTCATTGTAATTTTTCAAATACAGTATTGGCGAATGAGCTTTGCAGTGTGGCACATATCCCACTCTTCTCATGCTTATTTCCTAACTAAATTGTTTTGTTCTGCACAACCTATTGTTTCCTTCTTTTCATTTTTCTTCAAAACAAATTATGTTGCATTTATAAAAGTGGTATTTTTGAAATGAAAAACAATTAACCTCATATTTGCTCTAGGGTTTACAGGATGACATACATCCTGCTGTATGTCAACAGATGGCTCTCATTTGGATACATATGCAGCACACTGGAGCTGGACATCCTGCTTTCTCAGTAAAATTAAAAAACTTGCCTTTTATATTTGAAATGGAAACAGCAGTTGTGATTGTTAGTGTATTGACAAGATTCATGAGAAAAGAGTAGAATAACTTTATCAAAAACTGTAGGGGCACAGATTAAAGCTAGATTGTCCTGGGTTTCCTCTCCAGGTCAAAAGAAGAAAAGAAGGGGGTAAGGCATCTTGTGTGTGTGTAATTTTTACACAGAGCCATCCGTGATGACTGCAAGTTGATTGCTCAGAATTAATGCCACCGCTACAGATAATAGTTAACACTACCTCACCATCACACAAGGAATGACTGCACATCGCACCTGTTCAGAAGGTGGCAAACTTACCATTCTGATTTACTTTTATGCTCTATTCAGGTTTCTGCTGTAGCTTAGTCTTTTCTCATAATTACACAGTGCAAGCCAAGGCTAGAAGTGACAACCATGAACATTGGCATGACTCAGAGAAGGGGAATGAAGCATGAAAGACAATCAAAATAGCCCTTGCATTTAGAGTGGAACAATTTTTGCATGGCAATGAGTTCACTTGGTGGAAAATGATGTAACTGGAGACTGAAATCAGGCATAGATATGGCATGTGTGTTTGTTCCCAGAAATTCAGTAGAAACAATACAAGAGAAGTTTTTCTAAAGAACAAAACATTTTTTTGATTTTTTTTTAAATTAAAATATTTCATTATAGAAATATAAAAGCATTTAAGCAACATTTACAAAATTGAAATTCTTTTTATTTTAATTTTGAATGACCTATGTATTTCAGAATTACATGTGTAAACTAGAAAAGAGGAAGACGAAGTCTAAAAATCCCCCAAGTAAGCCAAGGCTGACCTCAAATAAATTTCCTTTTTTTTTTTTTTTTTTTTTGTATTTGTTTCACCATCAGCTTATAAAAATATGTATTTCAGTGTCCCCCTCTCCCAAACTTTCACAGATTTCTTAGTTTAACTCAAATAAAAAGTCCACTTTTACCAGTAGTATTTTTGCTGATTTGGTACCGAGACTGAAATGTCTGCAATATTATCAAGAATTAATCTTGTGCACCAATACAACAAAACGTCTTTCATCAGCAAACTGCCAAATACTTCATCCGGTTTTGGGGAAAAATTTTAAGAGCAGAAGTTTGTTTTCACACTTTTTGACTCAAAGGGAAAAGTAAACCATTGTTGCCAGCTCCATTTTAACAGAACATACCTAAGCTAGCTGTTACTTCATAACAAGATGGAGTAACATGGTAATCCTTGGCAGCCCTGCACTGAGATACACCTCAGCTTTCTCTCCCTGCTGGTTAAATCCTATGCTGGTTATAATTTTCTATTTTGCAGTTATACAAACGTATCCTCTTTTTAAAAAACTGGTAGCAAATAATATCTGCTTACAGTGCTGATGAGCAGTTAGGAGTATGCAATTAGTTATGATCTGCATTAA
This sequence comes from Anser brachyrhynchus, assembly GCF_964034855.1. Lineage (NCBI taxonomy): Eukaryota > Metazoa > Chordata > Aves > Anseriformes > Anatidae > Anser > Anser brachyrhynchus. Next base: position 52,776,663 of record NC_137694.1, on the reverse strand, counting down.
AAATAGAAGAGCTCAAGCATTTCCAGTAGAAGATAAACTACCTGCTTCATATGTGCAAAATAGTCCTAGAAGCTCAGAGAGATCATATATGCTTTAAATTTGTCAAAGGTACACCATGATTGCTAATTTTTTATTATTTTTTTTTAGTGGAGGAACTAGTCCTCTAAACTCTGTATGGGACTATGCCTATGTCTAGAGAATGCTTCCGTAAAAAAGCCTTAGTGATTTTTTGAGAGAACAGGGGGACTTGATTAATTGCGGAATGTGATTTTTTCCCCTCTGTTTTTATTGTAGATCTTCCCAGATCTTCCCCTCTCCACATTGAAGGTCTACTGGTTACCGTTCTCCAGGTAGTCCAATTAAGATCACAAGCGTCCAGCATCTACCTCCAGCATCTACCAGATCATGCTGGAGATTCAGGAGAGGCCTTTATCTCTGTCCTCCACAGCCTCAACTTAGCTCTGATTGAAAATATGCCCAAAATTCTGGATATTTCTAAGGACTTCTGCTGTGTTTTATTGAAAAATTCAAGGTAAAGGTTATTTACAAAATCCATGTTCGTGCCATTTTTAAAATTTCCTATCACAAAACAATGAATTCTTTTAATTTTTTATAAACTTAAGTTCTTATTTTGAGACAATAATGCCTCCTTTTAGTATTCTCCTAAACCAAACATTCTAGATTAATATCTTCTTCCATGCTCCTCCTTGCAACTTAATACAAAATGCAAAATGACATACAGTGAATCCCACTGTAATATAAATCATATCTTTGAGCTTTTTTTTTTTAAATTATTATTATTTTAACTATTATTGGTACTGTTTTGCTCCTTCCTTTGCACTCAATGGGTTAATGGAATTCACCTTTGTCATATTTTGTTCCAAAATTCTTAGTTTTCGTTGAAGAAAAATGTTGTTCTAACACTTTTACTTGTAAAGCAAACCTTAAAAACACAGCAAATTTTAAGGAACTTCATTTTCTTAGAATCTGCAACAATCTAAATCCAAGTGTGAACAATCTTCATGCTAAATGAGAGTTACTAATCTTCTCAGTGTTAATCTTTGCCTTAAGAACAAGCAACTAGGTATGATTACTGCCTGCTGATGTTTTTGTGTAACAAATCTATGACATATTATGGACTTGTCAGTGCAAAAATACATAACTAGATGGAGGCTGAAAAATTATACTGCTCTTTCTGCGATGTATTTTACTAGAAAATTAAGTAATAGAGGAGCTAGTATATTAGTCTTTACTGGTCTCTAACTAGGTTTAAACAAATCATTAAAAATTATCTGATATTTTCATGATGTCACTAATAATAATAATAATAAAAAAGACCACAACATTGACATTAGCACTTCCCTTATGCATTTAACTTCTTGTTTTACTCTGCAGAATTTCTGATGGAAGTGTGGTAGCAGAATGTGAAAGCTATAGGTGACTATGAAAATTATAAACCATTGTCAGTTTTTGCACTTTGTTTTATTTTTAATTAAAAAAAATAAAACAAGGGAGTTACCAATATAGAAAAATTGTCTAAGGGAAAAAAAGAGATTTCTTAAATACTTTCCTTATGCTATGATCTTCATAGGATTTTTGTTTGCAGTTTTGTATCTTCTCAGATGAAATTATATTTAAATGTGTATCAGCTCCAGAAATTCCACTTCACATTTAGTTATAAAACTTCATTCCATGGTCTTATTTATTTATTTATTTATTTATGTAGAATAACATCTTTCTGTTGAGTAACATACCAAATTATCATCTTGTTTGTGGCAAACATGGAATCTCTGTCTCAAAAAGGAGATGTTTCCTCTAAACCCCATGGGATGAGAGGAATGCTGACTTTACAGCACAGTGGACTGCCTGGACTCATTTTAGCCTCAGCATCACTCTTGCTGAGACACTTACCACTTTTTTTTTTTTTTTTTTAAGGGACTACATTCTTTAACAATTTTAAAGTGAAGATTTTGCTCACATTTTATAATGTCTGGATTCAATGGAACTTGAAAGGTGTAAGTGATCCCTAACTTTGACATATAACACATTTTGGACACTGACTTTTTCACAATGTCTTTGTTTTATGAAAATTATAACATGGTTCCTGCCATTGCCTTCAGTAAGGTTTCTACATATAAATAGAACATTTTAAGGCATAATAAACTGTAGATTTATGGTGCTTATTATCTGAGAAACTTCTGTATTTATTTATACTATATTCATTTTGATATGAAGAAAAATAATTTTTAATCTTACTTTGCATATTTAGGAAAACAAAAGCAGGCTACAGATGTATTTACTGTAATTTCTTAAAAGGTGCATATTTTTACTTCACGTACTACAAAATGTTGGGAAATCATAACAAGTTTCTGGCACAATCTCATCCTTGTGATAGAAAACATTTTTATACAAACAGAAGATTCCTCTGATACATATTTTGTGTGTGTGTGTGTGTTTCTTTTCTTTCAGTTTAAGTAGACTGTGTGGTTAGATGCAGCTTTTCAAAGTAAACAAATCATGAAAATGTTAACTAGCACTTTGAGTTTCCTTTTTGAATTCTGAGAATTGTGTGATAAATCCATGTCCAAAATGGAAAGACAGTCAGGCAGACTCAAAGGCTCGCATTCTTTTCCTAATTGAAAAGAGGTGCTCTGTCTTGCCTATGAGGAGACAGAGGACTACAATGATTTATAATGTGTCAATACCTCTTTCAGGCATCTACAATAAGGTTTTCATTCTGTTTTTGATTCCAGACTAACCAGGTTAAACCACATTTTATACCTTTTGCTTTAGTGTATATCAGGTACATACTACATTGTTCCTGCCTACAGAGGTAGGAATCCTCCAGAAAACTGTATAATACTCCCAGCTTTGAAAGTGATTGCTTTTGTTCACTTCTGCTTGTAGGCCACACACAAAACTAACCAACCAACCAACAAACCACCATCACCAAAAAACAAGAAAAAATCCTTCCATTGTAACATAAACTCTCATCATACTTTGGACATTTATGTTACCTTTGCTGAAATATGCCCTGACACAGAAGTAAATCTTGCTACAAAGTGGAGCTGTAGCTGAAAAATAAAATAATAAAAGATAAACCTTATAAAACTGCCTGAACAAAGGAAGGTGTGTGAGGAAGAGGAGGAGGATGTTCAGAAATCTACCCGCAGACATAACGTATCCAATTATTTATTTGGATGTTGGAAATGGCATATATAAATGGTGATGTTAAAGGAACAAACAACAAGTACGTATAAAAAAAGACCTGCAGAAGTCCTACAAAATAGCAAAGGAGAAATGTGAGGCAGACCAAGGCTCATCATCATGGTCAGTGCCTCAGTGCAGCTTTGGATGATCCTGAAGGACCACCACAAAGCTGTCCAGAGAGTCACTTCATGATGATTAAAAATTGTGTCTTCTTTCTTTTTAGTTCGTTGTCTCTCCGCCGACAGGTGCCACAGGGTGATTTTTCCACTAAAACATGGAGATATGAACAATATGTTTTGTTTTGTTTTGTTTTGTTTTGTTTTTCTTCCCAGTTATATTCCATTGGAGACAGTGAGTGACCATCTGCAGAGGGGTGGAGTGGATAGCAGGGAGTGACAACTTTTTAAATTAGTAGATAGAGATTTGCTTGAGCTTATCATTTAGCACCTAGAGAGTTCACTGATGAGAGAAGAAAACAGTGCTTAAACCTACAGTTTTCTCATTAATTTTGATGTTCATCTCTATGTTAATTGGAAAAGGTAAAATATGAATTGGTAAACGTGTGCTAATTAAAACATAATGATTTTTAAAATCATACTCTGTGATTCAGATTCTCCATTTCTAGAAAAGAAAAAAAAAGGTAATCAAAGATAATAAATGCCTTTTGAAGAAGGTGGCATATTTTTACCAATAGATTAACAGTATGAGGCAAAACCCTCCTATGTTCTAGACCAGGCTGACCAAAATCAATCCTGATTGCATTCATTTGACAAGAAGATGTAGTTTCTAATAAAATAACAGTAATGCACATGAATATGGTATCTCAAAATGAAATGAAATAAGCAGAAACCTGTACAGACCATTCAGAAGAAAAAAATAAAAGCAGAAAAAGTCTTTACAAGAAGTCTGGTAACCTACGTGCCAGATTACCTGATTTTATGTAAAAAGTAAACGGGACGTGAAATGTAAAGACAGGACTTTGGAGACACAGTTCGTGTCTTTAAATAATGGTGCAGCAAACTGCCAGCGGTTGTTCAGGACTGGCTCAACTACAATTCTCCATTATGACTATATATTAAGTATTCAGTCACAAGGACCTGTGTGACCAGTACTATCCCTTATAAAATTTAGGAATGCAAAATTGACCTGTAATGAAATGTGATGAAATGGGGATTTCTTGGAACTTCATTTTGCCCCTGGATACATCAGTAAAAGACAGGAAATTAGATGTCTCTGAAATAAAAAAAGAAAAATAACTTGATTATCATAACCACTATTCTGTGCATATTGAAGGCACCCCTCACCAAAAGAAAGAAAAAGAATTTTCTGACAGGCATTTTACCCATGGCTATGACACATCAGATTTCTACTGTTAAACCTATCAGACATCCAACAGTCTTCTGCTGTTAATTTTTATAAATTACTAAAAGTAATACTGATAATGCATTATTATTTAAACATTTTGACTTTGAAATGAAGGACTCTAATGAGTATTTAAACCACTACTTTTCCTTGCATTACAAGAACTACTTCTGGGAAGTGAGTTTGTTTCCAGCCAAGGACACCTAAATGAAATTGCATGAATTCTCTCTGAATTTCTTTGTCTAATATTTAAAAAAACAATACAAAACAAAATGAGAGTTATAAGGTAGAGCATTCATTGGAAAGGAAATAGACTAGAAAAATTGGTTAATTGTAATGGGAACTTCTGGATTATGGCAGTTGCCTCTTTCTTCCAGAAGGGTGGCTGCATTTAATTACACAAAAGTTTAGGTGAAGAGTACTTTTATAGTATTATAGGATCCAAAAATTAAAGGAATAACTACTTTTCATTTGGTCTAATCTACAGAAAAATAACAACCAGAGTAAATATCAGATGAGAATCCCCACCCTCCTACCCCCCACCCCATAAAAATCGCTCTTGTTTTTATAATAATAAACATTAGTTTAATGAATTTTTTTTGAGCATGTACTCACTTTTACAGAAAGACACTGGTTCCAGCACTTTTCAGTAGGTGTCCAGTCTGACATTTCTTTATAGTGCCTCCTAGGAGTAATAAAATTTCTTCCATGTCTGCAGGTTCCATTATATACCTTACTTTCCTTCCCCCATTTGGAATCATTATTTTGAGTGACTCACAAGGTCTTAATAACACTGAAAGTTAAGAGAGCCTGTATTGAAATGTAGTGACCCTCAACTTCTCTGCTTGGCTAAATGACAGGAATAATAGTTGGTTACATGGAAAGCACTGTTACTGATTTGTATCTCCTGCTAGCTCAGATTTGATTTCAGAAAACCTGAAATACTTAGCGCCAAACAATTCCTTGGCTCACATGCTATTCAGACACAGTGCTTAAGTGGAAGATTAAGGGTAGTCATTTTCAAATCAGAGGTAAATTCAGTGGAACTACAGTGGATGCTCAACAGCTTCTTGGATCTGTGGCAGGGAAAGGTGCCTGATCTGGTAGGGGATTTCACTGGAGTAGGTGCTGGGTGGTAGCTGGCATGTTGACCAAATACTACATCCACACAATAGGTGCTTCCTGCAAGCAGCTTCAGTGAGGGATGGACACAGTTTGCCAATCTATGATGGGCTGGCATAGATACACCTTGTTCAGTGGTACTGACACAGTTAGTTTCCTGCTTTTCCAAGTTTGGGAACCTATTTATGCCAGGCTGCCATGAAACAGAGGTGAGAATCAGTTTCCTGTCTCCTTAATGCAACTTGTGCATCAGAGAGTGTTCTCTTCCCCATGGAGAAACGCTGAAGGTATTTTTACTAATGGATTAATGGATTTCCTTTACTATGTTAAGAAGTCTTACTAAATTATGTATATCACAGAATCACAGAATCACAGAATCTCAGGATGGCTGAGGTTGGAAGGGACCTCTGGAGATCACTTAGTTTGACCCCCCTGCTCAAGTGGGTTTTGGATACCTCCAGAGAAGGAGACTCCAAAACCTCCCTAGGCAACCTGTTCCAGTGCTCTCACGCTCACAGTAAAGTTTTTCCTCACATTCAGATGGAACTTCCTGTGTTTCTGTTTGTTGCTTCTCATCTTATTGCTGGGCACCACCGAAGAGTCCAGCCCCATCATCTTGACACCCTCCCTTGATATATTTATATACATTGATAAGATCCCCTCTCAGCCTTCTCTTCTCCAGGCCAAAGAGGCCTGGCTCTCTCATCCTTTCCTCATAAGAGAGATGCTCCAGTCCCCTAATCAACTTCATTCCACCCCCGCTCCCCCCCGCCCCCCCGGCTGGATTTTCACCAGGAGCTCCATGTTTCTCTTGGACTGGTGAGCCTAGAACTGGACACAATACTCCAGATGTGGCCTCACCAGGACTGAGTAGATGGGGAGGATAACCTCTCTCAATCTGCTGGCAACACTCTTCCTAATGCACCCCAGGATACCGTTGGCCTTCTTGGCCACAAGGGCACATTGCTGGCTCACGGTTAGCCGGCTCTCCACCAGGAATCCCAGATCCTTCTTGGCAGAGCTGCTTTCCAGCAGGTCAGCCCCTAGCTTGTGCTGGTGCTTGAGGTTATTCTTCCCTAGCTGAAGGACCCTGCGCTTGCCTTTGCTGAACTTCATGAGGTTCCTCTTGGCCCAGCTCTCCAGCCTGTCCAGGTACCTCTGAATGGCAGCACAGCTCTCTGGCATATCAGCCACTCCTCCCAGCTTTGTGTCATCAGCAAACTTGCTGAGAATGTACTCTGTCCCTTCATCCAGGTCACTGATGATAAATTGAACAGGACTGGACCCAGTATTGACCCCTAGGGGACACTGCTAGCTACAGGCCTCCAACCAGAATCTGTACCACTGAGCACAGCCCTCTGAGCTCTGCCATCCACCCAGTTCTCAATTCACTTCACTGTCCACTCATCTAACCAACACTTCCTGAGCTTACCTATGACGATGTTGTGGGAGACAGTGTCAAAAGCCTTGCTCAAGTCAAGGTAGACAACATCCACTGCTCTTCTCTCATCTACCCAGCCAGTCATTCCATCACAGAAGACTATCAGATTGGTTAAGATTGAATTCCCCTTGGTGTATCCATGCTGACTACTCTTGATCACCTTCTTTTCCTCCACATGCTTGGAGATGACATCCAGGATGAGCTGTTTTGTCACCTTTCCAGGGATGAAAGTGAAGCTGACTGGCCTGCAGTTTCCTGAGTCCTCCTCCTTGCCCTTTCTGAAGACTAGAGTGACATTGGCTTTCTTCTGGTCCTCAGGCACCAACCCTGTTCTCCATGACCTTTCAAAGATGATGGAGAGTGGGCTAGCAAGAACATCTGCAGCACTAGTGGATGCATCCCATCTGGGCCCATGCATTTGTAGATGCCAAGTTTGCTTAAACGATCTCTAACCCAATCTGCCTCAACCAAGGGAAAATTTCCCTCTCTCAAATATTTCTCTCTTGTCTTCAGGGTCTGGAATTCCTGAGGGCAAGCCTTAGAAGTAAAGACAGTTACTCTGCCTTCCCTTTATCCTTTGTTACTAGGGCACCCACCCCATTCATTAGTGGACCCACATTTTCCCTAGTCTTCCTCTTGCTACTGCTGTATTTGTAGAAGCCTTCTTGTTTTCCTTGACATCCCTTACCATATTTAATTCCAAATGGGCCTTAGCCTTCATCATCACATCCCTGACTACTCTAACAATAGCTTGTAAATTCTAATAAAGGTGTTATTACTGTTACTTTCATTATGAGTTATCTCTAACATAAATATATATTTTTTAATTAATTACAAGTTAAACACTATGAGGACTCCTTAAGTTAGAAGTATTGACTTTATTACAGTGAAAATGAACTACATACCAAAATAACTTGATATTGTGGAAATTAGGTTTCTGAGACCAGAGAAAAGGATCATGTGCAAAGGATTTTTTCTCAGGTAGATCATTATTAGAGTTGTTCTGCAAGGTACAGTGCATAGTAATAACCAATCTCCAGAGCTTTACCTTATTTAAATTGGTCACCTACTAAAGGGCCTGGGCTGGATTTGTGGAGCATATTAGATGAATAGCACAGTATTGTTTTATGGCAAATGCATTTTTTAACTGCTATGGAGCATATTGCATAAAACTCTTTGGTGCTGACTTATGGGCCTTGACAACACACATCAGGCTGTTTAAATCATTAGAGTGTTATTTTTCTTCCCCTGAGGAATCATAAATGGAAGCCCTGCTAACCTGTTGGCTCCCCTCTGCCCTCCTTTCCCTCTTTGTTGTACAAAACCTTAAGTAAGTAGATGGGATTCCTGGAGCTTGGCTCGTTTCAGAGCAGTCTAGGGACTGATTTGCTTGGGCTGCAAAGAGCCCATAAATTCAGGACAATTGGACAGAAACAGGAGACCATGTTCTGGGGTAAAAAAATGGGTGAAAACGTCTGATGATTTCAATATCCAAGGCTTCCAGGAGGAATATTTTCCTTCTTGGCCATAAGAAGTAAGAACGGGCATGACGCCTCAATGTTATGGCTGCTAAAACAAAAGGAAAAAGGGTAAGTCAAGTTTGGGAATAGAGTGTGGATTGAATTTTGTGCTGTTGCAGCTGAGGCTGACTTTTGGGATCCTGCCAGGAGCTCTCATAAGTGTGATTGGGATGGGACAAATTTTTTGTATCACTGAAATGCTATTTGTAACTGTGAGCATAAGCCCTATCTTTGTATTAAGACTAGGAAGACTGAAGAAAACTGTGGATAATGGCAGCTGCAGATGGCAGTGAGACAAAAAAGAAAAATCAAGAGTTACATAAAATGAAATAAGGTTCAGGGCTTTCCTGGAAAATGGTAGAAACACCAGTAGGCATACAGATTTAAAAGTAGTGGAGAAGGAAATCCTTGAGAAAATAGAAACATCACCAAATCCCCAAACCTGTTACTTATACTAGAGAAGCAGCACAAAAATATTGAATATTGCTGCTTTTATAAATTACGAGTTTGAGTTTATAGCAAATTGTATATAGGGAGATGATATTGAACATATTGGACAAAATTATTTCTCTGCATTTTCAGCCTATTTTTACTATTGAAGCATTTAAGAACTTCAATCAAAGGCCCATTGTGCTGGCCGTCAGAGAACAAGACACTCAAAAGATAACTGCTCTCCAGAGATGTGTCTTTAATCTGATTCATTTCAGATTATTTTTCACTCTTTCTGGAGTAAGTTAAAATAGAAAAAGACCTAGACACCTCCAAAAAATATATTTTTTAAAGTTGTCTTGTTCTTCACATTTTAAATTAGAGAACCATGATGTTTTCTTGACTTAATATTAAAAATAATATGGAAGTTGGATAATTTCTGCTCATGTCTTTGATTTCACTATTGAGAGCAGTAACCTAAATGCTATCTTCTTTTTCCCTGTTTCCCCCCCTTCCATTTTTTTTTTTTATGTGCTGATCTGTAACTTTTTCTAAATCTAACAGCTTCTGAAAGATTAATACGATTAAATGCCATTTTTTTTGGCCAAATTTTCCTAAAGAGAAGAAAAATATAAAATGCAATGAGTCCAGACCTCTGTGATTTTTCAGATATAAGAAGTCCGCATTTCCTCATATGACAGGCCAGCTCTCTGTAAAGGGCAATTTCCTGCTCAAAGAGGCATTCTCCTAGTGTTTGAAAGGTCTGATTTGCCTGATGAATGAAATTGTGAACTGAAGGTGTCATCAGGGACTGTACATCTGGTGGGTAGGCTAGCTATCCTTGAATGCTGTCGATTAGAAGAGGCATGTTACACTTTCCTTGGTATTGTGTGAGGTATCAAGTTTGAGTTTCATAACTTCGGCATCCTGTTTCTGAAGAGATATGTCACTTTGTAACTTCATATGGATGATATTAAAGTATGTATGTGAATGCTTTTTAAATAAATTTAAAAGAAGCTTAGATGCAATGGAAAGAGCAATCCATTTTTTGCAATGGCACTTGGGGATTTCAAATTCAGTCCTAATTTAAATGTAGCTGAAATTATGTTTTTAAAAGTTTCTGTCTTTCCTGAGCATTGGAAAATTTTGGACACTTAGGAAGTAATAAAATTCTCAAGAACTCAAAATTAGCAGAAGAACCATTTTTGATGGCAGATCAATTTCATCTGAATGACAAAAACGTATTTTATATATATATATATATTTCCTATTTCATTAAAAATATATAGAATCATAGAATCATAGAATATCCCAAGTTGGAAGAGACCCATAAGAATCATCTAGTCCAACTCTTGGCACCGCACAGGTCTGCCCAAAGTTTAGACCATGTGACTAAGTGCACAGTCCAATCGCTTTTTAAATTCAGACAGGGTTGGTGCACTGACTACGTCCCTGGGGAGCCTGTTCCAGTGTGCGACCACCCTCTCGGTGAAGAACCTCTTCCTGATGTCAGCCTAAATATATAATAAATATATATATATATAATTATATATATGTATATATATAATTATTTATATCTATGATTCTATATCACATATATACATATACATATATATATATAATATATAAATATATATACAGTTAAGATATAATACACAATTAAGATTATATATATATATATAAATATATACACAATTAAGATTAGACCTCCAGGGCTTTCGCTTAGTTTTTGTATTGACATACTGAATACTGTTTTCTCATTTCAAATACTCAGACCTGCACTCACCCATACCATGTCTGAAGAAACAGATTAAAACAAATGCTGCAGTCATGCCTGGGCTTGGGCCTGGGCCAGTGTCTTAACCTGTGCCTGGCACCTCCTTGTCCTTGTCCCCTCCCTCCTGACTTGGCTCCCTTATGTGACCTGGGCCATCCTACTTAGCACAGACCTGCCTGAGCAGCTGGGCTCTGGGCAACCCTGGTCACCCTTACCAGACCTGCTCTGCTCTCCTTGCGCAGGTGTGGTTGGGCAGACTGTGGGCACTGCCCTAAGGGCTGCTGCTCCTGGCTCACCTTCCCTTGCACAGCAGCCTGCTCTTGCTGCTGAGCCTGCACGTCTTAAAAGTTACCAGGCATTCCTATGGAAAGTTTACAATGAGTGATTTATTTATTCATTAATTATTATTATTATTTGTAACATTCTGAGGGCATATCAGGACTCCCTTTTGGGTCTGGTTTTGTGTGAATACTGTAGTAGACAGATTCACACAATGGAACAATTATATGGTTTGGGGAAAAGCTAGTGAACCTTTCACTCAGTCTCCTTTGTTGTATCCAAATTGTAGCCCATACTGCCTACATTCTCCAGAAATTTATTATATTAAATTTTAACATCCTAGGTTACTCAGATGAGGTACTCAAGTGAGATTCTTGCTGGTGCTGTGAAGAACGTGTTCCTGGACTTCTCTGATCACTGCAAGCTGGCACTCACAAGAGCTCCCACACAATTGCTGTAGGAAATCACAGACATTTAATAGATTTTCCACCAATCTGTTGCATTTAAATTGCAAAGCTTAAGACAAGCCGTAGCCTTGTGGTCTTGCACAGCTAGTACAAAGCCTGTGGCCTGTTGTTGTCAATGACAATCATGTATTTACTAGGTTACAGGAATATAGACTTACATCTAAGCAAACAGTTTGTATTAATATCCTAGTATCCAAGGAGAAAACAGATGTATTTACAGGGAAACCACTTTCATTCAGGTTTGCTCTTATCTCCAGCCTACATTTCTCAAGAGAAGTCAGTGCTGTCAGTGCCACACAGCTGAATAATTTCTTTTTGACCATCCACATACTTTTAGCAGGTTTTAGAGGTGCAGACTATTTGCTAAACATCCAGAAAAGCTGAGGAAAGATGGAAAAATGATGTGAGTTCTGGTCTCAGGCCAGCTAATTCTTCTGTTATTCAGAAGAGGAAGGTAGGACTCCAGTACATGAGAAAGAGCCGTAAAGTGTCAGCTTGTCTGCTTCTTCCTGGGGCAATGGAATTCTTCTGTTTTCTGCAGAGGTAGAGATGATGACTGGGCCTGTTAAACGCTTATACTATATCAAAGGGAGAACAAAAACAAAACCCTTTTGTTAATTTGCCTCTGACTGTCATTTTCATGTTCTTAATTTCCTATTTCATAGCACAACTAGACTTGGGCCAAGAATGGGAACAAAAAAAAAAATCACCAAAAATCCCACATGAGAAGTCCTTACAAGATGGCACTTTTCACTTCTGAACTTACTTTCTGTGAAATACCATTATTTTGTTTTGAAAAATGAATGGGAAAATCTGGAAGTCCATTTCAATGAATCTCATAAACATTTCAGCAAATGCTTCCAAATTGGCAGTACTGGAACTTTTCTGAGACTTTTTTTAAAAGCAAAAAGAGTTAAAACAATTAAAACAAACAATACCACAGTCCTCTAATATTTTTACAGACTATACTTGCACCAAAAAATGGTCTATTTTTTTCTTTCTTTTCCAGTTCAGTCCAAATTCACAAGAATAAAAGCTGTGGTCATTGGGAGCTGATGGAGCTGTGGAAGTGGGAGCATTTCCACAAGTCACAGACTATCATGTAGACAGCTTTGAAGCTGTCATTGCATCATCTGAGCTCCCAATATGTTGATATGTCAGGTTTTTGGCCCGCTAATCACTGAAATTGCTGGTAACACTCCGCCTTGGAACTATTCCAAATCATTTTTCATTTGCTATTCAGAACTCTTTGTATTGACTTTTTGAATCCCATTGCCACCTTTCCAGAGTAAGCATGTCAGTTTTTCTAGCAATTATACCTACAAGATCATAAAATTAGAGAAGAGGTGCAGTCATTTCAGATAAATGGTAACACAGAACTGCAGTAACTCAGTTTCCTCTCTTACTATGCCGGTGGTGACCAGTTGTGGTGGAATAACCCATCTGCAGCACCAGAATCCTCACAAATAGTTATCAGATGTTTAAAGTGATTCAGTGAAGAAATATATCATGGAAGAGGAAAGAATGAGGAAAGTGAAAAAGCCCAGCAGCTGCGAAAAAGCCTAGCAGCTGTGATTAAAGTATAATCTTGATGTCTGGCAGGCAGGATATATGCTGCATCCAGAATTTCAAACCTGTCTGGCAGACCTGATTGTGAAACTGTCACAAGATCTGCAGAATGGTGAGGTGTTACGTGGAAATCCTGGTGTCAGCAGGAAAAGCTCCATGCTTTTGCTGTCTTTCAGGCACCTCACTGACTGAAGGCAGAGAGTGTAGAGTAAGACCAGGATCTGAAAACCTAGATCCTGACAGTGGTGTGGTTTAACCCCAGCAGGCAGCTAAGTACCACACAGCCTCTCACTCACTCTCCCTATCTGGGATGGGGGAGAGAATAGGAAAAGTAAAAGTGTGAGAACTCATGGGCTGAGATAAAGATAGTTCACTAGGTAAACCAAAACCTGTGCGTGCAAGCAAAGCAAAACAAGGAATTCATTCACTACTTCCCATTGGCAGACCTGTGTTCAGCCACTTCCAGGAAAGCAAGGCTCATCATGCAGAACAATTTCTTAGGAAGACAAACACTATCACTCTAAACATTCCCCCTTTTTCCTACTTTACCCCAGCATTTATTGCTCAGCCTGAAATAACAACCAAAAACATTTGTGTGTTATCATCATTATTTTCATCAAAAATCCAAAACACAGCATTATGTGAGCCTCTATGAAGAAAATTAACTCTATCCTAGCCAAAATCATGAGAGAGCTGTATGTATTTGAAGCATTGAGTATCCTTTAATAGTAATTTTGAAGATGATACAGTTAGTCAGTCTTGCTAGACTAAAAGACTAGCAAGAGTTTAGACTAAAGAGTCTTTTAGTATAGATGATATGCAAGAGAGGGGATGGATGCGATCCCACTTACTAGCTAAAGATCAGTCAGTAAGGCAGAGCTCAGTACTTGCACAGAGCCAAGAACTTTTCTGCTTCTAAAACTGCCCTGCCAACAAGGAGGTTGGGGGTGCACAAGGAGGTGGGAGGGGACCCAGCCAGGACAGCTGACCCAAACTGACCAAAGAGATGTTACATACCATATGGTAAGTAAATTAAAGCAGACTGAAGATGAAAAAGGAAAGGTAATATAGAGTGAGAAATAGGAGAAGGAAAAGAAAAAGTATATTTCTCTTTTTAACATTTGCTGTCTTTGATCATTCTTGTTGATAAGTTTTTTTTCTTAAGTCTCCTCTCTATTTCCTTGGATTTTTATTCTTTCATTATACGTACACAGAATGGATGTTGGATAGAATAATTGAATCAAAATACATGAAAACCAATTATCACCTATCCTGGAGCTATTAAAAAGTTCCTTTTAACTCAAGGGTAATTTCTCCTTGTATTTGTTTACTAAATGTTGGCAGAAGAGAAATAATTTTGAGGCAAATTGAACTTTTCAAGAAGAAAAGATCAAAGGAGACATAGAAACCCTCCAGATATATATTGCTTAGCTTTCAGTGCTAAACCACAGCTCTTTGAATTAATATCCTTCATAGTAAACAAAGTAGAGTCTTAGTTTAGTGACATCTTAGTAATTGTCCACCACCTTGTGTTGTCACTAACAATTTCTGGAGATGCAAAACTGGGAAACATAGAAAGGAGAAGTAGAAGGATGAAGCACACCATAATCATTCCCCACTGAATACTACCTCCCTCCTTTCCTTCCACCATTCTTTCCTTCTGTCCTTCATTCTTTCTCCATTCCTTCTGAGTAAAATAGCTGTGTGTCTCCCGTATCAGAAATGATTAATGAGCTTTTTAAAAATGTAAACCATAGTGCTACTCTGCATCAGTGTTTCTGCTGTTAGGTTGCCAGATTAGGTGTGATTAAAAAAACATTTATTCTCTCATTGTAATTGGATGCAAAGTCTTCTATTGGCAGCCTCTGATTTCTCTTCTTAAAATGTTTAGGTCTTAAATATACTATGCCAAATTCAATATGTATCAGATTTAATATAGGTTGAGTCTGGCATCCCAGAATCAAACAGGAAAATCTATTCAGGGGTGCAAGGTGTTGAAACCTCAGCTGAGAGGGGTATAGTTTTCAAATACTAAGCTTCAAATGGTCACACATCTCTAAAAAACCTGTGGTGATCAAGAGCATTTGAGTATTTGTTGTTTCAGGGAGAAGTGTTTCCTCTGAAGACATTTCTCCCCTGCCTTCTCTTAGGCAATAGATGAGGTGGCACAGGACAGTTTCTCATTCTTCAGCATCAATCTGTTGTGCAAGCATTTAAGCATAGTTCAACCTCATAAACCACTGGGACCCGATCTTCTTTTGAGACCTTGCCCCAAACACTCTTGACAACACTGTGGCTTGGAGATGAACCCACTAATACAGCAGGATTCCAGTCCATCTCTTCCTCCTACAGGGGTTTGGAAGAGGCATGTGGGGCTTTAACTCTAGGCCCTCCTAGCAAACAAAGAGATGATCTTTGTAGAGGTTGTCCAGGTTGTTCAGGTGGTCACCTATATTATGTGGAAAAAGTAACAGAGTGAATGGAAACTTTCCAACTGGACCACCTTGTCTTATGTATGGATTTCAAACGACATGTCATAACCTTTTAAAAATAACATCTGACTATTCCAAGAAAAGGCATGCTAGATGTATAAAAATATATAAGGATACTGAACTTGGCATGAAATTTTGCTGAAATACTTTAGCTGAAAATAGACTGCAATACACAGATGTGATATATATGCTTTTTCAGCTAAAGAAGGAAGATGCTGGCTATGCTTGCAGCTTTGCTTTGTGGGATATGTAAGGAAATCCATGATTTCAATCTCAGTTGCACAGATAAGTGGAAAGTTTTAAGTAAGACAAATAAAATGAAACTATTTCATTCCCTTCTGGATACCACATTAAAGTACAGTAGCTTCAAATAATGGGGTCATGAAAAAACACTGTCTGTCTTTCATGCAGTTTGAAGACTGTGGGGTTATGAATCGGCAGACAGTGGAGGTTCCTTTTGTGGAATGATCTTTCAGCTAAAATGGTTATGAGCAGATCCATGCATTTGTTATGAATAATCGCTTTCAGAACATGGGCAAATGTGACTTTTTTTGTGGCGGAAATGGAGCCAAGTGATGCTTTATAGATTTCAACAATCTATAAAGCTGAACAGTCTGGTTCAGTGAGGTGAAATCTGTCACTGACCTGTTGAGTAGTGAGACAAATAACAGAAGGAAACAAAGGGGAAAAAAAAAAAGCCACAGTGTAGTTTGGACTTCTAGGTGATTTTGTATTGGATGTATTTCTAGGATAAGAATGATGTGGTCCTATTCACATATTATTTGGTTATCTGGTAGCTCTTCTTACAAAAAAAAATAATAAAATATAACTACAAATAAAACCAACAAACAAACAAAAAGCAAAGCAAAACAAAACAAAATAACCCACCACCCTTATTTTTATCCATCATTGTGCCAGAACTACTGTATACTAGTGGTTAGATTTGTTCCATCTTTGACCTTTAAAATGCTGGCTGCTTCCCAAATGCCTTAAAGGTGACTGAAGAAACTGAGTACTGTTTCTGAAGAAACAGGAATTCAATACCTCATCTGGCACAGGACTGAGTTCCTGCACACCTCGCTTTAGTCAAAAGGAGCCAAGGGTACAAACACCTTACAGCACTTAATGGCTTATGGACCTTTGTCAGAGCTATTTAACTGTGGAGAGCTTGAACGTTCTGCAATTATTATTTCAAGTTTCAAGTTTGTTGTCTTGTAGGAGCCACTGTCTTAAGTGAGGTCCTCCACATCACTGCACAGTGCACAGGAGATATTGGGTATGCAGGAGAGAGATTCAAAAGAACTAGATGTTCAAGGAATTAAATAAATTAGATACAAAGAGAATGAAGAAGAAAAAGGATAAAGTTTAGTTGTCCTGACAAACACAAGAGAGGGAAACAGTATGCAGAAAAGTAAACCACATCATAATAGTCAATGCAGTAGATTTCTTATTTTGCTTGTAGGTAACTTTGGTTCAAAACCATGTTCTTTCCCACTCACACCTATTTCTTATGTTGGAAATGTAAAACATCAGGGATAACACTCAGATATTTTTATGAAAGCATGAAAATCTCTCAGCTTCCTATGTTTGCATTTTTTTATCTTCTATTTTTTTATTTTTTTTAAGAGCTGCACAAACAACTAAATCTTGTTTAAGCCAAAAGGATTGAATCTGTAGCTCAGAGCTCTATGGTGTAATCTGAGACTCAAATCACTCTTGCAGTGCACTTGAAATTATTTCTGCCAGTTGGGACAGTTTCAGTAGAGAGACCCACCTGAGAACGGCCAACAACAAGATGCACTGAAGAACATCTGCAACCAGGTATCACCTCCAAGCCAAGGACATTTGCAGATGTCAGCCTGCAGTCTGTAGCCTGCAGTCTGCAGTCAGCAAATGTTTCCACCTAGGTGTCCCTCATTTCATTTAGATGCACTAACTATAATATTATTGGAGGCATACAAACATCTCTACTGTTTCGGACAAGAATTCACTTTTTTAAATTATTGCTTCCTGTTTCATTTTGCTGTGTTCTTCCAGAAATCTTGCCTGTTGACACCCTGAATCTCTATAGAAACAGCCACTATGCATTCCAGGAACAATCCTATGTCACATCCTTGGTGAGTGACACAGCCTATTAGCTCTTGGATCTGTTGTTATTAGCAGAAAATTGTTCAATTTTTGGCATAAATGTACTGGCAGCAGACTTATAGGATCAACTCCCATGATATAAGCAGTGAGAAAGGAGGTACTGAGTTTGACTCTCTTGCTTTAGGGACTCCAGGTTTTAGTGGAGTTGAAGGTGACTTATGCAGCTTTACATCTGTTGTTATAAACCATTTTCAATACAAAGAATGGTGAGCTTTTATTTATTTATTTTTTTTAAATATAAAATATGTTGAGAATACATTTGCTTTAACAATTAAAGTATTTAAAGTACTGAGTATTTAAACTATGTTACAAATTCTTTAATATGGAAAACCTGTAAAGAACATGGGGTATGTAAGCTTGCTAGTCCTGCCAATGACTCACCAATGTGAGGAAGAAAGCAATGCAAGTCTAACTGCACTGCAGATACTGGAGACTAAGCCACACACTGAGTTGTTGGTAATGATTTCCTTCTGAATTCCACTGTCTTCAGTAGAAGCCAGCCTAAAGGAAGGCTGAATTAAATCTGAGGCATAAGGTCAAAATTTGGCTTGTGGTGATGTTTTACTTTCAATTATTCCAGAATTCTGTATGCTCAGATTTCTAATGATTGATGAACATATGTAGACAATCGTCTATTAGAACTGTCTCTTCCAGGCTGATGTGTTTATCATCAAACAGCAGTAAAGACATAGCAACAGTATAGCAATTTATTTATATAAAACCAATATAAGAATCAGTGGTTTACTGTGTTTATAATGAGTTATCAATATAGCTTGTGTTCTGCTGAGCTGTGAGAGAAAATTTAGTTCTGACCAAATATTATAAAATAAAGAAAGGCATGATTATTTAAGCTTGAATTCTATTGATTTTGGATAGATATTTTAGGCAGTATACAAACTATTTTTTTAGGCTGTGCTAATGAAGGCTGGGATGTGATAGCTTACGATCCACATTGAACAAAATATTCTCTGAGCGCTCATCCACAGAATTTTTTCAGGGGAATTAGTATAAAGTATTTTCCATTACGATTTTGTAAATGGTACCCTTGATTTAAATAGGTTTAGAGTCCTGTGCTATTTCCTGTTTGTTGTTGTCGTTGTCGTTGTTTTGTTTTGTTTTCAGAGATATATCGGTATTATACGATGTAAAGAAAAAAAATATTAAGAAAATTATTAAGCACCTGAAATTTCTGTGTAATAAAATATGTCTCTTCCTTTCTGCACACTAATAATCTTTCACTTTACCATTGATGGATACCCTGATTCGGAATATAATACAAATGCCATTTATTACACTCTAGGAAAAATATTTAATCAAAACCCCTGATCCTGGAAACTACCTTAAAAAAGTACAGCCTGAAAGCATAATACCTAAATGGCCTCTTTAAAAATTTAGTGAAATGGAGAAATGATGCAATGACAAAACTAAATGGGTTATTTTGTAGATTAATTAAATTTATATATTTGTGTGTGTCTGTGAATAGATACAATGCACATGTCAAAAGCTCTGAAGTATCTGTTAATATTCTCAGAAATTTCAAATAAAGTGATTGTTTTTATTATTATTGTGTAATGTGGGGATAGCTCAAAATGAAGGAATTTTGCTTGAGTAATAGCTTCTGACTTCCCATTGCAGACAAACCATTTCTGTTCTGTGGTGTCTTAGGAGGAATCTGTAGTCTTGAATTCATTAATGATAAAATGGTCAATTTTATCCTAAAATCACCTTTACTTGCTGAAATACAAGAAGATATTATATTTCCCTACTTTCTTTATAGGTGTGTGGAATAATGGTCCTGCAATTAAAAAAGAAAAAATGACCATCTGTCTCTTTTCAGAGGCTGTTTTATGACATGGATGGCTTAAACTAGGTGACTATGAAAGAAGTATTAAAGGGAACTCGGATAGAAAAAATTGGTACGTTCAACATGAATTGACATAATAAACCAGCATATTCCTTGCATTAATTTTAAGATTCATAGGTCAGAAGACCTGTTTTTAACATGGAAATTGTCCATACTAAATATTTACTTTTTATTGTCCTCAAAATTCATATGACCAACAGTGTAAATACTTATGCCTCACACCTGTAACCCATCAGGCCACAATGATTATCTGTTAGATCCAAGAAAATATTGACCTGTGTTTTCTCTCTGTCTCTCTCTCAGTGCAATTTACTACCCCAAACAGTACAATCTTCACAAGATAATAAACCTTTTGGATTGGGGGGGAAGAGGGGAGGGAGTGAAAAAAACATGGTCCTTTCTCTGTTGTCTTGATGAACGCAAACTGGGAAATAGATGTAATATATGTGATTCAAAACATTTGCATATACTGAATATACCTAATCCCAGAAAATAAAACCTACTTCATGAAAGTATACCACAATACTGCATCAAATGAGAGGAGCAAATGTGATTGTCTCTAATAAACAAGTGATTGCATTATTAACCCTGGGTTTAAAAGGACATACAGGGCAACTCATTACTATCAAGAGATGTGCAGAGCAAGCAAAGAAAGTGTTACTATCCTAGAGATCACTGGGAACAGCAACAATTAGGATTATTGCTCAGAGTAGGATGAATAGAAAGCTAGATGAATGTAGCTTCAATGAGAATTGATTTCTGGAAAATTGATTTAATGACATTTTAAAGGACACCCACAGTATTAATTTCTGTGTCTATCCTGTGTTCTTACTGTGGTGTATGAAGCTGTCTTTATTTTCCTCCCTGAACGTAACATAGTCAGGCTCCTGAGGATATTAAGACCCTGCAAGAACTGTAGCCAAGTCCTCCCTGGCTGGACGTTTTTGAGGCTGCTGTGATTGCTCTTGAGTTTCACTGAGTCTACAGCCCTTTGTCAAGGACAGGAGCTACATCCTTGGAGGCAACTCGCCTGAGAGCTGACAGCCCATGACCCAGCTGCCGGTCTCCGGGACTGGCATTAACCCCTGGAGTTTACAAACCCCTTGACTATGATTTTTGGCTCATATGGGCTAACTTTTCAGAATCAAATATTAAATATTAAACACAAAGCATGTGATGGTGTTTTATAGAATTTCACTTTTGAATAATATTGTACATAGATAAACACATCCAGTGACAAACCTTTTTTCTCACTACAAAGTAATCAGGTCCATGTCCTTCAAATCTCCAGACTGTCAACTACAGTTCAGGTCTTGTTTCTGCATACTGTGGAGCCCTCATCCACGTTCAGTGTCAGCATTCACCCTTATATGTTGGCTCATTATCTTGGCTGCCCCTGCTCCCTCTGGGAGATAGTCTTCCTCTGTAGCTTTAGAACTATTTCTTTGATTTTTTAATTCATCAAAGTCATAAATATTTTGTTCTGCATTTACTGATTCCCTATCTTCCAGCCATATACTCCCTATTCTTTAAAGGAATCATTGTCCAAGGTATTTCTATCATATAAATGGCTATTGACATGCCTTTTTCTTGGCCTCGAAAGAATGTGACCTATTCAACATCTCTTGTAAACAGAGCATTCAGTTCATCTAAATATCTCACTTGTTGTGTGTATTTGACCAAGAAAGAATGACTGGCAGCCTGAGAAATGTAGCAGTACTCTGTAGGTAAGTAACTCAATTTCCTCGAAGCTCATTTTTTATGTACTTTTTTTGGTAGGCTGTGTTATACTTGCTCTGAAATATCATCACCATCAGAATATGGGCATGGTCTGGAAACCTACAAATGTAAGAAGATATGTTCCCTCTTCTCTCTTTGGACAGGGACCACACAATGGGTGATACCACAAATGCTGCATGATGGACTATACTATGTACTAAAGTTAATGGATTTTATGAGCATGACAATGTTACATTTATTTGAGCACTTTCAATGAACAAGTTAATTCTTAACTCATTTGTCAGCTATCTAATTTCTGGCAATCTCCTGAGCAAGCTACTTTAGTGGATTTAATACATTTGTAAAACAAATCAATCATAGATTGGGCATAGAAATTTGGCTACATTTATAATGACAAGTGGCCATTGAAGATGGCCTACGCACTGATTCTGTGGTAATGCCTGCTAAATCTATAGAGCTTGTTAATGTTTGACAAGTTACTTTATGTACTTATGGTTTAGTGTTTAATGATGATTAATCCCATAGTAAAAGAGTAGTCTCAGTTTTTGACGGTTATTGCAGAACATGTGGAAAATAAAAAATGTCAAGTAAAATGTTCACATCCTAAAACACACTATATTTTACCAATAAGCAAAGACATTATAATTACACTATAGTCAGAGGAACAGTATTTGCAGCATTTACAATCAGCCAGCACCTTTGTTTTTATTTTGGATTATTATTTGTATGACCAATTTGAAATGTCCTAAAAACTGAAAGGCAACTGTTTTAAGAAGACGATTTTCGTGATAGGTGACAGAGTGTCTGGTTTGGGTTGTAATGATAGAGAAGGTAACACAGCTTATACTTTCCAAGGTTGGGCTCAAATCAGTTGAATGCCAAGAGACCACGTTTAAATAATGTTAAAGGCAGGTGACACCTAAGCCTGGGAGTGCTTCCTTGTGAACAAGCATAAATGAGAGTCTACAGGTCTAGTAAAGGAGTTGGAAATGTAGGATATTTCATTCTGCACTTGATCTAACATCCCCCTACAGAATCTGTGGCACTCATTCAGAAAGAAAAATTAAGACTTTGGATTCTTTATGTGTGTGGCAACAAAAAATAAAAATAAAACCCTATGTTTTGAAAAAGACAGTAGGACTCCCTTTCATGCAAAGAGAAATCCCTTTTCAGCTAATGCAGACTGATTCTTTGATTATGTCTCAGATTTGACTGCAATTATGGATCCTGAAAATAGAAAGAAACAAGTTATGTGAACAAATGCAGCCTGGAGCAGAATCCAATCGAGGGACAACCAGACATTGATGATAGGGTATTTCCTTTTGATTCTAACTGCTGTGTCTTATAGTAAATGCAATAATGCAATCTTTTTTTTTTTCTTTTTTTTTTTTTTTTGAGTAGAACAACAAAAACCAAAACAAAATGAAACAAAAAAACAACAACATAGCTAAGGATTATAATTTTCAAACAGGAGTGATGTGTGGTTAGGCAGTGTAGCCCAAATTCTCCACTTTCTTTTACCAGTTTAAATGAAATGTGATTTACATCTGTTAAAACAGAAGAAGAATCAAGCACTTTCACTGTGCATTTTGAAGGATCTCCTTTAGCCATATGGTTTATTTTTGAAGCTTAAGAAATTTTCTGACTCAAATATTTGTCCTTAATAGGAGTTTCTCATAGGGTAAGTTAAAATGCTCTATTTATTTCAGTAAGTCTTTTCTTGTAATTGAATAAATACTTCTGAATATGAAAGTTTTTAACTGTTCAATATGGTAAGCATTACAGACACGTTGCCATTTTCCATTGTTTTGTTGTTATGCATGAAAATTGACTCAGTACATAGATTTGTTAATCACTTACCTGTTTGAATAGTAACTGAATGCCCTGTTGTACTGACAGTGAAGCTCTCTTGCAATTTAATTTAGTTTATCTATGTTGATAGTATTTTAGTTGTTTTTTTTTTTTTTGTCCCCTTTTGGTTGCACTGAAAGGAATGACGACACGGACTCCAAGTAGTTGAGAAATGGAGACCCTTTATTGTCCCAATGCCAGATCTTACATAGTTTTTCTGAGCCCCTACACGCACTGCACGTGGCTGGCAAACATAATTACAGACTTCTGATTGGTACATTCCTTTTGATCATGCGTAGCCCTCTATAGGCCCGTCCAAGCCTAACGACTCATTCTTATTGGTTCCCACTTTCTCTTATTCTAGCCTGGTTACCACTCTATGCCTTAGTGCACCGTTGTATCAACCAGCTTAAGTTTGTCACCGAAAGGGTCACCCATAATTCCCCCTTTTTTTGTTTCTACAAGCCAAATCGTGCGCAATGAACGTTTAATCATTTTTTGCAAACATTGCAACAGGCATGGTATAACTATTATAATTGCAACAAATGCGATAAACAAAATAATCATTATCTTTTACCAACTCTGTTAGCCACCCGGTTATTCCTAATCCCTTTAGCCAAGACTCCAATCCCAGTGAGCTTGTTGTTAGCTTATCAGACAACTCATTCAGTTTTTTAAGCTGTTGAAATATCGTCTGGGCTGGATTGAGACCCATGCGGCGCCGAAACTGCAGAGGTGGAGGAGGGCAGTGGTCCCAACCAAGGCCGCATGCCACAGGCTGGCACCCATCGTGGTCCTTGTCCTGTGGAGACACAAGCGTACCCTCGCCCCCACGTTATTAGCTGGTATGGTCCTTCCCACCCCCCGGTATCCAAGTTTCGCATCATAACCATCGCTTTCCCTGTTTTAACTGATGTTAGTCCTGATTCCATTATTTTAAAATGCTTAATAAGGGGTGGTACATCTTCGTGTTGAAAAGGTAGTGTTAAATGATTCATAACATAGATTAATTTAGCTAACCTATTCTGTGGTGTCTCTTGGGTCTCCCCGTTTTTGTTTTGCTAGCAGGTCCTTTATTGTGCGGTGTACTCGTTCTACTCTGGCTTGTCCTGTGGATGAGTGTGGGATGCCTGTCTTGTGCGTGATACCCCAAGTGTGGAAAAATGCCATTGTAGAGTGGCTGACATATGCAGGGCCATTATCTGTTTTTATTTCTTTTGGGATGCCAAGGGCGGCAAAGGCTGCACGAAACTGTGCTTGGACATGGTGGCTAGTCTCGCCTGCCATAGCCGTGGCCCAGATTGCATGTGAAAAGGTGTATATGGATATGTGAACGTATTTTAACCTTCCGAATTCGGGAATGTGAGTAACGTCGGTTTGCCAAATCTGGAGGGAGGAGAGGCCCCTAGGATTGACGGTAGTCAGTGGGCCTGTCTGCTGTTGACAATCTGGGCAGGTTTGGACTATGAGTTTTGCCTCTCCTACAGGGATGGCAAATTGTCTGGACAATACTTTCGCTGCCTGGTGAAAGAATTGGTGTGACAAACGAGCCTGAGATAGTGTATTTGGTACCGGGACTTGCAATGTTACGTTAACTAGATGGTCGGTTCGGGCATTCCCCTCTGTAAGGCAACCAGGTAAGGTGGTATGACTCCTAATATGAATTATGCTGTATGGATGGGTACGTTGCTCAACAAGGAATAGCAATTCCTTGAATTTTGCAAATAGTGCTTCATTGTTGTGGTTTAACCCGGCTGGCAGCTAAACACCACACAGCCGTTCGCTCACCCTCCCCCCTCCCTCTCTGGGATGGGGGAGAGAAACGGGAAAGTGAAGCCTGTGAGTTGAGATAAAGACAGTTTATTAAGACAGGAATATAATAATAACAATAATAATAATAGTGATAATGATACTAGTATTAATAATAATAATGTGTAAGAAACAAGTGATGCACAATGCAATTGCTCACCACCCACTGACCGATGCCCAGCCTATCCCCGAGAAGCCGGCGCCCCACCCCGGCCAGCCACCCCTATATATTGTTTAGCATGACGTCAGATGGTATGGAATACCCCTTTGGCCAGTTTGGGTCAGCTGTCCTGGGTCTGTCCCTTCTCAGCTCCTGCTGCACCTCTAGCCTGCTCGCTGGCAGGACAGAGCGAGAAGCTGTAAAGTCCTTGGCCTGGTGTAAACACTGCTCTGCAACAAAACATCAGCATGTTATCAGAACTCTTCTCATCCTAATCCAAAACATAGCACCCTACCAGCTACTATGAGGAAAATTAACTCTGTCCTAACTGGAACCAGGACAATTGTGAATGTGCCTGATTTGAGATCGTTCAATTTATTGTACCACTCCCACCGCATATTGTGAATCTGACACAATATTCACTGGAACCTGATGCCATTGTTTAAATGCCAATATTATTGCATGTAATTCTACTATTTGTGGGGAGCCTTGAATGTTTTCCATTATGTGATTCCACTGGCCCCCTTGTTCCCATGTAACTACTGCTTTTCCTGTTCGCCCCGACCCATCAGTGAATACAGTTTGTCCTTGGACAGGGTGCCATCTATATAGGGGTTTAACTTCCAGTTGTACATTATTATAAAAGGTGAACGTTTTGTGAGAAGGGAGGTGTATATCTAATTGACCATCAAAGCCCGAAAGGGCTGCTTGCAGCTCAATGCTATTCTGGAGGCACCAGTCGAGGTAGTCCTTAACTATTGGGATAACAATGCTTTTTGGTTCCTCTCCAGCTATCTCTACGATACGTTCTCTGCCCTTCTTAATTAAGGCTGCAAACATTTCAATGCGAGTCGTGAATGTCTTAGTAGGTTGATGAGGTAAGAACACCCATTCTAGTAACAACAGTGGATTTGCTGCGGCGGGATCCCATTGTGCGATGATAGCTAAAGGTTGCGGATTCTGGTTGCATATACAGAGCTGAATGGGTAAGTTTTCCACGCGTCATTGGCATTGTTTGGCTGAAATTTTTTCCTCAGTGTTGCTTAAAGCTATTCTGGCCCCATTAGTCATGTCTCGGGGTGCATTAATGCCCGTGTCCCCCTTCAAAAGTTCAAACAATTGTGCTAAGGTTTGATTATCAATGCCGCAGAGCGTTCGTATCCGATTTATATTTCCTATAAGCTTCTGGACATCATTCAGCATGCGGATTTCCGTTGTGATGGCTACATTTTGGGGTTGAATACTCTGTTGTAATATCTTCCAGCCTAAATATTTCCAAGGTGCTTCCATCTGGATTTTTTTCTGGCGCAATTTGTAACCCTCTTTTTTGCAACTCCTGCTGTAGAACAGGCTTCTTGCACTAAGCTCTTGGATGGGCTGGAGAGCAATATATCATCCATATAGTGATAAATGTACACGAGGGAATTGCCTTCGCACAGGGCGCAAAGCTTCTGCAACGTATGTCTGGTATATAGTTGGGGAATTTTTCATCCCTTGGGGTAGTACAGTCCAGTGATATCTGTCTATGGGTTCACTCCTGTTGATTTTTGGGACTGAAAAGGCAAATCGGGGATCATCTTCAGTGTGAAGTGGTATAGTAAAAAACCAATTGTTCAAGTCAATAATTAGTATATTCCAATTTCGAGGGAGCATAGTAGGGGAAGGCAATCCGGGCTGGAGAGCTCCCATGTCTTCCATGACGTTGTTTATCTGGCGCAGGTCATGGAGCAGTCGCCATTTCCCATTTTTCTTTTTGATCACAATTATTGGTGAGTTCCAAGGACTAGTTGTGGGGGTGATATGTCCTAATTTCAATTGGTCTTTATGGAGCACAGCGACCTTTTCCGCTGGAAGCGGCCATTTATCCACCCACACTGGCTTCTCAGTTTTCCAGGTGAGTTTCATGAGTGGTCGCTCGTCAATGGCCGCTATCGAAAATTTTCCGGAGAGCTCAGGATGAAATTGCCCTTCCCCATCACATCTCTCCCCAGGAGGCTGACAGGTATTGGGGCAGCATATGGGCGAATGTGGTATGCCGAACCTTCGTGAGTTTTAATGGTAAGCATATATTTACTTTGGCAAGTATTGGAAACACCACCCACCCCCCTGAGGCCTTTTGCAGTTGAATCCAACGGCCATCCGCTGGGCCAGTCCTTTAGGGCTATTACTGTTACATCTGCCCCTGTATCCATTAACACCGTGACTAGGGCATTCAGGGGGTCAGCGGTCGGGTGATGTCATGTCAGGGTCAATATAGGTCTTTTGGTGGCAATGGTCGAGGCCCAGAAGACTGACGAGGATCCTGTTGACCCAAAACCCCTGTCACGTTGCTCGCACTGTTCTGCTTGGGGAACCGTTGCTTTAAATAATATTAACTGGGCAATTCTGGTATCCTTTGGCACAAGCACCAGTGGCGAGGGAGTCCATGCCATGGCTTGTATGACCCCTTCATAATCAGCATCAATAACGCCAGGCAGTACAAAAAGTCCTGTCAAGGTGGTGCTTGAGCACCCCAACAGGAGCGTGCTATATCCTTTACCTATTGGTCCCTTAATGTTCAGCATTATTTTGCACACCTGAGTGTCCCAAAGAGTGCAGTCCTCTACTGTGGAGACATCCAAACCGGCGCTTCCTCGGGTTTTGGCAGTGAGGGAATCCACAGTGATATATTTGGCGAGGCCACTGGAGCGGTGCTCTGCTGTTGTTGTGATCCAGCTGTCATCATTACTCGAGGTGGGTCCCATGAAGGTGGCCTGCCCACCGTCGAGGACTGAGGTACTTGTGTTGTCGTGCGGCCCCGCCCCGCGCTCCGCCTCCCGTTTCCCTGTCGCGATTGCAGGGACTGACCTTCTGTGTTATATCTTGAGCAACACTGGCTAGCCCAGTGCCACCCTCTTCCACATCGGGGACAAGCAGAGGGGGGAGCAGGGTTACCGCGGCCTCCCCCCATGCCCCGCTGGGGGCATTCGACAGCAAGGTGTCCTGTAGCTTGGCAGCGGAAACGTTTACCTACGATTTGAAGCGCTGCCGCAAAGGCTCCAGCTAAGGCGGCAGCGTGGTGCTCCACTGATCCAGCTCAGTTACACGCCTCTATCATCTGCACTAACATAGTATTAGCTGGTTGGAGTATCTTTTTACAGTCCGTGTTTGCGTTTTCTACAGCCAATTTTAACATCAATGCCTCTTTTGCCTCGTGATTGTCGACCTGTTTATCTACAGCGTCCCGCAATCTATCGATAAATTGCATGTACAGTTCGCTTACTTGTTGTTTAATACTCGTAAATGAGGGTTCAACTTTTCCTACTTCCGGTAATTTCAACATTGCCTGGAGAGCCAGAGACACAGACTGTCGCAAGATGGCATCATTGAGCCTAGCCTGCAATCTCGGGGATCCCGGCTCCCATAAGAGGGTCGCCAGGCTGTCTCTCCAGATTTTGTAAGGCAGCTGTTTCGCAGCCTTCTTTCCACTTTTGTTCCCACAGCAACTTTTGTGTTGGTGTTAAAATCATTGCGGCAATCTGGCGACAGTCATAGGGCACTAACAATTGACCAGTCATGACGTTCTCTAACAACGACTGAGTAAACGAGTGCGTGCAACCCGTACGTAGTCACCGTCTTTCGTAATTCTTTAATTAAATCCCATTGAAAAGCATGATACTCATTTGGACCATTGGCATGCACTTCTACCGGGAAAGCCATTCCTATTGGGTCCCCATCCTTTAATGCTTCCCGGCGTACCTGCTCCCATCACTCCCGTGGATCAAAAACTCGAACTCCCAGGGAGGCATTGTTAAGGTGGGGCAATGTGGGAGCCGAGGGGGCTCGCGGAGTAGGGCTAAGCAGTGCGCATTCACGACCCTCTTCTTGATCGTCCCCTAGGTCTATTAAATTGTCCTGCTCTGGTGGCTCATCAGACTCCGATCCCGGAGCTGCTATCAGGATTGCCCGAGCGGTGGCGCTCTGTACCTTCTTTTCCGCCTGCCACGCTCTTAAAGTCTCCATTACCAGGCGCCATGTGGTCATAACCTCAGTGGCGGTCGCATCACCGCTTGATGCTGCCTCCCACACTTTCTCCCCGGCTTGTTCCCAAGTCTCTACATCGAATATAGCTGAGGCCGTCGAGGGGACCCCTTGATTTTGCAAAAACTTTAATAGTAGCTTTATCTTAAATGGGTCATATTTTACACCCCTTGTTGTTAATAATTGCGTTAATAATGTTACTATTGTTTCTTCTTCTCCTGAGAGATTGGCTCCCATTGTGAATGCCCATCCGCTCACCTGTCCTTCAGGCGATGTCCCGGGGTTGAAGCTGCAGTCCAGCTGTGAGCTTGATTTGTTCGGCTGGGCTCCCTCCGGACGCTCGTGCAGTGTTGCTCTACCCCTTCTCACGTCGGGGTCACCATTTGAACAGAATTATGACACAGACTCCAAGATAGTTGAGAAATGGAGACCCTTTATTGTCCCAATGCCAGATCTTACATAGTTTTTCTGAGCCCCTACACGCACTGCACGTGGCTGGCAAACATAGTTACAGACTTCTGATTGGTACATTCCTTTTGATCATGCATAGCCCTCTATAGGCCCGTCCAAGCCTAACGACTCATTCTTATTGGTTCCCACTTTCTCTTATTCTAGCCTGGTTACCACTCTATGCCTTAGTGCACCGCCGTATCAATCAGCTTAAGTTTGTCACCGAAAGGGTCACCCATAGTTGCACTTCATCTTACAACCAAGATCCAGAATCTAACCTCATTCATTTTTCTTTTACACTGAGAGTTCTGTAAAGAGGCAAATAAAACAGCAAGCGGAGATCTCTTACTACAAGATAATCTTGGGTTGTTCCAAGCCCAAGTTGACAGCATTAACTTCATTAACTTGTCTCTGTGGGCTAGAGATAAAAGGCTTGTGGTTGGAATCTGTTGCAATTAGATGCTGTCTTCCATCATATAATGTATAAATAAGATTTTTTTTTTTTCATTTAAATGGATTCAAATTGAAATTTGTGTCCAGAAAAAAGAAACAATATCATTAAAAAGCGTGGTTTCCTGTTGTGTATTCTTCAGTTTGGAAGCGGAAACTGCAACTTGATAAACAAATCAGTTCTTCTGAGATGAGCAGCTATGTAAATTAAGATTTCAACTTTAGAAGTGTTAAATTCATTAACAATTCTCCAAACCCATTGTAAGTTGCTCTACCATTTGCAATTGCTGAAACAATATACAGGTGATTTTTACTGAGATGTTATATATTGGCAAAACATTGTCAGCTATCATCTTCATGCAATGGGATAGCATAACCTCTTATATTTTCATCTGGGGAAATGATGAGTATTTCTTAGTAGTCAGGTAAATCAGCTTCTGGGTTGTTTATGCATTTGCCCTCTAAAAACAAATAGCAGCTGTTTCACTGAGATTATAGGGTAAAAAAATCTTTGCGTGCATTATGGCTGATGTCTTCATTTCTGCTCCCAGTGGATGTATAAGTACAACATCTTATCTGACATAAATTCAATTATGGGCAGGTCTGCCACAGAAGAATAACTCCTGAGCGTACACTAATTGACTGAGTAGGAACTGGAGCATATAATGCGACTTCATTCCCTGCCCAAAGTACATTAAGCAAATGCTATATAGGAGAATGGGGACTTTTAGAATTAAAGAGGTTGAATACCTATGGATACCCCATAAAGTATTAGATTTTTTATTATTGTTATTTTATTATTATTTATTTTATTATTTTTGTTATGGACTAAATATAAGGATTATATACATGCAAGGAAAAAGTGATATTGACAGGACCATTAAAACCAAGCACGTCTATTTGGCAGGTTGACTTTTTATACCGACATGACCAAGGCTGTGAATGAGATTGAATTTCTCATCTTGACTCTGCAAAATTCTAGGTCTGCTGTATACACAAAATGTCAGTTCTCATTACTCTGAAGTTGCTTCAAGATTTGTATTTTGTGTGCCTCTACTCTGAGAAAATAGGCTATCTGGGAATTATTAAAGGCAGCAAAATGTGTAGCCTTCAACTAACAAAAGAACCACTATACAAATTACTTAGACATCTACTTTTCCCCCTTAAAAACAATAAAAAAGAATTAGTTCTATATACCTTTTATCTATAAAGTACATAGAATTGAGGCTTCACTACAAATCAAACTATGTTTAATGTTGATTCTTATACTAAAGTTGAATAGGACGGAAATATTCATCCTTTAATATTTGATCCAAATATAAAATATGAAAAAATAATATTTTCCAACAGTGCAATTGCATGTTGATATTGCTTACCAGTTTTTAAAATACAGTCATATCTAGAATACTGAAACATATATATACATATATATATTTAAATAAAATTCACAAAAAGGTTGGAATTTATAAAGATATGATTTGCAATTTTCTTGTGACCAAGAAGATTGAGTGAAAAGCACTTATGACAAACACACCCACCTTCAATGAAAAACGAATATGGAAAGCCTGTTAGTATGTAACTTCAGTTCCCATAAGCTACTCTGTGGTGTTATAAGGGTTGTCACACTGAAGAGTCATGAAAAGTACCTGGGGGAAATAGGGAAAACAGGATTAAGCCACTAGAGCAGTGAGAGATTGCAGCCCTGCTCTTTATTTAAAAATAGTTTTCTTTTTCCTGCCACCCTGTCCAATAACTTTAAAAACAGGAGCTATTTAGCAGCTGTCTCTGTTTTTTTTTTTTTTTTTTTTTTTTTTTCCTCCTCGGCAGAGGCAACAGCAATATGTTTCAGAGGTACTATCCTCCTCATTTTGTTTGTTCACTCTTCATTTTGACAGTCTTCCCCATATATACACTTTTATTTATTTTTACATTTTATCTAGAGTTTTCTGGCAACCTGATCCATGTTTTATCCACTCTCTCCCTCTGATAGTCACAGACTAGTGTGCATATGAGTTTCTTTCATGTCTTGAGAATTCAACCAGTTCACTTAGACCACTGTAGAACATAAAAACCTTTTACTCTTAAAAAAATAAAGAAATAAACAAAGCAAAATTAATGGATAAACAAAGGATGTGTTATTTTACCTAAGACTTAAGACTGTCATCAAAATATTTGTTTTTCTCAAGCATATGTATACAAATTTATTGAAGTAGAGCTGTATGCAGAAGTCATACAGAAAGTAAAAGCGCGGAGTAATGCAGACTGGAAGTTTTATAGTTGACTTTGTTATCTTTACCTAGAAGATGGGATACTAAAAATAATGGAAACAATCCAGACAGTTCATTAGTTTTTCAATATAATCTCCCTTCTTTGAATCAGCATGAAGCAGCGGGTGTCTTATTTGTATTTCCCACAAAAAATGGTTCTTAGATTACTTGGTTCTGCTGACTCAGGAGCATACTGTCTTCATAAACATATGGACCCAGGCAGATCTGTAATTAACATAGCTAAAATGACTTTGAGCTGAACTAGCCCACACAGAGGCTGTACTTCTGCATGGTTTGTCTATAAACTCACCAGTGCACCCACAACTAACAGAGTTACCTTATATTCATGTCTACTTCTTCTCTCTCTCCCTTAGACCTCCTGTACTTAAAGTTAACTCACATCATAAACAGCTGTGAGAAAATATAATTTATGGAAGGAGAGGCTTTAGCTTACCCAACTCCTTTCAACTACTTTGTATGAGAATTACATTGTGTTACATTGCCTTTCACTTTACAGAGAACAGAATATGAAATACTGAGGGAATTCAAGTGAATATTATGGGATCTATCTTACAGCACCTTACATATCACTTCTGAATTTGGCTCACAGCCCCACTGACTTAGAAAGGGGAACAAGACATCCACAACAGCCAACGAATGAAACAATAGTTTAACATTGGGGGAAAATATTAAGGCAGACAGTGTTGTAATGTGAATAACTAAATCAGTAACTTGATAGGAAACAGAAAAATAGACTCAGATTTAAGTGAGACAGCAGATATGTAAATCTGCAGCTAAAGTTAGTCTTAAATCTCAAACTGTAGGGTGAGGGCATACTAAACTGTCACTACAAAAAATCACTTGTTTGGGAAAATTATATTTACAGCACTCGGTTCCCTTTCTCAAAACCTGGAGCACACTGAAGTGTTGCTGGCTAAGCTTCCCCAAAGCAGGCTGACACTCTGAGTGAGACTGCACTTGGCCAGCCCAGAGACCAGCAAACAGGATATTCATCTCCTTGTATGAGGGTTAGCTTGAGATGGGCCACAGTATTCAGACAGTTGTCAGGATGGTTGGTTTGGATGACTGCTTGGCATCCTCAGAAATAACCTAATGTGAATACCTAGAGTTATTCAATAAGTTACAACTTGAAGAATTAAGAACAGAAATATCTATATGCTGGAAAAATATGCCTTGTCACTAAATAACATTTAGTGATCTCCAGAAAGTCATATAAATCTAACGCAACAGACATCAATAAATAGTTCAGCTCTATATACCAGTAAGCAGAAATGCAATTTGTAATGATAAAACAGTTTAACTAATAAAATGTTTTTATTATTGAAAGTAAATTTATTCCATAAGAAATGTTTATACAAAGTTTTGCCTAAAGTGGCATTTGAAGATAAAAGATTAAACAGATAATCTACCTTGGCTGATGTGATTAAAAGTGTCTCTTTCTGAAACTCAAATTCACCATTCAACTCAAACCATAGTTTTATATAAACAGTACAAAGAATAGTTGGAATGTCTGCATCTTACATAATAATATATATGCCGAGGTTTCCATACCTCTCTGGACTGCAAACACTTTTATTTAAGACAATTTTGAAGCCCAAAAGGGCTTTGAAGCCTACCAAAAGGGCTTCAAAGCCTTCCAAAAGGCCCAGGCTGAGGTGGATGGCTATCAGGTTAATAGCCAAGCTTTATTTGCCAAGCTTTTTTACCTTATTTATTTATTTATTCAATTATTTTCATTTTTTTTAGCAAGATAATTACTCTGGTATGAATTTCCTGATGTGAAAAATACAGGTGACAAGCAACAGAAAACAGTTCAAACAGTTCAACCTTGATGATATTTCTGGAGACTGAAAGGCAGGGAAATTGAACTATTCACTCATTTTTTAGTTGCCATTTTTTCAGTATGTAAGACGATATAAGAATTAGTCATATTGCTGCTACTGCCTGCATGGTAATTTTGCTGAGTCAAATACCTTCTACTTATTTCTGCAGCTGGGTCTGTGGTCATCACTAGAGCAGCTGGACTTTGTTCTCTGCAGATAAGACATGAAAGAAGACAGAAGGTTTCAGATTATTGTTTTAGTTAATAGCAGCATTTGAGCTAGGAGCTACAGTACAGCTACTATACTCCTGACCAGAGCAACGACAACAAAAAAGACTGCAGCATTTTGAGTGTGCTGATCTGAACATGTTAATTCCTCATGCAAATGAGAAAAAGTCAGGACATTTATTTTGAAATGTTTAAGAATAACTTGAGTAAAGGCAGTGATTCATTGATAAACAAGATGTAATAATAATATAGAATATTAATACAAATAACTTGTGACTTAACCCAGAAGCACACGTTCTTGTTTATTTTAGACATCCCATGGTAGAGGACTTGCTGTTAGTGTTCATCTTTGACTTGCATTGCCGTTGGACAATTATGCTTTTTGGATTTTAATAGTGTTCAGCATGCTCCCAAGGGATCAATGGTAAAACTATCACTGGTTTCAAGAGAGGAGATAGAGACTGACTAAACATTCATTTGAATGCTCAGACTAACTTCCTTCGAATTCAGTTCTCAGTCAAGAACCGTACGCATATTGTCTTCATATTTCATATATAAATCAAATTAGGGAGATATACAAAGTAATGAAAAATAATGGAGATAGTCCAGTCAATTGCTTCTATTTACTTCCATCCATGATAAAAAGAGGGCATTCAATGATAAAACAGCTAATTTTAAAATGTAGAGAAAAGCAAATATTTACATATAGAATTACAGTGTGGAACTGATTAAAACAAGTTAGGAATTGCGTAGACAGCCTAGTAAATTTAAAAAGCATATTCCACCATCACATAAATGAGAAAAGCATTCTCCTAGTACTTCCAGAATAAAATTTTAAGGGCTATCAATCATGTTTCAGAACATAACTTGTTCAATAATTAGGGTCAGGAAGAACTGTTTCCTTTGGTTTCCTTTGGAGGTGTAACATTTCTAATAGGGACCATACTGAATGATTCAAAAGCAATTTTGAAACTTTACAGTGAGGCCGCTTTTTACAATAACCGGGAAAATGCAGGCTGAAAAACATGGATTAATGGTTTGTAATGGTTCTGTGTGTTTTATTTTCTTTTCTTAGAAGCACGGAGAGGATGATAGAAAATTAGATAGAATAGTTTACAAGTGGATAAAACAACTATCAGCAAATGGAGCTGGAATATGCTGGAATATGAATGGAAGTGTAAATAGACGTTCATTCTTTTTTTTAACAGCTTGTAGAAACTTAGTTTTCTACATTAGTTAGGTCTTTTATTCAATATATAGCATGTCCAGCCATGAGAGAAAGCTTAAATATCTGTTGTCTGAATTTGAGAAATATGACAGAGCATGAATCTGCATTTGAACACCTCTTTGCAGCTGTAAAGATATCTTACTGAATGCATGTTTGGTAACATTCCAGAAATCTGTGAATAAAATTCCAAGACTGTCTGTCTCATCTTGCCTAGGAGTCAAGATGGCTGCCATATTCATTGGCTGTCTTGTTATGTACAGGACTTCTGTTGCTCTTTTCAATGTTACCTCTGTTTTTTATTTATTTATTTATTTTCAAATGAGATCTTTTGTCTACATTTTTCATTCTTTGGAACACTCATTTCACCTCACAACTTCCTGCTGATATTTTATTTTTATAATGTTGGGAATCAGTAATATATTATGAGTTTCAAGTACTTCAGCAAGTTGAGTTTCCTTTTCTGCTCAGAAGTCTCAGATGGTTTTGTGAACATTTTTTTCTTTCCAAGCCATGTAACATTTTAAGACCTTGTAATTCTTACTAAAAAGAGAAAGAGAGACAGAGAGAATGAATTTCCCTGTGCATCTTCAAATAGCGTTTTTGTGTCTCATGAAGACCATTTATACTTTAGGATAATATTTATTTTAATAAAGTTTAGGTAAAACCTTCCAAGGTATATGAGTTAACAATTAAGTCCATCGTTACTTTCCTAGTGTAGGTTTTTCTTTCCTTTTCCTTAATCATTTATTCCAGATAAGATTAACTGAATATTTTTCTTTTGGAGACTGAGTGAAGTAATTGTTAGAATGCAATGCTTCATTGGTTTAATGACAATAAGTTTCATACCAGCAAGTATAAAAGACTGGAAAGACCATTTAGCAGAGTTCAGAAACAGAAAGTTTACGTCTGCATTTGATTCTACCCTTCTATATGAAATTAAAACAAAATTGATGAATTTAACATTTTAATCAAATTTAATATATATTCTGCATATAAAGAGTTACTCTCATTCACAGACAGTGTAAATCAACAAATTTATGAAACTTTTGTCTCTGTAATGATAATGTAGACCAAAAAGACAAACAACCATTTTAATATAGCAACTGGTAGTGTAAGAGAAGAGTAGATATAATAGTTTAAATATGGTAAGACAGCATATAAACAAGTTCAAATATCAGAAAATTTCTCATTAACAAAAGTTTCTTCCATCCCACCAGAATTGTTGTTTTTAATATTTTGTGTGGAATAAGCTATTTGCAAGGGAATTATGGATTGGATGTTCAGACCAGAGCAAGATCCAAAACACTTGAGGTTGTATGAAGGAAATAATTCATCTGTTAGAGAGGTAAAATAACATGTATGTGAATCTCTTCCTGATTCGTGTTTGTTTTGTTTGGATAAACCAAGTTTAATAAAGTGGTTTTCTAGATGAAGTTTCTTCATTCTGATTGTACTGCATTACATTTATAGCTGCCCTCAGCTAGACTTCAGTCTTCATTATATGAGATATCTATGATTTTATGGCATGAGGCAAAACAAATTATCTGATAGAAAATTAGACTTTCAGACAGCTTTAGAGTTGATAGCGTATCTAAAGTGATGAGTTCAAGACCTATCAAAGCAGAAACTTAGAAGTTTTGTTGGAGTACCAGGCAGATGGAATGACACATGATGATAATGAGAGCATTCGAAAGAAATCTGAAGAACAGATCCGATTGCTTAAGACTATAAACTTCAACTTAATATTGTAGTTATGCTTATTGAATTCTTTTTATTAGTAATCTTGATGTATTTTCTCCATGCTTTATACTACCACTTATTTTTTTTTCAGCCCTTTAGATCTCAATTTGAAAGTGATTATACTTAAATCAATAGAGACACATACACGTTAGTTTTTTTTTTTCTTTTTCCTACACTAATTAAAAGGCAGATTTGCAATTTTTATTTTTTTTCCTCTATGAATGTGGGTTTCAGGTTATAACTTTTGTTAGCTCTTCAGGATAGCTATAAACATTTTTTAATTAATTCAATATGGTCATACGCCTCCTTCTGAATAGTAGAAGATATCAGATGCATTACCATTGGAGAAAAATTTGGTGATTTATATTCTGAGCATATTTGAAGTTTATCTTATTCTAGGTCCACACATTTATCCCTACTGAAACAGAAACCATCACAAATAGTAGAGAAATAAATACAAATTACTTGTCTATTGAACGTAAGAATTATTTCAATTTTTGTGTTTCAGAAGGAAAAACAATGTATGAACTTAAAAAATATTTCTCAAACTTCCATTTCCAATTTTTTGTTAAAAATGTCTTTCTGATAAAATTTTGATCAACAATGGTAGTAAATATACACTATTTGAAACAGGGATTTGCAAAATAAATTTTGTTCATCCTCAGAAATGTACTGCATTTTATACAGTGGCATTTCTAAAAAACCGTGCCATATATATTCCTAGGTTTGTTCATGCTGATAGGGCTATAGTATGAAATTTCAGATTCCTGATGTGAAAGAAAGGGAGGATTCCTCTGTATGTAAACACTCAAGTAAGATAATGAACATCATTGTCTAGAATAAATGTATGCTCTCTGACATGCATTATCTTTTTTTTAATTTATTTATTTATTTTAGTATTCCAAATTACTTTACAAATCCAGCTGATATGAATATCTGGTATAATTTAACATTGTCCGTGACACAGACAGTGGGATTTAGGGCACCCTCAACAAATCTGCAGGTGACAACAAGCTGAGTGGTTTGGTGGACAAACTGGAGGGAAGGGATGCCATCCAGAGGGACCTTGACAGGCTTAAAAATTAGGCTCATGTGAACATCACAGAGTTCAACAAGGCTAAGCACAAGTTCCTGCACCTCGGTCAAGGCAATTCCAAACCTGAGTACAGGCTGGGTGATGAGTGAATTGAAAGCAGCCCTGTGGAGAAGTACTTGGGGGTGTTGGTGGATGAAAAAATATACTTGAGCCGGCAACATGAACTTGCAGCTCAGAAAGTCAACCATATCCTGGGCTGCATCAAAAGAAATGTGGTCAGCAGGTCAAGGGAAATAATTCCCCCTGCTCTACTCTCCCCTTTTGAGAACCCATCTGGACCCTGGCATAAGATAGACATAGACCTGTTGGAACTAGTCCAGAGGAGGGCCACTGATCAGGGGGCTGGAGCACCTTTTCTATTAAGATGGGCTAAGAGAAATGAGGTTGTTCAGCCTGGAGAAGAGGGGTACCTGATAGCAACCTTAAAGGGGGCCTACATGAAAGAAGGGGAGGGACTGTTTATCAGGGAGTGTAGCAATAGGACAAGGGGTAATGGCTTTAAACTAAAAGAGAGTAGATTTAGATTAGACAGTAGAAAGAGATTATTCACTTTGAGAGGGGTGAGACATTGGAACAGGTTGCCCGAAGAAATTTTGTATGTGAGCATCAGTGGAAGTATTCTAGGCCAGATTGGATGGTGCATTGGATAACATGTTCCAGTGGAAGGTATCTCTGCGCATGGCAGGGGGGTTGGATCTAGATGATCTTTAAGGGCCCTTCCAATTGAAACCGTTTTATAAAAAACAAAAAAAAAATCTTCTCCCCACTCCTCCCCTCCCCCCCTTTAAAAGATACTGCATTTAGATATTTGATTTAAGAAAAACATATGTACAGAAGCAACACCACATATGGGTAAAACATATGAGGATATTGGTGCACTAATCTTGCAAACTAATTTATTCAACTGAATGCAATATTACAGTTACGTTAAATAGTATGTGTGTGCAACCACCTTCACTAAGAAAGGTCTCTAATACTATTCCTGGAATAGCTATTTCATTGCTATGGTACCTAAACATTCTAACTCAAAAGGTGCTCTCTCTTCCAGAGAGTTTAAACCAACCATTTGCTCAGGCATACGTGGCTTTTCCATAGATTACTAGGCACTGGTCTTTTTCTTTATGCACCTAAATGTCTTTTAAAATCCATCATTTGGCTCATGGCTTTCTCCCCAAGACATGCAACAGGTTTTTCTGAGAAATGTAGATATAAAGTACACTCCACTGACTTTCAGGGTATACTGTCATTAAGTATCAGACATATTCTTCTTCTGACAAAACAGATATATGCTTCTTAACATGATATTTTCTACTGAGTGTAATCAAGGGAAAAAAAAAAAAGAAAAAATAAGATTTCTAAAACATTTTCCTCTACATTAACTTTAGGGAAATATTAAGAAAAAGGAACATGATGTAATCTCTTCTAAAACATCAGCTAGGGAAAGACTAGGCAGATTCAATTTAGCCAACATTGCACATGCATAAAAACATTGATGGCAATAGGGTTCCACAGATGTCATTGAAAACAT
This sequence comes from Anser brachyrhynchus, assembly GCF_964034855.1. Taxonomy (NCBI): domain Eukaryota; kingdom Metazoa; phylum Chordata; class Aves; order Anseriformes; family Anatidae; genus Anser; species Anser brachyrhynchus. The sequence continues at coordinate 52,736,573 of NC_137694.1, read as the reverse complement.
AATCAGAAGACAATGAAGCTACACATTTGTAATTGAGGTATAATTTGGCCTCCAGAATCTTTATTACTCTATCAAAGGAAGGAGGCAGGTTGGCTTTCAGGTTGAGTTTATATGCCTGACAGTTAATTTCTTTTGATATTCATTACTAGCACTTTTAATATTGGAATCACTCAGGCATAGCGAACAGAGAATCTCAGTGCATTAAAATAATCATTTTCAAGGTAGAATTGCATTTTAAATAAACCTGCCCTGTGGCTGAGGGAAATTACAATAAATTTTGTCCCACAATAACATGGTTTGGAGAACACAGCTGCAAGTTTAAGAGGAAGGGAAATCATGTATAAGTGTTATAGGAAAGAATTGCTTTCTTATAACCCAGTCATTTATGAAGGAAATAATATCACTACATGACTACGAATTAAGACTCTAAATGTGTTCCCTGTCCTCTGAGTCTGCTTCTAAAAGAGAGCTTTCAAACGCATGGAACAGGACATGAGAAAGTAGTAGGCTTTCTTACAGATGCTTTGATTACAACTGTTTGAGGAAATACATCTGTGACTTAAATATTAAAAAGACTGCTATGAAGTAAATCTTGGGCTTATCTGTTTTGTGACTGCACAGAGTACTGGAAAGAGTCACAAAATATCTCATAAGCATGGATAGTGTAATCTGATTTGTAAAAGACTTCAACTAAATTCCAGTGCATACAGATTAATACTAATAGAATTTGATCCTTTTTAAAAGTCCTTTTTATTTTTTATTTTTATTTATTTATTTATTTATTTATATATATATATTAATTTTATTTTCATTTTTTTTTTTTTTTTTAATTCTAGGTCTGCTGTTCTTTCTGGAGAACAGAAAAATTAAGTAACAGGAATGCTTGTTTTGAAACTACTTTTCTTAATCCAGTGAGTCTCTACCTGCTTTTTTTTTTTTTTTTTGTCCCCATGCAGTTTGAAATTTCAGTGACACGATCTCCTATGGGCTATATTAGTCAAATAACAGATTACAACAGTGGCAGAAAAGAAATTAAGTAAACAAATAAATGCAGATTTGCCTTTTAAAAAATAATTTGGTGTAATGATTTCTGAAGAACACTTTACCCTCTCAAGTCCCACAACTTCAAGGAACATTGGAGCTAGCCTTCTCATAGCAATAGTTGTCTTCTCTGTGCATTATTTTCTGTAGTGAATGTCTACTTCTTGCTTGTAGTGTGAAGACCTCAATTTAAAAAGGCTGAATGCCCTGTTGTTACTTACTAAAACAGAATCCCTTCTCTGCTATACAGTGCAGAAATGCTACTGAAATTTAAATTTGTCTTTTGGTGCTAAAATGAAAGCAGCTATAATGAAGACAGTGCAGAGGAAAATTCAGAATATGTTTGGTTTTATGTTGCTTCTGAACACTTTTTCTTTAAGAAAACATATTTTGCTCAATTTGTAGGTTGTCACGTAAAATGAAACCTGCCATTTAAGTAGGGCATGAAAAAAAAAGCTTTTTTTTCTTTTTTTTTTTTTCTTTTCCTTTTTATCCCCCTCTTTTCTTTACCATATTAAAAATAAGAATACCAGTATTCATAGCACCCACAAGCAGATTATTCCAAATTAACGTTCATCCTGAGAAGGTTTGCCTTCTCAGTTGTAGAGTTTCTCAAGAAACTTCATCTAGTCAAAGTCTGAAAAAAGTGTTGGTGTGAGGTAAGGGAAAGTAAAACAGAGAGCTGCATCCAGGGCTGGGTGTCAGTGGAAGGCAAGGGTAGATGAGTGCACCTGGTGGTGGGCTCAAACAGGTTACCAAACCTGCAGCTACTTTGCCAAACTGGTTCCACTCAATGATCCCGTATAACAGGTTCAGTTGATCAGTAGATCGAACATCAGTCTGGTTGAGTGGTGCCAATGACAGAATATGTTAGCAGTACTTCAAAGATCAACCAGTATTGCCAAGCACGTAAAGTCACAAGGAATGAAAATGTGACCATAAGGTCTCGGTTGCAAAGCATGAGATTTATCTCATCCTAACTAATAACTTTTTATGAATCTTGGATGTGGTTGCCGTTTCTCCACTAAATGGAGTGCAGATTATTCCCTTTGTGCACAGATCCAAGAGGATGACTAGGAAAGACTGAATCCACTCTGGAAGTTTTAGAAGGTGAGGAACAAACCCGGTTTATGGAGATCAGCTGCAACCTCAGGAGTTTCCCCTAACTCAGGGGAACAGCAGGCTATGCTCAATGCAAGCTATAGTGTAAATATTAACAACTGAACCTATAGGTGTAATTGAACTCCTGATGTATTCTTCAGTCTTAATTTAGTGGAATGCATTACTTCCGAATACAAAAACGTTATCTACAAGTAGGCTGTGCATCTAACAGCAGTTAGCTGGTTTACCTTGATCTCTGCCTCTGCCAAAATCCTATGAAGATCAAATAAAGATCTAGCTGAATGCTTATTGATGGTCTTGGAGTCCATGTCCCATGAAGGGCCTTGGTGCAAAGGCATGCTGGAGACCATTAAGAAATAGGAAACAGTAGAGATACGAGTAGTCCAATACCCTAAATTTCTCTGGAAACTCAGAGCATGGCATTTTTTGTGCCTTATGTTTGTGTTTGAGTTCACACCAAACTCTGTATCTGAGAACAATGTAGCATGATGTAGGATGGTGTTCCCAGGTTCATGGCGTTGACCTTAGCAACATTTCCTCTGAGAATTATTTCTGTGGTTTCTTATATATGTAGCTTTTTTATGTTTTGGCGTTCCTGTGTATTTCTCCTTTATAGTGTACGAATGCCAGAGCATGTGATAATTTGTCTCAATAAGTGATGAATACTTAGGTTTGTATGGATCTCAAATATTAAAATAAAATCCTTCAAGTTCAATCAATCAAACTTGCTTTTAAGAATAAGTAAACACAGTAATAGCAGAAAGATGGAAAAACCTTGGAAGGATCACTGCAAGGTATTCTCACAGTCTTTTGACACAACACAGAATTCCTTCTGTTTTTATAGTTTCTAGTACATATTTACGTAATCCCTTTTCAAAACCCTCAATGACATATAGTTTAGACCTATTCAGACAATTATTCTCATGCTTTACATTTTTCTTTACCTTTTCTTAATGTTTAATCTCTTTTCAATATAATTAAACTTATTGTGTCTTTTCAGACATGATAGACATGGAAATCATTACTCCTATGGCTTTTGAAGCCACATTTTTTTACCTGTAAATCTCTCTTCTTTAGGATAAATAATATGTTTCCTTTCAGGTATTTCCTGGAGACAATATTTGTTCTTTCTATTGCTCTTTTCCATCCTGCATTTCAGTGTATAACATCTCAAAGATCACTGTCCAAAATTGGATGAAATACTCCAGTTCAGGACCTACCTGGAAGAATAACTTCATGACTTTACCAGGAAAAGTTTCTCTTTCTTTCTACTATAAGACATAGCTGTAGTTCAGTCATTAACATTATTATGATTTATCCCATCTGATGTCTGGCCAATTAATCAGTATGAATGATTTAAAATATTTCCAAAGGTAGCTTTATGATTTAGCCACATCTTGACAACATATTTCATTCAGTTGTGCTTTGTGAGTCTTAATTGATACATTAACAAGTCTAATTATGGTGACAAGACAATTTCCTAATTGTCATTGCATGCAGCATTCAGAAACATTATTTATGCGCAATCTGCAATCTTTAACCATTATACTAATAATATTATTTGTTTACTGATCATAGACTGGAAACCATCTGAACTATTCTCATTATCAGGCAACATGATGTTCTTTAATCAAATAGGGGGGAAAATAGTGTATACATTTAATTAAAATAAATAAATCATTAAAATACTCAATTAACAGATCTTGTCAGCATTTTGATGGGATTATCTACCATCCTTTGTTGCCATCTTTATATGAAAACCTTTTAAAATGTTGTCTTTTTTTTTTGGGGGGGGGGGGAAATACAACAAAAGACCTCCTTTTCTTGGCTGGGCTGTGGGATAGACAGTCTAGTCAGTTTCTTCCATATCTCATTTTTAATAAATCTCTTCTCATATTTCATTATTTCCGATTATTATCAGTTTTCCTTACAACACAACTTAATCACCAGATGGACCAGCACATATTCACAGTAAATTATCCAATTGCTAGTGACATCAGCATGCATCCTGAAAAGTATCATATTCTTCCAACAGTTCAACTAATATAATTGGTGATAAAACTTTTTTTTTGTTTGCTATTTTTTTTAAAGAAAATTAAACACGCATTTCAAGAGAAATGTTAATTTCTTGTTAATTTGTTAGCAGCTTAACTTGTTAATAACTTGTTAATAACTTGTTAATTTCTAGCAGCTAATCAGGGAGACTAGAGTTAGAAAGGACTTGTGAATGAGAGGAATCTCTTGCCTCTTTGGTTTGCAGATGATTTGGCAGCCGCTGTCTGCAATTGCTTTATTCTCGTTGCTTTCATTTTGACAGAAAATACAAAGTTTTTGTTTTTGAACAGCTTTCTGTTTACATGTTGGTTTCAAGAAGAATGAAAAATTATTGTTTTTGCTCCAATTCAGAGCCAAAACAAATTTTGCTTTTTGAAATTTTCCATGAAGCAGAATTAGCAGTCTCACTCTACCCCTCGTGTTCATCACCTTTCCAAAAGCTTGCTTCAGCTTTAAGGTTCATGTCCTGCTAACATAAAAATTGCTTTTAATATTGCATCTGCTTAATTTTCATAATATGTAATTGAAACTATTTTCAAATAATGTTTTACCTTTGACAGAAATGTATATAATCTGGGATTTTCAAAAAGAAGCCTTATTAAATTAGTCTCATGACTTTTAATTATAGTCGGTTTTTGTTGTTGTAGTTTGTTTGATTGATTTTGTAGAGGTAAATATTTCAAGCTTTACTAGTACTAGAACAGACTGTGCTGACTTAAACTCAGAGATATCTCTCTAGAGGCAGAAATTTTTACCGTGGAGATTGCTAGTAGATGGAATTTGAACCACAGTAAGTTTTTAATTCATTTTTATTTTTTCCTCTCTAACAAAAATACCTTATTTGAAGGATTAAACTATTATATTGATGTGTATTCAGAATTTCGTCTAGATGAGAGTTGCTGAAATCTGAATGCTGAGTTTAGAATTTATGCTGTCTTTTATACTGCTGACTAGAAGTTTGCCCTCTCCTCCCACTCCCTTTACTCCTGTGGACTTACTGAAGTGTTTTCCTATGGAGACTGGTGACAATTAACTTTATTTTATGGTTAGACAGCTTCCATGACATGGATTCACATCTAGTTTCCTTCTTAAATCTAGAAAGTTTATTTCTTTCAGATAGATGAAGCCTCCATTGCAGTGAAAACTTTGACAGTGAGCAACAGATACTGTATGTCTGCTAAGAGTCTGGAAGTAGAGGCAATTCTACATCAGCTTTTTGTCATTAGAGGAAGGATGTGTGTAACAACATATATGTTAACTCACACTTGTTCTCTAAGACACTGTTAGGTTCCATCTTTTCGTCATAGTCTGAGTCAATGACTGTCCATTAAGCGTATTTAAATTTAAAACTTTAATCCAAGTAAGTTCCAAAACTGGTACGTGCAGTCTGGGTATCACCAGTGACGCATCAATTTTCAGTGAAATTAGTGCATTATGGATGTCGGCATTATCACTGATTAGTAGCATAACTGTCTCTAACGTTATACTTTTGTCTCCTACAAAAAGCAAAATCTTGAAATTGTGTTATCAATTATGAAAACAGAGTTAAGGTTAATATGAAAAATAGGACTTGACTGCTACATAGAGGAGACAAATATTTATTTTTTTACTAAACTCATCTTTTATTTGATATTGTTGTGGTTTAACCCGGCCGGCAGCTAAACACCACACAGCTGTTCGCACACCCTCCCCCCTCCCTCTCTGGGATGGGGGAGAGAAACGGGAAAGTGAAGCCTGTGAGTTGAGATAAAGACAGTTTATTAAGACAGGAAAATAATTAATAATAATAATAATAATAATAATAATAATGATAATGATAATAGTACTACTACTACTAATGTGTATGAAACAAGTGATGCACAATGCAATTGCCCACCACCCGCTGACCGATGCCCAGCCTATACCCGAGCAGCCGGCCCCCCACCCCGGCCAGCCACCCCTATATATTGTTTAGCATGATGTCAGATGGTATGGAATACCCCTTTGGCCAGTTTGGGTCAGCTGTCCTGGGTCTGTCCCCTCCCAGCTCCTGCTGCACCCCTAGCCTGCCCGCTGGCAAGACAGAGCGAGAAGCTGAAAAGTCCTTGGCTTGGTGTAAGCACTGCTCTGCAACAATTAAAACATCAGCATGTTATCAGCGCTCTTCTCATCCTAATCCAAAACATAGCACCCTACCAGCTACTAGGAGGAAAATTAACTCAGTTCTAACTGAAACCAGGATATATATCTATTTGTGTGTGTGGATATATGACACTCTGAGTTAGGAATCCATATTCGTAAAAGGATGTGAGAACAAAAATGGAATATACGCTTCATAAAACCATCTGGAAAGCTCAGTTACAACTTTCTTATGGTGAACAACTAGCCAGACTGTCATGGACCAGAAATTGCTTGTGCTTCTTCTAAAATCGGGCTTTCATTGAGATCTGTATACACTGAACTGTGATTGTGAGTTGGCTTGCTGGTTGTTTTTGTCTTCAGTTACCAGGGCAGCAGACTATTATAGTAGCTAGTGAATGAAGCAGTATACAAGTTTGAGGTAGGATTGCAGATAACCAGAGGTTTACTAAGAGCAAAGGAGATAATTCTGCTCACAATGTTGTGTGGATTTAGACATCCAGGAAAACGTGGCTGCCCTTGAAATGACATTCGCTTGTTCCATCGCTTTTGTGGTGACTGAATTAAATTAGCTTGCAAAAGAGTTCTCAGACTATACTTACACTGTGTCTGAAACAGAAATCAGTATCTGATTATTATACTGCAAGGCAATTACCTCAGCGCTACTTCCATACCAAGCGTTAGGTCTCAGACACATATCTAACTGTGGCTTTGCCATGCATAATTTATATGCCTTATTTCCTAGTTGTGTTATTTTTTACATCTTTTATATCATTGATTTTGGAATTAACATTTTTTTCCAGTCTTCATTACTATTTCTTTAATCTCAAATAGTTAATCTCTGTAACACTAATATTCTCTTAACTGAAATATCACTTTTCTTAGTACTCACATTATTTTGGGGGGATTTTAACCTGCTGTAAAATTTTAGACAGAAGTCTCACCTGATATAAAATCAAAGCATTCATATCATTTCTGAAGGAATTATATGAAGTTTTTATATTGAACTCTTGCTTTGTCTCCTTCATAATGAAGCTACTTCTTTGTAAATTGGAAGATCTTTTGTAGCATACATATTTGTGGATATAGGAACCTCCTTATTTTTAGAAAATTTTAAGCAGGGACCCTCTGTTGGTATTCAGGGGAGTTTTATTGCTGTTTTTTGATTTAAGTAAGATTTGCATAATCCATAATCTTGCAGTACTATGGAGAGATTTTCACTCTTCCATGAACTGGTTGCAGGTTTGACTGATTTAGATAAGTAGAGTATTTATTATTGTTTATTATTATTATTAGTAGTAGTAGTAGTAGTAGCAGCAGTAGTAGTAGAAGTAGTAGTAGTAGTAGTAATAACAGTTCTTGCTTTCCCTTCAGAGGAATAAACATATTTATAAGTATTACTCAAATGTTAAGTCTATGTCCTTCTTATAAATTTGTACTATCTCAGTCGGACAGTTGACCACTGTAGTTTTTTGTATGGACTTGCTTTTTTGTAAAGAAGCCAGACACCTTAGTTTTTTGATGTTGGTACATATTATCTCTATAAACATACCCATATGGATAAATATAGATATGCAGGTGCATATATAAAATGTCTTTATAATATGCATTGTTTTCTGCACAGAAACTTTCTGTATTTTTTGTATGTGCTCTTTTTTCTGTTGAATTATGCTTACCTACAAATACAAACTCAGTTTTCTGGCAGTTATAGAACCACATGCATAGGAGGGAAAAAAATAAAAATTCTACTCCTCAAGAAATAATGAAAAATTAAAAAAATATTTTAAAAAATGTTAAATTGTCAGGTTGCTTCATGCTCTAATGATGACACAGTGAAACTAATGACTTCTTAATTTGTTTTTGAGCAGTCATTGAAGTTAGTAGCATCCTCCTTTAGTAATGGCTGCTTCCCAATGCTTAAACAAATTTGCTTCATTTGAAATAATGAAATGCATTTTTAGGATGTTACTGGATGGAGTCTCTGAACAGAGCTTGTCTAAATATTACAATTATCTTATGCATATTAAAATCAATGTATCTTTATAAGAGTTTTCATATTTCAAGGAACACAATAGTATAGTCACTCGTATCTGCAATTATTGAAAGAAAACATTCCTTTGCTGACTTTCTTCAAGAAAGTATATAATAACAATCTAATAACTTTATACTAGAAACATATGAAGGAGGGTGATCTAGTCTCTGTTTCAGTTGCTGAAACCTAAGGTTTGATACTTTGTCCTTTAAAAAATGCAATCTTTTTCTAATTTTTTAATTGCTAGCACCTATTTCCACTTCTTAAACAAATATACATTGTGGTCCATTCATACTAAAGAAGGATTCAGGAGTCTGAGAAAGTTGAAGTGCAAAGCCTATGTTTCACAGTATTCTTTGTTCTTGAGTTTGCACTAAAAGACCCCAAAATACTGTGGATATGAGTTCCTGTGAATGGCAAAAATATACATGCAGAAAAGTTACATAATAGTAATCATTAGGACTATCAGTTTTCATTAGTTAAAAATAAAATAGAAAGTTTTGTCTCATGGTGCCTTGTGAACAATAAAGGTCACCTAGATTTGTTTTTTTGTTGTTAGAACACAGCTGGACTGATCTATTATGGCTGCCTTAATTATAAAGAAGCAGACTCTTCACATTAAATGGTGTATGACCAAACAAGCTGTGTTCATTTGACTTCTCAGACAGCTGGAGTTGAATTCAGAGGCAGATAATTGCCTTGGGGACCTTTCTTTGGCATGTAGCCCTTTGGTACTCTTGAGGGGTGGAGAGGCTTCACACAGAAAGCTTAAAAGCATCTGGGCTGCTGTTGTGCAGAATGCTACTGCTGACAGATTTACCATCTGTCTTTGAGAAAGACAACAGTTTTGGGAGCCCAGATATTACCATTCATCAGTAGAAAGCCCTTCGTCAATCAAAACCTCCTCGTTAGAGTAGAGAAAAGTACTTGAATTATGGCTAAGTGTGCTAAGTAAAAAAGAAATATCAAGATATTAGTTTGCTTTTATTTGTGTATGGCTGGAAGAAAAATCCTGCAAAGTGAGGAAACAGCAAACTGTAAACATATTTGTATTATCCATCAGCTAAGATTTTTCTGTGCAAATAGTTTTACGGATGCACCAGCAGTAGCCAAGTCCATGTCCCCACAAGAAAGAGTTGTTTTGTAGTAGCACAGAAAAATGGATTCATAATACACATTATGCTATGCTAGATAATTTAGACATGTATTTTTGTAAATTGTCTTTGACTTTTTAATGTAATTGTTTTCATTCTTGTATATGTAGCCAATAAAATTGATTGTATCTGTCTTAACAAGGGAATTTCAAAGGTATAACCATAGGAAAAAAAAGTATGTACAGTCATCCCTGCCCAGTTTCATGTGTGCTTCATGCATATACGTATAATTATGACTACTATTTTGCCTAGTGTAATTTTAAAAGTATCATCTTCAAATAACAACAAAAAAAATACAGATTTAAAAATGGCAATATGAAAATATTTTCAGCAGTCACATGAACATTTATAAGCAGATATGGAAGTACAGATCTAATTTAAAATGTAAAGATCTGAATGACGTGAATTAATTTCAGCTATTCACAAAGCTGCTAAAAATTATGAAGAATTAAATTACAGATTCTTTAAATAACAGTCTCTTCTTAAGCCTGCAAATGAGTCTATACGTTTCCAAAAGACTTTATTGCCTTCCTAAAAGATGTAAAAAGAAGACTTAGGCCCAGTTGCTCACACTGTATTTCTGTGGTTAATCAGTAAGTATATACTGACTGTTTAAAGGGAATAAGCATGTACTTTGTGACCTATGTTTTTGAAAGCCAAGTTTCAATTCTCTTTAATGTTTACACAAAAGAACATTATATATATTATATAGTTGTTATAAAGATATATTTAAAAACACATATATGCATAAATGCACGTGTTTACATATTTTTTTATCACAAATCTAACAAGTTGGATGCAGGTAGCTGTTTAAAAACAAATTTTTGAAAGAAATTCTTATATTTTCTTACCCGAAGTACTTTACCACAAATCTAGAGGGAGAAATGAAGAATAGAGGCAAGAATTTTCCTTCTAGCTCAAGTATGGCCACAAAACACTAAGAAGCAGCTTGTCCCTCTATATACATGAAGTATAGAAATTATGCATTGCCAGATGCAGGGAAAGATGAAGTTTAGTAATAAGGTCTCAGATCTCTACCTAACATTTTGCCATGGTGCCACTGTGAAGCAAAAATTACAGACTTGTGGAGAAGTAAAGGGAGAGGTAGAGATAATATTACCCTCCAATCTAGTGATTATGGCTCTCCAAGGAAGATGGAAGTCCTGGGTTCCAGCTGATTTTTCTAGGGTTGTCTTTATATTTTAATGCAGATTGCCTGCCCTCTATGTTTATGGTTAGTGCCTACATCTAGTAGATTGCAAAATAATATTGTATGTTCCAATACTGAGGAAGGCCCTGAGATTGAATTCTCTAATGAAAGACAGCCTTTGCATAGTCCATGTTTTAAAAGAAAGGGAAAAATGTTTTCTAGGGGAGCTGCTTAGTTCCTTACGTCAAGGGAAAGGTTCAGGACTACAAATTCCAGACTAAAATATATGCCTATAGTCTAGAAAAGTCTAAAAACACCTAAAGTCTAGAAACACCTAAATTACTGAGGTTAAGCACTGCATCATCAATAAGTGGAGCTAAGTGTTGGCTTATTTTTCCTGCTAAGATGCTTTCAGTAGAGAGCTAGATTACGTGCTTCCATATTATGTTGGAGTCTACACAGCAGATATATCAATGTCAAAAAGAAGTGTGAGTTACACCATGTGCTCTCTCTATCATTTCCTACTCTCCAATTTAAGCATATCTCTAGTTCAGCATGCTGACTGCTATGAATCCTTTTCATGAATGGATAATTTCCTCCAGGCACTGCATAGAAAGTTTAGTCAGAGTTTCAAGTTCCACTCTGGTGGCCACATGCCAAAATCTCTTTATGGGACTAGCCCATAATCTCTCTCTGTCTTAGCTTTCCATTACTAAAATGACAATCACTGTTCTTTTTTATTACAGTATTATTTACCCACACTTCAAAAAGGGAAATATTCCATTGTCCATCTCCTAATTTCTACAGTTAGAGTTGTCCCATAAGTAGATACATAAAAGATAAAAAGTAGATATACAGTATTTTGGTCATGCCAAGGCTAGACATTCCATTTCAACTCAAGTGTGTTGATCTAGTTAAACCACTGTAAGTTTCTGTGTGAAAATACGGAAATTAGTTGCCTACTGACTTATGACAAATGAATTCATGAAAATGTTCTCTTTGGCTTTCCTTACTCAGTTAAATAACAGAACAAAAACCAAAACAGTTAAATCAATTGTATACAGATGAGGTATAATTTGGAAGCATGCAGAAATTTCTTGTAAAATTAAAATGTTTACATTTATACCAGGGATACAGGAGTCTACCTCTGACCATTTACAGGGAATTTGCCCATGTATAATTGAGGGCATAAGCTGAATAAAATGAGACTAAACAGGTGCAACTGAAAGCATCATTTGGCTTCCAGAAAGTAAGAAAATCTTCAGGTGTCCACAAGTTAATGAGTAGGACTGCAAATTACCAAAAAGGTCTCTTGTATACTGAACTCATGAAACAGCTCAACGAAACCTAATAAAGGTAATATTCCTCACTTTGCCATTTTGCTCTGTAAAGTAGAATCACATCTGAAGTATTCTGTTAACTCACTGTGATATGAGCTGTGGCTAGACTGTTGCTGTTAAATCTTGCCTCTGGGAACCTCTTTCACATCTTCAGCATGCTTATAGAAAAGCATGGGATTCATAGCAAAGTCACGTTTTCTGCATATTTTACAGGCTGTAAGGCAGATTATATGCAGATTTTTTAGGAATGTTGTCAATATATTAGTTTAAAAGAGTGTTTCTAAAAATCCCTAAGATCCTAAATGGAGAGCTGTGATTCAGTGAACATCTGGTGTTCCTTCTGCAAACCAATATATAGTACATTTTTTCGAACTATGTTTTTATACAATAGAGCTTTTTTTTCCTTTTTTTTTTTTTTTTTTTTTTTTTTTTTTTTTTTTTAATCTGAAGATAACATACCATTTCCTAAAGGAGCTTAATACAGATAAATTGTATTTCGGGGAATGGGAGAGACATGAGAGAGGCATGGGGATTTGGAATGAACCATTTATAACCTTTGATGTGTTGTTAATGCTAGGTGCCAATGACACAAAGGCATGATACCAGAATTCAAACATCGTGGAACATAAGCAATAAATCTGATTGTCCAGGTCCAGCCCTTACATTTGATCCAAGAAGAGAGGGTAAAAACAGCTATTTAATCAGGTATCTTCTAATGTTTCCTCAAGGTAGGTGAAATAATCTCAGTTATGTCTTCATGATTCTATTGGTTTGTCTACGCTAATCTTGGATGTTTTTTCCCCATCTCTCTTCTACCAAGATGGTGTTTCCTTTCCTTCATAGCTCTTTTGCATAGAAAGGAGTGACAAAGGAGGAAGTCCATTTTCACTCTTTGTTTTTTTTTTTTTTTTCCCCTGCTAACAAGTTCTTTTCTATCAGAGGAATTCTTTCATATCCATATAGGTATGGATATTGTCAAAACAGTTAAACTGCCTCCATCTGTCTTAACTGTCTGTATGACATTTAGCCCACACCTTCACTGACACACTGCTGTACTGCCTTGACATTTTAAAATTTATTGTGCATTAAGAACAGCTGAAGCAAGCACAAGAACAATGGTTACATTGTGATGTTACTTTAGAACTCCAGGTCCTACTCAAATCAAAATTTCCTGATTCACATATTTCACAGTGGCTTGCACTATGGTTCAAGGTCAGAGTAAGCCAAAAAGGAAGGAAACTCCCTCAGAGAATGAGTACTGAATCAGCTCTGGAACAAGCTTCCCTTTCCCCATCTCCCCACCCCTTACCCCACCCCACCCCATTCAGCATGGGCACAGCTGACTGAAGTCCCATAATGTCATAGTTAAATACAAGTCCACACTTGGCTGTGACCAATAGTTTACTTAGATGTGGGCAGATATACTGATAGCTGCAATCCATCATCCACAAGGATATATATGTAGGATTTTGAAGACAATTTAGTCTATAAAGTACTCATTAGCTGCTGCTTAACCTCAAAGAGAGTCTAAAGTGAGTAGACATACAACTTTTTTTGGGGGGCATGCTCAGTAGTTTACAGCCTGAATTGTTCTGACCAGATTGATGCATATTTCATTTAAGTCTCCTAAGAACACATAGACTAAACATTACTCTTCTACACTTGTATACCCAATGAATCACATTTGATGCAAAGCACAACCGATAATTATCCATTCTCAGGAATGGTTCAGTGGTTAGACTGTTGACACAGAGATACCGTGATTTGCGTTCGTTTTCTTGCTCAAACAGCAGTACAGTGCAGAGAAGAGTGCATACAGAGAAGTATGCCTCAAATTGTTTTTTGTACCATATTCATGATATGAGTAAGGAAATGCCTTTGCTGAAATGCCTTTGCCTTGCCTTCTCCAAGGACCACAAGGAGTGTTCAAATGATTCCAGCCATTTGTACATAGGACTTCCTTCCAAGAGATGAATTTTCTAGGTTCAGTGCAGAAATCTTTACTGCAACATACTATAGTATTCTCTGGGGAAGAGAATGAAACTTGAAGGTGTACTACTTCAGGTGAAAAGTCTAAATTTTTTCTCCAAGTTTATGGAAAGGCAAACTGACTAATTCGCTAGCCCATTTAAAAATTAATAATTGTGAGGAATGATGGAATCCTCTCACAAGACCATCTGTTGTTAGAGCACTCTTCCCGAAAGGTAGGTTTCAGTTCCTTCAACCTTGAAGTTGGCAGTCCTGGAAGCTCTGACTGTTTGGTATTGTTGTGTCTTTCCATATCTTGAATGAGAGCTCCTGATTTCAAAAGCTCATGAGAATGTTCAAGACTATTAATCTTTAATAGAGGCCCTTTCTCAAGATGGGTTCTGTGAGGGGGCCAGCTGCATGAACACTGGGTGTTTCAGTATAGATCTATCCCTAAATGAGTCATTCAAAACCATAGGGGAAATCTTGTTAAAAGGCAATGGTGCTCCTTATCTCCCCCCCCCCCCCCCCCGCCTTTTTTTTTCTTTTTAACAATGTGGGTGACAATTTTTATCACTAAAACAGTGTGGTGTCTATTTAAATTCTGTTAACATTAGATCAAAGTGCATCTTTAAACTATGTATGTATAATCTGTGCTTTCAGATAGCACTTAAACTGTGGGCTAATTTCTGTGGACAGTGAATATTCATAAGAAATGTATACATAAATGATTATATTTCTCACTTCGTTCCATTTTTTGTGTCCCTCCCTCCCTCCCTCCCTCCCTCCCTCCCTCCCTCCCTCCCTCCCTCCCTTCCTTCCTTCCTTCCTTCCTTCCTTCCTTCCTTCCTTCCTTCGTCTTTTCCAAATGCCAGCTGTGATATTGACAGTGAAATCTGTTCTATGCAGCTATTTCTCTCCCTCATCATCGACTTCTCTCTGGGTGATGTTCATGCACTTAATTTCCATTAGTAATAAGAAATCAGTGAGCACGCCAAGAAGGTAGTATGATTCTTTGCAACAGATAACGTACCCTTGGATAGTTACTTAGTCCAAAACATATTTTAAAATATTGTGAGGGATGAACATGCAGAATAAAGTGGAAAATGTAGAGGTAAAGTTTTAATTCTTGTCTGACAGCAGCTCAGCTGGATTCATGAAAAAATATTGGAGATGATTATGACAAGTTACATTTAGATAACATACAAATATTAAACATCCTGAGGTATGTATTGTACAATGTTGACAAGGCATGCATTTCAAATTAAATGTTTGATTTTATCTGTTACCTGTAGTTAATCTAAATTAACCAGAAAGAAGGAAAAAATAATGAACAGCTCCTTTGAATATCTAGTCTTAATAATAAATACTTAAAAGACCATTGTGAACCTTACCCTAAAAAAATTGATGCCAGTACAAAAAAACACATAGAATACATAAGGTTCAGAAACTGAGAACATATGGCACTATAAGACAATCATAACTTTGTAGAGAAGTAATAAAAAATACTATATTTCTTCTCACTCTTTTTTCTGGTCATCTGAAAATTTTATGTGATCATATAGGGATCAGAACCCTGCTTTTCTTCATATTTTGTGAGCATTATGGTCTATCTATTTCTAAAGTCTACTATTTGAACAGTTAACTGTTTTTAACTCTGTTGGTTTTTTTTCTGTGTTTTTGTTGTTTTTGTTTTTGTCCAAAACTGTAAAACTTTTTTTTTTCATTTTTTTTTTTTTTTTTTAGTATCTTCTCTGTCTTTTCTAAGTCGTAGTGGTGTTTCATGGGAAACAAACTCTTATTCTGAATAAGAAGTTGTCTGGGGCATAGTCATTATTCTTTCATACTAAGATTTCTACTGAAGACCCTCAACTGCAGTCATATACTGATGGAGTGAGTGTTTGCAGCATGGATTTCACAGCTATCTTCAAGGAGTGTGAAAAGGATTATCCAGGGAAATAAAAGCTGGTCAATTGCACCCTAGTCCCTGAGAACATAAAGCATTTTCCAGACATGGGAAATACAAGAAGGTGACTGGAAACAGCCATTACTGAGTTAACAAGAGCAAATTGTACCTCATTAACCTACTTGCCTTGTCTGATGAAGTAACTGGCTCCATGGGTAAAGAAAGACCAGCGACTGTTGGGCACCTTGACTTTTATATGGACTTTGACACTGCCTGCTATAATGTTTTTACAGGCAAATTAATGAAATATAGACTAACAAGTGGACAATAAGTTCTCTAAAAAAAATTGGCTTAAGCATTGGGCTCAAAGCATTGTGATTTGTAGTAGAAAGTCCAATCAGTGGCTGGTTACAGGTGGTGTCCTTCAGTGATGGATGTTGGGGAAATAGTGTTTAATATTTTTATTAATGATCTGGAGGATGGGATTCAGTGGGATCAGCAAATTCACTGGCTCTAACAAGTTGTGAGGGGAGGTCAGTACCCTGGAGGATAGGGAGGCTATTCAGAGGAATTTTGACAGATTAGGTAAATAGCTTAGCAGAGACATCATAAAGTTCAATAAGGACAAATGAAAAGTCTGCATCTAGAAAAGAATAATGCCATACAACTGTACAGGCTGAGAACTGAGTGAAAACCAGTTCTGCAGAAAAGGATCTGAGGGCTCTGCTATGCTAGAATTTGAAAATTATTATAGGTATCCCTAGATTGACCTGATCTAGTTGTCCCTGTTTGAGCTGCGGGGTTGGATGAGATGACCTCCAGAAATCCCTTCTAACCTTAACTGTTATGTGATTCTGTGATTCAGCAATCTGCACTCACAGCAAAAGAAAATGAGCCACCTTCCGAGCTGTATTAGCAAGAGTGCAGCCAGGAGTTTCAAGGAAGTGATTCTTCTCCTCTACATGGAATGTGCTGTGAGATCACATTTGGAGTACTGTGTCCTGTTCTGTCATGGACAAGAAAGGCACGGACACTTTGGACAACGTTTTTTGAAGAACCATCAAAGTGATCAGGGAGCTGGAGCTCATTACATGTCAGGAGAGAAAAGGGAAAAAAATATTTCTGAATGGGGATGGTAAAGCACTGGAAAAGTACATGTTAGAGAGGTTGTGGAGTCTTTGTCATTGCAGATGTTCAAAACATCTCTGGATATGGCCTTGAAAAGCCTGCTTTAAATGGAACTGTTTTGAGCAGGTGATTGGACTAGCTGGCCATGTAGGTTCATCTCAATTTGATTCAACATGATTCTGTATAGCTCACAGAACACATGAGCAATGGAGAAAAATGATTAAGATTCTAAACTCTGTATTCAGAATAAGAGATTTAAAAGCCTTCAATCTGCCAATTTTTGTATACTCTTCCACCTTATTAGGGTTTGAAAACAGACAGAACTTATTCCTTAAAGATGTAATATTGCACTGATCGGAATAGGCCTCTTCAGTTTCGTATGTAGACTATAAATAAAACAACAATAATTTCATAATAACAACAGATCTTCAGAAAGGGGGAATTCTGTTACAATAATTTTGTTAGGTTATTAGAAATGAACATAACTTCAGAGGAAGAAAAACAATAACAGTTTGGGAAAAGAAAAAAAAAAGAAAAAAAAAAGAAAAGAATGTGTAGATCCTGCCTTTTCTATTCTATGCAAGGATTTTCATGAGAAATTTCATGTCCTTGAGAAAGGTTCCACATAGTTCCACATAGTATCTACATAGTTCCACTGTCAACCTTTTCTCTCTATTTAATTTCTGGCCATTTCTTCAACTTTCTGGAAGACAAATGAGCTACAGAAGCTCTTTATAGCAGAAGAATCCAGCAGAAGTGTCCAGGTACTTCTTACTTGAATTATTGTTATCAGCTGAAGCAGAATAAACGTGCATAGCTTGTTAGTTGTAAGTTCTTTTTCTGTTCTGGAGAAACCACAGCAAAAAATATGCAACAGTAGTGTTAGTGCCACCTAAATTCAGAGGACGGTCAGAAGGACAGAACATAATTTGAAACTCACATGTGGATACAATTGCTGTAATCTCTCTTCTTAGAAACATACCTGAAAGCTGCAGCATAGATGGGACCTCCGCTTGAAAGAGACCCCATTCATAATACAGAGGTTTTGTGCATGATCTCTAAACTATATATATAAACCTAGGCAATTCTTTTTGGATTTTTATGTTGAATATTTCCTAATGTGAAGTTATGGTTTTAGTGACTTTCATAAATAATGTTGTGTGATAAAGTATTGGCTATATCATTCACACCTCCTTCACAAATCCAGCCGGATGCAGGCCAGCTGTTGGTAGTTGGATCTTGCATGTTATTATGCTTGTATCTTTGGTATCACTCAGTCTTCTTTTTGCATGCCACTGCTGAATCTCCTTTGTGCTGTCGCTTTTTCTCTGCATGGTATTTGTGTATTTAAAATGAACCATGCAAAGAAATATTTCCATAACTATGGTGACACTGTAATATTATGTGCACTTACAAAGTACAAAGGTAACTCTACCAGACTGGTATTTTTTTGTGATCTATTGCTAGAAATTAATTTTATTTTATTTTATTTTATTTTATTTTATTTTAATTTTAATTTATTTTATTTTATTTTATATTATTTTATTTTATATTATTTTATTTTATATTATTTTAATTTTAATAAAAGAGAGAATGGAATGTGCTGAGTATTTCCATATCTTGTTAAGCTGGAGTCACTGCTATAAATTAATCCAATACTTCTTCAACAGCAGTGATGAGCTGGGTGTTGCTGCTCCAGCATTGCTTACTATTTCTAGTTTTTCATGAATCTTGGGATATGATGTAGATTTTTCCTGTTTGCAGGGAAACATGCTCCTGTATTCTAGTGCTTATGTAAGAATTTCAGCCCATGGGGAAAAAAAAAAAAATTCACTACACGTAGTTCTGTTATCCCATGTATTTATATATTTTTTTTTTTTTTTTTCCTCTCTCTCTCTCTTTTCTTTTTTTTTTTTTTTTTTTTTCCTGGTAGTATGCTGGTATGCTGCACGTTTATTATTTATTCTTACAATGTACTATTATCTCCATTTGCAGCTGAGAGGCTAGGGTACATAGAAGGAAGAGCACAAATTCAAAAATACATTTATATACCCTACCCACGCTATCATTGAAGGCTCTTAATTGCTTGCATTTCAAACCAAAATGAGCCTACATGACCTAAGGCTTAACAAGAAGTCTTTCACATAGAGAAAATGTTTAGTCTTATTTTCAAGATTGTACACTACTATTTTTACTGCTTTTGAGAAAGAAAACTGTGTCCCTAAAGACTGCCCAAATGGAAAAAACAAGAAACCTAAAACACTAATTATCTCAAAAGAGTTCAAGTCAGTATTGTGATTTTGAAAGTATGGGTTGGTTTAGGTTCTGAAAGAAAAGTCATTAGATGTGGGCAAGTATTTGGATCTTGGTGTCTTTTGCTAATTGTGGAGGCAGATGTGCCAAGGCAGAGAGATCTAAGCTAGAAGTCGAACTGTTCACTACTTCATGTTTGCTAAAAAGCGTTGTGTGTTCCCCTACCATGTTGTCTTTTACTTGTCTGCACAACTGTTTGCAGAGAAAATCTGTAACATACAAAATATTTAAGCCTGTGTAAGATGCATCATGGTTACCACAGAAAAACATATGTGACTAAAAATTTATCTGTTCTGTTAAAATCCTGTTTGAATGCCTGTTACTATGTCAGTGCTTGCTGAAAATTTACTGCTCAGAGACTATATACTACATAATAATTTAAAGTACTATAGTTTATTTTCTTCTCTACCTAGGCTAAACAGACCATTAAAATGTAATCTCTAATCTCGAGAGCATACAGTTGCTATCCTACCTCTTAGGTTCACCAGAAACTCTCAAAATAACCAATAGTATTTTAGAGTTTCAGTATGACAAATATTACCATTAAACTTCAATAACTTCCTGAGGTAGCATATCTTTTGTTTTGTAAACAAAGTATCCTACTGTTCACTTATCCTACCAATGGCTTGAAGAAACACATTGTATACATCATTTTAAAAGATCTTTGAAGATCTTTGGCTATACCATTCCATATTTTGTATGTAATACAGACAACGTGCAACTGGGAGTCTATAGCTGTTACTTAGTTTTGATAATAATAGTGCAGCTTAGTCATCATGCAATTTTGCCAGAGTAGAAACCTGTAGTGGGTTTATGTGGCAAGGTTTTGGTAGCAGGGGGCCATAGGGGTGGCTTCTGTGAGAAAGATCTAGAAGCTGCCCCATGTTTGGTAAGGGCCCCACTGCTGACCTGAGCTGAGCCAATAAGTGATGTTGTTTTGTGCTTCTGTGAGAGCATATTTAAGACGGGAAAAAAATGCTGTGCCATACAGCAGCTGGGAGAGTGAGAGGAGTGAGGAACAGCCTTGCAGGCACCAAGGTCAGTGAAGAAGGAGGGGGAGAGGTGCTCAAGGCGCCAGAGCAGAAGTCCCCTGCGGCCTGTGGTGACGGCCATGGTGAAGCAGGCTGTCCCCCTGCAGTCCATGGAGTACCACGGTGGAGCAGGGTTCCACGCTGCAGCCTGTGGAGGAGACCACGGTGGAGCAGGTGGACCTGCACTGGTGGAGACTGCGGCCTGTGGAAGACCCCTGCTGGAGCAGATTCCGGGCCGGACCTGTAGCCCATGGAGAGGAGCCCATGCAGGAGCAGGTGACCTGGCAGGAGCTGCTGCCCGTGGGGGATCCAGGTTGGAGCAGTTCGCTCCTGAGGGATGGACCTTGTGGTATGGACCCATATCTGGATCAGTTCTTGAAGAGCTGCTGCCTGTGGGCAGCCCATGTTGGATCAGTTCACCAAGAACTACATACCATGCGAGGAACCCCACAGCACAGGGGACGAGAGTGACCGAGAAGGAGCAGTGGAGAAGAAGCGCTATAGACTGACCATAACCCCCATTCCCCCATTCCCCTGCACAACTCGAGGGGAGGAGGTGGAAGAGGGTGGATGGGGGGGAAGGTGCTTTTGGTTTCTTTCCTTTGTTTCTCGCTTCTCTGGCTTGTTAGTAATAGGCAATAAATCTTACTATCTCCCTATGCTGAGTCTGTTTTGCCCGTCACAATAATTACTGCATGATCTCCCTGTCCTTATCTCAACCCTTGAGTCCTTTTCATCATATTTTTTCCCCGTTCCTCTTTGAGGAGGGGGAGTGAGAGAGCGGTTGTGGTGGAGCTCGGCCGCCCACCTGAGTAAAACCACCACAAAACCATAAGTCTAATCTAGCTAATTATGAATGTAGTTGTTTTCAGAGCAGAAAATTTAAACGCTTTGTATTTTGAAGAGGGCTAATGATGATTTTCTGACTCTCTATCATCCCCCTTCACTTGTATATTCAAAAGAAGACTTAACTACAGAGAAGCTCTTGGAAAGGATTTACAAATCTGAACAAATTGCTAGCCCAAAGCCCACCATACAATCAGAACAATATTGTTTTCAGGAAATGGGTAACAGTGAGAGTAGCAGGAGAAGAGTCTTTGTTTCATCCAAATGAAAGAATAAAATTACTGATAAAATATTGCATCAGGGTACACTTATTCTATCTCTCAGAGCACTTAACTATTATGCCAGTTGAAAGGTTATTGCATAAACTAAAGGCAATGTGAAAACAGATATGATTGAAGCCTGCTTTATTAATAGGTTGTATTCCGTAATTGATTTCATCAACATCAGTCTTCTACTTATGTGAAACTAGAGGCAATACTCACTAAGAGAAGAATTGCTTTGTTACTGATGTAGAAAATATTCAGTTTCTTCCTTAAAAACAAACAAACAAAAAAACAAAAACATATTTTCAAGACTTTTTGATATACTATTCTCTTAAAACTTTATTGCCATTCTAGGAAATAAATTCATGGTAACATGGATGAGAACTCCATCACTAAAGTAATGAAAGCCTACAATTAGGGATGTTCTTGTCTGATAACACTAGAAATGTTTACTTTTATTTTTTATCTCCTATATACAAATATAATCCATAAGGTAGGTTTTGAAACCTTGATATTTTACCACTTTCAAATTAATTCAGATCTTCAAAATCTCTTTTTAGTTGTTGTTGTTGCATTTTCTCTTGCCCACAATACATATAACCTTGTCATTCTCTGGCACTCAGTAATGCTCAGATCTCTTCTTACTACAATTTCCAACTCCCTATTAATTCATCTCCACTTCACACATTTTGAGATATTGCTGCCACCTGGTCACTATTTCTAAAACTTCAACTTCAAAATTTAAAATGTTAGCAGATGCTCAAGGGAAGTGTAGATAGACTACATTAAGGACACAGAATAGCTTTCACACCCACCATAATCATGTCTCCTGCCCATGTGGTGAACATATGTAGTATTTTGCCTCAGGGTTTAAACTTAGGCTTGCTTTATTTTTTCTCCTCAGGAACATTCTGAGTCTGTCCTTCCTTTTCACTCCACAGTTCTCTTCACATGCTATTTATGTAAGTAGCATTTTGAAAAAAGTGTATAACAGTGAATTCTTAACTGTGGTAAATATACTGAAAAAATGTAACAGTGGGGAGTCACCATCGGTTTAAACCTAAGTTTGCTCACAGATCTGGTGTCTGAAAAATCTTTGAGAGAGATTATTTCCTAATTAAGTTGGTCATTGATGTAGTTTCTCTAATGAATGAATTTATCACCACAAACCAACAATCAACTAAGTTAAAAAAAAAAAAAGTATACCAAAAAAAGGCAGATTCATGGGCCAAGGTAATGGCTTCAGTAGCTCCTGTGACTCTGAACATAACAGTGTCATTTAATCAAAATGGATAATTTTAATTGTATATTTAAAGGAGTGATCAGCAATGAAATAGTTAGCAGAACTAGCTAATTAGGCCTCACATTTTACAGTCCATGGAGATGAATGGGATCATTTCACACTTATCTTCAAGCTACTGTTCGTGTATTTCTGGCATACAAAGTGCATCCTTCTGCATTGACAGGGTTATTTCTCCACACAGAAAAACTTTATTTCAGAAGGAGAAAGACTTTATGGTGGAATACAGTTTTAGAAAAACACAAGAAGGAAGTAATTCCTTGGAGTTCATGAATTTTTCACACAAATACATTTGTGTTGTTCTTGTGCATTGGTATTTCAGCTTTTATCCGTGTCTAATTAACAGATGCTATGAGTTTATTTCTGTTTTTTCCTATTGTATGAATGTGATTATTTTAACTTTCTTTTCCTGCTTATTAATAGTTGTCAACTTCTTGGCAGGCCCCATAAAAATTTAGCTAACAGCTACCAGTCTGAGATTTTTACTGCATTTGATGAGTGACTAACATATATGAATATCTGTGAACAATAAACAATTTTATACATTATTAATGTTTTAAAAATAGGAAAGGTACAGAAGGAAATACTCCATGAGAGAGACAGCTAAGCAACAGATTATATAATAATTAAATTATGTTCTATAATATCTCTTTCAAGATAGAGTTCAGTCTTCTGTCTAGTTATCTATTTCCTTGTTTTAGGTTTAAGCCAATATAGAGAACTGAATATGTGACCAAACACCATGGGAAAACTCTAAACTGCTTAACCAAGCTGTCTACAGTCTAAGTGTATATATTTAAGATAGTCAGGTAGGTTTGTGCCTTTAGGGTCTGATTCATTCCATCTATCTGAGCTAGAATATCAAACTACATGGTGATTGTTTCTCTTTGTTTTCTAAGTTGCTAGGACAGATTCAGACAGCTGCATGTCTCAGCTGGGTCAGAAAAATGGTACATTTGCGATGGTGTTTTACATGAGAAGGTCCAAGTTAGTTTTAAAATAAAAAGGAAAAAACACCTATAAATAATGAGTGATAAACAGGGATGAATGACATGGCACATATATAATGCACCTTACTGTCAGACCACAACAGGGTCTAAAGAACAGAAGCCTTAAAAGACAAATTTATCTGTCAAAATAAATAATTTTTGTAACAAATAGATGGGCATACTTTCTCGCAGGAGAAATTGGAACTCCATGAAAGGGAGGAAATCCCTTTTAATGGGCTGGGTTAAGAGATGAGACTGATTTCTTTCAGGAGTCTAGAAAAACAAAAGTAAACAAGACTAGTAGTGCATACATTTCAGAGAGACATGGTACATATGTATTTTCTTAACTAAGAAATATGTCTAAAATTTCACAGGATTATAGAATCATAAAATCATAGAACAGTTTAGGTTGGAAAGGACCTTAAAGATCATCTAATTCCAGCCTCCCTTGCACAGACACCTCCCACTAGACCAAGTTGCTCAAAGCCCCATCCAGTCTGGCCTTACCACTTCCAGGAATAGGGCATCCACAACTGCTTCCAGTTCCTCTTCACCCTCTGAGTAAAGAATTTCATCTGAATATCTAGTTTAATTCTACCCTCTTTTAGTTTAAAGCCATTATCCCTTATCCTATCACTGCACTCCTTGACAGAGTACTTCTCCACCTTCCTGTAGACTCCCTTTATGTACTAGGCCACTATAAGGACTCCCTGGAGGAGAGGTCTCCCTCCAGGCTGAACAACCCCAACTCCCTCAGCCTTTCTTCATAGGAGAGGTGCTCCAGCCCTTCGATCATCCTCTAGACTTGTTCTAACAGGTCCATATTCTTCTTATACTGGGGTCCCCAGAGCTGAACATAGTGCTCCAGGTGGGGTCTCATAAGGGCAGAATAAAGGGGAGGAATCACTTCCATGACCTGCTGGCCACACTTCTTTTGATGCAGCACACGATATGGTTGGCTTTCTGGGCTGCAAGCACACATCATCAGCTCATGTTTAGCTTCTCATCAACCAACACTCCTAAATGCTTGACCTCAGAACTGCTTTCAATCCATTATCCACCCAGCCTGTATTTGTGCCTGGGATTGCCCCAGCCCAGATGCAGGACCTTGCACTTGGCCTTGTTGAACCCCAGGAGGTTCACACAGACCCACCTCTTAAGCCTGTCTAGTTCCCTTTGGATGGCATCCCATCCCTCCAGCATGTCGACCGTCCCACGCAGCTTAGTGTCATAAGCAAACTTGCTGAGGGTGCACTCAACTGTCCATACTGCTGACAAAGATGTTAAATAACACCGGTCCCAGTACTGACTCCTAAGAAATGCCACCCATCACTGATCTCTGTTTGGACATTGAGCTATTGACCACAACTCTTTGAGTATGACCATCCAGACAATTTCTTACCCACTGACTGGTGCATCCATCAAATCTATTTCTCTCCAACTTAGAGACCAATATATCATACAGGAAATTAAAATTTATGCAGAGACTAAAATTTATCCTCCTCCATTCAACTTTTATTTTAAAGAATAAATGGAAATTATGTGAAGCTATTGGCTCTAGAGAGAACAGTAGAGAAAGCAGCTCTCTTTCTAGAGAGAAAGCAGATGATTCTGCTTTCATTAGTAAGAGCAGACAGTATCATCAAGGGTTTATAATGTCCAGGATCAATGCAGTCACTTTTCTTTCTCTAGATGGGACTGGATTATTTGGGTAAACACTACTATATGTTTCTGCTTGCTCATCTTCTAGGTACTGAACATGCAAAGCCATATGCAATGCTTAACTTGACATACCGAGTATTTCCATAATCTTCTTTTTCCTTTTTTTCTTTTTCTTTTTTCTTTTCTTTTTTTTCTTTTAGTAAAAAAGTAAACCTGGATTCTACCTGCTTACTGTGTAGACAGTCACTATGTCTATTCCTTATAAAAATGTCTTTTTTATTTGTTTCTGAAATTTCAAAACATTTTTATCGGGTTTGCCTTTGTTATTTGCCATTGGTTGTCATACTGGTGTAATATGACTGTTGAGACCAACATGAGGTTAATTAGCCTGTTCTGAGAAAAAGTTATATAGGTGTGCTGTTCAGACAAATAATGACACAGCCAAGGGAATAATGTTGAGGCTATTGTATTTGTCTGAGCAAATTTCCTTTCTGGAACTATGTAACCTAACTGCGAAACTAAACAGGCTCCATTTGTAACCTAATAAATTCATGCACAGGAATGTATTGTCATAAATAAGTTACCGACATAAATGTCAGTACCAAAAACCAAACCCCCCAAAACACACAAAAAACACTTGTTCATGTAGATTGAAATTAATCTGGCAAAAGAAAACTAATTAGTTTGACTGACAAAGCTCAACCATTTTTTACACCTGTGCAGTCCAGAAGAATTTTTTATTTTTTTTATTATGAATACTTTAGTTTGCTGTGTAAATTCTTTTTATTTTTCTTAATTGCATCTTGTATCATCTCCTCCAAAGAGGTTCAGCTGTCCTCTTTGATAGAGCATTAACATATCATAAATCATAGCTCATAGACTTTGCCCGAAATGTCAACAACCCTTATGTTCTTATGGGCTGGAATACAATGTCCATAGTTTGAGCAACACCACTGTCCTGGGACAGTCCTGATAACTTGACTAGAATTTCACAGGTAAGAAAACACTTTTATGTTTATGAATTTATGTCTTAGATTGCCCCTTACAAGCAATGAGAGCTATTCCCTTTTAATTTTCAGATTGAACCTGGGGTATGTTAAATGATATAATATAGAAATCTTCAATTCAAATATGTTGTTCTGCATTGTAGTAAAGTCATTGGGTCAATGAATATTGAAGCACATCTTCACAGAACAACTTTATTAGTCACGAAAAAAATATTTGGAGACAAGAAAGAATAAACAGTATATGAAGACTTTCCAAGAAACTAAAATTTAGCCGTTTAAAAAGATATTGCTCTGAAAATGTAGATCACATTTCAAAAAGAAAATTTCTTGTCAGTCCTAGGGTTCATATATATATATATATATATATATATATTAAACATAAATGACATTGCTATTCTAGCCAAACAACTGTTTTAGCTGATATACTGCTGGGCCATAGTCCATGCAGTGACTGTAGCTAATAACTAAAGTATGGCTTTGTACAAATACTGTGCTTATAGCACAGAGAAAGAGCAACATCATAGAGTTTTTTTGCAGTGCCCTAGACACATATTGTAATTCAGCCACAATCTACCTTCTGCCATCACCTCTAGGTGGAATAGACTGCAATACAACGGCCGTAGACTTCATGCAGTTACATGGCCAGGTGCCACTATGTTAGTGCAGTTACATTCTTGGGTAAAGAAATAATATCAAGGCTCAGGCTGCTCTCTTCACACCATTATGGAAAGGGGAAATAATGGCTCTGCAGAGGTTGCTTTCCCACCTCATAAATGAGGGATGCTTTCCCACTGGTAATGCAGACAAACCTGTGTAACAGGCAAAAAGGAAAGTTGCTGAGGTAACATTATGTAGAACTGAGCAAAAATTGAAATTACTGTTCCATGGGGAAATTCAACTTTTTCAACACTTGGTTTTTGTACCTAATTGAGTTGAAAAATTGGAACTTGTCAAAGAACAGTATACTGTAAAAGCTACTCTGTTTGGGAGGTGGTGATGTTTCATTATGAGTTCATATAGCATTAAACTGCATTTCTGTATTGCCCTATGTTGCTATATGCATCTCTCACAATAAATTTGCAGCTATATCTTCCCTATAATTCACCATATAACTCCATCCAGTGTAAGATTGCACTGGACCATAGGAGATTTCAAAGGGTGTTTGACCAGTAGGCAAGTAATTTAATGTTGATGTTAATAGCTGTCTGCCAGTGTCAATAATATGCATACTATTAATAAGTAAACAATGTGTACAATTTGCAAAAATAATACAGATACATTTAAAAATGTATCTTTACTCGCTTAAAACTGTAACATAGTATGTCTTCATATATGAAGTCTACAAAAGACTCAATATATGATTCAACAAATATTTGCTTCTGCCACTTCCTTCCACTCTTTGGACTTAGTAATTGCTATTAAATACTGTAATGTATATATCTGAATTATGCTTGTCTCTTTACAAAGAGGTGGAAACAGAACAATAAGTAGCTCTACCATCAAAAAATGTCACCATGTACAGTCATTGTGTTTGTGTGGTACAGAACTCTGAAGAGCTGTGTAGTCATAGGATAACTTAGATGTTAGTTGGTAAAAGATATCTAGTCATTTTTTTTTAGCCTGGTAAAAAATATTCATGAAAAAAAAGACCATACAGTGCAGCAAAAACATGAAGGAAATTATACTTCCTAAAAAGAAAAAATAATAAAGAAGCTATTCCCACTGGAATAACAATGCCTTATGTTTATCATTATATTTATGAATTAAATTCTATGAAATCATAAAAATAGTGTCCTATGAACTGCAGAAACTTTTATTTATTTTTCTGCTAAATCACTGAAAGGTCTTTTCTTTGAGGTGTAGAAATTGAGTTGGTTTCCTACAATAAAGTTAGGTCAAAAGAAATTAAATTGTTGGGTGACAGAGGGTTTCTTTTTTTTTTCAGGGGGATGTGGGGAAAATATTATCCTATCCATATACATAATTGTCAGCATTTTCTTTGAATCTTTTATGTGAGACATGGTATGCTTTTAAAGTGCTCAATTCAGATTTCCCATGTTATATGTTGCACACATATAAAATATATAAAGTAATAAATATAAATACATATAATAAATATAAATACATATCAAATATAAAAATAGATAAAGCATATGGGCAGACTTCAGATTTATCTTAATACCCCTATGTATATGAAAATAACAGCTAGATATTGCAGATGACACTGCTCATACAAATATCAGTAGTAATTTTACTGCCTTGCTTCCCTGTCTCTTTTTCCTGCCAAATAAAGCACCTAACTTCAGAACGCCTTCCTGGGAATGATTCCTTTTTGGATGAAAGAAGAAAGAAAGAAAGAAAGAAAGAAAGAGAGAGAGAGAGAGAAAAAAAGAGAGAGAGAGAGAAAGAAAGAGAAAGAGAGAAAGAGAGAAAGAAAGAGGGAAAGAGGGAAAAAAAAGAAAGAAAGAAAGAAAGAGAAAGAAAGAGAAAGAAAAAGAAAGAAAGAAAGAAAGAGAGAAAGAAAGAAAGAAAGAAAGAGAGAGATAATGAAAGAAAGAAAGAAAGAAAAAGAAAGAAATCAGTATGGAGTTTTTGAAAGTAAAATGAAAACATTAGGGTATCATTTTAAAACAATCTGAATAATTTAAGAACCAGAGCAATAATAATAATAATAATAATAATAATAATAATAATAATAAAACAAAAAAACAACCCCTTCCCCCCCCCAAAAAAACAACCAACCAACCAACCAACCATCCTCACAGTTCTAGTTTTTATATTGTGAAATTTTATGTAAAATGCTAGATAAGTTATTACATGTACATGGCTACATTTTGCAGATGAGAGACTCTTGTTCTGAAGGTTGTTGATGATGACTCCAGGTGAATTAAGTATCTGTTGGCAAAGTGTAATTTCCTACTCAGAATGACTTTCCCACAGAAAAGCTAAACAATCTTCTAGGTATACTCCCTAAGAAGAGCTAAAGACTTAGTTTATAAAATTTTATCTTTATACATGGAAAACTGAGTAATGAAAGAGATTACTTTACTTGCTCAACAAGGAAGCTTTCCCCAAAATATTTTTGCAGTATCTCTTTTGCACATTGAGCTGTTAGGTAAAAAACAAGATAAAGGTTCCGTGGATCAGCTGCAGAATGTTTCACAGCGTTATGGACTTTGAAGACTACAAACTGGGAATAAAGGTAGAACTACAGTGAAAATGGAAATAGAATAAATGTGTATAAATAGAAACAGAAATCTGAATCCAGGAGCTGGATTTTGGGAAGAAAATTACATCTCATTTTTTGGAGTGCCTGAGTCTCTTGATCAGATCTGAGTGGAGAAATAGTAGAGTAGAAATATTGGAAAATATGAAATATATGAATCCTGAAGAGTGGGATAACTTTGGAAGAGCAGAAATCTAAATGTGAATGTTTAAAGCAGACTTCACCAGAAGTTATCTAAAAAATGACTATCTCATGAAAGTGTGTTCATTCAATATACACAGTGAGCTACTCTGCTGCATTTTAGTACATGATTTCTTTTATGTTCTTCACTTCCCCCTGTAGGAACACTCTGAAGATAGTAAGAGAAAAATAATTACTAACTTTAATTTTCCGTGAAGTTTTGCATGGACAGTAGGGGTGTCCTGAAAGCTTGCTCCAGTTTTCTGGGTATCTGCCTACCACAGAGTTTGAGAATTCAAATGTAACCATATCTTCATAAGTTTTTCTGTTAGCAGCCAATCAAAATTTGATAAAAATGAGTTGAAAGTATCTTTACATTTCTTCATTGGATCTTTGAAATTAGCATGCAGATTTTATTCAACTGTTTCATCAATTTATAAAAATAATTTATTAATAGCATTACCTCTTGTTTATTTCATAGAATCATAGAATGGCCTGGGTTGAAAAGGACCTTAAAGATCATCTAGTTTCAGCCCCCCTGCTCTGGGCAGGGTTGTCAACCACTAGAACAGGCTGCCCGGAGCCGCTTCCAGCCTGGCCTTGAATGCCTCCAGGGATGGAGCATCCAAAACCTCTCTGGGCAACCTGTTCCAGTGCCTTACCACCCTGTGAGTGAAAAACTTTCTCCTAATTTCTAACCTAAATCTCCCCTGTCTTAGTTTAAAACCATTCTCCCTTATCCTATCACTATCAACACATGTAAACAGGTGTTCCCCCTCCTGTTTATACACTCCCTTCAAGTACTGGAAGGCTGCAATGAGGTCTCCCCAGAGCCTTCTCTTCTCCAAGCAAAACAAGCCCAGTTCCCTCAACCTCTCTGCATAGGAGAGGTGCTCCAGCCCTCTGATCATCTTAGTGGCCCTCCTCTGGACCCATTCCAAGAGCTCCACATCCTTCTTGTGCTGGGGGCCCAAGGCCTGCATGCAGTATTCTAGGTAGGGTCTCACAAGAGCAGAGTAGAGGGAGACAATCACCTCCCTCTCCCTGCTGGCCACCCCTTTTTTATTTGCTACTTCGTGGAGAATTCTGTAGGTTTTCCCATGCAGGAACAAATATATATCATTTTTATTGATAACATGCATTTGTTATACTGTATGTGGAATGGCTAAACTCTCCCCTAAGAGAGAGCTGCTAATAATACTTATTTTTATAGAAACTGTTAAGGACTGTCTCTCCATATCCAAATCCAAACTATATAACATGATCTTTTCTTTAAGACATAAGAATCTTAAGTCTCTCTTTTTTTTTTTTTTTTCATTCTGTCTCTCAAGAATAAGAAAGAGTCTGATTTTAAATAAGTATAATTATACACAGTTATGCAGGCAATAATAGCAAAACTCTAATGACAATTACAGCAGCAGTAATGTTTTGTTGTTCACTTGCATTCAGAATCAGATGCCAAAATAGTAGATTTTTTTTTTCTTGTTGTAAAGCTGGAATATAAAATATCTTTTCAGTGACTCAAAATGTTTTCTAAAAAAAAACAACCATGAAGTTGAATGAATAAATAATTAATAATGAAAAATTAAAACAACTTTTTTTTTTTTTTTCCCAGTACTTGGAGAATTAAAAAGTTTTTGTGAGACCGGCTTCAAGATTAGGTGTCAAATGAGTAATACCAGATGCAACAATTAGAGAACTGTTCTATAGTTATTCCTACATTTTATAATACAAACATGGAAATTATTCCAATGGCTATTGAATTTTGGATAAATGTCAAGAATATTAAAGAGATTTGAAAAAGGAAAAATAAAAGTAACAGTGGGACAGAGTATATTTGGAAGGTTTTCTTCAAACTGACAAAGAGCATATCATCTTGTGATTGCAACATGTAGGAATGAACAGTATTTGCATGGTAAATTGCTTCATCACAGGTAAAGGTGAAATACTAGTGTGTCTCTGTTAAATCTGTCTGTAAGGTTATGTTAATGTGTATATAAAAATGACTGTAAAGATGATGTTATAGAAAGCCTTGACTGGCATTTTCAGCACAATCTAAAGAACTGACAGTGCTTGGACAACTTGGACTATACTTTTAACACTCCCATCTGTTGTCTCCAAAAAGTTAGTCCTTTATTGTTTTATTATACAAGGAATAAACGAGAAACCCTTCACCTCCTTATTGGCTCTGCAACTGTGAATTGAAGCCAAGATTTCTATTATCCTTTCTTTCATGCCCAATAGCTTTTGAGAGTAAGTGAGTGGGTAATTTCTTTCATTCCAATATGTGAGGACTCAAAGTCTGTGTAGCAGGAACATAATAAGAAGGTTCTTTCTACATAGTACATTACTACTAGTAAGAAACACTAATTTATAGTCAGATGGGTTCCTTTAAAGCACAAGTTTGCAGTATTGGTGTTGCTCAGAAATTCTGTAGGAATGGGATAGCCCAGACTACAGAAGCACAATATGTTCATATAAGCTGTTCCCACATTTACCACAATGCAAGTCCTTTCTGTGCCGCTCACACAGGATAACAAACAGACAATGTTTCATGATTTTAACTAACCATTTAGATATCCTTTAGTCCACCTTTATTTTTAATATGCATGAAAAACTAAACTCTCAGTTTTGTCTTATTATATCAGATAAATTCTGTACTTACTTTTTTGCTTTCATATTTTTGGTTTCCTTATGGAACAAAAAATGGCTTTCCCATGTTTCCTACTTCTATAGTAAAACTCAGCATGTCATATCTGAATACAATCTCTTAATTTGTTCTGATTATAAATACTGTCTGGCAATACGTATGCTGTAAATCTTTGCCTTGCATTGCAATTAATAGATGTTTATCAAACATATGCAACCTACAGATCCAACAACAAGGGTCTGGAAATAACTTTGAATAAATTTCCAACAGAAACTGATATCAACTGATATTAGTGATGAGCGGAACGTAACTTTTCCTTATAAAAAGCTTTTAAAAATACAAATTATTTCAATTATTCTGTGTCACAAATGTCAGGTGTTTAAGGGGAATCTCTGTGGGGTCACTTGGATTGAGAACTTTAAAATTTCATTTTTTTAATTTTGAAATTTCAAAAAAATTCAAAATTAAAAAAAAAAGAAACATAAGGTTTAGGAATTTCTTGTTCTGGAGTGACAATTATAGTCAGCTTAACCCACTTTGGATGTGAATAAACCAGAATGTGTATTCTTCCTTTGAATGAAGAAAGTTCATACAGTAAGATCATGAGGAAAGTCTCTCCTAGATAATTTGTTAAAAATAGTTGTTATGTAGACATTATGCCTCCCCTCTATCAGCTTCAGGGCCTCTTTATTCTTTGAAAACAATGCCAAAGAATATACCATTGAAGAGTCATTCTTTCATATGTCACGGGAAGTCTAACTCAGACTGGGTCAAGAACAGATATACTTGAAAATTATCAATTAAAACAAAGAACAAATATCAGTTTTCTGTGCAGGAACTGTCCAACCTGTGAATATCCCGTAGTTGCCAGGATTAACAATAAAGGGATAAAAGAATCAAGTTCATTGAGGAACTGAAATATCCAAATAATTTATAAAATAACATAAATTAAGGTAAATTTTGGGATGTGGAATAAATAGTGTATTCTTTTGAGGATCTAACATCACTAAAAATATTAGGTTACTAAGCTGAAAAATAGAAATCTGAAAGAGTCTAGCATGTCCAGACTTCTGCCTTTGGTACCCACTAAATTGAAATACCACGTTGATAAGAATATATGGATACAAAACTGCATTTTCCATTAAGGAAAAACTACAAAAAAAAAAAAAAAAAAGGCAAGTGGACTAGAGAGAAATGAACCTTCTGTCTAAAAAAAAATTGGGGAAAAAGCAGATTTTCAGTGAAATCATGAGAGAGGAAAAGGAAGGGAAGGGAAGGGAAGGGAAGGGAAGGGAAGGGAAGGGAAGGGAAGGGAAGGGAAGGGAAGGGAAGGGAAGGGAAGGGAAGGGAAGGGAAGGGAAGGGAAGGGAAGGGAAGGGAAGGGAAGGGAAGGGAAGGGAAGGGAAGGGAAGGGAAGGGAAGGGAAGGGAAAATTTCTCTGCAAAGAAAAATTTTCTAGTACAAGGAGACAACACATTTTATCTTTATATTACTACAAGAGTATTTGTTCTTGAAGGAGTCAGTACAGGTACTTCTGTATCTGTTCTCCTTTGTACCTTCTTTGCAGGAAATTGGTCTAATATTTATGTTTTCACGAAAATCTGCATTCAAATCTGTACTTGTGTTGTCGTGTCGTGTTTCCCCCTGCCTCCCCCAGGCCAAATGTTTCTGTTCTTCCCCTCTGTGGAATCTGAATGTTTCTATTTTCCTTTAAAAAGAAAGTCAGTTACATATATCATTGCTTTCACCTATCTGTTAATAGTAAATTTTTTTTGAATGGAAATCTTTTATATACATGGTAGCTTATTTTTGGAGGACAGGTAAAGTTAAACTTAAATGGTAAAATAAACCTTAAAACAACAAAGAAAGAGTCTCAATTAATTTTAAGATGTAAAGCAACCATGAAAAGTTCACAGATGTATTTATTGTTACCATTTTACTTATTTATGCATGCCACTCTAGAGTTTGTTAACATTGTATGAGTAACCAATGAACAACATTTTACTTTCAAAGATTCCTGTTGGAGATGATATGAGGACTAATTAAGCAGGTCTGTTAACTTCATGACATACTCCTTTTGAAAATGGGGAACAGATTCATGAATGTTTCAGAGAAAGTGAAGTTTTGATGTCTGAAGTCCTGATTGATGCAGATGCAGATGGCATTGCAGAGAACCTTAGACTGCTGCTATCTTTGCTATTTCTATTCTGTATTTACTGCAAATATATATATGTATATATATATATAATTTTTTTTTTCAGAAAAAAAAAATCCAAAACAGAATGAGAAAATGGTTGCTACTTAACAGTTCAGTCCTTGGGTTTTTTTTAAAGCTTCTCCATCTTCTCTTTGGTCTATTGTTAACAATAGTCTTTGATCACCAATGTGTCTATTTCTTAGCTACACTGACAGTGGAGTTTGCTGTATAGAATACTGAAAAGCATTTCTAGTACCTATTTGACATTTCCAGTATGAAACAAACATTGTGCTAAAGCCATAGTTTTAAAATCACTTCCGCTTCAGAAACTGCTGAGTCTTAAACTAATCAAAAGGAAAAAAAATTGCAATCATTGGGATTTTGAGAATTGTTGGTGGCTTAACTTAAATATCTGTGCTATTCTGTTTTCCTTGAAATTGTACAGAGTTAATATTGACCTGGGTGCATTTCTGAAAACTTGAAAATGAATATTACAGAATCCCAAAATCGTTGAGTTTGGAAGGGACCCTTAGAGATCATCTAGTCCAAATGCCTCTGTGTGCAAGGAAAGGGCAAGTAGAGCAGGTTGTTTAGAACTGTGTCCAGTCGGATTTTAAATGTCTCCATTATAAACACTCTACAATCTCTCTGGGCAACCTGTTCCAGTACTTGATCAGCCTTACCAGATTTTTTTTTCTTGTGCTTAAATGGAACTTTCTCTATCTCTGTGCTCTCTCCCTTTTAGCCATTCACGGGACTATGCTGAGAAAAGTCTGCCTCCACCTTCTTAACTCCCATCCATCAGGTATTTATACACGTGGACAAGTTGCCCTCTCAGCCTCTCCTTTTATGAAAGATGCTTTATTGCTTTACTCGTCTTTGTGGCCCTTCAGTGGACTCTCTTGGGAATGTCCATGTCTCTCATACTGGGGAGCACAAAGCATTTCAGATGTGATCTCACCAGTGTTGAGTAGAATGAAAGGATCATCATTGACCCACTGACAACACTTTTCCTAATGCAATCAAGGGTGCTCTTGGCCTTCCTTACCACAAGGGCTCTTTTCTGGTTCATGTTCCACTTGGTGTCCACAAGCATCAAGTCCTTTTCTTTCAAGATGTTATCCAGATTGTCACCT
This sequence comes from Anser brachyrhynchus, assembly GCF_964034855.1. Lineage (NCBI taxonomy): Eukaryota > Metazoa > Chordata > Aves > Anseriformes > Anatidae > Anser > Anser brachyrhynchus. The sequence goes on along the minus strand of NC_137694.1, from coordinate 52,700,759 downwards.
TGCAGCATGCACTGGTGCATGGGATTATTCCTTCCCAAGTAGGTGTCAAATGGAGGAAATTGTGCTAAGACATTAGAACAGCTCATTCTTACAAGCATTGAGAACTGCTGTGTTTTGCTAAAACAAACAAACAAACAATCAGAAAACCAAAACAGTGCTGTTTCCCACATTAAATGGCATTCAATAACTGCTGTATAGAATACTGAAAAGCATTTCCCGTACCTATTTGACATTGTCATGTGTAGCGGGTTTACGTGGCAAGGTTTTGGTAGCAGGGGGGCCATAGGGCTGGCTTCTGTGAGAAGAATCCAGAAGCTGCGTGCCCCATGTTAGATAACGGCCCTGCTGTTGGCCAGAGCTGAGCCAATAAGCACTGTTGTTTGGGCCTCTGTGAGAGCATATTTAAGAAAGGAAAAACAACAAACAAACAAACAAACAAAACAAACAAAAAAAGATGTAAAACAGCAGCTGGGAGAGAGAGACGAGTGAGAAACAGCCTTGCAGGTGCCAAGGTCAGTGAAGAAGGAGGGGGAGAAGTGCTCCAGGCGCCAGAGCAGAAGTCCCCTGCGGCCTGTGGTGAGGACCATGGTGAAGCAGGTTGTCCCCCTGCAGCCCGTGGTGTATCATGGTGGAGCAGGGTTCCACGCTGCAGCCTGTGGAGGAGACCACGGTGGAGCAGTTGGAGCTTCACTGATGAAGGCTGCAGCCTGTGGAGGACCCCTGCTGGAGCAGATTCCAGGCCGGACCTGTAGCCCATGGAGAGGAGCCCATGCAGGAGCAGGTGACCTGACAGGAGCTGCTGCCCATGGGGTACCTTGGGAGCAGTGTGCTCCTGAAGGATGGACCTTGTGGTATGGACCCATATCTAGAGCAGTTCTTGAAGAGCTGCTGCCTGTGGGAAGCCCAGGCAGGATCAGTTCGGGAAGGATGGCATCCCGTGGGAAGAACCCCACATGGAGCAGGGGCAGAGAGTGACCGAGAAGGAGTGGCAGAGACAAAGTGCCATAGACTGACTGCAACCCCCATTCCCCATTCCCCTGTGATGCTTGGGGGAGGGAGGAGGTGGAAGAGGGTGGATGGGGGGAAGGCATTTTTGGTTTCTTTCCTCTGTTTCTCACTTCTCTAGCTTGTTAATAATAGGCAATAAATCTTACTATCTCCCTACTCTGAGTCTGTTTTGCCCGTCACAATAATTGTTGAGCGATCTCCCCGTGCTTATCTCAAACCTTGAGCCCTTTACATCATATTTTGTCCCCCTTCCCTTTTGAGGAGGGGGAGTGAGAGAAGGGCTGTGATTGAGCTCAGCTGCCCACCTGAGTGAAAGCACCAAATGATGATTCTTGCTGAATGGTTAATTTTAAAATAGTCCTAAGAATATAAGAAGGTGAGTGATTCATCCTGGGTAGGTCGCTAGTAATAATATAAAAATCATCATTTTTATTTTTTTTCCCAAATTTTTCTAAATATTTCTATTAATGGATCAAGTGAAAATTTCATAGTTACTATTCTCTAAGAACTTTGTGAGATTAGTCAACATACTGGAACTACAATTGGTATTTTTATTAGAGGACAGTTTTACCACATGGCAATAGCTCTTAGATCTGATGACTCTAGGAGTGTAAAATCATTCCAGTGCTTCCACTTTCAGGAACAATGAGTAGGAGAAGACAAAGGTAAAGTGAAGTTGCTCTTAAAACTCTGGGTAGGGAAATCTGCTTTGGCTTAATACTGACTGCGTCATCTCTGCCACCATATAGAGCTCGCTGTGTGCTCAGTATGCATTGTCAAGGGAAAGGAAGTTTTCCAGGAAAGGAAGCAATGGAAACATAACTGAAGAGTTTCTTCAAATGTATAGCACACTGCTAACAGTTGGGAGATACCACGTTTCTTTATTCTTTATAATTTCATGTAAAGAAATCATAGATATTTCCCTACTTCTGTCGTACAAAATGAAGACAAGGAAAAAAAAAAAAAAGCATGAGAAAACTAAAATTCTCTGTATCCTTCATGCGATATATTAATTTTTGCCACAAAGCAATGTTTGTGGTTATTTGAAGGCCTGGTTTGGAACAGAAAAATAATTTCATCCTACTGTAAACAGAATATCTTGTTAAAAGAAAGAGTTAACAGCTAGGGACAGTTTAAAATCTGTGCTCTCGGTCAAATTTGTAAGTCAGTTTGTACTTCTCTAACATTCTTTCCCATCATATTCTGTTCTTTTTTTAAAAAAACAAAACAACAACAACAACAACAAACAAAACACTAATATACTGAGGCTGTATTACTTTGTGATAAATTACTTTGTGGAATAGCTATTCTGTGAGATGAAGTAATTTCATGAAATTTCCTGATGATATTTCTAGTAGTTTTTTTTTTTTTCCTCATCAGAGCAGAAATATTCTATTACTGTGCTCTTTATAGATGAAAATGCAAAAACTAAAACAAACAAAACCCCATACAAAGCACAAATAATAACTGTTACTCTAATAGTTCAGATTCAGAAGTATGTAGAACCAACCATTTGACTTTTATGTAATAATTGTCCGAAACAAACCATGTGTAATTTCTTAAAATTTCTTGAAGTTTTTTGTTGGTTGACACAGGATTCAGAATGTTGATCACTGATATTTCACTTTTTTTTTTTTTTTTTTTTAATACTTCTTAGGTATTTAAAGGACTCTGCAGAAATTTTCACTTTTAAGAGCATGCATTAAAAACATGCAATATTATATTCAGTTATCATGTTGATAAATACAAAACATGAAAAATGATGCAAACTTTTTTTTTTTGATGAAGAAATAAGCTTATCAACAAATAAAAATGAAGATAATGATTTTGTATGACCTGAAAGTTGAACTGCTCTATATTCTACAGTCAAAAACTTTACATTTTTGGATATTGACAGAGTTTTATGAACATTTTAATTTTCTTTTTTACCTTGATATGTTAAAATGAAGTCAAAGAATTAATGTGTTTTTACTGGAAAAAAGCCTATTAAAGTGTTTACATGGCTAGAATGTGAAGGGTCTCTGTGTAATGGGAAGGGATAGCATTTCTGTCTCATGAATGCAATGATTTAATTCTTTGACTTACTGTTGGCAAGAGCTGGAGTACAGTAAAAACTTTTGGGTCTGACACATTCATTAAAATAAAGCAACTCCCAAACCCCTCTCTTGACAAAAGCCAAAGAGAAAGTTGAATGTTTAACTTGTGTGAGATTTCCCTCCCCACAGATGATCTATAACGTGACTTTGAAGGTTGACTTAGCCAAATAAAATGTAAGAAAAGGAGAATCTCTTTGCTTACCTTCCTTGCCTCACAGAGGCCATGCAAAATAAGAAGATAAGGAAAATATTTTGAAAGGGTTATAATACAAACATGAGCAGCTGTTTTAGACATTGCCACATGTGCATAGTCAAAGACACATCAGAAAATCCATGCTGAAAATCAGTTTTGTGGCCCTGGAAGAAAGGTCAGAAGGTTTAGAAGTTTAAAGTAAGTTAACTCTGTGCTTATTTGACCATTAAACTGTCAGCATGAAGCTATGTTTTAAACTTATGATGGTCTGAAATTTTAGTGGTAAATGAAGTCTGAAGACCTCTTAACCTGCCCAAGATGTGAACCAGGGGCTGGTTCAGCTTCACCATTAACTCCACTAGAGCAAAGGAATGGATAGTCAGAGGTGAGAAAAACATCTGAATCTTATCTTTGCTTGCCAAAGTTCTGTGTCATAAATTATTGCCGGTGCTAACCTTGAATTAACAACTTCTCATTACTGACATTACTATGAAGATAATCCGATTTCACAGTTTAAAGTATCAAAAGCTTAGTTTTCTTTATATGGGTTCATACCTAGTGTAAGTTATGAAAAGGCTTTTGAATAGTTAGCTCTGGTCAACCTATTTGCTTTTGAAAATAATTTCAAATTTCTGCTGTGAGTTCACTTTATTTGCATGCACTAAATGATGAAAATAGAATCCTATTCATTAAAAGTGTTAATGAAGGCTGATTTTATGTGCCCTCCCCCCCCCCCCCCCTTTTTTTTTTCACCAAGCCTTGAAACAAATTGGCCAGATGTATTGAAGCCCACAAAGAGCTATGGCAAAACACAGTTCCAATGTAGCTATCTTATATAGTGTTGTATCTGACCTTCTGAGTGGTATGTGTTAAGTTCTAGAATACAAGCTGTTTGGTTTGCTGTTTAAAAAACTAGATCTACAATAGCCATTAGAAGCAAGACGCAATTGCATGTAGTATTCCCTTGTATTTAATTTGGTTATTAACCACAAAGCCTTAGCAAGATTATAAACAGTAAAATAACATACACATTAAAACGCAGCCAAAAAAGAAAGCAAGTGCGATGATCTATAATTGATTATTCTCTGTGTTTAAGAAAACAGGAACAGATTGATTTTTTATTTTTTTATTATTTTTTTTTTTAGTTAATGAGTGAAACACAATTATGATAAATAAGCCACACTCACATTGTAAAAATAGGACAGGACAGGACAGGACAGGACAGGACAGGATAGGATTGAATCGAATCGAATCGAATCGAATCTAACTGCCTGATGATTTCAAGGTTAAACAAAAGTTAAAGCATGCTATTGAGGACACTATCCAAACGTCTCTTGAACACATAAATGGGACATCAACCACAACTCCAGGAAGTCTGTTGCAGTGTTTGACTGTCCTCATGGTAAAGAATTTTTTCTTATATCCAGTCTGACAAATTCCTCTCCCTCCCCCCCAATCCCCCCTCCCCGCATCCCATGCAGAGTAAATCTCAAGCACACCTATCTGTGGCCCAGATGTGTTATCATCCTGCAGATCAGCTTCGGTACCCTACTGGTTAAAGGAAAGAGATCTTGTTCAGTGGAGCTCCCACTGAGCTCCATGTGCTGAAGCATTTCTTGTGTTTGTGAGTTGTGAGGTGTCTTTATTTTCACGTACATATTGAATTCAAAATGTATCTTGCCTCAGCAACTAGGCTGCTCCTGTAGCTCCTCACTGTAGAGGAAGCTAAAAGCATATGTCTCTAACAAACACATTTTACATATCTGCAAGAAAGACCTGCCGTTGGGATGATTAGCTCCTACTCAGAAACTGAAAGCTTTCCTCCCATGAAGAAAATTTTTTTCTTTTTTCAGGATAGGAGTTCCTGGTTTTCAGTTCCTAGTAAATTCAGATTATCCTGGAATTCATTAATTCTTTTAGGTCAAAGGCTTGTGAAAAATTTAAAACATGGCTCCTCTAAGTTCCCAATTCAGGAGACAGTAAAAATGGTACAGCTTATGAAAACAAGATAACTTGATGACAAGCACAAACTCATAATTCAATCCATCCTTCCTCATGAATAAAATCAGGAAGAATAGTGATTTTTGTTTAGGAATAATACAATAGTTATACCACGCAGCATAAATCTTAGAATCATAGAATCACAGAATCATTTAGGTTGGAAAAGAACTCTAAGATCATCAAGTCCAACTGTTAACCTAGCACTGCCAAGTCTACTGCTAAACCTTGTCCCTGAGCAAATATTATAGCTCTGGTTTGGTCTCTCTGTGTGTTGCTGCTTTCATCTTGGAATCTCAGCTAGGTATGAATTAAAGACTTTTCCATATTAAAATGGGGCATGTTAAGTCTGGGAGTACCTATGCTGCCTGCATAGACATATCTAATATGGTCAGTAATTTCTGTAGATGAATTAGCCTAAGTGTTTTTTGTGACAACAGTAAGAACACCTCCTCTTATCATTTTAAAAAAGTCTTTCATTGATTATTTTTAACTACCTAAATTAATTGACTATTATCTAAATGTAATAAATTAATTAAATAACAAACAATTAATGTCTTTATTTCTCTGCTGCCATTTTTTCCCTCCTGCCTCAGAGGAGTTCTACCTTACATGAACATAGATCCTACACATAAATATCTCTTTTCCAACCAGTGTTTGACAGTAAGCAGAAGCACTGCAGTGTAATGTTAGTGATGTGTTCCTAAGTACTGCAAATGCAATCTTGCTCCTTCAGGTAACGACAAAGAGATGGAGAAAGGATGTGAAATAAATACCATGAACAACCTAAATCTATGTGAATATTCTTATCTTTCTTGCTTTACATTGATAGAATCATCCAATAAATGAATAGAAATTGCCATCATTAAAAAATATAATTTTAGAACATGACCTAAATAAATTAAAAAAAAAAAAAGTTACCACCAAAATTTTCTATCCTGAATATGAAATTTGGCATTTTTTATTCTCTTTAAATTACCAATCTTGAATATTGCCATGTGGAATAATGTTGTTTCTGTATTAAAATAACTTAAAAAGTTACAACATATACTCTATTGACCTTTACTTTACTTAAACCTAATATTCAGTGATTTAACTTGAGGTTTTTTTTTTTTTTTTTGTACTTGACTATGCTTAAGCAAATTAAATATTTAATTTGAAAAATAAATTCATTTGAAACTTTTACATCTTTAAATGTAAAGATGTTAGAATAGACTAAAATAGACTAAAAGCTTTTAGAATATTCAGTCTTTCTGAATGTAACCCCAAAACAAACATAATAGATCTTTAGAAGAATGTTCTGTTTTACATACTGTTGATAAAATAAATTAAGGTTTTGTTTGCACACTATTCAGTATTTTCACTTAATCCAAATCTGTTTCATTTTAGAGTGCAATCCTACAAAAATGTAGCTCATAGAACCAAGGCTGTTATTGACTTCTAAAGTAACTGCTATAGAGTAAAAAGAAAGGTTTACACTATACACTGAGAGAATTTGTCCAGGAAAAAAAGATAAAAAATAAATTTATTACGAAGTCTATTTGTGAAGGATGTAAAATATTTATTTACTTATTTATTTTCCTTAGTGAGCAGTTTGGAAAATAAGTGAAGTTTATAGTCAGGCCAAAAGGGCCTTCATATCAAAACTTAGGAATTCTACCATGAAACAGGAGAAATATGTATGTGTGTAATATTACAGTGCTATTATTTACTTACATTTACATGTTTATTTATATTTATTTCCAGAATTCTTTGTTTTTCTTCACAGAGTCATAGAATGGTTGAGGTTGGAAGGGACCTCAGAGTGGTTCAACCCTGCTCAAGTAGGGCCATCTCAGCTGCTTGCCCAGGACCATGCCCAGACTGCTTTTGAATATCTTCAAGGAGGAAGGCTCCACAACCTCACTGGGGAACCTGTGCCAGTGGTTAGTCACCCTCACAATAAAAAAGTGTTTCCTGACTTTAAGAGGGAACATCTTGTGTTCCAGTTTGAACTCACTGCCTCTCGTCCTGCCGAGGGCACCATTGGAAAGAGTGTACACCTTCCCTTTTCACCCACCCTTCAGGTATTATACACATTGACAAGATCCCTCCTGAGCTTTCTCTTCTTTACGCTGAAAAGTCCCATCTCTCTCAGCCCTTTCTCAGAGGAGAGGTGCTTGAGTCCCTTGACCATTATCGTGGTCTTTTGTTGGGCTTTCTCCGGTATGTCCATGTCACTCTTGCACTAGGAGGCCCAGAACTGGACACAGTACTCCAGGTGTGGTCTCACCACCTGTAAAAATTTGATTGCTATACTAGAAACAATGACATTTCTCATCCTATAAGGGAGAAATATAGACTTATTTCTATGTGATGGGAGATTCTCCACAACTGTCATTCTTACAGAACACCATTATTTTTTCTTGTTATCTTAGTTCAATGTTTAGTTTATTTTGGTATTTCAATATAAGTAAGACACCGTAACCACCCCCCCCCCCACCCCATTTTTTTTTTCCTTCTGCAATATAAAAATGCAATGGAAATCAGCACATAAAGATTTATTCTCAATGTAGTTTGTTGGAGTCTAGGTTTAGATAATCCTATGATCCCTTGAAATATCCTTCATTTATGTGGAAAAGTTGAAATATCCTTCAGCTATAAAGAGTGGGAATTGTTAATGGAAAAGTATTGACATAATAATTCTGCCTTATCAAGATGCAAGTTTTGCTCCCTCTCTGGTGCTTTTAAATGAGTTCTGTCATGTTGGGCTGTATATGTATTCTCATAGTACAGAACAAGAAATCTTGTTAGTGTTAATGCTCATGTGGAACTTATTTAGCAGATCAATGAAATCCCAGTTTGTTATTTTTTATAAGCAATGAGTACAGATATATGCATATAAAATAAATAAAGTAAGATAAAGTAAAATAAATAAAATAAAATAAAATGATAAAATAATATATATATATATTTAAGGTCTTCTTTTAAAGAATGGAAATACAAAAGCCTAGAAATTCAATTAAAAATCTTCCTTTACCTTGAAGATTTTTAATCTGCTTTATAACTAACATAACTATGGATAGTATACTATATATATATACTATATATATACTATATATAAATATATAACTAATACTATATTATCAGTTAGGATGAACATTTTCAGTTAGAAATAGACATTAAATATTCTGATTTTAGTCATATGATTTAATATTAGCAGGCATGAAAACGAATTTATGTGGCAGCTTGCTGGATGGAATAATTTCATGTTAGTGTTCACATTTTATTCTTTACACCTCTCTTCATATGCTTTGTGAGTCCATTTCTATAGACATTTAAGTGAATGTGATATTTCATTTAAGTGGCATTGTTAATATACTTCTGAAATGTAGAGAGGTTAAGTAAAAAAGAAAGTGAAAAAGAATGATAAAGATGTGGGGTTTACATATTTTGTACTTACAATAAATAAAAGCAGTGAAACTGTTCCCACAGACCTTTTTGCAATCTGCTTGCTATTTATCAGTTTAATACTTGGGGCAATATAAGTAGGGCAATACATTATTTTCTTTGATTTTTTTTTGGTGAAATAAAACCTTACTTGAGTATATAAAATTATTATTATACTCCTCTCCTCTCCTCTCCTCTCCTCTCCTCTCCTCTCCTCTCCTCTCCTCTCCTCTCCTCTCCTCTCCTCTCCTCTCCTCTCCTCTCCTCTCCTCTCCTCTCCTCTCCTCTCCTCTCCTCTCCTCTCCTCTCCTCTCCTCTCCTCTCCTCTCCTCTCCTCTCCTCTCCTCTCCTCTCCTCTCCTCTCCTCTCCTCTCCTCTCCTCTCCTCTCCTCTCCTCTCCTCTCCTCTCCTCTCCTCTCCTCTCCTCTCCTCTCCTCTCCTCTCCTCTCCTCTCCTCTCCTCTCCTCTCCTCTCCTCTCCTCTCCTCTCCTCTCCTCTCCTCTCCTCTCCTCTCCCCTCCCCTCCCCTCCCCTCCCCTCCCCTCCCCTCCCCTCCCCTCCCCTCCCCTCCCCTCCCCTCCCCTCCCCTCCCCTCCCCTCCCCTCCCCTCCCCTCCCCTCCCCTCCCCTCCTCTCCTCGCCTCTCCTCGCCTCTCCTCTCCCCTCCCCTCCCCTCCCCTCCCCTCCCCTCCCCTCCCCTCCCCTCCCCTCCCCTCCCCTCCCCTCCCCTCCCCTCCCCTCCCCTCCCCTCCCCTCCCCTCCCCTCCCCTCCCCTCCCCTCCCCTCCCCTCCCCTCCCCTCCCCTCCCCTCCTCTCCTCGCCTCTCCTCGCCTCTCCTCGCCTCTCCTCTCCTCGCCTCTCCTCGCCTCGCCTCTCCTCTCCTCGCCTCTCCTCTCCTCTCCTCTCCTCTCCTCTCCTCTCCTCTCCTCTCCTCTCCTCTCCTCTCCTCTCCTCTCCTCTCCTCTCCTCTCCTCTCCTCTCCTCTCCTCTCCTCTCCTCTCCTCTCCTCTCCTCTCCTCTCCTCTCCTCTCCTCTCCTCTCCTCTCCTCTCCTCTCCTCTCCTCTCCTCTCCTCTCCTCTCCTCTCCTCTCCTCTCCTCTCCTCTCCTCTCCTCTCCTCTCCTCTCCTCTCCTCTCCTCTCCTCTCCTCTCCTCTCCTCTCCTCTCCTCTCCTCTCCTCTCCTCTCCCTCTTCCTCTCCTCTCCCTCTCCCTCTCCCTCTCCCTCTCCCTCTCCCTCTCCCTCTCCCTCTCCCTCTCCCTCTCCCTCTCCCTCTCCCTCTCCCTCTCCCTCTCCCTCTCCCTCTCCCTCTCCCTCTCCCTCTCCCTCTCCCTTTGTTTTTATTATCATTATTATTATTTTCTGGCACTGTAGAGAGAACAGGAGGCAGGGGATTAGTCAATGAATCCATCAGTTGGGCAGAATAACTGGTCAGGAGTCCCATAAAAACTCTGAGTGCACTCTTTTGTAGTTGTGACAGAAAATTCTTTATGCCCGAATTCTGTTATCAGATGTTTACACAGAAATTCCATTGATTTTATGGGAGGTTTGAGCAATAATGAAAGAGTGAACTTGGCTCATTTGACACAATATTTAGAGCACTTCTGATGAAAATTAGCTGCTGAATATGCAGCAAACTTTGCAAAGTTTAATATCTCATCAATATTGCATATTGCTTTACTGCCAAATCTTATTTTTTAACTAAAATGAAACTACCAAAATACCATCTGTAGATAAAAAATATTTGGACACCTCTCAAGCATATTTTGGATACAGAGTTGCCAAAGGCAGTGATAATTTTGACAAAACTGGCAGTTAACTAATAAGTGTAATAGAGTTTCACAAATAAAGAGCAATGCTGTTTCAGTCAGATGGCTTCCATAAATTTTTAAAAACTGTATTCCAGCACAGGTGCCAAAATTTTCACCATCCAACTATCTTCAAAGTTTTGCCAAGGGAATTTATCAAATTCACAGAATAGATAGTCTTTGCTTGGGAAAAAATTACAGTATTGACCTTAACTTCAAGCTTATTTTTTCTTCAGAGGCAAAGTTTGTTGGAAGAGATAAGATCTTTTAATGTGCAAGATAATAGTGAAAAAAAGGTAAGATGTCACTCTCTGAAGGTCTTATTCAAGTGTGACTTTCTCTAGTCATTTTATGTAACAACATATTTTAATTGGTTCTGCTTTAATCAAATTAGTATGACACTCATTTAAAGAGAGTGTATTATAATCAAAGCTCAGAACTGGAAGTGACAAATATTGCAAGTTAAAGATCTGGCTCAATAAACAGCCTTTTTCTTTCTTAACTTCCATGTCTCTGCCTTGTATAATATGCTCTGCAGGTGGATTGGCACGGTCTATTTTGATAACACATGTATGTCAGAGGTATATCTCATATCTACTGGATACAAAACTTTATCTATCTATCTATCTATCTATCTATCTATCTATCTATCTATCTATCTATCTATCTATTTATTTTGGTATCTCATTGTTTTGCTAAATAGCTCTTATATTAAATAAATACAAGATAAATAGTATTATCTCACTTTCTAGTAATAATATATCACAATGTTCTGCATAAAATAAAATTAAATATCAGAAGACTTGAGCCAAGGAAAACATTTTGAAATATATGAAGGATGAGGAGGCGATTGGAATCCCACAGGATGCCATCCTTCCCAAACTGATCCTGAGTGGGCTTCCCACAGGCAGAAGCTCTACAAGAACTGCTCCAACATGGGTCCCCCACAAAGTGGAAGCTCCCCCCAGATTCCCTGCTCCTGTGTGGGCTCTTCTCCACACCCTACAGCTCCACTGCCTGGAGCACCTCCTCCCTCTCCTTCTGCTCTGACCTTGGTGTCTGCAGGGCTGTTTCTAACTCCTCGATCTCCCAGCTGCTGTTGCAGAGCAGTATTTTTCCCTTTCTAAAATCTGCTCTCACAGATGCGCAAACAACATTGCTTATTGGCTCAGCTCTGGCCAGCAGTGGGTTCCTTTGGAGCTGGCTGAAACTGGCCATTATCTAATATGGGGCAGTTTCTGGATTCTTCTCACAGAAGCCACCCCTGCAGCCCCCTGCTACAAAAACCTTGACACATAAACCCAATACACCTTTACATATAAGGTCATTGGATTAGATGATCTCCAGATCTCCCTTCCAACTTCAGCTATTCTGAGATTCTATGACTCTATGAAGGACTTCTTCCCATTTGTTGCCTACCTAAACTTGAATACAGGCATTTGGATAGTCACTTTCATTTAGCTAGTATTATTGATGTTGCTGTTTTGTTGTCAGTAGTAATACTTTATGTTTAAAGATTTGCTTGAGTGCCTGGCTCAAGTGCTTTCAAAAATTGTATAAAGACAGGAGAGGCTAGTGAAGATTTTCCTCAGAGTATCATGACAAAGCAAAGAGACAATAAATTAGAGGCAACAATGTTTTCCACATTTGTTCAGGATTAGAAGAAAAACAATGTTTCTGTGACTTTATACCATTATCGTGTAATAAATATATTGTGGTATTGCTTCTGTTTCCTTACTGGCAGAGTGAATAAATGATTCTGGCATGAATACTGTGTATGTACTTTTAAAACTGCTTTCCCAAACATCTATATGTCTGTAAATTGCTTTTCCCGGATTGTTGAACTAGTAAATTTGATCTCAAGATTTCTCAAGGAAAATGAATACAAAAGGCCTGTGAGTATATCTGAAACACATTAATTTTGAGTGAATTTTGGTATGCATTTTTCCATTTTTTATTCTGCTCTAATGAAGTTTATAATTATATTAGTCAGATTTTCACAATTATATAGCATGCAAAATTACTTCTCTTCTTCATAAATCTTCCCTGATTATTTTTACTGAATCCTCTCACTAATAAAACCATTTACAGAACATACTTACTGATAAATTCTAAGAGATATTAAAGTCTCGACTTCAGAATCTGAGAGTCCTTACAATAGGATTGTCCAGCATATATTGGATAGTGTTTTTAGAGATACACTGATTTAAATTAAAAGAAAACAAATACATCTTGTATTGCCACAACTTGTGCTACTTGATACAGAATATTTTGCTAATGGCAATGACTTTTCTTTTTGCTTAATATAAAGAATCTCTGTGGTCCTAGTGTGCTTCATCACCAGAGCTATGATGATCAGCTGAGGTTTGTGTTCTAAAATGTTAACTTCTTTGTGTTCTTTTGAACAAATACCATGACAACTGATTTTATGCTTTGTTCTTTCAGATAAAACATATTCTATACTTCTGCTAAAATAAACAGAGGTGTGTACAAGTAAAAACTGTAAGATCACTCCCATTTGTAGCTGCATTTGTATAATGTGTAAATAATGTCATCAGGTTCACTCACAATCCACTGTCCTAGGATTTGGTAGATATCTGATGATTTTGGAACATCTAGCCCCCAAAAAATGAACTTTTCTTTTTGATTTTGCAAGTATACCGAAAGTTATGCAACATTTAATGATGTTCCCAGATTGATGCTATTCAGTGCAGTTTGCAAAACTTTTGCAATGATGGGAAGAGAAATACAAACTTGATTGTAATTTTCTTATTACTTTTGCTTATGAAAAGTGATATAGTGCTGTCTTTTTCAAGACTCTCTATTATATATATTTTTGCAAGTATGGAAGAGTTATCACCTCAATGTTTAGTCAGTTCTGTAGAATAAATCAGATTCTCTGAAATGACTCCAGTAAGGATAAACTGTTTAAAGTAAAGCCCACACATTGTTTAGACTTCACTAGAATTACATTTAACAGATCTCTTATTTACTTCTGAATATGAACTGCAGCTGCCAGGCACTATACCTGCTAAAGGAAACTTACTTGACCCATCTCCTATGCAAAGTGTCTGCTTTCACTGGTAGTGCCAATAGAGAGATATTATCGTATTTCAAAATGAATCTTCAGATGTGGTGTATGATCTTTCTGAACTTCACAACAAAGAAGAGGAAAAGGACCAACTATTTATTGTATGAAAGCAGGTAAAAATACTGTACATAAAGCATGAATTCAGTTAGCATGTTTTTCAAATTAACTCAATGAAAGAATGATAAATATTCATTTTTTCCTTTCCCACTGGCACAAAAATGTAAATACAGCTAATTATGGCCCTCTAAATGCAATTATTAATCAGTTTTGTAGCAACATATTATTTATGCTCAGATGTATGCAAATGTTCAGGTTTGTTTTCCAGATGGCTTTCATTAAGTTATAGCAATCACACAAGTTAAACAAAGAACTGATCTGTGCTCTTCTTTCAATATACATACACACAGACAAAAAAGTAGATAGGCAAAGAAAACGAACACAAATGCATATGAATGTATAGACACATACACATATATGAAACACCCAATCATTTTCTATTAAAATAGTATCTGAGGTCTGGCATAAACTACCCACACTAAGACTCCTCAGACGAAAAGAGGTAAATAGGAATTCTGGTGGATAAGAGGTAAAATTATTTTTTTTCAACTAAACAACATCCATGTTCTGTTGTTAAAGCTGAACATAGCTTTCCACTGCATCATACTATACTCCAATTATAAAGCAAAATCAAACAAAACAAAAAAGAACAATTTTTTTCAAATATGTAATAGAATGTTTCATTATGAGCTGTATTTTTTGTTATACTTCATTGAAGTCTTTGAAACGGTTTTATTTGAGCAAGGCAATAACCAAGTCTATATAGCTTATCTACCGGTTATTTATCATAAACCTATTTACCAGAATTCTTTATTGTGTCTCTCAAGATGATAGTAACAGGTCTCTAATGGCATTTTTAGGAAATTTTTCTTTCCTTGATTTAGCTGTTCAGTTTATGGTAATTTGAGGGGTTACTTAAGTTCTGTAAGTATTTTTTCCATTAAGTGATAGACACTTGATTTTTATGTTATGCCTAAGTACCACAAAGTGTTTTTAAAATTTAAATTCAGGAAAAAGTAAATTCCTCATGCAGTCATAGTTAAGCTACTACATGCCAGACATGAATATTCACAAACTGTTAGATTGTTGATACTTTATGATAGATTTCATAAATCACAGATTATATTGAGACTATTAACTGAGGCTTGATTCGTTTCTATTGCATGGTGAAACACATAAAGCAGCTGTTAGGTAAAACTGTAATGCCTTTGATAATGATCAGAGGGTTAAGCTCATCTTCAAAAGCCCTGCTTATAGCAACAAGCATAGAATTAAAGAACCTAACTGAAGATTTCACTGCAAAGATTAGGAAACCTAGGTCCAGTTAAAAATAGTTCTTTGTAAGTAAAAAGCTGGAAGTCTGGGACTCGTGTGTGCAGAAAGCTCATAATCTTAAAGAACAGAAAAAAAAAAAGTTTAAGGAAGATGATGTTTCTCTGTAAATTTCTTTCCTTTTTTTTTTTTTTTTTTTTTGGGTGTGAGGGGGAAGGCAGTGTCTTTACATACCTTCATAATTGTTCCACTTTATGGAACATGGGTTAGTTATTTAAGATCCATGTCCTCATTAAATATTTTAAAATAATGTTCTATATTATAAAAATGCATTTGCACCACAGACTTTGATAAATAGAAATCAAAACCTCGTGTGTAGACAGAATGAATTATGGTGTACTCATCGTGGAACTTCTCCAAACTGACCTATCAAGTTGTATATTTATGAAATTAAAATGTCTTAAACTTCAGAAGTTTTCCTTCAGTACCAATGAAGTACCAATGAAAAGTTACTTAACTCGTCATATTAAAATCCAAAGCTCCTTTAAAAAGTGCAGCCACTTTGGTAGTTCAGAGACAGTTACTACCTATTCTGGTAAGCTTCTACAATAAACTTTCCATTTATCATTATCATCTAAATGTTTCGATTTCTTTAGCATTACAGATCCATCTGTTCACAGTATTAAGCAGTTAGATTAAGTTAACTGTGTCTTGAAACTCTCTGCATAAAAATGGCAGTCTGTCAAAAACTTTATATGACAGTGGTAATTGAAATTTCAGTCAGGATAAAAGCAGGACATTTAAGCTGTCCAGTGGATGCAGGGCTGCAGTCTTAAAACTATTACATTTATATTTCTTTTGCACAACATAGCTAAGATGATTTATTCAAAAATAAGTGAAAATAGAGTTCATATGTAACTTCAGGTGAAATAATGAAATAATCCATTATCAGGAAAGAAAAACAAAAAACAAAAAACACACACCATAATTAATTTATTTATTGACTTCCACAAACAAGAAACATATTCATCTCATCAATAACTATAAATGAATTGATGGATATTTTGACAAACAGTTCTTTAAATTTTCTTAGTATCAAAGAATTAGTTTTGTCTTTAAGGTTTGTAGGAAATTGGTCTCTAACTGTGTACTTCAAGTGCTAAAAAAACACTTAAAATCCAATTGCCGACAAGGGAAGACTAAGATCTTGTTGCCAGCTCTTAGCGCACAAAATGTTTTTGCACAAGAGAAGAAATGAGTCAAAGGTTAGGAAAACTTATTACCCTTCACAGAAACCCAAGAGGTTTTTTTATAACTTTTAATCAAAAACAAAATAACGGACCAGATATAAGTACAATAGAAGTGGTGTGACTGTACAAAGAGCTTGTGGGTAATCTCGACTGAGACTTCATTCCCCAGGATGAATCTCAGCTACACAGGAATTCATAGTTCAGTACTGAAATTGATCATGTACTTTTTTTTTTTTTCTTCCCCACCCCCTGGTCATAACAAAAGAAACAAAAGAACCACTCCCTGAAAAGTCTGGAAATCCAGTACTGAGCTACATAGTGAAAGGTGAAATATATAGGATTCAGAATCTAGTCCAAACAAAATCTCATATTTAGCCACATGAAACTGAGAATTACAGACTTGCCTCCCGGTGACAGCTCTGTAAACTATCTCCAGTTTCTTAGTGTGGCCTAACAGCCTGCTGGCACCCATGCAAATATCACTCACCAGGCATTTCTCAATAGCCTTGCTTTTTCTTCCCAAGAGGTAGCCTCTTGCATTTCTTGTGCGTAAGTGTTGTTCCATGGCAGGACATACCTCTCACTGTGTGACCCCATGTGCCAGCCACTGCTCATCAGGGAAATCCCACAGAAAAGGTATGTCTCAGTGTTATAGATGAAGGAGGTAGGCACCTGCTCTTGGCTGTGTAACACACTTCTTTTGCTGCCATTTATCACTGGGGTCCTACCTCAGTCTCTGAATCTCTTGTACAACATCCTCTTTTTCACTTATCACCTGTATCGCTGCTTCATGTGTTGAGAAAAATGGAACTGAAAATACCTATGCTTCAGCATATTTTGCCTATGAAATTGGCAGCTGAAGTCAGTGAAAGGAATTAAGTATGTAAAAGAAGAATGGTGAAATAATAAAGAAACATCCTCAAGAGACAGCCCCACCCCGCCTTCTCTCTCTCTTTTTTTTTTTTCTTTTTTTTTTTTTCTTTTTCTTTTTTTTTTTTCTTCTTCTGGTAAAATCAGTAACTGGGGCTAGGGCTGTACTATTTATGAAAAGAACAAAATATATGGATGTATACTTGCTTTGGGCCTATTCCAGCTCTCAGGGAACTCATTGGGAACTTCTATATTTTAGTGCTCTGAGAACATGCCAATTACTAAAAAAATTTAAACAAGTAGCCCGCTGAGGTTTATTTTGGGATGCTTGTGTCTAGATAGACAGGCCATATTAAATTCTGCTTTGTGAAGTTAAATCTTTCTGGAAAAAAATATGTGTTGGGTAATCAGCTTCCAGTTCTGAGAATAGAAAATAATTTTGGAGCTTGAAGTGTTACCTTTGTTTTTAATTTCTTAATCTTAGCTTTCAAGTATTTTATAATTACATGCAATTTATTTTTTTTCTCACGTGCCATTTGTTACTGCAACATAGCTAGTTTAAAACTCTTTAGCCATCACCGTCTGTAACACAAGTTCTATTTTCTACAAAATTGCTGACATCTGTTTAAACACAGATAGTTCTCCATCTACATGGATATTTAGATATTTAATTCAGTGTTGGTATTGTGTCAAAGGTACTAAATCTTGAAAAGATACCAGCTTTAAGGCTTAACTATAACTTTTTAAGCACTGATACATTAGCATGAGATGGAAGCATATGTCCTAACATTTCCACACAGAAAATAGGGCTGAAATTCACTCAGACTGCTAGAAAATAATAGGAATTCATCTAATTATTTTAATGACTTTTTGGTTAGTCTCTTTGGACAACTGAAATATTGAAACACATAGCTGTACCCTTTGACAAAGGAAGAAGGAAGATGTCTTTTATCCCCCATAAATTAGGTATCACCTTCAGGCAATAAGAGATACCTGAAAATATTTCAGAAGCTACAGCTACAAAGATAACAAATGTAATGTGTTTGAATGTGTTACTTTTTTTTTTCTTTTTCATTTCTCATACTGAATTCTTTAAAAGACAGAATAGAGATAACAGTTGCTATCAAATATATATATATTTTTTTTTTGGCGGGGGGAAGGGAAAACTGACTGTAGAAATGTTGGAATTCTACATATATATAAATTTTTTTTTTTGACAAAATTGAATAGTCTTTTTTTTTTTTTTTTTTAGAGTAAGTATCTTCAGTTTCTGAAAATATTTCTATTTGTTATTTGTTTAAAGTATTTCTTATTAGCAATACATATAGTAGAGACATGCACCAGTTTGTGATCTGATGAAAAATAGAAAAAGGCAGGACAAAACCATGTTATGTTTTACATGCTAAGTAAAGAATTTACTAATTTCATGTTTCTCAACTAACTAGAAACTGAAGTTACTGCCTTACAAGTTAGACACTGTAATTAATTGTGTAAGCAGTACTGCCTGTATTAATACAGAATCAACTCAGGTTAAGCTAATACTACAGGTAATCATACATAATCTGCCACTTCGCAGTCAAGTGGTGTAGGAAGGCATAAATAATCGTTTAAAGCATCTGCACTGTGAGGTCACTATATGACAGCTGAAAGGAAGTAATAAACAAGATCATCACTTAGTGAACTATTTTCAGTTTGTTTTACAGAGTATGTGTAGAGAATTTTTAGTTTTAGTAATTTTTGTCCTTGTGATACAAGAAAATCTTCATTAGCACATAAGCAAAACAAGACTGTCAACTACTTTTAAGAATGATTAATATATTGCACTGTGATCATGTTTGGAGTTATGCCATGTGTAGTTTAGTTACTAGTATGGTTAGCCTAAATTCCTACTTAAGAGACGCCATTTTTTCTCTGATCCTCTTGTACAATATATGTCATCTGGTTACTCATTACCCATGAAGCAACACTGTGAGGTTCCTGTCCCTTCTTCTTTCTATTCCTCATCCTTACAACTTCTTTCTTTGAATTTCATTGCAACTTACTCTGATAATTTCACAAGGTAATGAAGCTGAAATTACTGAAGTCTGCAAAGAATTTAAGTTGGAGAATGGGACTAAGTAGAAGTGAAACAAAAAACATGATACACTTGTCAAATTCTTAGGAAAATAAAATCAATCTTTTTTACTCTCATTCAAAGACTCCACTTCCATTCAAATCCAGAGTCTTTTCCAGTGTCTCCTTTTTAACAGAAAAGACTAATTTTGAACTTGAAGCTACTTGACAGTAGCTCTTAATCAAGTCGGTAATTATAGTTTTTCACTGCAGATTGTAATTGTTAATCAGAATTAAGACTAATTTGATGGATCACTTCACACTGATATCATCCAGTCTTTAGCATCATTAATTCTGTTTTGGCACTACATTTAGAAACATGGTTTGCTGAAAAAGACAGCAGGGAGAAAATTTTTAAGTTCCTAAGCATTATAATATACATACATTCATTTTTTTTCCTCCATTTTTCCTCATTCTTTCTTCAAACTGTTTATGCTGTTTGTGTTCACAAATGTTTTCATCCATTATGATGAGTCTAGAGCTGACCTTTCAGCCTCCTGGAATTATAAAACATTAAAAACATTAGCTAGTTTATATTTTCCTGATTGCCAAAGAACTGATATAAGATCTACATAATATATTTATTTTTAAAGTGCTTGCTTTGTCAAAATCTGGTGTAAATTGTGTAATTAATTATCAAGCAATCAGTTACAGGCTGGAGAAAAAGCCAGTGTGCTTCAATGGACTGAGAGTAGTGACAGCAAATCAAAAATGCTCTGTCTATGCCTTCACTTGCACTTTGTTAGCCCTTCTTTTTGCAAGATAAATCATTGTAAACTCTTTGTAACATTTAAGAAGCCCATGAAATCAGGACATTTTGCATATTCATATACAAGCAAAGTTCTTTGTAATTTTTTAAGCCTTGCATTTTAGCCACAGATTTATTTTCACATCTAGTATAATTTCAAATATGCAAATTGGAAGCAGGATCTACACCAGTTTTCTGAGTGTCTAGGCCTGAAAGTCAAAGATTTTTTTTTTTTTTTTAATTTTTTTCTTTTAGATCTTTTCAACTGCTTTGTTTTAGAAGGCACCTCTTCAATAGGAAGTATTACTCTATTCCTGATCCAGAAGGATGTTACTGCTTGAGCAGATAAGGTTATTATCTTCATACCTAAGCTAGACCTTATTATATAACATTGAAAACATTCTTTGCTATGGAATAGCAGGCATTAATGGTTCTGGTTCAGTTAAATATATATGTATATATATATATATTTTTTTCTTTGCACAACTAATAAAAGTATTTCTCCAAATTCTGAGCATAAGCATAGCTGTTTTTTGTTTGTTTGTTTGTTTGCTTTCTTTTGATTTGATTCCTTTTAATGAATTCCTGATCTATTTAGGCATTGCTAAAAAACAGATCATTGCAATAACAGTAACAACGTAAATAATAAAATTTTTACATAACTAGTATACTTTATTTCTGTACAGCTATGTTTATACAAGAGATTTTTAGTTCTCTTAAGCTGATTGGATGTGAGCAAGACTTGAATTAAAAGCTGACAGCTGTGTTATCACAAAAACAAAAATAATAACAAAAAATGAACAAAAAGAAAGTCCAGAACTATTCTAATACAGCTTTACAGTAAGAGATTAGCTTTATCTGTATATGTATGGAAAGTCATGCACTCAGTAATGCTAGAGAATACACATTCACAGCAATAGTCGTTAGTTCCTCAACTAATGTAAATTACAATCTTTACCTACAGATGCACTTGTATTGCCAAGTTTCTGAGCAATGATTGATTTTGGCTCCAGGATTTGGAAACTAATCCTAGAAACTCTGTTACACAGCTGTCTATTTTATGTAACATGGTAGAGGCATTTCACTGCAGAACACAGAGCTCAGAATTTTGCACACCAGATCTATTTCTATTCTTTCATTTTCACAATTATAATAGCATTACTTTAAAAGTCTTGTTTGCTTGTTTATTTACATAATAATATTAATATACCTATAAAAAACATAGTGTATTTTTACTTTTTACTATAGTACATTCGAGTGACAGCTTTTTCTCACGGTAAGATTTACTTCAAAACCTTTCTATTTTCCCAGTTGCTTCCTGCTTAAAATCACAGAAAATTGCACATAGTACTTAGAAGCACAGGTGGCCAGTAAACTATCAGTCTCTGGACATAATAACAAACTATGAAGGAAAAATCTATTTCCCTTTGATTGCAGTAATTTAGATAGTTTTACTGTGTAGGTAAGAACTGAGATTCCATACCACACAGACAGTTTACTTAGCAACAATCATCCTTCCTGGTAAATTTTCTTCAAGTTAACTCTTTGTGTCTGATACAGTGCAATAGAAGAAGACAGCAGGTGCAAAGAATTTCTGCAATTAGGCCTACGCATCTTTGGTCAGGCTATAACTGAGTTTCTTGAAAAAGGAAAATAGCTTCCAAGTAACAGAAAGTTCAACTTGTAAGATATCATGAAATACAATCAGGTTCAAATAAACTAGGTTAGTGAAACTAATATTCTTATAACTTACACTTTCTACTGAGAATTCCTAGTGCCTTGTAAGAGAGTATATATGCAGTAGCAGAATGATTTCTATTATAAATTCATCCTTCCAGCTTCTCATGATCAAATTTTAATAATTACAAGGCTATAATGTGACTATTTTAATATTTTCTAGGCTATATTATTTTCCTTTAGCAGAAGGAAAATACTAAACATTGTTTTTCAAACCCTTTTATTGTAGTTCTAGATCATCTTTCACCATCCCCCATAATTCAAAATTTAATAACATTATTGTTATCGTTATCATCATCATCATCATTATTATTATTATTATTATTATTTATTATTATTATTATTATTATTAAATTTAAGGCAGGCAGACTTGATATCTTTGTGAAATGCATTTAGAGAAGATAAGACCATGTACATACATGTGGAAAGCTAGGACAGTCTAGCTTTCAAATGGAACAACTTACTCATCAACCCTATATAATAAAGCACCTACATCTTCCAAGTACTGGCTTGGCTGAAGTCTGTTTAGTTTGTGAAATATGAGTAGTCACAGCAGGTGTTAATTGTAGACCATTCTGGGATGTTTACCTTGTATTACTATTCAGAATAAAAGGAAGAAACATAACCATGGTAGAAATGTCCAGTACTGTAAGCCAAAATTTCAGACCTCTTACCTGAAGTTCTGTGGCTTTACAGCATATTAAGAGCCCTCTCTGAGGTTAGATTTATGTATAAAAGTCTTCATCTTTTATACAGCCAACATAGCTAATTTAAGAAAACTTAATGTTGTGAGATTTATTACTGCAATATCTTTTATATTCCTGAAATTATAGCCCATGAAATTATTGTTTTTCTTTGTCTTGTGATTGTAGTTTTTTCAAGGCATGTTAAAGATGTCACCTGCTAAGTCATTTGTTATTGGTGTCATGGTGTCACAGGAAAAATAAACAGAAATTATGTTTCAATAGGAGATTTATAATCTGCTCCCATTAACTGGAAGATCTTTGTTTTCATTTTCATTTAATTTATTTGATTTCCTACATTTTAGCAAAATCTTATATTGTCCTTTCCTTAGAAATAATAAAGCTGCACTTAGATGTTCTGACACGTGCTCAGTAGTATTTCGGGTTACATTATCAGTCCAGAAACCTTGTTAAATTTAGCATAGAAATATGGGAGAACATAGAAATTTGAGCCTTATACTTCTAAAGAGAGTATATGTAGGCCCTACATAATTTCAGAAGTATTTAAATATTTCCACAGTTCCTTTAAATAACATTAAATATTAATATTAATATTAAATAACATTAAATATTACCACAGTTCCTATTCCTCTCTGAGGAACATGTGCTTGGCGTTCCCTGAAGGAACTGCATACAGAGCAGCTCTGTTAAACACACTCCAGAGTTAAACACTAAAAGACAGGACAACTGTTTGCTATATTCTTGAGTACAGCCTTCCATTTAATTACAAAGTAATTAGTTTCCCCTTGCAGTACTTTTATTTATGTTTTTAGTACCCCAGGAAAACTGAAGATATGAGGGACTCCAGTTCTGAAGTGATGTAGCTTTACCCTGTGACCTTCCCTGCTGCACCAGATAACTGTTAGTGAAAAAGTGCTCCCCAGTACAGGTTTATAAACTGTTTGGCTTAAAATCATTCCTTTCTTGTGTTGTCAGTGTACTTACAGACTCGACTCCTGAAAGATGTTCAGCAGATGCAGGTCCTGTGAAGTCAGTGCTCTACATTTCACATGAATAAGATATAATGGTAGCCAGCAACTTCCCTTTTCTGGATCTAACCTTGATTACCACAAAAAGCTTCACACATTACGCTTAAACGTAGATTACATTCCCATTATTTTTCTTTCATCTTTCAGTGTCAAGTTCTCCATTTCTCCATACACCATTAAAGGAACCACTTCTCTTGGAACCCGAGAAGAGATGATAAGGGGCAAAAATATTTCTGAACAAAATCCTTCCATGCTATGCTTTTGTTAGTAGTGATATCCTTATGTTACTTCTATATCACTTGTATGAAATGTGAGATGTTTAAGTGCCAATATATCATTCAGGGCTTCAAAATTTGTGAGACTTCTCTAGAGCTGTGAATTTCCTTGCACTGGTGAAGTATCCTAGATGCCTGCATTATCCCTTTGGAAATCTACTCTGTCCTGACAAGGGAAAACTTGTAAAAACTTTGAGTTTATCCTGACAGGAAATGTGGATTTCCTGTATTTCTTAACATAAAGCTGGTTATTCTTAGCATATCTACTTGGTGAAATGTGTTTCTGAAAAAGATAAAGGTATGAGTGTGATTAGATCGTGGAGCCAGCAGGCCTTTAACAGACAAGAGAACAGCAGGAAACTTCTTTTCCCCAGTGCTGAAAACAAATGGATTCAGTTGCTTAATGGGGCATATGGGGTCCATACACCCTTGGAATTATACACTTTTCCCTTCTCAGGGAGACAAATGATGCTGAAAAAGTTGGGTTGGCCCAATCTTCCATTGACAGAATTCTACATTTGCTTTGTTCTGCCCTTTTTTTTTTTTTTTTTAATCTAAAGTTTCATCTATATTTCAGATACCCAGGAGTTATTCTGTACTTGAATCCCAACAGTATTTTAGAATTTCAATGATCTCTTTCCAGGAAGAAATTTAGCAGAATAGTATTTAAAGACAAATGTAATTTTAGCATATCTGAAAACAGTGCATTTCAGGGCATCTCAAATAAACATAATGACCCTTTATTATGATCCTTTGCACATATTTGAAATAAAGTTTACTAATCACCAGAAACTCTTTTATTTTTTAAAGTAACTGAAAAGGTTACATAGGAAAATTTTATTATCTTTATAAAAACATTTAATGAGCTTTAATGAAGTCATATATCCTTGCCACTCCTGCAAATTGTCCAAAAACTTTCTAGTGACGCTATTCCTACCTCAGTTTCACTTGAATTGCCTTTGGAAAGTTGGTGAAATAAATAAATATTCAGTAACCTCTGGATTTTTTAACATTACAATAGTTTCCTCATATATAAGATCTTAGGACATCAAAATTTGCTTCTCAGGAAAGTGGTTAAAAAGACTTCAGTGACCTCTCCTGAACTTGATTTGGCCTTCATTCTCCTCTGCAGTTGCAAATGCTTCAGGTATAGATTAATTAAAGAACTTTCTTAGGTTTCCAGAACCAAGCAGTTTGATGTAACAAATATTACTTCAATGTTTTAGTTGTAGACTTGGTAGAGCTAGGTTAATGGTTGGACTTGATGACCTTAGAGGTCTTTTCCAACCTAAAGGATCCTATGATCCTAACATAATATTTTTATATCCATTAGTTATTGGATAAACACCAATAATATATATTTTTTTTCATAGAAATTGTTATGTTCCAAATACTACATTGTTTGCTGCTGTGCAGAGATCCTGACTGGTGATGTCGCCACTGGGAGACATAGTTTTCTCACATGGCCGTCATAATTTTGTTCTGAGGGTCAGGAAGTCACTGTTGGCAGAGTTTGCTAGTTCTAGCTTCTATCAGAGTGCAGTGGGTATTGCACTTCTCTTCTGGAATAATACTTTTCATTTGTGCAATGTAAAACAGCATGACAAGTTATAAAAAAGCTCAATTAAGAGCAAAAAAGACAGAAATTAAAAGAGGTAAAAAAAAAAAAAACAGTATGCTGTATATAAGAATGTTTGTGTGGGTCCAATTAACATTCCTGAATGTAAAAGCAAGGCTGCATCATTAGGTGACATTAATACCTCCAATAGTTCTTCCATATCATATTTTGTTTTTTAAACATTAGATGTGACAATTTGTTCTGACATAGAATACAGTTTAATGTAAATACAGTGCTTGAAGCAAAGCTTTAAACTTACATTTTTCACTTTGAATTGAACAATGTGTTCATAAGTGAATCAGATATGTACGTATCCTGTGAGAGTTTCTGAGCAACCCTCAGTGTTTAGATCCAAAGTCAATGTTTCCACAAAGCTTCATTGTTCTATCTGAAAGGGAAACTACCTGTATTTCATTCATCTAGATTGGCTTATTAAACTCTGGGATCAAACTACTGAATGAACCTATCTATATGACATACCAGGGTCATCTTGGCCTTGCTACAGATAATGGCAAATTCCAAGTGATGTCAATATAAGATAGATTTCATCTTCAGTTTATGTAAAACATTGTTTGCTTAATTTTATGCTCTAAAATTCTAGGACTACATTTATTTGTCCCCTAACATGCACCCCTCAGAATTGTCCTGATGGTACACTCTACATAAACAAACAAATATCTTGTAATGTGAATGATATAGTATAATCATGCTTAAACAGAAATAAAGACAAATAGGAACAAACCAGAAAAATCAGGGATATGTGCCTCTGTTTTATAACATTCTTACTACTGGTTTCCTTGTTATTCATTTTGAGGAATGAGGTATTTGTGAAGAAGTTTCGTTTCTCATTTTATGTACCATATCTAGTCTTATATGGCCCAGGTATGCTCCTGGCCATCAGGCACTCCTGAAATGAAAGTAATAATGAATAACAAGCTGAAATTTTCTGTATATTTAAAAATATAGAAGTCATACATACTAAACCAAAATCAGCCTTTTTGTGGCCACCAATAAGACTATGAATTGTTCAGGATTATACATTTTGCTTTTTTTCCCTCCATATGAGGATTAAATGTCCAGGGACACAGATAAGTAAGCATGTGGAAACACTGAAATATAATTTATTTTTAAGACAACTACCTTAGTTTTTGTAATTCACTTAGGAATCTGTGTAAAGGTTTTGCACGCATTAAATTATTTTTTCACATTTCATTCAACTCACAGTGGGACAATCAGCTTCAGGTTTCAACTATAATTCAGCCTTAATCACAGCACAGTATTATACCCACACAACCGTCATTTGCTTTTCTTTCTCCAGCTAGAGATGATTGGGTTGCTTGCAGCTTTCTTAATTAAAACTCTGCTTATTTTGACTGGACTTAGGTTAAGAGAGTTAGGTTAAAGGATATGGTGAATACTACACAATCTATGAATGAAATGGACAGTTATCTGGGAAGTAAAATAGAAGTGAAGCATGAGATAAGATGTTAGTCTTCTGCAAATGTAGCCTGGTACAGCACAGGACACATTTTCAGTAGAGACTGTGTTGTTAGTGGCAGCCATGCACCTTTCTAATTGCACGTCACAATGACCATTTTCCAGAAATTATATGTGCACTTAGGCAGGCAGGATGGATACCTTAAGATCTAAAGATACCTTGCAGATTTTGTAAAGCAGCTTCTGTATGCAACTTAGTTACAGTGTCAGCCCAACTTGATTTTAACAACAATAGGCATTTTACAATTTCATCCTCTTGTTTTTACAAGGAGTTAGTTTGCGTATGAATGGATTAAAATTAAAATATGTGTTCCATTCTGAAAAGTGCGGGCAGTCTAGAGAGCATGCCTTCTATGAAATAAAGGGAGTAGGTAACATTTGCTTTAAAAATGAAAGTCTAGAGCACAGCTATGTATTTTATTTAGTATACCATGCGTATTCACAGGAATAGAGGACAAAGCACAGCAAATCAATAACATGCAAATATATAGAATATTGATCCTTTCTAAAGCTGCATGGAAAGATGGAAGCTGAAGAGACTGTGTCATGCCTCCCCTTGTTAAGTACGTGTTGCGCAGTTAGAGGACTTTACATATGGGAGATGTGAATTCATACCTCTCTTCTGCCAGGAAACACTGAATGTGATGAAAGTACTCAACAGAACTTATGCCATATCCCAGAGTAATTCAGGGATGCACTGCCTTCGCCTATTCTCTGTCCCTTCTGTTGACACTGCTATAGTGGTTATGAACTCTTAAATATTTCTTCAAGGAAAAAAAAAGTTTGTTTTTTTGTTGGTCAGTTTGTTCTTTCATAATCCATTCTCAACTACAGCTAAGAAAGAACAGAATGGGACTTGGGACTTTTAATAGTTAAAATGATTATACCTGAAAGAGGCAGGAAATGCCTCTACTTTTCTGCCTGATGCTTAAATCAAAATTTAAGAAAGTTGCCTTTAGCACTTTCATTCCATGACTTTTTTTTTTTTTTCATTTTCATTAAATACATGGGAATGCAATTTAAATTGTTGTTGTTGTTGTTGTTAAAGGAAAAAAAATGCCTCTACTTGATATGTAAAATTTCTTTTTTTATATATATTTTATTTTTTATTATTTTTTGGCTAGGAATAAAAACTATTTAGATCATATCTAAATGTGTAACTATTCATATGTTTGGTTCAGTTATCAAGTTTCAAAAAGCAAGAATTTGTATAGCCTTATAAGTATAGCTTCCACCTTGATTAAAATGACAAGACAGGATGAATAATGAGATGAATTTCATGTTTTTGCCTGACTTATGTAAAATAAACAGTGACCTAGAGAATGAAAGGGAAAGGATATAAAAAAAGGTACTACCTTGGATTAGAGATCTTGGATAATGAACAAATGTGGATCTTGGCAGGCCTTTTCAGAAGCGGACACCACTTTTTGGACTTCCATCATTGACCGTGCTGTTATAACAACAGCTATTTACAGTCTGAGATACCTGGAAAGAGCAGGGAATACAGGGGACATGCTCCCAAAGTGATTTTTATTTTATTTTATTTTATTTTATTTTATTTTATTTTATTTTATTTTATTTTATTTTATTTTATTTTATTTTATTTTATTTTATTTTATTTTATTTTGTTTTTTCCTGACAGATGCTAGCTTCCATCTGTGGAAAGACACACTTGATTTCTGGATTTTATGTACCCTCCAGGACTGGGATTTTATTTTATTTATTTTATTTATTTTATTTTAATTTGTTGTCTCACTCTGAATTTAAGTAATGAGATAGATGGAATTGTCATTATTCACTAGTGGGGTTGCACTGGCCTGCAACATCTACAGCACAAAACAGTAAGTACTAGAAATGTTTGAAAACTTAAAAACACTTAGCATGTGCTATAAAACTGATGGAATTATTTAAGAAAGAAAACCAGTAGGAAAATTGTGGATATTTTTACCGAAGTAAAGAAATGCGAATGAAATGTTGCAACCTTCCAGCTCAATCTATATGGCAAACAGTGTGTTTATTTGGAGAGAACAGTTTGCTGAAGATGGCTTCTTTTCCCTTCAAAATTTTCATGACATTTATTTATTTATTTATTTACTTGTCTATTTATTTATCTATTTTATGTATTAGTATTCTGAGTGCAACAGATGTTTATCTTGCTGTGAAGATCCATGATAATCTCCCTCAGAGAATTCTACTGGGAACAACTAAAACATGCTGCAAGGCAGTTTAAATTTATACAATTTATACATTTATGCTTTCCTCCAAAATATGCGGTTCCATTTTTCATCCTTACCTGGTAGCTTATTGCTGCTTCTTGACAGCTTCCTTGCTTGTGCTAGAACGAGCTTTCACCGTCTATGGCAGGTGAATTCAGCATACTGTTTGTGTTTAAAATATCCCTACAGTGCCAGTAATGCTTAGAAGAGCACTGCTGACAACACAAAATAGAGTGGTGGAGTGG
This sequence comes from Anser brachyrhynchus, assembly GCF_964034855.1. NCBI lineage: Eukaryota > Metazoa > Chordata > Aves > Anseriformes > Anatidae > Anser > Anser brachyrhynchus. The sequence continues at coordinate 52,671,511 of NC_137694.1, read as the reverse complement.
TGTTTTTAATTATTTTTTTTACAGCAAGATTGATAAGAAAACGTCAGAGTACACAGGTGATATAACACATTACCTAACAAACATTCTATTAATGTTTTTAGAAGTCACAAGAGTATTTGTGGAGACTCATGTGCTTCAACTCTCCTCAACCTTGAGATGGAAGAAAAAAACAGAACAGTCAGAGATTGATATAACTGATTTTCAGTTGTTTACTGTTGGCAGATTGTTTTGAGCTTTGGGGCTTCAACGCTGCTGAGTGTTCCAGATGATTACATCTTTCTCCTCATAATAAAGTTTTACTTATTTAAGAATCTCCCACATGAGGAAATATAATATTATCCATGGAAAAAGAAACTACTGTCCAAATCACCAGAAAGGCCTCCAGGACAATGAAATGTCAAATATCTCCTATCTTTTACCGTTTTTAAACCAGTAAATGGATTATGCTCAGTTTTACTGCAAAAGATACGTGTTCAGACAGTGATGAATTTAAGTGTTCCTCTGTATCGTACTTCTTTTTTTTTTTTTCATGTCACTATAAAGACATATAAAAGTTTTTTACTCTCACACTGATGATAAATTAACTGATGTAACGTTGCTGAAGGTGGTTCATCTCAGCTGTGAATATATATAATAATATTTGGGTAACCAATGTTACAAGCAGGGAGTTAAACTAGATGCAAGATGTTGAAATAATAATAAATAACAGTAGAAATAATTTCTTCTTTAAGAATCTATAGCATATCTCAACTTACTTTTTCTAGTCAGATTTAGATATGGATTTAAGGGATTCTGACAGCAAAAAAAATGAACATATAACAGAAAGCAAATTATAGGTTATATGTTAAATGTCAATGGATAAATATTATATATTTGAAAAAGCTGTTCTACAAAAATTAAGACTTTACTAGAGTTAAATAGCACTAGAAGAAAAGTTTGGAAGATTCAGATAAGATCTCTCTCTTACTTTGTAATGCATGGCTGCACCATTTTCTGATGCCACATTTTTCCACTCCTGTTCAGAAAATTTTGCTGCTTGCATCAATACATAAGGAGGAGACACTCTGTGGCTGACTGTAACAAATTCTTTCACTTTATCATAATATTAGCACGGGCAAAACTTTTATTTCAAACTCCAAGACAAACAGTCTTGTAATGACCAGTGTTTAAATAAATAATAATAATAATAAAAAAGGATAGATTACACTTCTGTTGTAATGCTTTGAAAGGAAGTAAAACTTTATTTGGAAAAAGACCACAGATTTTGACAATACCAGCCTGTAACCAATCACTCCTAGAAAATTACAAACTGTCATGGAAAAGTGTTTTATAGAATATGCTTCAGTGATAAAACAAATTTTTAACTTCTCTGGATATTTTGGTCTACTTAATTTAAACTTGATGAGTATCTTAAAGTCCATTCTATTTGGTAAAAAATAGTTGTTGTTAGTCACATAGGGAAAGGTTTAACCAAATTTTCTTCTTAATTCATTTACTTTAGGAAGATAAAAGTTTTTTTTTTTTTTTTTTTTCCCAGAAACCCACTAAGGAATGTTACAGAAAACATTGAAAATTGTGGATACTGTGGGAATCGAACTGTTCTTTGAGATGAATTAAATTCAAAAAAAACCAAAAACAAAACACACAGGAAAAGCTGACTGTAGGTGGGGGCTGCCATGATCTGCTGGTTGAAGAGGTTATTTCCTTGTGCTGCCTTCTGTGGTTTATTCAGAGGTTATATTCCTTTAACAGGGACAGCAGAAAGGTACGTGTGACTATCCTTGGTTCTCACAGTCTGCAGCCTGGTGTATTATTTTAAAACAAAATGGATGGCAGTTTGTTTTAGCATGCTGGACTATGAGCTGCAGCAGTCAGGAAGCTGCTGAATACTTGATTCAACCACTTGTTTTGTGGGCGCTAATTCTGACATCAGGATGAAGGTCAGCTGATGGTAGTAACATGTTAAACTGCTGTCATTAACAAAGACTGATATGAAATACGAAGCTTATAAGGCTTTTAAGGTATAAAAGTCTGCTTGTTTCTTTTTTTTTCTTTTTTTTTTCTTTTTTTTTCTGGCATATCATTGCCACTGATGTTGAAACTTTTTGGAAGCGTAGATATTTTAAGTGTCAGTGGAAACTGGTTATTACCTTTTTCCAAACTCACCTTATGTTAACTACTTTTTTAAACTCTCCCATTTATTACTCCCGAATTTTATCTTATCTAATATTAGATGTCTTATAGTTGTAGGCAGAACTTTGACTTAGTTTCTAGGTTCCCATTTTGCACTGGGAGTGATAATTGGCACTCCAAAAGGAATGTATCTGAGGCATAAGTAGATATCTTTCTTTTCAAAGAGGTACAAGAAATAAGGAAAAATCACATGGCTATTTTGAAGGAAATTTTAGTTTTGTTCTTATTTTTTTTCTTTCTATTTTTTTTCTTAATATAGTTATAGATGAATAAGAAAAGAATCCCCAACTCATACACACCATTGCAAATTTTAATTTTGCCTAGAGATTTGACATTAAGAATATAAAAAAGATATGTAAATGGCAGATGTGAACTAAAAATGTTTTTCCAAATGACAACCCAGGACAGTAGAAGAGACATACAAGTGCAATTAGTTTCAATGAATTTTCTTTTTCCAGATCAAAAAAAAAAAAAAGATTTGTTAGTCTTTTTTTTTCCCCCCCACTTAGTTGAAAGATATATATTCACACTGTTTCGTTTTACTAGGCCTAGAATATTCCTAATTTGAAGAACTTCATTACATACTGAGGAGGTCATCCGTCTGTTAGAAGTCTGAGAGAGAGAGTTGACAGTTGTTTTTTCAGAAGAGTGAAAGAGTAAAGAAGATTCTTTATACATTTACCTGTCTGATTCCTGGTAGAAAGGTAATTTGGGTCGCTGGGTTTTCATTATATGATATAATTAATGCAAGTGTGAGGGACCAAAGAGTCTTGGATAAGAGTATTACTTACCATTATAAATTATTTATGAATATTTGTGTTCCAAGAATGTATGTTTCCTTCCTCCCATCTTTCTCTTTCTCTCACTCTTCCTCCCTTCTCTCCCTCTTCCTCTGGTTGTTTCCCCTCCTTCATTTCTCATTTGTTTCTTCATTTATTTACTCATTCATTCATTTTTCCATTTATTCATCATACATTATATTTCATCCTCTGCAGACTCTGTTTATTTATTAACTCAGAAACAACCTGTCAGTTAGCATCAAGAGAGCTCTAACGTCAATAAATTTGGTCCAGTCCACTCCAATCAAATTTGACATTATCTCAAACCCTCTGAGCCCCACGTTGGGTGCCAAAAAGGACTGTTGTGTTTTAATCCTGGCAGGCAGCTAAACACCACACAGCTGCTTACTCACTTTCCCCCCCAAGAAGGATGGGGGATAGAATTGGAAAGGTAAAAGTGCAAGAACTCATGGGTTGAGACAAGGACATTTTATCAGGTAAAAGAAAAACCACATGGAAGCAAAGCAAAGCAAGGAATTCATTTGTTTCTTCTCATTAGTAGGCAAGTGTTCAGCCACTTTCAGGAAGGAGTGGACGGGACGAAGTGTTAAGGACTGACTGCAGCCCCCATTCCCTTTTTCTCCTGTACTGCACAGATGTGGTGGTGGGGAGGTAGAAGCAGGTACATGGGTGCAAGGGTGATTTTAGTTTGCTTTTAGTTCTTACTGCTGATTTGTTATCAACAGGCAATAAATTATTTTAATCTCCCTATGCTGAGTCTGTTTTGCCCATGACGGTAAGTGGTGAATGATCTGCCTCTCTTTATCTGAACCTATGAACCTTTTTTCATCACATTTTCTCTCCCTGTCTTGTTGAGGAGGAGAAGTAAAATACCAGTGTGGTGGGCACCTCACTGCTAGCCAAGGTCAACATTCTAAGATTTATCCTCCTTGCTATCTTTCTACGTGACTTTGTTAACTGGTTAATTGCCACCTCCTGTAATTGAATTCTCAGGCTACTAAGCATGGTCACAGTTCGTTTAAACTTAAGTTCTTCATTCAGAACTATGTATTTCACAAGGAAGGAGAGTGAAAGAAAAAAAGTCAAAAGTTTATTTACTTATAAAACAATAAAGCCTTTTATTGTCTTAATCAAGAAGACTCAAAAATATACATGATTTTAAACACTGTTTTACCAGGGTGTTAAGAACAATATCTAATTTCTGGAGTGAATACCTGTCACTGCTAATGCCAGTGGATGACTTCTCTTTGGGCCAGTGAAGCAAGGATTTCAAGACTTCTCTGTTATTCCTTGGACTAGCTTCTGTGGAGTTGCACAGGAATATATTTAGCTTTAAGACAGCAGGACCACTTTGTCAAAAACAACTGAAAGTGTTTGACACTGACAGTCTTTAATTTAGTTCAAATGCCCCAGATCATATTAAAGTAAGCTGGTAAAACTGGAAAGTGTCCAAACACATTCTCACTTTCCATCAAATGTGTTGCATAGAACAGTGGGGTCCCTTTTTGTCCATCATTTTCTGGGATATTTAATCAGCCTCAGGATTATGGCCACTTTACCAGCCCAGAACAGCAGAATGCAGCTGTGGTGTAGAAATGCTGCTCCAGGCTTTTCATGCATCTGTGCTTTATTTTCTCTATACAAAACTTACAAATAATGATGAAGTTCTATTATGTAAGGGGTTGCTCTGAAGAGGAAGAGGTGACATTTTAAGGATAAATCCAATTATTCCTACTGAGTTGCATGAAGTGTGTGATGTTTTGAATTGCATAGTCTCTGTGATTCCTTCAGGTTGCTAGGTCTCAATGTCAGGCACTGCTAACTAATCAGCTTGCCTGCATTTGTGTAAGTATGATGTTGCTCTTAATAAAATTAAAATGAATGCACTATTTTATGCAAATTATGAAACACTTATTGGATGTTATAATCCCTCTCCTCTAATTCATACTTGCATTCCTGACCCTAAAATTGTTTCCAGCAATGAGAACCTTGACTCAGCTTCTCCTTTCATTACTTCAGTTTCCTTTAATATAAATAAGAATTGAAATAATTCAACATTTACATGGGGTGGTGTGTGTGAGGGCAGTGTCCTCTCTGACCTCAGCTCCCAACAATGTAACAGCAGATTAATGAAAATTTTCCTTTTTACCATACATTTTTAAGCATTTTTCCTTAAAAGCACGAGCACAGAAAAAGATGAAAGGACAGATTTCTTTTAACTTTTTTTTTTTTTTTTTTTTTCCACAGATAGTTGACTTTTCAATAGTATGAAATCCCATTTATTTTCTGGTGTTTTCTTTCCTCTTCCATTTAAATTATGTCCAAGGGCTTTAGACTTTCTTCAGCTCAAAAAGTTTTCTTCATTTTGCAGACCTCCTCAGGGTACCCTTGACATAATTATATATTTACATTGTAATGTTTTCTACATAAACCACATTTGTAAAAAAAATATTTAGCCAGCTGTAATTTAATTTGCATTAGATTTTATCCTGATACAAATGCTTGTTTGCCTACCATTATTCATCTACATGTCTACATCTACATAATGAAAGCACATGCTCAGATAGCATTGAAAGTGTGTACATGTATGTAGTAACCATAAAAATAATATTTGACATATCATAATTTTGATAATTTTATAGGTATTTCAGAGTAGATTTCTTATCAAGCCTAAGCATATTTTTTAATGTGATTATTTTAAATTTAAAAATGGTAATACGGATAGAATCATAGAATATCCTGAGTAGGAAGGGACCCACAAGTTTCATCGAGTCCAACTCCCTTACTCCACACAGGACCACCCAAAAATCAGACCCTATGTCTAAGAGCACTGTCCAAATGCTTCTTAAACTTCAGCAGGCTTGGTGCTGTGACCACTGCCCCGGGGAGTCTGTTCCACTGCCTGACCACCCTCTTGGTGAAGAACCTTTTTCTAACATCCAACCTGAACCTCCCTTGTCTCAGTTTCTTGTTGTTCCCTTGGGTCCTTTCACTCTCACCAGAAAACAGAGATCAGCACCTGCCCTTCTTCTCCCCCTTGTGAGGAGGCTGTAGAATAAAACCTATGAAGCCTGTAGTGGATTAACCTCTTTCTGGAAAATGAATTTTTTAAATACAAGAGTTGTTATAAAAACATGAGAGGAAATTATAATAAATTCCATTTGATTTATATTCAGGCAGCTACTTCAGACAAAATAAACCTTTCTTTTCTACTTTTTTTTTTTTCCCATTTGCAAGTAGGACATTTGGATCAGATAATTTAATAAGCCTTGATGAGAAAATGTGAAAAACTGTCAGCTGAATCTCATCTTGATGAATTTTTCAGTTAATTTCCAGCAGATTTCTAATTATGTCCAGTAGCAGTACCCTAGTGTTAGTCATTTTGTTTGATTTTCTCTTCTATTTTTATGAGAGTAAGGAATATGAATTTGTAAAGAACTGTATTACAGGAAAGTTAAGGAGGTTTAAAATGTGTCTTTAAGCATGTATACAATAGCCCCCAGGAACTGAAATTAATATTAACTGAAGCATATACCTATGGATTCAGCAGCAAACACAATGTGTTTACTTATGTGGGTCCAGGCATCCAGTTCCTGTGTATGCTTTCAGAGCTGGCTGGATATGCATCTAGGAGCCCTTAGGCATGACTTTCGAAAAGACATAACAGTTTGGTTCATCCAGCTATATGGCATCCAGAAATGTCTGGGGTTTTCTCCAGGCTGCTTGAATTACTCAGGCAGCCAGAGCAGCCTGTCTTTCTGCATAAACACACCCATAGAGGAGCAAATTCATTCCATAAACTATCTTGGACGTTCATTTTTTCTGTAGAAATCATTCTTTACTTTGTCATCTTTAAGTATCTCATAATTGAGATACTAGGATTGTGGTCCAGTTTATGCCTTCTGTGTATGTATTACTGATGTATTTGTCAGCTGGTCCTCAAGTGGACCAGCTTGAGAGAAACAGATATTTTCAGAAAATCTCATGAGAAGAAAAGCTGAATGGAAGGGGAGGGGATCACCTCCAGCCAGTCCTCTGAAGGAAAAAACTAACTCTGTCTCTTTTTCTCTGTGAAAGATATTCAGGTATGGGCTGAGCACATGAATCACTCAGAAAGAGAAAATGTTTCCTAGAAGCCTGGAAAAAAGAACAGTTGTTTTATGTTTAGTAGAAAGAGGGAATTAAAGATACTTCTAATGATGTCATACTTTATATGGGCCTTTTCAGATGTTTTCTTTCTCGGTGTGCTTTCTTTTGTCAGTTCCCTTCTTACATACCTGTGATCATACATACATTGCATTGAGAAAGGAATGCTGAATTTAAGTTGTTGCATATGGTAATCAGTACCTAGATATCTAAAAGTTAGTGCTGACCAACCTTAAAGTCATAGTACTTCCTTTTCCTTAGATCTAGCTTTTATTGAAAAAAAAACGATGAGATTATTCTAATGAGTGTATCCTTGACAGAATGAATATAGGCTACACAGGCAGATGCAAACTAAGTTAGTTTAAACTTCCTGCAAGTCATGTCTTCCGCAAGCTCCAACTGTAATTATGTATTACAAATTTAAAAAGCTGTCTCCACTGGACTTTTTACAAAATTGACTGTGCTGCTCTGTTTTTTTTTCTTTTTTCTTTTTTTTTTTCTTTTTTCCCCCTCTATACAAAGCAAAAGACTGACTTAGTTCAAATTAAGACACACACACCCCGTAGATATATGAGTTTTTGTCTTGGAGTTAATATTTGCTAAATGTATATTGCTTTAAAAGTGATACCCATTTGAGTAACCATTACTGAGATCTATATTTTTTCTTTTCACAGAGTCTGTGGCATATTCTTATTTTAAATTTGTTTCAAGAATCTTAGATAAATATATTGCAATATCAATTTCAATAGAAGCTGCAGACATTTATTTATTTTATATAAAATAATCTGAAGTCTAAATTCTATGGGACTTAAAAAAAGTGGCACTCAAACTAAATCAGGAATTGCAAGGATAAGAATCAGTTCCGGATTAGACATCTTGATTTAGTTGACTAAATGTGTTATGTCTTCTGTCATGGTGTTGGCTGGGATAGAGTTAATTTTCTTCGTAGGAGCTGGTATAGTGCTGAGTTTTTGATATTTGATGAAAACAGTTGTGATAACACACCCGTGTTCTAGTTGAGCAGTCCTTCACTACTTCAGTAATGTCTCAACTTAGCAGCAGTAGTGGTACAAATGACTTACACTGACTTGTTTATCTTTGTTTTTCACCAGCTGGTAGGTTGTTGTATACCTTAGTTTACATGTATATTGCATAGATTTTCATGTGGTTTCAAGAACTGCTTAGCTTCCAAGATCAAACTAGAACAGATGCATCATCCTGGCATAAATCAGACAGAACTGATTGAAAAGATAGTGAAATTCTTGGCAAACCCTCACTTGATTTTCTGTTGGCAATACAAGCTTCTTGTAGGTGAGATTTGCACAGGTTGAGGTTTCAGTGCAAACATTTTCCACAGTACCAATAAACCTAGCCTTAAAATAGCAAAAGTCAATCATCCAGTTATGGAAGAAAAGGAGATGAGAGACAGTTGTTTCAAAATAGAATCTTAGTTAGTTAGTTATTTTTACAGATGTCATTGATAATCAGCTTAGTCCCAGATCCAAATCCTCTCTGGAGTTCCCTTCATTTGTATGCCTGTGTATATTAGTCTTTCCATGACAGACATACACATTCCAAATAGTGAACTGGAAGTGAAGGGATGAACTGCAGAGAGAGTCTGCATGAATTACCCAGTGTGTGGGTAGACAAGAAGACGACAGTAGGTTAGACCTTACAGTTTTAAGAGTACCTTATGGACTTAATTACTAAAGTTCAAAAAGTCATCAAAAGCCAATTAGAACTGTTATTTGTAATAGCTAAAGCAATTAATATGGAAATATAGCAAGAACAAACCTTTTAGTTTGAGAACCCCAAGGAATTCTTTGTTACAGGTCTTTCAAATCACTTTCAGAAATTTGGAAAGAAAATTGAACTGGGATTTCCTGCTGTTGTGTAAGATAAACAGAACATTTTTTCTGCATGGGTAACACATCACAGTTGCAACACTCCATAGCAAAATCTCATATCTGAGTGAAACAAAAAGTTACAGAAAAGGTATAACAGAAGACTACTAACATTACTCATTAGCTAACAACACATCTGAGAATCATTTACACTGGAAGACGATTACTGCTTGTAATAACCTTATTAAGGCACTATAAGATAGACAAGGGGTTCTAAACTGGGAAAAATATAACAGAACATTTAATTCCACCTTTTTTTAAACTAGAGGCAACACGGGTAATGATGAGAGCATATGTTTTTACTGTGTCTAAGCACTAATACGAAGTGTTTATGACTTTGTCTACAGCAAGATCATTTTTTAAAAGTCTGATAAAGAATCTCATTATTGTCTTTGTAACCTCAAATGTATTCCAGACTTGATGTCTGTTACAGTATCAGGTACTGTGGCCTCAGAAATAGAATGCTGTTAACAGAAATGTATGTAAGTTCATTTCAGAAAAGGGCAGGGGTCTCTCCAGAGCTATTTCCGTCTTTCTTTTCAGATTACAGTTAAATACATTCTTTGAAGACTCTATGAAAGACTTTCCAATGCTCTAATGCAAAATGAAGACCTAAGACATGCCACAGTATTATTTTTTCAGGTACCTCTTTCAGTGAATCTATTGGAAATATTTGCATAAAATTTATCAGCCTCTGTTTAATCTATGGGGAAAAAAAAGGTAAATTGTAACTTCATTATTGTTAGCTTGTGTTTTCTAGTATGATCCATAGGTTTTGTCATTTACCAAGACCTACATGAAACTACAATGACACTTTCATATATCCAAAGGAACTCTTAGAAGAAAACACCAAAAGGGATTAAGAATTCTATCCTTCCTAACAGAATCCAGACATCCACAGTTCTTTGGAGTCAGTTCAGACCTTGGATTTCTGTTTGAGTGCATTTGGGTAAATGTCCTTGGTTTATCTAACTTAGCACAATACCTTTGGATATAAGTGGTCCAAGTAGTAACATTTTTTTCTGTACTTATCTTATTGCTTCTTGGAAAATCCCTGATTTTAAGCTTTCAGTATATTCCTAGTCATAGAGATGGAACTTCTACTTGCAACATTTGGCCTGTATGAAAAATATTAACTCTTTGAATGATCTCCTCAGTCTGTGACTAGCACCTAAATGGGACAGTTTTAACAGGAAAGATTAACTCATTTCAGCAATGAATAGCATATTTGAAGTATGCTTATAAAGTAAATATTAAATTGTTTTTATATCCCAAATATATGAACATATGCATGTTTATATGATGTTAGAGAATGTCTTAGAACTCACAAATAAAATTTAAATCTAACAACTAATTTCTTTGGAAACAGTGAGTGCTTCAAATATTTTCCTTATTTTTCAGCTTATTGCCTGATATTCTATTTACAATATTTTCAAGAAGAAAGTTCCTTGAGGCAGATTCTCAGCTGGTAAAAGCAAATATTAGGGCTTATATCAACTGAAAATTTGGCCCATTTTTATGGGTTTTTGCTGTGTTTCAGTGATTGTTTTGTACAATGTTTCCACTGACCACCTTTTTTTAACTATCAACATTCAAAGGAAACAGATGATAATACGAAGCTCCCCAAATAATAACAAAATTCCCTTGCCTTCACAAGTTCTTGAAGTATTAAGTTCAGTTTTAATGTGAAACCTCATGATTCCTCTGTTAGATCTATTCCCTGCTAGTGGAACAACCAAAAGTACCATTAGGCCAAAAGTACCAAGCGTGACCTGACAGTTTGTTGCTTAAGGTGAACATTTGGGATGAGAAATTCACACTGCAATGCATTATTATTTTTTTTTCAGTCTGTGCTAAATATTGGAATTGGAAGTTCAAACGTAAATCACTTTCTCCAGGGATGTCATTGTCATGGGAGATGTGCATTTGAATCCCCTAATCATGAGAATCAAACTAAAAAGCTACTGCAAGAGCAAATACCTAACCACCGAATTACTAGGTAAAAGCAAAATAGATATTTTTTTTTTTAAGTATTTTTATTTGAAAGTTTTCTGTGAAGAGAAAGAGCATAGACCCTGTTCAGATTTGAAAAGAAAGAGTTAAGAGCCTATATAAAAATAGTTCAAAAGTTTCTATGCCACATTAAAGGAAGTTTCAATCTAGGTACAGATATATTCCTGTATATTCCTCTTTTAGCATTATTAGTTTCCTTAAGTTGTTTATCCAGTTGTCAATTTGTTTCATTACGTATCCGTGTTTATTTTTCTAATGACAATGGGAACAGGAACAAGTTCTCATGATGTTCAAAGCCAGAGTGATTTCTGACCAGTGAAGTAGGATTTTTCCTCAGCTTTTCTATACTGTCTCTGTACTGGTGTTCAATGGCCCTACTTATGTGCTGTAAATACAAACCAGATGCTGGATTGACTCTGGTTAAAAATTAGTCTCAAAAAGGAGTTGCTTTTTAGTAGGTTTGTTCTGTTTGAACTCAAGCTCCCTGAACTGTTTTAGTGGAGTGAAACTGGTGGCAAACTGTAGTCCAGAAGAAGAATGGAGACCCAAGGGGAAGGAAAGAGGTGAGAAATTTTATACTGGCTTTACAGCCAAAGTCAGTGTTTGACAGAATTTTGATGCCAGTCTCTTTCTCTGCAGTGAGTACTATAGAAAAATTTCCATATAAAAGGAGTTTAAACCATGACCCATGTCCATCATTGGAGATAATTTAACATATGACTACTGAAGATTTTTCTGTAGCTATGTCACCTGATCATGCTGTGGGGCATCATGCCAAACTCCTGTTAAAATGAATTGGTAACTCTTTTATAAACATGTTGGATATGTACTGAAAACCGTTTTGACAGCTCTGAGGTCATAATTTATTCAGTTAGTAGTATGTGGAAATAAAGAGTGGGCTGAGCAGTTATGGACATTTTAGATTACTCTTGGCATTCTAGTCAAATTCTAGGAGACAGCTAAGTTCTTTGGACATCTTAAATTCTGAAAGATCTCGTAGTATTGTTCTCAATTACTGAAAGAAAGAATCATCTGAAATCATTACATGCTTCGCACAATTAAACATAAAAAATAAGATGACAAGATTTTGAAAATGTGCATATTCTGAAATTGTTGTCTAAAGTAGCATTAATAACACAGTATAAAATCCAAACAAGACATACAACTTCTTGATATAGATTTCAAATGGACATTTTCAGCAAGTACGCTGATGATACAAAGCTGGGAGGAGTGGCCAACATGCCAGAAGGCTGTGCTGCCATTCAGTGAGACCTGGACAGGCTGGAGAGCTGGGCAGGAAGTAACCAAGGAACAAACACATGTATCAGTACAGGCTGGGGGATGACCTGCTGGAGAGAAGCTCTGCGGAGAAGGACCTGGGTGTCCTGGCAGACGACAGGTTGACCACGAGCCAGCAGTGTGCCCTGGTGGCCAAGAAGGCCAATGGGATCCTGGGGTGCATAAAAAGGAGCGTGGCCAGCAGGTCAAGGGAGGTGATCCTCCCCCTCTACTCTGCCCTGGTCAGGCCTCACCTGGAATTCTGTGTCCAGTCCTGGGCTCCCCGGTACAAAAAAGACAGGGATCTCCTGGAAAGAGTCCAGCAGAGGACAACAAAAATGATATGGGTCCTGGAGCATCTTCCTTATGAGGAAAGGCTGAGAGACCTGGGTCTGTTCAGCCTTGAGAAGAGAAGACTGAGAGCGGATCTTATCAATGTTTATAAATACCTGAAGTGTGGGAGACAGAGGGATTTGGCCAACCTCTTTTCAGTGGTTTGTGGGGACAGGACAAGGGGCAATGGCCACAAAATGGAGCACAGGAAGTTCCACACCAACATGCGAAAAGAACATCACGGTGAAGGTGACAGAGCACTGGAACAGGATGCCCAGGGAGGTTGTTGAGTCTCCTTCTCTAGAGATATTCAAGGCCCGTCTGGACGCCTACCTCTTCAACCTGCTGAAAGGTTCTGAGGAATATTACACTGTAGTCCTATATTCCACTGTTCTCTATATGAGAATATCTGGACCAGCCCTCCTCATATCCTATCTGTTGACTCAATATTAATTCCTGGCACTTTTGGTCTTAGTTATGCAATAGAATATGCTGTCAGATTATAGTAAGAGTTTACAGCAAAAATTGCATCTGGGGCTTGAAGAAATCTCAAGAGGGAGTATTGTAACATAGTATTATGTATATAAGTTGTAACTCAATATAATGTTTCTAGATGAGAGTGGCTGGAATATGCCAGACAAACTTTATAGAAAGACTGGAAAGAGCTTAAACTGATTGTTTTCCAGAATAATGTCACAATATCCAGTTTCCCATCATATTTGTTTATCTTAATTGACAAGTTTTTCCTGTGTTCTTTGAAGCATATCTTAATACTTCTGTCTGAAGGCCATTATCTTCACTTGTGGAGCAGTTCAGTTATAATTTTTCTATTGGGAAAATACAGCCAAAAAGTCTCTTTGGAAACACACAGTTGTTATCACATTTTGAAGCCAATGCAACAACTCTTATGCTGTCTGCCTACCTCTCAGTAAATGACATTCTGAAGAACAAGGTTCTATCTATATTTACAGCAAAATATGAAAAGTCAAAGTCTAGCCAAGCTGCTAAAATGTATATACAGCAGAGCATTCTTTTATGAAATTCATTGCATATATTTTACAGTGATTTTATGTTATATTAAAACCAAAATAAAAATCCTTATTTCATGAATAGACTTAGAGTGGTGGATGTGCAGTATTCTGCACAACACTACCTGTGGGAAAAATCCAATCATAAATATTGTTAGGAAGCAGCAAAGAAGATAATTGCTACACTGTCTATTTCTATCTATTTATGTTTTCATAGAATCATAGAATGGCTCCAGTTGGAAGGGACTTTAAAGGTCATCTAGTTCCAACCCTGCTGCCATGGGCAGGGATGCCACCCACTAGATCAGGTTGCCCAGGGCCTCATCCAACCTGGTCCTGAACACCTCCAAGGATGGGGCATCCACAGCCTTTATGGGTAACCTGTTCCAGTGCCTCACCACCCTCTGAGGGAAGAATGTCCTCCTAACCTCTAATCTAAATCTCCCCTCTTTTAGTTTAAAATCATTCCCCCTTGTCCTATCATTATCTGACTGAGCAAAAAGTTGCTCTCCATCTTTTTTATAAGCCCCCTTTAAGTATTGAAAAGCCGCAATGAGGTCACCCCAGAGCCTTCTCTTCTCCAGGCTGGCCACCCCCAGCTCTCTCAGTCTTTCTTCATAGGAAGAAAGGTGCCCCACCTCCCTCATCCCCCTTTATGACCCTCCTCTGGACCCACTGTAACAGATGCTGGGGGCCCCAGACCTGGACACAGTACTCCAAGTGGGGCTTCACAAGGGCAGAATAGAGGGGGACAATTATCTCCCTCTCCCTGGCGGCCACTCCTCTGTTGATATAGCCTGGGATGCAGTTGATCTTCTGAGCTGCAAGTGTGCACTGCTGGCTCATGTTAAGCTTTTTCTCCATCAGAACTTCCAAGTCCTTCTCCACAAGGCTGCTCTCAGTGAGTTCTTGCTCAAGTGGGTACTCATGTCTGGGATTGTCCTGACCCAGGTGCAGCACCTTGCGCTTGGACTTGTAGAACCTCATGATTCACATGGGCCCAATTCTCAAGCCTGTCCAGGTCCTTTTGGATGGCATCCCTTCCTTCTATTGTATCATCTGCAATGTTTCCTATACAATAATCCCCTTTATGCTACACAAATTCATGATATCTCATTTTTGCTGAATTTTTCAAATTTAATTAGCTATATTTTTAATAGATCATACCTGATCTATCTATCATAGCTTTATAAGGAAGATGAAAAAACTTGAAAGAAGCTTTGTTTTCAACAAAGTGTTGAGAACATTTAGAAATTATTTAACACTTTTTTCTGGTAAACAGTATTTTTTTTTAAAGATTAAAAAAATACATATTTTTTTATTTAGCTTTTGGAACAGAAGAAAATTATAACTGTGGATAGAAAAAGATGATAAGGCATGAAGAAAAGCTCTAATAAGGTATTCTGAAGTCTCCAAGCTACAGGAAAAAAAACAACTCTGTGAAATATGAAGTTATTCATTAACGCAATAAACTCCTAACCCCGCCCCCCCGCGGTCTTTAAATGACTGTATATGTAGTTAAAAATCAACACAAAGTATGTGGACTACAGTTCTTGCTTTCTTTTATATTGCCTCCTTGACTCAGTTACCAGTACTTCAAATTTTTAAATAAATCAGTTGTCCTCTTTTGGAGGGCACTTAAATAAATTTGGACTAATATGTAATGAGAAGACAGATTATTCTCTAACCCCTATGAGCTTAAACCCTGAAGCTTGAAATGTGATTACTCACATCATTGTCTAAACTTGCTTAGCAACAAATTTTAAGTGTAGCTGTAAAGCTATCCAGTCATTTATTTAATGACTAGCTACCTAGATGGCATATTGTGGAAAGTTTTTTTTTTTTTCTTCCACATTTATATTATAGGTTTGAAAAGATCTTTTATTAATATTAAATTTACAGGTCTTCAATTTTATCACGTCCCCTTTTTTTCCTATGATACACCCAAATTTGCACTCATTAAAGTTAATGGAAGCTTTGCCTTTGACAGTACCATTTGTAAGGATTATGCGTTTATTTCCAGATGCTTATTCTGAAATCACATATAAAGCTGTCTAGTACAAAGGAATTTCATTTCTCTGAGCTTGATTCACAGCTTACTGAAAACATTGATTTCAGTGGGGGCTGGATTAGATCCTTTCCAGGTACTGTTCAAAGAAGCTTCACATAAACATACTGATCTAACCAAATTATATTAATACAAATACATCCTTTTCCTATCTTGGCAAAGAAGACAAGGGAGTTATGAATTTGAAACTGACTGTAGATCAGCAGCTTCAAATGTCAGATATTCAGATACTGCAAAAATGTGTTTTTCACTTTTCTAAAAACAGAAAAAAATAGAGAAAACCATAAAAAATAATAATAAAAAATGATCGAATCAATCACATCGAATCGATCGATGTGAACAAAGTTGAAACATGCTGGTTGTGAGGTCATTTGATGTCTGAGTTCTCTGCTATACAGAAGAAATTGTAATTTTCTATCCTGCTTAGTATACTCAGTAGCCTCCACCATATGAAGCTTACTCCTTACTCTCATCTTGAAGAAAATGAAATAGCTATATCCTGCTAGTCACCAACCAAAGCCAGGCTAAGTATGCCTGAGTGCCTCCACAGTGCACCAGAGACTAATGTGACAAAACACACTTAAATCATTCAGATACTTTTTATTTCTCCCTTAATAAATTACAATTATTTCAGTGATCTGGGGAATAAAATTATTTTTGTAGTTAAAATGGGGTTTAAATGAGGTAGTAGAACCAAAATCTAAACAGACTACTGGATAAAGACTGAACCCATGAACCAAAATTCCCACTGATTTTGGTAGGCTCCTACCACTGTAAAGATAGTGAATTTTACAAAGTCAGCTATGTTGGTGCTGTGTTTTAATTAATTATTTATGTTGGAGATTTTCAGAAACACTGTTGAATCAAGAGCCCAATTCCTACCAGTTCAACCAATGTCTAAATAATCAACTGTTACATTGACTGTTGCAGTACATACTCTTAGTCTGTGGCAATGAAATACAATCTAATTCAAATTAACTTTTTATCACAAAAGAGAACTAATTTTTATTACCTTAAAACTGATTTCAGCTCATCTGTAAAGTCCTGGCAATTTCTTTACATGTTTAAGACATACATTTAAAAAATGAACTAAATGAAAAGAAATGTACAGACCCAGTGTAAGTAATAGTTTTTTTTTATTTTCCTATTTCTGTTTCAACCAAACCTTCAGCACTCCATGGGCTTAATCCATGTCCTTTGTAGTCACTGGGAATTTTTCTAATAACTTAAGTGCATCTAGTTTATTCTTTTCCACACAATTCTCTGTAGATAAAAAATATTACGTGACAAATATAACGTAATATCACTGTATCACAAAGGTGACACTTTTCTCATTCTTTAGTTTGAGGATTATACTTAAAAAAAAAATAATGTCATGGCCAAAATTAAGCAGGAACTCTTCTTATTTCCTAAAATAAACCACTGTAGAAAATAATGATATTATAAGTAAATATACATCCAGGCAAGAAATAATCTCAAATTAAATTAAATTCTATAGATACTCCATTATAAATATTTAATTAACTAGATAGAACATTCCAATTTCTAAAAGTGAGCAGTATTATTATTTTCTATTTAACTTTTTTTTAAAAAAGACAACAAAAACTTCAGAACATTTGATTTGAATTTAACTATACATTATCAGATTATTATTTTTTTCTTATTTCATAAAAGTATTGTTCAAGAATTAACATGCCTAGGCTGACTAGGATGCTTGATGATACTCACGATATTCAACAGTGCTTTGCATCCTGAACCTAGTAAAGAATTGTCAGATAGATTGTCATAGATTTCTTAACCTTGATTTAGAAACCTTGTGAGAAAACATGTGTTTACAAACAGCATGCATTTTTAAAATGTATTCTAACCCATATTTTTTCTCCCAGGCCCCTACATGCTTTTTTTTTATTCCATTTAACACAATAAATTTAATAATAGTAATAATAGTATAATAATAATAGTATAATAATAATAATAACAATAGTAATAATAGTATAATAGTAATAGTAATAGTGATAGTGATAGTGATAGTGATAGTGATAGTGATAGTGATAGTAATAATAATAAACAATGCATTCTTCACCATGATATCCTTTCACATATTGCCCTGAGAGACAAGTGACTGGGTGGCTCAGTACTTCAGTAGCAGCGACTCTAGTGGAATCTACTTTTATCAGCAGAAGTTTTCATTCATCCTCTGGTTACAGTTAATTTTCTAAGCAACAAGCTAGGGCAAACCTGTTGCCTTGCCACGTAGATGTTGAATCTTGAAAGTTTTCTTCTATGTGCATCATACAGATATGAATGAGAATCATATTAAAAGACACATCAGCAAGTTAAGACAGACCAAACTCAAAGTGCAGTTGTTGTTGCTGTTGTTTTCTCAATAAACACAGTGATGAATTTGAATTGATTTGAACTACCTTTGATTTATATTTTTTGAGAAACATTTAGAAGTAAGCAGATCAAAATAAAGATTTCAGAAATAATTTAATAGATTTTTCATGGTTTAATTTATTTTTTCCATCTAGCTCTATTGAAATTTTAGTGCTATCATTAGATAGATTAGAATGCTTAATTTTATTTAAAATTTTATTTAAAATCTAAAAGATCAGGAAAATTCAATTAGCTGGTCCTTACAAAATAGTATACATATTCTCACTTTTCAAAATCTTATCATTTTTCTTTCATATTGTTGACAACCTATCATATATGAAACAATAGTGCTAGTGAGTATTTTGTTAAAAATGAGTTGTATTCTGGGGAATCATGCTTAATCAAAGGCCATAGTATTACTTTCAGCAAGCTCAAATTCTGAAACTGTGGTATTTTCCAGCATATGTGACTCAATTCTTTACATTTTGACATATAATCTTTTAAAGAAAGGCTTACATGTATAAAAGAGTTTCAAAGCCTTCCCTCAGGCCTCAGTAACCTATTCTAAAGTCTTTAAACTCCTGGACACTGATTAAACAAACATTCTTTAGTATTCTAATGATTTCTTTCTGACTGAAGAACATAAGTAATGATGAGTCCTACCATCCTCCTCAATTTGGAAACACACTATATACTTTGATAAACTTATGGGTTCACAGTTCAATGAAATCTGAACATATATGTATATAGACCAGAATATATTCTAGTATGCACATTATTCATGATAGCCTGAGCGGTACTGAAGCTGATAGAGTAAAAGGGCAACTACATGCATAAATATGGCAGTGGAATTTGACTTCTAAAAGTTTGTGTAAATAGTTTCATGGGGTTCCATACTTATTGTGTCTCAAGGATTTTTAGATTTCTATGAAGATTGTTTAGAGGGAATGCAAAAAGTCATACTACTCTAAATTTTGTTTTACCTTGGATGCTTCTAGAATATTAAACAAGAATCGCAGAATCACAGAATTGTCTAGGTTGGAAGAGACCTCCAAGATCACCTAGTCCAACCTCTGACCTAACACTAACAAGTCCTCCACTAAACCATATCACTAAGCTCTACATCTAAACGTCTTTTAAAGACCTCCAAGGATGATGACTGAACCACTTCCCTGGGCAGCCTATTCCAATGCCTAAGAACCCTTTCAGTAAAGAGGTTCTTCCTAATATCCAATCTAAACCTCCCCTGGCGCAACTTTAACCCATTCCCCCTTGTCCTGTCACCAGGCACGTGGGAGAATAGACCAACCCCCACCTCGCTACAGTCTCCTTTAAGGTACCTGTATACACTTAAATCTTCAGTAATAGATCCATAAATTATACAAATTTGGATTTACAAACAGAATGCAAAAGAATTATAAGGATAGTGGTCACAAGTTTAATATGAAAATGTAATTTATTTTTTATTTTTATTTTTTTAAAAAAAGCTTCTAGAATCAAAATGCTGCCTCTGGAAAAATGAAAATATACAAAGACCAAAGCCAGTGTTCAAATGTTAATGGAATGAATGCTATTGAATCCTTTGCAGCATTTCACAGAGAACTCAACCACACACTGAAAATGTGTTTTGTAAAGTGCCATGGGGTGTTAAGAAGATTAATAGTCTATTGTTAACCAGGTTGAAAGCACTCTATATAATTTTCAAGGGAAAAAAAGTCATCTTAAATTAATAATACTGTTTAACTATAATCCAAGTTATAAAATGATTTAGTAATCACATAATGATAATATGATAAGTTCCACCCTTCAGTACTTGACTGACATAGATAAACCAGATTTAGCTTTTGTTTGTTTGTTTGTTTGTTTGTTTGTTTGTAGTTTAAGATAGACAAATCCTTCTTATTTTACCTCATATCAAGAAAAGGAAATTTGTTTCCCAGCACAAGGGATTTCAAATCCAGAATCAAAATAAGACAGGTCAGAGCACATGAAGTATACTTACAGTATTCAATCAGCCAGTCTATCTACTGATCACAGAAAGATACAAATGCTCTATTACTCTGATGCTGTTGAAATCAATGAAAAGATTCATATCTTTATAATACATGTACAGAACTGAAGCAAGCAGAATTATAAGCAGTCTCTAGACAGCAAACTTTGGGTTCCAAAAACAAATTCTCATTTGGCCTCCTGCCTGCAAGAACTTATTCTGAGTACATTGGAAATGTCATATTTGAAGGAGTATGTTTTGGCTCAATTTATAGCCATTATATATATGTCTTTAGTACATTCTATTGCTTCTTTCCACTTGTAACAGGTGGAAAGAGAACCAATTTAGTGATCATAAAGTACAAATGAACCTAGAAGCATGATGGAACCTGAAAATCTTTGCTTTCCTCTAAAGTAGATCTCTTAAACACTTAAACCAGTTTGACCATGGAGCTATCAGAACACTTTTCAGTTAGTCCAATAACTTCAAATGCAAAATTAAGCACTAGGATTTACAGTCAGAGATAATGATTCCAATGAATTCCATTGCCCCACTTAGTTTTTACAGATGAATTCCATTCTCTGATAGGTTTTGCTCTGAGATTTTACCGAGTTGTTGTCAGCCTCGCCTAGATCCTTGAGAAGGCAATGAAGCAACTAATCCTGGAAAACATTTCCAGATCCTTCTCTTCAAGGCTGCTCTTCAGCGTTTCATCGCCCAGTCTGTACATATAGCCAGGGTTGCCCCTTCCCAGGTGCAGGACCTGGCACTTGCTCTTGTTAAGCTTCATACAGTTGTTGATTGCCCAGCTGTCCAATTTGTCCAGATCTTTCTACAAGGCCTTTCCACCTTTGACAGAGTCAACAGCTCCTCCCAGTTTAGTATCATCTGCAAACTTACTCAAAACACCTTCTAGTCCTATATCCAAAATTCACAAAAGGGAAATCATGCTTGACCAACCTGATAATCTTCTAGGATGAAATGACAGGCTTGGTAGGTGAGGAGAGAGCAGTGGATATTTTTCTGCCTTGACTTCAGGATTTCAGACCGCGCCGACAGTGAGGTGAATTGAATGGCCTCATCCAGAGTGGCACAAAGTCTAAAGTGGCATACACCAGGGATCTCTAGTGGCTCTGATCCTGTTCAACTTTTTCATGAATGGTCTGTATGATGAAGCAGTTTACTGACCCAAAATTGTGAGGAATGACTAACATAAGAGAGGATTGTGCTACCATCCAGAGTGGCCTTGAAAGACTGGAGAAATGGGCTGACAGGATTTTCATGTAGTTCAACAAAGAGAAGTGCAAATTCTTGTTCCTGGGGAAGAACAACCCCATGCACGAGCACATGCTAGAGGCACAAGAGGTTTAGTGGAAAATAATGAAGTAAACAAGTGTTTAATCATTAAGGAATCATTTGGAAGTTGTTGTCTTCCATTACTTTTATGAGAGTAAAATATAAAAGCTTTTTATGTAGCATTTATGTACAGATTTGGCATCAAAATCAGCAATTGCCATATCTTTTCTTCCTGTATTTTAGTCAGCTCTAGAAAGTCTCTTGGGCATCTGCTAGGGCTTTTCCTCTGACCTGACTAATTGCTGCCATTTTATTTTTATTTTTAAGTAGTGCTTAAAAACAAAAACAAAAAACAACCTAGCCGCAACAAAGAAAATTTTCATTTTCCTAAATTAGATGTTGTAAAACTAATGGCTTAATTGTGTCCTTATATTCACATTTGGAAAGTACGAAAATGAACACTCATCTGTTTTGAATATATATTCCTTAAATATTACGCAGCAGAAATTCTTGCAACCAAACTTATGTTACTGTCTTTTCCAAAATTCCAGACATAAAGTAACTTATTTTCTCATATTATTGTTGAAATGGATTTGAAGATCTTTTTTTCTCTCTCCTTATTCTCCACTTTCAGTCTGTGAACCTTTTGTATATTATTAGCAATGTAGCAACAGCCTATATTAAGCCAATATTTTCAAGCATTAAGCCAATATTTTTAATATCCAAGAAGACATGAGTAGTTAGCAAAGAATTGCTTTTAAGGCTAAATGTTTTTTAGACTGTGCTGTTCAAATCTTTCTTCTATATGATGGAAACCCTTCATTTTAATTATACCTGTTTCTTTCTAGAAAAGTTTTGCATGGATTCTTATTGTGAAATCCTTTTGACTTCACATTTTTTGTTTACAAACTAAGGAATGTGGAACAAGATAAAAAAGAAAATTCTATGGGGTGATAGCAAAGAATAGAAGGATGTTATCCATTTTGTTATTGTTGTTTTGTGTGTGTATGTGTGTGTCCTGGTTTGCTTTTCCTGCTCCTCCTCCCATCAATTTATTTCATAAATCCTTTAGCTGAATGCTCTGATTATCATTGGCAAATTAATATAAATATTAGTGTTTTTCATTATTCTGTATGTCAGAATGTAGGTTGTCTTCTTTTCAAAATTTATACCTCTCCCTGCTAATTTCATTAAAAAAGCATCTTCATCCTCTAACTGGACTGAACAATATTGCTATTATACTACCAGCATAGAATAAGCAGTGCTCTAATTCTGAAAACCATCTCACTTAGAATTAATAGTGATCAGATGACCTTTCACTTGAAAATTTCAGCTTTGTATTCTACTCAGAAGTATAGAATATTTGGGGTTCACTTGCAACAATTTTCATAGAAACTAGAAAATACAACTTCCAATGTCTTCCCTTGTGAAAGATCTATTTCAAATACCTTTTATATTATTTTATTTTATTTTTTTTAAACAATTCAGTCTCTAACTCTCGGATCAGTCTGTTGAAAAAAGAACATTTTAGAAGGTTACAAAATTAATAACTCACTATCTTTGTAAACCATTCCATGATACATCTTTTATTCTGGAATTTATGTAAGACATTGAATTTCTCACTCAGCTTCACAACAAAATGTGTCTAAATTTTCATTGAACAGATCTCATAAATTCACTTGCTGTACAGTGTTAAGAGAAATGACAGCTATTAGTAACACAATTCCCTTTTGTACACAAAGACAATGCAGTGCATTTCTTATTTTCTTAGTTTTCTCCTGGAAATCTCTTGCTTACCTGGAGATAGAAATTGTCTGTTTTTTCATTATAAGCCATTATATCTTGTCACTAGAAGTGGACTGAGAAGTTTCTGATAATATTTTTTTCCCATTTACATACTTAGACACTATGATTAGATCTCTTAGCTAGGATATACAGATTTAGCTTGTCTTTCACAGCAATGCGTATTTTCAAGTCTTTTAATCAACCTCATTGTTCTGCGTTGGACTCTGCGAACTATCAATATCTTCCTAGAGCTCTAAAAACTGGATAAAAGTTTGCAGTTGCAGTAGTATGTTTGCCAAATACAAAGGTAATGTATTCTCCCTAATTGATAGTCCTCTCTTTGTACACCCAAGGGTCCTTAGGCTTTTTTTGCTGTAGATCTGTAGTGAGAGCTCACATCCATCTCATTATTTACTGTGGCTTTTCTAATCCCTGACAGAACCTTTGTCTCCCTAGGTAGACTTCTTGCTTTACAGCTGATCATATTAAGACAAGAGTTGTATATTTGTGCCCACATTACAAAGTCATCTGACTCATTAGGTTTTTTGCTTTGTCTTCCTCTTTAACTGCCTCTTTTACAATCCATTTGTCATCTACTCATTTTAGCAGCAAAAATATATCAGGTTTTTCGTCAGTACAGGAATTAAACAACAGAGTATATAATTGGATACCTCAAGATCCCACAGGAAGTGCATCTGGTTCATGATGAGTCCCTGTTAACAACTGATTTTTGGAACATATCAGACAGGTTTTAATCCTTTTAATCCTTGCTTCTGTATCAAATGACATAATTATGGCAAAAGTGCAGGATATGAATTATGCAGGAAGAAGACTGAATGTATTGGTCTCTTTTTTATTATTATTATTATTTTTTCTTTTTTTTTTGGCCACAAATAGGGCATTTGTTATTCATTATCAGTAAGTGAAAGAAGCAAAGAAGCACCTCAGAAAAATTATCCAAAGTAACACCACGTGTGGCAGACTGATTTCTTCTGTTCATTCATTTGTGGCTTAAAGATTTGTGATAGCAGTTTTACATGACCCAGGGTGAACCTCTATTAACTGGTTTCCTGGAGGAGTAATTAAAAGGAAATGATTTGCTTTTCTGGTCTCTGCTTGGAGTTTACCTTAAGTCTCAGAGGTGAAATGAATAAAAGTGGAGGGAAAATAGGCAAAGCTAAAAATAACACAAAATCACACATTTTCTTTAGTATTTGGTGTGTATAGAATTTTATGTGATGGAATTAGACAGTACTGTAGTTAAACTCATTCAAACCCTATTGGAATAACTGGCAAAAAGTACAAACCAATTTTTCAGCCTAATGTACTTTTTTCTTTTTTTTTTCTTTTTTTTTTTTCCTTTTTCATCTCTTGACCTTCCAATTTAACAAAAAGACTACCATTGCATCAAAGTAAAATACTCCTATGACTTTAAATACTGCTTCTTTTTATGGTACCTTCACTCAAACAGAATTTATTATTGTTTCTGGAAGCAATTCAATTACCTTGCTGCTCTGAAGACTTTTTACTAGATTCTGGGAAATTATCTTTGCTTGCATTTACCCAGTGCACCTCACTTACTACCTCTGCTTCTGTGTGAGGTGAATTGTACTTTATTTGAGAATATGTACATTTTTGTGTCTGTTTCCCTTCTCCCGTATTCTGAACTCTGACTGTGGTCTATTATCTAGAGAGAAACTTTAGAAGCCATATCATAATTCAGGAAACAGGAACTGGCTTTTGATAAAAGGCTTCCTTTTTTCTCCTCCATAATATATCTAGGGTCTTTCACAGTTGATTATTGTATCAGCTTAATACAGCACTGACATACAGTTAAGAACTTTAACATTTTAATTCTGGAAAGAAAAAATTGTTAGCAGCAGGGATATTAATTAGGAAAAGGTGTCCTGCTTTGCTTAATCACTGGTCCAAAAGTCCCCTAAAGCTTGTCACTCTATCAATTTTTTTTGAGGTACGCTCAGAAAATGATTGAGAAGGCAGAAAAATCAGCTTGCCAGAAAGCCTCTTTGCTTCTGTAGACTAATTTTTGCCTGAAACTCCAGATGAATCATACAGGAATAAATTCCATACAATTGAAGACATCTTTTATATTTATTTTTCCACATAAGCATGAATATATTTACAAAGGAAGGTTCAGACTTCTGATTTTAAGCCATTGCTTTGAGCAAGAAAATTTTCTATTCATTTATAATAGACATAGTCCCTTAGAGTAAATTAAGACTAGAAAAAGTACAAGGTCTAGAAAAGACAGAAATACACACAAACATACATATATATATATATATTTGACTTAAATGCTCACAATGTTTTTATATTTTCACTTTTTACTGAAAAGAATCACAGAAATCACAGAACAGTTTGTGTTGGAAAGGAGCTTAAAGATCATATAATTTCAACCCCCCTGCAGGCAGGGACGCCTTCCACTAGATCAGGTAGCTCAAAGCCTCAGCCTTGAATGTTTCCAGGGATTCCATCCACAACTTCCCTGGGCAGCCTGTTCAAGTGCCTCACCACCCTCACAGTAAAGAACTTCTTTCTAATGTCTAATCTAAATCTACTTTCTTCCAATTTAAAGCCATTACCCCTAGTCCTATACCTACACTCTTTGATGAACAGTCCCTCCCCAGCTTTTCTGTAGGCTCCCTTTAGGTATTGGAAAGGCACTGTAAGGTAAGCCTTCTCTTCTCCAGGCTGAACAACACCAACTGCCTCAACCTTCATAGGAGAGGTCTAATAGGTCCATGTCCTTCTTATATAGGGGCCCCAGCACTCAATGCAGTACTCGAGGTGTAGCCTCACCAGGGATGAGTACAGAGGGACAATTACTTCGCTAGTCCTGTTTACCACATTATTCCTGATACAAGCCAGGATGCTGTCGGCCTTCTTGGCCACCTGAGCACACTGCTGGCTCAAAGCTAGAATTGTGTTTATTTTGTATATATCCCCATCTTTTTGGCAAAATCATAGAAAATGTTGCCATGACTGTTAAAATAAAATTCTATCAAAAACAAAACAAAACAAAACAAAACAAAAACTTATAAGTTGAGGCTAACCCAGAATTCCTGCAAATAATTTGTGATCAAGTTATCAGCCTTGTTGCTGTCTTAAGAATATGCCACATAATTTATTTGTGACACATATGTAAATCTGTGGGATTCATCTATCCCCCTCATTCAAGATTAAAAATTGCATACAAATCATACAAACCTGTTGCCAGTCCTTGTGATTAGGGAACTAATATGTTTGATGTTTACCTGTAATTGGATATATCCATAACGATGTTTTGGAACCTGAAAAAAAAAAAAATCATGCCTGAATTAATCACCAAATAACTTAAATATGTTCCAGGTAAGCATTACTACATAACAGGTAAAGAGTTATCTGATGTTATATGAATCTGACGTATATAGAGTTAAAGGTTAGAAAAATTAATAAGGGATTAAATATAGGATTCAGTAAACTCAGGTTTAGTATCACAAATATTTCTTAATGTGTAGAACTGTACTGGATAATAAGCCAAAGAAAATGGATTGAGTTCTTTTGTCAGAAAATACACATTGTAGAATAATATTGAATTGGCACTGGATTTAAGAATGAGTCATATTAACTTTATCTCCACGTCTGCTTCAAAGGGACTACTCATATATAATGTTGAGTGTGTGTTCAAGTGCTTTGTCAAATTAGGTCAGAGTTATTCGTTCATGAAGAATTAAGTCTTGCCTCATTAAAAAGGACATGACTCTAGTTAATTAGTAAAGGACTACTGGATGTCAACAGGAGGAATATTTTTCAGCCATTTTTGTCCGTTTTTTATGGTTAGGGAGTAGAAAAAGAGCTTTTTAATTCCCTTGAATTGTCAGAGTGTTTAATTAGTAATGATATTAACTC
The DNA here is from genome assembly GCF_964034855.1 of Anser brachyrhynchus. Classification (NCBI taxonomy): domain Eukaryota; kingdom Metazoa; phylum Chordata; class Aves; order Anseriformes; family Anatidae; genus Anser; species Anser brachyrhynchus. The sequence goes on along the minus strand of NC_137694.1, from coordinate 52,644,392 downwards.
ACGTCTCATTGTTTAGGCAATATTTCTGAATTGGTGAAGTTTTTTTGTTTTGTTTTGTTTTGAAAATCAGACTTTCTGTTTTGAAAAGAAAAATGCATACTTCAAAATTTACTCTTTTATAAAGTAAGCCAAAAATACTGAAACTCCCTGTGAACCAGAATTTCTGTCAAAAAAGACAAGAAAAAGCATTTTGAAAACAGTGTTTGAAATATGCACTGTAATGTCCTAATTCCATCCTGAAGCACACATTACCGTTGATTTTACTTCCCTTTCTGTGGTAAATCTGACAAGAGTCTGTGCTGAGTTTCTGCCAAAGTTCACAGGAAGTAGATCAGTGAAGTTCAACATTGATTTCTTCCATTTTCCTGAGCCAGCCGTACAATAGGATTACCCTGAAAGCAAGGACTCACAAATCCATCACAAACCTTTATAATTCATGGCTAAATAATAAGGAACTTATGATGTAACATGTGCAGGTCCCCTTGCTAATGTCAGATATCCTGGAGAGATGGCTCTGGGATCACAGAGGGGTCTTTAAATTTAGGCCAGGAACAAGGAAGACTTGTGTGTGCTACCTGCCTGTAAACTGATATATATTCATGAAACTGTTAGTGTTTTCTAGTATATGTCTGCTTCATCTGAAATTTCCTAACCAGTTTATTTTTTGAGGTGAGCAAGTACTTACATTCAGATTAAAAACAAACAAACAAACAAAACACAAAACAACAAAAACAACAAACACCACAAATTTTTGCTTTATGTTGAAAACTTTTAGGTTCCATTTCATAAGCAGTGGCATTTTTACATCTCTACAGAAATGGGGCTTTTACCCTCCAAATACCATTTCAGCTCCGGTTGGACTCCTCCAAGCCATGTGTGTTGCCATGTGTTGCCAAGATTCACTGCAAGGCCAAAAATTTGACACAAATGTAGAGGAAGCAATTAGGAACTTTCCTTATAAACTGAGATTTTCTGTATGTATACTGTTTTTTGTTTGCTTGTTTTTAATTATTATTATTATCATTGTTGTTTTCCCATTAAAACAGAAAGTTTTAATTTTAATTTTGGACAATTAAACTGAAAAGTTCATTTCCCCAAGATTAAAAACATATGCATTTTATAATGCATTAAATCTGTAAAATGTATGTCACAACTTTACAAAAGATACACTGAGCAATCAGATGCATCAGTGGAAGATTATCAGTTACTGTTTTCCCTCTCTTCTTTCATTCCCCACACCACTCTTTCTATTAAATCTGAAAACTGAATGAACCAATCAAAAGAAGTGAAAAGCATTAGGCTTTGTGTTCGGATATGACACTCTGGCAAGGTGGTGTGGTTTAGCACCAGTCGGCAGCTAAATGTTATTCAGCCACTTTCTCATTTTACCCCCAGAGGGATGAGGAAGAGAATTGGAAAGCTGAGAAAACTTGTGGGTTGAGATAAAGACAGTTTACTAGGTAAAGCAAAAGTTTGCAAGCAAAGGAAAACAAGGAACTCATTCACTACCTCCCATTGGCAGGCAGGTGCTCAGCCATTTCCAGGAAATCAGGGTTTATCATGTGTAATGATTTCTCACAGAGATAAATGCCACCACTCCAAATACCTCCTCCTCCTTCTTCTTTCCTCCAGCTTTTATTGCTGAGCACGATTCCCTATGGTATGGAACACCACTTTTGGTTAGTCTGTGTCAGCCATCCTGGCTGTGTCCCCTCCCAGCTTCTTGTGCACCCCCAATACTCATCAGAGGCCAGGCAGTATGAAAGTAAAGTCCTTGGCTCTGTGCAAACACTACTCTTCAACAGCTAGAACATGGGTGTGTTATCACCACTGTTTTCAACAGAAATTCAAAAATGAATCTCTACAAAGAAAATTAGCTCTATCTCATCCATAACCAGTACATAAGGTTAAACTGAAAAGACATTAGAACACTTATGGCAGTTACTAAACACACACACAAAAAATAGTCATTAGAAGTTATACGGGAATGGGCACATCAGATGAATACATACACATACATAAACATATATACAGCAGCATGATTCTGGATCATTTTATGTCCTTGTTCACTATGACTAATATGATATAACTGCAAGGTAAATAGCTGCACAGCTACCTACCAGCAGCTGCTTATACAGTCTGCTCATCACAAACTATGTGATGTGACTAATTTTTTTTTTAACTCTTTTCATGTCCTTTCATAGATTGTCACTTCAAAATTGAGTGAAGTGAGATTGCAAAATGCCAAAATACAATTAGGTAACAGTTTCAAACCACTTTGCAGCCAATATATAAAACCTTATGTGGTGATACAGGAGCAGAAAAAAAACATCAATTTTATATTGGATCTTTTCAAAGTTTTCTATTCAGATAGATTTTGCTTATATTTTACCTCCTTGCTCATTTCAAAGTTTATAGGTCTTCTCCCTCAAAATTTCATTCCCTCTGGATGTTTGCAATGTTTTTCCTTCAAAACTGATTTCTGAAAAGCTACAAAGATAAACAGAGTAATACAACCGAAGGGTTTATGAAAAAAAATGCTACACATCTGTCCAGCATCCCCCCCCCCTTTTTTTTTTTAACTAAATAAAAAACAACAACTAATCGGATATGAAAACAAATAAATAAATAAATAAATAATGAGTCATAATGTCATTTTGTACTTTTCCTTCATATGAGTCTCTTTCAAAGTCAGTGGCTGAATTCTAGAACTGGTGGTTACACAGACCATGCCATATGAAATACTGCTACCCTGTACGTGTGCCTGTGTACAAGTATTGTTTGAAAACAGTCCAACTGCTTTTAGGTGCATTATTATGTCTGTGAGTTTTTCCTCCATCAAGCTATGCTTGCAAGATGCTATCTGATAAAGCAAAGCAAGGAGTACCTCTTTTGTTCAAATAAATGTAAAAATATTGATATCAATAACTCTGCATGATGTTTTTAGTTGTTATTGCAGGATTACCCTATGAATGATAAAGCATACAGAAGTGGATTGTTTTACCTTCTTAATTTTGATTAAATGCTACCTAAATTAGTAGATCTTATTGGACGCATAGTTCCTGTTCCTTTAAGGTTTTTCTAACGACTTGTTTTAACCAGTTTGTACAGCCATATGAACTAGTTCTGATTTTCAAATATTTGGGAACATATATAGTAACACACTTCATTTATTTCAGCTTCTGTTTCTCCTTATGTAAGAATCAAAAGAGAGATATATACTGGCTAAAGAAGGAAAGATTGAATATATTAGGGAAAAGTGCAGTTAACCTTTTCCAGTTAACCAGTTTCTGTGTTTCTGTGTCTGGCTAACTAAAATAAGTATGTAAGATACTGGGAGGGGTTTTTATGACTTTTTTTTTTTTTTTTTTTATGTGAATCCTGTTTCCCAGCTTCTTTTATAGTACAATCTTCAAACAGATAATTTCTTTTCATTGTCACAGATGGGCCTAATGCCAAGGAACTAATTACTCAAAGAAGAAGGGGTTGTACACAAAAGGAAATTTCACATAAGTCACACGAACTTTGAAAATATAAGCAGCATTAAATTGCTTTCTCTGAGTTTGGGTGCCTGAGTGCATAAAAATCCAATCTTTTCTTATCTCAGAATTCTTATGCCTCTGAGGCATAATTTGTGGTTTACACTTGATCTCTGAAGGATTTTATTTCACATCTGCAGTTGAGAAGAAACAAAATTTAACTGCACTGCTAGTAATCCCTAGAGAAAGTGATCATTCTATATTAGGTCAAGATTATCAGGGAGTACTCATTAAAGTCCCGGATGAGCAAAGCAGTTAAGCTCATGCTTAGTGCATCACTGTTCTGCAAAGTGCTTACTGTAGCATTTAGACATATGTCTAAAGTTAAAAGCTTCAGCACTTTGTTGAATGTGTGGTGCCTAATAAATTGATGGCTAAGTTGTCTGAAATGGTTTTTGCTTTCAAATATTTGTGAAAGGTAATGTCAGCCTTTCTTAGTACATTATCCCACCATTGTGTGAACTGCAAAATTAGTAATACAGTAATCCTTTACTTTCAAAAAGGCTCCGTCTTTCCTCTTCAACTGCAAAATAAAAATACAGACAGGCTTTAAGACCTTTGTCTTATTCTTCTCTTATCCTGGAATGAAATTCCTATATTACTTCTGTCATCTTTCAAAGTTCCTGAAACCTCATACTGGCTATTCCTTCAAAATATCTAAATAAAGTCCAGCTCAGCAATGATACCTTTCTGACCTGGTGTACAGATTATCCATATCCTAGATTCGTATTAATTTAGTACTGCATTGTATCACAACTAATTTCTGACTCGAAGGTTTTACCTGAACTGCTCAGATGAAATCAATGCAGTTAAATCAACAAGTAAAACTTCTAATAGGGCCCATATAATCCTGTCACAACTATTTTTGAGCTTCTGGGATGGACAAAAACATCGAACTGTCATTAAATTAACTGAATTAAAGAATCATTGTGATAACTCGCCAACGTATATTTTATTTAAATTTATACAAGCCACTAAATCTAGTAGTGCTAGTATAATTCACAGAAACAGCTTCTTTAGACTTCTGTTTCTTTGAAGTAATATATTATCAAAGCCAGCAGAATGTATAACTGTTGCAATTTAAGGTCCATGAGCTGTAAGGATTATATGACTAAGAATTTTGTTCAAGCTGTGCATCATTTTTCTAAAATTATCATTCATAGACATATGTCTTTAACCATTATGTTCTTTCATGAATTGTTTGTGTTCAAATGTAAAGATATGTTCCATAAGGATATTGCTATATCAAAGGTCTCTGATTTCACTTTTAAGCTTTTATGTAGAAGTTTTCACAGAATCACAGAATTGTCTAGGTTGGAAGAGACCTCCAAGATCACCTAGTCCAATCTCTGACCTAACACCAAAAAGTCCTCCACTAAACCATATTACTAAGTTCAACATCTAAACGTCTCTTAAAGACCTCCAGGGATGGTGACTCAGCCACTTCCCTGGGCAGCCCATTCCAATGCCTAACGACCCTTTTGGTAAAGAAATTTTTCCTAATATCCAACCTAAACCTCCCCTGATGCAACTTTAGCCCATTCCCCCTCGTCTTGTCACTAGGCACATGGGAGAATAGACCAACCCCTACCTCACTACAGCCTCCTTTAAGATACCTATAGAGAGCGATAAGGTCGCCCCTGAGCTTCCTCTTCTCCAGGCTGAACAATCCCAGCTCCCTCAGCCGCTCCTCATAAGACTTGTTCTCCAGACCCCTCAACAGCTTCGTCGCCCTTCTCTGGACTCTCTCGAGCACCTCCATGTCCTTCTTGTAGCGAGGGGCCCAAAACTGAACACAGTACTCGAGGTGTGGCCTCACCAGAGCCGAGTACGGGGGGACAATCACTTCCCTAGTCCTGCTGGCCACACTGTTTCTTATGCAAGCCAGGATGCTGTTGGCCTTCTTGGCCACCTGAGCACGCTGCTGGCTCATGTTCAGCTGACGATCAACCAGTACTCCCAGGTCCTTCTCTGCCAGGCAGCTTTCCAACCACTCATCTCCCAGCCTGTAGTGCTGCTTGGGGTTGTTGTGCCCCTGGTGCAGGACCCGGCACTTGGCCTTGTTGAACTTCATACAGTTGGCCTCAGCCCATCGGTCCAGCTTATCCAGATCCTCCTGAAGAGCCTTCCTACCCTAGAGCAGATCGACACACGCACCTAACTCGGTGTCATCTGCAAACTTACTGAAGGTGTACTCAATCCCCTCATCCAGATCATTGATAAAGATATTAAAGAGGACTGGCCCCAGTACTGAGCCCTGGGCGACTCCACTAGTAACTGGCCTCCAACTGGATTTGACTCCATTCACCACAACTCTTCGGGCCCAGCTATCCATCCAGTTTTTAACCCAACGAAGCATACATCAGTCCAAGCCAAGAGCAGCCAGTTTCTTGAGGAGAATGTTGTGGGAAACGGTATCAAAAGCCTTACTGAAGTCAAGCTAGACCACATCCACAGCCTTTCCCTCATCCACTAAGCGTGTCACTTTGTCATAGAAGGAGATCAGGTTCGTCAAGCAGGACCTGCCTTTCATAAGCCCATGCTGACTGGGCCTGATCGCCTGCTTGCCCTGCAAATGCCGCGTGATGACACTCAAGATAATCTGTTCCATGAGCTTCCCCAGCACCGAAGTTAGACTGACAGGCCTATAGTTCCCCAGGTCTACCCTCCAGCCCTTCTTGTAGATGGGCCTCTCGCTTGCTAGCCACCAGTTGACTGGGATCTCCCCCGATAGCCAAGACTGCTGGTAAATGATGGAAAGCGGCTTGGTCAGCTCCTCTGTAAGTTCTCTCAGTACCCTCGGGTGGATCCCATCCGGCCCCATCGACTTGCGTACATCTAAGTGCTGTAGCAGGTCACCAACCATTTCCTCGTGGATAGTGAGGGCCACATCCTGCTCCCCATCCCCTTCCACCAGCTCAGGGTACTGGGTATCCAGAGAACAACTGGTCTTGCTGCTAAAGACTGAGGCAAAGAAGGCATTAAGCACCTCAGCCTTTTCCTCACCTTTTGTAACTAAGTTTCCCCCCGCATCCAGTAAAGGATGGAGATTCTCCTTAGTCCTCCTTTTTGTGCTGATGTATTTGTAAAAATGTTTTTTGTTATCTTTAACAGCAGTAGCCAGATTGAGCTCCAGATGAACTTTGGCCTTTCTAATTTTGTCCCTGAACAGCCTCGCAACATCCTTATAGTCCTCCTGAGTGGCCCGCCCTCTTCTCCAAAGATTATAAACCCTCTTTTTTCTCCTAAGCTCGAGCCACAACTCTCTGTTCAGCCAGGCCGGTCTTCTTCCACACCGGCTCGTCTTTGGGCACGTGGGGACAGACTGCTCCTGAGCCATTAAGATTTCCTTCTTGAAGAGTGCCCAGCCTTCCTGGACTCCTCTGTCCTTCAGAACCACCTCCCAAGGGACTCTGCCAACCAGTGTCCTGAACAGCTCAAAGTCTGCCCTCCAGAAGTCCAAGACAGCGGTTTTACTGCTCCCCCTCCTGACTTCGCCAAGAATAGAGAACTCTACCATTTCGTGGTCACTCTGCCCAAGACAGCTCCCGACTACCACATCTCCCACCAGTCCGTCACTGTTTGTGAACAGAAGGTCTAGCGGGGTACCTCCCCTGGTAGGCTCTCTAACCACCTGCGTCAGGAAGCTAGCTTCCACGCTCTCCAGAAACCTCTTAGACTGTTTTCTCTGGGCTGTGTTGTACTTCCAGGATATGTCTGGGAAGTTGAAGTCCCCCATGAGAACAAGCGCTGATGATTTCGCAACTTCTGCCAGCTGCCTGTAGAACTCCTCATCCATCTCCTCATCCTGGTTCGGATGTCTATAACAGACCCCCACCAGGATGCTTGCCTTGTTGGCCTTCCCGCTGATCCTAAGCCATAGGGACTCAACCTTATCATTCCCAGTCTCGAGTTCCACAGCATCAAAACACTCTCTAATATAGAGAGCCACACCACCACCCCTTCTGTGCTGCCTGTCGTTTCTGAAGAGCCTATAGCCAGACACTGCAGTACTCCAGTCATGAGAGCAGTCCCACCACGTTTCCGTGATGGCAGCCAAGTCATAGCATGCCTGCTGCACGATGGCTTCCAGCTCCTCTTGTTTGTTACCCATGCTGTGTGGATTAGTGTAGATGCATTTCAGTTGGGCCATTGCCTTCTCCCCTGGCCTTGCCATTGTTCCCCCTGGCACAGCTCCAACAAGCCTTATTTCAGCCCCGTCCCTCTTCTTACCTAGTTTGAAGCCCTCTCAATGCACCCTGCCAGCTCCTGGGCTAGGATCCGTTTTCCCCTTAGAGATAGGGACCCGTCTGCGGCCATCAGGCCGGGTGCCGAGTAAAGCGCCCCATGGTCAAAAAACACAAAATTTCTGTGTTGGCACCAGCCTCTGAGCCACGTGTTAATCAGGTGGGCTTTCCGTGTCCTCTCTGTACCCCTCCCTGCCACTGTAGGGATAGACAAAAACACCACCTGTACTCCCGCTCCATCCACTAACTGTCCCAGACCCCTAAAGTCCCGTTTGATAGCCTTCAGGCTTCTCTCTTCAATATTATCACTGCCAGCCTGGACTATCAAAAGAGGATAGTAGTCAGAGGCGCAAACCAGGTTGGGAAGCTTTCTGGCAACGTCCCTGACCCTAGCCCCAGGGAGGCAGCAGACTTCCCTACAGGTAGGGTCAGGCCGACAAATAGGGCCCTCTGTTCCCCTGAGAAGGGAGTCCCCTACAACAATTACCCTTCTTTCTTTCCTGGTGGAGGCAGTCTTGAGGCGTGGAGTTGACTTCCTCGCCCTAGGCATCCTCCTGGGTTGACTTTCTACCTCATCCTCAACCACCGGTCTCTCAAGCTCCAGGGTCTCAAATCTGTTGTGTAAGGGCACCTGGGAAGGTGGGCCCGGTAGGGGGGGTGCATCGCCTGCGAGGTCGAGCAGGGAACTGTCTCCATTCCTCCTCAACTCCTAGGTCCCCTCCCTCTACCTGACAGTGATAGGGCAGGGGGTCCACCACCATTTGGGATGTCTTACCCCAGTACCTCTCCTTCAGGCCCTGCAGGGAGTTGCTCCACCAGTCTATCTCCCGCTCACACTCCCTGATAGCCCTTAACCTCTCCACCTCCTCCTTGAGCTCTGCCACCAAGCGGACCAGGCCATCCACCTGCTCGCACCTCACACACACAGTATCTCTGCCTCCCTCAGATGGCAGCAACAGGCTCAAACACTCCCTGCACCCAGAGACCTAACTGCCGCATTTTTGAGCAGGCAGTCAGTCTGCCTGCAGACTGGGTGGTTACAGACTTTCTAGAGAGAGCACTCTGCCTGGTGTAGACCTTTGCAGCCTAGCTAGCGGTCGACAGCCATTAGACGAGTTGTTCATATGGGTGGGGGGGAGCACTCTGCCCTCTCTGCCCGCCCTGCCTGCACGAACTACCGCGCAAACTGCTGCGCCACTCCCTTCTGACATGCCACACCCTATTTGCCCACCCTGTTTGCCGCACTCCTGGTTGCTCACGTTCCCTAGGGGCTGCTTTTGAACGGCCAGGGAGGGGGCGCTGCTGGCTCCGCCTACACCTCGTCAGCCTCCGTAGCGAGGGCTGCCGGGTCCTGGTGGCTCCCTCGAGTGGCCTCGATGCCGGAAAAAAAGCCCTGCCTGTCCCAATCCCCTGCTCTGCTGCAGAATGCGTCTGCCCTGGAGCCGATCGCCTCGGTTTTATGTAGTCAAAGAGGATAGAAAGCTTAGTAAAACATTAAGTAAAACATTTAAGACAAATACATCTAGTTGAAGAGTTAGATGTGATCCACATAGTTGCGTATGGAAGATATAGTATGTATAGGGTGAATAGAAATTCAATGTTAATGCAGACTTTGCACATTATCGGAAAAATTCAATGGAGTGACACCTTTAAGCAGTCTAAACTTGGCACAAGTACATTACTTTCAATAATACATTTCTGAATAAAAGCCCTAGAAAAGAAAAATATCCAGAGTGTGCCATACATCTTCCTTTCTTGTTCTTCCCAGGTAACAAATACTTCCAGACCTGTCCCCTTTTCATGTCTACTAGTAGATAGACACGTGTATGTTTGGCATCAGCCTGTCATGACCATCTCTGATTCTTACCTCCACCAAGAGACTTGTTGGTAGTGGCATTTTTGTGAGAAAACCTTGGGATTTTGATTATGCAGATCTTCCTTCTAAAATATAATTTCCTTATAAGTTTCCACAGGCACCCATTTTTGCAATTCTAAAGTTTAAGGAGAGGTGGCAGGTTGAATTAGGTGTAGGTGTCAAGGTGCTGGCAGCAGGGACAATGTCTATGAGGAGAGGCTGGGACCACCCTGTGCTGGACACAGACAGTTCCAGACACAGCTCCGCTGGAGGGCCCAGCAGTCAAGATAGTGGCACCTCTAGGAAAGTGTATTTAAGAAAAAAAAAAGAAAAAAAAGTGAGAAACAGCTCTGTAGACACCAAGGACAGAGAGAGAATAAGGAATCAGAGTATATGCTCCAGGCATCAGAGCAAAGATTCCTTTGCAACTTGAGGAGAGGCCCATGGCAGAGCAGGCTGTCCCTCTGCAGCCCACAGCATACCATATCAGAGCAGATCTCTACACTGTAGCAGGTGCACATGCCCTGAGGGATGCTGTAGCTCACTAAAAGCCCACGCAGGATCTGTGGGCTGTGGAGAGGAGCCCATGAAAGAGCAGAGGAAAACTGTCATGGACTGACTGCAACCCCTCTTTTCTTTTTTCTTTCTGTGCCACTCAGGTGTAGGGAGGAGGTAGAGGAGTTAGGAATGAATGAGATAAATTGAACCTGGGAAGAAGAGCAATGGGGCTGCTGGAGAAGTTTTAATGTTTGTCACCACCCAAATGTATTGTAACTGACAATAAACTAAATTAATTATCCCCAAATTGAGTCTTTTTCACATGTGATGGTAACTGATAAGTGATCTCCCTATCTTTGTCTTGACTAGTGAGATCTTTCATCCTATTTTTTTTCCCTTGTTTTGTTGAGGAGGGGGAGTGAGAAAGCAGCTGGATAGGCAACAGGCATCAGTTCAAGGTCAGCTTGCCACACAGGTGAAGGTTATTGTGAGATTTTTACATTATGTTTAAGATTAAGAAATTAATTCTTGTGTCTTTCTTGACCAAACTACTCTCTGTTATTCATATCTTTTTAGTTGTCTCATCTGGAGGGTCAGTGAGACGTGCTAAACTCTTACACATAATATTCCAGAAACACTATTACTGCCTAGATCTTTTTCCTGGTGTTATTGATTCATTACCAACCATTGAATTTTTTTCTCTGATTACTTAAATAAAATACACTTAACATTAAGTTCAATGTGATGTATTTATCATTGCATTTCTACCCTGTTTCCAGAGGAACAAAAATCTGTTAAAGATATCTACATTATAAGATGCAATGCTTCTTTAATTCAGCCATCATAACCAATTACATTTATATCAAATCACACAATTAGCAATAAACCATTAAGGTTTAAGGCAAAGTTTTTAAAACTGATGACAACTGTAATTGTTTAATAACTGTAAAGACCTAATTATGCTGCTAGAAGAATTATAATTGGGTACCAATCTTAATATCTGTACCAGATGCTCTTAGCCTTACTCTTTGTGTATACAGTTAAGCTATGTGAATACTTTAAAATTAAGGAAAACCCCCTTATGACGATAGTGTTTCCTGAACACAGAAATTGTTTTAGAGAACAGCACTGCTCAAAACAGAAAGGGGGTGTGGAGGGAATTAATATTGAAAAAGTCAATACCAGGTTAAACTAAGTAGACAAATGGGTAACATGTAGTCAAAAATGAATGTGATGGATGGCATCTTTTTGGATAGTATCATTTCTTATTTGTTCCCTAGCTACCTCATCTATTTTTTGTTCTGTTAAACACCTGTGGGTAGCAGAGAGAAAGGAGGTATATGTGTTTCACAGAGCCAGACCGAGTTTTCTGGCAGGGCTGTGACTACACCTTCCCAAATTGAGATGAGTACATGGGTCTGGGAGGAGAGTCTAGGGTGAAGAAGAGGATAGGTAGAAATGAAGACATTGGTGCAGGAAGGCAGCAGCAGCAGGCTCCTCAGAAGAGAATTAAATGTGTAGCCAAGACTAAGAGGTAATGAAAAAAAAGAAGCTTTTTCTAGGTATGCAAGGAGAAATACTGTATTCCATGAAGCTAGTAGAAAGAGGTTCAAATGACATGAAGACTGGAGGAAAGAAAATACATTATCTATAAAGATTCAACAGAGAAATGAATCCTACAAAAATTCTTAAAATATTTTTTGTTTTGGGTGTGTTCACAGTGAGGATCTTCAGAGATAGATCAGAGATCTTCAAATAGTATGGAAGCTATGAAACTTCAGAATTAGGAGTTAATTGAGGTTGAGTCAAGCAAATAACCTCAAATAATTAAATTAATGTAGAAAGAGTAAATAATGACTTTGCTTATATTTTATGAAAGATGTTACAGTTAATTTTTTATCAGTAAGAAGAAAATGATATCATCTATATTTGTGCTATCTGGTACTATGTGAGTTGTTGGACTGAGATGAGTACCAGAAAAGGTTCTACTGACATAAAAAAGACATAAAGCTTTACCGAGCATTATCTGTAAATCTACCCATCTGCTTGATATGCAGACTTCTTTTCTGACTTCTTTATATTTGCCTTTATCCTCTTTATGAAAACAACAACCTGAGATATGCTATGAAGTGATTTCACAACACAGTATGATGTGATTCAGCCACTAAACCACCTTCTCTCCATATATGTATTACTATTGGCCTTCTCATTGGCAGTCCAAGGCATGTGCAAATCTTTGTCAGTTCCTGGCAAGCATCAGAATAATTTCTTGTTTCAGGCTGCTGGCCCATATTCTCCTTAAGTTCATCAAACAACAGCAACACCCAACAAGAAGGAAAGTGAAAAAGGCCTTGCAGGGTTTTCTTTCTAGTGAGAATATAACAAACTGTGAATATTAGGTTGTATTTATTACATTATTATTATTATTATTCATTTATTTTATTCAGGCATTTGTTTTTTCGTTATAAAGCCTTCCATGGAATGTTCTGTTAGCCATTTCTATCTTCATAAACTACTTTTTTTTAGAGCTAGGTAAAGTGCAGTCTTTAGAAAGAAAGAATGCTCTTCAGATGAAGAAACTGGGAAAGGGAGCTAGATTTCATTCATGGCTCTTCTATGGTACCAGGTAAATCACTTAAGCTGAGACACAAGAAAACTCAGTTTCATAAACCACAATGTCAGTATGTATTTTTAGCAGAGAAAGTCAGAAAATGTCTCTAGCACACTTAAGTACCTCATATATTCTAAATGCTTAAATTTAAGTTAGGTGTCAGAAGTTGTTCACTGAGCAAGTGTTCTTGCAATTTTTTATTTTATTTTTATTTTTTGGTGTGCTGAATGTTCAAAAATGACCATTTTTCTTCCCGAGGTTTTCCTGAATCCATAAACATACTTGTAAACTCAAAGACTTCAAAGACTTATCTAGACCTCTTAAAACTAACACTCGCTGATTACACAGTGTTCAGAGCACAACAATGAGCTCCTGATCCTCATTTTCCCATCACAATTTAGGTGAGAACTCTCTCTTTTTCAGGAAGGGAGAAACCTAGCTCCTGTCTATCTGCCACCTCCATGTTCTGTGAACTCTCCCAGTTCACATGAGAGTGGCCTAAATACTGTGTAGTAGGTTAGCCTGAATTAAAGCATACTTCCCACTTGCCTGCTGAGTCTGGGGCACTGGACAGTCAGAACAGAGCCAGACAGAAGTCTTACAAAAAGCATGGGTCTAATACGGGGCTAATATCCTAATATGAAAGCAGTCCAATGATTTGGATTTAATGTTCAGAGGTTTTCGCTGTTGGGTCAATACTTCAATACTTTTTTTTTTTTTTAACCTATTCTCTTCATTGTCAAAATGGAATAACTCTTGCATGCATGATTAAAGCATTGAATTAGTACATATTTTGTGAGTAATTTTATTAATTGAAAAATGGTGTAGTTTAGAAAATAAAATGTCTTTGGAACATATTGACTTTTTTTTTTTTTGGAAATTTCTACTCTTCATAATATTTTTATGACAATTATATTTATTTTTAAATTGACAGATCATTATATAGGTAGTCATCTGTTCATTTATTTAACACTTTTAAAAATGAAAAACACCAACAACGTTTTCAATTCTTGTTGCTATTGGTTTTTGTTTGCCTAGTTATCTCTTTTGATTGCTTATTTTTGTCGGGTCCTTTGTCAGATATTTGGGTGTTTATTTACTTAAGCATTAACATAACATAGTAATAACAGTTTGTCCTTCCTCTTAAAGGTAAGAGGTGATGTTTTAGATTAAAAATGAGACAATCTGAAGGCTAACTGCCACCAGATAGAATAGAATAGAGTAGTTCAATTTAAAGGGACCTACAAAGATCATCTAGTCCAATTGCTTGACCTCCTCAGGGCTAAGCGAAAATTAAAACATATTATTAAGGGAATTATCCAAATGGCTCTAGAACACAGACAGGCATGGGAATCAACAACCTCTCTAGGAAGCCTGTTCCAGTGTTTGACCACCCTTGCAATAACGAAGTTTTTCCTAATATCAAATCTGAACCTCCCTCGATGCAGCTTTGTACCATTACTTTGTGTCCTATCATCAGTTACAAGGGAAAAGTGACTGGCACCTTCATTTCCACTTCCCCATCTCAGGAAGTTGTAGAGAGCAATTAATTTGCCCCTTAGCCTTCTTCTCCAAACTAGACAACCCGCATGTCCTCAGCCTTTCCTCATAGACACAACTTCCAGACCCTTTCCCAGCTTTGCTGCCCTCCTCAGAAAGCTTTCAGGGACCTTAACAACCTTTCCATATTGTGGAGAACAGAACTACACTCACTATTCAAGCTCAGACTGCACCAATAATAAATACAAATACATCTTTTGACTGGATGGCTATGATGTGTTTATTGTATCCCAAAATGCAGTTTGCCCTCTTGGCTGCCAGGGCACAGTGCTGGCTCATCCTGAGCCTGCTGTCGACCAACACCCCCAGATATCTTTCCGCTGAGCTGATCTCCAGCCACTCATCTCTTGGTCTGCACCTCCAGGTGCAAAGCCTGGTATTCTCCTTTGTTGAATTTCATGTCCTTGATGATTGCCCTATGTTCCAATCCATCTAGATCTTTCTGCAAGGCCTCTTGTCCCTCCAGAGAGTCAACAGTACCTCCCAGTATAGCATCAGCAAGCTTGCAAAGGATGTGTTCATCTAGTCTTTTGCAGAATTGCTGTAAATTCATATGCTAAAAATTCAAAGACATTCTGTGGTCAGTACCTCAGCTTCTTCCCAGCTCTTTGAAGCCACAAGCCAGTCTCAGATAACTGGTTTCAAAAATAAGTCAAAGAAGTGTTTCTGCCTAGTTTGTAATGGCCACTTCTTTGGCCTGAGGATGAACTTTCAGGCTGAATTTCATCTGCTAAGACCGACAAGGACATGATGAGAAGGTAGTAATAACGAAGCATAAAGTATGTTGTTTTACAAGTAGTCCAAGTGGCTAAATCAGATAATACCATTTCAACAGATAGTGACTCCTGGAAAAGCGGAAGAATTGCAGTAATGTTCGGCAGACTGCTCTTAACAGTACTGTCATGGCACATTGCAGGAGCATGCCCTCAACGCAAGACATTTGTTGTACATGAAGCTGTACTGTTTGTCATAATACCTGAAAGCCGTCAACATAAATTCAACAGTATGTTCCCACTGAACATATGAATTAGCTAATGTCTCCTTTTTTAGACTCATAACTCTGTTTGGGATCAGATTTTGTTTCAATATGCAAATCCTATCAGAGCTTTCACTAAGCCACAAGTATTCAGATCTGAGTTTTTCATTTGGTCCCAAATCCATTTGAAAGTCTATTAAAATGTACATTCTGAAGATCATCGATTAGGGGTTGATCCTGCAAGGTGCTGAATACTCTGGCTCTGATCCACCAGAGCACTTAAGCTTGTACATAACATTAACCATAAATAGTACCTTTGAAGTTTTAGAGAAATTAGAAATGCATTTAGGTGGTATGATTGGTCATATGCATAATAGTCAGCATCTTGCAGGATCGAGCTCTGTACAATGTATATGTATACAAACATATGTACAGACACTTCAGTGCATACATATATTTATAACAATTAAAAAAGTACTGTAATTTGATTTCTCTTTACTGATAAGGCATTCTCAGCATAATTCTACTAAGTGTAAAAATTACTGCTATGAATACACTATTGTAGTTAAATTTATAATAAGGTCCAGAAATTGCAGAAATAGTCTGCTAGCAATTGTTTATTTCTCATGCAATAATTCTAGGTAAATCTAAATAAAATGAATACTATATCTGAGAACTTGAATTCAATAAATTTCCCATGTCTGGATATAGGAAATAAAGTGAAATGACATTTCTATCAAATCAAGATAATGTGTTGTATAAAGCAGTCTTGAAAAACAAGTCGAACCTACTGCAAGAGAATGTGTACTGTACTAGCCTGCAGTTTACATTCCGACAGTAATGCAGTGAGGATTTGAAAGTATATAAAACACTACTTTGCTATATTTATTTAAAAGATTTTAAACCATGTATGTTTTCTAGCTCCCGCAAGACCAGCTTGACAGTGTAGATGCAATATTACTCGGCTTTTATAATGTCATTTATGCCATTCACTGTTTTCCTTTACTTATAGTGCTTTACTTAGTAAAGATATATCATTTAAAAATATTATGTGAAAGAAAGATTTTTTCATTTTTAAAGGGTTTGATATCTAATTTTATTTAATTAAATTTAATTTTATGGTTCCAAGTCTTCTGTTTTCTTTGCAAATTCTCCTCACTATTGTTTTGTTGTAATCAATTAAATATCCATATTGATTTATATTTTAAACAATGTATGCATTCTTTTTAAACACATATGAGGCCATGTAACGTGACAGTGATGTGAGCTTTCTTTCTGGTAATATATATTCCTATATCAAATGTTTACAGAGCAAGCAAATGTGGATTTTATCTGAGATTTATATGCTTTTCAGTTAGCTGAATTATTTGTTGTCAAATTATCCAACCTTTTTTCTTCTGAATTATTCATGACTCATTTATAATTTCTGTAAGCATAACATAATGTTTATCAAATATTGTCCAAATAAATATTAGCATCTTTATTATTATTATTTTTAATCCACTTTCATGTTAATCCAATTCATTTTAGTAATTACTGACTCTGGAAAACAAGGGTAGTGTTAACCCAGACAGCAAGGGTGTGGGAAATTCATGCTCATGCTGCTTTTCCTGGTTGGGATATTTGAAAATGGGTCTCTGTCTCCTGTATGACCTGTAATATCAGGTGGATTATCAAGCAGAATCTCATGTAAGGAAGCCAGGCTGCTCCTGGCAGAAATATAAATGCAGAAATGTAAATGTTTTCTTCAGACCATTTCTTTGATCAGAATTTAGACTCAGTGCTGGTAAAGCCTTATTTGTTTGAGGTCCTACAAGGCCTGAGGTCTCCTTGGTGTGTAAGTGGCTCTGTTACGGGTCTTGAGCAGATGTGTACCTCAGCCTGCACCTACCTACATGTAGCAAAGCTCACTGCTGATGCATGCTCATGTGTAATGGAAATTCCTGTATTTTTCACAGAATGTAAATAAAAAAAATGTACAAAGAAGTCAGGAATCATGAGCAAGAATCATCTCAATCCCCATATGAAAAAGCTGATAAGAGTAAAATTAAGTAACTCCAAAAATGAGGTGACTGTCTATCAAGATTCACAATCCTAAATCACTATCAGCATTTTGGGGGCATTAATAAGCTGCAATGGTTCTGATGAGCCTTACCTGGGTCCTCAATCCAAACCTGAACTATGCTGTAGGTGTATGTGTCTTCAGGCCTGTTCAAGAATGGTTTGGGTTTCCTGTATTGACCTTGAACGTGACTTGTTACCTTCCTTTTGCCCAGTGTTTACTGGACTGTCAGTAGGACTGATTGCTCTCACCACACGGCTCTGCTCATTTGGCTTAGCCACTGTAGGACAGTGCTCTGGTTAGAGTGGTCACTGTTCACATAGTTTGTGGTCACCTTCAGCTTGCCATCCTGCTGCTGCTCCCTGACAATCATACCCTGAAGACCACCATGCTGTTGCTGTCCCATAAGGCAGAAGGCCAAAAGGTAGTAAGGAAGTTACATGCCTATCTGCGCAATATCTTATAAGCAGCACTGGAGTGAGTGGTTTTGGTCTGTCCTTGGAACTTTTGCACTTTGAAATTGTGTCTTAAATTTGTAAGGGTGAATACTGCACCCTCCAGGAACTACAGGGTGTTTTAGTCTTTGCAATAAGAAACTGGGCTTTGAATTTCACAACAAATACATAAAATATTGGGTCTGGAATTCAGGAAATTCCCTTTATTCTGTGGTTAACCTGCTGTGAATCTAGAAATTTACAACCTGCAGTTAACAAGATGAACTATTTATTACTAATTAAATCTACTTATTTAATCGTAGTTTTAATCTTTTACAGAGGTCATACAGGGAATTATAGTAGGGTGGCCGCAAGATGAGAACTACACTACCCTCTGGCATGTAATCTACATTGTATTTATTGAGCAAGATCGTTATGATAGGTTGATAGTCTCTTCCATCCCAGGATTTCTGTTCTACTACATGTTTTTAGTACACACTCAAAGATCAGAACTATGGTCTGGTTAAAGCTGGGGTGCTCCACAGGCTGATGGGAAGAAGACACCCTGAATGTGGGACAAGTTGGGTCCTGGCTGGCAGCCTGGAACCCACATGGAGAAGTTCCACTTTGGACTCAGTCTTCTGCACTGTATGTAGCATTTGTTCATGTGTTTCCATCCGTAAGGGGCTACCATTTTAGCTATCTATTGCTTTCTGAATTATACTGTGGGTATAAACCGCCAGTGGCTGTATCAGTTATGTAGCTTGTTGGCCATTTTTTTTTTTTTCTCTCTCTCTCTCTTTTTTTAATAAATGTTTAACGGCAATCAGTGGGACTTTTATCACCCTTTGGTCTCCTGCCCCCAGTGTTCTACAAATATGTGAAGTGAGTAACAGTTACATAAGTTTGTCTATCGCTCTATCACTTTTTTATTATTTTTTTTCCCCAGCTCATACTGGATTAATCTGGTGAGTGAGACATGGGCAGATGTAATCAAAGTCTATTTTATCTGGCAGTGGTTTAGGCTTCACACCATAAAGTTTGAACCTACAGTGACCATTCAAGGAAAACTCTGACTGACAGCAAAGAGTGACTTATGCATCAAATGATAAAAGTCTTTATTTTGGAATAGAGATCAGGAAAAAAATATTATGTTTTTCAATATCGCTGAATGGCTAAGCCTTTATAACACCTACAGAGGCTCAGAATGACAGAATGGTTTAGGCTGGAAGGAATCGCTGGAGGTCCTCTGGTCCAACTTCCCTTCTCAAGCAGGGCCGCCTAGAGTAGGTTGCCCAAGACCATGCCCAGGACCATGTCCCAGGCTATTAATGGAGTCATAATTACCAGAGATAAAGCAATAAACACCAGACCAATTACTATGCAGATATAGCGGTGGATGGTTTGGCTCTGTATATTGTTATCTTTAAGCTGAGCAGTAGGCGAAGCTAACTCTAGTCCTGTCCCACACTGCAACTCTTTTCTGCTTTTATTTTTTATTTTTAATTCTCTCAAGAGCTTGTTAGACTCTAAACTGAAGGCAGGCAGTTTTTTTCCTAGACCCAGGCTTTCTGGTGGATTAACACATCACCTTTTCTCACTCCTCAGGCCTTAGGTTTATAAATGCATTAGCTCTGACCTTAGCATTCTTTTTAGTTGCCCAGGTAAAATGCGCTGGAGATAGTCTCTGCAAACTGTTAATCCATATATGACAGAGTTTTTTGTTTGTTTGTTTGTTTGTTTGTTTTTAAATAGTGCAGTTCTAACTCGATCAGGTTATGGAACTATGGCAATGAGAGGGCTGTTCCTGCACTTTTCCAACTATTATTTTATCTTCTACAGCTCTTTCTGGAGTGGTGGTCACTGATTTCTGGACATAGTGACTATAGACTCTGTTCACTTTCTTGATCTAAAAAAGATAAAGGATCAGAGAAAGATAATAGTGAACCTATGGTCTAGTTCCTCCTTCACATCAAAATGTGGATAGTGTGGAGGCACAGGAACAGATAACTCTGCATACCTTCTTTACTGAACAAAGACCATCCTAGGAACAAAATTTAAATAAATGACTAGACCACTTCTCTTGGAAGTCTGCCTCTATAGCTAGCTACCCTTCCAAGATAAAAGCCTAAATGGTATCTTTTATTTCCCAGTCAGAAGTAGCCTAGTTGTCTTCCAACTTTTTGATATTTTGATTACATATTTGACTGAAGAGTTGATTTCCTAATCATTTCATGCATATATTCATTCTTCACAGGCACAGACATTATCCAAAATTAAAAATCTGTACTTCCATCTGTAAAATAATAACTCTAGACGATGAACCAGTAACCAGTAAGCAGTCTAAAGCACAACATTTGTTAATATTTTCCTCCCTCTATTGCCATGTTTAGTATGCTACTACGGTCTTTCCTATTTCCTAGTTCCTTGCTGCATATGATACAGCTTCCAAGTAGGAGCCCAAGCCAGCTTTTCTGCCAGTAAGGAATCGACTACATTCTGTCTGAAAGCATATTGGAAACATATAGTGGCCGAGACAAGTGGAAGAGCACATAGGCCTGCACTAAAGAGCTCGAGCCTTCTCATCTTCCAGAGATCGCCAAGGCAACCTATGAATTTAGACAGGACATGTTATAGGTTTGGGTCTGAGGTCCCAACTAAAACGTTGTAACAAGAAGCATGGTTTTGCTTGCACCACTTCTTTTTGCTATTATGATACACAGGACTAGCAAGAGCTATCCTCAAAGAGTTTCTATCTAACCAACAGTCCAACCTAAATCTCAGTTATCATGATCATGAAGTTAAGATATATCAGTAGCTTCACTGAACCACATGTAGAGCATTCCCTGTGTAGAGGTGGTATCATCACTCTCTTGGCTCGTGATTCATGGGCATTCTCATGAATGGCAATCCTCCTTGTGGCAATCTGAGGCTTGCTTCTAGGCTACAGCAAGGCTAGAACTCACATCTGTGTGTAGCATATCATTTCAAGAAACGTTTTCCAAGCTTGATGATATATTTGTGTTAAAAATCAAAAATTTAGAGAGGTAGAATAATGAAATAAAGTGGTGCTAGAAAATCTTAGCACCTACTAATCCTGCTGTACAAATGAGTTAATACTTTAACACTGAGAGAACACTCTTGAGAAATGACTAGCTTGATTATCTGTAGCTATTTCAGCGTTCCTAAGAATGGCATTGAACATGTGCTTAAATACAAGGGCTTTGAAAGGAACAGCAAAAAGCAAATATATATATATATATTTATAATTTATTTTTAATAACTCTTTAAAAGTACTTTTTTCTTTTCTTTTTAATTTCATTTCAAAGAGATTTCCAATGTAAAATACTTCACTGATAGCAGGTAAAAGAGCCAACAATGTAGTTTGGTACAAAATTCTCTATCAATTTATCTCAGTGGAAAGTTTTCAATAGTCTTAAAGGGAACAGTAGCAAGACCTCACATATTATAAAGACTTTATAGTTTCAGCAGTTTTGTGGTGTGGTAAGATACATTAGATAGTTTACTAAAAATACTGTTCCTAATTATTCTCATAAGCTATAAATGTCTTTAATAGAGGGAGGGTTGGCAACTACATCAGACAGTTCCCTCAGGACCCTGGGATGCATGGCACTGGGCTCCATAAACTTGTACCTGTTCAGTTTCATCAGGTGGTCTTGAACCTGCTCTTTGCTTATAGTGGGAGAGACTCTGCTCCCCCTGCCCTTGTATAGAG
The DNA here is from genome assembly GCF_964034855.1 of Anser brachyrhynchus. Taxonomy (NCBI): domain Eukaryota; kingdom Metazoa; phylum Chordata; class Aves; order Anseriformes; family Anatidae; genus Anser; species Anser brachyrhynchus. Next base: position 52,622,874 of record NC_137694.1, on the reverse strand, counting down.
GTTCAGGGACTCAAGAGACATAGGAAGCCTGACTAGCAGTGAAGACAGGCAAAGAAGTTGTTGAGTACCTCAGCCTTCTCCATAACTGTCATTACCAGTTCTTCCTTCTCATTTCTCAGAGGGGATACACTTTCCTTGGCTTTTCTTTTCTGGCCAATGTACCTACCTAAGCTCAGTTCCATCTGTGCCTTGGCTTTCTTGATCCTATCCCTACACACCCAGACAGCACCCCTGTACCCTTTCCAGGCCACATGTCCCTGCTTCCACTGCCTGCACATTTCGTTCTTACACCCCGGTTTGACCAGCAGATCATTGCTCAGCCATGTCCATTTTCTGCCTTCCCTGCTTGATTTCTTACACATGGGAATGGAGGGCCCTTGTGCTCTAAGAGGAGTGTCCTTAAAGTGCTGCCAGTTCTGATCAGTTCCTCTGTCCCTAAGGACAATGTCCCAGGGGATCTCATACACTAATTCTTTAAACAGCTGGAAGTTTGCTCTTCTAAAATTCAGGGTCCTGACTTTGTTCTTTGCCAGGCCCATGTTCCTTGAGATCATAAACTCAACAAGAATGTGGTTGCTGCAGTCCAGACTGCCTACAGTTTTAACCTCTTTAATGAGTTCGCCTGTGTTGGTAAGCACCAGGTCCAATAATGCTTCTCCTCTGGTTAGTTTGTCTAATGCCTGGACATGGAATTTATCCGTGACGTGCTCCATGAGTCTCCTGGATTGCTTGCAGCCTGCTGTGAAGCTTTTCCATCAGACATCTAAGTTGGTTGAAAACCCCCATCAGGATGAGAGCCTGTGAGCATGATATTTTTTTGTAGATGAAATAATAATATTGTATAGCCTATGAATTGACAAGTAACAGAAGAAAAACATATGAAACTGCTAACAAGCTGTATCATGGTATCAATATGGACTGATATCATTGACAACCTGTGCTTATAACCACCTCCATCCCATAAAAGAGGTTGAAGGCAAACATTATTATATGGGTTTCCTGCATCTAACACCATGTAGAGGGGGAGACCACATAGTGGGACCACTACATATTTGGGTCCAGCCACCAGACAGAACTGCTGAGACTGATCTGAGTCAGTGCCATGCTTCCCCCAGACTTAGCTCTACCTACCCACTGGTGCCATAACTGGTGTGGTCTCAGTTTGGCCTGTTTGTCTTTGTGCAACGATTTTCATGATACTGTCTATCCTTTGCTTAGTCTACTTAATTGTACTCAGCATTGTCATGTTGTCTGCTGTTCTTTTTTCCCCTGTGACACCCATTACAGATGTTCATCTTAAGATAAAACAAATGACTTTCTAAAGAGGTTTAGCTGTGCACCAAGAGTAAAAATATAGCAAATTTCAGTTACAGATATCAATATTGTAGTTGTTTAAACTTTGTGAAATGAATCCTGTCTACAAGTGTCTATTCTGCATACATGCTGATTTTATGAATGGAAGTGTAATCAATAAGGACTTGTCAGAGGCTTTTCTTTTTTTTCTTTTTCTTTTTCTTTTTCTTTTTCTTTTTCTTTTTCTTTTTCTTTTTCTTTTTCTTTTTCTTTTTCTTTTTCTTTTTCTTTTTCTTTTTCTTTTTCTTTTTCTTTTTCTTTTTCTTTTTCTTTTTCTTTTTCTTTTTCTCTTTCTCTTTCTCTTTCTCTTTCTCTTTCTCTTTCTCTTTCTCTTTCTCTTTCTCTTTCTCTTTCTCTTTCTCTTTTTCTTTTTCTTTTTCTTTTTCTTTTTCTTTTTCTTTTTCTTTTTCTTTTTCTTTTTCTTTTTCTTTTTCTTTTTCTTTTTCTTTTTCTTTTTCTTTTTCTTTTTCTTTTTTTTTTCTTTTTCTTTCTTTTTCTTTATAGCTGTATTCTTTAACAAAATCATGATGACTACTCCCTGCTGTAAGTCGTTACTCTGAAATCTATGTGGATTTTGTCTGTTCTTCAGTACTTCCCTATTTTGTGTCCCATGAACTCTTAGTATGGATATCACATTCCCAAATAGTTCTCTTTACGATGGAAATTCCTGTACTCTGGCTAGCAGTCATTGCAAATTAGTCAGAGAGTAAAGATCAGGATGGTCATTCCATGGTGGTCTGTCATGTATTAACTTCCTCCACTGGAAAAAAATACTCCTCACAAAACTATCAAATGACACTCCCACCCCCTAATACACATGCAAGCAAAAATGTGTAGGCAAAGATTCATACTGAGCCCTAAAAAGTCCCCTCCTCCAAATGGTTAGACTCCTCAGACTGTCCAGGCTCTTCACCTTTAATGGACAAACCAGTCTGTTCAGTTCATAAACATAATAATGTTTAATTAAAATACTAAATCTAAAGAAACAGGATTGGAAAAGAATTTGGAAAATATTTTTTCTTTTACTTTTTTTTTTTTCTGCCTTTCTGATTGCATTTTTGGGGGATTTTCAGAAACATAATCTGGAATTCTAAAAAGCCTTTTTTAAATTAAGGGCTTTGGGGTAGAGACTATCAGTGAATGAACGGTATGGGAACAAATAAAAAAAAAAATAAACATTTCAGTTATTTAAAGGGTGATTTAAAAAAGGCATTCATTGTATTCTGAAAAGCTTTCAACTCTTTTTTCCTCCTACATTAAATAAATAAATTAAAAAATATATAATTAAACCACCTCATGTATTTATAATAGGAATACTTCTTGTATGTCTAATAAACATTCTGTAATTCTAAAAATACAGAAAAACCCTATTCAAGATCATCAAATTTCATGTACACCATCCTTTAAAGTTCCAGTTCCATTTATTTTCAACATTTAACATGAAGAAAATAACATACTTATTATTCTTTCACCAAAAGTACATATCTACAAAAAACTTCAGGGTTTAAACAAAAGCAGAAGACTACATATCCCATCTCATACTTAGCTAATGCAATACTTCAATAAATTATTTTTTCCTGATTAGCCTCTTTTTGTGGAAGAGGGTGAAAGGACAACTTCTAGTTGTAAGAATTGCAAGAATCTAGTTGTTGTATTTGGTTAAAACACCATTTTTTTTTAGCTTTAACTGGCTACAGTGTTATGCTTGCAAAACATCTAAGACAGAAAGAAAAGTACTTTCTTTAAAATAGTAGAGACGTTTAGATTGTATTACTAAATTCATGATGTTTTTCTCATATATCATGAAGTAATGAACTTGTCTATATCCGTACAGCCAAACCAAACTTGTAAAATATGAATGTTACCAGCATTGCAGCAGTTACCATTGCAACTTTATTTTACTTTAAATAATTTCATTCTGAAAAGTGAGAAAAACGTCTTTTTAATGTAAATTTTCCTACATTGTTTTTCTATAAAATTTTTGTATTTTTTAACATTTTTTCTTTCATTTAATCTGAGTTTTTCCTATGTATATTATAACTCAAGGAAACTGGATATTTAGAGAAAGTGTTAATGAAAGCTGTGGAGATATGTATTAACAAAAGAGGATATAATCTCTACAAAGACCGCAAGCTTCATTTAAAAAGCAAGAATTAGACCTTTTATCTGGCATCTGAAAGTAATCTTATTCTAAAGGTTCCTGAAATGGGCACGAGACAGATTGTCAGGACAACATAGCTGCTGTGTACTTGTGAGGTGACTGAAGAACAGTGTGAATCCCCTAAAGGGCAAGAAGATAAATCATGAGCACTACAGAAGATATGTAACATGATTGGCTACTGACTACTTTTAAACTGCAAGGTTGGTGAGGACAAAAGGGGGAAAGAAGGGGTGTACTGCATAGTTACATCTAGAGTTTTACTGCTGTTTCAGCCTATTTATTGAAATGGAACAAAGTGATTGAAGAAATTAAGTTTTAATCTGTATTTCTTTATCTTTTGTAAAATGAAAGCAATAATTTTGGAGATGAAGACTGACTAAAATTCCTTCTGTTGTGTAATGTGTTTCAGTTATATTGTGTGTCTAAACAAATGTTTCAGAATGATACTCATTGAATTCCTTTCTAGGAGAAGATCAGTTATGTCATGGATTACCTAATTAGCTGCTTTTTAAAGTTTAAATTCAAATGTCATTTGGATCAGACTATACAATTTGGAGGACTTTATAGTTTTTATAGCAACTGAAAAGATTGAAATCGTCAAAGACATTGCTAACTGCAATCAAATTAAATGAGTGGATGGGTTAGAATTAGACTGCGGAATTATGGAATAATGTCTTATACATCCTGCTGGTGACGTGTTTTATTTCTGTGTATTAACCAAACATCTCTTGAGTACTTTTCATCCTGATTAATAGTGTGACATTCACAGTGACCCAAACACAGGCAGAAGAAAAAAGTTGGTCCTTCTCAGTTGTTAAGGGAGTAGTTTAGCTTAAGAAGGAAATACATTATTTATGCAAACAAGGTGTGAATAAATTCCAGAAAATGTATATCGAATCACACAGCTCACCACTATTTAAATAAATAAGAACTTTTATTTATTTATTTATTTATTTATTTATTTATTGTTTGTCTGTTTATTTATTTATTTATTTATAGGTGTGGTACCTCTTATGAGGTAGCTATGGATTTGAAGGGTGTTCTTGGTATCGCCATGCAAACAAGAACTTCAGGCAATTCTTCTCAAAACAAACTGCAAGCCAGAACTGTGGAAGTAATTAGTCTGTTCATCATGATAGATTTTTTTTCCCATAGCACTTTTGAATGTTCATATAAGGAAGATTTTTCTTTCTTCAATTTACTCTTCTATTACATTTCCATATACATCCAAGGGAAGTTAACACTCAGTAAAATGAATGGACACGAAGAAGAGTTAACTAAGACCAAACTAGAAAACTGTTTCTAGGCAGTTTCACATACAACCAGATCCACATGCATAAAGATCTCAGATCTCAGTAAATGTCAAAAACAACAACAGAAAGATTCTTTACAAGTCTGGACACCAAACAACCACCTTTCTTCCATTTAGAGAAAGATTCCTGTTTCAGCACTGGGGGCAATACTTTATGTAACAAAATTCAGGTAACATATAAATGTATTTCATATGTTACAAATAACATGTTATATATAATATGTATATAAACATATTTCCTTTAAAAATCATAATGACAGCACAAAGTTATGGTAGGTAATGTTTAGATTGACAATGTATTTGTCTCTTTTTTTCCAAACATAATCAAGAAGTGAAAACATTTTCAGTAATTTGAAATGTGAGACAGGGGATCCTTCGTTTCCCAGTCCAAACCTACATTTGCAAGAGACAGCATTATGATTTTCTTATTTCAATTTCATAAATGGAGACTCTTCTTTAATATTTCTGATATTATATGTATAATTTCACTGAACAATGGCTCTTATGGCTTTTTCACAACTCAGTCCTCCCATTAAAAATAAAAATAAAAAATACTCAAATTGTATTCATTTACAGGGTTTCCATAAAGTGGGTTCAATACTTTCTTGTTGTTTGGGGCAAGTCTGAACACATAAGATTGCCTATGAGTCTGTTTTACCTTATGTGAGCTACTGTGCCTTGTGTTATGTCTTCTCTTTCTGTATTATATAGGTCTGATAAAAATAAAGAAAAAAAAACTAATAATGAAAAATTGCTAACTGGATTTACTCCTTCAGAAAGATAAATTGAACATGATGCATTGCTAGTATCTCAAGAGTACTCAAATTTTTTTTAGATACCAGTTTCTTACTCTGGTTTGTAACTTCAAATGGGCATGAAGTTGAAATATTTACTTCCTTATCAAAATGTATGCATTCAGTGCAAATTTTGTCTGATTTATTCTTTTAAAATCTTACTTGTCCTGTCAGCATTGGTCTTAAAATAAACAAAAAAAAAAACAAATAAATATGTGCGAATCAGTACAGGCAGGCAGCACGGACAACCACAGATCGGTGGCTAAAATGCAAAGAGTAGATTTGTTCTCATTACGTTGCCAACTGGGAGATCCCCCAAGCAGAGGTAAACAAGTGGAAGGACACAAGTGCGGACGCAGGAACAGCTAAACAGGGTCCATGCTAGGAGACCAGCCTACTGGTTTCATCTGTTTTTATCAAAGGTACGTGCAGGCACAATTTCTTCCACCATGCTGTGATAGAAGTGTTTTAACCACTGTGCTTCTTTGATCTTCACTGTACCAAGGCTGGGAGCTTAAGCACATCTGCTATGGCACCTACAAGTCCACCAAACACCTATGTTATCAGATGTGCTACTTGCCAAAGAAAGAGAGCACAAACAGCAGCAGGCATAATTTATGTATTTTTCTACATTGCTGCTCCTCAGATTTTAAGCATTCCTAACTGCAAGGTCACTTGAACTTACAATACTCCTCACCTGTCTTCTGTTCTGATTCCATCCTCCTCACCAATCTTCCATTTTTAACCTGTTCCTCTCAACAAAATACAACTTTTAAAGCGAGACAAAACAAACAAACAAAAAAGGATTAAGAATTGCATAAACTTTAAAAATAGTCATGAGAGAAGTTTGGAGATGTGGCTATTTATTCTACCACCCTTGAATGGTTCTTTAGTTTTACAACAACCATCTGTAAGCCTGTTGTTGACAGAAATATTCTTTTTGCCACATACAGCTGAGATAGAAAGAGAAGTTAAAAATCATTCTTCATATTTTAGAGAAAAAAAAAAATCCTATAAATATCTCCAAATGTACTTAATTGTTTTTGCAAATCTCCATAGCTGGTATGCCAACAGACATTTCTTGCATAGTTAGGTTAGTAAGATCAGAATGTATCTGCTTATGCTCTCGTCTCCCTATCTATATTTATCTTTTATTCTTGCTTTATAATAAGATTGTAAATAATTTGGAGGCAGGTCATGAATTTTATTCTGTGTTTGCTTAAGGACTACCACAATAGAATTATTGTCTTCAGGTTATCCCATGCTATTGAAAAAAATGAGTTGTTTTTTACTCACTGCAGAATTGCATGAACCACTAGAGACTCAATCACTGAGTACTGGCTGAGGTCCTTTGGTTTGTTCAGCCCAGAGCAGTGGAGGCTGAGGGGAGGCCTCATGGCGGCCTGCAGCTTCCTCATGAGGGGAGCAAAGGAGCAGGTGCTGAGCTCTGCTCTCTGGAGACAGCAACAGGACCCGAGGGAATGGCATGGAACTGGGACAGGGGAGGGTCAGGCTGGGTGTTAGGAAAAGGTTATTCACCAAGAGGGCTGTCAGGCATGGGAACACGCTCCCCAGGGCAGTGGTCAAAGCACCAAGCATATCAGAGTTCAAGAGGTATTTGGACTCTGGCACTATCTTCCTCATCACCCCAAAAGACTTCCCAGAGACCAGATTTTCAGGGCACCCTGAATTTTCTATACATTCTGGGAGAGAAGACAGAATGGATTCTGGGCAGTTATGATTTAACTTTATGGTATATATATACATATATATATATATATTGTCCATTTTCATGTAAACGTAAGGCACTGAAACACAGGATAGACAAAGATTTTAAATTTTATATGAATAAAAATCTATATAACACTAAATCTCACATAGCTTATTGATTTTTTTCCTAAATCTCGAAGGGAGAACTGTTTTATCAGGACACTAGCCAAAATAAATGAAAAATAAACACTCTATCTCAAGAAAATTAATATAATTTCTCATAGATTCCTTTGGAGACTATTGTACTGTAAAAATTTATGAAAAACTCTCTCCATATATATGACACACCCTGTCTATGATGATATAGTTAAAAATAATATGATATGCTTGATTATGGATGTCTGCGAGCTCTCAATGTGGGTTATGGTTATAGATCTATTTTGACCATTACACAGAGAATAGTAACATCTGGAAATCTGAAGTTCAAAGGTTATTTTCCTCCGAAAGCTGAACCAGTATGATTCACAGCAACCATGATTTTGATCTTCAAGTTAACAAAGTCCTGTAGCTAATATTATAATTATATTGTATACAGGATGGTGGTGTTTTTTTTTTTTTTTTTTTTTTTTTTTTTCCCTCGACTGGGTTTTATTTGGTTTTACTGAACTTTTAAATACCTAACATGGAATGGGGCATTTGAAGATAAACTTCCTTCTGAATATGATGTAGAAGTTTGTGCAGATAGATTACTAGTATTTAAAACACCTGTGTATGCTAACCTTCGTTGTAAAAACAGCAAAATCTTTTATGATTGCCTGCGAATTTCCTGAGTTGTTGCATATTGCCTGCAGATTTTTTCTTTTGCTTTGTTATAGTTTTTCTCTTTCTCATACAGCATGATCCTCATCACAGTATACTACTTAATGATATTTTCTTCCTGGGTTGTTTGCTTGACAGAAGATACTATTAAAAAGCTACATTAGCATAAATTAATCTCATGTTCTAGTTCATGCCTTTGGGCTATGAGGATGTGCAGTATATTAAATGATTTCCTTAATACTCCTGCACGGCTAGACTCCCTTTCTACCATTTTGTAATTCTCAACTATGTCTGTGTGCTCACATACCTCTGCTCTGACAACCAAATGTGGTGGACACATAGATCTCTATTCAATTTCCAGGCAGTGGCTAAGTTTTGTACAATATTTGCCCTCCACATATGTATGACAGTGACTGCATGCTACCTGGAAGGTAGTATAGACTAGAAACTATTCTTAGAACAAAATATATGGTCAGACAAACTGGGAATGCCTAAATTCAAATACTAACCGTGTGATCATTTTTTCCTCTTTTCCCATCCTTTCAGCAGTAAATCCTTGCCTGAAGTCTAATGTTATTTGTAACACTTTCTTTCTGCCATTTGTGGCCTTCTTAAATTAGGAACCTGGGCAAGCAGGTCTTCTCTTGACACAATAGGAAAAGAAAATTGAAGGAGAGCATCCATAATCACACAAGGCTATGCTAGAAAACTATTTCTTACACTATGTTTGTTTTGGGAAGCTGTAATGAGCTTTGGGATGACCAGCAGGGAATCACCAATAAGATTGGTTTCTTATTTCCACATTCTCTCTTGCCTGTAGATAGTAAATACCCAGGAAATCCAATATTCAAGTGGGAATTCCGTGGAAATGAGAGCTATCATATACTCCATTTAATCCTCATTTTAATGAGGCATACACGTAATTGAGTTGACATTAGAATGTTACATTTACTGCACAGAGAAATGACAGATAGCTTGGTCATGCTAAACTTACATCCCTACCAAAAGCAATTAAAATGAAGGGGGGTGGGCTGGGGGAGAAAGTTCACTAGCTAGTATCCTTATTTATTTCTTTTGAGCAGAAAGCAGAAAGAGAGTGTCCTGTAAGTACTTTCAAAGTAAAAATATTTTGGAAAGTCAAAGTGTTAAATACAAATATACAAGAGAAATGAAAACTGTTATTTTTTTTAGGATCTGAACTTCAAATTCAATTCAAAGAAAAAAAAAAGTGGGTAAAAGTGCTTGTAAGACTGAAAGTTACAATGACATGCTTTAACCCATCTTTGACTTATGTTTTACATTGTTGAATGACAACTGACTTGGAAAAAGGAGTTTAGATCTTTACTGCTGATTTAACCTTCATTACATCCCTGTTATAATAGAAAGACAGTCTCATTTGGTAAGTTTGACGTTGCGTTTTTCAGTATTTTTTGAAACTTTTTGCTTTTGGTATACACTTTCCCTAGCTGAAAAGCTGTGATATGAGTAATGAATAGCTGTATATCTTTTTTTAACATGCACCAGGTGTCTGTCACTTAACATTTGTTAGTTTTCCATCATTAACTGTGAACAAATATTCCTAATTAATTATAACATGAGGTGTGGGGACTAAAAAGGGGTGAGCTGTACCTAGAACGCTGTTAGTTTCATTTGTTATACAGCTAAATGTCTGAAGTATTTAAAACCTGAAACCTGATATTCTGTCATGGTGTCTTTTTACTTTAATCCTTTATAGCCTGACTTTAAAGGCTATCATAGAGGAATACTGCAAGACATACTCAGGTATATTAATTACCTGATTTTTCAAGTTGAAAAGTAACATGATAATAAATAAACCTTTGTGGTTTATTGTCCTTTCTGTAAATCTATCTTTTACCAGAGGAACTGTGACTTAAACAGTCATTGACTATCCATTCATTTGTTTTGGAACAAAAACTAGCTAGAGTCTTTTAATTCAGGGGCATTTAAGTACTATGAATGAAGTGCTTCTAAAAGTGCTACTAAAAAAATACCTAAGAAAAACAAGCTTGTTGTAAGTAGAACTATTAACCGTATTAATGTCTGAAAGTATATTTGAAAATTATACATGAGAATCTGAAAAATGGAAAAAAAAATGGGAAAAAAAATCATAGTCTTTAATCTTTCACCAAGAGAAAAAGGACAAGTGCAGTTCTTACCAGAGGAAAAGAAGTGTGGAATGAAAAGTATGGCCCAGATCTTGCCTGGTTTACTATACTCCTTGTTACCTAAGTTTGCAACATGTTCATATTTTATGCTATGTAAAAGTTTTGACTCAGCACAAGAAAAACTTGTCCAGTATGAAAACATAGTATGTGTAAACTGTTTCTATTAAGCAGACCTCTTTATGCAGATTTACTTCATGCTTTTATAACTTGATGTAATCAAGTGTTTGTCACAGATAATGGATAATTCTTCACATTTTTGAAATATTGTCATTATGAATGAAGTAAAGCTTCTTTTGTTACACATCTGCAATAAATATGCAGCCCATACTTTCCAAGGCTGATTTTTATGATTTTAAACAACTGAGTTCTCATTTACTTAATTTTCCTCAGCGTTTCTCTCTCTCACTCTTTTTCTCTCTTACTATTTGTGTGAGCAGTGAGGAGAAGCTGAAAGATAAGTTCCTTGGTCTTTCCTTTTCCTCAGGCAGAAAAACAGCTTCTATTTATTTATTTATTTATTATTGTTGTTGATTCCTGTGCTTTGGAAAAGTCTCACACTCTTTTTTGCAAAGTCAGTTAAACCTTGTCTTTTCAATCTTTCTATGAAACTAAACATTCATGTTAAAATCTATGTTGCCTATGATCCCTATGTTTCTTAATAATCATTGTCAAATGCTGGCAGTGCCTACAGTACAGGATTAATATTGTTCTGTTGCAGTGTTGTCAGTCTCTTCTCCTTGGCCCAGACCACACATCTGATTGGTTTCTAGATCATTTTCCACATTGATCTATTTCTTGTAATTTGTCTGTGATTTCTATTAAGCTATTCCAAGGTCTTCAAAATATGATGAGGATGTAAATGGCAATGTTAATAAATAACTTCACTATGAACTATTGAACCTGAACTTTTCTTCAAATAAAAGCATTTATTAAGGAAAAAGTGTAATGAACTGCATTGTGTAAGTTTAGATGTGACATGAAGCCTTTTTTTTTTTTTTCCCCTCAATTAAAGCATGTCTTAGGATATCTGTTGTAAAAGGAAATTTTGTGGGGCTTGTTTTGGTTAGAAAATGTATCAGAATATATCTTCACTGTCTGTCACTAAGTATCTGATATCTACATTAAGTTTTTGCTATATGAATATTTCATTAAATGTGTATATACATATTTAATAGCATTTCACTTTCCCTCTTTTTATTTATTTATTTATTTATTTATTTTAGTTTCCCTCTCTTTTGATCTCTAAGGGAAAAGGATCTGCTGTCTGAGTGTACTTCTGCAAGACCACTTTATGCCAATTTCGAGGAAATTTGATGAAAAGCTAGGAGTATCAGAGATGATTTTCTGAAATCTTTTGAAAATCAGTGCTGAGTGAAAACAAGTAAAAGGCTGAATTCAGTTTTCAGGAATTCTGTCTGACAGCATTTTGAGAGATAATTAGCATCTGAATTTGGCCAGTGCACATGTAGATATTTGTAGCTCCCAAATATCTGCAGTGGATAGTGTTTCCTGTCTGGAATTACTTGTTCTAACCTTTATTTTTATTTTTTATTTTTATTTTTTATTTTTATTTTTATTTTTACTTTTACTTTTATTTTTATTTCTATTTTTATTTTTATTTCTATTTTTATTTTTATTTTTATTTTTTTTCCCCATCAGATATCAACTTAATGAGATCACAGAATCACAAAATCACGGAATTATAGGGGATGGGTGGGACCTCAAGAGATCATCAGGTCCAACCCCCCTGCCAAAGCAGGTTGCCCAGGTAGGCATCCAGATGGCCCTTGAATATCTCCAGAGAAGGAGACTCAACAACCTCCCTGGGCAGCCTGTTCCAGTGCTGTGTCACCCTCACCGTGAAGAATTTCTTTCTCATATTAGTGCGGAACTTCCTGTGATTCATTTTGTGGCCATTGCCCCTTGTCCTGTCCCCACAAACCACTGAAAAAGAGATTGGCCAAATCCCTTTGTCTCCCACACTTAAGATATTTGTACACATTAATAAGATTCCCTCTCAGACTTCTTTTCTCAAGACTGAACAGACCCAGGTCTCTCAGCCTTTCCTCACAGGGGAGATGCTCCAGGCCCCGTGTCATCTTTGTTGCCCTCTGCTGGACTCTTTCCAGGAGTTCCCTGTCTTTTTTTGTACTGGGGAGCCCAGGACTGGACACAGAACTCCAGGTGAGGCCTGACCAGGGCAGAGTAGATGGGGAGGATCACCTCCCTTGACCTGCTGGCCATGCTGCTTTTCATGCACCCCAGGATCCCATTGGCCTTCTTGGCCACCAGGGCACACTTGCTGGCTCAAAAAATTCTCCATAGGAGGAGCCCTTTTTGCTTTGGCAACACCTCCCTTACAATCTTTACTTTACCTTTCCCAGATTCGAGTGATCTTAAAAGTAATTTGTTTTTCAACCCTTATAATCTGTCTGAAATTTAGAATGTATCTATGAAACTCAAAATTAAAGCCATTATCAGACCTACTCAAGACTACAATTGTTTATTTTTGATGAGTTGTAAACAGCCTGGCACTATGTATCATTTAAATTTCAGTTATCTTTTCTGGTTTTCTATCTGTAGTACACAGAGGCTTGCAAAGCCCTAAAATTTTACTGTCACTAGTTAGGCTTTCATGAGGATGATTATTTCTAATGGTTAGAGTAGAATCAATGTCTTCCAGATACTGTATGTTAAACCACAGATTTTGAAATATTTCACATCTCTAGCAGCAGCTCAGGAAATGAATCACCTTGTTGACAGTCATCCCATTTCTGCGACATAGAAACTAAATGATTTATGTAAAACCATTATCTGCTTTTCAAGCCCTCCATGCCCTTATTTATCTCATTCAGATCACAATCACAATAAATGCTAACCTGTTCAGAATGGCAGTTCCAAAGAAATGCTGTTTAATAGTTTAATTTTTGTGATTCTTTTTGCTGCCTTGCCTTCATCTCAGAAAAAGTGGCCTCATACATTACAAGTTATACCCAGAAGATATCTGTAAATTTCTTCCAAGTACTCTCACAATGAGCTTTTCACAACAGTTTGAGTGCTGTCAAGAAAGCCTGTGTAATTTGCTTCCCCAAACTTGCAAGCTCACTCAGAACTATAAAATTTGTAATCAAGAACAAACAGAAAATTCTGCCTCTAAACTGCCAAGCTATCAATCTGCTAGTAAAATCTCAAAGCTCCAAACATGACAGGAAAGGCTGTTGAAACCATTAAGGCAAAGTTAAGAGGAAACTCATTCCTGCATGGCTTCTGGTATGGGAAAGCTGAGCGTATGAATAAGCAGACAAATGACAAATAATATGAATAAAGGAATATTTTGACTAGAGAGATGTTCTTTTTAAAGAACTTATTTTGTAGCTCACGAATACTGTTTTGATGCTACACAGATAGTACAAATATTTATGCGACAGAAGAGAAAATGAGAACATAGGAAACAAGAAGCTGATTTTTCAGGGTATGAGATTAATGTGCAATATTTAATATAGTGCCATTCTAGATACTGTGATGGATTGATTCAATTTGTTGTACTAGAAATATGGGAGTTATCATGCACAATGCAGAATGTCTTTGGAAATCCCCTAGGAATTGGTGAACAACTACAAACTACACTTCAGGGAACTGACTGATGACTCTGTACGTAAAAATGAATTATTGTTTTAGACTTTATGGGAGAAAACACTAGAATCCTAAACATCGTGTTTTCACAGTTTAGTTTCTTAGGAGATGTAGTGTTTCTGCAATATCTGAGTTCATTATTAGCTTCAACTGATAGAGTAAAAAAGCAAAATTGCCTCCACAGTTGTCCAATCATTTGTGTGGTAGGAGAAAGATACCTATTCAATTCTCCTTTTTTTTTTTTTTTTCCCTTTATTAAATTAAATTAAAATATACACAAGATATTTTGTTGGAAACAACATTTCCTAAAAATTGAATTGAAGTAATTAAGTTTACCTTAGGTTTCTAAAAAATATAGTAGTTCCAATGAAGTTAATGAATTTATTTTGGATTTGTGCAAATGACCAGGCTTTGGGTGTTTAATTACTTTTCCTTCTAATTTTATCTTGAACTCACTGTTAAATCAATCTTATTTTGCCTATATAAAAGTTGTCATATGAAGATGTTTTCTGTAGTGTCTACTGAAGCTTTATTAAGGTATTAAAATTTGAGTGTTTTTCTTTTAGATTATTTTTTTTTCCAGTGCATTAGCAGTAGCTCTCAGTGGAACCCCAAGACACCATGACATTAACTGCAATTTATCAAAAATATCTGTTTGAGAAATTTCTTAATTAATAATGTAGTGCAAAATTTTAAACATATATTTTGCAAAAACCTTTAAAAATTTTATCAGTAAAAATGTCCCTGAATAAAACACAAAGAAAATAACAGATTAATAACAACAACAACAAAAAAAAACCCATTGTCTTGACAGTTGGTTTTCTATAAAGAGTAAAGCACAGAAGAATATACTAAGAGAATACTTATACTATAAGATAATATAATATAAGATAGAATACTTATACTATAAGAATATACTATTATGGAATTGCGTGGATTTTGCAGAAAGCACATACTATCGGATATTACCTGTCATTCTAATGAGATTTGTAAGGAAAAATATGAATAGAACTTTGTGAGTCAATACACAGAGATGGCTTTGAATAGAGAAACTATATAAAAATGCTATTTTCAGCATTGACAATGCATAAATGCATGCACAAATGCATGACAACAGATATAAAGAAGTGTGCCACACTGATTAAATTTTGGGCTAGGTGGACCAGGTATCACTTCTTATTTCTAAATATGTTGCTTCATATCAGCAGTATAGAAGACCAACTTAAAAGTTCTTAGATTCTAGACCAAGGATTAGTCTAGACTTTCCACATTTAGATTTTGAACTATGTGTAGTAAATCCATAATTGTTAGGAAAATGTGGAACCTGATGTAAATGATTCATAATTTGGTCTTATTATAATGCAGAAACTGAAGTACATTGAGGACTAAAATAAAAATATTTGCCTGGTCTGATAGAATGTCAAACCTACCCATACTGTCTCCAGTTTTCAATTATCCTAATCTGTAGAAGGTACAGAACTACACATACTTTTGTAAGCAAACTCCTGTAACTTAAGTTACTCCTTCTAAACAGACATTTTAAGGTAATTCAGTGTATCATAGAAAAATAGAAAGGTTTGAGTTGGAAGGGATGATTATCTTTAGTTCCAACCCTCCTGCCATGGACAGGGACACCTTCCACAAAACCAGGTGATTCAAAGCCCCATACAACCTGGCCTTGTCTTAATGAAATGTCGTTGCCAGTATTAAAATACTAATATTTTAAAACAAACATTTGATTGCTATTCCTATAGATCCATAGATTTTTCCTGTTTGTAGTTTCTCACCAAAATTGTTACTTGTTCCTATTAAAATAATGAGTAATACAATTTTAATTTCTACTAGCGTGTTATAATAGGGTATGTGGAACTTGCTATGCTATATTTTTACATGGAATGTAGCTACAGTTACGGTATTTGTGATGCAGTATGAATTTTTAAGATTTTCTAAAGTGTGTTCTGTGACAATAACCGATTTGCTCTGAATTAAATCTAAGGTATTGTTATTTTGATAAGCTCTCTCCTACCATTTCTTTAATATCATGGAGATTTGTTACTCAGATTTGGGATATTTTGCATATTTTGGGATATTTTGGGATATTTTGGGGTTATTTTGGTGGAAGAGAAAAGTGACCTGATAACTATACACATCCTGTTTAACTTCTTGGAAGACTTTATATTATTTAATAATTCCATTGCATCTTCAGGAATTTGCAGAGAGAAATATAAATGCCCCAAATTAGTTCCAGTCCTTTTCCCTTCCTTTCCTGGATTAAATGAGTCAGCATAACCAACAACATTGATTTGAAAGAGTTATTTTACAGTTCAGTAAAATCCCATTCTACTTGTATTATTCTACTTCTATTATTAAAATCACTGAGAAGAGAATGGAAACAACATTTATTGAGTAACCCAGATGGCATGTCTCTTTTGAATGAATCACACATACATCACCTGTAATTGCCCTCTGCACGTCAACACCCAAATGAAGAGGATCTGATTATAGCCAGAATTCCTAAGAATTAGGTTCTGGTAAGAAACGAAGAAAACTTTACCTCATGTTTATATGCCCTTAAGAGTGTGCCCTTAATCTTTAAGGAGTGAACTCTTTTAGGTCCTTTTCATTCTTCCATGAATACTGCAGGTGTGATATTCCCTCAGAATAGAAATAAACCAACTCACTTTCCAATGACTTGATTTTGTAGAGTGATGTGTTTTTCAATAACTGTTGGTGTACCTGTAGCATAGACAAGGCATCAAATATGGATTATAGTCTATTTGGTGAGGCATTTAGTAATTATCCACATATAATAACTTGTTTTTTAAAAAGGAATAGACACACAATCATGGAGATACAACACAAGAAGGATCATTGATCTGAAGAGCACCTTGAACAGTGAAAGTAAGAAGCTACTCCAAGGAGCAGTTGAAAAGCAAGTTTCTGTTTAAAGCAGAAGTTTAAAAACATCCAGGAATTCATCATATTTTATAAGACAATTTACAATACTCAGCAATTATCCCACCAAAATACCTTGGTTCATTTCCTTACTGCCATTATGTTGCCTGGCTTCAACCAAATATATATCAAACTTACCTAACTATTTATAGGAAGAGGTTGCTCTTCATGGTTACTCTGCATTCAAGTCTTAACAAACTATTTAGCCTATCTCATGCTGATTGTCTGTACTGCCAAATTAAGGAGAATTAATAATTTGAATTTTAAATCTGCAAGGCTTAGGTCATAAAAATATTTTCATTTAACTCTTTAATAAAAAGTCACAAATACAAACTATACGAAGTAAAATAAGAAAAAACAAAACTTGGGATTTAAGCAAAACAGAGAGAAAGGAGGTGGTACTATGACTTTGCTGAAAGTTTTCTTGCCAAAAAAGTCCAGCCTTTAATAACTTTATTTATATATTTGTTTAATAGCATGATGACAGTTTCTTAAATACAGTGGTATTACTGGTGCAGCTCTAATGAGGAAGAACAGATGATCAAGTCTTGTGGCAGTTGTGCAGTTCAGATAATATACTACAGAGATAGATGAATGAGCTCAGAACCATCAGTCTAGAAAGAAAAATATGTGCTCACTCAGGGGACACTTATGTCATAAACTTTTGTACAACAGGAAAGAGTCTAGACAGATAGTTACATGAAAGGATCTCCTTTCAGAAAACATACATGGAAGATACTATTAGACAATGAAGGCATTTGATACATTTCATGTAAATCTGGTTCATATCATGTTATTAACAATAATGGTGTTCTATAAGTTGTGCACACAGAGTATCACCCCTTTGCTATGCATAGAATTTTGAGGATGTGCTTCAATCACCCAGGAAATTAACATACTTAAGTGGTACTTGAAATGCGAATACTTATAGGAGTAGCTCCTCTTTTTAAATGTTTGCATTTTCAAAGCAATGCAGCTGATAAAGTTAACTAATTTGCAATTTGAAGTCCTGAGGACTCTAGAAGTATGAGTTATTACATTTCCAATGTGGTATAATTAATAAAATAAAACAAGGGTATTCAAGGGATACTATCTTCATTTTCTGGGAAGATACAGCTTGCAGAAGATGCCTCAGATTCATTCCTCAAGGGAAGTCCTTGAAATTATGGTACATTTGATCTGATGATTGGTCAGACCAAGGATAAGCACCTCCTGTAGGCAAATGGAGCTGAACTACTCTGATATTTCTTCCAGGGGATCTGAGACCATGACTTCAGTCCTGAATAAAACTGAAGTTAACCTGTCAGGGATTGACTGCAAGGATGAACTGCAGCTGTAATGGATTAACTGAAACAGCAGCTGGTGAATATTTAGTCTGATGATGTAGTTGTAACAAAACTGCTGACTCATTTATAATACAACTCTTCAAAAGATTAGGCTAAAGTTAATGATGTTGTTGGGGGGAGTCTCTCTCATAGAATGTCTATCTTAATAACAGATTGCAAGGATAGAAGCAGAATATCTCATTGTAGCCTGCTTTAAGGGGTTGTTTCTATTTCTAAGCCTGTGCTGTTCCTATTTCAGGTTGGAAGCTTGAATTGATTCTTATCTGGTATGCTAACTAAGGAAACTTCAGATGTATTCTCTTCTGGGACAGGTTCTAAATCTCTTCTCTTGCTAAGTGCTATTTCTTCTTCCAGAAGCATTACTTCTCTATAAATTTATGCTTTAATTACTAACATAGAAGGACTTGGCTTCAGTTTTTTAAACCCAACTATATTTTTTTTCAGTTCTTCTCCCACCCCTGCAGCCCAATAAAGAAGCAAGGGGAAAAAAAAAAAAAAAGTAGATATTCTCTTTCCTTGTTACAAGATCAGAAAAGACATGTAAATGGTACTTTGAAATGCTCATTTAAATATAGTTATGTGGTTATACCAAGAAATAACTTCAGGATCGATGTTCTGTTTGGAATCATGAGATATTAAAACTCATGCCAAACACTTTACGCTTACCAGATCAAGGAATACAGTCTCTGTTACCTATAAGAATGAATATTAGCTTCAAATACAATAAATAATATGTTAATAGAAAAAAAAATCAGGGAAAAACCTTTAGCACCATTGTGAATAGGGACCTTTCGTTTGTACATTTTTCTCTACGTGGATGATAGAAATGGGACTTAACTTTAGTATTCTCTATTTAATATTGCTTTCTACTAAAACTTTAAATAAATAAATTCTAACTTGGCCATTAGGCAGTTAAGAATTTAAAGGTTAATGACAGTACAAAGTAATTTACTATGCTCCAATCTGCATTAAATTTGTATCTTTTAACTTTTCTAAGTCAACAGCAATGAGCATTTTGCACAACTGTTCATAAAAAACATAGTTCTGATCATTTGAAAGTTTTGCAAGAAATGCACACTACAGGCTGTTATTTGGAATCTGGTAAGTGGAGTACACTGAGTGTGCTTTCTTCCTTATCTTACTTGCTTAGCAAAATAAAATCAATACATTAGTTATGTTTGAAATTTCATGTTCAAACAATTGGAAACTTTATCATAGAACATATGCAGAAAATACAGATTCAGTAGGATGCTTTCATAAAAGTATTTGTTTCAATAAATTCTTGCAGTCTAATGTCCTACTGCTGTTCATGATGAACTTGGGAGCTGGTGTTTTCAGTGTTTTTAGCTATTAGACAATGTCAGTGGTTATTTGTCATGATTCAATAGAGTATGGATTATTGTGATTCAGTATCGTCTGGTTTGTAAAGTTTAGGCTACCTGAATTAAAACTAAAGTTTACGTGACTTTGGGAACTCCGTCCTTGCTGAGAAATTGCTGCATCTACTGGTGAGGTGTCTGAAAGACTAGCAATACTAACATTCCTCTAAGAAGGAGCATTGTTTTACGGAAACTGTCATTTTGGTACTTAATACTCCTTTTCTGTCCATGGATGAAAGACGATTATGCTATTCTACTGAGGCATCTTACTGTTTGTCAGAGTGGAAATGGATTAATTTTGAATTACATAAAAAGGAAAATGTTAAAATCAGTTCAGTAAATTGAAATACTTTGTTTCAAGTTTCTTTTTTATTTCCCTTTTATTTTTTATTTTTTATTTTATTTTTTCTTGCTAGAAAGTTAACGTTTTCTACAGAGCATTTCAACTTCAAAGAAACTTTCCAAGTAAATCTGATATTATGGAAAGCTTCAACAAGTGGCACCTTCAAAAAGTATTTTTCACTTTGTATTATAAAATCGCTTCATAGATACTTGTAATTGATGGGCAGTGCACTAACCTTATTACTTTATATGTCAGCAGTTGAAATGATTTAGACAGGCGCTTTACTTCTCTCCTAAGTATGCTTATCTTATTAGGTATGTCTATGCCATAAAGTGCAGTAATGAGTAGAAATCACTGAGTTATCTCTCAGTGAGCCAACAGGCAGCTCCATAGCTGCATTAGAAGAGCATTGTATTTAAGCTTACTCTGTTTTGAACTGAAGTATATAAATCCAGGTGGACTACTGTACTGCTGGTACTGTAGGATTACTGTATTACTGGACTACTGCTGAAACCTATTCAGACTACACATGGATACATTTATCAAGTCCTGCATAGTAAGATAGATATAGGGACCACTAGATATAGATTAATTTGGAAATACCAAAAATAATTTGTTAAACTATATGCTTAGTTGGGGATCTAGGATAACTTTGTTATGATTATGTTTGTGGAACCTGACTTTCTGAAGGAGAATGCAGGTAGTTTTAAATGCTACAGACCCTCCACAACGGAAGTTACTTAGTCAATTTAAAAATCTTCCTGGTTCAGAGGACTAAAGTCTCCAGATGAGCATATGGGACTGATCTTGATCTGAAAGGAGAAGAGAAAACATGTAACAGAGTTGACGTAGGACTCTCTCAAGGACAAAGTGTTAGCATAACCAACCACTAGGGAAAACAAGCAGGTATAATTTCCCATAAGGGGATTTTGAATCCCGGAAATTCTGGTGGAGGCAGAAATTGTTAACCAAGAACCTACTTAAAGGATGAGATAAATATGAGGTCTCATTACAAGAATGCCAAGAGAGTAAGATGTGTCTTGGAAGAGTATCAACAGTGTTATAGGAAAGAAATCAGAAATATAAAAAAGGTGTTGTGAATTATGTTTAATGGTTTATTCACTGGCTTATTTTAGATGTGTACCAGTTCATATAATTTTTAATTTATTAGCTAAAATAGTACTACCTGACAGGTTAAAAAGAACATTAATCCAAATGACGCATTATCTGTCTCAGAAAAACTTCTATTTCACAGAATCACAGAATCATCTAGGTTGGAAGAGACCTCCAAGATCACCTAGTCCAACCTCTGACCTAACACCCACAAGTCCTTCACTAAACCATATCACTAATCTCAACATCTAAACATTTTTTAAAGACCTCCAGGGATGATCACTCAGCCACTTCCCTGGGCAGCCCATTCCAATGCCTAACAACCCTTTTGGTAAAGAAATTTTTCCTAATATCCAACCTAAACCTCCCCTGGCGCACCTTCAGCCCATTCCCCCTTGTCTTGTCACCAGGCACGTGGGAGAATAGACCAACCCCTACCTCACTACAGCCTCCTTTAAGGTACCTATAGAGAGCAATAAGGTTGCCCCTGAACCTCCTCTTCTCCATGCTGAACAATCCCAGCTCCCTCAGCCGCTCCTCATAAGCCTTGTTCTCCAGACCCCTCACCAGCTTCGTCGCCCTTCTCTGGACTCTCTCAAGCACCTCCATGTCCTTCTTGTAGTGAGGGGCCCAAAACTGAACTCACTGAAAACTGAATTTAATTCAAAGCCTTTGAAAGACAATCTTGACGAATGCTTAATTATGTAAAATATATGTCAATTGGGCATAGCAACAAGTGAGTAAGAATAAATTTAATATTTAATTAATAAATTTCCTCTGTACAAATTTCTAGGAGTTAAATTTGCAATGATCAAAATAAATGAATGTTTGCCATGATATTAAAATGACTGGAGTAATTGGTTTCCAAGGAAAAACAATGCATTAAATTTGAGTTGTATCTAATGAAGTCATGAAGGTTTTCTTTTTCTTGTCTTTTGTCCTTTTTTTTTTTTCCCCTTCTCTTTTTTCCTTTTCCTGCAGCTCTTCAGATTAGATCAGCTCTTCAGATCTTTTCTTCTGTGAAAGCTGGAAACTAACTGCAAGATGGATTAAAGCTTAAATCCAATTAAGAATTTTCATGGAACAAAGGTTAATTGCTCAAATTGCACAATAAACAGTGGAAGGTAAAACATCTTTTACTTCTTCAAATTACTATGCATCTCTCAGATAAGACTTTCTGCATGCCATCCTTTTTTCTGAATCCAATCAGGGAGAAACACTAATCAGGAAAGTCTAGGTGAAATTTTGATACCCTCCCCCCCCCCCAAATATATATATATATATATATGTATATTTTTATATATGTATATATATATTGGTAAATAGAGCCCTGAAATTTAGCTGTGAATAGAGAAACCAATGTAACTTCCAAAAATAACACTTGTGCATTTGTACTTGCACTTCATTTGACACTCTTCAGAGCTAAGAGTCAGGCTGATGCGTTGCAATTCAGCATGAAAACTTCTTTTCAGTATGCAAGAATATGTTTTATGACTGATGCTCCAGTTGAATGAAAAACTTATCTAAAGTGAGGTTAATTAATATATCTTTATTCAAATGCTCTGAAAATATCAAGTTATAGTTTATAGCATGTGTTAAAAAAATTGAGAAAGCTTCCAAAATATGTTTGAATTTTTAAAATCTGAGTTTTACTGCTGTACAGTCAAATTCTATGTAAATTCTACGTAAATTCTGATACATGAGGCTTTCTTGTTTACTGATTATTCATACTGATTTTTAACTGAGTATCCAGCTTCAAGGGGAAACCTTGTCCCATTTTACCTCAAGAAAGCTGTACAGCTTTTCTTGTACAGCTTTTCTTGTACAGTGTTGTTTTTTTGTTGTTGTTTTTTGTTTTTGTTTTTAATTTCATTTTAATGGGAATACAGACTGTGATTGTATTTTCTTTGATGTAAGGTGAAAAAAAGGGAACAGTTTATATTTTCATATTCGTTTTTTGGTGACACTTAAACAGAAAAGAACCAAACTAAAATGAGGAAAAGGTGAGATGCTTTTGGGATTGGCCTAATTAAAGAAAGACTAAGGGAAGAAGATAATAGCCAATACTAGTTATGCCTTCCAGCTAAGCTTCTTTTCTCAAAATGAAAATAGCGTATAATGATTCAGACAAAATTAAGTAAACCGCCAAAATCCAGAGGTTAAAATATCAAAGAAACAATAGCACAAGCAGCTGCTACAGCCCATTCTTCCTTCAAATGCCTTATGACTTTACTAGAGCATTTATAGAAACAGCATGCTACCTGCATGGCCATAAAGAATTCATGCTTGGGTCAGCAATCGTGATGGGTCAGGTCTCCAGAAAAGCTCCCTCTCTATTAGTACTAAAAGAAGAGACAGCTGTGACAGTTCAGTCTAAACTACCACAGAGGAAGAAAAAAAAAAAGTCACTACATAGGAAGAGATGATTGAGTGAATAACCATAAATTATGTATATGATTAAGTTAGTCCTGCGTTCTCCTTGTTGTCTCTCTATAAACAGTTAGTGGTTTCCTACTGTTTATTTTTCAGTAGATTTAATCCTGTAAATATAATTAGAAGCCTTATTCAATATATTTACACAGATTATTGCAAATGCAATCTGTGTTGCTTCTATATTCTCCTCGTGAGGCAAAGAGATAGTATTGCTTTTGTAGCTGCTGTTCTCATTTCTGGATCAAAAGTGGTAGGTGATATAGATCTCTATACAATAGCCTCTCAATCAGTGCTTCCCTATAAAAAATCTGGGTGGAAATATATTTCCTTTTCTTAGTCAACTTAATCTTATTGACTATAACCTTGTTTTTCATAATTACTCGGTTGAGGGTGGAAAGTCCTTGCAGAGAGATCTGGACAGATTGGAGAGCTGGGCGATCACCAACTGCATGAAGTTTAACAAGAGCAAGTGCCAGGTCCTGCAGCTGAGACAGGGCAACCCTGGCTGTACATACAGACTGGGTGACGAGACGCTGGAGAGCAGCCCCGCAGAGAGGGATCTGGGGATTGTGGTTGACACCAAGTTGAATATGAGCAGCAGTGTGCCCTGGTAGCCAGGAGGGCCAACCGTATCCTGGGGTGCATCAAGCACGGCATTGCTAATCGGTCGTGGAAAGTGATTGTGCCACTTTACTCTGCGCTGGTGCGGCCTCACCTCCAGTACTGTGTGCAGTTCTGGGCACCACAGTACAAAAAGGATGTAAAACTATTGGAGAGTGTCCAGAAGAGGATGACAAAGATGGTGAAGGGCCTAGAGGGGAAGATGTATGAAGAGCAGCTGAGGTCACTTGGTGTGTTCAGCCTGGAAAATAGGAGGCTGAGGGGAGACCTCATCACGGCCTACAGCTTCCTCACGGGAGGGAGTGGAGGGCAAGGTGCTGATCTATTATCTTTAGTGACCAGTGATAGGACCGTGGGAATGGTGTCAAGCTGAGACCTGGGAGGTTTAGGCTAGACATCAGGAAGAGGTTCTTCATCGAGAGGGTGGTGGCACACTGGAACAGGCTCCCCAGGGAAGTAGTCACTGCACCAAGCCTGTCTGAATTTAAGAAGTGTTTGGACTCTGCATTTAGTCACATGGTCTAAAATTTTGGGTGGACCTGTGTGGTGCCAGGAGTTGCACTTGATGATCCTTATGGGTCCCTTCCAGCTCGGGATATTCTATGATTCTACTCATGGAAGAAATCCACCAACCACCCAGGGGACCATGTATCACAGAATCAAAGTTAGTTATTTTTCCCTTACTGTCCATGTTTATTGGTTCTATATGGTCAGCCTTCGTATTTGTCCAGTTTTCTATTTCCTCTCTAATGAGAAGATATATATATTTTTAATCAAGAGAGCTTGAAATTCATGGTACCAATTATTCTTAAATAGCTGTCTGAGAATACATATGGCAGATCATGTTCTGGATAACTCCAAATAATGCTGGACAAATGTATGACTTATGAAACAGGAGGGCTTAGGCTGCAGAAGGCTGGTTGTCTTGATGTAAGTCCCAATCAGTAAATAAATAATAAAATAAAAAAAGGCAATAAAATATTCAGGTAATAATAAAAAATAATAACCAATAAATTAAAAAAATAAAGTTACAGTATAGTATCATAAAGAAGGCAGCCCACCTTTTTTTTTTGTTTTGTCTTTTTTTGTTTTGTTTGTTTTCTGCGTGGGGGTGTGTGTGGGGGGTAGAACAGGCTTCTTTGTGTATTTTTAATGTTAAATGAGTTTTGTCAAGCAGGCCTGATTTCTTGGATTATATGCTTTAGTGAATAGGTAAATTCTGGTTAAATAGCAATAGATATATCTACATACTTTTGAGTATATCTACATACTAAGTATATCTACATATATATATATATATATACACACACACACGCTTAATAAGTATACTTACATACTCTACAAAATTACACAATTCTTGACACAATGGTTGAGGTTGGAAAGGACATCTAGTTCAGCCATTCTGCTTGAGCAGGCTGCCCGGGACCATGCCCAGACAGCTTTTGAATACCTCCAGAGAGGAAGACTCCACAACTTCTCTTGGCAAACTGTTCCAGTGTTCAGTCACCTACTTGTTAAAAAAAAAATTAAAAAAAGCTCTTCATGATGTTTAGACAGAACCCTTGTGTTCCATCTGTGTTCCAGAGCTCCTGATTTAATGCCATGGAAAAATAATAATAATAATAAATAAAAAAAATTATAAAAATAAAAAAGTGCTAACAGACTTTTGCTTCTGCTTATGTTACAGGGAAGCTAATCTTGAAATATAACCATATTTTGAGGTCTTTTAGAAAATGAAGGTTGACTTTTTTAAAGAAGTTATTCTCTAGTCCTCAAATAACTGGTTCAGTGTAAAGAGATCAATTCCTACTGTTGACTAAACAGAGATAAAGAATGGTGTTGTGGGTCTTTCCAGCTTTTTGATAAAGTCACATGAAAATCCAGAGGTAGAAAGCAGAGGTAAATAAGGAATGGATATAAGTGCAACATTTTAAATCTGGGAACATGCAAGAGCACAGATTAGATTAGATGATTTATGGCAAAACAAGTGATATCACACAACATTGGATGTAAAACAATGGGAATTGAGGGAAAGATTTCCAGCAGTCTCAATGGGCTCTGAAGTTGTTCCTTAGAGATGTAAAGAGAGAACTGTATATCTTGAATAGACCTAGGTTGCATTTTCATATAATTGAACCTGAAAGATCTTTGTTCCAAATTGGAAAATCATGTTCAGGATCAGCATACACTTTACACTGCATTATTCAGAGACCTGTGAAGGAAGGGAGGTGTTCAGTAGGTAACAGCAATGAGTATATTTTGTTGAAATAGTTACTCTAGGGTTTACTGGCACTTATGAAATAATAAACAAATACCTTGTATCATACATTAAATAATTGATTGTTTAATAGCATTTAGAAGTGAATTTAATTCCTGTAGAGGTCCATGAGAGCAGGCTCTCTAATTTGCATGAGAGCAAAGAGGGTCTTTGATTGCATTTTAGTATTGACAAGTAATAGTGACGGACATACTTCCAAAGACTTGCATGTTCATTTCACCTTGGAGATGTATGAAATACCTGGCTAAAATGAACTAAAACAACACTTTGAAAATCTCATTTTATTTGTTATTTCATTCTCTTTACTTTCAAAAGTTATTGACCTGTGCTACCCTTAAGACTAGAAGGTTTTTTAAAACTTTATCTCAGACTGTTCAGCTATACTCAGTCTGTTTCACTGCTTCATTCCAAGAAAAAAAAAAGTGTTCAGAAAGAAAAGATAAACAATAAAGAAGATTAGACTGTAATATTTTTAGCAATAGTAATATTTTTGACTTATTTCTTTACTATCAAATTCTGTTTGTTTGCTTAAAGTCATGTCACTGGACTTAAGATACTTTCAAGTGAAATTAATGCTTCAGTTAATATAAAACTGTCATCGAACCGTACAGAAAGAGTTCATTTAATACATTGTTGTTCTTTCATATATCACAATTCCTCTAATACAGGTACTTTCTCACAGTATCAAAGTACATTACTCCTGAAAGTTCTCTTAACAGATCATTCATATCCACATAATTCAATATTACTCTTCACAAAAGAGTGGGAACCCGTATTTCTTAAATTGTGTAATAGACATCTGGGAAATCATCAAAATGAAACTCTACCAAAGGGGACTCTTTTCTGAAAGGAAGTGTAATTTTATAACATCATCCAAGTCAGAGAAAAAAAAAAGGAAGATTTTTTTTTTTTCTGTCAGGTAGTATAAATTAAACAAGTTTGGAAACCAGTCACAAGACTACTGAACTGTTATTTTCCAACATTTATATTCTATATTATTTCTGAAAGCGTTTTCCCTGGCAAATCCTGTATTTCCAAATGTACAGTCTCCTCAGGAGACATTCAGACAGAAGCTTAGAGAATGTAAATATTCAAAGACATATGATCTAAATAAGCTATCATCATAATTTCCTTAATCTGCATTTTTAATATTAGTTCAATAAACTGACTGTTCTGGTGGAAGATGTTATGCCATGATGCCTAGAGATCTGTATTTGAAGTCAATCACGATCTTCCTCTTCCAAATTACAGTACAAATGGAACAGAAGTTGGAAATGGATCCAGGCCACCAGTAGAAGGAGAATGGAGGGGGAAAAAGTTTTATCTTAAAAAGTTTTATTTTAAATGTTTTATCTCTGGTATGGGTCCCTGAGAAAACTACCTCTTAATTTCTGTAGTGAGGGGAAATAGCTATTACCATCAGGATTGGATAGGAAGACATGAGGGAAATCTACAGGCTTTGAATAACCATGAATAATTGCATTAGAAATGGTTGTGAAAATCCAGAAATGATTAATTGCTAACACCAAAACACGTCAAATAAGTGTTGTCAGTAAAATTTTGAGAAATAATAGAATTTTATGTGTTAGTGTAGAAGGATTTATATCATGGACTCCAATCTGAATTAGAATTGTACTGTGTCTTATTTAAAATTTCAAAGTTCTATGTTTTGTTTTGTTTTTTTTTTTTCCTCCCCATAAAATTTATTTCATGATTCTGTAATGAACTCTTGCATACAGAATAGAGTTAACGTAATTTGTTGACACTTGAAGATTAGATGTCCAATTTTTTTCAAGAGTTTTCCTTATCTTCTGAGAGCTGTGCTTTGTAAAGTAGAAATGGCAGTAAATAGAAATAAAATAGAATTTATTCAAGCTGAGAATTGTAGATATTGAAAGGTGCAGCTGTAAAGTCATTCAGCAGTTGACAGAACCCAAGTTTTGCATAACTTGCTTTAAAAATCATTATTTATCTAGAAAATAAATATTCAGGCAACAGTGGCAGGTCTTCTGTGACGGGTTGGTGAGTTTCCATCTACCTTACTGTTTGTATGAGAAATGAAATGTAGTATATTGGAAGATGTAAGATCAAAAATTATATACAGTTGAGATGAAAAGTATTCTACTTTTAGTAAGCATTAGGGAGGATTCTGAATATCCTAATTCAAAACTGTTTACAAAATAACCATGTATTTCTAAGAAATACTCACTGTTTTTCTGCGTGGTTCATAAAAGACATGCCAAGTAAGTGCTTGAAAAATTAATAACTGAGCTGAATCACATTTTATTATTTCAAAATTCTACTTTGTGTCACCATTTTAATGATCATTTTCCAGGAACAGAGAGACAAACTGCACCTTTCTATGAAAGTAGATGCTTGATGCATTCCTAAAGTATAATTTACATTTAATTCTCAGATAGTAGTTATTTAATTATTCTCTCCCTTACAATGAATAAAATCAAGACTTTAACACCCATTATTCATTCAGATAAAGAACACAGTTTTTCAAAATAGATGTGTGAAGCTAGGTCTCCAAATGTCCTTTTAGACGCTGACATATGATTTTTGATATTTAAAAAAACTCAGCATTCAGCAACCTCCTGCAAGAATTCACGGTAGCTGTTCAAAGTTTAGTATTTTGTGAATTGCATGTCTAAATTTAGTCCTGGAGATTGACTTAACGGAGAGGTTAAAAAAAAAAAAAAAACAACAATGTGGTGACTGATATGTTGCATTGTACAGATATGTATTTTATCCCTCATTTATCCAAAATTATTTTTCTCAAGTCTTTGGTTCTCCTTCCTAAAGCTGTTGTAAAAAGAAGCTTTAATGTTTATTGCGCTTATAATTGAAAGTATTTGAAAGTGGAAAAAATACAGCTTCCAAACTGAGAATGTCCATTCATTTGAAAAAAGAGTTTCAGGCGCCTGATATTTAGAGTCGTATACCATCTTATTGTCATACTATATATCACTGGCTTCATCTTGTAAGAACTATTTCCAGAAGGTGTTGAGGATTTTTTGCTTTTACAGTTATTATCAATAAGAGATAGCAATTATATCAGTAGGAGATAGTTTTTTCAAACATATCTTGAGAATGAAAATATGTTTCTAGATATTTCAAAAGTTTAGTGCTTTACTTCAAGGTTCAAGATTTTGGCTTGATTGCTTCCCTAGATCTGTGCACAATTCGTGCTGCAGTACCTCTTAATGCACTGGGACTCTGGACCACTGCTCATGAAGATCTATTAATTATTATCCACCATGACTTTGTGAAAGCAAACTAACATTGGAGTAGTATATTTCCATGGAAAATATTGAGGAAATATTGCAAGAAATGACATTGGACAGTGCACTGGGACATTGCAAAAGGCAAGGAAACAGTTTCGTATACTGGTATTTGAAATGCAGAAGTCAGTAATATATTTCTGAGATGCTGAACTTAAACTAGGTGGAAGCCAGTTCCATTCTTAGCTGGGTATTGCCATCTACCTACAGGATTGACAACACTGATAGATTTCTAGTATCTTAGTATCACAGTTACTTCAAGAGTTAGTAGGAGAATAATCCTGTCTGAGATTGCTTTCACCAAGCTTCCCTTGAACACTGGTGGGGAACCATCACCATTTCTGTTAGCTTTCTGAAATATGGATGTGTGTATGTGACTGTATGTTTTGTTGCTCTCAGCCACAGATAAGGAAAGATAGCTACCTCCGTTTTAAAAACATATTTAAAGTTTGGGGAAAAAAATAAGCAACCCTAATTTTAATGACTTTTCTCTGGGAAATGTGAACAACTGGGATACAGTTTTAACTTCTCAGCCCAATTGTAAATGCTGATTTTTGCAATTCATATATTCACTATTACTCTAATACAACAAGATATATTAAAAGGGAAAAGGTTCATATTCTTTTATTTTTGAAATCACTTTTGTAAAGGATCAAAGCCATAATACTAAAAGTGCATGTGCATGTGTGAATGTGTTTGTGTGCTTGCATGTGTGTGTGGTTTATCTAGTATTATAAAATCCCTGCTGTAGAAACATGATTCCACATAAATATTGAAAATTGTTGGAAACTATTGCATTTCAGGAAATAATAAAGCTAAAGGGTTAGGTTAGAATGCATGTTTTTAATATCCATTACTTAAACAGATATACTCCAGCCAGTTCAGTACAAAACAGATTTTTTTTATATTTTATTTTTTTAAATAGAGGATAACATCCTCAGAAAGCTAATTTATAAGTACAAAGTGAAGAAAACCCCTCAGATTTATTTTTTTGTGCCTGTGTTCATATGGACTGTTAGTTATTTTAGAATAATCATTTTTCCATGTTATATAGCCCTTAAAATGTTGCCAGTCAAAAACAAAACATAAAAAACCACACCCCCCCGAAAACAAACAAGCAAACAAACTAAAAACCCCCAACCAACCCAATAAAACAGGAATAAAATATTTATAAATGACCAATCTGAACAAAATTTCATAAACTTAGATTGTGCAGCCACAATATCCTCTAAGAAAACTAAAAGCCTATCGTTAGAAATAAATAAAAACAGACAAAAATCACAACAAACAAACAAACAAACAACTTAATACATAATAAAAATGCTTAAAAACACGTAAGTTAAAGAGCTAGGTACTGATTAGGCTTGTAATATGGCAACTTTTAATAAATGTGTCAGAAGGGTCCTGTAACGTACAAAATGGTATGAGGGAAGCTGTGAAAAGATTTCTGACAATCTCTGCCTCCCCCCGAAATATTATAAACTGGATAAATTTTCTTTGTTTCATGAAGAAACATGTTTTTTGAACTTTTTAAATAGAAATACTGCTGTCAAACTATATTTCACCAGAATTATGAAGATTTAATACATTTATGAAGAGAATTCCGAGATAACATACTTGCAGACAGCAGGGGATGGGTTTCACTGACATACAAGGCAGATCTTATAGACATTTCTTACATTCTAGTGATTTGACTAATTCCTTGGATTAGTGATGCCCTATAGCTTCTACAGTGACGTTCTATATTTTACTTTTTACTAAAAGCAGGTCCTAGACATCAGTGTGCATGCAAGCGTGAATGAGCAGGTAAAACTGATGGTGATTTATTTTCCACCAATAAAAGGTGGAAAAAGGAAGAAGAGGGGAGGGGTGGGCTCTCATTGTGAAAACATCTGTCCTCCTAAACAATGGCTGCGCGCATTGAAGCCCTGCTTCAAGGATGTGGTCAAACATCGCTCTTGGTGGGAAGTAGATAGTAATTTCTTTCCTCTGTGCCTCCACATGGCCTTTGTTTTTTGTTGTTGTTGTTGGTGGTTTTATTATTATTTATTTAATTTATTATTTTTTCCCCTTTACCTTTTCCCTTTAGTTAAATTATTTAATAATAATTTTATCTTAATAATTATTTTTCCTTCAAATAAATTATCCTTATCTCAGCCCGTGAGTTTTTTTTTTCCCTTTTCTTCTTCCCCTCCTCTTCTGAGGAGGAGGAGTGAGAGAGTGGTTGTGGTGGAGTTCAACTGCTTATCAAGGTAAAACCACACCACCCTCTTCCACCTCCTCTACCCAAGCAGTGCAGCGGAAAGGGGGAATGGGGGCTGTGGTCAGTCTATAGCACTCTTCCTCCTCTGCTCCTTCATAGTCACTCACTTCCCCTGCTCCATGTGGGGTCCCTCCCACAGGATGCCATCCTTCCCAAACTGATCCTGAGTGGGCTTCCCATAGGCAGCAGCTCTTCAAGAACTGCTCTAATATGGATCCGTACCACGAGGTCCATCTCTCAGGAGCAAATTGCTCTAGCACGGGTCACCCACAGACAGCAGCTCCCCCCAGATCCCCTCCTCCTCGACAGTCCCCTCTCCATGGGCTACAGGTCCAGCCCAGAATCTGCTCCAGAAGGGGTTCTCCAGAGGCCGCAGTCTCCTTCAGGCCACATCCACCTGCTCCACCAGGGGCCCCTCCACAGGCTGCAGGGGAACTTCTGCTGTGGCACCTGGAGCACTTCCTCCCCCTCTTTCTTCACTGACCTTGGTGTCTGCAAAGCTGTTTCTCACTCCCCACTCTCCCAGCTGCTATTGAACAGCAGTTTTATTTTATGTTATTTTATTTTATTTATTTTATTTTATTTTATTTTATTTTATTTTATTTTATTTTATTTTATTTTATTTTATTTTATTTTATTTATTTTATTTTATTTTATTTTATTTTATTTTATTTTATTTATTTTATTTTATTTTATTTTATTTTACTTTATTTTATTTTATTTTATTTAAATCTGCTCTTATTGAGGAACAAACATCATCGCTTATGAGCAGTGGCAGATCTTTTTGGAGCTGGCTGAAACTGGCCCTTATCTAACATGGGGCAGCTTCTGGACTTTTCTCACAGAGGCCACCCCATGCAGCCCCCTACTTCTAAAACCTTGCCATGTACACCCACTACAGGAACTAAAAACACAGGCATTTAAGAACAAGTTATTGTTTACTGACGATTCTAAGCAATGCCCTGACCAGTCTACATAATTATTTTCACTGATCTCAGTAGACTTTTGGATTAGTTCAAGTCCATAACTGCCTTTCAGAGCTTTCAAAAATTCATAAATCAGTATGAAGATGAATAGTCCTTTGGAAATATAAGTTAATCTTTCAGATTTTCAAAAACAAACTCCCTGAAGCTTCTCAGGAAGGGTGAGGCAAAATCCAAAGGGTTGTGCTGGTTAACAATTACTTAGCATAAGCTATTCATTCTTTTTCAAAAATCACTTTGCCCTTACAGAATCATTTGTAGTGTCAGAGCCGTATCTTTTCTCCTCATGAGTAGAGCACACATGTTTTACATATAGAATGTCAAAGACCAGCAATCCCAGTTTGTAGGCCAGGCTGCTTGCAATCCGTTATTGCTCAAACAGCCCAAATTTCTCAGTTGTATGGACGGCCCTGTTTCAAAGCTTGTGGAAGTCAGGAAAATTAGTTCGTGTTGGATCATGCCCTGGGTGATAAGACTTCTTAATGTTCATCTGGCACTGACACTGCCTCTGAATTTCAATAATCCTCTTTCCATTTTGTGTCTTAAAGAAATGAGTGCATGCAAATTACGTCGAGGAGCAGGTGAAGGAATGAAATTTGACAGACTAGTATAATCTTGTTATTTTATGGAAAACACTAAAATAGCAAAACAGAGTCTGAACCACAGCTGCTTAAAAAAGTTATTTCTGATTGCATCTACAGGAAGCCAAACAGCAAGCAACCACTCTGCCAGTTTCAAATTTTCTTTATTACTGTACTTAGAAATTTACAGTAACAGCCAATATTTGCCAAAACCACTGGAAGCAGTCCCATCTCAGATGTTTCTATGGGAAAGAAATTTAAGGCTTCAGACTAATCATCAGGAATTGATTTTCTATTTGCATCATTTGCCATTTTGCCAGAAATGTACATTAGAAAGGTATCATAGAATCATAGAAGATCCCGAGTTGGAAGGGACCTGTAAGGATCATCAAGTGCAACTCCTGGCACCTCACAGGTCTGCCCAAAATTTAGACCATGTGATTAAGTGCACAGCCCAATCTCTTCTTAAATTCAGACAGGCTTGGTGCAGTGACTACTTCACTGGGGAGTCTGTTCCAGTGTGCAACCACCCTTTCAGAGAAGACCCTCTTCCTGATGTCTAGCCTAAACTTCCCGTGCCTCAGCTTGACACTATTCCCACGGGTCCTGTCACTGGTGATAACGGAGAATAGGTCATCTGCCTCTCCATTCCCCCTCACGAGGAAGTTGTAGACTGTGATGAGGTTCCCCCCTCAGCCTTCTCTTCTCCAGGCTGAACACGCCAAGTGACCTCAGCGGCTCCTCATATATCTTCCCCTCTAGGCCCTTCACCATCTTCGTCGCCCTCTTCTGGACACTCTCCAACAGTTTTACATCCTTTTTGTACTGTGGTGCCCAGAACTGCACACAGTACTGGAGGTGAGGCCGCACCAGCGCAGAGTAAAGTGGCACAATCACTTCCCTTGACTGACTAGCAATGCCGTGCTTGATGCACCCCAGGATACGGTTGGCCCTCCTGGCTACCAGGGCACACTGCTGGCTCATATTCAACTTGGTGTCAACCACAATCCCCAGATCCCTCTCTGCGGGGCTGCTCTCCAGCGTCTCGTCACCCAGTCTGTACGTACAGCCAGGGTTGCCCTGTCTCAGCTGCAGGACCTGGCACTTGCTTTTGTTAAACTTCATGTATCCGAAGTAATACATAAAATGGTAAATGTAGATTGGAAAGAGGGAAAAGAGGGAAAATGGAAGAGTTTATTTACTGCAATCTAGTTCTACATAATGCATAGAAAGTCATGAAAACCCGACTTTTGATGGGCTGCTGTCCCATCTCCCCAGTTACTAGAGGGAGTTTTAGCAAACAGAAGTGTAGTGGCATACCAGAGTGTCCTTGCCAAGTCTTTGCTTGGGCCATTGGTGTCTTTTCCTATGAGCGCAGACAGCCTGGTGCTTTGTCACTCCAAGAAACAAATTGTCTGAAATGGAGCAGACAGAAGCAAGGGCAATGCCATCTACTATGCTAATCTTCCAAAATGGAGCAGAATTTCTATCTGTAGATATGAAACAAAACAGTAGCTTTATTTAATGCAGACCGTATAGTTTTGGGCAAATCTGATGACCTCAAACTATACAGGATTCACTTAAATTACTGGATCCAGTCCTTAAGAAACAGAACAGAGTGTTTCTTCATATTGTTAGCTACTTGGGGCAAAATCTGAGTTCCAGTGTAATATGTTTACATGCCCTACTTCATACACTCCTAAAAGATGAAAGAATATGTTTACTCAATACTTTTAAATCCCAGATAAGTTTTATAAAAATGAGCTTAATGTATACTGTTGTTTAGGTAATACACATATTTTAAAATTTCTTTTTATTATGCACTTGATGAGGTGGCAGATTTATGTTTTGATTTATGTAATGACTTATTCTTTCTTTTCTTCTAAGACTTCTGAATATTGTAGGATGTTGTTGCTGGTTTCCTTTTAAAACCTCATATAATTTACTAGGTTCATTGTATGAATAGTGTACAAAAATAATTATCTATATTTCAGTAAAAATAAGCAAATGAAATCACCTTAAATAATGATTTTATTTTCCTATTTCTGCGGTGTGACATTCACTGTTTTACCAGCATAAGGTTTTACATACATTAAATTCAGAAATCCTGTTTCAGATATTAGAAATCATAAATACCAGGAGAATGTCTGCAATATCACAAAAATTTTTGGTGGGCTTCTTTTTATTTCTTTTCTGAATTGAATTGAAGTTTTTATTTAATTTATTATTTATTGCACATACTTTTTTTTTTTTTTTTTTTTTTTTTTCCTGTAATGAAAGCTGTGATGCTCTTCTGAACAATCTCTTGTAATTTCTTGTGATCGTGAGTTCAGGCCTTAACTAGGGCCTGTTTCTCCAAATCCCTCTGGAAACTGGGTGGGGTCAAAACTGTAGGTAATATTCTAGGTGTAACCCTATCATTGCCAGATACAGAGGAGAAAAATAACAGCTTTTCCTTATCTTTTTTATCTTATCTTTTAATATTGGTCATAGAATCATAGAATCATATAGGCTGGAAAAGACCTCTCAGATCAGATCATCTAGTTCAACTCTTATCCTAGCACTGCCAAGTCCACCATTAAACCATGTCACTAAGGTCTTCATCTACACATTTTCTGAAGACCTCATGGGATGGTGACTCAAGTACTTCCCTACACTTTGCAACCCTTTCGGTGATAAAACACTCTAGCACCTCGATGTTCTTATAGTGAGGGGCCCAAAACTGAACACAATATTCAAGGTGCAACCTCACCAGAGCTGAGTACTGAGGGACAATCTCTTCCCTAATCCTCACTATGTCTGATACAAGCCAGGATGCTGTTGACATTCTTGGCCACCTGAGCACACTGCTGGCTTATATATCAACCATTAACCCCAGGTCCCTTTCCGCTGGACAGCTTTCTAGCCACTCTTGCCCCAGCCCGTAGCATTACATGGAGCTGTTGTGCCCCAAGTGCAGGACTCAGAACTTAGCCTTGTTGAACTTTATACAGTTGGCACTGGCCCATCAGTCCAGCTTATCCAGATGCTTCTGCAGAGACCTCCTGTCGTTGAGCAGATCAATACTTGCGCCTACTGAGCCCTGGGGGACACCACTAGTGACTGGCCTCCAAATGGATTTAACTCTATTCACCACAACTCTTCGGGCCTGGCCATCCAGCCAGTTTTTAACCCAATAAAGCGTACACCCATCCACGCTATGAGCAGTAAGTTTCTCCAGGAGAATGCTAGAAATGGTGTCATAAGCCTTACTGACTTCTAGGCAGACCACATCCACAGCCTTTCCCTCATCCACTGAGCGTGTCATCTTGTAGAAAGAGATCATGTTCATTCATCAAGTAGGACCTACCTTTCATAAACCCATGATGACTGAGCCTGATCACCTGGTTGTCCTTGTAGGTGCTGTGCAACAGCACTCAAGATAACCTGCTCCATGAGTTTTCCTGGCAGTGACGTCAGACTGACAGGCCTGTAGTTTCCCAGATCCTCCTTCTGGTCAATGCTTGGTTAGGCTTATTTGCAATGGCAGTGCACTGTTCCATCTGAAGGCCACCATAATATCGAAGCTTTTACCAGTAATGCTACTGTTTGGCTGTCAGTTGCAACTCTGTACCAATGCACAAGATTTTCTATTTGACTATCTGCTGACTTTTTTCTTTGCTTTAACAAAGTTCAGGAGGTTTTGGTTGGCCCAGTCCTCAAAATTTTCCAGGTCCCTCTGGACTGAAACTCTGTCATTCATCGTGCCACAACTTCCTCTTACTTTAGACTTATCTACAAATTTGCCTGTGAGTATACTGTGTCATCACCCAAGTGGCTGATGACTTTGAATACACCTGGACACAGGATTGGCCTCTGAAACACTCTGCTGGCTGTCACCCAAACATCAAGGCAATGTTCACTACTACTTATGCCTGACAGTCCAGCTAATTTCCAATCCACCAATCGGTCCATTTTTACAGAGCAAGGTCTGTGCTTTCTCAAAATCCAAATGAGAATGCTGTTATAAATTGTGTCAAAATCTTTACTAACAATGAGGTAGATTATGTACTCCCTCTATCCACATAAACATTTGTTCTTTTGCAGAAAGTTTTCATGTTGATCAAGCCCTTTGTAAATGTGTGCTGACTACTCCAGATACATTTATCCTTCAAATACTTGAAAAGGAACCTAAGAATAAATACTTTGTGATCTTTCCAGGGGCTGGGGTGATGCTAACCAGTTTGTCATTCATTCCTTGGACTCACATGAGCTACTTTGCCTTTTCTACAAGCAAGAAGGACATAATGTTAGGTTTTTTGTTTTGTTTTGTTTTTGTTTGTTTTTCTAGTAGTCAGGCACCTTCTCTCATCAGCATAATCTTTGCACGTGACAGACAGTTGGATTCAAAATCTCAGCAGCCAGCTTTGCCAGCTTTTTCAGTCTTCTTGGGCAAATCTCATCTCTCTCTCTCTCTCTCTCTTTTTTTTTTTTTTTTTTTTCTTCCTAGGGATTTGAAAGTATCTAGCCTGTTTAAGTATTTCCTGGTCTGTAGTGTCACTGCCTTTTATTAGCACATGCAAGGTACTTTCTATTACAGATTTCAAAAGAGGAAAAAATATTTGCAGAATCAATTAACTGAATTTTAAAGAAGGGTATGTATTATTTTGCATAAATATGAAAATGAGAAAATAATATTGCAGTTGCTTTTTATATTCAAAATTACCTTTAGAGCTGTTCATTTTCATTAATTAAATATATCAGATAGTTTTTGACACACAAAAATATATATTCATGACTATGTTTTATTTATTTTATTTTATTTTATTTATTTTTAAATTGTTACATCAGATATATATTTTTTGGCAACTTCAGTTAGATAGTCTCCAGGTCTACACAATTGAGCATATGTCAAAGAAGAAAATTATTGTAAAACAACAAATTGGAAATACTGCCAATGGAAATGGAAAACAGTACAACTATAATACTTTGTTGGAAAATTAGAAGTTAATAATTCTGTGATTGTTCTCTGACATATTAAAATACTGGTCCTTCTTGTTGTTATTTATTGTATTTTTGTTTTTTGTGTTGTTGTACTGTTTGTTTGTTTTTTACTAATAAATTTGATTAACCTGTCCTCGTGAATCTCCTTCCCCCTCCTTCCCACTTGCCTCATGTTCAGGGAACAGAAGTTAAACCCTGTTAGCAAGTGGAGCTTATTTATAAATTAAACTGGGTGATAGTTTGGTATAAATCTGTTAAAAGACAACTTTAAAGTTCAGCTGGTAGAAAAAATTATTTACCTGACTGTTCAAGTCTTGTGAACAAAAAATCACTAAAATAATAGGACTTGCTAAAAACTAGATAGATGCAAAAACTTAAATACTTCTTTTTAAAAATGTTTTTACTCATTTTTTTGGCTTTTATTTTTAATTTTGTTTTTAAATTTCCCATTGAAATCTTTGAATAACCCTATTAAGGAATAACTGAAATATAGTTTCTTAAAAATGATAGAACTCCAGGAGTCAGGTCTTAAAAAAGACTTGTAAAGTTTGTAATTGTAGTTCAACAGAACCGAATGGCAAATTTTCCATTGTTTTCAATAGGGCCATGTTTTTGCCACATATAGAACAATATCTGCAGGTATGTGAAATAGAGACAATTGCATATTTTGCATCATTAATGATACTTGACCAGATGGTCTCCGAGAGGAGATCTTGAAGTAGTTATTGTGGCAGTGAATCTTTTATGGAGTGAAGAAGGCTGAAGAAAGTTATCACGTAAGTAACATTAGAAAATTTTATAAACTGCTACAGGTTTTCCTTACAAGGTCACATAAGCCTTGTCTGAGGCAATGCTGATGGAAAAAATAGAGTTCTATAAGATTTATTTGCTGGGTACAGAGTTTAAATTTAATTTGTCAGAGTGCTGTGAAGTAATTGTGTGTGCATGCCTGGTTGTAGTTGTAAAGGATGCAGTCAGACTCTTGTCTGGCTTGCTTAATCACCTCTGTGTCAAGTGCCTGAGGGATCTGGGATTCTTACTGCCCCAAACATTATCTCATTCCACATAAATTATAACCTTTCTGGTGTGAGCCATCAAGTGTGCAAGCTTAATATTCACTTTCCGGGAGTATCTGTGCAACTGTTTATCCAGTTCTAGAAATTATTCAATTCAGATTTTAATGGTATGGGTTTGGGCTAGAGAGAAGAAAATGCTTTTTGGTTTATTGGGAAACAAGTCTATTCTGGTTCAAGGATGAATGCTAACACAATAATTTCATTGCTGTGCTTCCTAGTTTAAGCAGCAATTTGTTAGAGGATTAAAAGGATTTAGCACATTGCAGGCCACAAAAATGCATAAATGTAATGCCAGGAACTGAATCATAGGGTTGTGCAACATAAACCTTGTGTGTTAGGAAGAAGAGAGATTAGTTTATATACAATGGTTCATACTGAGGAGATATCTATTTTATGCCACATTCATGTACATTGCAAGCAGTAGTTCAAAAGCATTTTTGTAACAAAGGTATTTTATTATTAATGATCTAGAAGGATGGGGTATACAAGAAATCGTATTTGGCCTAGTTCAAATTATTAAATCAGTTTTGGTTTAGTTCAAGTCAATGCTTTCAAAACTGCTTTAGAATGTTGCAGTCAGATGTTCTGTCTGCATTAGAAAAGTTATGTACTTTGGACTGGACTAGAGGAATGTTGATGAAATGATAAATTAGCAAGCATGACTTCACAATCAGTATAGATCAAGAAGAGTTTGTGTTGACACAGAAATTATACAAACACAGACATACTAGGTCATGCCAACGATTTATCTAGTCCAGTACTCTATCTTGGGGAAAAAAAAAAAAAGAAAAAAAAAAAAAAAGAGAGACAGAGAGAGAGGTAGCGGATACATTCATTGTAATCCCCTAGTGATACTTCCCTGGATAAATCCTTCCAGTAATCTGCAGTCTCAGCATTTCCTGAGCTACAGAAAATATCTTTCTCTATAGCTGTAACTGATGGAACTTTCTTCCAAAAATATTCTTGATCCCTTTTTAAACCTATCTATGTTTTTGACATTTACAATATCCTATGGCAATAGGATAGTAGTTTAATAATGTATTGCACGTCCTTTTGTTTACTTTAAATCTGCTATTCAATAATACT
The DNA here is from genome assembly GCF_964034855.1 of Anser brachyrhynchus. Lineage (NCBI taxonomy): Eukaryota > Metazoa > Chordata > Aves > Anseriformes > Anatidae > Anser > Anser brachyrhynchus. The sequence goes on along the minus strand of NC_137694.1, from coordinate 52,582,179 downwards.
CAGCCTATTTTATATTCACAGAAGATTATAATGAGCATCATCTTCTAATCCAAATTACATCAGTCATAGTCAAGAACAATTAATATTTTTTTTGCAGTAACATCTTGTACAGTAAGTACCAACTTCTGTCAAAATAAAATGATACTGTATGTTACTGAAAATTGTTATCCATGTGGCTTCCACTTTTGAACATTCAAATGTAATTCTTAGAAGGGTAAGGGGGAAAAAATCTGACCTTTAAAATCTCAAAACAACCAAAAAATATTTTGACAAATATTCCTTGGACATATTTTTGGATATGGACTTTTAGACATAGGAGTTTGGCAAGACAGCTAGGGGATAAGCTCTGCAGGGCCCACTATCCATGAATAAGGAAGATCTAGTCATGGATGTGAAGACAACCTCCAATACTGTGAAAAAATAATATTAGAGTTTAAAATCCCGAGAGAAGGGGAAGGACTGGACAGGATTTGGGGCAACATGCTTTAGTTGATATTGCTTGAGCAGGGAGTTTAAACTAGACACTCTTGAGAGAGATCTCTGACTGCCTCAAATTATTCTCTCATGCTGTCAAGGTGAACAGCAGAATTTCAACCATGGTCTTCAAGAGGTGTCACATAGGTTTCTTCATGGAAATACTTCACATACTCCTCTGGAAGACAGCCCTGAAGGGTCCAGCAAAGTTTATTGATCCACAAGTACCGTCTTCTCAGGGCAAAAGAAGGATTCCAAGGTGCTGGAAAAAAAGGGCTAACAGAGACCTGATGAAATTGTACAAAATAAAATGCAAAGTCCTCCACCTGGGATGGAATAATCCCTTGCAAGAGAACAGGCCCAACTGTTTTGGAAGCAGTTTTGAGGGAAAGGCAACTGGAACGCCGGGTGGCCAGAAAATTGATCATGAGTCAGCAGTGCGCTCTTGCGGTGGTTAAGGCTAACTGCATATTGAGCAGCACTAGTAAGAGCATAGCCAGTAAAATGGGAGAAGGGCTTATCCCCATCTATTTGGCACTTGAAACCACATTTTGAGTTCTGCATCAAAATTTAGGCGCTGCAGTACATGAAAGACATTGTCAAATTGGAGCAGGCCCAATAGAGATCTACCAAGATGGCTGGACAATGTCTTAGTCTGAGGACCCCCCTCGCCCCCCCCTCCCCCTTTTTTTTTTCCCCAGTCTGAGGAAGAAAGGTAAGAGAAGTCTTACTTCTTGTTCTCAACTATCAGTTGGTTGGTACAAAGAAGATAAAGACAGACTCTTCTCAGAAGTACCCAGAGAAAATACAAGACTGGGAAAAGCCCTAAGCAGACTGACTAAACATCAAACTTAGCCTTGCTTTGAGCAGGTCCTTGGATCACATAACCTCCAAGGATACTTTCTAGCCTACTTAAAAATTATTTTCTGTGATTTTAAATTATAGAAAAACAACATTTATTGAATAAAACTTGAAGTTTCAATTATTCATGTTACAGCAGTAAGGGAAAAAAAAAAAAAAAAAAAGATTGTTTTTAAGACCACAAAGTATTTTAGGAACCTCTTTTTCATTTGTGTTTTTGCTTTTAGATTTTTCCAGCTGTGATTTTATGTGCCCATCTAGAAGTTTCAGTTATCTGAAACCATACTATACATATAATTCTGAGAGTGAAAATTCTGAAAATTCTGTTTCATAATGAAAATTGTGTTCCTTGGAAGGCCAGTTCTACTGAATGTCACTAAACACACATGAAATATTTTGTTTTTGTTTTCTTACAGGATGGGGAGTTTTAAAGCTACAGGTCCATATGCATTGTCTAGCTGCACTAGGCAGAGCTTACACCTCGTAAAACCATAATACTGTTATTTTATTTATTTTTTTTTCCTGTACAGTATGTATGAATGTGTTCTACTTCTTGGTAAAATTCTGTTTTTCTATTCTGCTCCATGGGATATGCCTCTGTAGCAAATAATAGTTTAAACCTGTGATGTAAAGTAGAAAATGATAAAAACAGACCAGCAATAAGCTATCATAATTACTGTAATGTGTTTTATGCTTTCACAGTGCTTCTGGTTTATCAGCCAGTGCAGTTCAAGATAGACTAGCATCTGCTATTTTCAATGTTTTACTCTAGCTGAATGTACTACTCAGATGAAGAATATATACTGAAGGACATATACTGAATAGACATTTTACAGAATGAGGAACCACACATGAAAGTATATCATTATGTGAGATACAACTATCCAAGTAACCATGAATCAATTAATCAATACTCAGAATCCTGGTTAGAATAAATACTAACCTGAATTCTTTCTTTTTTTTGAGTGAATGAACACTACAAGCATATTAACAATGCAGACTTAAGGGCATGCAGTAAATATTCTTTCTGAAGATAACATATATGATTATGCCAATCAAGACTTCAATTCTCAGTCATGTAATTACCCAATCATGACTTTTGAGCAATCTGACTTGAGAAAGACAGATATGGTTAGAAAGAAATCTTCATGTCTTTCACATTAACCAACTATCTGAGTGATGCTTCTTCACACAGCCTTAGAACTTCCAGGTAATCATTGCTTTGCATATTAAACATGAAAACAAAGACATTTGTTTGCTTGTTTTATCTCTTTCCTTACATTCTCCTTCTCTCATCTACATTCTTTCTCCATTCCTCTCCTCTCCTCTCCTCTCCTCTCCTCTCCTCTCCTCTCCTCTCCTCTCCTCTCCTCTCCTCTCCTCTCCTCTCCTCTCCTCTCCTCTCCTCTCCTCTCCTCTCCTCTCCTCTCCTCTCCTCTCCTCTCCTCTCCTCTCCTCTCCTCTCCTCTCCTCTCCTCTCCTCTCCTCTCCTCTCCTCTCCTCTCCTCTCCTCTCCTCTCCTCTCCTCTCCTCTCCTCTCCTCTCCTCTCCTCTCCTCTCCTCTCCTCTCCTCTCCTCTTCCCTTCTCTTCCCTTCTCCTCTTCTTCTTCTTCTTCTTCTTCTTCTTCTTCTTCTTCTTCTTCTTCTTCTTCTTCTTCTTCTTCTTCTTCTTCTTCTTCTTCTTCTTCTTCTTCTTCTTCTTCTTCTTCTTCTTCTTCTTCTTCTTCTTCTTCTTCTTCTTCTTCTTCTTCTTCTTCTTCTTCTTCTTTCTTCTTCTTTCTTCTTTCTTCTTTCTTCTTCTTTCTTCTTCTTCTAGAAAAATAAAAACTAAGAGGGGGACTAAGGCTGGGGACAAGAAAAAAGAAATGAGAAAGGTATGGTGGAGGGAGGAGTTCAGAACAGTGAAAGGGAGAAAAGTCAGTGGAAAAAAAAATTAAATCAAACATAAAAAAGTAAAAAATTAAAAAAAATAAATCAAACAAAAAAGCAACAGCAAAGCAAAATTCAGCTAAATTGAAAAGTGAAATAATTTTTAACAATAAAATAATTATCAAATATTTTTATAAGATATAATTAACCTCTGGAACTCATTCCTACAGGAAGAATAGCTCAGCCTAACAGTGAGGCAGAGAATGTAGTTGACTTTAAATGAATCATTTACATGAGCCATATTACCACCCACAAAATTCACCATAGGCCATTCTTTTCTTGTTCTTCTTATCATGGCAATGACAGAGTTTCATTGATTCTGAGCGCAAGCTAGTCACCCAAGACTGAGCATTAAAAATACTTTTCTTCTCAAGAAATGTTATTCTTCAATTCTTAGATTTTCTTACTAAGTATGTGGTAGTGGGCACTTGCAGGGAGGGAATATTGGGACTTAGACTTACTGAAATTCTCTGTTTTGATAGTTTTTCTAGTTCTATGACATATTTTTCATAAATCACCCAAGAATGACTTACCTTTGTGTGACTGTTTTGAACACTGTTCACCTCAGTCACTGAATTTGCAAAAACAGTCTTCCCATCTAATAGTTAAAAGAGTTATGCAGAGCTAATAGTTCACTTACCAATACTCTGGAGGTGTGTTTAGATGTGAGCTGTTCCTTTAGGCTAAAAGTAACGTTGTGCAGGGTGAAAGGATAAACTGAGACTAGAAATAACTGTGTGAATTGCTTCATGAATAGCCTCCTGGCATGAGTAAATGAAAACTTCCTGCAACAGATATGAAACCAACTTGAAAAATAAGTTACAACTGGAACTGAACTCACATAGGTGCATGTTTTGTTAGAGGCTGTCTTTGCTACCTGTTTTTTATACATAATAGTAGTAACAGAAAAATAAAAGAAAACAAGTTTTTAAGCATACAGATTTTAAATGTTGCCGTTATTATTTTTAAATTATTTATCTACATGGAAGTAAGTGGAGAGATATGGAAGCTGAATAGAATCTGGAGTCAGAAATTTAGAAAGTTGTGCGAGTATTTCATTATCAGGTCAGATCTCATTTACTGAATGTGGAAATGATTCAGCTGACTCCTGTTCCATGTACCTTTGTGGTCATAGCTGTCCCTAGCACAGCTGCAGCAGCATGCACTGCCTCTCTGTACCACTGAACAATTGCAAACAGACCATAGGGCAGGTAAAATTAATGTGGTGTGGAGCAGTGGAGAGATCCCACTAGTCCCACTGTGTTAGGCTGCAAGGTATCAACCAGAAGATTTCAGACAGCACTCCACAGCTTCTGCTCCTCATTTGACATAATGAGATTGTCCTCAGCCTCCTGACCCTTCCTCCCACTGTTCTCCTCATCATCTGATCCAGTGAGGATGGATGAAATCTGAGATATAGGTATCTGCATAATCAACTGCATTGTGCAACAACAGGTCATGAAGGCTTTTGTATTGAAGTTTTTGTACTGGATAATCAATGATGGACCTTAGTTCTGGCAAATTCTTAGTTCTGGCAAACTCTGGCAAACAGTGTATTAACGTGGGTTTTATTTAAGCAAATGAAGCCATTTTCTGAGCCCTTGTTCTGCTTTGGCAAATTACTCTTGATTGAGCTTTCAAATTACAATATAATAAAATTATCATACCTGTCTAATCACAAAATTTTTGGGAGGAGAAAAGTAGTCTACATTACTCCCGGTAGTTTAAAACGGAGTGTAAAGTACAAATGTAAGGAAATACGGGGATGCTGATGTATAGGGTTTATGTGGCAAGAGCTTGGTAGTGGCAAGGGGGCTGAAGGGGTGTCCTCTGTGAGCACAGCCCAGCAGTTGCCTCATGTTAGATCAGAGCCAGCTCCAGCTGCCTCCAAAAGGGAGCTAGCCAGAGCTGAGCCAGAGTGAGATTGTTTGTGCTTCTGGGAGAACATACTTAAGAAAGAAAAAACAACTGCACAACAGCAGCTAGGAGCAAGAGGAGTAAGAAAATGTAGAGAGAACCAGCCCTGCAGACCCCAAGGTCAGTGCAGAAGGAGGGCAGGAGGTACTCCAGGTGCTAGAGCAGAAGTTCCCCTGTAGCCCATGGAGAGGTCCCTGATGGAGCAGACTGTCCCCCTGCAGCCCATGGGTCCCACATGGAGCAGATCTCCATGCTGCAGCCTGTGGAGGAGCCCCCGGTGGAGCAGGTGGATGTGGCCTAGAGGAGGCTGTGGCCCATGGAGAACCCCCGCAGGGGCAGGCCCCAGACCATAGCTGCAGCCCATGGAGAGGAGCCCACGCAGGAGCAGGGGGTGCCTCTGGGAAGCCCACACACGATCAGTTTGGGAAGGATGGCATCCTGTGGGAGGGACCCCCTGTTGGAGCAGGGGCAGAGAGTGACTTTGAAGGAGTGGTTGGGACTAAGTGTTAAGGACTGACTGCAGTCCCCATTACCCGTTCCCCTGCACTACTAGGTGGGAGTAGGTAGCAGGGGGTGGATGGGGGGGGGGGGGGGGGGGAGAGGGGCGGGAGGTGTTTTTTAAACACCTTTTAATGTTTGCTTTTATTTCTCACTTCTCTAGCTTGTTATCAATGGACAATAAATTTTATTAATCAGTTGAGTCCATTTTGCGCATGACAGTAATTGGGGAGTGATCTCCCTGTCCTTATTTCAATCCATATATATATTTTTTTCCCATTGTATTTTCTCCCCCTATCCTTTTGAGGATGATGACCCATAAGGATCATCGAGTCCAGCTCCTGGCACCACACAGGTCCACCCAAAAACTCAGACCACATGGCTAAGAGCACAGTCCAAACGCTTCTTAAATTCTGACAGGCTTGGTGCCATGACAACGTCCCTGGGGAGCCTGTTCCAGTGTGCAACAACCTTCTCAGTGAAGAATCTTTTCCTGATAACCATCTTGAACCTCCCCTGTCGCAGCTCGACACCATTCCCTCAGGTCCTGTCACTGGTTACCAGAGAGAATAGATTGGCACCTGCCCCTCCGCTCCCCCTCATGAACAAGCTATAGACCGTGATGAGGTCTCTCCTCAGCCTCCTCTTTTTCAGGCTGAACAGGCCAAGTGACCTCATCTGCTCCTCATACATCTTCCCCTCTAGGTCCCTCACCATTTTAGTAGCCTGGACACTCTCCAATAGTTTCACATCCTTTTTGTATTGTGGTGCCCAGAACTGCACATAGTACTCGAGGTGAGGCCACACCAGTGTAGAGTAGAGCAGGACAATCACTTCCCTCAACCAACTAGCAATGCCATGCTTGATGCATCCCAGGATACAGCTGGCCCTCCTGGCTGTCAGGGCACACAGCTGGCTCATATTCAACTTGCTATCAACCAAAACCCCCAGATCCCTCTCTGTGGGGCTGCTTTCCAAGGAATGACTATTTTTCTCCGTTGACTATAAAAGGCTACATGGCTAACTCAGATATAGTTATTAAAAATAAATTGAAACCCATCACACTTGTGTCTGTATTTAACTGTGTATTCATATATATATCCACACCAACTTTTGTAAGTTTGCTTTTGCTAGTGCAATCCACTGCTGACCAAGACTTCATGTCTGCAGTCAGAACATTAAATTTCTTTATGATATTTTCACAATGAAAAGTAAACCCATTGGAATATGTTTTTATCAGCTCTATTCTCAAGAAATTGTGACAGCATTTATGATTAAAAAATATTATATGTTAGAGAAGATAAGAAGTGTCATCAAATATTCTCATAAATAAATGATCAGAAAATTGGCAGTTGCCAAATGTAAGCTCATATGTGTTGAAGTTTTAAGATAGGAGAAAGGTAAGAAATTGTACTGGATAAGTGAGAGGAATTATGTTTATTGGCTGAGGATGCAGTCTATAAAGTATTAGACTGGTTAGAGTCTAAGTGTATTCTTGCTTTTGAAGAAAAATTTTTATTTATGCAACAAACCTAGTTAGCATTCTACAGAAGAGTGGTCCACTGAGATCAAGTCCTCTTTCTATTTATATGTAAGAAGGTTTATTCTGAAAGATCTTATCATATGAAACTATTTATTTTCTCTCTCTTATTTTGTATTTCTACTCCAAATGACTTCTTTTCAAGTCCTAGGCTAAAACCTCAGGTTCCTCATCAATAAGAGATGGGTATCAATACCTCTTTTTTAAAACACTTTGAAAACAATAGCAAAATATAGGTATAATAAACTTAGCAAACACTAAGTTTACTAGAAGTAAAAAGATTCAGCAATATAATCTTATTGTCTCAGTCATTCTGTTGTTTCACAAGACAAAATACTTTGTAGATGGAGAACAATCGATACAAAACTCCAAATCATGTATAGCTCTTGATTACATGTTTACTACAAGTGCTTTAGCTAATTTATTTATGAACAGGAAAAAATTCTAAAAGAACTCAAATGTCCAGCTTGAGTTAATGGTCCAATCAATGTTATCTCTCTGGCAGACACTTAAAAACCAGCATGCTTCTCATATAGATACTTTCTTTACATTAAATTATTTGATATGCAAATGAATTGAACATTGAGGGAAACAATAGAAACAATGAAACCAGAAAACTTTCTGCTGTTGCAAATCATTTTAGTATTGTCTCTTTATGTTGGCCTCTAAGAAACTTCGTGACAACTTCCTTCAGAAATGATCACAGACACTTTGGAAAAATACAGGGAACTGTCACTACCATTCACTCATTAGGAAAAGACTATCTTGGACTACATTACTTAATGTCTCCTTGATGAAAGCTGACACATTGCTGGAAGAAGAATAGAAATGAGCCATTCCCATTTAGAAACTCCTTCTTCATCATGCGTCTTAATAAAAGGAATGTGATAAAACCTTGTAAAAGCCTCAAAAGGACTCATAAACAGAGTCTGATTTTAGTTGATATCCCGTGACTGCTGCAAGATAACCTGTTTCAGATGTGAGGAGGTAAGACTGAGGCTAACACTCTTTTGGGGAATTAAAACACAGCTCTCTGCAAACACATGCCATTAGTTGTTGTCTGCTCCACTAACGGCTGCTCACCTCATCCTAGCCTTGCTACGTGAACTTCTGAATTTTTGAATTTCAGTGACGTTGTTGAACAATGGAAATGTGTTCAGACTGGGGCTTCTCAATTTCCTATAGTAACAAAAAACACAAGGAATAAACTGTCCAAGAGATAAGATTATTATTGTTGTTGTTGTTGTTATTGTTAGTATTTTATTATTTGTAGGAGTGAGTTTTAGAACATGGGAATAATGAATTACCGGAAGTCATGAAGTCTACATCACCAGAAGTATTAAAAGCAGGTTAGAAAATTATCTGACAAAACTAACATATTATATACACCTATTATACACGTAGATACATATATATAACATGTTAGTATAGTTATATATATATAATAGGTATTATATATATATATTCTTTTTTTCCTTTGGATTAAATTGATAACTTCACAGTCTCTTCCAAGAGCACCTTAATTCTTTGACTAGGGAGTAGCCAGACTTCAATATCTAAGAAGGTTTCAGACAAATATTTTGCAACATGGTATCCCAGTATCTTACTCGCTAACATATTGTGTATACCAAAATAGTTGCACGTAATCTTTTTTAGTTTGTTGGTCCCAGGGAAACGTTCTCCAGAAATAAGTGAAATATTGTTTCTTATTGCTGAAGAAGTAGTTATGATTATTAAAACCGAGATTTTCAAACAAAGCCTCTTGGAAACAGAGGGTCTTTACATGTGTGCTGGCATGATATATGTGAATTTGAAAGAATGCTTTGGTGTCCACAGGTACTGATCAATTTAAAACTCATCCAAACCTAATGAAGCTTGTGACTTCTATGACCTAAGACGTTGTGTAACTGTAACAACATGTGTGACATTAATCAGTCCCTTACGTGGTTGCCACATTAGCCTTTTCACAGACAAAAGCTTCTGTGCTGATATTTAACTGTGAAACTAATTTAAGGTGTCTCCCCATTGTTGTAATTGTTCTGCATTCTCCAGACTTTGATAAAATATTAATAATCTGTTGTGTTTTTTTTTTTTTTTCCTCTGTCCTTTTAAAACATTGGAGACATGACTAGCATGATAAATACTGACAAGATTAAGATTCTCAAACTTGATAATGTGAGGTAAACAGAATGACCATGATATTCCAGAAAGTAGCAAAAAGGACAGAAACATGAAAGAGCATGTAAACTGAAATAGAAACAGGATAAAATAAAATCTTTATCTTAAGACAGTGAGAATCACAGACTTGCTGTTTATTTATTCTTAAAACAAGATTTTCTAAATATACTATTGGAATGCTTCCATGAAGAAGTGCTGGAATGTATAGTCAATGAATCAGCAATTTCATTGTATTTATGTATGTTGAGACATAAGGAGAAATCTTATTCTTTAATATCTTCTGCAGTTTGGAAATAGTAATAAATAAGTTTTATATCTATTCATATGGAAGAAACTTTCAGAGCTGACTGTAATCACAAGTTATCACTGCTTCTAATACACAGGTTATTAGGCATTGTGGTATTGCCTAATGATAATCCATACTGACTGTGAAGACTGTCACATTCTTGTCATCTGTTTGAAGGACTTTCAACGGTTTTAGTGACAACACTGATAGACAAATGTTTTCCCAAAGTTTTAATTGCTGAAATTTTGATTGTCAGGAAAAAAAAAATCTTAATGATTTTTCACTAATGGGATGGAAAACAAAATAACAAAGTGATGATTCAGTGGCCTCTTTGTCATGTTTTTGATTGTTAGTATTGGTATTATTTCTATTAAAATACCACCTAAAAACATACATTCAAAGCCTTGTTTTGCAAAGCTCAAATTTCTGCACAGTCTCAAGGTGAGGAATTGTCTTTTGTTCTAGAGAGCTTACTGTGTAAATTCTTATCTTTTCCAACATTGTAATGCTTTAATTTAAATGGATTTAGGTTTTGTGTCTGGACTCTGTCATAGTGTTATAAAACTGAGTTATTGTTTAGTTTATGCCTGAAAATTTGTATTTAAGAATTACATTGTTGTTACATCATTACAAATTTCTGTGCAGAAAGGACCTAAATAAGGTAGGCTGGAGGAAGAAGAAGGAGGAGAGTTAGACAGGAGAGTTTGCCTGATTTGCCACAGATCACTTTTGTTGTATTTAGTCTACAAGAGAAATGCATGTGGGGTGAAGTGGGGCTGGAGTGCAGGGCTGTGCAGCAGCTGCTGGTACCAGGGACCTCACAGGTCCTTCTGACATGAGCTACAGCAGATCAATGTAGTGCGAGACCACGAGATTAAGATTTTGGGCCCACTGTGGATCCCTTGCTTCAGGCAAAGGTATCTACTGCCCTGTGACACTTTAGTGAAGGGAGTCAGCTTTGCACCAGTCTTGAGTCTAACTTGTGCCAAAAAATGTGTGAAGATAATGGATGTTTTACAAATGCATTTTCTTGCAATTTCTTTTGTTAATGAATGTCTTAAATGTTCCTGGTTAATTGGCTGTATTCCCAACACTCCTAAATATATCAAAAGTCTCATGATATTTAGTATTTTCATAAAGACACTACAGCTGGAATTAAGAGATTGCAGGAGATATTTATTTCAGAAGATAAGCTTCAAGTTTTAATGCTTGTTTATAAAACCTTGACAAAATGAATCAAGCACTCTGTAAGAACTCAGAAAGGAAAAGGGCTAGCAAAAAGAAAGATATATATATATATATATATTACATTTATATATATATATATATATTACATTTCTATCTTTCTATTTTTAAGCCAATCCTATGATTATCTGGGCTTTGACTTGTGATTTTGGATGGTTGAAATTGTCAGCAATGCCAAAACAGAAATATTTCCAGTCTAAAAAGTAATGGTCTGTTTTCTAAAGTGTTCTTCCAGACAGCCTGTTTTTATCTTTATTAAAAATGTTTATTTGTTCATCTACTTCACTTCAGTATATAAAGAGTAACGAAATATGCCATAGATGTTTTCTCACTTTTTTTTTTTTTGTATGGTCAGAGTATTAGATTTTTTTTAGAAGTAATACTACCTGTGTTCCTAAGTATTTTTTTCTTAATTGATTGTCATTACTTTAACGTGAAAATGGAAGAATTTTTAAAGATTTAGATGCTCTCTTGATGTAAATGCATTTAACATCTGCACTTTTGGTTGTATAAAATTTGCTGAAGATTTTGAAATGACCCCTTGGCCAACTGAACTTTATTCTTGCAAAAATTATTCATCCAATTATCCATAACATAAACCATTTTTGTTTGTTTGTTTGTTTTCTTTGTTTGTTTGTTTTTCTTGATGCTCCCTAATTTCCTTAGTTTGGTGAAAATATAGCTTAATCAGAACCATCATAGAACACTGGGAAACATATACATATATGGCAACTAAATGCAGGATAGAAGTAAGAACTGAGACATCTTTCTGTTCTGTTTCCCCTGCTGTATCTGAGATACTAAAAGTCTCAAGGGAAAGGTAAGTGCAACATGTCAGCAGGGGGGAGGAGCAGCCTTATTATGTTCAGTGGTGGTGATGGTTACCATGGTGGAGACAATTTGACTTCCTCAAGAAGCTAGACATTTTACAGCAAAACAAAACAGATAAATTTAAATCACTTCAGGGATGGTCTAGATATCAGAATATTCACAGCATGCATGAAATTACATCCTTAGACAGAGCTTGCTTGTAGCTAAATGCAAGACCATATTTTAAGTCAGTCTGAGACAGTTTATAGCTGACCAAAGCATAGGTCTTTGGACTTAGGTTACCCTGTAATGCTTCCTTTTCTTTCAGTTTTATCCTATTATTTAACTACAGCAACAGATCACCAATTAACCCTCATAGCACAGCAATACCATACCATGCCTGGGAACTAATGACTGTTTCTAAATGCCTGTAAAGTGTCTACATTGTTCATTAGAGTCAATTGACAGTCAATTTGTTCTTTTTATAGCATCAGGAAAAACTGTTCCATGCAGGGATATGCAGAAAGATGTATCTATCCATTAAGATTTTTAATACTTCATTGGATTTAATTTTTTTAGAACAAATCTTTTGTTACAAAAAAAAAAAAAGTGAAAATTGCTTTATAAAAATCTAGAAAACATGTATGTTTGAGGAAATTAAAAAAAAAATGGTTAAGCTCATTAACTGACTTCTTGTGCATTTCCCACAGTAAATCATTGTTAGCAGATTTTTTTTTTATTATTATTATTTTTTTGGGTTTTTTTGCCAATGGATAGATTAAAGTTAGAAAGCACAATTTACATTTAAGCAGAACACTATTCACAGATATCTGCACTTAGCTTTTTACATAAAATGGGAATAAGAAAGTGGAAATGGAGGACAGGAACACTGAACTGTTTAATCTCACTTGGCTTTCTACAGCAAAAGATTGCATCAATTGAAAAGAACACCTCTGTTTATACTTAATTTGATTGAACTATATGTGACATTAAGTAGTTTTCCCTATATGAAACTTCATGTTCAATGATGTCACTTTTAAAAAAGGATCTTTATACTACATTCTTGGAACAAAATAGCTTTGAAACCTTTACTCTCAAATGGATTTTAAAAGACAGAAGTTTTGGAAATATACAATTATCAGTAGATTATAAATATTAAAGTTTTGATCTGATACGCCATGAAGTAAACAATATAGCTTCAAAACATGTTTTAGCAAACACTGTTAACTTTAGATTAAAGTGGTAATATATTAGTAGGGCATGTTATATCTTCTGTATCATTTATAACTTAACAAGCTAATAGCAACTTTCAGCCATAATCATAAATGGCAAACAGTTTTCTTGTCTAGATTTTATTATAAAACAAAACTTTAAAAATATATAATGGAAGTAACTACTCTGGTGATAGGCAAAAAGGCTGACAAAGAGAAAGATGCATAATATTATTAAAAAATCTTCCAAAATTTGTAATTATTACATTACATTAAGTCATAAAAACCGCTTCTGAGCAGAATAGCTTGAGGACAACTAACCAACAGGTGGACAAAAAGCTGTCCTGACTGGATATAGGTGTTCATTTCTGTTTTATAGGTAATACTGGTAATATTCCAGACTTTTTGCAAAAGTTTTCATGAAATACTTTTTCTTCTCAGATGCAATCTCAAGAGAAGGACACGTTACAGAATGTGAATATTCTTTCCCTTAAAATAACACACTGGCGGTTACCTTTGCACAGGGTTTTCCTGTTGTAAATGCACAGAATTAGATCCTTATGTTCTGTAGAAATACAGTTTCTCTAACAATTTCAGTAATCAAAAGCAGATAGACAAAAGCACTGTGTACTGTGTACAGGGTGCAGGTATTCCACTGTCTGGCCAGAGCCTCTGTGAGGCAAGACCAAGGCTGCCCTGTGCTGGACACAGCTGGTTCTGGTCATCTCCAATGGCCCCACCTCAGGGCACAGCTGGGCCTAGCAGCCATGGGGGCACACCTCTAGGAAAAAACAGATTTTAAAAAGGGCAGTAAAGACTAAGAAAATGGAACAGCAAGACCAGAGAAGAAGGATGTGCTCCATGATGTGGCTGGGGTCACACCTCAAAGGGGCTTTGGCCTGTGCGAGACCCACACCTGGGCAGAGGAAATGAATGGAACAAACAAACAAATGGTGAGAAACAAAGGGTGAGAATTAGACCACCTTGTCCTAACCTTGACCTGCTGTACCACTGGTCACCCCACCAATGTGACTGAGCATAATTTGCAGCGGTAACAATGGGAGTGGAGGCTGGGAATGGTGAAGAGAGGTGTCTGGAGAGAAGCTGAAACAGGGAAAGGAGTAAGGAAAGGGGTGCTTACTAAGTTTTTTGTTCGTCTTCCTCTTTTCTGCCTGAATCAGTAATTACATGTTTTAAATTAAATCAAATTTCCCAAGTTGGGTCTATTTTGCCCATGACAGACATTGGCAAGTAATTTCCTTGTCTGTGATGGTCATCTCACTGGATACTGCTGAGAAGTGCCTGGATTTGTCATCTTATTTCCCCTGTCCCTGTGTTAATCCACATGGTTAAGATCCACCTGAGGTTTCTTGTCTCCAGGCTAAACAGTCCCAGCTCTCTCAGCCTTTCCTCAAAGGAAAGGTGCTCCAGTCTCTTAATTACTGTCAGTGCCCTTCACTGTATTCTCTCCAGTTAGTCATGTCTCTCTTGTGCTTGGGAGCCCAGAACTCCAGCTGTGACCTTATCAGGGCTGAGCAGAGGGGAAGGATCACCTCTCGACCTGTAGGCAATGCTCTTTCTAATGCAGCCCAGAATACCATTAGCTGTGGCCACGGGGGCATGTTGCTTGCTTTTGGTCAACCTCATACCTACCTAAACCTCTAGGGTCTTCTTTGCAAAGCTGCTTTCCAGACAGCCACAACTATTGGGTATTACTTCTTTTCTGATTAGATCTAGTACTATTGACTTTGCCACATACCGAGTGACCACAGGGAGAACTTTTGTGGAGAAAAATAGCTTTTATTTATTTATGACATTTTAGTAAGCATTTATGACAGCTCCTACAATGTCTTGCTACAGATGTCTCTGCTTCTGCCTTAGGAGGATATTAACTATGGTAGTCAAGTTTGAAAATGCTTTTTACTGAAGCTACACAACATCATTTCAGAGAATACATGTTTCTTAGATCCAGGAAACTGAGATGAATATGTATGGAGTGACTGGAGGAAAGGGAATAGTTGTTTCATTTTCAAATTCCTAGTGTCATGCGTGAGTCACTCAAGTGGGTAAGCAATTTGTAGTCTGAGTTAGTCTCCTAGGTTCTTTTCACAGCCTTCAGAGTTCTAGCCACTGTGGTCTGTGGAGTTCAAGGTGTAATTCAGCTCATCTTTAGTGAAACATCTACGTGCAGTCAGACAGTTTGACACCCTGGAGCCTATTTCATTTCACTGACTATAAACAGATCCTAGCCTCACTTGCTTGAAGTATCTGCACTAAAAAGGAAAATAAAACTGAATGAAATTACTCCAGTCTATTAGTTTCCCTCAAGGCCTTGTAACAAGTTATCCTCTTTTCCTCATTTGTGCAGTGTAACTGTATGCACAGAAATAAGTATTAATTCAACAAAATAAGTCATCCTCAGATAACAGAAAATACAAAACTCAGTTCCATCCCCTGAATGAAGTGTTGTTATCAAACCAATCTTTAAGCTGAATGTAATCTCTGAAGGAGTTTCATTCAGAAATGTAAATAATAATAAAAAAACCCCACGAATTATTACATGCATAGCAATTGCTTTGCTATTTCATTGGGTGAATAATAAGTGACATAAGAAATTCCACAAGATATTTTCACATTCCTAAGTGGAACACAGGGATAAAAAGTGTCTTGTATCACATTTCCCCTTCAAGCAGCCCTGAAGGATCTGACCTGTCTGAAAGATTGACCAAGTACTCTCAGCTGCACTAATCATTCTGTGTGTTCTACTACACCTTGTTTGCAGTGTACTTCAGAAGTGGAAGACTGGATGCAGGAGTAATTACAGTTGGAGAGATAAAGAAGTTTTTATGCTTCTATTTTCGTTCTGTTTATTTCATGTGAGACAATAAACAAATTAGAAATTCAAGAAATTTCAAGTAACTATCTTATTTCAAAGAGCAGGGTGTTAGTTCTTTAGTAGAAACTAGCAAAAAAAAAAAAGGCTTTGTTTTAAAAAGGCTGATTAACAGGAGAAATAACTAATAATAAATAATCAGTTTAACTAACACATGTATATAATATCATGGCCCCAAATGCTGCAAAGAAGAGCAAAAAAACAGAAGTACAGCCAGAACTTAAGAAACAGTAACTCATGACAAGAAGTGACAGATTATAATAAATGTGCTCTTTTGTAACCAGTTTTACTCTCTCCCTAGTATACATAGGCTGTATATTTGAATTAATAATGGAAAAGAGTTATCAATATCATTTGAAGAGCATATATTTTTCTACTGTCTTAAGATATTACTTACGGTATCTATAAAGAATTAAAACCCTGTGTAGCACATATTACTATAAAATAGAAGTGGCAATAATGAAAAAGAGGGATTACCAAGAGAGTCACTCAAACTGTAATTTTTCATCACATTCATCATTATAGCTGATTTTTTTCCTAAACACAGCCGTTTCAGTCTCTGGATTGAGATTTCAGTTGTACACACGAAAATCAGACTCATAGATATGGATTCAAGATCATAGAAAATAAAATGTTATAAAATGTCAAAAATTATTAGTCACAATACTTTTACAGCGACTTGTGACCAAGAATTAGTATTAAGTTTTGTTATTTTCTCTATTATTATTAAAGTGGGACAAGGGACTATCCTATATGATTGACCTAGTGATTTATAGTGATATAACCCAATCTGATATAAAAAGTTGGGGGATTCTTTTATTTCTGGTTATGAATGCCAATATTTGTGTATCTGCTAGGTACAAAGATGCCTCCCTCTCCCTCTGCTTATTTCATATTTTAAAAAAGTATATACTTCAACATAATATGATAATATAATTATATTTGCTATTATTAAGTCATGAAACACTTCTCATATTTCTAGTTCAAATCAAACAAAAGGGTGAATTTAGGATTACTACAGGTGTTTAAAGGTTACTTATTCCAAGCTAAGATTTGAGCTGTTTTTATACCTACACAGAAAATTCTGTTAATCTAGAAATTGATTACTGGTGACTTTAGAAGTTGAGATTTTCCTAGGTGCTGTTAATCAGGTAAAAAATATGTGGATCTCGTGCTCAAAATCTCATAGCACATGCAAATGACCTACCTCTTTCTACATAGCTACAGTTTTTTTGTTTGTTTGTTTGTTTGTTTCAATCTGAGGCTTCAATTTAAATCCATCCTTTAAAATTAGCAATAAGAAAGAATATTTACCTAAAACAAAAGTCCACAAGACTCCTGTATTTGTTATAATATTCCACAGTATTCCATAACTAATGGAACACAGAATTATTTGTCTGGTCTTGTGGATTGAAAGTCCATTATTCACTGGGATGCATCTTCACATTTAACTTCATCAAGCAGAAATTTAGCTTGTGCACTCTGAGACTACCCTGCAGTGTGACCTAAAGAGCAGCCAAAGGGTTTGTTTGAAGAGCACAAGTTTCAAACTATATACAATGACATAGATGTACCTGTTGTTGTCACATAAGGCCAAATAAGTATGGAGGAGCAAAGCCATACAGGCCTTTGAAAGCTATAATATGTATAATTTTATTTAGACAGTAGAGGAATTCACAGATTACATACTTAATTGTGTTTCTTTGTTATGTTAAATAACAACATTATTAAATGATAAATTAATAACATTATTAAATGTTTTCGAAAAAAAAAAGTTTGTTATGTCAACATCTGCAGCCAGGGAGAAATGGGATGTACTGAATACAATGACTATTAGCAGGATTTATGATGCCTGACAAAGGTTACAGGAGTTGAACCATATGATCTAGACAAAAGAAGGCATGTCCAGGAGCACTAAGAAAAGCACTAATACATCATCACTGGGTATACCATATTCCAGAAATCTATTCTGGTCCCTGTAATTTAAGCAAAATGCCAAAACACTTTGCAGAATACACTGCAAGACCTTGCCTTGTTTAGGGTAACAGGCGTCTGCTAAGAAAACGATTGCTCCACATATGCTAAGAACAAATTGCAGGAAGGGAAATGAATAGTTAAAGATGAAGAGTAAAAGTACTTCAGTGTAATATTAACAATATCCAAATATTAACATATTTGTAAATTTGATTTTTTTTTTCTAGTAGGACTTTTGCTACCTTCCATTGCAGAAATTAAACTAACTCTTAAACTGAAACCGAGACTATATTTTTCCTCTACTTCTCCTGAGCTGAACTCTTGAATACCTCTATCAAAGACATTCAAGGAGGTGACAAATGCAAAGTTGTTATCGTTACAGGAGGATCAGAAAATCATCATTCAAGATCCATTAACATTGTACAGGAAATCTTTCATCTGTGTTCTACAGCGTAGAAGAGAATGGCTAGGGATTTTTTTCCTAAAATAAATAAATAAATAAATACACTTAAATAGCTGGTTCTACTTGCAACTTCTTGTGAAGTCCTTAATCTTATGAATATAACAATTTAGGTGATGAGAAGATACTTAAATCAGTACAGATATAGGATCATTTTTAGTGAAGAACAAATAGCAGATGCATATGAACTACTAATAAACACTTAGTTTGCATCGAAATGGGCTGCAAAAAGACTAAAACATAGGACTTCTATACATTCCATTCTAGATAAAACCTTTCTTCTTCTGTCTTATAGTAAACCTCTATGACTTTTATAGATAATTTTAATTTAATTTCTTACATTCTTCTTATCATATGAATCAAGTAAGTTATACTCAATAAACCCAGAGAAATATGATAAAGTAACAAAATAATCAAAATGCAGGGCAAAACATAATTTACCTGGATATGTACAACAAAACTTTTAATATTATTATGTGCAAGATAGTAATTAGCAAACATGAGTGCCAGGGCTGAGTTACTTCAGAGGATTAACGTCTGTCTGTTGCATTATATCACCATTTGGAAGTACTACAGTACTTAAGAGTGGAATAAATTTGGGAATGAAGGAAAATAACTAGTGGAATATTGAAGAAAAGGCTTCTACTAGAGAAAGATAGGTAAATTAATTTTTAATTTTTAGCCTGCTTGAAACGTCAGATCAGACTTGAGTGACTGGATTTGTACTCTTCCAAAGGAAGACTGAGATAAAAGGAGGAATGACAGAAAAAAAGCTATGGAAGAATACACAGTGAGAGCTGGAAAAAGTGGTAGGCAAAGTAAAACAAATTATGATGTTTAGAAGTTTCTGAAAAAAAAAATCTACACAAAATAACGTTTATAGTGAAAGGTTTAGATTGAGATTGTTAATTTACACGCTCACCTCTGCCTCATCTTTTCTCCAGTTATATCAAGCCCCTTCTCTAGGCATTTTTGAAGTCAACATATGGGTAATACAACTTGTTACCCCTTCATAATTATTTTTATGTTCACACCTTGGCATTCATTTTCTTAATTAATTGAATTATGTCATTATGACAATAGCCAGCTCAGTCACATGAAGTGGATATGCAATAATAACACCTTTAGCTTTGTTTTGGAAAAAGTGTCACTGAGACAGTAAGTCTGTAATTCTTGACCATAAACATACATGGGTTTAACTGCCATTATACAGTTCAACGTCCATGTTGGTTTGTGTTTCTTTCTCTGAGCTGACAGCAAGGGCAGTCTGCTCCCCAAGAGAAGGTGAAGTGGGAACCAAGGGTAACAGTAAGACTGGCAGGGCAGACACCTCCCTGACAGGAGTACTGTCACACAGTTCCTAAGCAAGAAGAGGCTCAATCATGATGACAAACTTTAGCCAAGTCCAGTGAGTGCCAGAGAAGTCCTTGGTGCTGAGAGAGGTATAAGGCTGAATCAATATGTCAACTCAGAATCACTGGTCAGGACTGGATCAGCCAAGCCAAGCCTCATGCTGTAGGTCTGGACCAACTGTAGTATAAGGGCCTGAGCTTAGACACAAATGCAGTTCCTAAAAGAAGGGTCAAAGTGCTGAATGAACTTAGCTGTTCATGCAGCAGTCAGATATAGTATTTTACTGCTGCACCACAGGAAGGAGGTTGTAAGGGATGAAATTGCAGAGGTTTGTGGAGTGATCCTTTCTTGTATGGTTGAAAGTATAATTTAAAGCCCAATGTTTATTGTAGCCATTCCTTTTTACAGTCAAGTAGGAACATAAATCTCCTGAAGGTTAATAAGAGATAGAAAGGTTCTTCTACATTCCATATATGTTTATGGAAAATAATTCTTGACACATCTCAGAAGAAAGAACCATGTACAATGCCATTGGTAGATGGGCTGCAGCCACAAGTTAGGTTGTTCTCACATTTCAGTTATGTAGCTTCCAACATACTCCAGGCTTTGTTCATACTTTGAATTTCATGTGTCCCTGTTCCTATGATAGCGCAGAGTTTAGAAAAACTGTTAGTTAATTAGTTAGTTTGTTTCTTTTTCTTCCCTTTTCTCCAAGAAATGGGTGTTTTGACTATCTTTGCCTATTGTATGAGTTTATGCATTTCCTATGTTGTTAGGGTTATACAGACCAACAGTTGCAGACCTTCACAAAATAGGCATCAGTTATAGCAAGAATAAGAATCTAGCCCACACTGATTGTATATTTGAGCAAAACAGGAAAAAGGAAAGTCTTTACCCTAAAAAGCCTTAATTGCAAATCAGACAGAATTCTAATTAGATGAAAAATTGTGATGAAAAATTATAGTGATGGCTGACATAAATCTTGTAATTTCCACAGTTTTTACTTTGTCATTTCAGATTTTTTTTTCCTTGTACAATCCTGTTTTGTATGTTGCTGTTTGTATTAAATAAAACAATGATTTATGTAGGCTCCATCATATACCTTAGTATTTGGGTCTTCTCTGGATCAATTGGTTGACCTTGTTTTTCCTGGGGCTGAAATGTTATGTAACTGAACTGATAGAAGAACTTAAGTGAAATGATCTAGCCACAAAAATGAAAGGAAATAATAGATTAAGTTTATTTCCAAAGTATATTTAATATATAGGGTACATAACATTACAGTTTGCAACATTCTGGGGTATATTACTGGTTGTATACTTAAGGATCAAATCCTATGTGTGCCTGTTTCTGATTATAAATATATAGATATGTTTTATATACACAAATGTGTAAGTTCCATGAAATTATTTCATCTATTATAAAATGAAAATATAGGAGTGCTTTGAGGTACAGGTATTAAGTGAGAACCAGTTCATGTGAGGTGCCACCTGCCAAAGTTCTGGAAAACATATTTCTTCTCTTCACTTTAGTAACAGTACTATGAAGATATGTCTCTAAAAATAGAAGCAAAACATTGCCATTTTTATAACAGTTAACTGATCTTGCCAGTTGTTTTTACTAAACTGCTTTAACTCTGCTTTCCTATAGAAACAATGTTTATGCAATCATGTTGTTGTTAAAGCATGCATCCAGTAAATTGTGAACCTTTTTTGCCAGTTTCAGTTCAAATATGACAGAGTAGTGGAAATATCAAGCATAAAAAATAATAATAATAAAAAAAACCTAACAACAACAACAAACCAAACCAACCAACCAAACAAGAAAACAACCTGTTGCAAGTTTGGGGAAACTGGTTAACTAGATAAAGGAAAGAGATCTTAGTAAGAGCCCCACAGTAGGGAAAGACTGTAGCACGAGCTGAGGCTGGGGAGTTCAGATCTAACAGAGATGTATGTGGGAAAAGTTTTAAGTAAAATTAATAATTTATTAAAGTTAAAAAAAAGAAAAATCCCAAGATATTTAACAATTTAGCCAAGGAAATTAGTCATCTGTTGATAGAATGATATGCTGAGGCAAGTTTTTGACTCAGAATGTATTTCTTTGTACCTTGTATCAATTTGTTATATGAATATATATATTTATTATTATTATTATTATTATTTCCCTTCATTGTTCTTCATTTCTATCCCATAACTTTTCTCTTTCCCTATGAATATTTCTGAGACAGCTTTAGCTGCCCTAGGTATGAAAATTCTCCCCCAGCCCATGGGCTACAAGGAGCCATTTTCTAGTTCACTGTTATAACTTGAAGCTGACCTAGCGTATTCAATGGCTCTCTTTAGAATCAAATGTCTGGAGGGAGAGCAAGAGGAAGCAGGACAGGGAAAATGACCTATCAAGTTTTTCCTTGGTGGAATTAGGCAGTCTGAAAAGACTACACAAGAAGTGTTTTCAGAAATGCTTGGCTTCTCTTTCTGTCTAGTATAGGGTCCCAAGCGTTTCACCTCCCCAACACTGAAGAAATCCACACTTGAAAAAATAACACCATTGAGATACTTCATACAGGGGTTCAAAAGCATGGGATCTATTTCTTATTTCAGTGTATTGGAATGAAAATTACTAGATCCCTGAAGGTACCAAGAAGATTTACCTGCCCTGACCAGCCTCACCTGGGGACTCCATTGAAGCTCAGGCATAGGCACTCCCCACTTGCCTGAGTGATGCTGACCTGTTCTACCTACTATTCTGTCCTTCTGACTGGGATTAATAGATGGACTGAGATTAAGATTTATGTTGAGTTCTATCTCTGGCTCAGTATCCTGCGGTTTTTGACTGGTCTTCCTGTCTGGACTGTGGACCAGACTCATTGTCTTGCCTTGTCTGGAATGGTCATTTGGACCTGGTGCTAACAACACCCCTTCTCAGGTTCCTTGGGGCTGCAGTCTGTGGGGGGTGTCACTGCCCAGCTTGGAATTTCTATCCCAGATTAGCGCTATTTCTAGTGCAAGACGGCAAGAATAATTCTTCTGAGAAAAATATTTTAAAGTTAAACATATATAAATTAGATATACAAACATACCTTTTAAAATTATTATTATTAACTGCTAATGCTAGTAGCAGTTACACTGATATGATTAATATGTTTAAATGTTTAAAGTTATTATTAGGTATTAAAAGAACAAATTAGTGGGCATGTATTTTGAGATTTCAGTTTCTTATGTTATTGAAATACTCTATTTGATTGCAATGGAGCAAAACTCAGATGTTCTAACTGTGAACTCTCTCAGTTCTATGAACTTTCTCTGTATTTTTAATGAAGCTTTAAAGCACCCAGCCAGACTGCTTGTGTAAGTGTTTTGAACAAAATCGTCAGTGCCTGTAAGAATAAGTCTTATATTAGGCTTCTCATAACATCTGGCCAAGAAACTCTGTACAATATCATTTAGAAAGAAAACGCTAATCTAGTGAAGTTTACTTTTACAGTGCAGCTGATGCATAGGTCTGTCATCAAGAGGAATGAATATTAAAATATTAGAATTTAGATATGGCTGTTTGGTTTATTTAAACTTCCGGATAATTAACATGGCAATGTAGAAATGAGTGCAACATCACTGATACAGTGTATTCTGTCAAAAACTCAATAACTATTCCCTCAGGAGTCACATTGTTTTCTTATAGCTAGAAGAATATCATGGTCAATAAGAAATGTGATTAAACATTCAGCATTCTGCTTTTCTAGGTTTAAGGAAACGAAGATCAAATCAAGACTAGGTCTTGCTTCTGTCATGGTTGTGGCATCATTAGGAGTCTGTCCTTGGTTCCAGGATCACTGACTCAGACATCCTGTTGCCTGTATCACACCAAAGTGCTTGGCTGGTATCTAAATCCATCACCCAGGTTAGAATGGAGTATTCTACTACCCCTGTAAGTGAGAAAATAAAGAAATTGTTACAAGGTCTGGGGCTAGAGTCACTGGGATACCCATGGTAAAAACATAATTTTACTGGAATTTCAAATTAACAAAAAAATATTTGAAAATCTAGTTTATATTTAATGCTTTCTGTGATCTTGTTTTCATGTCCCTCACCCACTGCCTCCCCTTTTCAAATTTCAGCTCTCTCTGCTTGGCTAGGATGGGAAGCAGAAGTGCTGAAATATCTAATCTTGTAAGACTTCCAGCCCAGCTGTGGAGAATCAAGTGGCTTTAGACAGTTGGAATACAGTTCAAAGAACATCCACAGTTTTTGGTGTTTGTCCAAGCATTCAGGCTCTTTGTGGTTTACCCATCACTCTTCGTAATTTATTAGAAAATAAACATACTCTTTCAATGCATAAAAATGATATGAAAGTAAATCTGCTCTTGACCTTGCTGTCCACTTGCAGGCATGACTCTGACTGACCTTAATGGAAGTTTCACATAGGGAATAGCTTCATGATTAGACATCTGTACTGCAAACAAGATAATATGTATTAATGTGGGTGTTTTCTCTCTGGAATCAATTACAAATGAAAAAAGCAAATGGTGAATATAATAACTTTCCCATGGACAGCTACTACCATTCATCTGCACAGTACATTTGCAGAAGTAAGCATAGTAGAAGAAATGGAAAATTAAAGGTATGGGCGAATGAAGCATGCCCCTTTAAAGACGATATTTAAAACTACAAGAAGAGGAAAGAGATATAAAAAGCTTTTTATTTCTATGTCACAGAACTTGTCAGAGGGTCTGAAAACAATACTCTCAAAATTCCCTAGAAAACAAACAAAAACAAGCAAACAAACAAAAACCTTGAGAAAAAAATACCTGGCTTGTGAAAAAAAGCCAATCAGACTTTTCCTGCCTGGCTCAGTGAAAGATAAATGACTTTTTTATCCTTGTGCCTAGCAGATAATGAATAGCACCAAGAAAAGTCATTATTATGGATCTACAATGCTGTGCAAAAATGGAATAAAAAAAAAAAATATATATATATTTATATATATATATAATATATATATATATATATTTTTTTCCATTAAGAACCTGGTGAGACCAGCTACTGTGGTTGGAATGACCAAATAGTTACTTCAAGAGCAAACTCCTGAATTATTATAGGCTTTAATGATGACAGAATGACTGAATACTTTGAAAAAAATATAGAAAATCATGACATAATGATGACTTGATTGGTCTGCGGTTAATGCCCTACTGTAGTTAATGAGCTTTCAGAAAAGTTAGAGTGCAAAGCTGTTCAGCGATGACAATTGTCATGATCGTAGAATCATAGAAGGGTTTGGGTTGGGAAGGGACAATAAAGATCAGCTGTCCCAACCCCCCCTGCCATGGGCAGTGACATCTTTCAGTAGACCAAGTTGTCCGAAGCTCCATCCAACCTGACCTTGCACACTTAGAAAGATGTGAACTTCTCTTGCCAACCTGTTCCAGTGCCTCACCACTCTCATTGTCAAAAATTTCTTCCTTATGCCTAAGCTTCTAGTTTAGAAACATGATCCCTTGTCTTGTCTCTACAGACCTTGGTAAAGTCTTTCACCATCTTTTCTATAGGCTCCTTTCGTATATTGAAAGGCTGCAACAAGGTCTCTCCAGAGCTTTTGTTTCTTCAGGCTGAAAAAAATGAACTTTCTCAGCCTTTCTTGACAGAAGAGGTGCTTCAGCTGTCTGATCATTTTTTGTGGTCCTCCTTGTTGTGGTTTAACCCGGTCGGCAGCTAAACACCACACAGCCGTTCGCTCACCCTCCCCCTTCCCTCTCTGGGATGGGGGAGAGAAGTGGGAAAGTGAAGCCTGTGAGTTGAGATAAAGACAGTTTATTAAGACAGGAAAATAATAATTATAGTAATAATGATAATAGTACTACTAATAATAATGTGTATGAAACAAGTGATGCACAATGCAATTGCCCACCACCTGCCTACCGATCCCCAAGCAGCCGCCCCCCCACACACCAGCCATCCACCCCTATATATTGTTTAGCATGATGTCAGATGGTATGGAACACCCCTTTGGCCAGTTTGGGTCAGCTGTCCTGGGTCTGTCCCCTCCCAGCTCCTGCTGCACCCCCAGCCTGCTCGCTGGCAGGACAGAGCAAGAAGCCGAAAAGTCCTTGGCTTGGTGTAAGCACTGCTCTGCAACAATTAAAACATCAGCATGTTATCAGCACTCTTCTCATCCTAATCCAAAACATAGCACCCTACCAGCTACTAGGAGGAAAATTAACTCTATCCTAACTGAAACCAGGACACTCCTCTGGATCCACTCTAACAGGTCCCTGTATTTCTTATGCTGGGGACCCAAGAGCTGGATACAGTACACTCAGTGGAGTCTCATGAGAGCAGAGGGAGAGAATCATCTCCCTCAGCCTGCTGGCCATGCTTCATTTATGGCCCTTTTTGGCTATTAGGAGTTAATTTTGTTATTGTTGTTGTCTGTTCCTCATCAAGATCAGCCTAACACCTACCTTGCATAACTCAAAGTTTGTTTGAATCCAAATGTGTAGTATGTTTTTATGTTACATTCTTATTTTGAACTCCTTTTGTGTTATTACTGGAAATATAAATATTTTTTTTCTGCTCTACTCCCTGTGTGTAACTCCGTGGATGTGATTACTTTTCTTAGACTAACCAAAGAATAAACTTCCAGAACTCTTAACTCATCATCAGACGTGGACTTATAATACTTAATTAGATATATTACAGTGATTTGTCAAGGAAAATGGAGAGCCTAGCCTCTGTTTAATTACATATTTTTTTATTACATTTTTTATTTTGTGTGTATTGTTTGATATTTGATGTTCATTTCAGGTTTACTTTTTTTTTTTTTTTCCCAAAAAATTATATATATGTTTAGATGAGAAAGATATTTTCAAGCTATTCTAAAAAGATTTAGAATCTAAAGGGTTCCTTAGGATCAGAGTATGGTAGCTTAAAGATATTTACCATGTACAAATTCAACTTTTAGACCCAAAAGTATTTATGAAAAAAATAATATTGCATAAATCAATGATCACTGAAGATGCTAAGAAAATATTCAAATAAAAACAGAGAACATGTTTATTGGGAAATAACAACAACAACAACAAAATTTGCAATATACTTAATTCATTTTGGTGACTAAAACTATAGAAATGATTAAAGAAAAAACTGCTGAGCAACAGCAGGTGGGAGCAAGAAGAGGAGTAAGACAATGTAGAGAGAACCAACCCTGCAGACCCCAAGATCAGTGCAGCAGGAGGGCAGGAGGTACTCCAGGTGCCAGAGCAGAAGTTCTCCTTTAGCCTGTGGAGAGGTCCTTGATGGATCAGGATGTCCCCCTGCAGCCCATGGGTCCCATGGCAGAGCAGATCTCCATGCTGCAGCCCGTGGAGGAGACCCTGGTAGAGCAGGTGGATGTGGCCTGGAGGAGGCTGCAGCCCATGGAAAGCCCCTACAGGGGGAGGTCCCGGGCCAGAGCTGCAGCCCATGGAGAGGAGCCCACTCAGGAGCAGGGGGTCAGGGGGAGCTGCCGCCCGTGGGTGACCCATGTTGGAGCAGTTTGCTCCTGGGGGATGGTACAGACCCATGTTGGAGCGGTTCTTGAAGAGCCGCTACCTGTGGGAAGCCCACACAGGATCAGTTCGGGAAAGACAGCATCCTGGAGGATCCGGGAGGAACCCCACGTTGAGCAGGGGCAGAAAGTGACTATGAAAGAGCGGCAGAGACAAAGTGTTAGGGACTGACCACAGCCCACATTCCCCGTTCCCCTGTGCCGCTTGAGGGGAGGACATAGAAGAGGGTGGATGGTGTGGGAAGGTGTTTTTAGTTTGATTTTAGCTTCTCACTGCTCTAGTCTGCTAGTGGCAATAAATTATACTGATCTCCCTACTTTGAGACTGTTTTGCCCGTGATGATAGTTCTTGAGCGATCTCCCTTATCTCAACCCTTGAGCCCTTTCCATCGTATTTTCTCCTCTTTTTACTTTGAGGAGGGGGAGTGAGAGAGCCGTTGTGTTGGAGTTAGCTGCCCAGCAGGGTAAAACCTCCACAATAGCTTAGCAGTATTTCTCAAATATTAATTGTGCATAATTTAAATAGTCTTACCAGAATTATTGTCTTTTTATTTTCTGTCCTCTTCCCTACATCTGGATTTCTCTACACTGTTTCTTTTTTCTACTTGAGAAAACCCTTATATTTTAAAACCTTTAAAAGAATTCTTCTCAATCTTGGGTGGTAAGAGGTTAATCACAGAGTGGGCTGTTTTCTTTTTTTTTTTTTTTTCTTTTTTTTTTTTTTTTCCACAAAGCAAGATTCAGTCCTTTTTTTAGTAGTCTTACAGGATTAAAAGCTCACAACTTTGGAAACTGGTCAGAAAGCAAGCTAAATGAGGAAACAGTGCAAAGTACTTCAGCGGATTTGTCTTAACAGTTTCCTCCTTTGAAAGGATTTCATTCTACTTTAAGAATAAATGAAAAGTGAGACACCAAGGGTCCCAGGGGAGCAGAAGAATTACAGAATAAAACTAACATATCTTTTGATACCATTGGCAATGTCTGCAAGGACAGTGCCAGGAATAATTATATTTGGAGACTGAATCAACCTTTCACTGCAGGAAAGGCTTAAAGTTTATTAGTATTGTACTGTTAGGGAGTCATAGTTATAAGCTATAACATCATATCGTACTTAGCCAAAGAATGAAGTAAATAATTTTTTTTTTCCTAATGTTATCAGTCTATCTTAATTTGTGTGCTTTTGTTTAAAGCAAATGTTGTTTGTTAAATTTAAATTAATAAATTATGCTATGGGTTACCGTGTGCATACTTTAAAGTTCCTAGCTATACAAAATATAAACCAACATGAGATAGTTTTAAACAAAAAAACAAAGATAGACACAAAAAATATGACCTTACTTAATTACTATTCAGTTCAAAGCAAGACAGATACCCCATAATGTACTCTTAAAAGTAAGAACTATGTTGGCCTAGACTCATTTGGTTTATCTTTTTTTTAAAGTAGGTTAATAAAGCTGGTGATGTATTCTTTTCCCAGCAGAGAAGACTCACTTTTTTGTTGCTGTTGTTTTTCAGGGGGGACTAATTAATCACAAATCAATGTAAGAAATATCTCTAACTGAGGAAGTGTCTGAAAACATTCATATACTTTGCTATGGATGCTATCACATGTATTGAATAGGCCTTCAAGAAGGCCCAAACCAAAAATATGATGATAGAATGTTTACATAATTCAGGCTTTTGACATATTGTTGTTAGTGTCCACAGTTAAATAGTCCCCAAGGATCCCAGTTTTCAGTAGGAAATGCAGAGCACTGTGATGTAGAGTTAAGACAAAGATCTGTTCACGATTTATAATTTGAAATTATTTTCCTTTGGAAACCTGGGAAATGAGAGGCGTAGTTTTCTCTTTTGTTACAAACAATCTTCAATATTTCAATTTGATTTTTTTAGTGGTGTCTTTCATTTCCTTTATGTGTAGTAACGAAAGTTTATAAATAAAAGAAATAAATAAAAATAAAATCTTATTAATACTTCATTGCAGTAGGTTGTTTTTTTTTTGAAGTTAGTCATGTATAGAAAAGTTAGAAATTAAAAATAAAGAGAGAGAATTAAAAAAGGGCAATGACATCATTCATTTTGTTATGGATTCTGACAAGGGAAGGGGATTTTTTGTTACAACTGTCTATGACTACACAATAATATCTAAAGGACCAGAAATACTTTGACCGAGTTTAGATGCAGACAAATTTCTAAATCACTTGAATGTTTATTCCTTAATTTCATTCACAGTTTTTCTGGTACCTGGAACCAGTGCAATCAAGACAAAGAGCAATTACACAAGAATGTAATTCCATTTTTGTGATGACAGGATACACATATAACATGCAAAACAATGAAAAATAATTTAACTGAGTAAAGTTGAATTATTATCAATCAAGCCAGAAATTTCTTTAAAACAGTATTGATAAAAGAATAATTGGAATTTGTATCTCAAACAAAAGGGACAAGTTGTTGGACAGCACTCGAGGCCCAGTTGCATAAACAGCCACTTCAGAAAAGATATTAGGAGCCAGCCAAGACAGGTATGTCTTAGAGGTAAGGAGGTAAAATGAGAATTACCAGAAGTTTAGTAGAGTCAGACCTTGCAAAGGAAATTAAAATGAAAAGTAGAACCATGTAAATTAACCATACAAAGTCTTTAACAATGTAATTTGAAAAGAAAAAAAAAAAAAGAGCAAATTGGCACTACATTACAGGAAAGTGTGGATATTGATGATAAAGTTACTGCCCCAAAAGTAGATGAACACCTTGCTGAAGTTTTGAAAGGAAATGTCAATCATTAATGCATACAAGAGTGAAACATTGAAAGTTACACACAGCAAAGAAAAAACTCAGAGAGTTTCAGTACTACCAATAGTAAAATCAAATAAGCTACATCACAAGATTCTCAAAAACTGTGACAAAAAGTTTGAAATATGCAAAATGGAAAATAGATTTAGTAAACATCTCAAAATAAATTTCATCTTAATATAAAAGAGCTGATGTGGTGTCTTTGCAAGAAATGATGGGGAAAGTGGACTGAAAGGAATAGATTTGCCTCATCTCAATATGATATAATATTACTTAACAATATTTAAAAAAAAAAAAAGGAAGAAATCGTAGAATCATAGAATGGTTTGCATTGTTATTCTTAAGGAAGAACAAATAAAATCTAAGGTATCTGATGGTGGAAAAGGAACACAGGAGAATAATTGGAGGGATGAGATTTAATGAGATTTAGCATAGTAGAAACAAAATGAAGCAGAATATACCTATAGACTAATTTACTGATGGCTCAACATTATTTTTTTTTTTCAAGAATTACCTCCTTTTGTAAATTTTATAGTGATCTCAATATTGGTGAAATCTCACAGACAAAAATTAGGAGATTTCCAAACCGGTTAGAGTGATGTTCCACAATATTGTTCTAACAGGAATAGTAGGAACAAACTAGCTAATTATGTTTAGGATTAAGTTTTAGTAATTCACAAAGGAATTTACTTGAGGGATGTCTAACATGGAGTTCTTGTATGAACTGCCCTGTATAATCCATGGCTTCTAGACCATCCTGGATCATGCCTGCCTAACTGTCACAAGAACAGACGATCTCGACTGTTTCTGTACCCATGATTAGAAATATGCCATAGTAACTCCACACATAACAGTCTGTTTTGTAACCTTCTTTAAATTAGTAGAGTTTAGGTTAGGTTCACATGAAAATTTGCATATGAAGGGATGAAGTCGGGAGACTACTGGAAAGCAACAAATGTATTCAGACATATAACTGCCCACTGACTGTAACAGTCCAGATGGTCCTATGTTAAATTTTTCTTCATGTCTAGGAGAATTCTATAGCAACAGGTTTGTTAGCTGTGACCAGACACATGCTTGGTTGTTGTTCTGTTTTTCTTGAAATTTTTGTTAATTTGATGCAGTGAGTAAGGAGGAATTGCAGACAGCAGCACAGTTGGACAGATTTTTAAAAACAGCAGCTTTTAAAATGATTGCAGGCTGTACGTTTGTTTGAGTCATTATGATGAGAGACAAAATTGATGACATACTGGTTTAATGTTGCCCTTGCCAACAACTTGCAGAGCTTTAGTTGTTGAAAAGTTATTCCCATCAAGGCTCCAAGGATTCATTTTAAAAATCAGTCTGTAACAACTCCATATATAATGCAAAACTTAGTAAATTCTTCTACTTTGGATCATCAGCTGAAAACTGTTTCACACTAATGCAATTATAGTTGTTACAATCCTGGCTTTAAAAGGCCATCGACATACTTGATTACTGTAGTTGAGGTAAGAATATATTTTTAGTGAGAGGGGCTTATGTGGAATGTTTTATTTTATTTTAAATTATTTTTTTTTCCATATCTGTGATGTCTACTGAATATTAGGATTGGAATGTAGCTTTGGGGTTTGTCAATTTCTTTGCTTTTTTTTTTTTTTTTCAGTTTTTGGTGGAAAGTAGAAACTATTATATGTTCCATAATTCTGAACAGGGAATGATGTAATGACTCAGGAATTATAAGAATTGTCAACCTAACCTGGCAGTTCCAGTATTACATGTTTTCTATTTTGACTGTATTCTTATCTATCTCAGTTGTTGCCTCCAGGCAACATTCAGTCTTAATCTTTTATATGTGATACTCGTATTTCTCTCAGAATTCTTCAGGATTCATTTTGTTGGATTTGGGAAACTTGTCTTTATGAAGCTAATCAGATCATTTCATACTTTACATTAGTATCTTTGAAGTGATTGTGGTAACCTTTGTGGTATGATACCAATTCTGTGATGCTATGAGTATGGGGTCTGAGGAACTGTTATATCAATTGGTAGTTCTTAGAACTGAGGTCTGTGAGAACCCATTACAAAAGCTGTAATGGGTTCATGGGTAACATGGATAGTTACCGTGATGGAAACACAGAAAATGGTTGCTCAAAGGATAAGAAAGTCGAGCTGAAGTTGAAATACACTTCAGAAGTTAGATATGAGCTTCCTATCCAAAGTTTTGGTGTTGAAACACTCTAAGAAATGCTTTCTTTTGCAAAGATACTCAGGAAGTGTAAGGGAAAATACTTTTTTCATTTTCCTAAATCTAGCTGAAGACCCGTTATGAATTTGAAACAAAAAATGACCTATTGACAGGTATGTCAGTCCAGAACTTTGAAGACCAAATCTTTAATTCCTTCCCTGCCACAGCTTTTCCATGGCACAGCTCTTACCTCTCTGTGACTTAATTTCCCATTTGTGAATCTGACACCAATGCTCCACGGTGTCAGATCACTCACATCATTGGTACTGTGAGGTCCCATGCATTAATAATATGATAGCTGACTAGCTGACATCCAGCTGTTTTATAAACAGAAGCTGAATAAGGGCCATGGAAATACAGAAAACAGAATGTCTCCTGGATTAAGTTTTTTTTTTTTTTTTTTTTTTTTTTTTGACATCCTTCAAGACATTCTATATCAAGAATAGTCCCTCTCTCTACTTTGCATACTTCATAGTCAAATGAGCATGTCAGGACAGGGAAAGAAAATCTTGTCTAGTGTATTCCTGAAACTAAAAAAAATAAAATGCTTTCTGACATTGATAGTAGCAGGAGTGATGAACATGATCTGATTTAGGAGTGAGGAAGACATTCATTCACCATTTTTTCAATTTTTTTTTAAATTATTATTATTTTTTTTTATTTTCCAGCCATTTCCTCCTCTTTCACTTAATGCATTTCTTTCACGTTTCTTTCACTTACAGCTCCATACTACCAAGTTCTCTTCAGATACATTTCATTGTATTGGCCAAAATATTACTGCTTTTCTTATGGGTGGTTAGTCTTAGCAAATTCTAAGTGTAGCTGAGTTGGGGTCCAGCTTGGTACTTTATGATTTGCTACATCCTTACTCCAAAACTTAACTTTTTCTGTCATAGAATTGTTTCTCAAAAAGTATCCATTTTCTTCTCATAGGTGTGTTTTTTCTAGTTCACAAAAACAAACAAAAACTAGACATTTTTAGAAAATTTGATTAGATGCAAAGCTCAATGGGGAAGAGCAAAGAATGAGGAAGCAATAAATATGTAGTTTTTTCTCTGACATGCTGGATCCAACTTGAACTAAACAAGTATATGGGTGATCAATGAAAAGGAATGTTACTTGCCTTAAAATTTAGAGTTGATATTTTAATATAACTTTCATCCCACTGTGGTTAACAGATATTAATTAATAGGCTTTCCAAACAGCTTATTATTAGTATTGCCATACCTAATTAAAACATAGTTATTTAAGGCTGAAGTTTCAGGTCTAACCAAAAGTTTGGTGGGGTTTGGCAGCTGAGCCTTCTAAACTTATTTTATAAAAATTGGGGTGGCAATTTTTCTCTGTGGAGAAATCTGTTACTGAAGGGGAAATATCATGCAAATAATAAAATAGTTTCACTGAATGAAATATATACCTCAACTAATAAATATTTACTGTAGTTTTCATGTGTGTCAATGGTCAGGAGCCGATTCATATAAGACAACATCTGTAGTACCCAGAAACTTAGTTTATGTATGTTTACAGGCAGCTGCATTAGAGACGTTGAATGGAAACTATTATTACAAGTACTTCTGACTAATTTCTCCATCACCCAGTGAAAAGTTTTGTTAATGATGACATATAATTACAAGTTTTACTGCATAAAATTATGACAAGTTTTATTTTGTTTTAATTTTATTTTATTTTTTATTTTTTTTGCAGGGGACGTTTTATTATTTACTTTCCCTATGTAATGCTATAGTGAGGCCTCATTCTAGTCTTCTGTGAAGTTCTAGGAAGGTGCATGAGTTACTTTCATGTTTACTATCATGTTGGCTACAGCAGCAGAACTTTGCAAAGCAGAAGAGTTTTATACAAAAACATGCAAAAAATAACTGTCTAGAGTTGGCAGTTTGTAACACTGCTCCCTCACAAACAGTATCAGTATCAAAAATATAAGGTTTAGAAACATTTGTCCTACTAGCATGTGCTCTAGACATAAGTGCATCACTAAATATAAATTCCAGTTATTTAGCATTTAAATAGAATTTTGCAAAGATTTATGAACACATAAAGAGTAAGCATAATTTTATTACAAAGGAGATGGATTATGAATTAGAAAATATGAATGTGTTGCAATGAATTTATTTTGATATATTTGGTGTCCAGAGCTTTTTTTGCGGCAAGGTAAGAGGCAATTGGCATGCACCTTTGTTAAAGTGGCCATCAGAGAACACTTAGCCAGGTATACAAGAGCTCTTAGGGATATATGAAGCTATTTTAACTTCACATTAGCAAAAACCTTTAATTTTCTGCCTGACGAATTTTGTGAATTCACTCAGGTAGAAGACACATAACTACTGAAATTTAGTTGACATTTGGATTCAGTGTGTGGCTTTTGCTGATTTTTACCAAGCACTGACTTACTATTAAATAGTTTTATATCAGAATATTTTAAGTAGATATATTTCCTTTACTTAAGTTCTGTGATAACTGTTTGATGAAATTCATGAGAATATGAAAACCACAATACTTATATCAAGAGTATAGTAAAGTCATTATTTTGTCTTTTCATTCACTACAGTGACTTATTTATTCAGCTGTGCCACAGACAAAGGTTAGGAACTGGTATACCCTCAGTTTATGTAAACTGTACTGAATAACTCCAGAATAAACCTGGTTATATCTCACAGAAAATATGTTTTTGACTGACAGAGCAAGTCTGTTAGTCTGAATGAGAAAGATGCTCATGACTGTGCTATAATAATTGCTGAAAAGGAGAGAGACCTTCTAATGACAGTCTATATTGGAAAATCAACCTGGAATTTGGAGACTTGGATTACTGATTCTAAAACTACAGAATCCAACAAAACACAGATTTGAAGATGGACCTCAGGGACCTCATACTTTTAATTTCTTTGCCTCCTGCCTATTACATGGATAGTTGACTCTATCTACAATTTAGAAAGATTATCTGCAATATAGATTAAGAAAATAACAAGTATTTAAACAAAAGTCTTGGTTGTGAGTGCTTGCACTTCTAAAAAACTTCCATGGAGGGATTTTTTTTTTTTTTTCCTAGCTCTCCTCCTGAATATTAGGATCCATTATCACAGGGCTGCCTTATAGCTTTCAGAAGTACCCTTAACTGGTGTAAATTCTCTCTCTGAAGAGAGAAGATTTACTGAAGGGAATCCCCCAAAATAATAATCAAACCCTAAAATTTGAACTTCACTTTGCTCACAAAAGCTACTGAAAATGATGAGAAAGTGATTTTCTGCATCAGGATCCTATTGTACAACCTGTCCTTTTTAGCAAAGTACCAAAAATAAGTGAGCAATTTTCAATAGCAAAAGCTATTGTTACAAATCTATTGTACAAATCATTGTACAAATCACTTGTTACAAATCTATTGGCAGTGAAAGATAAAATGAAGGATAGGAAACAACCAATGCCATGAAAATAATGTATATTTTTCTGCTAGGCTTAGATTTCAGATGTAACACTCTAAATAAAATACATTAATAAGTAAGGAGTAGATGTTCTGACTGGACATTCAAGTGTGACCCACAGTCCATGAGTGATACTTTACCTTTGGTAAATGGCATCATTGTTATGTGTATCTTTACTCAGATATATTTACTGGTACTGTAATAATAGAATTAGAAATGATTAATCTTCTTATGAGATAAATTGACTACAGTTATGTAAATAAACTTTTAGGTTAGGAATCACAGTACAGCTAAACTGCTTTATCTCCATATTAAGGAACCTTAATTGCAACTTAAGGTCAGTACAGTACAAACATAGACCATAGTACATGCACCACAGGTAAATTGAATGTCTATTCCCATGTTTACATGTCAGTTTTAATGGAAAAATGTCAGTTCCAAGATAGTAATTCTTCTTACGGAAATATGATGGGGTGGACTTTATTTATTTATTTATTTATTTAATATTATTTCCTGAACATTTCTTGATTTTGTGTTAGTCTAAAAAAATAAAAAATAAAAAGAACAAGACCTCAATATATATGTTGCTATGTCACTTACCTAGAAGTAAGTACTTTTAGGTTATTCTGTATCCCAATTTAATTTTGACTTCTTTCATATGCCAGGTAAGTCATAACCCTTGGGATATTGGTTATTGAAGTTAATTATGCACCTCAATTCTCTGTATATCTCATTTATATATAGTATATATAGGTATATAGATGTATCTATATCTCTGTATAGATACTTGAGATGATAGGGACAGTCATATTAAATTTAGAAATTTTTAATGTCCCTAGGCAGAGTAGTTTGTTGTTGTTGTTGTTGTTGTTGAGGCTGGGTTACTAGTTAGCTCTTACTATGACTTTGCCTCTCCATTTATCATTTGCTCTCATTAAACACTATAGCATGGTTCTTTTTCCACATTCCACAGCTTTCATCTTTCCTGAAGGATACAATATGGCCTTAGTTGATTCACATAGCATATTTTGAGCAGTATGTCTAATAAAGACATACAATTTCCTAGTGATCTGTTCTATTTAGATAGTGGTAATTCATTAAATTGATGAATTGATTCATTAAATCTGTGCCATTGAGACTCTTTTCTATTTGTGAACAGGGTTTTAGTACCTGTTGACAATTTTTCTGTTAATTAAGATCCATATCTAAACTTGAATGAACTGTTAAGAGAACTGCTTACTTAGCATGAAGAGGAAAAAGGAAAAGTAGAGGGAGAAAAAGAAAATAATATTTCTGCATCAAAGTAAACTATAAACATAAGAAAACTGTAAACAGTTTTGTCATTTTCTGTCTTTATCTAGATTGTAACTTTTGTTTAAAATATGAAAAAAAAAACCTCATCTTGTATGAAACATGTTCTGACAGAAATATTTGCCTTTCAGCACCCAAACAAGTAACTCTAAATGTTTAAAAACTGAATTTCTTTCATTACTTATATTAGAAATTTGGTACATCTAGAGAAATGAAGAGAAGCAAAGGGAAGGGGAGAGGAGATGAGAAGAGACGAGGTGAGACAAGACAAGATGGAAGACATATTTATAAATGTTTCAGTGGGATGACATGAAACAGACCTATATGGGTCTGTTGTCATTTGTCTCGGTGTAAGAATGCCATTAATGTCTTTTGAATATTTCTACGATTAATTTAGATGTGGACGATTTAGTATATATATATATGTAATTATGCTTTTTGGTAGGATTTCAGAACTATTCTAAACTGGCTGATAGTATTGTAAGAAATATATATATATATATATATATGTTTTTTTTTTTTTTTTCCATATAATGACGTCTAAAGACAGATGCTTCCAGTAAGGGAAGTACAGTAGGAGCCATCTGACAAACATTTTTACTTATGCCGATACTATGGTGCAGCTGTCTTCAAATTCTGGATCTGGTCTGTAGTAGCATCTGTACTCCTGCTCACAAGAGCAGGACTCGTCTCGTAGATCAGAGGTTGGTTTACATTCAGGTATACCTTCAAGCTTGATCCTGCCAACCCAATGGCACACACTCAAGGATTCATTGTATCCAGGGACCAGACATTAACACTGTGCTCAAAGAAGCACATTAGAAGTAGTTCAAATCTTTTAGGTACTGTCTCTTGCAAAAGAGGTCAGAAACAAAACCAAACAAACAAACAAAACAAAACAAAACAAAACAACAACAACAAAAGAATGAAAAATAAAAAAGAAAGAGAAGACTGCACAAATAACTGTTTAGAAAATAAGAAGAAAAATCAAAGTAATAAATTACCTATTAAGAAAATGCAGGAGAATTTCTCTTTATCCTGATCTTATACATTCTTCCATAGTGACCAGTTTGTCTTGCAAAGTAGCTCTACAGGTATTACTTACAGACTTCATATTTTCATTCTTTAATGGCCTAACATTATTGTTTAAGGATCTCATTACTATCAATATCACATTTTGTTTCTCTAGTTCCTATTCAGATTGTTTGAATATCCTCCTTTGTATGAAATTCTCAGATTACCTCAATTCTACACATTGTAATTTTTAAATTGGCTGATGGAAAGTTTTCATTGACTACATAGACATGAACTGTTCAATTTTGGATTTAGTGATTTTAGCACAGTTTCATGTTGGACATTTATAAAATACATTTTCTCATCTGGAGTAAAGCTTATGTGATTATTAACATCTGAACTGGCTTGCGTGAGTGCCATATATATATATATATTTATATATAAATGAAGATGGATATCTTTTCCTATTATCACATCAGCCCAAATCATGTCTGTGGGATCTTTTAAGCAACTGTTAAGGTACTAATAATGAAAACCTGCTTTCTGTGCTGCCAGCTCTACATATATGCTATGGACAACTACTTTGGAAGCAAGAAAAAAAAAAATCTTTATAACTTGAAAATCTAATACACGGTGCAGTGAGGAGTTAAAATTTCATGGGGTAAGCGCTGAAATAGCATATGTAATCAGTTCTTGAAACACAGACAAGTAGACTATTATATTGCTCTCTCTTATTGAAAATCTTTCTTCTGATCACCTCTCTCTCTGAAATATCCCACGGACTAACGAAATAATCAGATATCTTTACTAGACAGTACACTAAATTCCAAGCTACAAATCCATACAAACTCTATATGTACTTGCTTAACTATTCATTTTTTTTTTCCTTCCAAGTATGTGATCTAGTTTAGCAAGGAGTTATGAATTCAAAATGTACTTATTGATGTGTATGTCTGTCTACTACAAAGTTTCATTCCAGGCAACTCACTGGAGTTTGAAAAAGGTCATTCCACTTCAGCACTTGGCTGATACCTCTGCCATCAAGGATAACTTACTAGCGTACCACAGTTAGATGTCCCATATTTGAAGAAAGCAAAGAAACATGAACCATACATTTGGTATTGTGTCACCAGTGTCCAACAAAGTTGCTGAGTGCAATACAAAACTATTCTGTCATATCATCCTGCATAGATAGTCCCCTGAAGTTTTGTAGTTTGGTACAATCTTAATGAAGAGGAAAGAATCTTTCTAGACAAGTGTGAAACAGA
Source organism: Anser brachyrhynchus (assembly GCF_964034855.1). Lineage (NCBI taxonomy): Eukaryota > Metazoa > Chordata > Aves > Anseriformes > Anatidae > Anser > Anser brachyrhynchus. The sequence continues at coordinate 52,542,958 of NC_137694.1, read as the reverse complement.
TCAAGATTTCTGCAAAAATGATGAAGCTGTGCAAGGCCTACACTTTCAAAAGATATGAGAGTCTAAAATTTGTTTCACTCCACTATTATGTTTTATGGCAGTGATTTACTGAAAGTATGCTTTGAATATACATGTGTAATAATCACATATGCATTTTACTATGCAATTCTGGTATTGATAGATTGTGCCTTTTATAAAATAGAGCATAATATGTATGTATTGGAAGTGTTTCAGCTAAAAAAGTCCAAAATAAGTAATTTCAAAGGAAAAGGGGAAATTGAGTATCAACAAAAAGAAAATGTAAGTACAACAACACAGAAGGGGAAAAGAGGCCAGCTCAACTTTCTGAGAATTCATATTGAATTTCATATATATCTTTAAATATTTAAATAAATATGACGAAAAAGCTTTAGCTTCTCAGCAATACACCAGAACATTTTTGAGTTCATTACACATGGATACTGGATATTAGATGTATACATTTTTTAAACCAGATGTTACAAGTGTTGTATTTCCAGTGACAGTTGATAACATATTATTCTATATTAATCTTCTGACCAGGTACTTTGGATTATTGAGGTAGATCTTGAAAAATGACAAGTTTATATCTCACTTGAAAGTGTGTCCTAAAGATTAAAAAAGAAAAGAAGAGAAAACAAAACAAAAACAGTTTAACCTACTAAATTGGTTTTCCTGTGAGATGACAGGTCTCATTAACAAAGTTATTCTACTAGGCTACAAAAAGTTATTGGGATTTAGTCAGCACAAATCACCTATTGTCACACCACAGAAATTAATTACCATTGTGTTTAATTTCAGTCAAGAACCAGCAATGAACCAGCCATATTTCAGATAACTAAAATACCCGAATAACTATTTACAAGTTTTCTTCTATTTTCTTTGCATATTTGTTTTAATTTTAATTGCAGAACTTCATTGTAGCTCTAAGGAATAATGTCAAAAGACAAGAAGGAGAGCTTTACCTCTGACTCTTGAGGAATTGCCACTTATCTGCTCAGTTAGAGGAGGAAGCATGAACTAACAAAGAGACATTCATTTTTCCAAAGCAGAGGGGAAAAAAATAAAATAAAAAATAAGAGGCTTGTTCAACTTAAGTTCTGCAAAAAGATGGTCAGCAGAAATGGTAATTGTGAAAAGAAGCAATTTGTCTTAAACTAAAGAGTCTTGAAAGGCCATATGGCTAACAAGCTAACATTATCTTTCAAGAGAACTTGCAGGTTGTCTGGTGGCATGGATGCAGCCTGTGGTGCAATGTGTACAGAGGGTGAATTTCTAATGATGGCAGCTTTGCCTCAACCCAACTTGAGTTAAGCATGACAGAACAGGACAGCTCAGAGATGTGAAGAACTGATGAGATGGGATATAAGAACTCTTCAGCAGGTAAAGATCCTTAGCACATTTTTCAGAGATTCTGAAGAACAGATCATGTCTCTGCTTCAGCTTTTATGTCTCAAACAGGGAGCTGGTATCTCAGATGTATCTCCCATCAGGAGGGAAGTGTCATGCAGAGAACAGTGGTAGTCAACAAGACTCCCTCTTATACAGATAATTGTTGGAAACATGCTTGAACTCTAAGGTTCACTGGGAATGTGGCCCAATTCTTTTTCAGCTTGAATTTAAAGCACACTGCACGTCTTCGTTATTCCCCTTAAAATGTAGAACAGCTTTTAAAAATATAAATCTTTCAGGGATTTCTTTTTCTGTTTCCAGGTAAAAGATATTACATTTGTCTGCAAATTATTATTTTTAACTCAGAAATACATTTTTTTCCATCAAGTCAATTTATAGCATTCTTATAGAAATATTTTAATTTTATCTTCTCTGGTCCTCAGTGGCAAAAGTTATGATCAGCAACATTTAGAAAATGGTGACATTGCAAACTTTTGATCTTAATCCCCAATTAAGCCACTGAGCCACAGCCAGATCAATAACAAGGTTCATGGCAATCATGTCTGGTATTAACTACAATATGCCACAGGGAAAAGGTAGGAGAAGGGGGTCAGAACTGTGATTAAAAAAAAAAATAAAAATCTGTGATGATTGTGATCACTGGAAGCATTGTTTCAGGTAAATGTTCAAAGAGATCCCTGGACAGAATCAATTTTAGAATGGTTTTACATTGTAGAAAAAATAAAATCAAATAAAATAATAATAAAAAAAATCAACTATTTATATAAGAGAAGAATTTGAGAAGAATTCGTAGGCACTCTTCTATATAGCTTGACTTCATTTAAGGATTTCCATGACCTACAACTGCTGTTGGATTCAAAGCTCTGTATCCAAATACAGATGGGATATAGCCTCTATAAGCATACCTAGTTAGTGGCTATAGTTCTTCCACGTGTTGAATTTGATGTAGTGTGTTGTATTTGCTGAATTTGTTGTAGTGTGTTGTGTGTGCTGCCTTGGAATGGTGTGTTTGCCAAGTATGTACTGTGTTAGAACACTTTTTCTTCTTTTGACTTAGATTATATGCTTGTTAACACAGTATAAATACTGTACATAGTAGTTCTTCTCCCTTTTACTGAGTAGAAAATAGTTTAAATATTAGCATTCTGAGAGACATTCTTGCTTTTACTCCAAAGACAGTGCAGATGTATCTGACGTATGACATTCCCTGCTCAGGATGTGTCTCCTGAAACCTTATCAGGAATAGTATAGGGTACTTGACTGTATTATAGTTGGAGCTACGCCAGCCTAAATAACATGTAATACATGTCTACATAGCCACTAAATGTAATGTATTCAACATTTGAGAGATTTGCTATGTTTTTAAAGACAAAGTTTCCAGGTCAAGATTAAGAAAGTATTCCTAGGAATTGTCCAACATGAAACAATTTTATGGTTCTGATTTTTAAAAGATGACAACTTGAAAGGTCTTTCTGTATATATCCCATAAAAATAAACACCTAAAATTCTTCTGGAAAAAAAATGATGTTGGTCCTAGGAAGGAAGGAAAGGAAGGAAGGAAGGAAGGAAGGAAGGAAGGGAGGAAGGAAGGAAGGAAGGGAGGAAGGAAGGAAGGAAGGAAGGAAGGAAGGAAGGAAGGAAGGAAGGAAGGAAGGAAGGAAGGAAGGAAGGAAGGAAGGAAGGAAGGAAGGAAGGAAGGAAGGAAGGAAGGAAGGAAGGAAGGAAGGAAGGAAGGAAGGAAGGAAGGAAGGAAGGAAGGAAGGAAGGAAATCTCCTCCTGAAATACCAGCTTTATCTATTAAGGCTTTAAGGCTTTTCTGGAGTGACATGGAAACAAAGCATTTAATCCCAAATAAAGAATGACGTTAGGAGAAGAATATTATGGATTATTTTTTTTTTTTATCTTTTTATGGCTCCTTCCCATTTAGAATGAAAAAGTTTATTTTAATTTAATTTCTAGGATTCATTCCTCTCTTGCTAACTGTGAAAGTCTTGGTCAAAAATAGAAGCCCTTCTTTCGTTCCTATTGAAATACAAAGCATGTCAAAATAAATACTAATATTTACTTCTACATCTTCATCAAAAATGAATTAACCCTATATTCCAATTAAGCACCTTTAAAGTTGAATGAGAATATGATATAGACAGTTAATTGAGTTTAACTAAGCCACTTTTAAACTCATTTTTTTTTGTGATTAACTGTTTAAACAATCTTCACAAAAAGTATCAGGAACTAACACTGATATTGCCTTTGAATTTTAATAAAATCAGTGATTACCAGAGGAAAAATATAAATTGCTCTCAGAACAAAACTTTGCATGTAACGTGCAGTATATACTGAAAAGCTGCTAAAGTGTATCTAGACTTTTAAGAGTGTCAAACATTCCTTATCATCTTATATTTATATATATATACATTTCATTTGAAAACCTTTGAAGAATCACTGTATCTAGCTAATGGAATACACGCATATGGTGAAAGTGACTTTTTTTGGAAGAACTGAGGGTGAAGTCAGTGTTGACAATATGGTGATTCACTAGGAATGTGATTTATAAGCCTGTGTTACATGAATTGCACAGGTAGTTGATTCAGCTGTTGTCTGGAAAGGTTTACTCTCGCAGAAAGACAGGTTACATATTAGCTCCTATCCTTTAACAGACTGTACTTGAAGAAGATATTTTGCATGTGCACCTGCATATAGGTGTTACAGGTATTTGCAGTTGCATTTTTTTTCTGATTATTTTATTGCTTCAAGTGGAAGTGTCTTTCTACAATGACCAGACACAGAGCATGTAATCTCCACTTTGAGGACAGCAGCCCTGCCTATACATAAGAACAGGTAATACACCGAGGGGAAACAAAGAGAAGTGACTGCATATTTTACTGAAACTAGGAAAAAAGATACTTTCCACTCAATCAGAACATAATCCAGAGAAAGGCAAACATCATTACTCCAACCAACACCAAAACACCAGGGGATGAGAATCACTTCTACTAAACTAAAGAGCTGATTAACCCTGAAAAATAATACATGCGGTGTTGTGCTCCGCCATGAACCCCTTAGTCTAGAGCTATAGGACTCACTTGTGAGAGAAATGTAAAAATTAAATTTGGATTTAGGAAACATTTCTCCACTGAAATGGTTGTGAAACATTGTAGAAGGCTGCCCAAGGAAACAGCTGAGTCACCATCCTTGGAGGTATTCAAAAGATGTGTAGATGTGGTACTTACAGATATGGTTTAATGGCATACTTGGCAAGTGCTAAGCTAATAGTTGGACTTGGTGATCTTAGAGGTCTTTCCCAGCCTAGATGATGCTACGATTTTGTGTTCCAAATAGTTGCTGTTTAAAGAGATTCTTCCAAAGAGAGAAAAGGCTTTAACAGAATTAATGTGTTTAACAAGATGAAACTCTGTGAAGAGGACACAGAATGTAGTAGGAAAAAAAAAAAAAAAAAAAGTTCTATCTGCCCTAATTTATTGCAAGTTTTTAACTGTTGAAGAAATGTTTTGTGCACTAGTAAGAATAGATAAAAAGGTCTTAAAGGGATGTCATCTTGGACTATGTGTCAATGCCTATGCTAACAGGCATCACATGCACCAATGAAAGTTCTCTGGTGCGCCTTTAAAACGGTGTTACTGCATTCAAACTACCTGCTGGGAATGACCTTTGCTATGTTGTAGCTGTACTTGGAAACTGCTGGTACAATACTAGCTGACATGGGCCAGAAGTCTGCAAAGGACTGTGTTATAAATCTAAAATTGTAGACAACCAGACTCCAGTGCTAGATGACATTTCTGGTCACTACTTAATTTATTAGTGTAAGTGTAACCTCCAGGTTCCTACCCACAATACACTACTCTTAAATAGTATAGGAATCTTCCATAAGGATAGCCATGCAGAAGAGACACAAGGTTCATAAAGTTATGCCTGTAAAACAATATCTGTCTTGGAAAATCACAAGAGCATGACGATGTCAACCATACAGAACCCATTTTTTTCAGTAAGTAATATATCTGGACACTCCACTGTACCTGCAAAATTACTATATCTTTGTTTTCCCACTTTAAGCTTTTTTTTTTTTTTCCCCTAAAAATCCCAAATATTTTTTTTTCTAAATATCCTTTCAATACTGGAAAGCAAGCATCTACATAAAACACACATATACGTACAAATATGCATGTAAAATATTAAATGCAAGCAAGCATGGACCAACACATACACAAATACATGTATAGTGTCTAAGTGAAAAGTACCTTCCAATACTGGTAACAATGTTGAGAGTTTTTGTATCTGTATCTTTTTCTCCTTTTCTCTATTTTTTTCCCCCTTAAAATTGGAACTGCGACAACACATTTACTCTTCAGTTGCTTTCTAATCCACACTCCCATGCAACCACAATTACATGAGTTTACTGCATATCTTGAGGGATCTTTTTCAATAATCTTTAATTTTGTCATGCAGATTAACTATTTAAATTGTACTGTACTTTGATAAATTGTATTCTACCTCAATGACACATTTGTAAACAGTAAAAAAATTTTTTTTAATTTTAGATACAGCAAATTTAAAGTGATTGTAGGAAATCTCATTTGAAATATTTGAAATTGAAATTTGAAATTTGAAAAATTCGAAAAATTTGAAACTGAAAATCTCTCATTAGAAATAAATTTTAAAACATTTTTAAAAATTCGATGCAGCAATAAAATTATCAATAACATATAACATATCTTTCCAGTATAAAACCATATTTTTTATGATGTTTAAAGACAACAACAACAACAAATCAAAATACAACAGCATAAAATTACAACAATGCTGTACATCTTACTTCCTTGTGTATTTCAATAATGTGTAACAACAGGATTTTGGATGAATAACACAGCTTTCTGTTTCTTCACCTACATAAAGGATGTAATCCAGTGTTTGGTTGACTTTGGTATCTGGAATGCTTTCTTAGCTATAAAATCTATCAGACTGTCCTGGTTTCAGTTAGGATAGAGTTAATTTTCCTCCTAGTAGCTGGTAGGGTGCTATGTTTTGGATTAGGATGAGAAGAGTGCTGATAACATGCTGATGTTTTAATTGTTGCAGAGCAGTGCTTACACCAGGCCAAGGACTTTTCAGCTTCTCACTCTGTCCTGCCAGCGAGCAGGCTGGGGGTGCAGCAGGAGCTGGGAGGGGACAGACCCAGGACAGCTGACCCAAACTGGCCAAAGGGGTGTTCCATACCATCTGACATCATGCTAAACAATATATAGGGGTGGATGGCTGGTGTGTGGGGGGGCGGCTGCTTGGGGATCGGTAGGCAGGTGGTGGGCAATTGCATTGTGCATCACTTGTTTCGTACACATTATTATTAGTAGTACTATTATCATTATTATTATTATTATTATTTTCCTGTCTTAATAAACTGTCTTTATCTCAACTCACAGGCTTCACTTTCCCACTTCTCTCCCCCATCCCAGAGAGGGAAGGGGGAGGGTGAGTGAACGGCTGTGTGGTGTTTAGCTGCTGGCCGGGTTAAACCAGAACACAGACATTTTTGACTTTGTGATGTATGTTGCATTGGCTAATAAAATAACTAAGAATTCAATAAACATGGTGCAGAGTTTTCAACGGTCTTAAATTGGCTTGTGTGAGAAAAGTAATTATTATCCAAATTTTAACATATTTGCTTTTACAAAATGTCTTAATGTGCAAGCTGAAATGTGATTGTATCATCCATACAATTATTATAGCATAGTGTGCTAAGAAATTTTAATATATGACTGAAACATTACTCTGGATGTTTGTAAAATAATACTCTGTGGTTCCAACAGAGATATATGAAGGCAGTAGATAGTTGTTATTGTGGTATTCGCAAATAGTTTTGTGCTTTTATTAACCTAAAATCAATTATATACATGAAATAATTAACTTTTATTATTCAATTAAAATACTTCAAAACAGAAAATCAGTAAATATATATATATAATACTCTGTCATTATAATTCTATCATTAGAATTTTGCACAGTAGAGATATGTCAGAGTAAGGAAGAGAGCAGAATCAGAGCACCACAACGCTATGTAAAATAAGGAACAGAACAAGCTCCAAGCTAAACATCTCTTAATAGTTAGTGTAGAAATTCTTAACCTTTGGAATATGAAATTATGACAGTTAACATTTTGGGGGGATTCTTAATATATATTTGGCAACAGAAATGTCTATTTTCATAACATCCCTAGTGTAAAATATATGCCTGTGGTGTTTTTGGTCTGTATTCAGACTTCAGATTTCATGACTCAACTTTCAACACCTCTCACTGTAATAAATCATAATAGGCAACTAGGAATTTACTTGTAATGCGTGAAACCGAGACACTGAGTCATGGAGACACCACAGAAATCTGGAGTTTCCACATCTGAGGAGCATAACAAATCCTTTTGAGATTGTGAATTCATGTTAGCAAATGGTGGCACAGTAATGCTACAACAAAACAACCCTCTTGTACAGTGAAGTCTATTGAGCTTTTTTTGCACCATGGCTACATTTGGCAGGTCAATGTGAAACAGTGTGGACTGTGAAAAAATTTCTGAGGACTAAAAATTTCAAAATGACTACAAATATGCAAAACAGAACTTTTTCTGGAAATTAAAATTATCTTTTAAGGATTAGGCTTCCTGAAAGATATAATGTGGAAAAGGAATAGATTTTAGGATACAGGTATTGCAACCTGTAAAGAATTCTTAGCCTCATAAAGATTAAATGGGCTTTGAAACACCTGTTTTGAAGGTAGATTCTGATTTGAAGGTATGGAGTGAAAAAATTGTGGTAATCATCCAAACATTTTTCTGGTTTAGTAAGTTTTTTTTTTTTTTTTTTATGTACGTTTCCCACAGATTGCTATTTGCTTTTAATATTTTGATCAGGAACAAGGACAAGAAAAGAGAAAAAGAGGGGGAAATCAGAACGAAAGTAAAATGTTGAAGTGAAACCATATTTGATAAATTTACATTGTTCAGTAGGAGAATGTTCATGACCTATGTACAAACTATTAAATAATTCAGTTAGAAGGTCTTTTGGGATGAAGTCTGAAAGACACAGTCAAATCAGGAAGCTTTGAGTTAATATTTAGTATTTGTAAGCAAATATTTTAGGCCACAAAAAGGTAGTTCACGGGTACTAGTGTGAATCTAATCGGATGGAGAAGATTTAAAAAACAATATATTTAATGTTTTTTGACTAAGTGATACTTATTTGTATCAATCACATTAATGCAGTGAAAATAATTATTAAATGGAGGGAGATGGATTAAATAAGCAACAATATATCTTATACAGCTTAATAAGAAAGTAGAAAGGGAAATCAAGGGCATATCTTTTATTCTTACAATAGAAGACAAAACAAATAAATAAAAATAATTTCACAGTATTACTCAGACAATCCTCTCTATTTAATTGTTACTCTGAAATGACATCTAAAAAACATAGTCACAGATAATAGCATAGTGGTTTATTTTCACTCATAACTACATTTCTCATTTATGTAAGACTAGGCGTTAGGAAGATGCCTGTGTAGGGATGCCATCTCCTTCAAATGGGAAAAAATCTATTTGTATTTGAAAGCTGTCCCTTGGAGAGGAATATTTTCATAAGGGACATCCTTTGAAAAAGAAAGCAAGGAGACATTTAATTCTACTATTTTACCTTTCACGTAGCTGCGAATTGGAAAGTGACAAAGCTGTCAGGTGAAAATACCACATAGCTTCAATTCCACCCACATTAGAATTCCTTTCCCAACAGCAACCCCCACTCTCCCTAACCACCTTTTTTGTGATCAGAAAAGATCTCTGATCTCTCTCTATTTTCAAATAGACTTTGGAAATATTTTTGCTTATCAGAGTCATCTCACTCTTTTGCACAGAAAAAGCAGCATAATAATCTTAATTAAATATTGAAGAATACCTTGAGGATGATAAAGACTTTATGTGTTCATTGATCTTAAGACATAAGCTTGTGCCTTGTTTAACCTTACTGGAAAGTCTGTTTTCAAATGCTATATAAGCAGAAATTAGAAGAAGGGGAGAAAATACTGTAATGGATGTAGTGATAACACATGATTAACTGTGAGAAGTGGAGAAAACATATTTAACTGGTCAAGGCACTGAACACCCTGTTTAGAATTCAAAGTTGAAACTACCTTTGAAGTTGCCCTTGCTTTGACTACAGGGGCAGGACAAGGTGACTCCAAAGGATCCAAAGGTCCTACATGACTGAAACATTCAACTTCTATGACTGAAAAAAAATACCACCAAGTGACAGCTGTTGTACACATATGAAGGATACTATTCCTAGAGCTTTCGTTGTTGCTTTCATAGTTTTAAAATAGCAGAAACTATCCTTCCTTCCTTCCTTCCTTCCTTCCTTCCTTCCTTCCTTTCATTCTTTCGTTCTCTTTCTTTTTCTCTTTTCTTTCTTTCTTTCTTTCTTTCTTTCTTTCTTTCTTTCTTTCTTTCTTTCTTTCTTTCTTTCTTTCTTTCTTTCTTTCTTTCTTTCTTTCTTTCTTTCTTTTTCTGTCTTTCTGTCTTTCTGTCTGTCTTTCTGTCTTTCTGTCTTTCTGTCTTTCTTTCATGCTTTTCATGAAGCTATAGTTTTCATTTAATAAACAACATGGAATGCTTGCTAAAGTTGAATTTCCTAGCAGCTTTTGATGTGAACGTCAGAAGTTACAGCATATTATTTTTATAGTTTCATAGAAAACAGATATTTTCCTTATACAAACAAATGACTGACATCTTAATGAAAACAAGGAAGATTTTTATATAAATTTCATACAAATATGCAGAGAATTTTCAAGAGAGGGCTGAAACTCCCAGAGAGGTTTCTCATGCCTATTTGGCATGCTTTATTATCCTAATAATCTTTGGCATATACTTACTTTGTCATACACCTAACTAAGAGTCTGGATTTCTGAAAATATACGGGGTATATTTTTATTATTTTAGAAAGTATTGCATTTGTTGATTGATGTTTGGAGAAAAATATACCTAAATTTTAAAATGTATAAACAGATACATTTGTCACATATTAAATAAACATTGTTTCATAGCTTTGGTATTTGCAGACAAGATGAGGAACAAAAAAATAATAGTCTATTGTAATTGTCAAAATCAATTTAAATCACAAAATATTACAATCATCTAAAACTTTGATTATCTGTCTTTAATTATGTTGTCATATGTCAATAATAAAAAGTGACTATAGAAGGAAGAAGAATATTAGCTGATTGTGAAAACTCAGTTTGTGACCTTGAAGGAAGAGGGTTGTCCATAACAAAGTCTGAAGACAAGGCTGAGAGCAAAAGGGAAACGGATGTTTGAGGACGCATGACTAACAAAAATAAATCTTGGTTAAAAAGATTTTTTGTTTTAAAATTTTATTTTCAAAATTAGTGCTAAATGCCCAAAGCCAACATTATAAAAGTACAGTTGCAAGGAAGATATCACTACTGCTTTTATGAATCAAGCAAATAAAAAAAAATGTGGAAAAAAAAATCTGCCACTTGACTGAAAACTGACTGTACTGACATGTTCGGTGGTGAGATATAGAAAGCTAAAACCTACTCTGTCAGTATAATCTACATGCTTCAGGAAATTACTAGGGAGTGCTAAGACAATCTTACTGTAGCATCACAGAATCAGAGAATCATAGAATGGCTCGGGTTAGAAGGGACCTTAAAGATCATCTAACTCCAACCTCACTGCCATAGGCAGGGGGGATGCCACCCACTAGATGAGGTTGTTCAGAGCCTCATCTAACCTGGTCTTGAACACCTCCAGGGATGGGGCACCAACAGACTCTCTGGGCAACCTGTTCCAGTGCCTCACCATTCTCTGAATGAAGAAATGTGCTTCACTCCAAATCTCACTACAGGCATAATGAAATGCAGGTCTTTGATCATAATGGGGACTTCTCCCTCTTCTTCTTCTTCTTATTATTATTGGCAACATATACAAAACTACAATATAATTTTGCATTTATTGGTAAAACTTTATATAAGAAGTGTTAGGAACTTTGAATGACACCAACTCAAATTTTAACCTAATAGCTGTTAATGTTTCGGTATGCTGTGAATCAGCCATTTTATTCTTAGTTTTTTGTCAAACAAATTTTCAAACATGACAAGTATTTCTTTCTCAGTGTGGATATCAAGTGTCCATAATAAATCTCTGTAATTGACTTTCACAGAATCTTTTAGTAAGTTTAAATAAATTATTCCAATTGACTCTCTGTGCCTAATACTCTAATAATACAGAAGGCATAGTCCTAGAAAAAGAAGGGTTTTTCTTTGCTTCATGTATTTTATTGGTGCAGGTGATTTATATCTAATGTTACTTAGTTCCTCCGAGAAACCCCTTATTTTTACTATTTCCTTACTTGAACACCAACCGTTTTCCTTCTGTTGTCTTGTGAAAGATTTGTATTTAGAAAAGTGAAGCCTAGAATGGGATGAACACTGAAAAATATGCTAAGACTCCATTTCTGTATTCTTACATATATTTGCATTCAACTCTGTCAGTACTCCATCTATATTACTTTGTGAAGTTTCAAAAATAAATTCACTATTGATAAGAAATATAAGAATAGTATGGTAATTATCTCCTTAGGCTTCTTTGTTTGAAGTAGAAGTCTTCATAAGTTTCACCAGGACACTATTTAAAAGACTGGGGGGGGGGACCTAGTAACTTGCCCAGCACATGTAAACATCCACTTTTTTTTTTTTTTTTCAAATATTTGAACATGAATTGCTGCCCAATGAAACTCCCTAACTTTGTCTCTAAGGCCCACTTTACATCAGCTTTACAGATACAAAGAAACCATAAATCAATTAGGTAGGGCTGGCCACTGTGGTAGATTGCTTGTGGCATGGGGCTGATGGGGCAAAGCCTGCTTTAAACATACTCCTGGCTCAGCCTGAGGGGTACTGAGGTATGGCCAGTGGAGAAGGTGGCAAAGGAGAAGGTGTTCCAGCAGGGTGCCTATGGCCCAGCTGTTCCTGCCTGCTGCAACAGTCTTTTGCAGTTGAACATAAGTTACGAAAGGATTTTGCCTGCTCTAATTCTGCCTGTTCTAAGCTGACCAGATTGTATTCCAAGCAGCTTGGAATATATTTTATGACCATGCTTCTTCACTGTTGTATTCACATTGTATCCTACAGAAAAATAGCAGTTACAACACAATAGATGATGAAAAGCAGAGGATTTATTTAAATTAAGTAAAACATTTAGGGTGAACAGCTTGCTGATGTAGTGCATTTCTCCAGCTTGTCATTGGTAAGTTTCTGCTTCCCCAAAATATATACTTCTGATTTACAGTAAGCTTCAGAATTTCATCTGGCAAGCAATGGAAATTTAAATAGACAAACACAATAGTCTACTATTTAGTCTAATAGACTAAACACATTTTTCCTCTGCTTTCACAGAAAATTGCAATGGATTTTAGGGAAGGTGGAGTGTGTCAGAACATTTGGCAGTGAAGAAAGAGGTTCAGCTGTAGAAACTATAAAAAGCAGATTAATTTAACTCTAATAGGGACCCCTAAACACCAGCAAGTATAAATATGTGTGTTTAGAACTTATAGAGTATTTTTTTAAGCTTTTGATCAAAATTGCAAAGATATCTATTGTGTAAATTAGATCCCCTTATACTCCTCGTTGCTTTCCAATAATAAGTCTGGCTATTCCATATTTGCAAATGGATAGCCACTTCCAGATGCAATTTGGCTCTCTGTCCAGGCTAATGTGACTTCCTTATTTTCTTTATTAAATGTTAATAATGTGAAATATCTTTGGAAAAGAGATGGAAAAGGATTCTACTCAGGTAGATAATGACAAGACAAAAGGGAATGGTCTTAAACTAAAAGAAGACAGTTTTAGACTAGACATTAGGATGAAATTCTTCACTGTAAGGGTAGTGAGGCACTGAAACAGATTACCAAGAGAGGTGGAGGATGCCCCATCCCTGGAGGTGTTCAAGGCCAGGCTAGGTGGGGCCTTGGTCAACCTGATCTAATGGGTGGCATCCCTGCCTATGACAAGGGGGTTAGAGTGTTGAAGTTAGATGATCTTTAAGGTCCCTTCTAACCCAAGCCATTCAATGATTCTATGATTTATAATTAAAATGTAATTGGTTCAATCTAAATAAGATATAAAGCTTTTGGAAAATCTCATAGGCTAGCAAAATCCTTGTAACAAAGAATTTGAAAAGTTACTTTTTTTTTTTTTTTAAAAGTAATTGTGTAGTGTATCTGAATCAAGGGTAGCTTACATCTATAGTTGATTACAAGTTATTTAGTTAAAGCTTTGCAGTATTCAGAGCAAATTGATAATAGTACTTTATGGCAGTATGTGATATACTGTTTGACATTTAATGAAATAATTATTTTGCTCTGAGTTGAACTGGTAACCAAGAAACATGTACAAGTGTGTTTTCCATAAAAGTGAGGTCTTCGGGTCTTGTAATTTCTGTGTGAATAAACATGTTTATAATCTACAATGTGTACAGAAAATACCTGAAATGTTTTTAGCAATCCTTTCGTTCCGTAAAAGTACTTTTCTCTTCCTAGACTGAGTCAAAGGTAAACAGAATGCAAGAAACTTTGTCATTCTGTTGAGCAGCTATTGTTGAAATGGTGTAAGCAGATGTGAGAGAGACAGGATTTAAGCAAGCTACAAAGATAATTAAGAAAGGAACTTACCTGAAATATTATCTGGGGAATCTGCAGTAATGCTTGCAACCATAGTTTGGTATAAAATATTTTTTCTCTGTGTTTAAATGTAAACTTCTGTAGAAGCCAAGAACATTCTTTTATACTGGCTTCTTAAATAAATAGAACAGATTTATAGAAGATAAAGTTATTCTAGCCACTAGCAGCAGGGGCAGATATTTCTCAGGGCCTTGAGTTCATAGCCTTAATTGCTCTGAGCATCCACACCTCTGCCCAAGGACACAGGAGCCTCCTTTTATCTCATGCTTGAACAACCATGAGGCATGTCAGTGTTATACCTAACTCCATCCTTGTTTCTGGCATGGATCTTGGACCTACTTTGAGTCTTTGTTATGACCTTGTCTCCTCTTCCTCATGGACAGGGTCCCTGACTGGACCCTGGAGGGATGCTGGACTTCACATTTTCTTGGGCTTTCAATGGACCCTGTGACCAACGTTAAGCTCTTCTTACAAAGTTCAGACCTTGTGGGAACACATCCTGTTGGTGAGGCCACAGCCTGTGCAGGGTTCCTGCCTTGTCAGCCTTGTGAAGCTGACCTGCAGGTATTGAACTATGAGAAAATTATAGATAGACTGAATTTCCTAAACTGTTCTTTGTTGCCAACACTTTTTCCTCCCCTCCCCTCCCCTCCCCTCCCCTCCCCTCCCCTCCCCTCCCCTCCCCCTCCCCTCCCCTCCCCTCCCCTCCCCTCCCCTCCCCTCCCCTCCCCTCCTCTCACTTTACCTTACTTTTTGGCCCCACATTCAAACAAAAGCAATTCTGCTGTGTCAGTCTGAAGTAGGAACACACAACTCAACAGATTCAATCAATTAAGAAAACTTGGACAATTAGCTAAGCCAATGTAACTCATGAGTTTGTCTAAGACATGAGGAAAACTTGCCTGCATAAGTTCTTTCACTGAGATTTTAGTTAAAAACAAGTTGTGGTTAGATGCATGGTCATTGAAGTAATGGAAAGTAAATTGTAAAAATGGCATAAATTGGTGATGTGGACACAAAATTGATTTTTGCAGATAAAAATGTGCATAAACAATTTCACACTGGACAGTTCTCTTTTATCTTGCTCATTAAGACATGCATCATGTATTCTAGTCATATCCATTTTTTTATGATGTATCAAAGAGCTCCTTCAAAATGTGGATGTTTCACTTATTTTTTTTGATGGGAATAAAGCACAAATGTACAATAGTGGGATCAGTGGGAGATATTTTGAAGTTCATTAAGAATTAGATCTACTTGACAGCTAGCACTTTTTTAAAATTAATTTTTAATTATAGAATTTGACAAATATTATCAGTTACAGTTAATATGCCCATGTGGGTCTGTCTAGGATTTTTTCTTTTACATAACAAGAAAGATGCATGTCTCTGTTTATGCAACACTTCTGTTGTATAAAATTAACAGGGTTAGAAGCAGCGCCTACAACATTCACTGGCAAATCCTACACATAAAGATCATAGGTTCAAGAACACACTGTTAAAAAGGACCTCCGAAGGTCATCTGGTCTGATCATTCACACCTCCCACTCCAGTCTCTTTGCCTTTAGTCCTCTTTCTGATTTCTAATTTTAAAAAAGGCATCAATAAGGAGTGTAGTATCATCCACAGGATTTACATCCAATCTTCTATGCATACAAAATTAGGGGTCTTTAATCCCTAGATAAATTCTATACGTAATGTAAGACTCCTAATCCTAGTTATACTTAGTGAAGTGCTGAGCTCTGAGGACTCAGCTAAAGCTGTGATTTTAGAAGTTTCAGCCACAAAACTGTGGGCAAAAGAAGGTTGTTTTGTAGCACTTTTGGCCCATCTTTGATTTTGATGATTTACACATGACTCCTATTTTGGCAAGTGTTCTAAGCAGTAATGGAAAGATTGGGAATTACATGTAAATTTGAAATAACAAGGGACAGAACTGGAAGAGATGCTTTGCTTATGATTCCTGAACAACTGCCAAAGATATTATGTTATGAGCTTCTCAAGCCAAAAAGAAGGAGGACAGTGGGAAGTGACATGTACAGAGGAAATTAGTATGAGAGATTTTTTTCTTAAGTGGTAGTTGCAGGGATATCTTGAATCCCTGAACCGGGGGCACAGCATGAAAATGTAAAAAAGGGGAATGGTTAAAAAATGTTTTAGCAGAATTGAAGTTTTAAGTATTTTGCCTTTTTTTTTTTTTTTTTTTTTTTTTTTAATCTGTGAGTGAAATTAATGTTCTTGAAAATGAGATGAAACCAGCTACAGCTAGGCACTGTGCAAGCAAGTGTTCTGTTTCTTCGGCAGCTCTGTCAAATGTTGGTGTGCTTCCTCCCTCCCCTGGAGGACCTGGCTTCAGTCTCTCACAAGCAGCAGTTGCCAGGTGGGTAAAATTGTGCCAAATTGCTCAGTGGATTTGTAATATGGAAGAAAGGGTAGAGGAACAACCATGTAGCCTGGATGGTCACACTGGGGTGAGCTCAGGCTGCACATCAATATCGGGATAAGAAGGTGAAAGTTAGGCTTCTTCAATGTCCTTGTGCCATCCAGCCACATACTTTAATGATTTTTGATTTCTATATTCCTCTTTGAATATGCAGATAATATGAATAATCTGTTTTGTGTCCCTGTGAACATGATTTCCAGCTCAATAGAAAGCCCTAGTTCAAGCAAATAAACAATCATGGACCAAACACACATGGTTATAAAGAAAAAGACCTCGGAATTTAACTTTTGTTCATCTCACCTCCCACTGCTTCCAATGTAGTAAGTTGGATGGAAAGAATTTGAAGTGTTATGTTGGTCTTATGTTTCTAAAGAAAAAAACAGGCTTATTTCTAGCTTCATCTATGTGGAAATGGCTGCCTTTATTTAGATATCTGTCCTATACAAAGTGATATTTTGCATATCAGAATATTAGAAATTGTGGCTAATTCTCCTTGCCACTTTCCTGTATAAATGAAAATTTGTCAAAGTCAGTGAAAGTCTCCCCATAGATGCTGGCATGTTTTGGAACAAGTGCCCATACTCTTCACCAGTAAACTAAAAAATATTTGATATTTGATATATCTGATATTTGACATATCTGAATTTTGACATATCAGAATTTTGCTCTAAGTCATAGAAGTTGGACCAAGAGAAGTTTTTTTGAAAGTTATACATTTCCATGTTTTCAGATTTGGCTTGCCTTCTCCTTCCTTCCTTCCTTCCTTCCTTCCTTCCTTCCTTCCTTCCTTCCTTCCTTCCTTCCTTCCTTCCTTCCTTCCTTCCTTCCTTCCTTCCTTCCGTCCTTCCGTCCTTCCGTCCTTCCGTCCTTTCTCTCTCGCTTTCTCTCTCACTTTCTCGCTTTCTCGCTTTTGCTTTCTTTCTCTCTCTCTCTCTTTCTTTCTTTCTTTCTTTCTTTCTTTCTTTTCTTTCTTTTCTTTCTCTCTCTCTTTCTCTCTCTCTTTTTCTTTCTTTCTTTCTTTCTTTCTTTCTTTCTTTCTTTCTTTCTTTCTTTCTTTCTTTCTTTCTTTCTTTCTTTCTTTCTTTTCTTTTTCTTTCTCTCTCTCTTTCTTTCTCTCTCTCTTTTTCTTTCTTTCTTTCTTTCTTTCTTTCTTTCTTTCTTTCTTTCTTTCTTCTTTCTTTCTTTCTTTCTTTCTTTCTTTCTTTCTTTCTTTCTTTCTTTAGGTTGCATCTAGTCTTTTACGCCAAAATATTTAGAGATTGTTGACATCAAAACATCCTTGTCGAAACCTAGGAATGTGTGTAAATACTATATATTACTGAAAGTTTAAGATACTTTATTAAAAATCAGGAATGGAATTATGTTTCCTAAAATCATTCAAAGTAAAAAGAAACAATTATTTGATATTTTCCTAAATCAGAATTTTTACAACAGAATTCTAATTTAGTGAAATTTTGCTAGTTTAAGGCTTCTAATAACTGCAACTCATTTGTTTTCAGCTTTTTATTCTCCATCCTGTTTCTCATGTAAATAGAGGAATGAACAATGCCTTCCAGTTGAAATAATTCTGCATGTGTTTTGAATTAAAATTTAAGTAAATATGTCTTCTCATTTATATATAATACATCATTCGTGTACTGTTTCTAATTATTAATGTTTTTTCAAAATAAAGATATATATCATGCTGTATTTTAATTAAAGTCTCTCAGAATATGAACAGACATTAAAACTTCAAAGCCTGAAAGTTTTATTTAATGTTAATATGTCAACTTATCTTTTATTCTGTATTTAAAAGGTATTTATTATCAGTGTTCTGTAAATAGAGATCCTACCATAATTCATTGATTTTTTATTTTTATTTTTTCCTAACATAGCCTGATTTACTAAGCTCAAAATGTTAGCCGGAAGTGCTTGATTTTAATCTCATGTTAACTTTGAAAAGTTTGTTTTTTTTATATAGCAAAAATAATCTCCAATGAGACATACAGCTATAGTGCAATGAAACCTGGATTTCCATTCCAGTAGTTTAATTGCTTTTACACATTCAGCCAAAAGTAAACACTCAGAGGAATTAACTTATCTGTTCTTATATTAGACCTTCTTACTTGGTATTTAGGGCAGGACATACATTCAGTAGGCATTTGATCTAAAGTCAGAAAGTGCTGAAAAAATTTTTAGTGCCAGATATCATACTCAGTCTATCAGCTTAATAACAAAATATGGGAAGCACTTTACAAATTTGGTGTATCTCCTTTTCTGGAGTGTAATGTCATATAAGTTGTATAAAATATAATAATTAATCAGTATTATTCTGATTGCAGCATAAAAACTAGAGGAATCTTCCAAGGTTTAGGTTAGAAATTAGGAGACATTTCTTCTCAGAAAGAGTAGTCAGACATTGGAACAGGTTGCCCAGGGAAGTGATGGTGTTGCTGCCCCTGGAAGTGTTCAAGGAAAGGTTGGACCTGGCAGTTAGGGACATGGTTTAGTGGGTGATATTGGTAGGACTAGACGATCTTGAAGGTCTTTTCCAACCTTACTGATTCGACGATTCTATGAAAACTTGTTCTGGAACAACTGTACCACAGAGTAATAATTTTAACAGCTCTCCTCTCCTCTCCTCTCCTCTCCTCTCCTCTCCTCTCCTCTCCTCTCCTCTCCTCTCCTCTCCTCTCCTCTCCTCTCCTCTCCTCTCCTCTCCTCTCCTCTCCTCTCCTCTCCTCTCCTCTCCTCTCCTCTCCTCTCCTCTCCTCTCCTCTCCTCTCCTCTCCTCTCCTCTCCTCTCCTCTCCTCTCCTCTCCTCTCCTCTCCTCTCCTCTCCTCTCCTCTCCTCTCCTCTCCTCTCCTCTCCTCTCCTCTCCTCTCCTCTCCTCTCCTCTCTCCTCTCCTCTCCTCTCCTCTCCTCTCCTCTCCTCTCCTCTCCTCTCCTCTCCTCTCCTCTCCTCTCCTCTCCTCTCCTCTCCTCTCCTCTCCTCTCCTCTCCCTCTCCTCTCCTCTCCCTCTCCTCATCCTTTTCTTATTTCTTTCTTTTTCTTCATTTTTAGGTTAAAGTAAGAGCATCGTGGCACATCATGAGGAATATCTAACTGTATATAAAATAAGTCATGGCAAAATGCAACCCAAGTGTACATTAGTTGGATAGCTTAATATTTGTTCATATTTATGTTATCATTTATTAGGCCCTTATGTAGGTGAATATCAGTGTATTTGTTAAAAATGGCTGATTGAATGAAGAATATAGATAAAATGCTTTTTCTTCACTAGTAGAATTAAGTTGTCCTTCATCTTTAAATGAGATATGTTTTACTTTTACTGAGTTTTAGAAAAATTCATAAGGATAATTTCAAAATTGGCAGTGCAGAGCAGCCAAGAGTTAGGAAAGGAATCCTGCCTGAAAGGTTTCTCAATCTGTATTTATCTGATCGGTTGCCATATGTTGAAATAGCTGGTTGTTTGACAGAGAAAGAGGATGGCTATCAAGCAACTCTAGAGGCCATATGACCCTATACATTGGCCTCAGGTTATGTATGTGTTTCTGGACAAAAACACTGAAGTTGCTCAGGAGCAGAAAGTATAGGTGAGCACATTGATGAGAAACAGCTGATAAGTATTGCCTTGAGATAGAACTAATTAACCTGGACACAAACTACCATGCTAACACAGTTTAACTCTGACCCACAGCAGTACTCATGTCCTTGACTTCTCTAGGTAAATACACCAACTCACCAGGTAACCTTTAACATAGCACTATATTGTGTGGTGCAGATATGTCCAACAGTGTGATTTTAAGACACAAATCCTGTAAGCTATGATTTATAGCTAAAAGTGAATAAAATATCTACTTGAAGATCCTGGGATTAGGGAGCGCAACTACTTCCTTTTCAGGGAAAAATTACTAGCATAAAATATTTCATGCCAATAAAGTCTAAAGAGTGGGTCAGTTTGAGAGAGTGAATTTCTTTAGAATACATAAAGAACTGAAAGAACTGGTTACTTTAACAGATGTATCATTTCATTAAAAAACAAAACAAAACAAAAAAATGAGTTATATTTGAGAGAAAGAAGTAAAGCCGAGCTTAAACCAAAATCTTTCCAATAATCACATAAAATAAGGGAACAAGGTCTATGTACTAATTGATCAGAAATTTTTTTTTTTTTAATATAATTAAAGGTGAGAATCAGCAGCTTTATAAACTCATGTAAGTTATGTACAACATTCAGCTTCTTCAGCTGGTTTCAAGGCCTGATGACATTGACTAATGGAGAACAGGGAAGCAATGTCCAAACAGGCTGTACCACCCAGACCACGCTGATCAAGGAAAAAAAAATGTGTGAGAAACAGCCCTACAGATACCAAGGTAAGAGAAGAAGGAAGGGAAAGAGAGATTACTCTACAGCCCATGGAAGAGGCCACAGTGTAACAGTTATTTACTGCACCCTGGGGAGAGGACCATGCTGGAGCAGATACCTCATAAAGGACTGCAGTCCATGGACTGCATGCTAGATCAGGGAAAAATGTGAGGATTAGGAGTGGCAGAGAAGGACTGTTATGGACTGACCACAATTACCATTTTTCCAACCCCTGCACTGTTCAGCGGACAGTAGGTAGATGATTTGGGGATGAAGGAGTGAAACAGCCTGGAAAAAAGGGAGGTGTAGGGGAAGATGCTTTTGTCTTAGTCTGTCACCATCTAAGCTTATTTTAATGGATAATAAATGAAATTAATTTTCCCCAAGTTTAGTCTATTTTCCCCATGATGAAAATTGCTAAGATATCTCCCTGTCTTTATTTCAACCAGTAAGCTTTTCCGTCCTAGTTTCTTTTCCTATCCTACTGAGGAGGGGGACAGAGAAACTGGGTGGTGTTTGGCAGCCAGACAAGGTCAACCCACCACAGACACGTTATTCAGAAAAGAAGAGGGTATTCCTGTCCATGGTTTATTATTCAAAATTTACTGAATAGATAGGATCTGTAGGCTTTATCAGGAAGTGTATTATAAGACAAAGAGTAATGGCTTAAAACTAAAAGAGGACAGGTTTATATTAGTTATAAGGAAGAAATTCTTTACTATGAGTGTGGCGAGGCACTGGAACAGGTTGCCCAGAGAAGTTGTGGATGCCCCATCCCTGGAAGTGTTTCAGGCCAGGTTGGAAAGGGCTTTAGGCAACCTGGTCTAGTGGGAGATGTCCATGCTCATAGAAGGGGAATTGGAACTAGATGACCTTTTAAGGTCCCTTCTAATGCAAATGATTCTACAATCTCACATATCTGTGGGATTTGTAAAAAATTCTGTACAAAAGAAGAAATTCTGTTTAATATAGTCACGCAAAATAGTTGTAATTCATTGAAAAATCTCTTCAAGGTTTTCATCAGTTTTCATCTTCCTTATTTTGTCTGGTATGTAAATTATACTAGATTGTCTATTATCTTTTTTTTTTCTTTTTTTTTCTTTTTTTTTTTTTCCCATTGATATGTACTCCTCCATGGTAGAGCAATGCTTGTATAATCACCATAAAAAAAAAAATTAATCAAAACCAGAAATCCCCCAAATTATTACCAAACTCAGTAATCTCTAAATGTGTTAACTATCATCTTTACATGGTGTGTATTGTCTGTGTGTATGCATGTATCTATACATTCTATCTATTATTATTATTCTCTATATATTATATATAACTATAGTTAAATATTTTTATAATATATGTTATATATATTTATATATAAATATAAATATATTTAAATAAATATATAATAAATAAATAAATATATAAATAGTACATAAATATAAAAATAAATAAAAATATATTTTATATATAAATATTTATATATTATATATATTATATATATTTATTTTATATTATATATATTATATATATGTATATAACTAATAGTAGTAATATTATATATTACTACTATTATTTTTATTGCAAACATATATACTTCTGTCTATTCTGTAGGGAATAAGGACTTGGCATTTTTCTGCCCTTTTAGCACCCTTTATGGTTAAATTTCCAACTCTTTAAATGTCTCCCTAGGAATTCCAGTCTATTTTGCATTAACATGGTTATCAGACTTTATGGTTAATGCTGTTTTCTTAGAATTCTTAAGGAGCTTTCAGGTGCATCTTAATGGCAGCATTTAGTTGGATAAGCAAGAGACAATAATTTTTGGCAGACTGCCCTCATAAACCATAACTAACTGTTTCAAAAATATGTCAACATACGCTATTTGAACAATTACATTTTAAGCTGAAACCCTGTAATCAAAACCTTTTTTCAAAGAATCCCCTCTTGTTAGCTACTCTGTTTATGGAGTTAGAGTTGAATAATTTACAGAGATTCTACTAAATAAAAATAGGGAACATGCATATTTTGTCCCACTTAAAACTGCACTAACATGGTGAGGTCAACAATCTTGATTCTCGCCAAAATTATTCTGTGGGGGAGTTAAATTTCAATCATCTTGAAATATGCCAGCAACATTTTAAATGAGAGTAACTCTTTAAAGATTTTTCCATTTAAGCCTAATTTTTACTATTTTGATTCATGTGCAACTTTTAGTAATTATACTCTTCCAGGAAGTGACTCAATGAGAAGTGAACATCTGCTGGATAACTTTGCGCTACATTATGTAGCTTTACAAGAAGAGAAGATGTACTGCAGAAAGACTGATTGGATCGGGATTTTAGAGGTACTGAAGATCTGTGACTTTTTGTCCCTAGAATTAATTCAGTCATTTTTTCCCTACTATCTGCAATTGAAGACATGCTTTCATTTACTGTGTAATACTAGACAAATATCCTTTGCAAAATCATTTCCCCAATATGGAGGATTTCCCCAATCCTCCATACAGTTCTGTGGAGGCAGAGCTCTGTAGAAGTCAATAGAATTACAAGGGGAACAAAGTCTCTGGATACTGTACACTTTCAGTATTCAGGACATTCATTGTGGCAACATGCTTGTGATTGGATTGGATTGTTTGCTTGCTTGGTTTTTAAGTGTTTTAAATACACAAACTTAAATTGCAATGCAATTGGGTCAGCTCAATGAATTTTCTGACCTCTAAAAGGAGCTCGATACAAACAAGTATGGGATTTATATGGAATTTTGTAACATTTTTAGAAAATATCAGGAAGAAAAAAAGAGTAGAGAGGAGATAAAAAGGTAAGTGAAAGAACTAAAAGGATTTCTGAGTTCTTCTTACTGACATAGATGGTTTGTAATAAATATAGATTATCTACTGATGAACAACTAAAAGTTCAGGTAGCACTATTGGTTTGAATTTGATTGCCTAGGTTATATTATTTTCATTATTTTAAATCCGTTTATTTAATAAGCAGTATTATATTAAAAATATATTCTTTGAAATATGGGTTTGAAATTGTGACCTGTAGTATAACAAATGTAATTTTAAAACAAAGCCTTTTCTCTATTTTCTTGGATTTGCTAGGAAATATATATATATATATATGTATATATATATAATGAATAAATAATTGGAGTTATTTCTCAGAAAATGAAAAATCACCTCATTAAGCAATAGTATCCTTACTACAAGAAACTGAAAACAGTGGTCAGGCCTGTATTATGTAAACAAGAGTATCTATCTGCTCAGAAGAAGTTTGTTCAGTAGTGTCTCAGGATTTGCCTATGGTAAATATCATTGCCCACAGCTGCAAAGACAATGACAGCCTGTGTGAAAGTAATATAGTCTTCAAAATCAATGTAGCTAAACTGTGTAAATGTTTAGAGTAAAGAGTTTTAAAATTAGACACAAGTCGTGTTGCACATAAGTTAAAAAGTGTGTATACAGGACTGTAAGAAAGAAAATTACACCAGAATTCCAGAAATGTGCTATGTATCCAGTACTTCTGGCTATTGTGAACACTATTATACTTGCCTATATCAATCAAGACACTTTGATTTTTTGTCTTATTAATACGTAGCTTTTTATGCACCTAATACCATGTAAAACATCTTAGTTCAATGAAATTGGCACTGTTAAATACTATTAAAACATTCAATAGTACTCAGTTTGATATACTCATATCATTATTGTATTTTCAAAGGAAGAAATATCCCTCTACTAATCAGTGCCTTTTTAAAATACAGTGACTCCTTTAATATATATATATTAGTAATATATATATATATATATATATAAACAAACAAACAAACAAACAAAACACCAAAGAATGGAACTAGGGATTTCTTTTATTGAGTGACACAAATGCACAGGTACCTTTAAAGGTACATTCATGGATGCTGGATGCCCACTATTTACAATTTCTGTTGAACGTTGTGTGGTGTTGATAGGTCTCCAAAGATGATCATGGACACTCCAACCTCAGGTTTGTTATTTTATCTTTACATACAAATCTGCTGAAATGTTTCATCCTTGACAATTAATACATGATTTGTTTGGGAATTAGGTTTTGGTTGGTTGTTTTTTGTTTGTTTGTTTTAAATGATGATCTTTCTAGATGTTTTTTATTTATTTTTTCCCTCATAATAACTTTTTAAATTCTAGGTTCAATTGGTGGTGGTGGTGGGCAGAGAATGTTCAGATTTTAATTATTTCTTTTACATAAAAAGGTCATGTTAAAGACTAAATGAAAAGACTCTCCTGAATTTTGCTCTCTAGCCATGTTCATAATCACTAGTTGGCCAAGCCTCTGTTATTCTTACAGGGATTCCTTGCTGCTGTAATTTTAGATTTGTTATTGTTTTACTTTTTCTATTGAAACATCTTTCCAAGAATTATGCAGTATTCATTAATCTTCAGTCTTTCATTGGGGAAGTTTTCTGTTGGTGTTGGCTTTGCATAAGTCTTTATAAAATTTCCCTTGTTATAAATATCTTCAGTGCTCATATTCCCACTGACTGCCATTTCATTGCAGTGCCTTTTCCTACAAGCAGAAATTTATTCAGAGTCTTTCAACACCTGACATATGGCACAAGAACTTGTGAGTGATCAAGGTTTAAGCAGTGATGCACTGTTAATTATTATAAGGAACAGGCTTTACAGAACATAAATTCTTATAAGCCTTTTATATTTTTCAAGCATCACTTCTCATTTCTTGGCTTGTTTAGAAACTGGATGAAGAGTTTGCCACAGTGCTGGCAGTAAAACTGTTTTGGGGACCATCCTGGGGCCAGGTTGTTATGGGGCTGGCAAGGCTTCCTTATATCATCCTGAATGATTTTTCTTTTAGGTCATATGGGTATCTGAAGAAGTTTTACATGGCTTTATATGTGAAAATAAATGCATATTTGCAAATAAAGCCTTATAAAAAGTCCACTATTAAACCTATATCTAAACAGCTTCATGTATAGATCTAACATATTACGTATAATCTACTATTTTTTTTTCTTTTTCTTTTTTTTTTTTCCTTCCCCACTACAGTACAAGAACTAAATCAGTTTAGTCATCAAATAACAACACAGCTAAGGTTTTCTTCAGAAAGAATGTAGCAGGGAAAGTTCTTTCTCTCTCTCTCTCTTTCTCTTTTTTTTTTTTTTTTTTTTTTAACAGACCTATAGAACACCTATATAACGCACATCTAAAAATGATTTTTTTTTATTTATTTTTATTCAATTTACTCATGAAGATGATTAGAAAGAGACATTCCTGGCAAATTAAATATTTTTAATAACTGCCAGACATCACATAAAGGTAGGCAACAGCAGACAAAAAGTTGATCTTTTTCTAGTAATAATGATAGTATTATCATTAATAATAAGTAAATAATATAAGCCTCTTTAACACATTAAATTATAATTATTTTTGAATTTGATAGCCCTGTGATTTTGAACTTCACAGTTTATATAGTTAATTTGCTGTGAATTAGTATGTCTTTTATCTACACACAGCTCATATTTTCAAATCAGAGGGTCAACACAATATTTAATTATCACAATTCAGCGGATATTTAGTCGTGTTGCACAACATTGGATTTCTTTATTCCTTCTAAAGTAGTGTGCTAGCAAAAGTATTAGTATTTTAAGATCATAGAATCATAGAATCATAGAATATCCTGAGTTGGAAGGGACCCTTAAGGATCATCAAGTCCAACTCTTGATACCGCACAGGTCTACCCAAAAGTTCAGACCATGTGACTAAGTGCACAGTCCAATCTCTTCTTAAATTCAGACAGGCTTGGTGCAGTGACCACTTCCCTGGGGAGCCTGTTCCAGTGTGCAACCACCCTCTCTGTGAAGAACCCCCTCCTGATGTCGAGCCTAAATTTCCCCTGCCTCAGCTTAACCCCGTTCCCGCGGGTCCTGTCACTGGTGTTAATGGAGAAAAGGTCTCCTGCCTCTTGACACCCCCTTACAAGGAAGTTGTAGACTGTGATGAGGTCTCCCCTCAGCCTCCTCTTCTCCAGGCTGAACAGGCCCAGTGACCTCAGCCGTTCCTCGTACGTCTTCTCCTCCAGGCCTTTCACCATCTTCGTAGCCCTCCTCTGTACACTCTCCAACAGTTTCATGTCCTTTTTATACTGTGGTGCCCAGAACTGCACACAGTACTCGAGGTGAGGCCGCACCAGCGCAGAGTAGAGCGGGACAATCACCTCCCTTGACCTACTAGCGATGCCGTGCTTGATGCACCCCAGGACACGGTTGGCCCTCCTGGCCGCCAGGGCACACTGCTGGCTCATATTCAACTTGCTGTCAACCACGACCCCCAGATCCCTCTCTTCTAGGCTGCTCTCTAGCGTCTCATCGCCCAGTCTGTACGTGCAGCCAGGGTTTCCCCGTCCCAGGTGCAGGACCCGGCACTTGCTCTTATTGAACTTCATGCGGTTGGTGATCGCCCAGCTCTCCAACCTATCCAGATCCCTCTGCAAGGCCTTTCCACCCTCATTCGAGTCCACAACTCCTCCAAGTTTGGTGTCATCAGCAAACTTGCTCAAAATACCTTCTATTCCTACATCCAGATCGTTTATAAAAATATTGAAAAGTACCGGCCCTAAAATGGAGCCTTGAGGGACCCCACTGGTGACCGCCCGCCAGCCTGACGCAGCCCCATTTACCATAACCCTTTGGGCCCTGCCCATCAGCCAATTGCTCACCCATCGTATGATGTTTTTATTTAGCTGTATGGTGGACATTTTGTCCAGTAGGATCCTATGGGAAACCGTGTCAAAAGCCTTGCTGAAGTCCAAAAAAATCACATCAGCTGGTTTCCCTTGGTCCATCATACGGGTGATCTTATCATAAAAGGAAATCAGGTTAGTGATGTGTCTCAGAAACAACCTACATCTTCTGATATCATTAATCTGTCAGTAAATTGTATTGATGCAGTAATAGATAAGACTTCATGATAGTTATGTAGTGTGACCATTAGTTATGACAGTATCTGAGAGGAAATTCTGTCCACTGAGCATGAACTATGTAATGAAAAGGCTTAAGCAGAAATGGATTTCCACTGGAATGGGATATTTTGTTTTGGTGGTACAATACAGTCACCAAACCAAAATATGGATGGATTTCCAAGAGCAATGCTCCACTTAAGCAGGGCAAATTATGTAATCTTTTATTATTTTATTTTATTTTGTTTTGTTTTGTTTTATTTTATTTTATTTTATTTTTTCTAGCACATAAATCTTTATATCCTGCAGTAGAGTTTAGCTCAGATATGCCTAAGGGATTTAAGCACCTTATTGTCTAGTGTCATTCACTTCATAGTGTCCCATCAGGCAAGTGCTATTATATTTTCTTTGTGAAGGCTCTGATAAGACTCCAAATAAATCTGAAGACACATCTAGCAATAAAGTTTTATTAAGAGAGTGCTGCAATGCCCACTTATTAGCCACCTTTCCTCTAAGATTATATACTTAATTTCCTCATTGTTTTGTATTGTATTGACAATTATATCAGAAGGCACTGAAGAAGTCACATACTTTATAGAATATATATATTTCTAGATAATATGGAAGGTGTATTTTCATGTTCTTACATTCTTTTAGAAGAAACAGACAAATCTGGGTGCCTAAATTCTATCTTATGTGGAAAGCACATTTATGTTCTCTTTTGAGTTTGAGGCCTGACCACCTTTTACTATGCAGAAAGATTAAGGGAACTGAACTGGTGTCTGGTAGATGGCTTACTGATCACATTATAGAAGCAAATAACCAGTGAATAACACATACATAAACACATACCAAAATAGTAAGGATTAAAAAAAAATAATAATCATAGCAAGAATTTATTTGCTTTGGACTGAAGAATATTAAAAATACAATTTCTAACAGATAAGTATATAGCTGAACTATGTGGATTACATGAAATAAATAATTCAGCATTTTTCACATTACTGAGCATGACTGAAATCTGAAAACACACTGTGATGAAATTAACTGTTAGGTGTTCCATCCTAAGGAGTAGCAATTAGACAAAGATGGATTTTCTTTTCCTATTTATGTATAGCAGCTCACTCTGCAATCACGCTAAGCTGACACAGGGTGAAGAGAGAGAATATTTAATATAAGAAATGTAGAAAGAGAAACACAGTAGAGAGAGATGAACTTTGTATGATTTGCTTTCAGAACTCAGCTTTATTAACTAGTAGTAATGTAATGTGAAATGCTGCTTACAATGAGGTGTATGCTACTATAACTAAAAAACAGCATCTAAAATGTGTCTTAGACTGGAAATATTTACATTTACAGTATTTTACACTGACAATTAATTACATTAAATCAACAGATGAGACAGTTATTAAACTTGTCTATATAGTGTTTTGGCAATGCAAAAGAAGATGTTTTAAAGGACACAGATTCTCTGCTTATCACACTAATTGCTTCCTCTTTTGGCTCACTGTCCTAGAGATATTTCCCAATGTATGTAGCAGAGGAAGTGTATGTATCAGCAACTTAAACTACATATGTAGTAGATCTCTCTCTCTCTCTCTCTCTCTCTCTCTCTCATATTTTATATTTTCCTTCTAAAAATTGTGTGAAATCATCTGTCAAAAAAAGTTTAAGGATTTCTGAAGGATCATTAAAAATTAAAGATTTTCCAAAGCTTGTCTGGCTGTAACTTCTATGTATGTATTTATGTCCTGGTGTAGGTTTTCCCTGTTTGCATCTTTTCGAGTTGTAAATAAACAATATATTAAACCATTATTTTTAATGAAAGATATATGGCTTTGGAACTTAAGGAAAATTAAATGTATAACTTCAACTCTACAGGTAATGCTTACAAGTCACCTACATCCCTTAAAAAGCAGTTACAAATCATTGCTATCTCATAGCAAGTGAAGGAGCTTCTTAAAAACAATGTTGATTTATTCTGATTGTAAAAGTCAACCAAACACTTCATTTTAGAAGTTCATAGGGGCTATTATGGATCATAATTGGTAGTATGAAATCAGTTTTAAATCTCTGGCACAGTTCTTCCACAATCTGCAACCTACTGTTATTTACACTGGACTAGTACTAACAGCTGCTGACACAATTCTCAACACCATGTAAGTTAAGCTAACTTCTTTTAACACCGTCTCAAAGAAGCATTTCTGAAACTAGTCCACATAGAAAAAAAAAACAATAATAATAAAATGACTCTAAGTCACTTCTCAGAGTCCTTTTCTAACTTTTTTTGTTAGTTTCTTTGGAAGAAATCTACCATAATGACAAAAATAGTGTTTTGAAAAGAGAAAAAAATAGTTTCTTCTCTTGACAAAGTCTGTAATAAAACTGAGACATAGAAAACTTATTCCAGATATGTTCTTAATTAAATTTGCCGAATATGTCATTTACTGGTTATTTACCAATGGTATATACATGGGAATATGTATACACTTGGTAAGTACGCATGTACTAAACCTGCCAGAATCTCTGCTGTACTGCCTTAACTGTGTCCAGATTAAAAACCAGATTCATATAGATATAGATATATAATAAATATTGGCAAAAACAGCTTTTAAGTGGCCCAGCCCAAATCCAGGCCACAAGACTAAAGTCTTCTCTGTTTCAGTTCAAAATCTGTATTAAGTACTTACAGCTATACTTATTTGACTCTGTACTACATTGGAAGCCAGGATGAGTTTCCTCAAAACTCGATCAGTGATACCATCTAGGTGTACCAACATTACTGTACAGACACTCTAAGAGAATACTCGGTAAAACACACACACACACACACACAAAGCACCCCAATTTAATGGGATCTTTTATATCAAGGCGATGCTCATGTATGGAATTGAATCTTTTAAACAGAACGGTGGTTTGCTGTCCATGTGTCCAAGGAGACTTGCAGTTCTCTCCAGCTGGATAGGATGGGACACCCTAAACCTCTGTTCAGCCAAATTCCTACACCCAGATAGCTCACAGTACCACCCACCTGCTCACATGCATGCATGATGCCTGCTACTGACTGTCTTAAACTGCTAACAAAGCATCTCCTGACCATGTGATCATTTAAGAGCCAACAGGAACAGTGTCTACTTACTATTCACAGATACCTCATCTGTGTACAGTTTGGTCAACCATATGACAGGAAGAACCTGAGGGAGTCTCTGGAATAGCTAGGCTCTCCATCTGGGGTTACTTGTAGTACATCCAGGGTGTACTTGAAGTACACAGTTCATGACTGTCAATCAGTGCAGGCACAGCAGGAAGAGTCTGGGGGAATCTCTGAGATGACCTGATATTCCCACCTGGAGAACTGCTGTAATGTTTATTCACATTCTTGTGAAGGTGGCTAGGAGCTGTCAATGACCCAAGTCAGGGTACTGACTCTTCTATGCAGAGACTAGCTGGGGCCTTCCTGGCGCAACCAAGGAATAAGGCAAACAGGCACAGAGAGCCCCAATACCCAATTACACCACAGTCACAGCTACAGGACAAACTTAATTTCATCCTTCTGTTACATTTACAATAAAAATTTCATATCTCTTGGCATGTTGTTCATTATCAGTTCAGACTACAGAAAGAGGGTCAAAGACGATCTCTGGATACTGCATCAGAAACCAGACTTTATTGTGCAACTGTATGAACAGGAAAAGTGATAGAGCACAGGCTCCAGCTTTAAATATGCTAAGTTAATATGCATAGAACAAGGAAAACAAAATGTATGAATTGGAACATTAGATGTGAATGCTTTTGGTAGCCTAAAACTTTATATATATGCATGTGTGTGATGAAAGTTCTGGGTTTTCTGGGGATGAGTGTGGAATTTTTATTTCTATTTTTTCACCTTGGAGAATTCACATGCATTTTTCTTATCAAGAAAAGAAAGGAAAACATGAATGATGACTAGACTAAATTTTAAGTAAATATTTCTGACTAGACAAAGACCGGCAAAATAAAAATTTTAAGCAAAGCTCTGGTCTCTGTCCAGTTCCTTAAGTCTTACTCATGCTGAGTAGTTCAGCCTTACCACACATTACATTGATTTTGGTAGTTAAAGGTGGTGAAATTAAACCATCATTTAAGACATCCTGTAATATTTCAAACTATAATATCCTTACCAAAAATAAATTAAATGTTTTTGACCCCCTTGTAGTACTGTTCAAAAGAATATCATTTAATTCATGAGTTTTACCTGTGCTGAGCTTTATTTATTTTATTATTCCATGGTTTGAATGTAACATAAACTGCAGATAACATTCTCTCTCTTTTTTTTTTTTTTTTTTTTGTTCAGACTGACTACGAATTTTATGGACATTTTGACACTCATCTAAAGAAAGATACCATACATAGGAGTTATATGTGGAGTCAGCTATTTCAAGAAATAAAACATGATGGACAGAATTCATAAACATTGTTACCTTCCAAATTAGATATCAAATGCTCTGTTAATAAAAAGTTCATCCTACAATGTAGTTCAATGCAGTCACTTTGTTATATATATGCCTATATATATGTTATATATATATGTTATATATATACACTTGGGGACTAATAACAATTTCTAGTAGAACTCCAGAGCTTATCATTTGGAAACAGAGGAGGTTAGAAACCTGAGAATATTATTTGATCACAAGATGTCCATGAGCCACCAATGTGCTATGTCTGGAAAAAATGCAAATTTGAACTTAACGTACATCAAGCACATTTTTTTTTGTTGTTGTTGTTTAGGTGGTTGGTTGGTTGGGTTTTGAGCAATGATAAGGAAATGTTCATATTATTGTACAAGACATTGTTGAGGTCATATGTGGAATAATACTCTAGCTTCTGTCTGTTGACATTCTTCCCCAGTTAGCTCCTTCTGTGTCCACTTGTGTGAGGACAAGCTCTTTAAGATGGAGCAGTATAACAGGTCTAGGGCTACTACAGAGAGCAAAATCCTCAGACTGCAAAGACTTTTGAGCAATTTACAAGACTGATCAGAGGGATGAAGATGAGGTAATAAAAAATCAGTTCAGTGCAATTTTTATTATTTTTATTATTATTATTATTATTTTTCTATGGGCAAGACACAAGTATGACAAGGCAAGAGTTATTTTTTTTTCCTTTCAGCTTAGCTTCATACATCTAACCATATCATGGCACTGTGATATCAGTTGGAATGAGACTGAAGGGACTCCGCATGTCTGTTACTGTGATTGTCTTTGTTTCTACTCAAAAATAAGAAGCAGGGAAATGTACTGAACTGAATAGTATCCCTACATAACGTAGATATCATACAAATATCTTCTTAATTCATGACAGTGTTTTATGTGGGATGTGTGATTCTCCCTGGCATGAGAGAAACAGGTGTAATTCTAAAGATTAACAAGGACCACTGCATACAATCAGTTTATAATAACAATTGTGAAAGAGTATGGACACAAGATTATCATTAAAGAACATAACAGACAGCAGATATGGACTCTCCAAAGCTCAGGTATTACTTTCCTTTGTATGTACTGGTATTTGTTCTATGAAAGAACATTTGGAAGCTTAAAAAATAGAAATAAAAAATTCCTAGGATATGGTCAGCAGTACAGACATGCAAATAGATATTTTCCCAGATTCGTGTGATGAACAGCACTACATGCAATGACTGAAAGCAGGGATTTTCAGCAAGGAAAACTGCCAAATCTTACCTTTTGGTGACCTAAACACTGCCAGTGCACACACTGATAGAAGATGGAGAGTTATGTATTCAACTATGCTATATGTAACTATAGATTCATAGAATCATTAAGGTTGGAAAAGACCTTTAAAATCATCTGGTCCAACCATATATCATATGATATGTGATATATGGCTTTATGATACCATATACAAAAGAAGCAAAGAGTAGTTTAATTCCAATTGTATCTTGGAGCTACGTGCAATCTCCTCCTAGCAGTAATGACGCACAGCAATATCTGGCCTAACACATGATGTATGGTACAACTAAATAGGCAAGTACAGGCCACCAATAATAAATAACACAGTCATGCAATCACACACATACACACACACACGGAATCAAGATAGGAAGGAACACCTCAGCTACCGATCAACAGATAAGTATTTAATTAACTATGATATCCAATATCTTATGTCTGAAAAAGAATTCACATCACAAACACTCAAAACAAGAAGGATGTTGAGTTCCTTGAGTATGTGCAGAGAAGTGTAACGAAGATGTGATTTGACTAGAAAACAAGGTTTATAAGGAGCAACTGAGGGAATTGGTGTTGTTTAGTCTGGAGAAAGGAGGCTCATCGCTTTACACAACTACTTGAAAGGAGGTTGCGGTGAAGAGGGTGTCAGTCTCTCTCTGAGAAAGAGAAAAAATACCTTGACTTTTTAAAGATAAAGCTGATGAAAGAATAAAATATAAATGATCCATCAACATAAAGGATGAGAAAATACATTTCAGGGTTCTCGGATGAGGACTCATAGGTTGTGTGACTTCTTTTTGTAGACTGACAGACAGTGCAGAAAATAAATTGTTGCAATAAAAAACAGACTTGTGTAAGTCCAAATGATTAGCATAAAATAGTACCTGGTTATCATATCCTACCATCTTGAAGAACTATGTTCTTTGAAATTAACAGGAAATGCTTGCCAGGAGAGGGTAGAGACAGAGAGAAAACCTATCATTGCCCATTGAAGAAGTAACTGAGGTACAAAATTAATTCTAGGATGCTTTGCAAAGTCCTGAAGAGGTCCCTGTGTGAAGCCATGTTCCCATTGCTAGATGGATAGTAGGTATGCTGAACAAGCAATAGTTCCGAAAACAGCACAGAAGGGGTTGTGCAATAATAGATGGTTAAGAATTATGTTCAAGAAACTACATGTATTTGATGGAGAACACAGTAAAGCATTGAATAAAACAGTAGAACAGTGAAACAATTAACACGTACAAGATAGTAATGTCTCCAGATATAAAGAAATGAAATATAATTAGGGTTGTCTTGGTTAATTCAAATATAAACAAAGAGAA
The DNA here is from genome assembly GCF_964034855.1 of Anser brachyrhynchus. Classification (NCBI taxonomy): domain Eukaryota; kingdom Metazoa; phylum Chordata; class Aves; order Anseriformes; family Anatidae; genus Anser; species Anser brachyrhynchus. The sequence goes on along the minus strand of NC_137694.1, from coordinate 52,507,967 downwards.
AATGGTGTACATAAGACATGTAATGGAAAAAGGATGATTTTCTTCCAGCTAAGCATACTTTTTTCTTGTAACCCAGTGTATTGGGCACTTAATGAGGAGAAACATAGTTTATTTTCTTTCGGTAAATAAAATTTTAAACTGATATTGCCCCCTTTCTAGATGAATTTTAAAAATATCTTTAAAAAAGATACCCTGTTTCCATGCAGTAGTCTGGAATGTGCAATGATCAATGGATGTGTGTGTTTGGGGTTTTCTGGAATGTGCCTTAGCGCTGAAAAAGGATCTAAGCTTTTGTTTCCCTTCCTACTTATCCTCAATATGCAATTTGGATGAGAGTAACAGTACTTGTTTCATACATGAAGGACATAATTTCTGTTCACAACTTCTCTTGATTTTACTAAATTCTCGTACTTAGAAATTCATGTCAAAAATAATGTTCTTTTTTTTCTCTTAAAAATTTTTGTTTCATTGAAAATAATTTAGAAAACAATGGAAAAAAAATCTATTTTTTGCCCATTCCATACTGAATTATATTTTTTGACATGTTGAACTAATATATAAACTTAGAAAGTAAAAATGTCACAGGCTGCTGCAGAAAGGACAGCGCAAATGAAAACAGAGGAACCACTGTCCCAGCCTGAATGCCTGGTATAAAATATATTTTGGAAAAAGCTGCAGAGAGAATACTGTTTAGCGGTGGGGAAAAAAAAAATATCTTGTGGAATCTTAATATCATGCTTAAAAAGTACCAACCAATTCACATCTAATGCTAGGTGTTATGGAGTCACAGTAGATACCTATATGAATTCAAAGAAGTGAAGATATCAGGAACCATACATGAAAAAGCTACAACAGACAACTGAAATTGTATTTTTCAGGCTCTGAAGAATTCAATGAGAAGTATATGCTTTCTGGAAGTCTGATGTTTCTATGAAATGTGCTTGGTAGCAGCCACAATACACTGAGGCAGAACTGAACTGTTGCCGTTTGGGAATCTGAGCACATCATTTGGGAATCTTCCTCTGACAGTCCCTGGAGAGATGAAAAGACTGAGTTGCCAGTAAAGATGAGAAATAAAAGGACCCTTTTCTAGCACTGCTAGATCAGTAGATCTTGTAGTCCATTACGGTTGCTGATAGAGTGGAAAGGGACGGTTGCTTGCCATGAATGACAGACACCAGGCTGCGATGAAAAACAGAAGGACAGACTTACCACACAGATAAAATCAGTAGTTGTCTGTGGAAAAGCAACCTCCAAGAGGAGCAAGCATGGCTCTGCTGCACATTTAATGACAGGCCAGTTTCACCTTCTGATGTGCACAAGACAGCCTTTCTAGATGGAAAACACCCTCAGTGGTAGCAGAAACTGCAGAACTTTCTCTGTCTCTATATTTCCCATGTATACAGCAGCATCCCTCCATCCTTAGGTTGCATACTACACAGTAAACAGAAGTCAGGGGGGCAGCTGAAAAGTTGCTCCCTTTTCTCTGCACAATGGTTTGTTATTTGAAATTTTTTGTTTGTTTGTTTTGTTTGTTTTTCTGGAAAGAGGGGCATAAGGGTTCAAAACCCCTTGGTTGAGAAAGGGGTCTTTGGAAGTTCAGAAGTCCACTTCCAGAAATAAATATTAAAATGTATTTAATTCATCTCACTTCTGTATAATAGAATAACAGATCAAGCAGTTAAAAATACACACCCTTTTAAAAATTAATTTATCCTAATAGGTAAATTTTTGTTGCTCTATGATTTTATTATTTTACTTTATTTTACTTTATTTTACTTCACTTTACTTTACTTTACTTTTATTTTATTTATTTTATTTTATTTTATTTTATTTTATTTTATTTTATTTTATTTTATTTTATTTTATTTTATTTATTTTATTTTATTTTATTTTATTTTAATTTTATTCAACTTAGGCTGTAAGTAATCAATAGCTATAATCTTTTCCTGTGCTGCAAGGTTTGGCTAAGAGAAGGAAAATTTATTACTAGCATACACAAAGGGTGATGATAAGAGAGGCTGTCCAGCTGACTGCAAATATGTCATGACATGTGACAGTGAATGTTTCACTGGCCAGTGCTAAAACAATATTTCTTTCCTCTGATAAAGTCAACCTACTTTATTATGGTAACCTCATATGTGCATTGCTGCATTCTGTGCTACTGATAATATTACTTTGAAATTCTTGAGTGAAATGGTCTTTGTAAAATGCTTTACAAATAGATTAAGAGTCAATTAAATCCACATTTCATCTGAATAAATCAACTCAAAAAAACTGTATTATGCTCTGGATCACTGGTGTGGTTCAGAATTAAAAATATAATCTCTGATTTGCAAATATAAGTTGGTAACTCTTTCAAAGAGCTAAACGGCTTTCTTCCTATGTTCTTTTAACTCTGCTTATAATCACTGCTCAAAAGACGATGAGAAATATTGTCTGAATGCCAGAAATGATCATTTAGATAAAAACACTCCGTGGTCTGTTACCAAACACTTGGAAAGATTAATAAAAACATTAATATTGTACTCTACTGGAAAAGTGGGTATTGTTATCTCAGATTATAATTTACCTTAGTTTTTAACTTAGATCCTATGTTCTAAGAAGAAAGTTCATTGGATAATTTGAAATAAAAATTAATGATCTGACAAGGAAAGAAGAATTTATTGGACTGAACTTGAAAAAAATGCTGCACTGTTGGCTTGATATATACACCGTAAAATAAGGAGTCTGTTTATATAAAACAGAATAAAAAGTAAAATGAGAGACTAAGATTCTGCATAACATATATAAATATGCTTTCAAGACTTGGTGATTCTTTACAACTATTTAATATCTGTACGTTGTACTTTTAGGTAACTTAAATCATATATGAACGAGTCCTTTTAAGTTATTATGCAGATAATCTTCCAACTAATGAAGAATTTTCCCTAAACACATTTTATAATGCTTTGTCCAGTCTGATTTTAAGTGCCTGAAAATGCGAATGCTCCTGAAGGATTCACTGAGTGGTTGTTCTACACACAAGTGAATCTCACTGTATAGAAATGTTTACTACTATTTTCTTAGTTAAAATCTGTTTCATAAACCTAAATATTTCTTCATGTCTCTGGTGGTTAAATATTAGTAAGTGAAGGTTCAGTGTAACACCAGTGAAAGGGAGTATGCAGCTGGAGTTTTACACAACAGTTTTAGCTGTATGAGTCTCTTCTACATTTATTAAATAATTTAAAATATTAATGAAATAATTGGTCTGATAATTATTCTTTAGCTCCATGTGTGCATTCCCTGTTGCCCTTAAGAAAATGTTTTGTAGTATCTAAGTGTAATAGAAAAAAAAATATTTGAAGAAAGACTAAATCAAATAACTATCTGTACTTACATGGGAAGAACAAATTAAGAAGTAACAGTGACATTTATTTTTTATTATTATTATTTTTTTAATTAAAAAAATGTTAAACTAATTTCATTTCTATTACAGGACTGTAGGCCTTGTAGATTGAGGATGAACAATAGCTGTCATATATTTTTTTCTTTGGTAAGGCTTCCCAGACTTTTATTTTAAAGAGTCAAGACTTTCAAGACATGTGTGGAAAGTCCTGAGAATAACAGTAAGAATGAATGGAAGTTGAGAAAATAATGATTATTGGGAGGAATTATAGTTGCTAGTCTTTATAGGGAAAGAGTGAATGGGACATGGTCATAGTGTATTAAATCCTCCTTCTGGTTATATGCTCTGAGGCGATCAGCTCTGGGACAGACACCTTCTGCAGTGAAGCAGGGGATCAAGGCGTGAAGGGCTTTTTTCCGTCATGGAGGCTGCCAGGGCCCAGCAGCCCTTGCGAGGGAGGCTGACGAGGCGTGGGCGGAGCCAGCAGCACCCCCTCCCCTGCCGTTCAAATGCAGCCCCTGGGGAGCGAGGCGACCAGGACAGGCAAACAGGGCGGGGCGCGGCAGTTTGTGCAGGCTGAGCGCTCTCGGACAGGGCAGAGCATCCCTCCCCACTCAGGAGAATAGCTCATCTACCGGCTGTCTACCTATAGCTAAACCGCCGTGGTCTGCACTAGGCAGAAAGCTCGGTCTGAAAAGTCTGTGGCGACCCAGACTGACTGCCCGCTCAAAAATGCAGCAGTTCAGGTCTCTGGATGCAGGGAGCGCCTGAGCCTGTTGCTGCCTTCTGAGGGTGGCAGAGACACTGTGTGTGAGGTGTGAGCAGGTGGATGACCTGGTCAGCCTGGTGGCAGAGCTCAAGGAGGAGGTGGAGAGGTTAAGGGCTGTCAGGGAGTGTGAGCAGAAGATAGACTGGTGGAGCAACACTCTGCCAGGCCTCGGAGCTTGAGAGACTGGTGGGTGAGGATGTGGTTGAAAGTCCACCCAGGAGGTTGTCTAGGACGAGGAAGCCAACTCCACGCCTCAAGACTGCCTCCACCAGGAAAGAAAGAAGGGTAATCATTGTAGGCGATGCCCTTCTCAGGGGAACAGAGGGCCCTATATGTCGGCCTGACCCTACCTGTAGGGAAGTCTGCTGCCTCCCTGGGGTCTGGGTCAGGGACATTGCCAGAGAGCTTCCCAACCTGGTTTGTCCCTCTGATTACTATCCTCTGTTGATAGTCTAGGCTGACAGTGATGAAATTGCTGAGAAAAGCTTGAAGGCTATCAAACGGGACTTTAGGGGACTGGGACGGTTAGTGGATGGAGTGGGAGTACAGGTGCTGTTTTCCTCCATCCCTACAGTGGCAGGGAGGGGTACAGAGAGGACCCGGAAAGCCCACCTGATAAACACGTCTCAGAGGCTGGTGCCAATGCAGATTTATTTATTTATTTATTTATTTATTTATTTATTTATTTATTTTTACCACAGGGCGCTTTACCTGGCACCTGGCCTGACAGCTGCAGATGGGTCCCACCTATCTCTAAGGGGAAAATGGATCCTAGCCCAGGAGCTGGCAGGGCTCATTGAGAGAGCTTTAAACTGGGAAGGAGGGGGATGGGGATGAAAGGAGGCTCGTTAGAGGTGAGACAGGGGGAACAATGTCAGGGCTGGGGGAGAGGGCAGTGGCCCAACTGAAGTGCATCTACACTAGTGCACACAGAATGGGCAACAAACAGGAGGAGCTGGAAGCCATTGTGCGGGAGGAAAGCTATGACTTGGTTGCCATCACTGAAACATGGTGGGACCACTCCCATGACTGTAGTACTGCAATGACTGGCTATAGGCTATTCAGAAGGGACAGGCAGCACAGAAGGGGCAGTGGTGTGGCTCTGAATTAGAGAGTGTTTTGATGTTTTGGAACTCAAGGCTGGGAATGATAAGGTTGAGTCCCTATGGGTTAGGATCAGCGGGAAGGCCAACAAGGCAAGCATCTTGGTGGGGGTCTGTTACAGACCGCCAAACCAGGATGAGGAGACAGATGAGGCATTCTACAAGCAGCTGGCAGAAGTCGCACAATTGCCAGCACCTGTTGTCATGGGGGACTTCAACTTTCCAGACATATCTTGGAAATACAATACAGCTCAGAGGAAGGAGTCTAGGACGTTCCAGGAGAGTGTAGAAGATATCTTCCTGACGCAGCTGGTTAGTGAGCTTACCAGGAGAGGTGCCCCGATAGACCTGCTATTGTGGGAAAGGAATTCACAGGGAGCTTTGTGCTGTTTCACATGTCCCTGAATTAGAGATAATGAGGAAAACAGCGGTAGAAACAAAAACTTGAGCAAGGTTGAGATAAAGTAAATTGGCTACAGTGTTAAAGATGAGCTTCGGGCAGTGGCCAATTGCTGGCTGGCTCGAGGCGCGTGTCTGAGGGTCTCTAACTAATTGTATGACAGATTTGGGCACATGGACAGCGCATAGGGCTACAGTGAAAGTATATGTAGTAGTGAAAAAAAGGCAATAAACGTCTCCTATTCAAGAGCCATCAGAAGTCCGTGTCTTGCATGCCTTCATTCTATTCACAAACAGAGAAGGACTGGTGGGAGATGTGGTGGTCGGGAGCTGTCTTGGGCAGAGGGACCATGAAATGGTACAGTTCTCTATTCTTGGTGAAGTCAGGAGGAGGAATCAGTAAAACTGCTATCTTGGACATCCAGCGAGCAGACTTTGAGCTGTTCAGGACACTGGTTAGCAGAGTCCCTTGGGAGGCAGTTCTGAAGGGCAGAGTCCAGGAAGGCTGGGCACTCTTCAAGAAGGAAATCTTAAAGGTTCAGGAGCAGACTGTCCCCACATACCCAAAGACAAGCTGACACAGAAGAAGACCGGCCTGGCTGAACAGAGAGCTGTGGCTAGAGCTTAGAAAGAAAAAGAGGGTTTATGACCTTTGGAAAAGACGGCAAGCCACTCAGGGAGACTATAATGATGCTGCAAGGCTGTTCAGGGACAAAATTAGAAAAGCAAAAGCTCATAATGATGCTGCAAGGCTGTTCAGGGACAAAATTAGAAAAGCAAAAGCTCATCTGGAGCTCAATCTGGCTATTGCTGTTAAAAATAACAAAAAATGTTTTTATAAATACATAAACACGAAAAGGAGGACTAAGGAGAATCTCCATCCTTTACTGGACATGGGGGAAAACTTAGCAACAAGAGATGAAGAAAGGGCTGAGGTGCTTAATGTTTTCTTTGCCTCAATCTTTACTGGCAAGACCAGTTGTTCTCTGGATACCCTGAGGTGGTGGAAGGGGATGGGGAGCAGAATGTGGCCCTCATAATCCACGAGAAAATGGTTGGCGACCTGCTACAGCACATAGATATATGCAAGTTTATGGGGCCGGATGTGATCTACCCAAGGATACTGAGAGAACTGGTGGAAGAGCTGACCAAGCTGCTTTCCATCATTTATCAGCAGTCTTGGCTGTCAGGGGAGGTCTCAGTCGACTGGTAGCAAACAAATGTGATGCCCGTCTACAAGAAGGGCTGGAGGACTCGGGAAACTATAGGACTGTCAGTCTGATTTCGGTGCTGGGGAAGCTCATGGAACAGATTATCTTGAGTGTCATCATGCAGCACTTGCAGGGCAACCAGGTGATCAGCCCTAGTCAGCATGAGTTTATGAAAGGCAGGTCCTGCTTGACAAACCTGATCTTCTATGACAAAGTGACGCACTTAGTGGACGAGGGAAAGTCTGTGGATTTGGTCTACCTTGTTTCTCACTCCTCGCTCTTCCAGCTGCTGTTGCAGAGCAGATTTTTTCCCTTTCTTAATTCTGCTCTCACAGAGGCGCAAACAACATTGCTTACTGGCTCAGCTCTGGGTAGTGGTGGGTCCCTTACAAACTGGCTGAAACTGTCTCTTATCTAACGTGGGACAGCTTTTGGATTCTTCACAGAGGCCACCCCTGCGGCCACAGAAACTCAATATAATTACACCATGGTTTCCAACTTCTTCTACTTTTTTCCCATGCTGCATGCACTGATGTTGTGCACTTCAGCTGGGCTATCTGTTGCATCACCTTTTCAGAGAAACCCTTCCTAATTCCCTTGGGACATTTTACAACTACGTCCCTGTTGTTTCCTAAAGTGATAATATTCCCAGATTCATTTCCATCACTCAGAAATACATCTTTTTCCCGCACTGCATCTAGTTTAAAGCCCTGGTAATAAGCCGAGCCTGTTTACTGCCCAGAATATTCTTGCCCCACCTGGTCAGGTACGCCCCATCTGGTGTCAGCATTTCTTGTCTCTCAAAAGTACATCCAAGATTGTAGAACCCAAAACCTTGAGAATGGCACCAGCCATGCAACCGGTCATTCACTCGGTCCATTTGTCTCCTTCTTCTTGGGTCCCAGTCACCAACTGGGAAGATAAAGGAGAACACTACTTGCGGTCCTGATCCCTTTAACATCTTTCCAAGGGACATAAAGTTCCTTTTGATATTTCAGAGCATCTTTGTTACAGCTTTTTTTGATCATACATGGAAAAGTAGGAATGGGTGGTAGTCTTCAGGCCCCACCAGGCTTGGTAGCCTCTTCATAATAGTACGAATGTGGGCCCTAGGCAGGCAGCGAAAACCACACACAGAATATGATCTTGTAGTAGATTAACAGTATAAAACTGCTCCTTTACTACAATTAAAACATTATCTGAAATTAAGCTTTTTTTTTTTGATCTAGATAAGCTTCCACTTGTCTAATTTTGTCTTCTAGAATATCTCAATAAAGCTGAAGTTTTAATCTATATTTTCTTCTTGCTTTGATATATTTCTACTGCACTTAGTTCAGTAAGAAGTTTTATTAGCAAAGTATTGAATGACTTTGTCTTTAAATGAGGATCTACTAGCAATGTTTGGAGAGCCTTGGAATTTTTAAAAGACTGATTAAGATTGGAAATCAAATAGCCATCTAAATCTTTGTAGATTATCAAGGTTCTTAAGTGGAAAATTTAATGGATAATTTATGGTGTAAAGGATTTTTCTGTTCAAATTCTGACCACTGATGAAACCAATTATATATGTGCTTAGTTCCTTCACCTCCAAGTGTGGTCAAAGTGAACACAGTTTCCCAATTACTTCCCTTCTTTAAGTCACAATATTAGTTTTGCCAAACCGTTCTTCTTTCTACATAATATAATAAATTTTTGGTGGCAAGATCCCAAATGATGTGTCTCCCTTGAAGCCTATATCTGCCTGTCAGGCTGAGATCTGTGAAACTCTTAAAAGCCATTTTCTCTTCTATTGCTGTCTATCTACACAATGTCCTTTATCTTCATATGGTTGTTAGAGTTCCTGGATGTAGATTTAGTCTAATTTGTTGCTGATCTCTGCAACCCATGAAGCTCAGTAGCAGTGCTAAATAGTACCTACCAAGTTATAGTGAAATCAGAGCAATCTTCTAGTTGAAGTCCTTTCATTTAATTCAGATGGTCTCCAGCCAGAAAGATATCATAACTAAGATGCAGCCCATTTAAAAGTAAAAGGTGAACTGAGCTGATTCCAACGAATTGCTATCTCAAGAACTGCACACCATTCATGAAATTCTGGATAAAATAATCTCATCTGTGCCTCTCTTACCTTAGTTTTTAAACACCCCTGACTAAAAACTCAGTGCAGCTTATTGTCCTGCATAATCAGTTCTTGCCTATGTAATGAAATGATTTCCATTGCACTAGTGGGTCATTAAAAAAAAAAAAAAAAAAAAGGTTTTGCCCATCTTTGAAAGAATATAGATTTTTTTGCAATGAATCTGTAAATGATTTTTTTTTCCATATTTTTGCCTCATTTATGACATATATCATGCTGAGTGCTTCTGTTGAGGACTTTTAATTAATACACAGCATGAGAGAGAATTAATTTTTCCACTCACTGTTGCCTTGTAATTTTCTGATTTTTTTTTTATCTGAGTTACTATTATGCTTTTTTTTTTTTTTCTTTTTTTTTTTTTTTAAACCCAGGAGATTTTGACCCAATTCCTGACATAAATTTGTTTCTACAGAATCACATGTTGGGATGTCAACAGTTGTCAACAGACAAGTTTATCATTTGAATCAAAGCAAATGAGATTTTAAATGGGATTTTTAAATAAACAAAGAGCAGAAAAACAAACAAACAAACCCCTTCTTGGTGTTTTTCCTGTTGTAGTAGACTTACTTTTTATGACCTGGTATTCTTATGTCAGGCAAATGAAAAAAGAAGACACATAAGGAAGGATGCAAATATGGTCCAGAATTTTAAATGAAGAGTATATCAGATTCATGCCTTTTACCTGAGCAGTGTTGGAAATCGTTATTTCTGAGGGAGGAAAATCACTAATTTGAGATACAATCTGGCACCACAGAAAGAATAAGATCTTCTAATGAGCTCTGTATGTGTATTGATGATGTCAGCCTGTCTCAGGATAACAAAGGTAATTTAACTTTTCATAGTTTTATTTTTATTATTATTATTATATTTATTTATTTATTTAATTAATTATTCCACTTATCACTAATATAAGTGCTTTATTAAACTTCATTGAGTCTCCTGTAATGTGCTATTGTCCTCCCTTTGTCTTTCTAGGTGCTAGATATTGACTGTTTGACATGTACCTGATATGGCTTAAATGTTGAGGACAGTACAGAGGATGTTCTTGCATAGTATGAACTTCTGGATATTCTTCTGGAGCCACCTGTAGACCTCTGGAATGCAGAGAAGCACACCTACAATTTCCACCGGAGGCCATCACACCTAGATCCTTGAGGAAACATTTTGATTTAATCGCAACATTACTCCTTACAACTGTAAAAGATTAAGATTTTGTTGAACGTCATTGTGGGCAAGTGGATATCAACTAGCCCACATAGGAGTATGAATCAGAATAAAAATCCTAGAGCTGTTAGCTTTTTTTTTTTTTTTTCCTGAAATTGATTGACTATTTTCTTAGTTATACACATCCTGTTCATTCATTCTGGTTTATCTAAATATAAGTTTTGGGGTTTTCAGTGGAAATCCTTGCTATGCACACTCCTTCCATATAACTTCCTCCTTTGTCATTTTGATAAAAATGACTGAAAGAAGAAATTACTCTTATTGAGTCTCTTGAGTCACCCCAAAATAAAGAAATTCTTGTATAATAAGAACTTAAGGACAGATTTAGCATTTATTTGATTTAGTAACTGGCATTCCCAATATGTATTTTCCTACTGCACAGTACAACGTATAAACTTATTATGTACCACGCAGTGTTTTATGTTTACATGCATTTTCCTTATTATTGATTTAAAACCATGTTACTTCACTGGGTATGCCTTCCCTATTCAGTCAGTGTATGGCTGAGGAACTGTGGGGTTTGAGTGTCAGGAAAACACATAGTTGGATCTATCATGAGAAAAAAAAAGAAAAAAACTTCAGAGAAAAAAAAATATTATGAAAATTATTTTAAGTTTGTAGAAAATTATAAGGTAAAAACTAAGAAAGAGTTAATTCGTCAATAAATAAATGAATACCAGGATTTTTTTTTATGCCTAGCGCGAGTTTTAGAGCAATCCAAACTGAGTAATAGCAATTGAGATAGGAAGGAAGTGCTACAGTATCATTGGTACAACTATTCGTATTTTCAAGTAATTATTATTAATGTTATAATAGATCTTTTTTTACTTCAAGAACTGATAAGGTTCAGACTATGACAGCAGTCCTTGCAGCCAAGCTACAAATTTTGGTAGATAAATACAATCCAAGTAAATAAATCTTTCAAAAATGAGTGGGAAGAAGATGGAGTATAGTGGGGTGGTTAATAATGTAAAGCAGGTGTTGAATTATATTTAGATCTAAACCGTCTCTGAATAATTAAAAATACCTGCTTTTGGCAGATGCTCATCTTGGGGTTTAGAGACAGCAAGGTTTGTTTTTTTTTTTTTTTTTTTTTTTTTATGGAGTATCTTCATTGATGTAATTATGAAGAAATATGATTTATTTGCATTAGACAATATATAGGGTGATTCTCGCATACATACATGACTTAGCTACAGTGATTATTGAGGCATACCTTGCATGTAAGAAGGATTAGTGTGTTTCTAAAAAATGTGATGGTGAGAGCCTTTCTCTACAGGTAATTATCAGTCAAGAGAAAAACAAAATGTCTCCATTAATTACAATTTCTAAAGATGTAGACCTCAGCACCTGGAGTGGCATGTTTGCATTCACGGAGCAAACTTGTATGTTACATCAAGCATTAGAACTGATGATCTGAAAAGGATTCCTATTTTTCCTAGCGTTTTATGCTTTGTAGTGCTAATGTGAATCATCTTGAATAGAAAGTATTATTAGGTGAAATACCTGTAGGACCTCTTCTCTAATGTTAGAAAGAAAAAAAGTCTATGAGGGAGATGACAGAGGAAAAGATACATGTTTGTTTATCTTCTTGCCCTTACTAAGCTTTATTAATCCTCTGTGCAGAGTCAGTATCAGGTGGCCTCAGTTCCCCTTACAGTGATAATATGATACTATTTACAGCCACTGCTAAAGAGAACACCAGACCTCTTCTCCTGCAAGGCTCAGTGTAACTTTATGTGATTGTGTGTGTTCATGTGTTAGTATATTTTTATTATCTTTTGAATCACTTTGATTTTCCTTAAATAGGTATAAAAGCTAATGAGAGCTAAAAGAAAACTAGGAATATCTACATTTAAAAGTTCTTACATTTCAGGATAAACTGTTTCCAAATAATGAGTAAAGAATTCAATTAATAAGACCAAAAAAAGTCTGAATTCAAATGCATGGAATTGTCAAATATTTTATATTTAGGAATATTGCTCTTTAATATCTGAATTAGATCCTACGTTTTCAATATCAAACACATTTAGTTATCATTTTTGAAGTGACCATATGTAATGATCCATAATCTTGTTGACAAACTGGTTTCCCTTTTCTATTGTTTTCCTAGGAACAAATTTTTTAAAGTTTTTAAAGTTTGGTGTCCCACCTCTCATCTCATTTAATTATTTTATTCTTTCACCACAGATTTGTCAAATATTCAGCTGTGGGACTGTGGCCATAGGGGTTGACAATCCCCATGGTTGGTGATAACATCGGACTCTTAATGATGAGGCCAGGAGGAATGTAAAGTGTTTAGAAGGAACAAAGAATGGTGATTCAGGAGATGCCTTGCTGTCTTGGACTGCTTGTTCTCTGGCCCTTAAGACATGGAAGTTGCTGGGTGTTTGCGGTTGCCGGGCAGAGTTGCTTGACCAATGAATAGTTAGTGAAAAAGTACTGCTGTAGAGCGAATGGAGGGAGCCCGTCCTCAATAAGAGAGGATTGAAGTTATATCATCAATAAAGTAGTAGCAGTTATTGATCCTAAAAGAACCCTGGTGTCCGTGTGGTCTTTATGCCACATTCAGTCTTCAGATTACACATAAGGTCTGAATAGTCTAAAGTGGCTTGCTAATAAATTAACGGTATGAACTCCTTCATATCTTCCTGTGTCTTTATGTAGGAAGTAGCTTCTTCCAGATAAGAAGGAAATAAGGAGCTGGATTTACAACTGAAAGACCATTATGTAAGCAATACCATGTAAAGTTCCAGTACATAATAGTCATCATCATAATATTAGGCATTTTAGTTAAAGCTAAGCTTCATTAAAGTTAGTTGGCATATCATTCGTCTTAGTAATGACAATCTAGTTTTTGTCAAATAATTGCATTGATAATACTATTATATGAGATACTGTATTGTTAGAGTATTTTATTTTATATTTTATATTATTTTATTTTCATATAATTTTATATAATTATTATATAATTATATAATTATTATTTTATTTTATGGCATTTTATGGCATTTTATGGTATTTTAGGCTTTTTGCTCTTTTTCAAATAAGGATGCAAAGTTAGTCAATAAATAATTTTAGGCACTAACCATTCCCTGAGGATGTTTGGCAGAGCAGTTAAGGTGGATCTGCTGTGGATGATTTCAACCTTAGCCTTGTTCTCAATTGACCAATTGGCACGTGTTATTTTTGGTTATGAAGTTAAAAACATCATAATATGCTGCAAGGCATCCTTTTCCCCTGTATACTATTGGTTATCAAAACCCAGTATTTCTAAAGCACTCTGTAAGCCACTTACACATTCATTGGATAGAAGTGCTCCAGGAAACATGCGTTTCCTGCTGAAATGCCTAAATGGTTTTTAAATTGCACCCATATTTATTTCATTATATGATAAGAGTTACGTTTTATGTACTTGCACCTCTTGGAAGTATGGTAATGAGATATTTATGTATATTTGCTCTTCACTATAACAAAAGCCAGATAAATGTACTGGAGAAGGAAGTAATAAATCTACCTGAGTTTATGACTTGGCCCTGTTCAAGTAGCAAAGTTAATGCAAAACATTTCTTCAAGCATATAAGGTAAAAAATGATATAAAACTAAATTAGCTAAGTGAACCTAGAGGAAAAATGTATCACTGCCTGTTAATTTTAAACAACATATTTTTCCATAAAACACCCTCACTGGGGAATAATACTTCTTTTTCTTTTGAAAGCAATTACTCTATCATGCAGCCCATTGCACTGGGAAACATCAGCAACAAACAAAACCCACCAATAAAAAGCAATAATAATGATTCTTTAAAGTGTCTCCTGTGTGCTGTGATGTATCTATTGCTAACTTACATTGTAAATCTAAACCGTTCAGCAAACATTATAGAATGCATCTGCAGGGCTTAATCCAGCTTTTCTCATTTAGCATTCTTAAAAGTGCAAAACTGACTGTAACAATAAAGTGCAGACAGCAACACTTTAAAAGTTTATTTAAATTTTCAGGAAAAAAGAAAAAATATATATATATGTAAGAACTAAGCCATAGCAGAATATTAATCAGATAAACAACTGAACACTAAAACATCTGAAGCAACTAAATAATAAAGATGAGTTGTAGGCCTTCAGCTTGCCAAAGATTTTGTATTGTGGGGTCCTCTGTACCAGTCTTCAGGTTTCAGACATTTAATTCCTGACCATGAAAAATCTTACTCTGTTTAAGCCTGTTATGAAAATAATTGCCTTACCTTTAATCAGACATTTCAAAGCAAACTTTCTTTCTGGATATCATTTTCTTATTTGACTATTATAAATTATTTTATCTCCCTGCTTCAGTAAAAGTTGAGGTCTGTGTTATCTCTGATGCCTAAAAGTGAGGACTGCCTACCATTTGATGATTTTAATATCTACACAATGATGGAAGAAGCATCATCTCTGGAGTGGATAGATTAAAAAATGTGTCTCCAAAAGTTCTGAATGACCTGTAAAATCTTCATTATAACAACAACATATATAAATTTTGCATTTACTTATTACTTATGAATTTGGTCGATTCATAATCGACCTAGGGAAGTGATTGTGCCCCTGTACTCGGCTCTGGTGAGGCCGCACCTTGAGTACTGTGTTCAGTTTTGGGCCCCTCGCTACAGGAAGGACATGGACGTGCTCGAGCGAGTCCAGAGAAGGGCGACCAAGCTGGTGAGGGGTCTGGAGAACAAGTCTTACGAGGAGCGGCTGAGGGAGCTGGGCTTGTTCAGCCTGGAGAAGAGGAGGCTCAGGGGCGACCTTATCGCTCTCTACAGTTACCTTAAAGGAGGCTGTAGAGAGGTGAGGGTTGGTCTGTTCTCCTACGTGCCTGGTGACAGGACGAGGGGGAATGGGCTAAAGTTGTGACAGGGGAGTTTTAGGTTGGATGTTAGGAAGTACAATCTTGAGGTCTCTTCCAACCTAGAAATCTGTGATACTGTGATACTGTGATAATGGTTTATTTCTGCTATTCCTTATTTCTCCCACTTTTCCTCTGCTCAGGTTCCACAAGTCACAGATCCTTCAGAAATATCCATCTATTGGTCCTCTATGGGCTGCAGTGTGAACTCTGCTCTAGTACCTGGAGCATTCCTTTTGCTGTTTCTCACTGTTTTGTTTGTTTGTTTGTTTGTCCAGAACATGGTAGCCCTGGCTTCACCTCAGAGGAGCCCTGCAGACCCCTGCTGGCACCTTGCCTTATAATCCTAATATCATATATCTAATAAAATTACTTATTCTGACTTTTTGGTAAAATGCTCAGCTATTGTTGATGATGTCATTATAACATTTGTATGAAAATATGATTTTGAAAATTAGACTGAAGAGACATCTTTCCATTGACTTCTCACAGAGAAAAGCAGAACACATTCTGACTTGGAACAGGATCTAAACTAATTTAAGAATCCATATTAAACTATACGAAATATGAATTTTTCATAGCTGTTCCAGTGAATAGGAGAGGCATATATATTTTGCAAAAATTTGGTGAAAGCTGAGGTATGTTTCATTATAGTAGCATTATGTCTAAAGCATAATGATTTAATGAGTTGAAGTTTTAAAACATAGTTTCTACAGTGAAGATTCTATTAGTTTCAGGTACAGAATTATCTGTTTTCTACTATGTTCTATAATCTAGCATTTTTAACTGATTATGTCAGGAACTGAGCATATCCTGAAATTGCTACCTGTCCACACAAATTAAGACTGCATATGAACTTCACCCTAAAATTTCCACTGTTTTTTTTTTTTTTTTGTAGCTGCATTATAAAAAGCTGATGGCTCATCATAGAATGGCTTGGGTTGGAAGGGACCTTAAAGATCATCTAGTTCCAACCCCCCTGCCATAGGCAGGGATACCACCCACTTGATCAGGTTTACCAGGGCCCCATCCAGCCTGGTCTTGAACGCCTCCAGGGTTGGGACATCCACAACTTCTCTGGAAAACCTGTTCCAGTGCCTCACCACCCTCTAACTAAAGAACTTCTACCTAACATCCAATCTAAATCTCCCCTCTTTCAGTTTAGAACCATTCCTCCTTGTCCTATCACTACCTAAATGTTATGTAGCAAAGAGTTTGTCATTTTCAATGGCAACATCACCTCAAATTTAATTTACTGCTTTGAAATATTCTTATGCCTTTACAATACTTGCACCTTTACTTACAACTGTAGTTGTTTAGGTCTTTTTTCTTTCCTATGTTGAAGATTTTCACCCCCCAAGTTATAACAAATATATGTAAGGCGATATTTTACCTTCACGGGCAAAAATTGACAATAAAGAAATTGAAATGCTAAAGAGTTTTTGTTTAAATAATACAGTTTATGACCCAAACTGTAAATATAAATGACTACTGCTCTTCTCTGAAAGCTGCAGGTTTTTTCTGCAAATAAATTTTTCAAGAGTACCTTACCTACAAGGCTGAATGACAAGAGTTCTTGCAAAGCTACTTATCTTGATAGCATACTGTTGTGGTTTAACCTGGCAGACAGCTAAGCACTACAGAGCCATTTGCTCACCCTCACCAACCCCACAGTGGGAAGACAAAGAGAATCAAAAAATAAAAAAATAATAATAATAAAAAATAAAAGCTCATGGTTTGGAATAAAGACAGTTTAATACGACAGAAAAGGATGATAATAATAATTAATAATAATAATACATAATTATAATATATAAAGCAAGTGATGCACAATGGATTCGCTCACCACCCTCTAACTAATGTCCAGCCAGACTCTCTCACACCCCAGCAAGCCACCCCAGCTTTAATTGTTCAGCAGGATACCATATGGTATGGGTTACCCCTTTGGACAGTTTGAGTCAGCTTTCCTAGTTCTGTCCCCTCCCAGCTTCTTGTGCACCCCCAACCACCTCTCTAACAGGGTGGTATGAGAAGCTGTAAAGTCCTTAAAAAAGCACTGATCTGCAACAGCTAAAACATCAGCATGTTATCAGCATTATTCTCATTATAAATCCAAAACTCAGTACCATACCACGAGCTACTAGGAAGAAAATTAACTTTAATCGCAGCCCAAAACAGGACTTGTAATCTCAAGGAAAAAAAGAAAAAAAAGAAAAAAAAAAAAAAAAACCACTAGTCTTTTGAGTTCTTGAAGCAATTTAACATACATTTCATTTGCCTATTTTCAATATCTTTTTACAACTCTTGACCATCCTGAAATGATTTCATTAATGATTACATATTATGATATGAAAGTTTGTTCTTTAGTGATTTAGTAAAGATAGAATATATAAATTGTAAAATATCAGAATTCTCATTGTATGGATGCATAGAAGGAATCTATTGCAACTTTAAAGTGTAAGAGAAAATCAAATTTGAAATATATCATTAAAAAGTCTTCAACAACCCAGACCAAAACTGTTAGTACTGTCTTATAATATATTGTCTCACTGTGCAAATACACTATAACAACAAATAAAGAATTTTACAATTTGATTTCCATTTTAATCCCTAATTACCTGTGACTAATTGTCTCATAAAATGTTCAAATTTTTATGATTTCTGCATTCTGTTAGGCTTTTGATGGTTATTCCTTGCTACTATGCTGCACTTGGACTTATGTCACATTAAATTAAAAGAACTGGGAAATTGCCCTTTCTACGGCTTTTGTTTCTGCTCAGATCTCCAATTAGTTATATTTTATTTACATGAGGCCTGGAGCAAAGTCACTTTTTATTAGTAAGAGTTGACTTCCTGTTAAGAACAGTGGTTTCTCTTAAGCTTTTAGTGTTTAGGTTTAGCTAGGTATATTCAGGAACCAATTGCTAAGTGTACTTAAGGTTTATATGAAAAAAATCCCACCTTTGATCTATATTGAAAAGATCAGACTTTTATTCAACAAATGTTACTTGGAGTTAATTTGTAATGTAGTTATAAAATTATGGTTGAAGATCTCATCAAAGAATATAGAAAAATATGTATTGGTTTATAATATTTTTAGATATGTCAAGAAGCAATTCAAAAGTTTGGCCTGTGTAGATAGATTAATTACTATCTAGATAATCTAAATATCTAAATAATTAGTTACTCATATTTTCACCAATACATAAATAAATAAAAATAAAATGATTTTCAACACTTCTGTATCCATCATACCAAAATTCTCATAGGTGATGAAAAACAACTTTCTGTGATAGGAGAGGAGGCAATATAATAACACAGTCTGTGGCAAGATAAAATTGTTATTTAGAGAATGACTTCAAATTACCAAAAAGGACTGTCTGCATCAGGAATGTCTTTGTGTGGAACATCTTCAGCAAAATTAAATATTAATGTTTCTGTATTTTCCCGAACTTCTTTCATTTTTGTAATCATCAAAAATATGTCAATATTGCAAAATTGTTCTGGTTTGTACAAATGATCATGGACACCTTTTGGGAAGTACTTCTTTATATACACAATGCATAAAGAAGTTCCATTCAAGATAGGAATCTAAAATGAAAAAGTCTGTTCTGAAATTTCTGTTCTGAAAGGCTCTGAAATATGAGAAAGAACAATCTGCGCACACAGACTAGGCACTTTAGGCACTTTCTACACACTTTTCAGCTTCAATTCCTTAATCCTGTTAAACTTTATTTGCACAGCAGGTACTTACTGAAATTAGCTTTCATTTTAGATAGAGATTTCTTCAATGAAAGCTCTGAAAATCTGAAACATTACTAATACCATCTTTTTCTTCATACTTCTCAGCTTTTGAAGTAGACAGAGAAAAGCATCTTTTAATATATACATTTTAAGTACAAATCTTTTCTTCCCTGATGTGAACATTTATCCCTTTTCATTTTATAGAACCTTAGTCCATTATTTGGAGTTGTTGCAATCAGCAGGCAAGTGTGTTTGTAGAATCAAAATACCTCCAGGTAATCTCAAAGGAAGATGTGAACTGATTTTTCTTTAGTAATTTATGTGCAGTCCATTGCATTAAACATTAACCATGTTTGTCAGAGGCAAAGAAGGTACAGAGAGAGGAAACTCTCAGACTTCTGAGAAAGTCTCTTAAGAGATTTCTGGTGTTCAATCACAATTACTTCTCCAATCTTTTTGTCTTCTTGCTTCTGGCTTCATGAGACAGGGGAACTCTTTGGAGTATTGGTTTGGTTTGTGAAGATGTGCAAAGCAGTATCTTCTATTATTCTTATGAAAAACTGACTTACATATATATATATTCATATTATATATATACTATATTATATATAGTATATGTATTATATTTGTCAGGAAAGAGAAGTTTTCCCCAGAATCATATAATAGAATCATAGAATATGCTGAGTTGGAAAGGATCCAATGAGGATAATCAGGTCCAACTCCAGGCTCCACAAAGGACTACCTAAATATTAAACCATATGTCGGAGAGCATTGTTCAAACACCTCAGCTGCTCCTCATAAATCTTCCCTGCAGAACTTTCATGATCTTTGTTGCCTTCCTTTGGATGTTCTCTAATAACTTTATATTCTTTTATTGTGGTGCCCCAAACTGCACACAGTACTTGTGGTGAGGCTGCACCAGTGTAGAGTAGAGCAGGACAATCGCTTCCCATTGTAGAAGGCCACTAGATCTGTTAGGCACGATCTACCCTTAATGAAACCATGTTGGCTCTCAGCAGTCAGCTCCTTATTTTCCATGTGCCTTGACAGAGTTTCTCCATGATCTTGCCAAGCATGAAGGTAAGACTGACTGGCCTGTAGTTCCTTGGGTCTTCCTTTTTTCTCTTTTTAAAAATGGGGGTTATTTTTCCCTTCTTCCAGTCACCAGGAACTTTGGCGGACTGCCATGACTTCTTAAATATAACAGACAGTGGCTTAACAACTACATCCACCAGTTCCTTCAGGACCCATGGGTATATCTCATCAGCTCCTGTTGACTTGTGCACCTTCAGGTTCTTTAGATAGTCCCAGACCTGATCTTCTCCTACAGTGGGTGGTTATTCATTCTTCCAGTCCCCGCCTTTGCCATTTCAGACCCAGACCATGTGGCTAGAGCTTTTGTTGGTGAAGGCTGAGACAAAATAGTCATTGAGTACCTCAGCCTTATCCATATCCCAGGTGACCAGATGTCCTGTTTCTTTCTGGAAAACCACAATTTTAGGGCCCACAATTTCCCTAGTCTTACTTTTGCCACCGATGTACCTATAGAACACTTTCTTGTTGCCCTTGATGTCCCTGGCCAAATTTAATTCTAACAGGGCTTTGGCTTCCTAACCTGATCCCTGGCTGCTTGGACAATGTCTCTATCCCTCTCAGGTTATCTGCTTGTCCTGGTTTTAGCTAGGATAGAGTTAGTTTTCCTCCTAGTAGCTGGTAGGTTGCTATGTTTTGGATTTAGGGTGGGAATAATGTTGATAACACTCTGATGTTTTAATTGTTGTAGAGCAGTGCTTACACCAAGCCAAGGACTTTTCAGCTTCTCGCTCTGTCCTGCCAGCGAGCAGGCTGGGGGTGCAGCGGGATCTGGGAGGGGACAGACCCAGGACAGCTGACCCAAACTGGCCAAAGGGGTGTTCCATACCATCTGACGTCATGCTAAACAATAAATAGGGGTGGCTAGCCGGGGTGGGGGGCTATCTGCTCGGGGGTAGGTTGGGCATCAGTCAGCGGGTGGTGGGCAATTGCATTGTGCATCACTTGTTTCGTACACATTATTATTTGTAGTATAGTTGTTGTTGTTGTTATTATTATTATTATTATTATTATTATTATTATTTTCCTGTCTTAATAAACTCTTTATCTCAACTCACGGGCTTCACTTTCCCGTTTCTCTCCCCCATCCCAGAGAGGGAGGGGGGAGGGTGAGTGAACAGCTGTGTGGTGTTTAGCTGCTGGCCGGGTTAAACCACAACACTGCATTTGCTTGCACACACTGTATGCCTTCTTTTTCTGTTTAAGCTTGGTCAGGAGCTCCTTGTTCATCCATGCAGGTCTCTGGAATTTTTGCCCGGCTTCCTTTTTGTTGGGATGCATCTCTCTTGAGTTTGAAGGCGGTAATCCCTGAATATTAACCAGCTTCCTTGGACCCCTCTTCCCCCCAAGGGCTTTGTTCTATGGTACTCTACAAAGCAGATCCTTGAAGAGAGCAGAGTCTGTTCTCCCAAAATCCAGAGTAGTGAGCTTGCTGTGCTCCTTCCTAGCTGCCCTCCAAATGCAGAACTGTACCATTTCACGATCAATGCAATCAAGGTTGTCCTGGAGTTTCTCATTCTCCGCCAGCCCCTCTTTGTTGGTGAGAATGAGATCCAGCATAGCACCTCTCCTCATTGGCTCCTATATAACTTGGAAAAGGAAGTTATCATCAGTGCATTCCTGGAACCTTCTGGATTTCCTGTGTATGCTGTCACTCCAACATATTTTGGAGTGGTTGAAGATCCCAATGAGAACTAGGGCTTTTGAACATGAGGCTGCTTCTATCTGTCTATAGAGGGCTTTATGTATATATAATATAGAGGGCCATTATGTTTATTCTGTTTTTGAGGTTTTAATATCTTCTATTAATTTTCCTTGTAAGCAGTCAGATTTGGTCCTGACAGAATGCCTTTTAGTTGACTTGTTTAAGAGACAATTCCTTTTCATTATTTCTGCCTAATCCAAAGAGAGAAAGAGCTCGTATATACTGTCTAAAGCTAGGTATAAAGTTATATTTTGCCCTAGTGACAACAAGAGAGGTTTCTCTGAGCTGTCCTCAACAACAGCCCCATGTAATAGTATTATTTATGGATAGATATCACACTTAACCTTCAGTCCAGCCACAAGAACTAGCAAGCTGGAAATAGGTTAGATGCAAGAGAGTGGATGAATAAAAGTCAGGCAATGGTAATATGAGAAGTGTGAGTTAATTGTGTTGTAACACATAAAGATCTGGATGGTTCTATAGGTTTGGCAGACATGATATTGCTCATTAAATGATTGTATCTTTCTAGAACAGTGCCTAAATGTTATTAGCAATGAATTTTCAGAAGTATCATCTTTAATTGTGCTCTTTTGCTGCCTTAGCCACTGCAAAGCTCGTAAAAGCAGGACAAATACTAGTTGTTATGGTGATTAACTTTCTTGAGACTTCCCGAAGCCTTAAATTTCGTATTTATACCTTGACTTTGCTTTGTTCTAAACCAGAAGCATGAAAAATTGTAATGACAAAGTTGCAATGATTGTTGGTGATGCAGCAGCAAAATAAAATCCCTATCCAATAAGCCCACTGTGTTTAAACAATTCAGTTGGTGAAGTGAATAACATCACTCACAGAGCTAAGCATCCTTGCTGAGCCCTCAGCAGCATAGATGTCCCACTTTTTCTTTATGCTACAAAATACAGGTGAAAGATATCTATCTTGAGGAAGAAGCCTATCAATTGATCAGGGATTTTGGAAAAATAAGACTGCAGGATACAATTCTGCAACTTCTAAAATCACTGCAGCAACTGAAAAATCCCTGCCTCAGGCATAATATATATAACCTGGTATACACTGCAGAAACTAAGTGAAAGAAAATTCGCAAGATTACCCAAATCCACCACAGTATACACAGTGACATAAATAGATAACATGCTTCTTTGTTCTAATTTTGAAATTTATTTTCTTTGAACTTTCTGCTCTTTTGCTATGGAAAAACATTACTGAAATGCCTAATAAGACAAACAAACAACAAAACAACACCTTTTACTTTTTTTTTTTCCCCAAAAATAATTGTTCTTCTATAACACTCTTAGTTTCTTGCTAAACTCTGCCTGCCTACAAATCATGTGCAATGATCATCCCAAAGGTCATTCATTACCTGTACTACCCAGCAGGTGATAGGTGATTCGGAGTACAAACTATGGACACGTAACAAGTTATTCATGGTGTTTGATGGAGCCATTTGTCTGTGTGATAAAAGCATGCAGAATACAGGAAAGTAAGGATGTTTTGCAGTCCTAGGATATTTCAGAAGATCCAGAATGCTCTTCCTATTTGCATGTGTCTCCATCACTGCTTCTGAGATGGGACGGATTCATTTTGACTTCATGCAGCATTTTCCTTATATGTTGCAAGTCAGGACCAGCAACCCAGACTGTTTAATGTTTTAATTCTAAACTGTCCCTTCATCCACTCATAGTCATGCTGATGTCACTAGAACTGCATAAAGGGAATAAAGTAGTCAGAAGAGTGGAACGATTCCTTTCCTTTTCCAGAGAGATTGTTCTCTTTACTCACAGTATGTGAACAGTTACATTTGGCTAGAACTGTCCCACCATTCAACACACAAAGTTCTTTACTGTATTCAAATCCCACTGAAGTCAGTAAAACTACTCCAGTAAATATATAATTGCCAGTATGAGTAAAGAACGGCAAAAAGAGACACAAAACATAAATTTTTAGTCAAAGAGGGAATTATTATTGGCTTGCTTTCCCTATTAGCTGAAGAAAAGGCTACTGTTCTGGGAAGGAAGAATTCATTTAAAAGCCATATTTTATTTTATTTTTTTGTTAAAACTGTAAATGTGTCCAAGTGTAAGACAAAAAAGTTTTGTCAGAAGACCACTGTTGCTCATAACTTTCATTCATTACATTATGTAGTGTTTACTGGATGACACTGGGGACTATGTCATCTTTCTATTAGGTGCATTCCAGCATAACCTGTAAAACACTCATGCTGCATGTCCTACAGGAAGCTATTATCAGAAATTTAAAACACGCTCAAACAATAGGAAGCACTGTCTAGTATATAACACACAAGACTAAAAAATAAAGGGAGCTTAGACTGAGTCATTCTATGTGATCTTGCTGAGTTGAGGACCCCTTCTGAATTTATTTCCACATCGGTAAAAATAATAATTGTATTTATCTATGTAAACAGAAAGTTATGAAGCTCTGTCTAATCATGCTTACCAAGAGTATTGATATTTTTGTATACAAGGTGTTTTATTATTTACTCTCTTACTTCATCATTTATATAAAACTAAGTCTGAGATATGAATGAATACAGAATGAGTTCAGATGTCGTGGCTGTATATAGTTTTCTATGCCAATTACATTAGTGTAAAATCAAAAGTGTTTGCCTGATATTTACACTGTCAGGACTAAAACTAGTTAGAAAATTTCTGTTGGAATACTTTTCCTTGGGAAATGTTCATAAAATCATTATTTTATACCTGGAATTTTGAAGCTTTGTTGTTGTTGTTGTCATAAAAGTATATATAAGTTGCATGGAGCTAATGAAATACACTGGAGAGCAGAAGTATTTAGTCTCTGCTTGTGAGGCTTTCAGCAATTTCACTTGCCACCAGTAAAACTAACAGGAATTTTAGGCAGAAACCAGCCAAAAATTTCTTTTTATGTTTTCTCAAAACCAAAATTTCCTGCGAATTCCTTCAATCATAAAAGGTGTGTTTTTACTTTTTATCCTGAATAGAGATGAAAAATTTTTAAATGATTTTAGAAGGAGATTTTAGTTTTCTATTTCTGTTTATGTAGGAAGCTCTTAAGCATATAATAAACTAAAACTGAAACAAAAGGTTTCTGTGTTCCATGTTATTGCACAATGCATGAATATTCCATTGAAAAACCTTGATATAATAAGATAAACCAATTGATAAGTAGGCTGTTTCTCTGACTAGCAGTTGCTCTGAATAGCAACTTGTCTGAAAATCTGAATACCTTCTATGTGTCTGATATCTTTGTTTTATGAATTTCAATTGCACTCCATTACAATTTTAAAAGTATATTTTAATAGCTCCAGCCACATAACAACAAATTCTGCTTTCTCTAATATCTGTTCAATATCCTGGAACTCTGTGAATGTAAGAGAAAATGTAAGCTACAATGTGATTAGGTATTATGCAGAGGGCTTTGACTAATTCATCTTCCAGCTCACATTACACTGATGTCATTTCCCCAGGAACAGTGATTGGGTAAGTGCAACAATTATTAGGTAAGTGCTACTGCATATTATATAATTATTTTTTCATCTCACAATATTTCTGTTTCCAGGACTGTAGCAATGAGGTGAAAAAAAAAAAGAGTCTTGTTCCAGTGGCTTCACCTATCAATTTGTGAGAAATCTGTAAAGTTATTTTACTAAGACCTAAAGCCATAAACAGTTTTTATATTTAAAACTTATGAGAATAAACTACATTTAAAAGGAAAAAGCATGATATTTTATGGAGAAGCCAAAAGAATGTTTAATTTCAGAAGATTTTAAAATTGTGTATTTAATTAAAAACAACAACGACAACAACAACACTATCAGAGATATGTTTTCCCACAGCTGAAAAAGTCTAACAAGTTACTTTACTAAGGGATTTAAATTTAAATTTGCAGCACGCACACATACACATTCTGCTTTGTAACCTGCAATGTTAAACTCTTTACTGATTGTGAGATCTGACTTCATCTGGAAAATATAGCTTTGCCATTATATCTAGGTACTTTGGGCTTTCTGTTTCTAGTTGTTGTGGTTTAACCTGGCAGGCAGCTAAACATCACACAGCCATTCAGTCCCCACCCCACCCCCACTGCACTCCCTAGTGGGATCAGTGGGATGGAGGAGGGGGGAGAGCAAAGAAAAGAGTTAAAATTGGGAGAAATTGTGGGTTGAAGTAAGGACAGTTTAATAAGTAAGGGAAAGAAATAAGAATAAAAATAAAACAAACAAAACAAGAAATGCAATACCCAATTGCTCACCACCTGCTGACTGATGTTCAACTAGTCCTGATCAATAGCAGCCCCCCGGCCAACTCCCCACAATTTTATTGCTGAGCATGATGTCATATGATATGGGACATCCCTTTGGTCATTTTGGGTCAGCTGTCCTGGCTGTGTCCCCTCCCAGCTCCTGGTGCACTCCCAACTTCCTCACTGAGAGCATAGCATGAGGAGCTGGGAAGTCCTTGGATCTGCGTAAGCATTGCTCAGTAACAGCTAAACACATCAGAGTGTTATCAGAATTATTCTCATCTTAAATCCAAAACACAGCACCATACCAGCTACTAGGAAGAAAATTAACTCTGATCCCAGCTGAAACAAAAGACAGATTAAATACCTGAACTGAAGGAATATACAAAGGAAAAGGAGCTGAGGACAGAAGGATAGAAATATAAAGTTTTTGCCATATGGCAGGTGCTTGGCACCTGCATTCCTTTACTTCCTTTCCTTACATTTACTTTCTGCTGCTGCTCCAAAATAAATTATTTTGTCTTCCTTATTCTCAGTCTTCATCTCAGGTGCTTTGAGAAGGTTTAAATTCATTTTACACACTGAACGTTACAGATGCAAGATCCAGGTGCTTGGTTGCGTTATACATTTTTTCTAGCAACAACATCTGGAGACTTGGCTGTTTTCATTGTGGAAAGCAACTGGCTCTGAAACTGCTTGTATTGGCATCCAAGAAATTGCCTAAGGATCACTCTGCTGTGGGGCTGGCTGGGATACACTGCCCAGCTGGAGGCCATAGTCCTTTGATAGGTCTGTCATTGTCAAGAATTTGTTCAGGTTTATATACTGAAAAATAAAATCCTGTTAGAATTTCTCATGATTTCTTCCACATGTAAGGCCCCATTATGGTACAAAGGAGCTTGTCCAAATTCATTGGAGTTGAGATATAAGGAACTTTTAAGGACCCACTAGTTTGGCTGACTCTTTCACAATCCACATATGCATAATATGCCAGAGAAAACTGCTTTTCTGCTTTATGCCAATGTTTTATTTCAAAATAAAATTATTGTGAGATAACTAGTTTACAGTAAAACTGAAGAGAGAAATGACTTTTAATCTGAAAAGCTAAAAACAACCAACCAAACAAACACCACACAGACCTTGAATTTTTAAAAGAAATAACCTGAGGAAGAAAGATTGGCAAACTCTTTCAAACACACATCTTATGGCCATACAAACTTGTAACTGGAAATATTTCCTTTGACTTATACATTCAAAGATATATGAGAAGACCAAGAAATCTCTAGAAGTGAAGTGAAAGGAAATGTATAAATAAGAAGATGAATAACTTTGGCTTTATGCATATAAGAGGACTGGAAAATGATTTTTTTTTTCTTCTTCAATCAATAATATATTTTTAAAACTTATTTTTGTTGTGTTTCTTTCTCAAATTACAGACATTCAATAACAACTGAAACCAAGTGAAAATATTATTTATTCCTAGGTAAGAGTATAACTCAGCGATGATCTATATACAGAGGAAATAACTGGCAAAACAGTTAAATGGATATTATTAATGAGCCTGTTTATGCTCTTTCCTCCCTCCAATGATGTTTAATATTTCTGAGTTTCTCCAAGTGTCTTCTTCCACCTTATAGAGCTGGAAACTTCCTGTGTAACACCCTAAATCCAGCACAAAGCAGTACCACTTACCATTAGTTGTAAATCATTGCTTTGGAAGCTTTGCCCTTCACAAATCCTTGCAGAGCAGAAAAAAGGGTACAGAAGTAATCTGACTGTTCTGTTGCAGTTTGCTGGCATTCTGATTTCATGTAGCTTGTGAGGCAACTATACTGAGACTAATGTTATACTACAAAATGCATAGATATCCAAAGGTGTCTTTTTGTGCATGTGTAAAAATATGTAAAAAAAATACTATGTTTATCAAGTTGTGCACTACTAAAAATATTACCTTTACAGGGAAATTTTCTATTTCTAACAATTTTCTGTTGTGTTTTGGTTTGTTTGTTTGTTTTCCTGGGAAATGCCTGATTTTTTGTTTTGTGACAGGTAGTGACAAAATAAATAAATAAATAAATATCATTACCAAAACCCTACTCTTTGGCTTTGGTTATTTGTATATTTGAAAAACTCCATACAGACCAGCAGAGCTCTTTGTAGGGCAAGCCATATCACTGCATCGAGACTTTGTCTAGCTAATGGGCAATAACCTGTACAAGCTCCAGATCAGATTTATGAACTATCAAAAATTCTGACAGATTTTTTTAGTATTAAATGATTTAGGAACAAGTGGAAAGAGTAACTACAATAAAACCTGGAATAAGGATTAATATTAAGATATTCCTTTGTCTGGAGTTTGGCGTTTTTTGACCCTGGAAGATTTTTAATTCAGTTTGCACATCTACAAAGTCACTCCCTGTTCTGCAGTTCTGTGCTTGAATAACCATAAAAAGAGACAGACTTTTTATTTAGGACCTTTGAGTACGTTTTCAGGGCATATAGATTTCTCTAACACCTCTATCTCTTAAACACCTTATTGAATCTAGGCACATTGTCTCTCTAGCTAGAAAATTTGTCATGTTTTTGTGCATAGAAACAGCTCAGACCTGCCCAGGTTAGTTGAGGTCTAGTGCTGCATGTAGGCAGCTATATTGCTTCCAAAACTTCCAGACTACATAAATATTTAGTAATTCTATGACATCATAGAATTATATACACATCACATAAAGACAGTCTACTGAACAATGAGGTTTCAGATCTAAGCCTACCGAGGCAGAATGGTGCAACATGGACTTTGCTCAAGTGGCTTCGCTGAGGCCAGCTCCCGGAATCAGTCTTAACAGGTCTCTTGTGCCCATTAGGGTGGACGTAGTGCTGTGGCACTTCCCAGAGGGCATTCTGGTGCAACCCTAGGCATCTGCTGAGACTCAGTGCTGGCAAGGCCACAGTCTTACTTTGATGATTCACTTCATCCAAATGTGAGAAAAGTACAGCAGAAACACAAATAACTCTACAGGAGCTGAACTAAGTCTGTTGTGGCTATTGCTGATACAAAATTAACAACCCTGCCTAACCAAAAATGTTTCTTTGCAAGATACACAGAGGATAGGATCTCTGTATATCTCTCTCATGTAGCTATATGGCATCTTCTACTGCTAATGGTCTCTGGCCTATAATTGCTAACCAGCTCTTCCAGGGACTGACAGCCTGCAATTTGATATTGACAAAGGTGAGCCAGAAACCATATGAACAACTTAGATGATAGAAATCCAGTAAATGGCAATATTACTCAATAGTGCTTAATTTACTGCAAGACATGCTACATATTTTCTAGATTTATCCATTAGTTGAGTTCCATATTATTCAGGTTAATGGAAAGTTGATTGCAGTTCACATTGGGCCAATAACTACTATTTCCATATACTCATTTAATAATGTAATATTATTACAATCATATTATATTAATATATATATTATGTAATATATATAATATAATATATATGTAATATATATTATAATATATACATTAAATAGTGTAATATTGTATTGCATAGATTTTAGAAAATACTTACCTAAGGTCAAATGTACATTGCAGAATTTTGCCAAGATAACTGAATTAGAGAGCTGTGTAAAAAAAAAAAAAAAAAGTGGGGGTGGGAGTGATAGTCAAGGTTCATCTCCACATTTCTTGTTGCTATGATAGAAAGCAGAGACATCACAAATAGCTCTATTACAATAATTTATTTATCTTTACTTACCTTTCCAATGTGCTTTAGAGAAACATTTGAAAATAGAATGCAGCAGATTTACCAACATTAAAAGTTACAGCTGTCTTTTTCCTGCTTCCACTGGGGATGAAATAATGTAATAAAACCTTATCAATTATTTATACACACATTTTTTCTGTTATAATAATTCAGTATGATAGTAATGGAGAGAGAATGTAACTTCTGCATAGCATTGGCACTCCATTATCTAGCTTCTTGTAATCAAAGGGGAAAAAAAAAAAAAAAAGAGAAAAAAAAGACTACTTTTCTTAGCTAATTTGACAGGACTTATGCAAATTCTGTGCTCTGCATTCAAGCCACCAGGAATTCAGGGCTGCTGCAGTATGTCAAAACAATTTTGTACAAACTTTTTTGTCTTCTTTTTTCATTCACATGATATTTTAATTAATAACAATTTCTTGTGCAATAAGAGAACTTCATAACCACGATATCCTTCAAAACATTTGAAATGTATATTTGACTAAATTTGATATCATGCATTATATAAATGTTGTGTCCAACCCAATAAAGGTCTATAGAACATGATAAGGACTTTTCTCTTTATTCTTCAATAATTAATATTTTTAAAGAACATGAACTTATATGAGGTTTAACAAAATGTTGGTGCAAATTAAGCATAACTTCTCTAAAATAATATTAAAAATTACCTCCAGGAAAATACAATAATACATATTTTTTGATTTTCAATGTGTAAGCTCTATGAGTCCTCTCTGAAATATAAACAATATATTTATTTTTTTGGAGTTCAATATCTATGCCTTTTAGAGGTTGCTTTTTTTTTTTTATCACCTTTTTTTTTTCTTTGCCTGTTTGCCTGTTTCTTTTGTTCTTATTTGTTTTTGTTTTCTTTTTTGAAAGGTAAACTTGATATAAGACTTCCAAACGCAAAAACTACCTCATGAACAAATTATGCAGATTAGTACCAAACATTTCTTGGATGTTATACTGGCAAGCAAATTATAGTTTTGTGTCAAAGCAGTATTTCTAATTCTGACAGTCATGATATGGACCTTTATTTAAAAACAAAATGTCCTGGTTTTAGCTAGGATAGAGTTAGTTTTCCTCCTAGTAGCTGGTAGGTTGCTATGTTTTGGATTTAGGGTGGGAATAATGTTGATAACACTCTGATGTTTTAATTGTTGTAGAGCAGTGCTTACACCAAGCCAAGGACTTTTCAGCTTCTCGCTCTGTCCTGCCAGCGAGCAGGCTGGGGGTGCAGCGGGATCTGGGAGGGGACAGACCCAGGACAGCTGACCCAAACTGGCCAAAGGGGTGTTCCATACCATCTGACGTCATGCTAAACAATAAATAGGGGTGGCTAGCCGGGGTGGGGGGCTATCTGCTCGGGGATAGGCTGGGCATCAGTCAGCGGGTGGTGAGCAATTGTACTGTGCATCACTTGTTTTGTACATATTATTATTATTATTTTTATTTTATTTTCTGTCCTAATAAACTGTCTCTATCTCAACCCACAGGCTTCAGTTTTCCCATTTCTCTTCCCCATCCCAGAGAGGGAGGGGGGAGGGTGAGCGAACGGCTGTGTGGTGTTTAGCTGCCAGCCGGGTTAAACCACCGTCTTTTTGGCACCCAACGTGGGGCATGAGGTGTTGAGATAACGACAGATCTGACAAGAGTGTGTTAAAACAAGATTCTGATAAGCATTACATCGGTTTAATAGTTACTAATCACAATGCCGATTTTTGTGATCTCAGGTCTGCTGTGCCTGTTTTCCGAATTGAGTTATATAGCACATTACTTACTGTATGGGTTCCCTGTCACGTTGCTTATCACTTCTGGGGGTTGGTACAAGGTTATTATTTTGCTGCACTGTGTAACACTGGCTTACAATATGATAAAATTACCGGCCATGAGACTAATCAGGTATTTGTACTCAGCATTGTCATCAACTCCATATTTTGGGAACCCTACCTCAGAAACTATTAATAATTACACCTTTCATGCTTTTTCTTCAGGGAACCAATCTATGGAGGGGTCAGGGGAAGATGTTTTTTCCTATTTGTTCACTATCCCTTTCTTCTCTACAGGTGAGTTATGGTAGCTCTCCAAAACTTCAAATATCCTTGGGATGTTCAGACCAGCATGTTCTCATTGTTATGTCTCCTGAATGCACTTCAGGTTTTGTCTAAGGTTAAACAAATACTTAAGAGGGTCATCCAGAGATCTGTCCTGAGGCAGGATAGTTATGATTGGAAAGGAGAGTGGGAGGATATGGGCAGACATCTAGAGCAGTGGGCACCTCCAGTGCTTTGGAAATTTACCCCTGAACAACTGAAAAATCCTAAAAAACTGGTAGAGAGCTTGAAAAAGGTATGTCATCACCTTGGCAGTACCAGACATACAGAAATTACTGCAACGTACTGGGGCTTGGCCTATGCTTACCGAGCTGCACTCAGTGCCAATATAACCCTAGCGACAGATCCAGCAGCCACTTCAACCTCTGAGACAGACCCAGCGGCCACTACAAGCCCTAAAACAGGCCCCAAGGCTGAGCCACGGAAACGAACTCTACCAGTGTTGGTTGTGCCCATAACCAAGGTGAAAAAATGGTATAGAGAGTCAGGTCATTTCGAACGCAGAGTCTTCTGCTAGGTCTAGGTATAGAGAAGACAAGTGAGTTTGTAATGTAGTGCTTGAAATTTTCACTACACTTAAAATAATTGTTTTTCTACAGGCTGAATTGTGAATTTTGAAATTCCCCAAAGGTGCCAGAAGCTGATGAAGTGGACAGGGTTACATAATGTTTAGGTATTAAGAGTTAGTGGTTCAGATTTTAGGGAAGACTTGTGACTTTTGTCAGGTATGGGTCACAGTATCTTGGAATTTTTTAATCAAGAATTCAATTTTAGATTCTAAAAAATATGCTACAGTTTCTGTAATAAGTTACAGTATTATTCAAGGGTTTGCTAAATGCTATTCTATGATCCTAAGTGTGTTCAGGTTACAGTCTTACTTACAGGATTTCTTTTTACTGTAATAAAAATTTAAAGCTATTCATACAATCATTCAGGTCGGAAAAGACCTCTAAGATCATCTAGTCCAACCTTTAACATAGTGCTAAAGTCCACCACTAAACCATGCTACTGAGTTCCAAATCTACACATTTCTTGAAGACCTCCAGGGATGGTGACTAAACTACTTCCCTGGGCAGTCTATTCCAATGTCACACAACCCTTTCAGTAAAGAAATTTCTCCTAATACCTAACCTAAATGACCCCTGACACAACTTGAGGCCATTTTCCCTTGTATTATTACTTGGTGCTTGGGAGAACAGCCTGATCACTACCTCACTACAACCTCATTTAAGGTAATTGTAGAATACAATAAGGTCTTCCCTGAGTGTTCTTTTCTCCAAGATAAACAACCCCAGATCCCTCAGCTGCTCCTTGTAAGACTTGTTCTCTAGACCCTTCACCATCTTCTTTGCTTTTCTTTGGATATGCTCCAGCACCTCAATGTCATACTTGCAATGATGGGCTCAAAACTGAGCACAGTTTTTGAGATGCAGCCTCACCTGAACCAAGTACTGAAGGACAATCATTTACCTAGTCCTGCTGGCTGCACTATATCTGATACAAACCAGGATGCTTATGGTTTTCTTTGCCACCTGAACACATTGCTGGCTCATATTCAGGCAGCTATTTATCAATATCCCCAGGTTCCTTTCCATCAGGCAGCTTTCCAGCCACTCTTCTTTCAGCCTGTAACATTGCATGGGGTTGTTGTGAAACCCTCTATATATGAGAACTCAGGTTTTGGATATGGTTCTGAGCCCTTGAAGAAAAGCACCCTCTCTATGAGAGTTTAATGTACAAACGAGATTATACAGCAATACTGTTAGCTCCTATGCAAATACATATACATGTTTAATCTGAATTAATTTAATTATTATCAAGATCATAAGACAGCAGAGACAGCAATTTTCTGAGAAATTTTTGTAGTCATGCAAAATAGTTTTTAAATAGAGTGTCCAAACACTGAAATAAATATATTGATTTTCAGAAATGCCAATATTCCCAACTTCAGCTGGCTGAATATTTCCCTCTAAACATGTCAGTCATCTGCTTGATTTTATATCCCTTCATTAGTTTTATTGAATATGATTCACTATTGAATTAAATTTCCTTTTTTGACAAGGTCACCAATGTAGTTGATCAAGAGAAGCCTGTTGATCATCTTTTTCGATTTCAGCAAAGGTTTCAGTACTGTTTCTCACAACATCCTTCTAGACAAAATGTCCAGCATACATCTAGATATGCATAATATGATGGGTTGATGATTGACTTATGGGTCAAGCTCAAAGGGTGATAGTAAATGGTGTTACATCAGGCTGCAGCTAGTCACTAGTGTAGTTCCCCAGGGCTCCATTTTAGTGCCAGTTCTCTTCAGTGTTCTCGTAAATGACTTGGATGTAGGACTTGAAGACTTACTCAGTAAGTTTTCAGATGACACTAAATTAGAAGGATCAGTTGACTCCAACTAGAGCAGAGAGGCCTTTCAGAGAGATCTTGACAAAACTGAGAGCTGAGAGCTGTGTGATCACAAACAACATGAATTTTAACAACAGCAAGTTCCTGGGAACTTGTTCCTCCTGTACCTGGGATAGAGTAACTCTGTGCATACAGAGAAGGGATGAGAGGCTTGAGAACAGCCCCACAGAATGGAATCTATAGGTTTTGTTTGACAGTATGTTGAATATGAGTTAATAGTATGCCCTTGCATCCAGGAGGGCCTGCCTTATACTGGGTTGCAACAAGCACAACCTTGCTAGCCAGTCAAGGGAAGGGATTGTTGTATGCTACTATTTGCTGGTGAATCCTCACCTTGAGTACTGTGTAGTTTTGGGTGCCACAATATATGAAAGACATAAAACTATTAAAGAACATCCAAATGAGGGCTACAAAAATGGTGAAGGTTCTAGAGGGCAAGACATACGAGGAGCAGCTGAGGTCACTTGCTTTGTTCAGCCTACAGAATAGGAGACTGAGGGGAGGCCTCATGGTGGCCTACAACATCCTTACAAGGGGAGTGGAGGGTTAGGCACTGATCTCTTCTCTCTAGTGACAGTGATAGGACCCGAGGGAAAAACACAAAGCTGTGACAGGGGAAGTTCAGGCTGGATATTAGGTTCTTCACTGACAGGGTGATTGGGCACTGGAACAGGCTCCGCATGGAAGTGGTCACAGTGCTAAGCCTCCTGGAGTTCAAGAAGCATTTGGACAATGCTCTCAGATGTATGGTCTGATTTTTAGGTGGTTCTGTGTGGAGCCAGGAGCTGGACTCCATGATCCTTGTGGGTTCCTTCCAACTCAGGATTATATATATGATTCCATAAAATATAAATCTCTATATAAATATGAATTATATAAATATAAATCTTTAGTTGAATAGTAAATTCTACACCTTATCCAAACATCCCATACTTATTGAGTAATGAATTACTTATGTATGGAAGTAATGAATTACTTACATTTGGACATGAATGGATCTTATTGTTGCAATAAGATCATATTGTTGCAATTGTTGCAATGTGACAGAAAACCATTTGTAAATAAATATATTTTAATAAAATTGGGCAGTCTTTAAGCGTTACAGGAATGAAGTCCAAAATCTGCATATTTTCCTTGATAATGCATAAATACTACATTTTTTGAATCGATAGTTTTCTTTGTAAGAGCATTCGTATAGATGTATAATCATGTCTCTGGACGTGAATATTGCTTTTTTGTTTCTCTCAAGTCTGGATAATTCTACATACTATTTCTCTCCTTGAGTTCAGGCACAAACAAATGTCTTACATTCCTTAATATAATGGATAGCTCTTATTCTTACATAAACTATATTCCTAGATGATAGCCCCATAATATTTTTGTTGTTGTTCTTATTGGTGTTTTATTTAATTTTCTTAGCTTAGAAAATTCCTTAACTTTAGAAATAAAGTGATTGTAATAATAATAACAAAAATTTCATGCATTGATACTTCTTATTTTAACCCTTCTTTAGTACACACGACTGTTCTATACTAACTGCATGTATACAAGTAACAATTACATATTAAACTACTAATATAATGGAATTTAAATGTGTGTGCAATGTTTATGTATGTTATACATCTTGTTCTCTCTAAGCGACAGCTCTTACAAGTTCTGCTTCAATTGATTTTAATAAAATAATCTTATTTTTCATTAACTTTTGCTGTAACAAATGATGAAGAAATTAGTAAAAGTCTATATTCTTTGCATTAAGATGGGGAGACAGTTGAGGAATCACTGTATAACTCACCTACAGCAGATGTTGCTGTTACCAGTGAAACAACATATGAACTAAAGGGCTAGCTGGGACAGATTCTGCCATATGGATGGAAACTTTAACATCCTTCCAAGTATGAAATTCCCATGAGCTCAAATCTTAGGTTCATATGTGTAGAAACTGGCAGGACTACTCCTCTCCTCCAAAACAAATTAGGTCCAAAGGAATATTTTGCATGCCATTTCTACAGGGAAATAAGGTGATGGTTTTAACTGCTGGTTATTAAGAAGCAAAACTGAGTTCAGACTTACCCTGGAGCAGGGAGAGGGAAGAGTTCTGTTCTGATACAGTTTTTTTTTTTTTTGTTTGTTTGTTTTTCTGATAGAAGATCAAGTTTGGAAACTAATGATTCCTTTACCTTGTTTATTTGGGGGAATGGGAGGGAGGGCAGGGGGAAGTTAAAATAATTTATCATTATAAAAAGGTGTATAAGAAAAACAGTTGTTTCTGTCCTTCTTTAACTGGTAGATTATTAGAAGAGGAAACTTGCTGGAGCTAATACTGGAAAGGTTAGAGGAAATTTTACTTCCTTTAATTAAAGGAAGTATTATCTAGTGAAGATAATGGTAATTTCTTAACAGTCTTGCTGTAAGATATCATGTTTTTGCTGGACTGAGTAGATTAAGATAATTAAATAACGTTATCTACAATAAAAATAATGCATTAGTAAGGCATTTATGTTGTAAATTAACAGAAATGATAAAACTACCTTCAGACCACAGATCTACATCTTTTCTTTTCTAATTGCACAGCTGCACTCAGGAAATGTTTGCTTTTCTGTTGTTAGATATTGAGAGAAGGATCATGGCAAAATTGGAAAAAGTGGAATATGAGTTATTATGATATGTTCTTACATGATGACATGATTTTAAGACCTGAATTTGATTTGTACTAACGTTCATAAAATGTATATGCCTATTTCACATTCTCTTTAGCTCTAAAAAGCAGTTTGATGACTATATACCAAATACATTAACACAAAATCCCTTTTAAAGACTTTTCAAAATTGTATTAAGCAGGCCTTTGATCACTGCTTAGAAATATCTGTGGAGAGAAAGTTGAACTTGTGCAAGGAAAACAGGTACCTTAAACCTGAAATACAACGTATTTTTCTTAAGGACACCAAATTAGTAACAAAGGATCATCAACCTCTGTTGTGTGGAATGAAGTATGAAAATCTGCTTTTGAAGTTAATAAAGTGCGTTACTGAGTCTCTCTGGCTATCAGAAGATTTCTGCCCTTGATAGCAGTGATCTTTTAACTCAGTGCCAGATTGCCATTTCTAAGGTTTGGACCAAAAATGGGTAAAAGTTATGCTGGAGGAAGGGCCATGGTTTCTGGCAGCCATGGAGGAAGCACAGACTGTTTAAGTTCTGGGGTCCTGACCTAATGATTTTGGTTACAGGTAAATCCCTGATCTCCTAAAACCTTGGATGAGAGGTTTTGTCAGGATTTTGCACACTGTTATTCTGCAAAATAATTTCCTCGTGGGAAGGGCAGTAGCCCTTTCATGCTACAAAGCAAGAAAAAAAAAATGTTTGTGTCCTCAGCGATGGATACATTTGGACAAAAGCATCTGAAAGGCTTTCTATGTTGTTTCTGGAAGTAGTCCAGTGAAGTTAAAAGGTTATAAAACTCAGTGCCTGCCTTCATTTTTATCTTCATGTTTTAGCCAAGCATGGTGTTTCTTGTCTTTTTTTGTACTGCTCAAGCAACTACATACAGTTGGTTAGCTAGAGGTAAGGATGCATCTTAAAAAGTTAGACATTATTTCTCAGCTCTCTTCCTTCCCAATTTATCTTTTTTTTTTTTTTTTCCATTATGAATTGTTTCCTTATAATCAAGGAATATGTATTAATGCCTTGACTTATGGCCAGGGTGGATTACGCATGTTGTATGTTATTTTTACTATATACATAATATAATAATTAATATACATCTATTAATCTATTATATTAATATGTAATAGTATATAATATATAATATGTAATATATAGTGTTATTATATATTAACATCATGCAGGTGAATACATGATGAAAGCCCTCTGAACATGAGAGGGAATTTGTTACGAAATAAATAAACCCATCCTCAAAACTGAAATCCTACAGAAAATAGTTAGGAAAGTGATAACAGATTGGCACAGCTTAACTACATACAAAATGATTCTTTTCACTTAGTATCTGAACAGAAAACTGTTCCTAAATCTGTCTTCTCCTGAAGAAAATACCAGTGATTAAAAACAAACAAACAACAACAAAAAAATTGCCATTAAATTTTCCTGTCAACACTGTGATTTAGGCTGCTTATTTACTTATTTCATAACAAAGTAAGGAGAACAACTGCATAAATTCATTTTTTTCTTGCAAAATGAATATATATTCATATTGGTATGTATAAGTATATGTAAATATATTCTTAAAACAAAGGTGTTGGTTACATATTCACTTTCTAGGCTTCATCACAGCTCAGTTTTTCACAACTGTAAACCAGTCTCAAGGTTGTGGAGATGGAGTATTCCAGATCTCTGGTGCATTTCAAGCTTTCCTAAAAGGTTGAACTTTTCTAAAAGGTTGGGCTTACTTGTATATATCTGCCCCTAATTATAATAAAAAAGAAAGACTTTTTTTCCAGTAACAATATTATGATCATTTTCCAACTCCATAATATCTTGTTTTTCTTTATAGACTTCACAGTGCAAGTAAATTCATTTGATCTATATAATACTGATCAAGTATAAAAATAATAAAAATGCAGACTTTAACCTTCAATCTTTTTTTGATCATAAGACTCCACATTATTCTCCCCTCCGTCAGAAGAGGATCTCCACTTAAGTATGGTAAGAACCTTTAAATAGAATATTTACATTGAGGTTTTTAAAGATAGGTTATTTTGATTATTATTTTTTTTTAGAAAAGTGTTACTTTCTATGTTTATAACTGAAGGGAAAAGAACAATTCAACTTTTATAAATCTATTTTTATTCCTAAGTATTACTGCATAAGTGTCAAATTAACTAGGTCAAGTATTGTCAATAACCCTAACAGAAATAAACTACTCATCTCATGATTACCTACAGGATATTTCAACTTCAGTTTAGATTTTGTTAAATTGATGTCAGTTACTTTCATAAATTGAAAGTGAGAACACTGTTAATTTTGTGTAATACATGCATTAGAGATTATTTTCTTTAAGAAATGCCAAATGCACTGTCAAATGTGCCTCTTTGTGACACAGATGAGGAGGAAATCTGTCTAACCGCAGCAATCTCTGAAAATTTAAAAGAAGAAGGTATGTTGGAATCACTACAAATTTAAAATTACCTTGCCATAAGGCCAGTGTCTCAGACAGAGTAATACTGTCTGCTAGTGTAAAATCATCCAGTTCTATTGGGCATGCCAAATGTTTTAGGAGATAAGTAATTAATTTCCTCTCCCCTCCCCTCCCGCCTCCCCTCACTCCCCTCCCCTCCCCCTCCCCTCCCCTACTCCCTCCCCTCCCCTACCCCTCCCTCCCCGTCGCCCTCCCCTCCGCCTCTCCTCAACCTCTCCCTCTCCTCTCCTCTCCTCTCCTCTCCTCTCCTCTCCTCTCCTCTCCTCTCCTCTCCTCTCCTCTCACTCCCTCTCCTCTCCTCCTCTCCTCTCCTCTCCTCTCCTCTCCTCTCCTCTCCTCTCCTCCCTCCCCTCTCCTCCCCTCTCCTCCCCTCCCCTCCCCCCTCCCTCCCCTCCCCTCCCCTCCCCTCCCCTCCCTCCCCTCCCCTCCCCTCACCTCCCCTCCCTCCCTCTCCTCTCCTCTCCTCTCCTCTCCTCTCCTCTCCTCTCCTCTCCTCTCCTCTCCTCTCCTCTCCTCTCCTCTCCTCTCTCCTCTCCTCTCCTCTCCTCTCCTCCTCCTCTCCTCTCCTCTCCTCCCTCTCCTCTCTCTCCTCTCCTCTCCTCTCCTCTCCTCTCCTCTCCCTCTCCTCTCCTCTCCTCTCCTCTCCTCTCCTCTCCTCTCCTCTCCTAGAGTGGGTGGTTATTCATTCTTCCAGTCCCTGCCTTTGCCATTTCAGACCCAAACCATGTGGCTTTTGTTGGTGAAGTCTGAGACAAAATAGTCACTGAGTACCTCAGCCTTATCCATTTCCCAGGTGACCAGATGTCCTGTTTCTTTCTGGAAAACCACAATATTAGGGCCCACAATTTCCCTAGTCTTACTTTTGTCACCGATGTACCTATAGAACACTTTCTTATTGCCCTTGATGTCCCTGGCCAAATTTAATTCTAACAGGGCTTTCCTAACCTGATCCCTGGCTGCTTGGACAATGTCTCTGTATCCCTCTCAGGTTATCTTCCTTTGCTTCCACACACTGTATGCCTTCTTTTTCTGTTTAAGCTTGGTCAGGAGCTCCTTGTTCATCCATGCAGGTCTCTGGAATTTTTGCCCAACTTCCTCTTTGTTCGGATGCATCTGTTTCGAGTTTGAAGGTGGTAATCCTTGAATATTAACTAACTTCCTTGGACCCCTCTTCCCCCCAAGGGCTTTGTTCTATGGTACTCTACAAAGCAGATCCTTGAAGAGAGCAGAGTCTGTTCTCCCAAAATCCATAGCGAGCTTGCTGTGCTCCTTCCTAGCTGCCCTCCAAATGCGAAACTGTACCATTTCACGATCAATGCAACCAAGGCTGCCCTTCGGGAGCCCTTCCTTGTTGGTGAGAATGAGATCCAGCATAGCACCTCTCCTTGTTGGCTCCTGTATAACTTGGAGAATAAAGTTATCATCAGTGCATTCCTGGAACCTTCTGGATTGCCTATGCTCTGCTGTGCTGTCACTCCAACAGATATTGAGTTGATTGAATTCCACCATGAGGACCAGGGCTTGTGAATGTGAGGCTGCTTCTAACTGTCTGTAGAGGACCTCTTCTGCTTGGTCTTCCTGATCAGGTGTCCTGTAGCAGACCTGCACTATAAAGTCACCTGTCCCTGCTCTTCCTTTAATCCTGACCTGTAAGCTCTTTGTCAGCTCCTCATCCATTCCCAGGCAGAGCTCCATGCACTCCAGTTGCTCACTGACATAGAGGGTAATGCTCCCTTCTCGCCTCCTTCTCGCATGTCTTTCTTAAAGAGCTTGCATCCTTCCATCCTAACACTCCATTCATGGATGATATCCCACCACGTCTTTGTAATACCAGTGAGGTCATAGACCTGGAAGCATGCATACATCTCTAACTCCTTTTGCTTATTCCCCATTACCTCCGGATAAAGAGAAGTTCAACTAACTCAATAGCAGAGGCATGGCATATTACCTTCCCTCATTCTTACCTGATTTATATAGAATTTTTGAACAACTATGACATGAATATTCCGTATTTATGTCTGAGACACATATTGAGTCTTTGTTGCTAGCTAATGGCTGAAACCTTGTAAGTCTAGTCTTGTGCTGGTCATTTTGATTTAATAATGTCATTTTGATTTAATAACGTTTATTTTGAAACTTGAAATCCAAATTATATATTCTATTGTAGCTATCCCTGAGCTTTATTATCATCTAAAAATACTTCAGCAATAAAGTTTTTCATTTCTATTTTATTTGTCAAAAATCATGTCATACAATCGCAGCATTTTGTGTCGAGTATGTTATCCCATATGAAAATTAATTCACGGAATTTCAATTCTTTCTTTTTTCTTTTTCTTCTTTCTTTCTTTCTTTCTTTCTTTCTTTCTTTCTTTCTTTCTTTCTTTCTTTCTTTCTTTCTTTCTTTCTTTCCTTCTTTCTTTCTTTCTTTCTTTCTTTCCTTCTTTCTTTCCTTCTTTCTTTCCTTCTTTCTTTCCTTCTTTCTTTCTTTCTTTCTTTCTTTCTTTCTTTCTTTCTTTCTTTCTTTCTTTCTTTCTTTTCCTTCCTTCCTTCCTTCCTTCCTTCCTTCCTTCCTTCCTTCCTTCCTTCCTTCCTTCCTTCCTTCTTCTTCTTCTTCTTCTTCTTCTTCTTCTTCTTCTTCTTCTTCTTCTTCTTCTTCTTCTTCTTCTTCTTCTTCTTCTTCTTCTTCTTCTTCTTCTTCTTCTTCTTCTTCTTCTCCTTCTTCTTCTTCTCCTTCTTCTTCTCCTTCTTCTTCTTCTCCTTCTTCTTCTTCTTTCTAATACTTTATTACTTATAAACTTGGTCATCATCATGTAGGTCCAGCTTTTTTTTTTTTTTTCCAAAGAAATAATTCTAAGAAGTAAAAATTTCAGACTTGCAAATTGTCCTCCCCATCTGTAATCTGAATTGTGAGTCAGGCGAGTCAGGTATTTATTCTTTTTGCAGGAAGGATTTCTCCTGCTGTTTTGCACAGCCTTAGACATAAAATTACTTTCAAGGCACAACTTAAAATCAGTAAAATTAATATTTATGGGTCTAGATTGCTTATATTTATTTATAACAGTTTCACAAAAATAAAATGCATTTACCTTATGCTTTGTCCTATTTGCCTTCTATATTTCCAGAAGAAAATTTTCAAGTTTATTGATCTGTGATAGGCTTAGGAAAAATACTCATTAGAAAACATGCAGGTGACTTGAATTTTATCTTGTCACGTCAGGAGATTGAAGCCTAAAAAACTTCTTTTCTAGTATGTCATAATTTCTATTTAATTTAAAGTACTGATAATTCTTTGGATGATAATATTTTAAAATGTTTAAAAATATTCCAAATCTGCCTTTCAATTGAAGACAAAGTCAGATTTTGAGAGATAATATTTATATTAACATACATAGTGGTAGACAATTAAAAAGTTCCCCCTCCTGAAGGAAAAAAAAAAAAAAAGAGTGGAATTAGAGGAAAACAGACTTGAATTCCAACCTAATGGGAAATTATGTGAACAGAAGACCTACAGAAGAATATAAACTGTTGCTTGAACTTCATACTTCTATGGATGTCAGAATTTTTTTTATTTATTTATTTATCTTTAACTGATGTTTCAATTACAAAGGAAAATCCATTATGTGAGCTCTTCATGTTATTTGATATGTGCACACCACAATATATTTCAACACGTTATTTCTGATTTAA
The DNA here is from genome assembly GCF_964034855.1 of Anser brachyrhynchus. NCBI lineage: Eukaryota > Metazoa > Chordata > Aves > Anseriformes > Anatidae > Anser > Anser brachyrhynchus. The sequence goes on along the minus strand of NC_137694.1, from coordinate 52,464,928 downwards.
AAGTTCTGAATGCCTTGACTAACAGTCTTGTACAGAAAAGGAGAAAGAAAAATGGAAAGAAAAAGAAAAAACAGAAAAAGAAAAATAGATATTATGTCTGCAAACTACTCATTTCCCTTTGAAGAAGAATGTGGTTATGAAGACTACTTTATGCTGTAAATTTTGCCGGATAGTATTTGAAAATGCAGGTATGAAAGAAACTATAATACATTTGTATTACCCCCTACACTATGCCTTATATATTGTATCATGCTTTATGTGTGCCTACATTAATCATAACTCTTTCTTCCTTTACCCACTCAGTTAATAAATCCAATGAAACGAACAGTTGTGCAGAAGCCAAGTCTGTTCTTGAATTCCACTATTCCTACTTTGTTTTAAATTGTATCGACATTCTTGTGAAAGTGACCTTGATACTAGTTACTATCTGACAGAATGAAAAAAATATAAAGCCCAAGTCCACTAGGGACATTTGTCTGACATTTGTTCTTATTGCAAATTTCTTAACGTGACAGCCTCACTGAGAAGGAACATCCTGTGTTAGAAGTATCCTGAGGGGAGCATCACTGGCAGTGTAGTGAATTTCACAGCTGCTTATAATGAAGCAGTGAGCATCACTACTGTCTATGCAGCAGTTTTATTTAAATTGCAAAACTTTATATTCACATTTTCTTCCAGAAATCAAATGACAGCCTTGACATTTAATGAGATGCTCAGAGAAAGCAGTCATAAATATGTAGTTAATGTTTGAGGAGATCACAACTGGAGATAGAGTTGTGACAGAGGTGATGAATTGGAAGTTGATTTGGTCAGTAGTCCCTTTGAAGGCTGCACTGTGCCCTCTGTGCAGTAAGTTGATGATTTCAACTCTGCTGGACACCTGTGCTGTCCATAAAGCTGTTATTAAGTTTAGAATTAACTGATAATTTCAGATAAGACAAAGCAAAACAAACTACATTATCTTTTTCACTTAAAGTATTTTTGAAGCAGAATGTGATGATCATGACAGATCAAACCATAAGGACTGTTTCTCTTATCTGTGTCTCTTTTTGCTCATTGCTCCAGTATATGTTTATTATTTTATACTCTCAGAGTAAAAGGTTAAAAAAAAAAAAAAAAAGAAAATCTGAGGGAATTAAAAAAAATCAGTCCAAAAGTAAGTGAGAGAGAAAGAGGGATGGGAATGAGAGGAAAAACTTTCCATTTATAGAAAGATTTTAATACCTTTCACCTTCTCTAACATCATTCATTTTATATAAGCTTTATTATAAGTCCATGAAATTTGTGACCTTATTTTCAATTAAATATTTGCTTACACAGTAATAAGTTGTGACTCTCATAATTCAGAATTGTCTTACAATCCTCCAAGAGCATTTTCAGTTAGTCTGTAGTACAACATTGCTTATCGGGGTTTAAAATCATAATTGTGGTACAAATTATTCTGTGAATTTTTAGGAGGAATAGACATGATACTGACATTAGAGCTATGAAAATACAGAATTGTACGTCACATACAGTTTCCATAGCAAAACAAATACGTCAGTTCTCTTATGTGAGCAAAAATATGAGGTACCTGTTTTAGATCAGCACTTTACTTCCTTTCTACATAAGATCAGGATGTGATAAGTTTTCTATATGCCTAAATAAAATTAAAGCATTATTTTTCATGACTAGCCTATTTTGTTTATAGGATAATGTCTAGAAATAATCTATTAGCATAAAATTGAATAATGTTTATGCATTTTGGTCATGGGTATTTTGCTGCAGATTGCAACAGAAACCAGCCTGGTAATGCTGTGTCGGATTCTGACTCCAGTACTCTATAGGCTCCATCTTGTCTCTGCTTAGTCCTGCTTAATTTAGGAGGGGTCGTGGCAGATTTGTGCAAAGCTGCTCCCTTTGCTGATACCTGCTATTCCCTCTGCAGGAGAAGTAATCCTTTTCCCTGAATATGTAAAGGAATATAAAAGTCATAGTCCCCTACTATTCAACGATATTTACAAATGTATTTTAGTAGAAAGTGTTAATTAATGGTTCAAAAATTGAATTCTGTAAATTATGGACAGTAAGTAACTTAAGCAGAAATTTCAGATAATTCTTTTTAATATCCTGAAGATTAATACATCTCAAAATACAAGCCCATGAGGACTCCATGAAGAAAGCATAGCCTTATCATCTGTTCTATCAACTCTGTTGTGACTTAAGTAGGGACACAACAAAAGCTTATTAATCGCTTCTGACTATATATAAATATATATGTATATGTTCTATGTATGTATTAAGACATGAAGAAACGGCCTGAAGTTGTGCCATGGGAGGTTTGTATTAGATATTAGGAATAATTTCTTCATGGAAAGGGTGTTTAGGAATTGGAACAGGCTGACAATGGAAGTGGCAGAATCACCATCCTTGGAGGTATTTAAGAGATTTTTTAAAGTTAAATAAATAACCTAACCTAACCTAACCTAACCTAATCTAACATAACATAACATAACATAAAGTTACTCATATATTAATTTGATTTCTTATCAACTTTTTCTGACTTTGGTTCTCTTTTCCACTTGACTAGTCAACCTGATGACAATTGTGTAACACAGCTAATAGAGTCCTTGGAAGAATACTTTGTTTCACAAAACTTAGCATTGAATGACATTAACAAAACAATGTAAAATAATCCAATACTTTTATAGAACAGTGTTATGAATATATCATATCTTTCAAATCTTTTTTTTTTTTTTTCCCAGATCCTCTGACTTGAATGGTATTAGTACACTGGGAAAGTGTACACAGTTTATATCTGAATAACCCATATGGTCCTCTGACTTTCATTTTGATGCAGATGAAGGAGAGCTCTGCCTGTTGACAACCTCCAGTCTTGTATGCATGTACAGTCTTTTCCATAGATTAATGAGAATAATATGCATAAAGTCTTCATATTTATGTATTTCTTTGTCATCATAACCATTTCCCCACAGCATAAAAATAAGGAAGTTTATTTGCAAAGGCAAAACCTCTATGTTCATTATTCATACAAAGCCATTCACACTATTCAATGAAAAGTTTGCAGCTGTGGCAGCTGGCAGCTTGATTGGAAGATCAGACAGGTATTAAATCTACAGTAATGAGATAGCCTGATAATAATCAGGCTACAAAGCAAAAGACTGTTTCATAGAGTGGGACTCTAAGATAATCACTGAAATAGGAAGGTGTGAAGCTACTATTAGAATGGACTTGGATAAATCCAGTCTAAATCTATGGTAGTTAAGGACCAGGCTCAGGATTGTGTTTCTATCATTTTATATTAGAAATTTAACTAGGTGTTGAAAAGATGAGTTAATTTAATGTAAATCTACAACTTAACTCTAGTCTCATGATTTGACTAGAATAATCCACCTTTTATTTACTCAATTTAAATACATAAAATTAATCAGATTGATAAGTGATACAAGATGGTCTTTTCAGTCCTCGTTCCTTATTGTATTTAAAAATACAAACTAAATGCCCACAGACCTTTACAATAATGCTTGTCAGATTGTTGATTAGGTGTATTAAAAGAAAGTGAAAAAATGTGGAAATTATTATATTTCCTGCTATACTGGGAAATACAGGGTACAGCCTGTGACACTGCTTATTAAATATATAAGGTGGGGGGTAGTAATGTGTGTGCATGGCTGGCCTTTGTAAAGCTCCAGATACCTAATAAGTGAGCCTAAGGATGATGAAATTTGACTGAATAATGTGTTCTGAAAGTGTGATAGATATTTGAAATTTATGGAACTGCACTGAAACATGAATTAAATATTGAAATTAATACTGATATTAATTATTAGGTATTTTGATAACTTCTGCAATTTCTGTCAGATACTATCTACTCTATTCTATGACAAGGCATTAAGCCTTTATAAATTTCCAGCTAATAGAAGCCTCCATATTTCTTCATTTAAAATGTATTATACTGTTTAATTACCTTGCTACAATATCAGGCTTTAAGTCCTGAAATCCTGACATATGAAAAATTCCACTAAGATCAAAAGGAAAATGGAACCCCTGAAGACCCTGAATATGAGAAAGAACTACAGGTGTATACAAGAGTTACATGGTTTTCTAAGGGCTTAGAACTGACACTGGAAAATGCAAAACCTCCTGGGGGTGGTTGGAACCTCACAACATTTAACTGTTTTATGCATGATATTTGTTCCATGGATGCCAATTCAGACTATTTCTGTTAGTTTTTCTCAAGTGTGGATTCTTTATTCTTTATTTTTTTATATCTAAAGGCTAACGCACAGGAGGAGGGGGTGCTCATTTCTCTATATCATATTTGCTGTATTACTGCAACTATGTCATTATAAGGGAAATGTTTGTGTGCCTATATCTATTTAAATCCTTTTGTGTTTTAATTACCCTCCTGATTTTGACCTAATGGGCTGTTGTTTATTCAAAAGGAACAGCTCGAGGATTTTCATAAACATGACACCAAAATGGGAAGGAAGGGGAAAGAAAACACATCTTTTCTCCATCAGGAAAAGAAACCAAGACAGAGGTGGGAATTGACAGGGAAAAGCAACAGTGTTGCCTAAAATTCCACATCTGAGACTTTCTCCAAATGCTTAAACAATCAGTGTGCAAGCAGCCAAATTTGGGTCACTGCCATTAGAAGACGAAGAAGTAACCTTAGTAACTTCATTGTTTACTATTACATCTTTGGAGATTAAAACTGACTCTCTTGGCCCAATGGTTGCAAGTGTTATGGAATAAGGTGAAAATAGATCAGAAAATTGTCAACTCAGAAAAAAAAATGTTCCAAGCAAAAGTGGAAAAAATTAGTATCAAACTATTGCAATGGGTTTTATAAAGGTTTTTCATTTTCTTTTGTCTGCTTCTTTTTAACTGGGAGTCTGTCAAGAAGGTTATTAAAATGAAAATATGAATTAAAACTGGAGAAAGAATATAGACAAAAAGATTGAAGGAGTATTCCACATAATTTATTTTTATAATTATTTTAAGAAGTAGATTGCAATATGAATTGTAATCATTTATATAAATCTCATGAATTTGTTCTGGATTAAATCAAATTGCTCTGCCTCCTTGAAAAAAGTAGGTCAAAATGTTGATTTTGGAAGAATATTAAATAAGTTAGAACAGCATGTCAGTTCTGGAATGTATCTTGCATTCACCTACTAATTCTTGTGTTTTCTTTTAAATTTTCAATTTTCATTTTGTTCTCTGATGAAATTTTCTGTCAGAAGAAATTAGTAAATCACATGACTGATATAATACTTTTTTTTTTTTTAGTTACTCTTTGCAGATAATTATTGTATCATGATGCATATAGTGTAGGTAGATAAATAGACAGGTAGATAGATCTAGATCTAGATCTATAGCTTAGACATAATTCTAGAAAGTCTCAAGTTTTATTTTCTTCAGAAATATGTCACATGTATAGACTGTCATAGTCTATATGAAATTTAAAATACATTTTATTTTTACATTTGATTATATCTTCATTATTAAATATGAAAATGTTAAAACTTGACCAAAAACATGCTCCTTATCAAAGATTTTTTTTTATATATAATTTTTGCATCTTTTGGGTCATTAAGCCTTTCCTAATATGGTGTCTTCTTGCTCTTGCTCTTGCTCTTGCTCTTGCTCTTGCTCTTGTTCTCCTTCTTCTTCTCCTTCTTCTTCTCCTTCTTCTTCTCCTTCTTCTTCTCCTTCTTCTTCTCCTTCTTCTTCTCTTTCTTCTTCTTTCCCTAATTACTCTGGCATTTAAGACTATGGAATGTCCCTCATATATAGAACAATTTTGAATTATGCTATTTTCTTCAATGTGGATCTAAAGCCTTACTGAGAATCATTTCTGAAAATGAATGCAGGTTATATAAGATTAGGCAAAGATATTGGCAAACATCTCCTTGATGGCATTTCTGGATTAACATATCTTGGGGGTTATTCTGGGTTTCTAAAGCTGAAAAGAGTTCACAGGAAAATATTTTCTCACTGAGATATACAGTATCTTTGAAATTTTTATTGCTATTTCTAAGGTTCTGATACACAGAGGTTTCCCAAATGTACTTTGGAAAGCACGTTTTATTACACAGTCATTGAAACAGGCTTGTATCTCAAATTATTTATTTTAAACTTTTGAGGTTTGATCCACTTGCTAAACAAAAAATATTGTAATAGAAAAGCTGGGATAGATGGAGAAAGATTCATGTAATGAACACTTTATCTTTTCTTTGCACAGTACATTCAAGATTTTCCTTGAAAAGAGTCCTGTGAGTCTTTGGCCCTGGATACAATATTGAAAGACTGATCTCACCTTATTTCTTAGTAAAAATAGCTGAGCTTTATTAAAATTAATCATAGAACTGGACAACAGGAAATGCATATCTGAAATCCTACAAGTCTCATCACTCTATATGCGAAGCTCAGTCCTCACCTCCTGAGAACAGTTTACTTTTTATGCCTTTTCTCAGATTAAAAAAAAAAAAAAAAGAAAAAAAAGGTTAGCTCAGAGTATAGAGTATTCTTTTAAACATGACATTGATCAGGCTGTTCTCCATTTTTTGTATAATCTTGAAATTACAGAATCACAGAAGAGTTGAAATCGTCAGGGACCCCTGGAAATCCAACCCAGAGGTCAGTTACAACAAGTTGCTATGAGTCTAGTGAGATTTTGAGTATCTCCAAGGAAGTAGACTCCACTACCTTCCCAGACAACCTGTTCTACAGTTTGACTGCCTTCAAAGTAAGGAGCTTTCTTATATTTAAATCATGCATTTCGCTTTGTTCTCATTGCCTTTTGTCCATTTACTGGGCACCTCTGAGAAGAATCTGACTCCATCTTCTATACGCTGTCTCATTGGGCATTGACAGTCCTTGACACATTGGTAGATCTTATGGATCAGCCTCCCTGAGCCTTATCTCTTCAGACTGAACAAGTATTCATCTATCATGTAGGAGACGATGAATTTTCCAGACAGTAGATTGATTGGAAAATTCTGGATGTGCAGGAAGGAAGGGAGAAGAGAGGTCTGAGCAGAGACTAGAAAACAGAGCCAGTCAGAAACAATGCTGTAGTTAGAGTAGTAAACTAAGAATGAAGTTGTGATTTCAGCCTTCATTTTCAGGAATCTTGCATTTGTTTTTAACTAAAATTAAAGTTCTGTGAGATAGCATAGATTCAGGACTTGATGCTTTTTTTGTGTGTGTGTTTGGCCTTCAATCCATATCTCATTCTTTTTCTTTAGAGTTATAAGTGATTTAGCAAGAATATTCTTTTGCTAATGAGTAAATAATCTTTTAGTAACAATCTCACAGCAATTCTTGTTTGCTTTACAAATAATAATTAAAAAAAGACAAAAATATCAAAATATCAAATGCTTCTGAAACAGAAGGTGGAAAACTGTTTGAGTACCAAACTTCTTTTCCTCTTGTAAAGTTTTAACCCTGAGAAAAGTCAAGAGGTTTATTTGTGTATGTGTGTAGTTACATGAAAACAACAATTCACACCATTTAGTATTACTTTTGGTTGTTTTTGTTTGTTTTTGCCTTTGCAATAAGTTTTTATATGGTCACAAGTGAGATCTATTTGTAACTTAAAATTTGAACAGAAATTATCTCCTTCATTTTTATCCACTACCCCAGCTATTAATAATCTGATGGTCACATATGACATTAATGCAATCTAATTAAGAAATAACAGAGCTAATAAAGTAGCTAGCAAAGAAAAAAAATCAAGAAAAAAAGAAAAGTTGCTAACGAAGTTGTAGTTAAATGATCAATCCAATGGTTTCCAACACATTTGTAGAACAGATCCTTTCATTTTCTTGTTTAAACTGTAATCAGACTTCAGATGATTAAAGCATGGAGCAAAGATGACAGATGGTTTCTGTGCTTGTCAGTCACTTTATCTTGATATGTAATAGCTACCATCTAGACTAAATAAAACTCTGGCTCTCACATTGTGGAAACTGGCACAAGGCTGAACAAACTCATTCCACCTCCACGTCCCACCAAAATTCTAGACTTAGCATAAGCTTTCACAATGCAGAAACCAGATGGAGTTTTTATTGAAACTGGCCTGAAGATATTATCTTTATTAGATTTGTTGCAATCACACTGTTATCATTTCATAAATTCCATAGCTAACAATAGAAGCCTAATTACCTATTTATATATATATGTAGTGCATATATATATATATTCATATATATATATAGTTTCCTACTATATAGAAATCCTCAAACTCCTGAGTAATGATTTATCCTCATTGACATTCAGACCCAGGACTGAACTCTTTTGGAACTTTTCAAATAGGCTTTCTGTTTTGTTTTCTTTTTTAAAATCACTTGATTACATATCTTGTGAATTGGATATATAATACCAGTCTTTCAATACATTTTTCTTCACTAAATTACTAACATCTCATTTTTCTCTAAAAAGGGGTCTTAATGCAAGAATCTAGCTATCAAATCCCTGTCCAATAAAATGTGCATGTGAATTATATCATAATGAGGCTAAAAAAATATTTAAGTACCAGAGAGAGAATTCAGAAGGCAAAGAATGAAAGTCTTTGACTACATGACTTTAAGGAATAAAAACTACAGGTCACAATTAAATACAAAAGAGTTCTGAGACAAATGAGTCACAAATGTACCAAGAAATTTTCTGTAAGCATCAACACTAGGAATTTAGGGTTGGAATTACATAGCTTCAGAAAAAATAAATAAATAAATAAATAAAATAAAAATAAATAAAAATAAAAAAAATCTCTGGTTTAATTTCCTAGACTATGTCTCTGGAAGGCTGGAAAGGCAAAAGGAATTTTTGTTTGTATTAACACATCAGAATTTTATTTTATTTTTTATTTTATTTTATTTTATTTTATTTTATTTTATTTTATTTTATTTTATTTTATTTTATTTATTTTATTTTATTTTATTTTATTTTATCTTATTTTATTTTATTTTATTTTTTTAATTTTATTTTATCAAGCTTAGGAAATATTTGCAAATAATGGGGAACAACTTGTGATTTTTCAGGTATAAAATTGAGAGGGACAGAAAAATTGTAAATCCCTTCTACTTTACATAAATCTCAAGACACATTGTCTGCCTCAGTTGAAACACGTTATGTAATACTTTCCAGCTAGAGTCTGTCCTGTAGGAAGGTTTCTACTAGTTACTGCCTGATGAATGTCTCTAATGAATTCTGTAAAATTTCTAGCAAATGGGGAAATCCCATCTAGGAAGTACAGGGTGTGTGCTTGGTGGTTTTACTCGGGTGGGCAGCCAGGGTCCACCACAACTGCTCTCTCCCTCTCCCTCCTCAAAAGGAAAGGGGGAGAAAATACAATGAAAAGGGCTCAAGGCTTGAGATAAAGATGGGGAGATATCTCAACAATTATTGTGATGGGCAAAACAGACTCAGAATAGGGAGACAGTAAAATTTATTGCCTACTACTAGCAAGCTAGACAAGTGAGAAACAAAGGAAAGAAACCAAAAACACCTTCCTGCCATCCACCCTCTTCCACCTCCTCACCCCAAGTGGTGCAGGGGAACTGGGAATGGGGGCTGCAGATGGTCCACAGTACATTTTTTTTTTTTTTTTCTCCTGAGCAGCAGCAGGACCCTTATCTAACATGGGGCAGCTTCTGGATTCTTCTACAGCATGTGACATTTCTATTTCTGTTCTTCCAAGCCACTGATTGCCACAGCCTATGGGATTCACTTTCAGATGAAAATATCTAAAAATATTTGTTCATATATGATGTGAAGTTCACAGCTGTATGTGAAGTAGGTACCAGGGTTTCTCAGATAGTCAAGAGGGATTTAGTCAGTGTAGCTAATAGATCCTGCAGAATGAGTCCACTCACAAAAGACACTTCCTAAAGGGCCACAACAATGACCCACCTATCTCAGCCCTCTGACTTTGATAGTGCAGGTTAATAAGGGAATACGGTACATCCTGCAGCACAGTAGTCTTGTTGATTTTTCTTTGAAGTTTATCCTATGCCCCTATAATTCTCTGGTTCTATATTAGGGATATTAAAGAGTACTTTATCGTCTAGCATTTCTGTACCTGCTCTCGGCCATGTTTTCTATGAGTTTGTCCAGCGGAAGTTGCCCTGAGATAAATTCAGCTCAGTTCAGCTGCCACACAGTCTCTAGGACCAGATGAGGTGCCCTAAGGTGTATCACTTGTTCTCGTCCTGCTGCTCCAGACAGCTCTGGTCTTCTGCTGGTCCTCTGTCCAGTCTAATCCCATGCAGAGATTTCATGGAGTCTGTGGCATCTCAAGTAAAAATAAACATCTTTGAGATCAATTTTCGATATGCAGGTGTCTAATATTTTTTATGATGTTACAAGGTAATCTGCTTAGCTTACATATGGCATTCTAAGAGAGATTTCCAGGGTCACTCTGCTATTCCTGCCATTCCTTTGCAGATTTCTCACACACTTTAGTGTGCCTCACATGGCACTACATGTATACTAACAATTCAAGTCCCTAGTAAATACAATTAATGGAGCATTCAGAGCAGTTCATTTTATCCTATCATCCTACTGGATGGTTCATTGGGCTACACTAATTGTATTGTGAACCAGTGAAGAATCTGCTTAAGAATGCCTCAAACATAGACACATTTATGCAGACATCCACATTTAGCTATCACAATTCCACATTCACTCACAGCCCACTGTCTGACAAATATTATCTTCCCTCAAATAGACCAGACTTTTTTCCTTGTATTTTCAGTTGTAAGAGATAAGTTAAGAGTCTGGGTTTACAACTTTTACAACTTTTGTGGGATATTGAGTACATTGCAATGCATGCACTGAAATACTCCTGAAATAGAGCAAATGTTCACATTGCAGGTTTTTGGTCGTTGTTGTTGTTGTTTTTTTTTTTTTCCTCTCCACATGGAAATGTCACTTTTTATTGCTGGTGTTTTCTTCTTCATTTATAAAATAGGCTTCCAGTCTGGATTATATTCCTTTCCTATACTAACAGCCATGTGATTCCCAAAATACCACAGGCCATTCAGTCAGAAGAAAAGTTTTCTGTGTTACATAACATATAGTCAAATCAAGAAGCCTGTTCTTCGGGAGAAAATGGCAGTTTTGTCTATGATTACTATGTTGTAGTAAGACACAAGAGTGAAATGAGATTTATTTTTGAACTAACCTCAATGTAGTATTTTTGAGACAGTTGAACTTTCAAAAATATTTTGATCAGGTTCTCCCAATTCAAAACCAAAAAAATGGAAAATTGAAAATTCCAAAAAAAATTGAAAGAAACAGAACCAAGCAAGTAAGCAAGCAAACAAACAAACAAAAATCACCCAAAAAATGCAGCAGAATTTTCTCCCCCTTCTCCTCTTTGGAAAATGATCATTTTCTGAAAGTACATGTCTGCTGAACAATTATTTTCACAAAAACCAACCTACCAACCAAACAAAAAGCCACCACCAACAAAAACCCTTCTCATTGTTCCTAATAGTCAGTATTCTATTAGTTTGAAGTCTGTGGGACATGAACCATTCTGCCAAAGGATGATGCGCTATAACTAAGCTACTTGCTTGTGTATTACACAGATTTTAACTATGTTTTTTAATTTAATTTAATGTTTTTTTCTGTCATGCTGTACTGATGTTACTACCATTGGCAACAAACAGTGCCCCCAATGAGATAGCTAGCCATGTATCTTGGAGACGATGATTTGTTTGTGGACAAGCACACATTCTAACAGCTGCAGACATAGCTGCAGTAAGGTTACTTCCCATAGTCCTAAACTGCAGCCAGAATGAGAAATATAGAGCTCCTTGGTTGTTCACCAAATATGAAGGAACAGTAGCAGTGTTTTTCACAAGTTAGTGCTCCTACACTTGTTCTGGAATGTCTGTACTACGTCAGAGATGGTTGGCTTGATAAGTTGGCTTAGAATCATAGATCAAAAACTGGTTAGAAAGACTGAGAATGTTTCCTTTTGAACAAGATAAGGTTAAAGATGACCAGCAGAATCAATATTGTTTTATCTGATTTTACAGAATTTTCTGCAATGGGTAGCAGATAATGTGGAAGCAGAAAAGTTGGTAGACAATATACAACCATTGTATAAAAGATGCTGTGATTTACAGAGGTCCAACGGGAACCTAAGCAAAAGACTTTACTGTGGACTGTGAAGTAAACGTTGTCTAGCTTTGGAAATGCGCACTGAGAGAATACTAAGGGCAAGTAACATATCTGGTGTGTTCTTACTCATCCAGAGGCATATGCTTATGGCTACTGATGGACACAAGGTTAGAGCTAGACCACTTCCTGCTCTGAGTCTTCCTATCGAGATTAATATTATTGTGAGTTCCACTACACCCTACTTTTATTTTGTTTTGGTTTGTTTTTGTATATGTGTGTGTGTGTTTGTTGTTGTGATGGTGGTTGCTTTTTTTTGTTTGTTTGTTTCAGTCCTAGAAAAAAACCCTTACCTAACAAGCTTCCTATTGAAACTCTTTTTAGTGAGGTTGTCCTCTGTTGTTTGAGAATTACCACATATTCTTTTAATCCCTTGAGAGTGGCTTTAAAACTACTTTTAATTCTTCCCAGACGGTGGCTTTTAGCCACCACAAAATTATTACAGTCTGTCAGTGTTCTATAAAAAGATATTTACATTAGATATATTTCATGCATTAAATATCCATAAGAATTAACCCTTAATAGACCATACTGAAAAATAAGTGTAAGAGTTTCGTTTGTGCCTTCCACTTTAAAATCCTAAATTCTTAACAGTTTAAACAGATAATTAAATAAATAGATAAAAATACATCCAAAGGTTTTTCTTTAAGTTCTAAGTAAATATGAACTGCTTCAAATCTCTTGATAGGGAGATAACAAACACAATTAACAAAAACTGATTTATTTTCTCTTGCATACATATAAAGTAATTAAACATTATGATTTCGGTATGAAGAATTTTGCACAGACTTCATACAAGTTTAAAATCTGTAAAGGATGTAGGGCAGCTTAAAAAACAAACCTATTCACTCCTGCAAGTAGAAACCCACTAACTTGAATTTCTATCTCACAAGGAAGTATTAGCATAATTTTTTCTAAGTATGACTTTTTTTTTTTTTTTCCCAATTTGGTTGGGTGATACACAAAACTTTCCTGGTGTTCTACAAACTGCAAGTATATTTTCATGGATTAAAAGATAACTAACTAGATTAATTAAGTACATAGAAGAAAAAGATTTGCTCTTTTACCAGGTATACTAAACCATAATTTTTCCTTGTTACTAGAAAGACTCTTGGAGCTACTAATGCTTCAGTTTATTTTCTTTTAATAGGATACTTCAAAGTAGAATATTCGAGAGAGAAACATCTCCATAGAGATGTTTCCTATTTATTTTGACATTTATTTTGCATTCTGTTAAGTGACAATTTAATTAGAGTTAAAAAAAAAAAAAAGTAAATATCATAAAATGAAAGACAGGGTAGAAAACAAAAAATCTGAATAAAAAAAAAAAAAAGAGGAAAAAGCAGGTGAGAAAATAAATACAGAAAAAAAGATGTAGAAAAATATCAGAAGGTTTATGATGGAGCATTTATGAGGATGAGGTAGGCCATAAATGGACAATGAGATAGCAGAACTTAGTTCAATTATATGGGTGGAGGAAGTAGGGGTAGTATATTGTATATTTAGATACAGTTAATGATGGCATACACTCATAAATTTTATTAAAAAAAAAATGACCATTGAAATTGACCTCCTACGGTTTTATTGTAATTAGGAATATGAAGTATAAGGGACCTAAGTGAACATGTGGTATTGAAATAGCAATTTTATTGCTTTTCTGTTCTTCTGCTGCATGGGCTACTTTGCCACACTGCACTGCTCTCATGCTGTTGCTGTCTTTTTAATCCTGTCTCAGAACATTCAGAAACTCTGGGTCAGCTCTCTGTGCAATTACATTTAATTAAATTACATGTAATTACATGTAATTACATTTAATTTAATTACATGCAATTAAAATTAATTACATTAGTTTTAATATGGATACTAGTTTGGTATGGACATGTGAAGAGACCATAAGGGGCCTCAGGAGACTTTTCAGAAGGCTGTTCTAGTCTATTTTCCCCTTTCATTTATCAGCTGTTTTAGGTTGGAGAAGCTTTCCTTCCAATCCACTTCCGAAAGATAAATATATATTTATATTTTGATAAGCACAGGAATACTGTTAAGTATTAGTCCCAGTAGTTAGTCCCAGTACCAAGTATCCAAATGTGTTTGTATCCTTTTAAACTATTTTATTATTTTTTTTATTTTTATTTTTTCAAAAGAAAGATTTCCAGGTGTTTTGCTGAACCTATCATGTGTCCAAGAAAGGAATAAGACCTCTGCTGGGTAAGTAACACCTAATATGGAACACAGGATATATAAATTTTATTTATATGTACAGCCATTCCATTTAAGTTTCATCATTTAAATGAATGGTAGGGACCTAATAATGATAAGAATTGTAAAAAAAGTCAGTCTTTTATTTTCCTCTTCAATGAACTGTCTCTATCGTGAGTTTATCCAGTGTTCCTGTTTGTATCTCTTCTTATGTAACTTCCCAATATGGGATGAAGACTGAATCTGCCTGTATTTGTCCAGCACCCAGTAGAAAGTAATCCAGATTCTGTCCACTGAATTTGTTCATACAGGTCAAATATTTAGCCCATAAAACACTGGGGTATGAAGTAAACTCATATATTGAAAGGGGGAATAATATGCAGACTTTATAATTTAGCTGACAGTGATATTTCTGTGGAGGATAAAAAATATAAATACAAGAGATCAAGCTGTTTGGAACAAGCTAGAAGTAAATTATGATCTTAAGGACAGAAACAGAAGACTGCCATTTTACTGTGTGAATAAGATACATATAAAAGATTACCTATCCATAAATTCCTTGTAATTTGTGCATATTTGTACATAATAATGTATAACTATTCTGAAAAAGAATAAAAAATAGCTTAAAGTATCCACAGTAGATAGGGAATAGTTGTAAAGAAATGATTTTTAAAAGATTTTTATTTAAAAGACACAGTAATGCTTATGAAAGCATTTTCTAAATTCAAACCATCTGGTTACTGTGACAATTTGGAAGTTATTTTTATTTTAGTATAGTAAGCCCAGAATTAACTGTTCTGGCCATTACAGATAATAGTAGATGCTGTACACAGTTTTGAAAAATATTCTCCACTTCTAATGTAATTACTACTCTTCTAACTAAAATTATTATAATTCAGTGGTGTTAGCCACTTCCAATAGCCTGAACTGTCTGTTATAAATATATAGATACATATTAAATTTATTTAAATACAATCATGTATCTACCCAAACCAATAACTAGTCACACTTCATGACTCAAAAATGAAGACTGCTAGGTTTTCTGTGAGAAATACAAATTGAACTAACTGAAACGTCTAGAGAAGAATCTGAAATCTCCTTTTAACATACCATCCTTGGCATCAAGCCAAATTCTTTGGTTATTTAAGCTCCAATTTTGCAAAGGGAAGTTCATGCACATGGATTCTCATTAACTTCAAAACGATGTTGCACAGTCACAAGAAAGTTCAGTTTGTTTTCCAGGACTGTCGGCCTACATGTGATTGGAGCCAAAGTGTCAGAAAGAATAACTGGAAACAATCCAGATTTACACCAAAGAAAATGTGTATAGAGTTAGACTTCTGCGGGTATCTAAATCTCATCTCTGCAAATTTTAACTAGGAGGATTTAAAAAGAATTCCAGTACAGTACATCTTTTCTTAATAAAATTGATTCATGTAGTTGAAGCCCCATCCAGGGTTGTTAGAACAGCTAATTTGAAAATAAATCTCACTTTTAAGGAAAGATATGACCCTTGGATGCACACATGCAACTTTCATTATGCTAATAGGAGCCACATTCATGCAATCCAAGGGCAAAATGTGTTCCTTAGCAAAATGATGTAAAATAAACAGATAGTAAAGTGCATCAGTGCAGCAAGGGAAGCTAATTTCATAGGAGGGATTTTCACTGGGCTGTGTCTTCAAATGCTGTGGAAATAAACTTTTGAAAGAATACACATAACTCACTGACTTGTAAAAACTAAATCCTTTTACGTGTAAAGTGAGTTTTATTCTCATAAAATAGATGGTTTTGAGAACAAAACAAAACAAAATCAAACTGGGGTTTATAGATACTTTTTTATTTTTCCACGTGAATGAAGAAATGCGAAAAGGGGTGTGGGTCAATAATTTATTTTTAGACACATCCACAGAAATACTATGGAAAATTTAGAATATTTTATTTTATAATGTTAATATTACATTTACTCATGACACTTATTATGTTGCTTTCTGTAACTAGTAGAGAATTTTAATACAAAGCTCTGGCATGTGTTAATGCACAGAAAAATATAGTTATTTACGTGCTATACTCAGCATGACCTGATACCAGGTGAAATGAGCTCAATAGAATATATGACTAAAATGTTCCAGCCCACAAGTGCAAAATACAGGGAAAGTATAATGATTGTCTCAAAATGTCAAGAGTTTGATTCAAAGCCAGCTTGGATCAGTATTCTTGTTTTTAAATGTATAATATTGAAAACCAAGATATTTCTCCTATTTCTTCCAGGGTGCTCTTCTTCCAAACTCTTTAAAATTGTTTTATCTGTTCCTACCTTTAAAGACATAGATCTAAACCTCTTCATTTGGGCATCCAATAGTAAGTGAAATGTTTAACCTCTTTCTTCCTGGGCTTTTTGCCAAAGTAGCCCAGCTGACTTTCCTCGACAGAAACCAAAAGAACTTGAGAAAGGAAAGGCAATGACCAGAATGCTTAAAAGAGAGAGAGAGAGAGAGAGAGAGAGAGAGAGAGAGAGATTAGAAGATCCCATGCTATTTGTATTATTCTCATTTCTTTGTTTTTAGCTTGTAGACTACCATGCCATAAAAGGTTAGACAATTATTTCCTTACACTGCATATTGCCTCCCAAGATAAAAGCAAGAAAGATGCATTTGAAAGCTACAGTTCCCATACCTATTGTGAACATGTTTATTCTCTTGGTCAGAGAGAAACTTTCCCTGGTATTTATTTTAAAAAGGATTGTTAATCTGAAATATTTCAGGGAAGCAGCAGTTACCAAGGAGTACAAAGGTGACAGGCAATATAGTAGAAAAGAAATAAAATATGCACTGTTGGGACTTATATTTTGAGTCTCCTGGGAACAGCTGTAATCTTTTTTCTCAACAATGTAGAAAAGAAAATATCATCTTATAACAGTAGCAACTGGGACATAATATATTGTACATTAGTGGAAATGGATAATGATGTGAATCTTCTTGGTAGTCTTGACTGATTTTTTTCTGAGCTTCTTCTAACGCAATATCTGATATGACCCTCTCCACCCAACACAATGTTCATTAGTAATGCTCAGAACTGCCCACTTAGTGCTACAGATATATTTTCAATGACTAGCAAAACCATATCATTAGACACATTTTCCAATTGCCCACCGTTTCTAGTCATTTTAATTTCAGTAAGATTTAGTGATGAGTGTGGTTTTGGTAGTGCATTTAAATAATGGATTACCCTTTAACAAACTGCACTTTGTCTTACACTTTTATTACTTTTTCAGAGAGTGTTTTCCAGTGACATGCTCAGAGGTATCATCCTGCATAGGTTAAATTTGCAAAGTATTACCTGGAAAGTACTTTCATGAAGAGTAGCTTTATTCACTACTAGTGTGTTTCCCTTCCCAGTGTTTCCAAGTCCCTTATCTAACAAGAGAACCTCTTTTATTTGCAGTAAGAAAATCTTTTTACTTTAGGAAAAAATACTGGTTAGCAGGTTTGATTGAGCCCCTAGAGATCTCCTTTTTGCCTTTCCCTATGTTATGTATTTTACAGACAGTTAAAAAACACTCTCTAGGCAGCCTGGAGAAGGTCATCCAAGTGGTCAGACATAATGAATGTATGACCTTCCTTTGTGAAAACTAGTCTGATGGGAATCAGATATTTTTGTCCTCATCCTGTTATACAGTCAGTAAAACAGATGCCTTAAAACCAAGCAGCATTTTTTAGCAAGCCCTTTTTACTGTTTCTTAAAGTGTTCCTGAGCTCCATAAAGTGCTCAGTCTAAGAGTTTTGAATACTGATAGTTTCAGTAAAAACTCCTCTAAAACAAACAAACAAACAAACAAACAAAAACACCCAAACAGAACAATCTAGTAGATCAACAAGAAGCAAATATAACTTCCAGACAGTTTGGAAGTTATGAAAGATACTTTTATTGAAAACTTTTCATATTTTTTTAAATTTCCCTTTTCTTAAAATTTTAAAATTAAAATTAAATTAATTTTAAAATTTTAAAAATTAAAATTTATGGGAAAAAATGGGGATCATGGTAGGAAATACCCATCTTGCAAAACAGAAATAAAATACCTAATAGTTTAATAGATAAAATATTTTTCATACATAGTAGTCTCATGCAACTGTCTTCAGTAAAATCTGTGTGATGAACTTAGTCTTCATGCATGAGCAGTTACGAAAATGATAATTAATCTGTGGTTCATTAGCTGCAAGGATGTCCTACAGAATCAGCTATCATTATTTACGTAGTATTACCCTGAACAGCTGAAAAGAGATAATAAGTGTCTTGGCTAGCTACTGATGACTGTTGCAGGGACTTTGGCAATACTAATCAATATTAAAATGTGAAATGTCTTGACACAGTATAAAATCATTTGCTTTTATTTATAAATACACAGAGGTACATAATGTTTTCTAAACACATATATTTTTAACTTGTGGTTGGCTGTATCAAGAAATTTTAAAAATCTTAAAACAGCATCTCACTAGTGGTGTAAACATCTGGTCTCTTGCCTTAAACAATATAAAGATTGGGGTCAGATTTTGGCCTAGTCTTTTCCTGAAAATATAGATGCCAAAAAATAAAAATAAAAATAAATAATAATACAAAATTAGAAAGTTGGCTTCTTGTCACTTGCAGGTGTGAAATATTGAATGCACATAGCTATGGTGATTGAATAAATAATAGAAAAAATATGGGAAAAGTGCAGTACTGGGAGTTGGCAGCCTGACAAGGCTTCACCTTGTTTAGGCATAACATTTTTATATTGACCAAAATTCTAAAGCAATATTCCTCTCATATATCTACAAATATAATTCAATAGAAGAGAAGAGAAAAAAAAAAAAAAAGAGAGAGGAAAAAAAAAAGAGAGAGAATAGAGAGAAAAGAAAGAAAAAGAGAAAAGGGAGGAAAGAGGAAGAGAAAAAAAGAGACAAAAGAAGATGAAAATACAAACACAAATACAATTTAAGAGATTTCAGACTTCCTGCATGATTTTGCATACATAATTATTTTAGGAAAGAAGACAAGGAAGATCAACTTTTCCTTTGAAAATGTCACTCTTTCACATCTTTCAAAACATGCCCTTTAGGTCTAATGAGATTGGCAGATGTTTTGATCTTCTCACATATACCTTGAAAGGCTATCAAAAATGAAAGAGTATCATTTCGAAGTCATGACCAATAGTCAAATATTCAATATTTCTTTTTGTCCTGAGTAAGGCTTACGTCACCATGCAGTAATTAAAATGACACAGCTCTCCTAATTGGTAAATGTTTTCCCAAAGCTCAACCTTTTTCAGAGTAAGGCCTCTCACTTCAGTTATGGCCCAAGAAGTTTGTTTGAGGTCCTGGGGAAAGGCAATCACTTGAGTTATTTGGTAGTTTCAGATTTTCAAAGCAAGTAATTTCATAGATAACTCATGATGGCAAATAAAAAGGTGGACAATTAAAAGTTTTTTAGAGACAGATTTTTTTTTTTTTTCACATAAATTATGTTACTTTGCACTGCGATAGAATATGATGACATAGATTGAGAACATACAGGGTAGCATATGAATTTTCCCCTCTTTTTTTCTTTCTTTAGAATATACAGACATAAATATTTATTCACTGTTTATTTTGTTTTTGAAATAACGCACCAAGTTCAGCCCCAGCAGAAAGCCTGCAGGTTTAAGAAATTCTCAGGATCATACTGTGACTGCTTCTGACTAAAGATATGATGAAGGGATGATAAAGGAAACATTGTTTTTTTAGTTAAATTTTAGAATATGGAAATAATAATATTAACATACATGCAGATACCTAAGCCGTGGTTTAACACTTGATGGTCCTCTCTTCACTAGGAAAGTGAACCTATTCTTGACAAGTTGTCAAAAACACGTTATGTATGAAACTAACCACAATTTAACTGCTATTGGAATTGCTGTTACAGAAAACGTTTTTAAATGTGAATGACTGTTATCATAAGGCTTTATGAAACCTATTGTTATCATGGTTTTCCAAATACAGTAAATTTTCAAAAAAGAGTAAATTTTCAGAAAAAGTTTCTAATGTTTCAGAGAAATGTTGAGTTGTTTGGAGAAAATTTCCATTGACAGCTGTCAGAAACAGATTCACTTTTGAGGTAAATCATTCTTCTATGCATAGGTGACAAAGCTGCATTACACTGTTATAAGAAACTTCATTCAGGAAAATATTTTTGGATTGATTGTGCCCCTAGAAAGCTTTTAATTTTGACCTCTCTGGATTTTTTCCTGATTTTTCAATCATTTTATTTAAAAAAAATATATATATATTATTGTGGGAAAGGAATTTGCAGGTGGCTTTGCGCTGTTTCACACGTCCCTGAATTAGAGATAATGAGGAAACAAGCGGTAGAATTATATGACAGATTCGGGTGCGTGGACAGCGCGTGGGGCTATGGGGAAAGTATATGTAGTAGTGAAAAATGGCAATAAAAGTCTCCTGTTCAAGAGCCATCAGGAGTCCGTGTCTTTCATCCCTTCATATTATATTACGCAATATTTCACTGTAATAGAAAATCAAAAAGCTAAAATTGAAGGAAAACATTTTGACAGTATTATATATTTGTAAATTGCTTCTACAATAAAATGTGCTTCTTATTTATTTATTTATTTATTTATTTATTTGGGGTTATTTTTTCAGAACCTTTTTCTTATTAATCATCCCTAAACTTATGAACTCTGAAAACTTTCATGTTTAAAATTTTGTTCTTAAAATCAGCTTAGCGTATTAGCTTAGTATTCTTAACCCTACCATATCATTATCATCATGATTTGCCAAAAATTTTTTTTCCTAAAACAGAAGGGTTTATCCACTTCCTCATTATTATTTACTGCCCGCCAGAAAGACTGTAAATCATGACTCAATACACACCACAATATTAACTGAAAAAAGGCTGGCTGTAATCATTTTGAGCCTGTCCAGCTATGTTTGAACTACACAATGGACAAAGGACTCATTTGAAATTCAGATGTAACATTTTTGTAACACTGTATGGGACAACGTTGGGCTGCCTAGCAATGCCTTTTTAATGTTAGCATTTAATGTACCAGTGTTTGCTTATGTCAGTCACCTGTTATGTCAAGACCAAGAGGTCAGATCTTGAGACTGACATTGATGGCAGCATAGAAACCATTTTGTTCACATTGTGTTTTCTCAGACAGACTTACATTCAGCCTTGCAGAAAATAAATAAATAAATAAAAATAAAAATAAAAATAAAGCAACCGGTGTCCTTTCCTTCCTAGGCTTCCCAATAAATTCATCCAAGAGTCTGCAAAGTTTGCTTTCCACTAAGTCACTCTACTAAATGATCTTTGGTTAATGGCTATGCAACATAACAAAATAAAATCCTTATAAGGACTCACGCTGTGGACAGGACAATAATGGCTGATTTAGTAACACCCTGATGACCCCCTTCTTCGTACTGTGCTGATGCTATGTTTTATTTTAGTGATCATTTGTAAGAACAAAATTACCTTTCTTCTCTTATTTTCTTTTTTTTTCCTTCCATTTCTTTCTTCCTTAATTTCTTTTTTTTTCTTAAATGTAATAGTATAAAATTTTGCATGCAAATTTCATTGTTGTCAATATACTGAGTTGCCTAAAAGAATTTCCAGCAAGAGACAGTCTATTTTCGTTCCTTATGTTTTCATCTGTATGTTTCGAATGTAATTATGAAACTTAAATGACCACGTTGTTTTAATTTTTCTTATATATAATAGTGTGGTGGCCTATGATAATGCAGCAATATCAGCAGGAGTTAATTCTAAAGCAATAATTTTCACATAATATAGTCAACCACAAAAAGTAGCTTTCCAACTGCTAGGTTATATTAAGTTAAACTGTTCTACTTCAGGAAATACTTCTGCTAAAGTTATTAATTTTTAAATCAGTTTAAGGATTTTATGACTTGACCTTAGTTACCAGCTGAAATTAATAATTATAACATCTTCTGATTTCTCAAATGTGTCCTTCAGCACTAGGGAGAGTTCAGATCACCCACAGGGCTGACTGTATACAAACGTCCTTTCAGATATGAAATTTGGCTTATATTTTGTAAAGCAGTCCCACCCTAATTTTTGGAGTATCCTTGCGATCCCCTTACAAGGCTTTTGTTAGGAGTGTTACCCCTGCTAACCTGGAACACCGTTGAAATTGGACAGACCAGGAGAATACACATATTTTCAGAAGGAACCTATGTTTTCTGTTGTTGCAACCAGCCATGGACTATATAGTTAATGCAGAGGCAGGGTGAAAAGGTATGCTTGTGTTTGGGGTCTCCAGTCTAGCCTTCTGGTCCAGTGAAATTCATATGGTTTTCAAAAGATAATGAGGTTGGCTTCTCTGGCTTGGGTCAGTCTTGAAGCGGAAAAACTCTGTTGAGTGTGTCTGATGTGGCTCAAGTGGTATGGTTTCAGTCCTGACTTCTCTCTGATTTGTCATGTAAAACTTCAAAGAACATCTCCATTCCCATACCTCCCCTGCCCCAACATCTAAGGGAAGTTCACAACCTAGAACCTCCTGTGTGGATGTTAAGGAGTGGTGGTTGCAGAAGCAGAGTAGTAACCTGATGTCTATGGTGTTATGTGGCACATGTTTTTGGGATTAAACTTTTATTTTTTTATATATATATATATATATATATATATATATATATTCTTGGGCAGATAATGATAGGACAAGGGGGAATGGTTTTAAGCTAAAAGAGGGGGTATTTAGATTAGGTGTTAGATTAGACCTTCTTCACTCAGAGGGTGATGAGGCACTGGAACAGGTTTCCCAGAGAAGTTGTGGATGCCCCATCCCTGGAGGTGTTCAAGACAAGGTTCTGGGCAACCTGATCTAGTGGGTGAAATCCCTGCCCATGGCAGGGTGGTTGAAACTAAATGGTCTTTAAGGTCCTGTCTAACCCAAGGCATTCTATGATCTTTAAGGTCTCTTCCAACCCAAGAAGTTCTATGATTCTATGATTGTGTTGTTATTGCAGCTAAGATGAACATATCTATACAGGTATATGAGTTGCAGACCTTACATTCTGTCATGTCGTAGTATAGATTTCAGTCAGTGAAAACTGAAATCTTTATCACATAGAAGGAGTCAAAGAACTAGTCTCCTAGAAATCCCATTCACTTCCCCTATTCAGAGGACAGGAAGTGGAAAGAGGATCTGGAGCAGAGGTGGGATTTCAGGGTGTCATGAATTTTTTAGCAAACACCATTTTAGTTAAAAATCAAAAGATCAATGTGTAAAGGAGCAAAAACAATTATAGTCAACAATACAGCTGCTGAACAGCTGGATTTACAGTGTTGACCCATGCTACTGAACAGGGAAATAGAAAGAACTTGAGGGAAATTCATCCCTTCCAAAGCTAGGGAGTCTTACGTAGGCAATACTTGTTTATTTAGCAATTATAATGAGAATATATTTGTTGACAAATGTGAACATCAAGTTTATATTCGTGTTTACTTTAATCAGTAAATTGAGAGAGAAGTATCTGTACACAATGTAAATTAACTTTAAGTCTTAATTTAAAGGAAATTACATGTTAGTCTTTACTAACTGGAAGCTATCAGAATAAATTTGTCAAACAACATCATTTCCCTGTTTCTTAATGGCAAAAAGAACAGATTGTTGCTAATAAATTCGCCTTTATTATTAAAGAAACCCAATTGTCTTCATGGTTTAATTGTCCAAAATGTGCTAATAATTTATTTGTACACTTTGATTATCTAGCATTGAGAATTCTAAACAAATTAGATTGTATCTCTATTGCTGTATTACTACTGTTATTTCATAATAAATCCCTTTCAGTGGTAATGTCAGTCATTATCTACAACTAAAATGCAAAGAGAAAAAGTAGGCAAAGAAAAAAAGGCTAATGCAACATCAAGGGGAATATGTGCAGGAGAAAAGGAGAAAATGGCAGCTATGAACACTGTAGAATTGTTATAAGCCAAATGAGGAACCTTAAATATTTTGTAAGAGGAGGTATCTTCACAATGGAACATAAAAGACACACCACCATATGGTTAGGTTTATATTACAACAGCATTCCAAATGGAAAATGAAACATTCTTGTGAAGGACCTCAGTTCAAATCATTTAAATTATGACATGAGTTCATAACATTTTGTTTTGTTTTGTTTTGTTTCTTGTGAATTACAAGTGAGATTTGGGAATTTTTGTGAGTTTAAAATAAATAAAAATAATTTTTATAAACTACCAGCAGTCCCAACACTGATCTCTCTAATTTAATTTAGAGGCAATAATAAAGTATTTGTTTCATTGACTGGGTCAATAATAGTTCTCAACAGGATTTTATATATACATATAAAAATGTATATATATGATAGGACAGTCTTGCTGTTCTACTCTTCATCTCTAGCTATTTTATACATAAGTATGTGTGCAGACAAGTGCAAAGTTTTATCTTCCTCATCTGTGGCTCTCTGGGAGGTGGTTCAAATCATATGTTACAAAACAGAGCAACTTTAGAGGACCTATCTTTACGTCAAACAGGAAATGTTGAAAGCTGCATACTCATACCTTTCTCAGTTTAGTCCATGAAAGCACTTAGAACTGTGAACTCTGATTTTTAAAAGTTACAGTTACAGTCATCACATTTTTATTCTACATTTCAGTACCAGGTATGGACTTTTTTGTTTGTTGTTTGTTTTTCTTTTCCTACGGAAAGCAGGAAACTCTTTTTATTTTTATACAGTCTTGTACCCAAACAGCTTACTCTTTCTCTGCCTTCCTTAAGGTTGAAGGCAGGTCCTGTATGCTATTTCTCAGCATTCATCTCCTCCTGTACAATGCTAGAAGAGCTGTAGAACAATCTATAATCAATAAGAGGAAAGGCACTGTAGTAACCTGCAGATAGGAGGAAGGAAAATTCCAGAAAGCTTCACAGGGAAAGCATATGTTGAAATGTTTTCACACAGTGTATATCGCTGAAAATGGAAAGCATAGGTAACCAATGAGGTGTTTGCTTCAACCTTGTTTCAGACTGCCCACCATTCTCTTTCTACCTACTGAAACCTTATCCAGTGCGTATCATTTTGCATATCATTATCAGCAAAAGTTCATCCTAAAGGGGAAACTGAACACTGACATCAAGTGTCAGCAAATTCAACTATAAACATCGATCAGTCTTCCATAATCTTATCATCACTCACCAATAAGTATAATTCCTATTCATCAGTATCTAGTGATCTATCGACACATGAAATATGAAAAACTGCTTTCTGGTAATGCACCTTTTCTTATATCAGCCTGGTGCAAGAGAAACATTGACTTCCACATAATGAGAATAAAACCCACAACTGGAGACTGGCAAAGCTGCCAAATCTCTATTTCCCTGCAGGAAGCTCAGCTGCTGCCAGGAATCAGCTGATGTTAGTTTTTCAAGTTGTCAAGCCATCTGCTTGCCTGGTTCCTATTTTCTCCCAGGTGCCAGCATGCCAACTTTTAGAATAGCACACAGTGGAAGTATCCTGAGGTGAGGAAGTTGATTGCCCATTGCAACACAAGAGCAAGCAGCAGGAAACTCTTTTGCACGCCCTTCACCACCACCACCCCCCCAAAAAACAACAACAACAACAACAAAAAAAAACAGTTTGGATGATGACTAAGTGGTAAAAAAAAGATGAATCTTAGACCAAGGATGCAGAGAAGACAGAACCATTAAATATATTAAATATTAAAACCATTAAAAGGAAAGAAAAATAAGTATATATTTGGAAGAGCCAAATAAGAAGGGACTTGAAAAACAGATACACACGAACATTTAGTTTAAACTCTTTTCAAGCCTAGTTGCCTTTTATCCTGAATATCCTCTGAAACTTAGTATAAGTAATTTCATTTATATGTAAAGTTCAGGAACTCTTAAATACTTGTAATTCTAAAATATATACATGAAGAAATTAGTGTACTATATCATTCCTATGAAAATATAAATGTTACATTTGCACAACTACACAGCATAGAGGTCAAAACATTATAGATGTTTAGTTAAATCTTTGACTCATTTGACATTCTGGAATATACCATAGGTATAATACTGAAAAAAAAAAAAAGGGGAAAAAAAAAAAAACTCTGATTCAGGTATTAATAAATTGTTGGGTGATAAGCCTGCAGTACTTGTGTTAAAAATATTAATCTCAGGATTTTTCAATGTAAATATTCTGATGTTATTACATATGATGTGATGTGCAATGACCTGAAGCAAACTTTAAACATTATGTTATGACAACAAAGTAGAACAAAGAAAATAATCAAGGCATTAAGGAAAATCAAAATTAACATTTAGGACTCAAAATTATTTAAAAATGATAAAATTGAAATGAAGCTCAGTGTCAGCAGCAGTTTCCAAATGATAAACAGTAAGATTCTTATGGTTAAATACTTAGCATGTGCTTTAACCTAGAGACTGTGATCAGAAAGTGAACTTTAAATTAGAGACTATAATTAAAAATATATATATTCATAACTGAAAATGTAAATGGATATTGGATTGTTCAGTGATCAGGACAAGAATTAAAGAATTTCTACATAATGCAATAAGAGGCAGTAACTGTTCAGCCCAGTCGTTCATTTGCATTTACCAGTGGAAATTTGTGTAGTTAAAACATATCTCTGCTCAAACATAGAAATTTAAGTAATTATTAATATCATATACTATTTATCTATACATTAAGATAAATAAATCAATTAAATCAATTAAAATCAATTTTAAAATTTAGAAGTTGTGTAGGTTTTACTGAAAGAATACTTGAAGAAAGAAATAGAAAACTTCCTCCCACACCCCCCCACCCCCCTTAAGCCATCTAAATACCTAGTGTTTGTGGAGATTATTCTATTCAAAATCAAAGTTTAGAGAATCGTAGAATAGCTGAGGTTGAAATGGACCTCTGGGGATCATCTTGTTGAACACCTTTCTCAGGCAGGGCCACCTACTCTTCAAGACTACATCCAGCTGGTTTTTGAATATCTCCAAGGAGGGAGACTCTACAATCACTCTGGGCAAACTGTTCCAATGTTGGTTACTCTCATAGTAAAACATTGTTTCCTGATATTCAGATGGAACCTTCTGTGTTCTAGTTTGTGCCCATAGCCTCTTGTTCTGGCACTGGGCACTGCTGAAAAAAATCTGGCTCCATTCTCTTTGCACTGTCCCTTCAGGTATTTATATATGTTGATAAGATCCCCACTGACCCTTCTCTAAGCTGTGAACAGTGACAGCTGTCAGCCTTTTCTCATAGGAGAGATGCTCCACTCCCTTTATCATCTTAGTGGCTGAACTCTCTTAAGTTGGTCCATGTCTCTCTTGTACTGGGGAATTCAGAACCGGACAGAGTACTCCAGCTGTAGCCTCAACAGAGCTGAATAAAGCAGAAGGATCACTTTCTTTGGCCCAGTGGTAATCCTTTGCCTAATGCAACCCAGGATACAATTGGCCTTCTTACTAGATAGGGTACATTTCTGTTTTATGTTGAACTTGGCATCCACCAGAACACCCAGGTCCTTTTCTGCCAAGCTGTTTTCTAGGTGGGTGGCCTGGTAGAAGAAGATACTGCACTGAACTTGTTACTTTAGCTATAAAATTTTAAAATAAAAAAATTATTTGTGAACAAAACGATATAAAAGGAAAAATAGAAAATTTATTAATGCTGGGGCTTGGTTTCTGTTTGTTTGTTTGTATCCCAATTAGAATGTTGCTTCTTCTCTTTGTGTGGACTATAGAGTTTCAAACTTTTAAAGTTTCTTCCTCATTGTTTAACACCCACAGACTTCTCTAGCCATCAAAAATAGTTGAGAATGACCTTACCTGCAGTTCCAGGTGCCTAGCTTTAAGGTCACATATTGGATGTGTTGTGGTTTAATCCCAGGAGGCAGCTAAGCACCACAAACCTGTTTGCACACTCTTCCCAGGTGGGATGGCAGAGAGAACTGAAAAAGTAAGAAAACTTATGGGTCAGGGAAAGGGCAATTTAATATGTAAAGTAAAAGCTGTGTGTACAAGCAAAGGAAAACAAGCGATTCATTCACTATTTCCCATCAGTAGGAAAATGTTCATCCACTTCCAGGAAAGGAGGGCTCATCATGCATAACAACAAACATCACTATGAACATACACCCCTCACTCCTCCTCTCCCTTCAGCTTTTATTGCTGAATATGATGTCATATATTATGGAATTCATATGGATTCATCCCAGGTTACTGAAAGAGCTTGTTAATGTCATTGTGAGACCTCTCTCAATTATTTTCTGAAGGTCTTGGGAACATGGAAAGGTCCCAGATGACTTGAAGCTGGCAAATATTGTCTCAAGTAGGGGAAGAAAGAAGACCCTGGTAATTACAGGCCTCTCAGTCTCACTTCAGTGCCTGGTAAAATTATGGAACTGAATAAATCATGGCGTTATTGAAAAACACTTGAAAGACAACACAGCTGTTGGTCACAGCCAGCATAGGTTCATGAGAGGAAAATCCTGTTTAATTAACTTAATTTCCTTTTGTGACAGGGTTACCCGCCTAGCTGACCAAGAGAAGCCAGTAGATAGATTTTTTTTTCTGCATTTTAGTAAAGCTTTCAATACTGTTTCTTACAGTATCCTTCTAAAATAATGTCCAGCATATAGCTAGACACATACATATGGGTGAACAATTAGCTCGTGGGTGAGATTCAAAGGGTTATAGTAAATGGGGTTACTTCAGCCTGGTGGCCAGGCACTAGTGGAGGTAGGTCCCCAGGGCTCCATTTTATTGCCAGCTCTCTTTATGGTTTTCATAGATGACTCAGATGCAGCAAATGTTTACTAAGTAAGTTTGCAGATGATACTAAATTAGGAGGAGCTGTGGACTACTTCAAGGACAGAGAGATCTTGACAGACTATAGGGCTGGGCAATCACCAGTCATATGAAGTTTAACAAGAGCAAGTGCTACATTCTGCACCTGGGAAGGGGCAATCCTCGCTATACATACAGACTAAGGGATGAGAGGCTGGAGGGCAGTGAGCAGCACAGAAAGGAATTTGGTGGGTTCTGGTTGACAGTAAGTTGAATATATTAGTCAAGTGTACCATGGAAGCCAAAAGGGCCAACTGTATCCTGGGGTGCATAAAGCACAGCATTACTAGCCTGTGGAGGGAAGTGATTATCCTGCTGTTCTCTGTGCTGGTGTGGCCTAACCCCAAGTACTGTGTACAGTTTTGGGTGCTACAGCATAAGAAGGACATAAATTTATTAGAGAGTATCCAAAGGAGGGCTATGAACATAGTGAAAGGTCTGGAGGGGAAGACATATGAGGATCCACTGAAGTCATTTGGTTTGTTCAACTTAGAGAAAAGAAGGATGACTTCATTGTCTACAGCTTCCTCACAAAGGGAAGTGGAAGCAGGCTCTGATCTCTTCTCTCTGGTTACCAGTGATAGGACCTGAAGGAATGGCATGAGGCTGTGTCAGAAGTTCAGACTGGGTATCAAGAAAATGTTCTTCACTGAGAGGGTGGTCAGGCACTAGAGCGAGCTTCCCAGGGAAGTGATGACAGCACTAAGACTGCTGGAGTTCAAGAAGTGTTTGGACAATGCTCAGACATATGGTTTAATTTTAAGGTAGTCCTGTGTGGAGCTATGAGTTGGACTTGATGACACTTGTGGGTCCCCTCCAACTCAGAATATCCTATGATTCTATGATTCTACTAATACATTTGGTCAGTTTGGGGTAAACTGTCCTGACTGCATCCCCTCCCTACTTCTTGTGCATCCCCAGCCTCCTTGTAGGCAGATAAGCATGAGCAACAGAAAAATCCTTGGCTCTGTGCAAACAATGCTCAGCAACAACTAAAACATCAGTTTGCAATCAGAACTATTTTCATCACAAATTCAAAACACAGCACCATACCAACCACTATAAAAAAATTAACTCAATCCCAGCAAAACCCACGACAACAAATCCAGGTGTTGGCAGTAGTGGAACTTTAAGGGTGCAGCAGTTTGTGAAGGACTTTATCCCATGTGACGGACCCCACACTGGAGCAGGAAAAAGAGTGAGGATGAAGGAGTAGCAGAGATGCAGTATTATGAACTGACTGCAACCTTCATTCCCCATTGCTGAATGTAGAAGAGCAGGGAATGAAGGAAGAAGTGCATGTGGGGGGGGGGGGGGGGGGCGGGGGGGGCGCTTGTTTTTTAGTTTTGTCTTTTTTGTTTTTCTTAACATTCTCTCTATATTTTACTGGCAATAAATTAGGTTAATCTTCTCCAGGTTGAGTATATTTTGTCCATGGTGGTAATGAATGAGTGATGTCTGTGTCTTTATCTCAACCCATGATCATTTCTTTCTTATTTTCTCCCCATCCTCCTGAGAAAGGGGAGTGAGAAAGTGCCTTGGTGGGCATCTCGAACTCAGCCAAAGTCAGTCCACCACAGGTTACTACCCCAGTGGGCGACCCCAATACTTATTTCCATTTCCAGCAGTCTTAGAGCTTGTGTACCATTGCTGATGTACTTTTACCATCAACAGAGAAGAACCACTTCTGACCTCAGCTCTCTAAAGAGATCAGATAGTCCTGTGTCTTTCTTTTTAGACTACTAGTTTTGAAGGCCAAAGGTGATGAGTGCTTTTTGTGTTATCATATATGTCCTTTTCTAAAAGCAGTACTGAGTTATTTCATCAACAGGCAGATAGTGACTTTTTAGGTTTATTCTAACTGGTGATTTATAGCTGAAAAGCCTGATTTTTTTCAAGTCTGAACCATTGTTTCTTGTTTACTGATTTTTATCTGTAGCTATCTTTGTCTGTGTATATGAATGTGTTTACAGAAATGAAAGAGTAGAATCAAAATAGAGAAAAATATATAGTATGACTTTTTTTTTTTTTTTATCTTCTATACTCAGTATTATGCCTCATATATCTAAATACCTTGTACCTCTACTATCTCCATGGAAATGGTAGGTGTTTATTGAGAGAATTAGCTGAATGCAAACATTCAAAATATTATATGCAATGAAAGGGATGAGATTTCCAGACAAAATATTCTTATTTAAATTACAAAGTTAAAGGAAGGTGTATGAACAAAGAAGTTTCTGTTGGCCTTGTGTCTGTTAATGAAGGATTTTTAAAGATTGTGCCAATAAAACTCCATAGTGTACAACCTGATTTAATAAGCACGATTATACATATTGTGATTATATTGTTGTTATGAAGTGTTTTAAATTCAGTGGTCAAATCTCTTTGGCTCAATAGAAACCTTGATTTCATAGACTTATTGCTGCTGATGTCCTCATTTTAAAGCTATGATCTTTTAACAACATATATTTTTGATATTTGTAATGCTAGACTCAGCTCTGTAACACCATTATAAATCAGGTCTTCAAAAAAGTCTGCTATTTCCCATTCTAGAGCAGAGTTGTCTGTATGTCTTTCCCATTTCTTCAGTGTCAGGAAGGAAAGGCTAGAGGTAGTCTTGCTCTATTACAGATGTAGAAGGAGACCAAAGATACTTGAGGTTGGAAGGGACTTTTAGATGTCATTAAGTATGATCCCCTGCTCAAAAGATGGACAGCTTCAAAATTAAATCTGTTTGCTCAAGGCCTTGTTTTGATGATGAGTTTTGATTATCTCAAAATTCCACAGCTTCTCAGAGCATCAATTTTATTTTTATTTTATTTTTATTTTTTTTACCCACAGCTTTATCACATCCATTATGGAAATATTTTCCTTCATATTCAGATTGAATTTGCCTTTCAGCACCTAATCCTTCCTTTGTGTTTGCTATGCAGTATCCAATAAGTGATGGGCAGGTGACAGATTTCAGTTAAATCCTTCCTAAGACTGAACAATTTCCAGGCTGAACATTCCCAGATCTTTCTGCCTCTTCTTATGTATCACAAAGCTTAGCCCTCTCACCATCTTTGGCCCTCTACTGGATTTTACAGAATCACAGAATCACAGAATGGTTGAGGTTGGAAGGGACCTCTGAAGATGATCTAGTGCAACACACATGCTAAGCAAGATCACTTAAAGCACATTGTACAGGATGGCATCCAGGCAGGTCTTGAGTATCTCGAAAGAAGGAGACTTCACAACCTCTCTGGGCAGCCTGTTCCAGTGCTCTGTCACCCTCACAGCAAAGAAGTGCCCTCTCATGTTCAGCCAGAACACCCTGTGATTGTTTGTGCCCATTCCTTTTGTCCTGTTGCTGGGCACAACTGAAAAGAGACTGGCTTCATCTTCTTGACACCCTCCCCTCACATATTTATACACATTGATGAGGTCTCTCCTCAGTCTTTTCTTTTCCAGACTAAACAGGCTCAGCTCTGTCAGCCTGTCCTTATATTACAGGTGCTCCAGTCCTCTAATTATCTTTGTAGTGCTTCTCTGGACTCTCTCCAGTAATTCTATGTCATTCTTGTACTGGGGAGGCCAGAATTGGACACAATACTCCAGGTGTGACCTCAGCAGGGCTGAGTAGAGGGGGAGGATCACCTCCCTTGACCTGCTGGCAACACTCTTCCAAATGCAGCCCAGGATACAGTTGGCCTTCTTGGCCACAAGGGCACATTGCTGGTTCATGGTCAGCCAGCTGTCCACCAGAACTGCTAGGTCTCTCTCTGTACTGCTGCTCTCTGGCAGGGCAGCCCCCAGCCTGTACTGGTGCTTGGGGCTATTCTTCCCAATGTGCAGGACACTGCACTTACCTTTGTTGAACTTCATGATGTTCCCCTTGGCCCATCTCTCCAGCCTGTTAAAGGTCCCTCTGAATGGCATCTGGGGTATCAGCCACTCCTCCCAGCTTTGTGTCGTCAGCAAACTTGCAGAGGGTGCACTCCGATACATTGCCCGTATCATTGATGAATAAGTTGAACAACACTGGACCCAGTACTGACCCATGGGGGACACCGCTAGTTACAGGCCTCCAACTAGACTGCACCACTGAGCACAACCCTCTGAGCTCTGCCATCCAGCCAACTATCAATCCACCTCACTGTCCACTCATCCAGGCCACACTCCTTGAGCTTGCCTATGAGGATGTTATGGGAGAGTGTCAAACGCCTTGCTGAAGTCAAGGTAGACCACATCCAACGCTCTCCCCTCATCTACGCAACTAATCTCATCATAGAAGGATATCAGATTGGTTAAACATGATTTCACCTTGGTGAATCCATACTGACTGCTCCTCATCACCTTATCTTTCATATGCTTGCAGAAGACCTTCAGGATGAGCTGCTCCATCACCTTTCTAAGGATGGAGGTGAGGCTGACTGGCCTGTAGGTGCCTGGGTCCTCCTTCTTGCCCTTTGTGAAGACTGGTGTAACATCGGCTTTCTTCCAGTCCTTAGGCACCTCTCCTGTTCCCCACGACTTTTCAAAGATGATGGAGAATGGCCTAGCAATAACATTGGCCAGCTCCTTTAGCACCCATGGGTGCATTCTATGCCCATGGATTTGCTTCAGTTTGTCAATTCTTGTGTGTACCCAGAAACCCCAAATCAGACTCTGTCTCCCAGATGCAAAGATATCATGAACATATAGAGAGAGGAATGATCACTTCCTCCAATGTATGTTTTTCATACAGCCTAGCATAGAATTAGCCTCCATTGCTGTGAGAAAGTACTGTTGTCAGGACTCCCAGATATTTATCTGAAGAACTTCCACCTCTTCAGCTGGCCTACAGGCTGTATTATTGCATGGAGTCATTCCATACTAATAGTATGATTTGACACTTGTGTTTTCTGAATTTCAAGAGTTTTCTGTCAGCCTCATTCCTCCAGCCTCACTTGAATGGCAGCTCAGTCCACTAGAGGGTTAAGTACTCTCCTCATGTTAGTGTTATTGATGAGCTGAAATACCTCCACCATCATTTAGGAAGGTCACTGATGCAGATGCTAAACTGTATCAGTCCACCACCTGAGGAGCAATCTTTTTAACCAGCAGCCATGTAAACTTTAAACTATTCACCACTATCTTGGCAAGCCAACCATTGACCAAGGTTTTCATTTATCCTTTCATCCACTGATTCATTTCGTATTTCCACAATTTGGCCACAAGAAAGATATGGGAGTAAAAGTAAAAGTAAAAATAAAAGTAAATGACATCCACTGCTCTCCTGTTGTTCACAGGGAAGGTTGTTTCATAATTATAAAGTGACAGCATAAAATGAACTCGCTATATATGTCTGGACTGTGGAGTTGCCACTTTAATGGTGTGAAAAAAGAATATCAAAATATTTGAAAATATACCAGTACTTTTTATTCTTATCACTATACTTTCTTTTTTTTCTTAGTATTACAAATATGAAAGGTTGTTCAACACATAGTAATTCTACAAAATCTGAAGTCAATAGGTTTTACATTTGTGACAGTCATTTTGAAGGCCATTCCCTGTAGAACTATTAGTGTTAAAGCCTACTATAATTTAATACAGAATTTTAAAAAGACAGGTTTGACTACATTTTAATGTAGTTAAATGCATAAAAATACTTACAATTTTACTTCAGCTGTACAAATTGCCACTTAACTTCCAGATTAGACAGAGATATCTAGATATCAATAGTTCCTATGAGTGGCAGTCATATCATCTGTCTTCAGATGGTAAAAGTTGGACTGTAGTCTAAGTTAGTCAAGTATGTTCTTACAGAAACTCAAGTACATGATTTAGCCAATGTTAACTAGCTTAGGCTCTCAGATGGCTAAAATTAATAGAATAGGATAGGATAGGATAGGATAGGATAGGATAGGATAGGATAGGATAGGATAGGATAGGATAGGATAGGATAGGATAGGATAGGATAGGATAGGATAGAATAGAATAGAATAGAATAGAATAGAATAGAATAGAATAGAATAGAATAGAATAGAATAGAATAGAATAGAATAGAATAGAATAGAATAGAATAGAATAGAATAGAATAGAATAGAATAGAATAGAATAGAATAGAATAGAATAGAATAGGAGCAGAACAGAACAGAATAAATTTCAGTAGGAAAGGACCTTCAAAGGTAATCTAACAACTGCCTGACCACTTAGAGCATGTTAAGGAGAGTACACTTGAACACTGACAGGTGTTAACCACCTCTCTAGGAAGACTCTTCAAGCCTCTTCCAGACCACCCTCACGGTAAAGAATTTTTTTCCTAATATCCAGTCTGAACCTCCCCAGTGCAACTTTGTGCCATGTCCTACATGTCCTGACATCAGTTACCAAGAGAAGAGATCAGGGATCAGCACCTCCATCTCCTCCTTTTCCTCCTCTGGAAGCTGTAGAGAGCAATGAGGTCACTTCTTAGCCTTCCTTCTTTTCTCCAAGCTAAACAACCCAAGCGCCCTCAGACTCTTCTCATAGAACATGCTTTCCAGCCCATTTACCAGCTTTGTTGCCCTTTGTTGCTGAGCTGCTCGCCAGCCACTAATCTGATGCAAGACCTGTGTCTTGCATCACTCAGTCCTAGGTGCAGCACTCAGCATTTACCTTTACTGAACTTCAAGACATTGATGATTGCCCAATGCTCCAACGTATCTAGGTCCTTCTGGAAGGCCTCTCATCCCTTCAAGGAGTCAACAGTACCTCCCAGTTATAGTTTCATTAGCAAACTTGTTGGAGATGCTTTCCATGCCCACATCCAGATAATTGTTTAAAATGTTGAACAAAACTGGCCCTAGAATTGAGCCCTGGGCAACACTGGTGGTGGCTGTCCAGCAGCCAAATGCAGCCTCCTTCATTGTAACACTTTGAGATCTACTGTTGAGCTAGTTCACCAGCCAGTGTAGTATGAAGCTGTTTATCTCACAGTTAATCTGTCCAGAAGGATGCTGTGAGAGACAGTATCAAAGGCCTTACTAAAATCCAGAGATGTTACATCCACCACCTTCCCTTCACGTACCAAGTAGGTGACCTTATTATAGAAAGAGATCACATTACTAAGGCAGACTGACCAGCACTGATGGACACCAGCACCTTTAATAGCAGTTTCCCAGGGGACCTTGCTAACTAGTTCCCTGAGCAGCCTGAAGTCTGCTCTCCCCATATGCAGGGCTGAAGTTTTGGTGAGAGTTTTTCTTCTGTCATGAAAAATTTTAAACTCAACCACTTCATGGTCACTATGACCAAGATGTCTGCCAATTGCCATGTCCCCCACAAGACCCTCTCTGTTCTCCAGCAACAGATCTAGGGGGGCACCTTTCCTAGTTGGCTCCCTTAGCACCTGCACCAAGAAGTTATCATTCAGGTGCTTTAGGAACCTCCTGGACCTGCTTGTGTCAGCCGTGTTGTAATCACAGTTGACGTCTGGCAAGTTGAAGTCCACCATAAGGACAAGGGCAGCTGATCTCAAGGTATTTCTTAGTTCCTCAAAGAATAATTCATCAGTGTCATCATCCTGGCTGGGTGGTCTGTAACAGACTCCCACAATGACATCCCATTTATTTGCTTGTCCTTTAATCCTTTCCCAGAGGCTCTCAATATAGGTAGCTGATAATTTATCTGATATATATATATAGAGAGATTTATAGATATCTGATTATATATATATACACACATATATATATAGGAAGTTTTTATTCCTAATGCAAATCAACTGTTTTAGGCTTTGTTCCCTTAGTGTCAGAAGTTTACTTTAATTTCTAGTAGTTTTCCACTGTGTTTTCTTTCTCACAGGACTGTTCAAACAACTGAATTCAAATTCTGAATGTCTGCTTTTATCTGATGCTAGGAACACTGAGGAAAGAGTAACCAAGGAAGGAAAGGCCCACCTCCCCTAAATGCAGTCTGCCTACAATACTGAACCACCAAACACTCATTACGTCCCTAAATCCTCTTGAAGTAAATGAGGCTGATTTACACTTCCATGTAAATGAGGGCCCCAGCCTTTGAACTGAAAAGCTCTTTGGTTCCTACTGTTCCTACTTTTTGAGGAAGAAGTGATGTTAG
Source organism: Anser brachyrhynchus (assembly GCF_964034855.1). Taxonomy (NCBI): domain Eukaryota; kingdom Metazoa; phylum Chordata; class Aves; order Anseriformes; family Anatidae; genus Anser; species Anser brachyrhynchus. Next base: position 52,427,571 of record NC_137694.1, on the reverse strand, counting down.
GAACATCACAATATGTAATAGTGTTTGCTTTCCTTTTTTTTTTTTTGTCTTTTTTTTTTTTTTTTCCTTGCCTATCCAATAGCTAGGTAACTGCATGGGTGTCTGTTCAAATACACATTCTGGAATCAAACTCAATTATCTATTTTCCATAGTTTTCTGTTAAACAATAAAAGCAGTGTTCTTCAGTTTTGCAATGTTCTTTATTACATTTAAAAGCATAATATTTCGGCAGAGCACCATTAACACTTAGTTCTGCATAGCTTGTCTCAAACACCTCTGCAGCAGTGAGTCTTCTCTCTTAAATTTAACTGTTGGAACTTCCACAAAAAGCACAAATGAAACTTCTAAGGAAATTCTATATTTGTACCAAAGTGACTGACAAGTAATAAAAGATGTAGCTGTAAATAAATATCTGTATGGTCCTATTGCTTGCTATCACTGTATAACTACTGGAACTACTAGAAGATGCCCCTGAGAGACTATATTTTAACTGGGAGAACAGTACTATTTTATTTCATGAAATCTTTCTTTTCACTGCACATTTTAAAAGTTATCTGCCATCTAGTGGAATTAGTTTTGTCTTTAAGAAAATAACGGCTTTAGCTGTGATCAATCAAACACATTATAAAGCTTTGTGATGAAACTGATACTTCGCTAAACGTTCAACTAACTGCCAGACTGAGTTTGCACCTGATAAGAAGTAACCATTGGTACAGTGGATTTCACCAAAACATTTAAATGTTCTGCAGCAGCTTAACAGCTTGTACATAGTTTACCAAATGATAAATAGTAGGCAGATTAGTTAAATTTATTACCTATTACAAGTTAGAGAAGTGAGAAACAAAGGAAAGAAACCAAAAACACCTTCCCCCCATCTACCCTGTTTCACCTCCTTCCCCTGAGCGGCGCAGGAGGAAGGGGGAATGGGGGTTGTGGTCAGCCTATAGTGCTTCTCCTCCACCACTCCTCAGTCACTCTCTGCCCCTGCTCCAGTATGGGGTCCCTCCCACGAGATGCAGTCCTTCCTGAACTGAGCCTACGGGGGCTTCCCACAGGCAGCAGCTCTTCAAGAACTGCTCCAATACTGGTCCATACCACGGGGTCCATCCGTCAGGAGTAAACTGCTCCAACATGGGTCCCCCATGGGCGGCAGCTCCCCCCCAGGCCCCCTGCTCCTGCGTGGGCTTCTCTCCACGGGCTGCAGCTCCAGCCCCAGGGCCTCCTCATGCTGGGGCTCTCCATAGGCCTCTTCCTCCTTCAGGCCATATCCACCTGCTCCACTGGAGGCTCCTTCACGGGCTGCAGCATAGAGATCTGTTCCACTGGGGGACACATTGCCTGCAGGGGCAGGGCCTGCTCCACCATGGGCCTCTACAGAAGCCACAGGGGAACTTCGGCTCCAGTGTCTGAAGCACCTCCTGCCCTCCTTCTGCACTGAACTTGGTGTCTGCAAGGCTGCTTCTCACTCCTCACTCTCCCAACTGCTGTTGTGCAGCAGGGTACTATCCCATTCTTCTGATCTCACAGAGGCACAAACAACATGGCTTATTGGCTCAGATCTGTGCAGCAGTGTGTCCCTTTGGAGCTGGCTGAAACTGGCCCTTATCTAACATGGGGCAGCTTCTGGATTCATCTCACAGAAGCCACCCCTGCAGCCCCCTGCTATCAAAGCCTTGCCATGTAAACCCACTACAGGCATAAGAATCATGGTTACACAAGAATATTTGTTCACATAAGATTTATGAATAAACTTATTTTGCACAATTGAAAGCTTTTAACTATCAAGAGAGGTGAGATTCTGAAACATCCTTTCAGTAAATGGAAAAGATTCCATAAAACTTTTTAAGCTTGAATATGTTATTATATGAATTTGTGAAGGTCCTTTGTGACCTTTGTGATTCTATAGCTGATGGTGAGTCATAATGGGTAAATCAGGAATATCTCTTCCTGTCTTATGATCATCTAAGCAGCAATTGCCTTTTATATAAATAGAATTGTGAATATCTGTGTCTCCTAAAATAATCCTCGCAAAACTATTTTAAAATTAATAACTTGTTGTAGCACCTTTTTGGAAGTCTGATTTCTAACTCCAAGAAACTTTTGTTTGTCAGCAACCCTTGAGCAACATTGTTGGAAACGTTGGAAGTGACACTGAATTTACCGTGCCAGTTTTCATGTGAACTCGATGTATCTAAAGTCTCTTCCACAGCATTCATCTGAGGATCTCTTTTCTCTACAGTCTGCTAACACAGAGAAGGAATATATCTTTATCTATACACTCTACTGGATTTAAGATTTATTTATTTATTTTTTATTTTTTTTTAGCAAAGTCATCAAGAAAAATTGTCGAAGCCTGATTCCTGTCCAATAACTGGACAATTCCTGTCCAATCAGTAACCCATGCCTTTTTTTTTTTTTTTTTTTTTTTTAAGACAGCTCAGCCACCTGTAACTGTTCATATATCTGAGGAATTAATCAGACTACGAAGCCTAAGAAAGTTTTTACGCTGTACTTGTTGCTAATATCCCAGTTCTGAATGAAATTCCCCCAGGAATGAGGGTTTTTCCATTTTAAGAGGCTCTAATGCTTTCAAAGCATGAAAGTCTGGACAGAAGGAAAAGAGCCTTCCTTTAATGATGACTAAAATTTAGTCTAATGAGGTGAAGATGCAACAATACCACAACAGTTTCCAGGAAATAAATACTCTGAAAACCTTCATTTAGATCCCTCTATTGAAATATTTTTCTTTTTTTTTTTTTGAAATACTGAGGAGATGCATTATAGTAAGAACAGATGTCAAAGCATATAAACAGGATGTAGGACAAGGTATACTTGATCATAGCAGCTTCTGGGAGCGTCATGAAGTGTTTTAAAACAACAAAGATATTAAAGCCACTGAGTGTTGCCCAAAAAATAAGCAACAAGTCCTGTCATAAATTCAGACTATAAAAGAAATTATTTCCTGATACGTAGAGAGTTATGTAACTATGTGTTTCTACTAAAATACCTTTAAATTGGTGGCAAGAATTTGGAAAGAACCAAGAATAAAATGAAAAAATATATTTTGCTTCTGGAATACAGCATTTTTTCTTCAAAACAATGAAAAAATCATACATGTTATAAACTTCACAATTTAAATGCATTTTTATATAAAATATATATATTTACATACTAATGACCTACTGCTAGGTAATTCAACATTATCACGAATACTAAAACTGTTCTGAGTTTGCTCCTGAGATAATGATTATTTTAACAGTTGTGCATATTTAGTACCACTTTTGCTTAATGAAAGAATGAACCTGGTGGAAAACTAATGAAGAAGGCTGATGAAAACCTAATCTTTCTTTTTAATAAGATTATGGTCTAACTATCCAGTTATAAAATAATTGTAAGTTGGTGTAGGCAATACAAGAATCAGGTCCCATGTCCTATAGTTTTTGACTTTTGTTTATTCCGTGAATAGTGTTAGCTTGAAGAAAAAAAAATGGAGATGTACATTAAATGAAATATTTAAAGATAGTTACATAGAGAAAGTTATATGTAACCAAACTGTATGAAAAAGTCTTTTTCTTCAGAGAAGACATTGAATGTAATATGGAATTGAGGACATTGTCTATGGGGGTGATGATCATATGACTTGTAGAAGAGATGCTGAAGACAAAGGAATGGGAAAAGTAAATAACTTAGAATATTTCAATAGAAAACAGACATGTAGCTGTTTAGATGGATTTCTAAACAGCTTCTACAACAGGCAGCAAAACAAGAGAGATACACTCTTGAGAGATATTTCAAGGAAAATTTTTGACTTTGAAGAATTAGAATAGATTTTGAAAATTTATTGACATATCCATATGGATTTCAAAAGACAAATAATATTGTCATTATAAACTTCAGTATGATGGGTTCTAGAATGAATTCCAGAAAAAAAAAAAAAAAAGTAAAATGTAAAGTCAAGGATATGACTTTTTTTTTTTTTTTGGTAAAATAGTAGAACATTATGATAAATCATTAATATAATAAAAGAATGTTTGGTTAAACAGATGTTTTTACTCTAGATTCAAATCCTGTCAGATGACTTTCACTGATACAATCTGGCTGAATTGTATACATATTTTCAAGATGGATGTGTCAAAAATGAGGGAATAAGGAATTTTTTGTTCATTAGTGAAAGAACAAATCCATATCTTTAAGTATTTTGTTTGTTTGTTTGTTTGCTTTGTTTTGTTTTTACATGGTACTTTTTTTGCTTTTACATTCTTTACTGATATATTATTTTCATCCACTGATCATTAAGTTTTTCTACTGAAGAGAGGAATTTTTACTGCACAATTAACATTATACATACACTTTTTTATATTGTGTATTTGTTTTTACTAATTAATATGTTTTTCTTGATGTACTGTAAACTGGCTTGTTGTGGTTTCACCCGGCCAGCAGCTAAACACCACACAGCTGTTCGCTCACCCTCCCCCTTCCCTCTCTGGGATGGGGGAGAGAAATGGGAAATTGAAGCCTATGAGTTGAGATAAAGACAGTTTATTAAGACAGGAAAATAAGAACAACAACAACAACAATAATAATAATGATAATAGAATTACTAATAATAATGTGTACGAAACAAGTGATGCACAATGCAATTGCTAACCAACCTGCTGACCGATGCCCAGCTTATCCCCGAGCAGCCAGCCCCCCACCCCGGCCAGCCACCCCTATATATTGTTTAGCATGATATCAGGTAGTATGGAATACCCCTTTGGCTAGTTTGGCTCAGCTGTCCTGGGTCTGTCCCCTCCCAGCTCCTGCTGCACCCCTAGCCTGCCTGCTGGCAGGACAGAGCGAGAAACTGAAAAGTCCTTGGCTTAGTGTAAGCACTGCTCTGCAACAATTAAAACATCAGCATGTTATCAGCGCTCTTCTCATCCTAATCCAAAACATAGCGCCCTACCAGCTACTAGGAGGAAAATTAGCTCTGTCCTAACTGAAACCAGGACATAGCTACAGGAGAAGCTGGCATACAAAAATGGAATTACATGCTGTGACTGTAAAAAGAATTCTGATTTTGCTCTCTTATTCATATGCTTGGTATCAAGCTATGTAAAAGGTAAATAATTTGCACCCAGATGAGGCAGATGAAATCTTAGAACATTTCTACCATCATCTTCACTACATAATATGTATTGGCACTAGGATCACCTAGTACCTGAACTAGTTACCTAGGTAACTTGTTCATTTTCCAGTTTAGGGTCTTCATCTGCTGTGCTTTGCCACAGAAGTGGTCTTGGCAGCAAGCCTGCCGCAGTTCAAAATGTATTTAGACAATGTTCTCAGACACATGGTCTGATTTTTTGGGCAGTCCTTTGGGGACCCATGAGTTGGACTTGATGATCCTTGCGGGTCCCTTCCAACTCAGGATATTCTATGATTCGATGATCTCTGTTATTGATCAGATAAAACATTTACATTCATTCGCTGAGCAAGGATTTTGAGGAAGGATTTTTTTGAAGTGTTGTAAAAGGATTCTTTTTATCTACAACAGTTCTTTAGGCAGGTCAAAACAGTGCTTTCAAATCTCCTCAGTTTTAGGATGTTGTGTCTTTGCTTTGTGTCTAAAAAAGAAAAAATGTGCTTATAAAGATGAGCATACAGACCTTTTAATAACCCTCTCTGTGAGTGTGTGTGTGTGTGAAATTTCAGGCAACTGTTGTGTTAAATGGTGCTAAACAGAAATTAATAATATAACTCATGAATCTGAGACAGATTAGCTTGTCATTCAGATTTATATAAAAAGAACTATTTATTACATCATTTGCTGCAAAAGATTGTTCCCTGAAAGATAGCAATCAATCAGATCCTCATTAATGTTCAGAAAAAAAAAAAGTGAAAATTATTATAGAGCTGTATACATAGAGATTAAATACATTAAAGAACAAGATGGCAAAATAATGTCAGATAATTTTTTAAGCTTTAATAATTTCTGCTTAATTATTTCTAGTAAGGTGTGATGGGTTTTTAAACAAGGTCTAGACTAAGATTTCTTACCCATATCTAAAATATTGATTTTATTAAAATGATTGTAATAAAACATATTTCCAGAAGAAATTTCTAATGGTGTATTAATGAGCAGGTTCTTATTTCTAAGTGAACTAATGGTGACAGAGACAGATAGTAAGAGAATTGATATAACATGATAAGAATCAGTATATGACTCATTACTGAGATTTTTGTTCTACATTTTCTTGTGTGTTTCTGTTGACTGTTCTCTGAGCAATTTAAACAATAACATAGAAAGAGGTGTCAGACAGTGTGGGTTAATTCCCTTTGACTTTAAAATGAGCATTTAGTGTGGATGGACATAAAGATTTAGAGGATTTAGAGTATTCAGCCTAAATTCTGTTTATCCATAGCACTTAATAAGCATTTTTTTATCTATGAAAATATGAGACAAGGTGCAGTTGATCAAACAAAGATCATTATCATTCAGTATCCTGCCTTCAAGAGTAACAGAAATTAGTAACAGAAATTCAAGAAAGACGTTGAGTGTCAGGCATGCAAAGAATTAATTATCCTTCCCTTCATGTCTCTCAGCTGCTAAGAATGAGTTCGAGATATTTTCATCTATAGGTTGTGCATAAAACCATTGATGTTAATAAACTTCATGAATCTATCTAATAAATTTAAAAACCATTATTCTACTACCTTCATCTGTATCCTATGGCAATGAATTAAACAGTTACACACTGCTTTAAAAAGTACTCACTTTTTTTTTTTTGGTTTATTTGTTTGTTTTGTTTTGTTTTCTACTGTCAGTTAAAAATTTACTGGGGAGAGTTCACATGTGAAACTGTGATTAAAGTTTCTTTAACCATACTCTGTTCACCATTTGTATTGTCTTTCATAGACTTACCAATCTTTTCTGAGGCTTTTGAAGAATTTAAATTTATTGTTTCCTGTCATATTTAAGCCATTTCCTGTTTTGAATCTTATGTGTTGTCCTATATTTTTCCAGTTGCTGATGCACTAGCCATTTTCAAGAGATTGTCTCAGTGAATTGTTTCCTGTTTTGAATCATATGTGTTGTCCTATATATTTCCAGTTGCTGATGCACTAGCCATTTTGAAGAGATTGTCCCAGTGAATTGTTTCCTGCAGTAAACAATTTACTGCAGAGATTTCATGTGTCACTTGCTCAGCTGAATGTCACTGACCTACATACAGGTGTTACTTTTCTCTGCAGCATCTCCATCTGCAGATATGTAAGGTAAATACTGAAACATGAATAATATTATGAAGTACAACATGTTAAAATAGGGGTAACTAATTTTCAATGTTCTAACATATTTTTTTCTATAAAATGTATTTAACAGAAATATTTAATAATACAACACAAAGATCCGTAATATTTATATTGATCAATTATTTTCCAAAAGGAAGCAATATAATACTGTACAAATTTCTAGAATATTACATAGAGGTTCATCGTGGGTCTTCCTTATTCTGATCAGTAACTTCTATGATAATTGTTTCAAAGACTGCAAGAAAAGTTCAAAGTGTTGGTGATATTTGTCATAATATCCAGCTTACTCATACATTGTTCAAATACCACAACTCGTCTTGGCTCCTTATTGAGGTGTGATATTTTAATTCTGATGAACAGTCATTTTGATCTGATGAAGTGATATGCATGCTGGAACATTTCCAAATATTGGCATCAGTAATATGAGAGTCTCTTTTTGCAGTTGACTAAGATACATGAAACATTGATTACAGCATTCTTGAACTGCCAGCCTGTTTCAAGATAAATCTTGTGGAATCCAGGAAGTGAGTGCTTATGATCATATTCTTGGTTGCCGGTGTTTACTTTCTGATTATAAAACTGGCAGAGAATCTTGAAGTTTCAACGTGGATTTGAAACACTGAAACCACAGATTGGGTGATGAGGAATAAATAGACTGTTCTGCATGTCAGAGTCAAAGGGCATTATACTGATATTTAAGCAGAATATCTGAACTTTACCATTTTGCTCCAATGAGTGAAATATTATCTTGTATCTCTAAAAGCCACAGAATATCATTTAGGGCAGTAGAGCAACTGATGTAAATCTGTGACCATAATTTATTAAAATTTCTCATCTGTTTAAGCAACTAGGTCACTTCTTCCTTTTAAAGAGTAATTTTTAGAATGATCCATCATAGAGTCACAAGCAACTTCTACATTGGATTTGTTAGTCCAAGTCATTAAATAACCTCAGTCTGTTCTACTAAATAGCATGTTCATTTATTATCAGAGTACTGGCTTGAACGGAGTGCAGTGAATTTCACAGTCTGCTTGATGAATTATTTTTGTTGTTATTGGATTGTGTATCCAATGTTGGATTGCAGAAGAGAAGCATTCCACCATTTTAAAGTACTTTAATAAGGTCTCCATTTTCCCCTGTGGAGGGTTACAGTGCATTGCAAAACTCAAAAACTGAGTGAAGACTGTAGAAATCTGCACTGATCTGGAATATGAAAAATGTGTTTGTTTGTTTTCCTTGCACATTTATTTAAAACAAGGTATAATTATTATTATATTATTTATTTATTTATTTGTTTTTTATTTGAAAGATGTCTGACAAGGACATTAGGTTAAAAATACTGGTATACCTCACATAATATATCCAGTTGGAATTAGTTGTAGAGATTTCGCAGTGTATTTTAAGCAATTGGTAAGAAATGCCAAGGTAGAGAACTCAGTAATTTCTCCAGACTTCTATCTTCGTGTTTTTTTTTTTTGTTGTTTTTTTTTTTCTGTGTATTCTGCATCAGCAAACTTTAATGCAGACAGAAATTGTTTATGCTGTCAGATGAAGCAGCTGGAAAATAGACCTTACATTTTAGTTTCCTTCCATTTGTCAGTATGTGTCAAAAGTGTAATGTGGGTAAGACTAGTTTATGATATTAAATTTACAGTTGTAACAGTACTTAATTAAAGTATTTGGTCTTTCCACCTGTAGAAATACAATAATAATAATCTATTCAAGGATGAAAATTCATATTCAACTTCGCAGTCTAAGAATATATATTTTTAACCGAATGTTTGCTATTTCTCCATCCCTTGTATACAGAACGAAAAAAAAAAAAAGCCTCCTCAGATCTATAAATACATATTCTTACAAGTTAAATGTACTTTAATATTTTAAAATAATATACTATAAATGTATAAATGTAAAAATAATATAATATAAATGTACTTAAATCTTTTAAAATCTCGCCGTTCATCATTAAGACTCTTTGTTTTGATTGCTTTTATAAAGTAGAGATTAAATGTGAATTACAAAGGTTTCAAGTTGCCAAAATCTCAGTGTAGTGCTCTGTACTTTTCCCTCGATTGTTAAGACCACAGCACTAACCAGTACACCAATTAACTTCACCTTCTTCACTGCCATAGTGATGATAGTGACATCAAGCATTGTGAAAGACATGTCGGACTTCTTTCATTCATGTAGGCAGAGATGAGTGACAAAGGAAGTGAATTTCTGTTCTTTGTTTGAGAAGGTATTAATTTAAAATTATATAGGTTGGAGACTGGTCAGGATGATATATATATATATATATATATTTATCACATATCTTTCTTTCCAACATTATCAGCATGCTGTCTTCAAATTACTCAGACATTTAATTTAATAAAAGCACTTGCATAAAGTCATGAAAATATGAATTGGTTAGACAGTTTTGTCCTTCTGATTCATATCTTGAATTACTTCAAAGATTTTTAGCACTGGGATATCAGGTTCCCAATATGCATTCATTTAACTTCAAATCATATCTCTCTCTAGCTGTACAGAGTTTACTTCAAAATTTTGTGAAGAAAGCATTAACAATTAATTTAATTGTGTTTCTTTGTTTTATTATTCCCTCGGAATAAATTTAAATAATTTTCATACAGTGAAAGAATGAAAGTAAAACAGAAGCTAGCCTAACAAGTAGGTATGCTCTATAACAGCGAATATCATAAAGTCAACATTTCGGAATGATAAGAAATATGATAATATTCATGAAGTTCATCAAAATTAGATTGGCATAAAAACTGAATCCAGGAATCCTGCACAGTGTTAACAAAGCATTTAACAATTATTTTACCCCTCAAAATCAACTTAGCTCTCTTATTGAACTGTGACAGAATTTAACAAAATTTGGGAGCCATTTTCTCCCTTTCATCCACTAGATTTACACAACTGCTAGAGAAAGAACTTTCTTCTTTCACACAATGGTCCAGTGCTTTTGGTATTCAGCAGAATGGTAACCCAGTCTTTTATTTAACTCTGTCTCCTACTTCCAAGGAGCTACTCCAGTCAGGTCAGCATATGCTCCAAAATCTAACATTTCTCACTCTCTGATCTTACTACTGCTTTTATCCACATGAGTAAATAATACTAATAGAAACATTGATTAAAAGCAGATGATTCAGCTTTTTGATGACCATCCTAACTACCAGACTATAGTCTTTCTCAAATACTTGCTTTTTGGTACAATGAACACTGAAGTAATAATATGGCATGAGTGGAGTTATGACATTAGGATTCACATATTCAGTGTGCTAGCATTTAAACACACATACTCTGATCATTCTGACATATCAGCAAGTTAAGGTAACTATAAACTGCCCTATGTTTCTCAAAATCAGGATTTTATTGTTTTATTTACAGAGAGTGAAGCAAAAGATGTGAATACAATGCTTATGGCTTCTTAACTCAATTCTGTCTAGAGAAAGATGCAGGTCAAAGCCCTTCAGATGGAAGCTGAAACCTATATCTTATAATATCTTATACATAATCAGTCAGCCACTGTGAGAGGACTTCTGGAGTTAAACCTAATAGAAAACCTCCCTTCAATTCTCTCTAAAGGAAAAAAAAAAAAAAAAAAAAAAAAAAAAAAAAAAAAAAGGAAGAAAGAGCAGAGATTCACTCTTCCTTTCTCTTATCCCTGACCCATTTTCTTCCCCCAAAATTTGTACTGAAAATTTACTCAGAGATGGTTTGTACTTCCCAATTATTTTGCTTGAGACTATACTATCTTTTTTATTTCAAATGCAAAATTATTTATAAATTTAATCCTCTTTCAGTGTTGACATGTTTCACTTTTAAATTTAGGTTACATTCAGCTCAGTAAACTGGTAGTTTTAAAGCCATAACAGCAAAATTTTCTGACAAATTCAGTTTAAAACCATAGACAGAGTGTAGTTCTGTTTGTCTGCTAAAGGATGGGGAATGCTATAGAAGACCCCAGGAGGTTGGTTCATTTTTCAGGTCTAATGGACATCACTTAAAGAAAGTATGCTTTGCATCTGGAGTACATTTTGCTTTTGCTGCAGGGAAACTTCAGCCTTTGGAGGGCTTTGTCTCAATATGGAATCATGATGTGGCCAAAATGTACACCCTAATATGGAAATTTGAATTTTTCCCTGGATCACACAAAGCAGACTAATCCACAGGCCTCTTGTTACAACCCATGCACTTCCATAAGGAAGAATATACATGGTTTGTAAACAAACTTCTCTTAAGTTCAAGAACTATGAGTTAGTTTATAAAAAACAAACAAACTCAAACCAAAACTATCAGTTCCTCATTACCAATGTCGAATTTACTACTATTATTATTATTACTTTAAGGTATAATGACTAAAAAACAATGGAAATCTTAAAAAATAGATCCCCCTGGAGGAACGAGTATAAATGAAACCTTAACTAAAATGTATGTTTCTGTATGAAGCAGTAACTAAGTTATATTTTTGATCAAAAGTTTGGCTTATCACCAAAAATTGTAATGATTTCATTTTCATTTACCCAAAATGAAAACTTTTTTGATGCAAGTCATTCAATTTCAGCAGACTTTCAAAGGATCACACCAGCTGGAGTCCGATGGTATATGAAAAGAAAGTGAACATAGTTTAGGACTCTTCCTTTTTTGTCCTTCTGAGAAAAAAATATTTTTTCCAACATACTGGAGCAATACTTTCAGAAGGCTTATCAAGTGACTTGTTTGTTACTTTAAATTTAAAGTGGAAACATCTGGAAGAGATTAGAAAAAAATCCTTCTGCTCCACTGCCTCTTCTCCTCTAATCCCTTGTAGCTGTCTGTAATGTCACAACAGTTCATACCTACATAAACAGATGAGAACACTCCAGCTATATTTTACAGTCTGACTAACTTGCAGGATCACTAACACAGAGGTAGTGAACTAGGCCATTTCTACTGAATAACAGGTTCTGCTAACATGAAAACAAACAATAACAGTAGAAAACAGCTGGTAAAGTAGTAAAATTAATGAAAACACTAATATAGGATTATTATTTTTTTTAATCATTTACTTTCTTATTTTTAATTCCAGTATAGTAATGTATTTAAATTTGGTGTCTATATTTGTTAAGGTTATTTTTAGATTGTATTGGTTTGTAAAACAGACATAAGATCTCAATGTTTCTCATACACTGGCATGAGTACCACTATGAGTGTATAACATTCTTCAAAATAGCACATATCCCATGACAGTCCCCAAAGTTAATGAAGATGATGATAGTAGTATTTCTCTCCATGACTGCTACAGATGGTGAGTCTCATTACCACTGCTGAGGCTGCCAATGTAAGTATCCAACCAAAAAACAGCTGGGTAAATAGTATATATATATATGTATATAGGTTCCTGGACACTTCCATACTTGTGTAATGGAACAGAAGTTGTAAGTTGTAAGTTGTGGGAGACTATGTTTCTGGCAAAGATACTTCTCTTTTTTTGCCCTGCTTTGAATAACATTTTTCAAATGTCACAATGGAATGATGCACATTATACTGGGCTTTCAACTTGACAATTAATTGCCTCATGTATGGATTTGAAAACAGACTATGCAAGAATAATTCTGTTACAATGGTGTAAATTAGGTGTAATTTTACTAAATCAGGCTTCATCTCATGTTTTTGTATGTTTGTTTGTTAACATTAACAGTTCAAGTATAAAAAAAATGAATACTTATGTAAGAAGAATATTTAATTTTCATTCATTCTGAAATTAAAAAAAATCTTTAGGTAAAAAAATGTAAGAGGAGTATAAAAGGTATGAATAAGAACATATGTACAACATTCATCAATGCAATTTGAAAGATAATAATCTCTGTAAAAGAAACAAAAAGAAAACAGCCTAAAGGAGCTTGTTGTTGTTGTTGTTTGTTTGTTTTGTTTTCCACTATCCCTTTTATTCCACATATTTGTGATTTGTGTAGGATTGTGCTGGGCATACTCTACTTCTGCACTTGACTTAGGTCTTGCTCAGGTTTATGAACTACAGTAGGCCTTGATGTGACCATTCCTTGAACTGGACAGCTCATTAATAATAGAGTGCCAGGTGGATGCTCAAAGCCATGACTGTGAAAAAAGTGGGTTACGGCCTTAAAGCAGGTACCCATTGGAACCCATCAATGGGGGAATAATGGATCGCATCAGAATTCAAGAACAATATGGTAAGAAGTCTGGCTATGAGCCATTCACTTTACCTTATAAATATAGCAGCCAGAGAAAGGTTATTTGAGTTACCCAGGGATTGCAGCAAACTGTTACCCACTGCGCTTCAACACCTCTCAGGGTATACCTGACATGGAACATCTCTCAGGTCTGACACTTGATAAAAGCTCATCCATGGACCAACACCAATGACGGAGAAGGGTGAGTGACTCATAAAAAGGGGGAAAATCTCGTAACTGTGACTGAATTTAGAACCCCCCTCCCCCCAATACCCTTCAGTCAATCTCATGTGAACCTTGATATTCTAGAACCTTTAACTAAGTTGCTGTTTCTATTCTAGCAATTTCTGTTGAAATCATGGTGTTAAATTGTCTGATGATTAAATGCTGATAAAGTGCTGTTAAAAATACAATTTAATTTTCTGATTTTCCATAAAAGTATGAATAAATCTTAAATTGCTGCTAAATTAAAGCTGTGTAAAATCTATTCTTGAATAAGATTTTGCTGAAAAAGTAGAGATGAAAAAAATATTTTTAGATGTTTGCATATATATGGTGGAGGGATCGACAGAAGAATACAGATGATTCTTCTTCTATCTCCTTATCTTATTGCTGAAATACCGATACATCCATTAAAATCTATTTTAGTAAACTTTTCGATTTTGTAGAACTATGTGGAGGATTTTGATATTTTGTCATCTTGCTTCTTTTACATTTAAAGACAGTAACACTTGAAAAAGTGGAAAACTATGCTGGTTGGGAGACTAAGGTGGTTAAGGAAGTAGAAAATTTCAATTTAAGGAAACTAGTCTACATTTCTATTTTATAGAAATGGTTACATATAACTAAGAAATTTGAGATATATGGTAAATCTTTTTAAATGCCTGATTTGTGTGTAACAAAACCCACCTTCTAAAAATGAAGAAATTGTATTAATCAAGTATTGTCTGTAATATGAAAAATATCAAGAGCTAGCCAGCTACTTTATGGTACTACAAAGATAAGACCTGATCTAAAGCAGTGATTTCCAATAAAATAAAATAAAATCTATTTTGTCAGGTTCCCTCAACAATATTTGCTGTTGCCATTCCTCTGTGTACCTTGGATATTACATGTCTGTGGGTCTAAGCTATTCCCAGAGAAAAGGTGAGATGTGATACAAGAAAGCAACAGTGAGGGGAATTCATGGATGTGATACTTACATGCAGATGGAGTTGGAAGAGAAAAGACAAGATAACAGTTATGAAGCTGGAAAATTTCACAGGAAGCTGGAAATCAATGCCCTGTGCATTCACAACAAATGATGCTATTTTATCAACATAATTACTGAAGCAGATTCATTTATGCACAAATTTCAAATTCATGTAGTAATACTTCATTAAATGAACTATCTTAAAAATTGGATCAAACATTGGTGAGTCAGTATAGGGTGTTCTCAGGTAACAAAAGTTAGATACAGCTGAGTGTAAATCTCAGATTTAAAGTGACACTTATGTCGTCTGTTAGTATTTCACCTTCCAGTATCTTGTGCAGATGTTATTAATTTCCATTCTCTTTTAAGTATTGTATTCCCTTGGCAGAAATTGTTAGTGTTTCAGGATTTTTACCAGTCTGACATGTTTACCATTCCTCTTAAGTATAAGCAGAATTCAGAGAAGAATTTCATCTACACCACCAGGAATTAGAGAAATTATTGCAATGTCAATGATATAATCATACAATGGCCAGCAAACTTATATCTTGTTCCAATTAAAATGGAGTTTTTCATCAGTGGAAATGAAATATTTTCATTTTCCTGGTTGTATAAATTGCAGTATTTGCATTGAGTTAAGTAGTGACAGTACAGAAAATGTACAGAATGTACAGAAAAGTACCTAAAAATGCAAATTACATCAGGACCAGGCTAGTAAGGAGTAGGTATGCATTGAAATAGAGTGCTTTATATGTTTGTGTATGTATATGCTAAGCGGTATTACAGGTGATTTTGTAATCCCACTTCTTATTTCCAATCCAGGCATTCCCAGCAACTCAAAAATAAATAAATAATTTTATTAATTAAAAACTAAATAAATAAATCACACAAATACTGCAAATAATTGGAAGCTATCTAAAGTGTATCACTTTATGATACTGTTTTTCCAATGTATCATTTCTTTTATTTTCTAACCGGAAGGTAGCATAAGGACTTCAGCATCATATATCCCCCAGTACTAGCTGAAATAGTGCTGAAATACTGTGAAACATCAAACCTACAGTTCTCTCATTTATTTGTTCAACCTGAACTGAGTATGACCTTAATCAGTATTTCTGGCTTCTCATTCAAAAATAGGAAATATTGGTGATTTATAGTATCAAGTCATTTATGGCCAAGGTAACACTTAATAAATGAAGTTACATGTTGTTAAAAGACATAAAGACCTGAAAAAATATTTACTTTTTACTTTTTCTTTCTTTCTTTCTTTCTTTCTTTCTTTCTCTCTCTCTCTCTCTCTCTTTCTTTCTCTCTCTCTCTCTTTCTCTCTTTTTTCTTTTTTTTTTTTTTAAGTGGGGAAAAAAAAAGTCAAAGAGTTTTGTTTTAAGAGGAATTGAGTCAATGAGCCACAGGTTACCCATTCTGGAATCAAGATTCTCAGATTACTGGGAAGCTTTTTTACCTAAAATAATGTTCTAGTTTGACATATTTGGACAGGTCTCCAATCCAAGAGAAAGAATCTTCTGAAAGAAATTATTTTCTGTGTGGTGAAACCCTCTGCATCAAAATCCCAGCCCATCCAAATGCTTCTAAACATTATCCAAACTGTGAGTCTCATACATGCAATTAAGGCAACAAAGAGATTTGAACAATATTATAGTAGTGCTTTACGACTTCCACAAAAGGTTAATTAAGCAATTGTCTTACTACTAAGTAATAAGTTTAATTGTAAAGATTTAGGACAAAGAGTTTTAGTGGCTTGCCTGGAGTTAGAGAAAGTGTTCATAGTTGGAATGTCAGTATAGACAATTAGAATTTACATAGAAGTTGTGTGGGGGGGATGGAAAATACATTTAGAGAAAACATTCAGAAATCTTAGAGAGTTATCTTACCAGTCCTGAAGGAAAAAAAAAATGAAAAAAAAGAAAAAAAAAGAAAAAAAAAAGATTGGAGGTATTTGGTATAGATTACAAGGGTCTATATCATGCAGAAGGTTGAAAAAATCACCTTCATAGATGAACAATAAATAAAATTTTCAGGACATTTCATGTTAAGTTTTCATTTTTAATTCTTGTTCATAATGATATATTCAGATAAGTAATCATGTATAGTTTTGTCTTTTCAATGTTTATTCTATACTTTGGTTTTATTTTAATAGATACTACTTTTGGAAGAAGAAGAAAAAAAAAGAAAAGAAAAAGAAAGAATGCTCTTCTGTCCTCATCTCTGCACAGTTTTTAAAGCATGGTGAATCAATCATATGGGTTTGGTTTTTTAAAATAATGTTTTTCATATTTTTTTCTAGATTGTCTTTGGAAGGTCTTTTTCATTCTATCAGGATAAAAAGCAAAAATATTTTTAAAATGAAAGAGTTAAAGTCAGTTTATAATAGCTTTAAGCAAACATAGATGTCAGAGCAAAATTGACATGATCAGAAGACAAAAAAAAGAATTCTAGTGAATCTTAATGATATCAAGCTGTGTTGGTTTTACTCAGCTGGGCAGCTGAGATCCACCACAACTGGCCTGCTCCTGCAGGGAATCTCCATGGGCCGCAGCCTCCTCCAGGCCACATCCACCTGCTCCACCAGGGGCTCCTCCATGGGCTGCAGCGTGGAGATCTGCTCTGCCGTGGGACCCATGGGCTGCAGGGGGACAGCCTTCTCTACCAGGGGCCTCTCCACAAGCCACAGGGGAACTTCTACTGCAGTGCCTAGAGCACTTAATTCCCTTCCTTCTGCACTGACCTTGGTGTCTGCAAGGCTGGTTCTCACTTCTCTCTCTCCCAGCTGCTGTTGTGCAGCAGTTTTTGTTTGTTTGTTTGTTTTTGTTTGGTTGTTTTTTGTTTGTTTTTGTTTGTTTTGTTTTTTCCTCTTCCTTAAATATGCTCTCAAAGAGGCACAGACAACATGGCTTGGCTCTGAGCAGCAGCGGATCTATTTGGAGCTGGCTGAAACTGGCCCTTAGCTAACATGGGGCAGCTTCTGGACTCTTCTCACAGAGGCCACTCCTGCAGCCCCCCACTACCAAAACCTTGCCATATAAACCCAATACACAAGCAAAATTTATTTGTCCCCCTAACTGATACTGAACACCTGCAGAAAAGTTCAATTGACTTCACTGTTTGCTTCCTAGGAAATGAGAAATTGCTAAGCTTTTTTTCTACATGGAAACTGATTTTCTTTTCTTCATTTGAAACACTTTTTAAAATCCTGATATTTCTTTACACCTCCATTAAAAATTTCTGTACTTAATCAAGGTACCTAATACCACTAAACAGTTTAATTGGTGTGTTAAAAATACAATTTTCTGTATGCTAGAACCTTGTGACATTTTTAACAATATCTCCGCAGAATGCTTTCTTTGTTAGACAAAGAAATACTTCATATAAGTATTTTAAGAATCTTTCCATACTAATACTGTTGCTAATTAAAGGCAATTCTTATTTCTGTATGTTTCATTTGCAATACTTAAGAGACTATGTTTAAAGAGTGCCTAGATCTTGAACAGCAGAAATGTTTAGATATAATTTTCTATTAGAGATATGCTAACTTTCACAAGGAAAATGAAAATAATTTCAAAAGTGAGAGGCTACTGCACTGCTAGTAATTTTACGTTGAAGATATTCAAATTCTATCATTAAGAATGAAATTGTAGTGTACTTAAATTATTGGATAAAAACTTTGTGCATAGAAACAATCCCACTGAATTCCACTGAGTAACATAATTGCCCGAATCACACACATACACAGACACACACAAAATCTTGGAGAAGATAAAGTTTCAAAATATAAATTTCCATTAATTAGGAGACATGGTGTATCTTTATATATGTGTAAATAATTTCTTTGACACTTTGCAAAAAATTGATAAAAAAAAAACAGACCAAAATTTTTCTTGATGTAGTGGTTGTTGTTTTACTATTTAAAGTATATATAAAGCATAAAATGAAATGTAACATAGCATATAAAATGTTGTCCCAATCCACAGATATCAAAGTTAGTGCCAATCACAGAATTCAGATTATTTTTTTTTATTGCCTATGTTTAAATAAAATTCACTGAACACTTTAGAACTACATTAGACTTCTGCAAATTTTGGAAAAAAAATCTTTCTTTTCTTTATTCCTCAAAAAAACATTGATATTCTTTTCTTAATATTTTTAAAATCATTACTGCATGTTTTGATAGTGACATTTTTTAAATCTTTGTAGCTTAATGTTAAATATACTTTGAACACAGTCAGGCATCAAGATAAATCTAACCCAATCCTGTTTCCACTAAAGTCAGCAAGAACAGCAAAGGTATACCAGGTGTACATTGGATGAAAAAAAATTACTTTTTTTTTTCTCTCACATATTTCTTACTACAGCTCAGTGTTTAAAACACATTCTGCCACAAGTCAGAATTGAAATGAATGTATAAGGATATAAATTATTTTGAAATTTCTCAGTGAATAAGGGAGATGATATTAAGTGCAAAAGATTTTTTGTTTGTTTGTTTGTTCATTTGTTTTTCCTAATTAAATATACATAGGGGAAATCAGTAACATTAAATAAATCTCAGATTCCCAATTCCACCTGTGTGTGGTAGCCTGAAGTTAATACATCTGCAGC
The DNA here is from genome assembly GCF_964034855.1 of Anser brachyrhynchus. NCBI lineage: Eukaryota > Metazoa > Chordata > Aves > Anseriformes > Anatidae > Anser > Anser brachyrhynchus. The sequence goes on along the minus strand of NC_137694.1, from coordinate 52,408,272 downwards.
TTATGTATAATTAAAATGTTCTGAATGACTCTGGCTGCTGTTAAGCTGATGCATTATTTTGTTTCCCTGTTAATATAGGGAACTTTAGAAAATGCCAAAGCCCAAGAACAGACCTGGTCTTAGATATTTTTTCATAACATATCTTCTTTGAGTACAAAGGTCTTAGCTATTAAATCACTGTGTTAGTAAGTGAGAAATTTTCATGAGAAACTAGAAATAAGATCAATATATTTCTTTAGATTTCGTGATGCCTCATGATAAGAAACTATATAATGTAACAGAGCAACAGGATATGTTTGCCAGATTTCTAGAGGAAAATAACACTTACTGAGCGGCAGAACCTGAGACTGTAGATCTTGTGATCTTTATCAATGTCATTTGTTGAAATTTTATTTCCAGACATAAATGGGGTGCTGTTTGACTTCAGACTTCATGCATGGTTGTCTGAGAGGAGACCTTTGGGTCAAAATTATAAGAAGTAAAGAAGTATTTGTGTGTGCATGTGACTTGAAATGATTAAATGGCAGCTATCTGGGGGATTGGTATGAGTGGATTTAGTGATTAGTGGATCATCTGATGCCAGCTACTGGAGTCAGATGGTAGCTGTGGGTGCCCCCTGGCCTGTGCGCCAGATACTGGAGCAAGTAGGGGTCCTAGCATTAGTAGCTTCATACCCCAGTCTGGGCTGAGACCTTGCCCAAAGCACGGGGGTAACTTCCAACAACTGGAGAGGAGCAGTCCAGGGCTGGAAGAAGCAACTGTATGCTTTAGCTCATTTAACATATAGGAGGGTAAAAAATGGAGAGGAGAGGAGGGGACGGGAGGGGAGGGAAGGGGAGGGAAGGGGAGGGAGGGAAGGGAAGGGAAGGGAAGGGAAGGGAAGGGAAGGGAAGGGAAGGGAAGGGAAGGGAAGGGAAGGGAAGGGAAGGGAAGGGAAGGGAAGGGAAGGGAAGGGAAGGGAAGGGAAGGGAAGGGAAGGGAAGGGAAGGGAAGGGAAGGGAAGGGAAGGGAAGGGAAGGGACAACAACAACAAAAACACACAAACCAAATATCTTAATATTGCTATTTCACTCATGCTATTTCTTAACATCCAAAACATTTCTTATTCTTTTGCCTGATGTATTAAAAAGTCTTTCAAAACAGGCTAATTTTAAAATCTACTTCCACCTTATATCTACCAAAATAAATGAATACTCATTTCTTTTATTTTTTCATAACTTATTACTTCCATTCAGTCTGTGTAAACATTTCTTAAATACTGAAAAATGGGTGGTAAATATACATCACCATATATATGGTAAAATCAACATAATGCACTACTCTGAGATTTAAAATTGCTCAATAGAGAATTATGTTGTAGAGAACTGAAAAGTTCTCCCATAAAAAAACTACCATCAAGTTAATCAGAGAGGCTGATATCAAAATAATGACAAGTGAAAAAGATAACCATTTGTAGAATAATTAAACAACAACAACAATAAACAAACAAGCAAACAACAACAACAACAAAAAAGTCTTAGACATTAGTGTATGAAAAACCCTTGGTTTATATTGTGAATTGAATAGGTGTGTGAGGGAATTAAGTGCTATATACTTTTTTCCACTCTCCAAATTATGTTCTAGTGGTGACTCAGCCAAAGAAGCACTAGAGACCCCAATTGTCCTGCTTGTAAAAATTTAGATATGCCACTGACTCATAAAATTACTGTTTTTCCTAGACACTAAAATGCCACTAAAATGCTTTTGGTTTGCTTTTAGCATAAAAGAGATGCTGTTGAAAATTTTGAATAAAAATGTGATCTTCCCGATACATTTAAACCTGTTCTTATACATTCAATAGGTTTTTCAAGTATATTTATTTGAAAATATATAGGGAAACTTCTGAGATTTTTCCATCATGAATGGACATCTGCCTTTTTTGTTCATTAAAGAGTGCTTTATAAATATATGTGTATAATATTTTATATAAATTAATATAAATAAATATAAAAATAAATCTCCTCCTGAGAGTTAATAATGATAAATAATTAAATTTAGGGACAATATGAAGAATGAGAGTGGTACTGAGAATAGTACGGCTCTTGGTCATGACATCTTTTTTGAAACCAAAAATAATCAAAAAAAAAACAAAAATGGTGATGGGAGGATGGAAGGAGGATGGTGGGACCAGATGATTTTATTTTATTTTATTATTATTTTTATTTTTTTCACAGCCTTACTGATTCTATGATTCTATGATCAATCAATCAGACATTTGGGAAGAAAGGAAGAAAGCCTTCCTACTCCTTTTCTTTTTTAGCTGTTTTTTTTGTTTGTTTGTTTTTGTTTTTCCTGAATCTTTCCTTGTGGTCATGCTGCAGAGATATCTTCCTTACAAGCACATAGTTACTTTTCAAATGGTTTTCACCGCATAGGTTCTCATTTGAGATCTCCAAGAAATTTTGCCTGAAAACTGAAACCAATTCACTTGCGACTTCTGCCAGTTGCAGAAGAAATAATAACAACAACAACAACAACAACAACAACAATAATAATAATCAGGAGTGATATTTTGGTTTTGGGGTGTACAAATCCATTGGAAGGATCCATGAAGATCAAAACATAGGAGTGTATTGCCACAATGATTTATGTTAACTACGTAATATGTAGAACATAAAAAGCAAAACATTTTTTACAAGCACAGAGTAATGTGCTTGTAACACAAGCCAGAAAAAAAAAAAATCTGAAAAAAAAGACTAGAATGTGCATTGTGAATTGTTTATTTTTGCTCATATTTTCTGACAATAAATCAACTACATGTATCACACTCAGAGAACTTTCCAGATACTTCTTCCAATGAAGGAGCCTTTTTTAAGGTGTTTTATCCACACTCAGAAATAATAACAAGAACAACAACAACAACAAGTGTCAGCATCATAACAACACCTATAAAACAGTACAAACAAGGATAAAACTGTTCTTTGCAGTTATTTTGGTTTTTGTAAACCATTTTCTTTTGTACTGACAGAACTCTCTCCACTGTTTGTTCAATACTTTTTCAAGATTTCCAGATAAATTAGTTAATTACAGAATAGACTGAGCAAATCACTATTTTTCATGTCAAGCTGTGATGTCATTTTTCATGATGTCATTTTTCATGTTTTGTCATTTTTCCTGCATTTTTCATGTCAAGATATGATGTCAGTCATTTACTCTAGACATATGATATGATGATTCTAACTGCTTTAGCCTCACTTGAATTTTACCTAACCAAACATTAATCAAGGTACATTTTTAATAATTACTAATATTAATCCTTCATGTGATTATTTTGTAAATGTCCTATTCAGGAAAAAAAATCTTACTTCTATTTTGTTCTTTCAAAAAATATTCTCACCAGTTTAGGGAATACACATGTTTAACAGCATGCCTTTGTCTTGTATATGAACATAGTGAAATTAGTACAAAATAAAGCTACATAGGACCAAATAAATTTTAAAGAAAACTAAAAGTATAAATTGCTTATATTTTAGCAGAGTGCAGTAGCCTTGTAAAAAAAACCACCAAGGCCAGTGACTATCCAACACTCTTGACTCAAATGTGGGGGGCCAGGGGTGGGGAAGCACAGCATTTCAAATGTATTTAAGCACTTAATACTTTTCTAAACAGAAGGGAATTCTTGAATAATGTTGTGAATGAGGGTATACTATCTTAACATTCTTGTTATGTGTACATCACATCATCTAAGGGAAGTATATTCTCCATGTTCACTAGCCATTGATTGTTCTGCTACATGTAGACATCAGGACAAATGCAAATGATCTTTATGACCTATCTTAAGACAAATGGCTGAGGCCACAATTGATCAATATTTCTTTGGATCCCCTCTTAAAAAAAAAAAAATGGTGACTTACATTTACTTTTTATTTATTTATTTATTTATTAATTTTCAGTCAAAAAACACATTGATTCAATGAGATACTCATCTGTTGTCATATTGCCTTTGGAGCTTTATATTTCCTTTAAACTTTCCTTTTATTCTGTTATATATTTAATAAAATGTAGCTAAAATAACAAAATAAACCCAACTAATTTATCTTTCCCACACAACTAGAAGTAGTCTCTAAGCCATGCATTTTTGTTATCTCCTACAGGTAATAAATTATCCACACAGTAATATATTAACTTAACATTAAGTAAAGTCATTAAGTAACCTTTCTTACAAGATTCAAAGTACTTTTCACAGAATCACAGAATCGTCTAGGTTGGAAGAGACCTCCAAGATCACCTAGTCCAGCCTGTGACCTAACACTAACAAGTCCTCCACTAAACCATAGCACTAAGTTCAACGTCTAAACGTCTCTTAAAGACCTCCGGGGATGGTGACTCAACCACTTCCCTGGGCAGCTCATTCCAATGCTTAACAAACCTTTCAGTAAAGAAGTTCTTCCTAATATCCAACCTAAACCTCCCCTGGCGCAACTTTAGCCCATTCCCCCTCGTTCTGTAACCAGGCACGTGGGAGAATAGACCAACCCCTACCTCGCTACAGCCTCCTTTAAGGTACCTATAGAGAGCAAAAAAGAGAGAGAAGAGAAATCTCTTCTTAGAAGAGAAATCTCTCTTTTAAGAGAGAGATTACACTTTCAAGGTGCTACACGAGAGTCTTAGCTGTATGACTACCATAAAGATCAGTCAGAGTTCTCTGAATACTCACGCAAAGTTTTTAAATCATTCTTTTATGTGATCAATTACTATCACCCAGTTCATAGGTGAGATAACATTTTCAAGGTTCTTACTGGGTTTTATTTAAATATTATAGAATACTATCTGACTTGTTGTATTTAAATAGGTTTACTGGAAAAATGGTCTGGAAAAATGCTATTAGTAAGAATGTTGATTGATAAGTTCTAGTTAGGATCACCTAGAGCACATTGCACAGGATGGCAGCCTCCAGGTGGGTCTTGAATATCTGCAGAGATGGAGACTCCACAACCTCTCTGGGCAGCCTGTTCCAGTGCTCTGTCACCCTCACAGCAAAGAAGTGCCCTCTCATGTTCAGCCAGAACACCCTGTGATGGTTTGTGCCCATTCCTTTTGTCCTGTTGCTGGGCACAACTGAAAAGAGACTGGCTTCATCTTCTTGACACCCTCCCCTCACATATTTATACACATTGATGAGGTCTCTCCTCAGTCTTTTCCAGACTAAACAGGCTCAGCTCTGTCAGCCTGTCCTTATATGACAGGTGCTCCAGTCCTCTAATTATCTTTGTAGTGCTTCTCTGGACTCTCTCCAGTAATTCTATGTCATTCTTGTATTGGGGAGGCCAGAATTGGACACAATACTCCAGGTGTGACCTCAGCAGGGCTGAGTAGAGGGGGAGGATCACCTCCCTTGACCTGCTGGCAACACTCTTCCAAATGCAGCCCAGGATACAGTTGGCCTTCTTGGCCACAAGGGCACATTGCTGGTTCATGGTCAGCCAGCTGTCCACCAGAACTGCTAGGTCTCTCTCTGTACTGCTGCTCTCTGGCAGGGCAGCCCCCAGCCTGTACTGGTGCTTGGGGCTATTCTTCCCAATGTGCAGGACACTGCACTTACCTTTGTTGAACTTCATGATGTTCCCCTTGGCCCATCTCTCCAGCCTGTTAAAGGTCCCTCTGAATGGCATCTGGGGTATCAGCCACTCCTCCCAGCTTTGTGTCGTCAGCAAACTTGCAGAGGGTGCACTCCGATACATTGCCCGTATCATTGATGAATAAGTTGAACAACACTGGACCCAGTACTGACCCATGGGGGACACCGCTAGTTACAGGCCTCCAACTAGACTGCACCACTGAGCACAACCCTCTGAGCTCTGCCATCCAGCCAACTATCAATCCACCTCACTGTCCACTCATCCAGGCCACACTCCTTGAGCTTGCCTATGAGGATGTTATGGGAGAGTGTCAAACGCCTTGCTGAAGTCAAGGTAGACCACATCCAACGCTCTCCCCTCATCTACGCAACTAATCATCTCTTCATAGAAGGATATCAGATTGGTTAAGCACCTTTTTATCCTCCATATGCTTGCAGAAGACCTTCAGGATGAGCTGCTCCATCACCTTTCCAAGGATGGAGGTGAGGCTGACTGGCCTGTAGGTGCCTGGGTCCTCCTTCTTGCCTTTTGTAAAGACTGATGTGACATTGGCTTTATTCCAGTCCTCTGGCACCTCTCTTATTCTCCATGAACTTTCAAAGATGATGGAGAGTGTCCTAGCAATAACATTGGTCAGCTCCTTTAGCAGCCATAGGTGCATTCTATCAGGGCCCATGGATTTGCGGATGTCAAGTTTTCTTAGATAATCTTTGACCTGATCATCTTTAACCAAGGGAAAGTCCTCCTTTCTCCATACTTCCTCTCTTGTCTCCAGGGTTTGAGATTCCTGAGAGCTAATCTTATCAGTAAGGCTGACGCAAAAAAGGCATTTAGCAACTCTGCCTTCTCCATATCATTTGTCACCAGGGCTCCCACCCCATTCAGCAGTGAACCAACATTTTCCCCAGTCTTTCTACTGAAGTATTTGAAGAAGCCCTTCTTGTTGTTCTTGACATTCCTTGCCAGATCTAATTCCAAATGGGTCTTGGCTTTCTTTGTCGCATCCCTGCATACCCTGACAGTGTCCCTATAATCATCCCAAGTGGCCTGTCCCTCTTTCCACATGCTGTAAACTTCCTTCTTCTGTCTGAGCTTTTCCAGGAGTTCCCTGCTCATCCATACAGGTCTCCTGCCCCCTTTGCTTGCCTTCTTACTCATAGGGATGCACTGATCTTGAGCTTGGAGGAAGTGAAATTTGAATATTGTTGGTTAGCTGTCTTGGACCCCCCTCCAGTACAGGACCCTAACCCATGGGATTCTTCCAAGTAGATCTCCAGATGCCCTTTTGTTTGAGGTCACACCATCAAACAGGGAAGAGCCTGGGAGGCCATTCTGAGGTGCTACAGGTGCTGAGGTGTAAACACTAGAATGAAGGTCAAATGTTAGAATGAAGTTTTTCTTAGATTAAAACCAGAGTATTGTTTCCTGCCTATGTGGCTCCTTGTTTGATCCATACATAAACTTTTAGCAATGGAAAGTAGCCATTTACTTTCAAATAAAAATTCTCTGCACTGTATCTACTAGAAAATTTTCCCAATCTTTCTACCTTTATGCTAATTTAATTCCTGTAAAATCTTTTATTTAAATCTTTGTTGATAATATAATCTTACCTATATGTGATTCATACAAAATCACAACTAAGACTGCCAAATATCAGCCACATTGTTTAGTTTTAGGTGTTTCAAAATGGTCCATCAAAATGTCTATTTAGTAGCATTAAAGATTTTATCCCCCCCCCCAAAAAAAAAAAAGTGCGACGAAAAAAATGTGCAACAGTTCCCTCTGCATTTAAAGCGAATTTGAAAGTGTTGGGGGAAGAGCAGCCTCTTTCTTAGATTTTCTTTGGGAAAATACAATGTGAAATGTCAGAGAGAGATAACGTCCTAAAACAAGAGGACTCTCAAAACAAGGAACATGGCACAGGAACATGCTTCATGGTACCATTACTGTACCAATAAACAAAAATAAATGCAGATCTTTTCAGGTTCCCCAGTCTCTCTCTCAGTAAATAAAAAATGCTGGAATAGTAACTTCAGCAGCAGACAGGATTGCAATTACATCTAACAAACAATGAACTGTGAGGTTGAAAGTAGATTTAGTTCTTGTGAACAGAGAAGGAGGAAAAAAATATAATTTAATCCCTTCTACCAGCCACATCCACACATGAGGACTGTATAACAACTATATAAGAGAAACATATAGAACTGACTCAGTGAAACAGAGAAGCTCAGATCAGGGTTCAGCACCTGAAGTCAGTGGAACTCTGAAGAAATACAGAGGTCTGCCAATGAGCAGTAAACTGCCTGTTGGAAACTAATGATAGTATTACCTACCTGAGTAATGGATGTGGAACATTCAACGCAAGTGTCAGGTGAAAGTGTAATGCATTTTGCTGTGTAATTGTTCCCAAAGGGATCATCAGTTTGGATGAGCTCTCTATCCATCAAGGAGACAGAAATGAAGAAGTGTGTTTAAGAATGGACAGGAGAGGAATTATGACTTCTCTTAAATCATGTTAGAATTTTCTTATTTTCTTTATTTTCCCCTCCTCTTTCTCCCATTTTATTTTATTTTATTTTATTTTATTTTATTTTATTTTATTTTATTTTATTTTATTTTATTTTATTTTATTTTATTTTATTTTATTTTATTTATTTTATTTATTTTATTTTTATTTATTTTATTTTATTTTATTTATATTTTCTGCACAGATTACCAGATGCAAAGATATTATACTTCCAGTCTAAAAGTTATATGCAAAAAACTTTTACAAACCTACAGAATGGGTAATTAAGCAGACCTATCTAGTCAAATTTTTATTCTTGCGGGGGGAGGGGGGGTGGAAGAACTTTATTTGTTATGAAAGAAAAATTGTCATTAAATCCTAAGAAAATATAGAGCCAACATGCTTTACATATAAAATAATTTGTTTAGTTGTTTCATCTGCTCTTAGGGCTGAGGGAAATTGTAGGTAGAAACAGTGTCCTAATGAACACTAATGTAATGGTTCCTGGCAGCTGATGTGCAGTGTATATAAGTCTTACAAATTTCAACATTCAGAATTCTCTTTTTATCAGGAATTTTTAAACATTTTCTTTAATATATATATAATTTTAGTTAATGTCCTTGCTTGACACAGGAATAACTGTTTTAACCTTTTAAATCACCTTACCTTCTTTTTAGTAACATTTAATTATTAGAACAAATATTATTAAGGAGTAACCTTCCAAAACAGTTGCCCAGCCCATAAAAGCAGAAAAGTAGTAAATGTTGTATTCTAACAACATTTAGGAGTGTGTTTGCTCATCTGTGAAATATAAAATGATATCCAGGGAAGAAAAGTAATGCCAAAAACTTCTAACTTGCTGACACGACAAACAGTCAAGGGGCTGCAAGACTGATCTACAGACATTCCTGCAACAAAGTAAGTAAAGTGAGCAAAACAAAAAACCTTTTGTATCTGTACATCAGGGTTTATGTAATAGATTTCAAATAATTTGTAGGTCACACTAGTAATGTGCCATTATACTAGGAAGGACCTCAGGGGAGCACAGTTTTATTGAATATAAGCCATTAAGAAGGTTACTGCCTCAGCGTTTTCTACTTTAGATTAAGTATTCTCCATGTGATACCTAAGAAAGTTATAGGATAGAGTGACTTACAGCAAAGTCAATATCAATACTGAATTGTATTGCTGATAAGAGATACTAAAAATGCAGTTAGAGTTTTCTGTGTTTTGTAGGAACTCTTTTTTTTCCTTCTAATTAAAGACAAGAAGGATGTATCTTTCAAGTTATGTTTAGTGTTTTGTAACACTGACAAATAAATGAAAGTAAAATTTTAACCTTAACTCATCTAAAATCTTAAAGTTATGAGAAATCCTTTCCTTTATCAGCTTTCTGACCCACTACTTACACCTTGATCCTGAAACAAAAAAAGGAACTGAGTGGTTCCCTTTTGACACACAGGAAGGTTTTAAATATCTTTGATGCCACTGGAGCAGAATAGCACACTACACACTTAATGTGTGGGAGAGGATGCAGGAGAGGATATGAAAATCAACCTGTATTAATTAATTGTAAATTCAGGAGATAAAAAGTTTTAGGACAGAATTTGATTGTCCCTTACCACAAGTCACTCTGTTTGGAGGAATAATATAATTTGTGGTTGTGGTAATTCCCTGTCTCAGGCTATAGTAGAGTATACTTGAAAAATGCCTATTATCCTAAGATATTTTCTTCCATTTGACCAGTCCTGCCTTAGTTTATTAAGAAATTAAGTGGAGGAGGAGGGAGTCTTTTAAAATTACTCTTTCAGGCTCTTTTTTTTTTCTTTTTTTTTTCAAAATTTTTTGATTATTTATGAAACTTGAATACATCAAGGTGTTCATTGACAACTGGCAGCTTTCTTGTGTCTGCACAAAGAGTTACAGTGCAGTTGCACTGTTGGGGTTGAAGGAAGTTCAGTCAAATACATGTGTTTGAAAGCAGAGGGGAACGTTCCAGATGTTAAATGTGAAAAACAGCAGAACATGTAGTTTAGCCCAGAGTAAGAAATGGAATCATTTCCCTCCTGTCCCCACTTGTCTGAGAAAGTACAGATGTAAACTACATCAAAACTGTTGGGGGGGGGGGAAGGATGGGAGGGTGGAATTAATGAGCATCCACAGTACTCTCAAATGAATGGACACATTTATTTATTTTTATTTTTATTTTTATTTTTTTTTATTTTTATTTTTATTTTTATTTTTATTTTTATTTTTATTTTTATTTTTATTTTATTTTTATTTTTATTTTTATTTTTATTTTTAAATAGAAGAAAGTGTCACTTTTTAAGGAGCTGAAAGAGCACCTGGTGAACAAACTTGTTAAAAAAGGTAATAAAAGAGTTCTTTTGAATTGGCCTGGGATTACAAACATTGAATGAAATGGATTGAAGTAAATGGAAACTTCTAAGTAAAAGGGAACAAACTAGGCCACTATCAGCAACATTAGTAAAACAGTAAATCAGATGAAAAGTGTTAAGCTGGAATGTCTCAGTGGTGATTGGTCATCTGTGAGGGTTGGGATTAAGCTGGGAAAGGGAATGAAATAAGGATTTTAAGTGAGAGGTTTTTGGAGAGAAGTGGATTGCAGACACCACAAAAAGGAATCTCCTTTCCAAAGAAAATTCACATTTTCAGGCAAAGTCACTATTCATCATTGCAGTAATATCTCCACCCTTTCTGATGTAGTATTTCTAGTAAATACTTGTGTTAATTTATGAGGATGCAGCTGTGTCATAGACCACCTCCATGTATGTACTGATCCTGGTGGTTGTTCCTTTCCACTATAAAAGCCTGAAGGAATGTTGACATTGCTGGTAGTTGCAGAAGATTCTTCTGTTTGTTATGTCTCTTAATCTTTTCTTAACCTTCATTTTTTCTTCAGCAAATAAATAGATTCCCCCCCCCCCCCCCCCCCCCAATCTTTCTTATCTCTCTTCAGAGCTGATTAACAAAAGTATTTAATGCTGGTCATTCCTCTGATCTTGCTTATAACATGGAGTCCTACCAGGCAGAAAGTAAGCTATGCAAAACCTACCAAAGACACATCCAAGAGGGCTGTAAGTATAGGATTGCTGCAAGTTAGTTGGGCCCAGCTCAGGCCAACTTCAGAATCACAGTCTTAAGCAAAAATTAGCTGCAGATTATTGACAAAATTTTACTCATGCTGCTACTTGTTTACAGAAGGGAGTAGGATCAAATGGGGTGGGCTGCATGATACAATCCATCTCATGCAACCATGTTGCCAAGTGTAGTTCAGCCATCAATGTTTCAATAACAGTAAAAGAAGTCTGAATGTAGATCACATCTTTCCTTGTACTTGTTCTGGAAAACATCAAGGCCCTTTTACAATAGGCCCTAAAGTCATGTGATATGGAAGACATAACTGAGTTAAAAAAGAAGCCCAGACAGGTTAAAGCACAGATGACTGCATTCTTGATGACATTTGATGGGGAAATAAACGAAGTTTTTCCCCTTACATACGTTCCAAAGGAACCACTGGTTAACACTGCATGCAAGAAAGAGTTACATGTAAACATTTGGTTTGTCCTCCATGGGATATGATGGATGACTGAATGCCAGAAAAACATTCCTTTCTTTCTCTCTCTCTCTTTTTTTTTTTTTTTTCCTTCTTCTTCTCTCTTTATCAGAATGCAACAGAAGCTTTGGAACTCCTGGTCTTATTTTCCTGCTTCCTGCAGTGATTCCCGTTTCCTTCTTAGAAACTTCTGTCCATTTCTGATTGCTCCATAGATGTCAGTGCCTTCTCTTTTGATAGCTGTTTTTCCATAGACTGATAAACTGGTTTTCTGCAATCAAGTCTGACTTGTCCACTACTTTTTGATCTCTTCGATGTCAAGATCCCCTTGTGGTTACACCTTCCCACTGTAAAAAATGTATTAATTCACTCACCTTGATCCATATACAAGTTTCTAGTGGGCTGCTTCACAGCTCCATAGCTTGCCTTCAGATATATTTCTCTCTTTGTTGTCTTCAGTCGAATTTCTTAGTTTCTCTCAATGTCATTCTAACCATTAACTTAGGACATATCTTTCACAGAAGAATAACTTCTTCCTGCTTTCCAGTTAAAGGATTTGCAGGCATATTGTTTTTAGCCTACTAGAAGCTGGGTAGCATTGCTCATTCAGATTATAAACAATCTTAAAGAGTGGGAGAAAGGAAGTCTTTAGTACTGATTTAAATGCTGTAAGTGCTTATGGATTAGTTTCAACAAAAGATAGAAAACCTGGTCACAGCAGAGTAACCAGTTCATAGGTAGAGACTAATCATGATTAAGTGCAATCAAGAACACTCTTTTACTCTTGAAATTCAAGGTTAGATTTTTTTACAAGGAGAAATGTAACTCTTTATGAAGACTACATTTTCCATCATACATTGTAAAAAACTAATTTTGACCTTTCCAGTTGCAAAGGTCAACCAGATAAATTCTAGATTGTAACTAATGTCACCGTAAAAAGAAAACAGCGGTGTATATTAAACTTCATGTCTCCACGTGCTTCTTGTATTGTGTATCATTGTGTCAAAAGGTAATAAAACTTGCAATATAAATGCAGTAGTACCTATACCTTTTGGCTTTGAATAAATATATGTGGAAGTTTTGTATTTTGGTCATCACAAAATTGATTTTTAAATCTGACAATTTCTGTCAAAATGAGGGTGGAAAGTGCTTTCAGATCCAGTCTTGGACCTGGAATAATTTATTTCTTTCTGATTTTCATTTGAGAAGATACTTTCTTGATGATTCTCAGCAGGATGCTCCAGAAGAAAAAGAAATCATCTCATAATCTCATCATTAAATAATTACTTCTCAGAGACTTTGATTACGTTCTCCTGTCTCACAAAGCAACATTTCACTGTTTAATCTATGCTAGAAATCCATAGTAAGGAGAGCATACGTTACAATTTGCCAGAGGATGTTCAGATTTATCCTTAAAGATTACAGTCTGTCTACAATAGCATCTCTACAATCATTAGATAAACAAAAAATATAACAAAAAACATATAACAAAAACTAGTGGATAGTACTCATAAAATAATGTGTCACAGATCCCAAGTCTCAATTATTATTACAATCAAGGATGCTCAAGTGCCAGAATGATGGAAGTAAAAAGAAAATGCTGTGTAGGTAAGGTGTGGGTTTTGGTATCTCTTGGGATGAGACCTATTGTGTTCCTAGCCAGTTATTAGAAAGATTAGCATTGAAAGTTACAGTACTTAAATAATAATAATAATAATAATAATAATAATAATAATAATAATAAAAGTTTTATATTCTTTCCAAAATGAAGTAAGAATGGAAAATAACCTAGTTATGCACTGTCCTGTTTGCAATCAAAATTCTCTATAAAAGTTTGATGAGTATTTTAATTTAATGCTCTAGTAGTTACTCATGGTGATTCACCACAGGAATGGGTAATTATAGGTTACTTTACGTTGGATAGAAATTTTCCAAATTCTAGTTGACAGTTTTGTCAAATTTAAAGAAATTATTTGCACTAAGTGCGGTTTTGCGTTTAGTTTTATGTTACATTTATACTTTTACTCTTTTAACAGAATAAAATTGGAGAGAATAAAATAGCAAGGTTAACATATAAAATCATTTCTAAAATTACTTTTATTATATAAACTTGTGAAAAATAATAGTTACCAAAACCAAGCTTTGGAACTAAGGTCACAGATTATATCTTAATAGTACAGTAGAAGAACTGCATGCTATGCTGTTCCATAATCAGAAATGTAATTTAAAAAGGATTAAGACTGGTGTGACATCCGCCCAATGCAAGGAAAGCACAGGAAAACAGGCCGAAGAAAAGCTCTTAACTATTAACTTAAAACCCATGCAGCAAGTTTCCACTACTAGAGGTCTCAGCATATTCACACAGAACTTCTTTCACCAAAAAGATATAAAACATTCTATATGCAAGATATAAATCTTTAGTAGGGGCAACCTTCCACTCACGTGGCAAGGTGTTATTAAAAACCTGATCTCAGTCTTAATTAAAGAAGCATTTCCACACCTGAGTATAATTAAGACTGGAATATAAAGTTCATTTTTCTCCTAAAACATACTTTTTTTTTTTTTTTTTTTAAGGGTATAACACCAACACTATTTCGGCAGAAATATATTTAAACTTTTAAACTTGTATTTTTTAATCTATGATAATATAGAAGAATTAGAATTTTTAAATGAACCGTAATGATGGATTTCAACCTTGTTTGTCTTCAGAGGATGCATAAAAGGCCAGATGTGGAATATACTTCAAGAGAGCCATTCCCCCTGCTTCAAGATAAGTTTATCAATACCTAAATCATTTATGACAAGGAGTAGAGTTTCAGTGAATGCCATATGTATATACATCTATGTATATATATGATCCCAAAATAAATGTTTTGCCAGTGGTTGACCTCAGCTGGCTACAATGCAGGAGATTCTTTATCTTTGTCATCTGTAGTGAATTCTCATCTACAGAGAATGAGACTACTCATGAAGTAGGAAGTCATATACCTTAAAGGCAAATTAAATAAGATGAATTAGCTCAGGATTCATATGAAGCTATAGACATAAGGATTATCTTGTGAAACAGATTCTTTTAAAATTATCTAAATCTCAAGTCTGAGAATATAGTCATGTTCAGTCAGCTTGTCATAAGGTTCGGTTTTGCTCCAACAGAGGTCAAAGACATACACAGTCTTCTGCTGGGAAGAAAAAAAAACACCTTTTTTGCCTCAATCTTTATTAGCAAGGCCAATTGCTCTCCAGCTCCCTGCATCTCTCTCCTCTCCTACATATTTTGAACATTCAGAAGTCTATGTGACCGGACAACATTCATCCAAGGGCTCTGAAGGATCTAGTGAATGTTCTTGCCAAGCCATTCTCAATAATTTAACATTGGTTATGGCTAACTGGGGAAGTCCCAGTTGACTGGAAGTTAGCGAATGTGACTCCAATCTAGAAGAAGGCCTGAAAGGAGTATCCAGGGAATTACAGGTCTGTCACTCTGACCTCAGTGTCAGGGAAGGGCATGGAGCAGATCATCCTGAGTGCCATCACATGGCACACACATGTGATGTGGACAATCAAGTGATCAGAAATCAGCATGGGTTTATGAAAGGCAGGTCCTGCCTGACTAACCTAATCTCCTCCTATGACAACATAACCTGCTTGATAGATGGGGGCTGTGGATGCCATTTACCTGGATTTTAGTTAAGTATTTGACACCTTTTCCCAGAGTATTTGCCTAGAGAAACTGTCTGCTCATGGCTTGGACAGGTGTAAAGTTTGCTGGATGAAGAACTGGCTGGATGATGGGGCTCAAAGAGTCATAGTGAACGAACTCCAGTTCAGTTAGTAGCTGGTCACCAGTAGTGTTCCCCAAGGCTTGGTCTTGGGGCCAGTTTTGTTTAACATTTTTATCACTGATCTGGATGGGGGGATTGAATGTGCCCTTAATAAATTCACAGATAATATCAAGTTAGTCACAACTGATGATCTGCTTGAAGGTAGGAAGGTTTTTCAGAGGGATCTGGATAGACTGGATCAATGGGTCAAGTCCAGCTGCATGTCATTCAACAGGGCTAAATGTCAGACGCTGCATTTGGGTCAAAACAACCCCATGCAGTGGTACAGGCTTGGGGAAGAAAGGTTGAAATGTTTCCTGTTTGAAAAGGAACCGGTGGTGCTGGTTGACAGCCAGCTGAACATGAGCCAGCAGCATGCTCAGGTGGCCAAGAAAGCCAAAGGCTTCTTGACCAGCATCAGAAATAGTGTGGCCAATAGGACAAGGGAAGGGATTGTCCCTGTGGAATATTGAGTTCAACTCTGGACCTCTTACTGCAAGAAGGATAGTGAGTTACTGGAGAGTGTGCAGAGAAGAGTAATGAAGCTGATGAAAAGACTAGAAAGAAAGACTTATAAGAGGCAGATGAGGGAATTGGAGTTGTTTATTCTGGAGAAGAGGAGGCTGAGGGGAGACTTCATCACTCTCTACTACTAGCTGAAAGAAGGTTTTAGTGAGGAGGGTGTCAGTCTCTCTTCTTGGGTGACAAGTGATAAGAAAAAAGGAAACAGTGCCAAGTTGAGCCAGGGGAGGTTTATATTGGATATGAGGAAGAATTTCTTCATATAGAGGGTGGTCAGGCATTGGAATGGGCTGCCCAGAGAAATGGTAGGGTCCTCATCCTTGGAAGTATTTAAGACTTTTGTGGTCATAACACTAAGGTACATGGTTTAGTGATGGGACTTGGTAGGTCAGGTTGGCAGATGTACTTAATGGTCTTAAGGTCTTTCAAACCTAGATGATTCTATGATTCTATTTTATAAAATGTGGAATTGAAGTTCCACTCTGTTTCTACTGATGAAGTTGATATTTATTTTTTAGAAATCTTTGAGGACTGAGGTTTTCCAAGCCTAGCCAATACTGTAAAATTCTATGTTCTTCACCAATGTGGCATACACATAAATTCAGGACATTTTAGAAGACTTAAGATTAAATGATTAAATAAAATAAGTCCAATGTGAGATATTTAGTGCATTCCTTTTACATTCCATCTCTCTCTCTCTCTCTCTTTTTTTTCTCTCTTTTTTTTCTCCCTTTTTTTTTTTTTTTTTAATCCCTTCCATATTATTCACCTCTCCTATACAAAGTGATATCAGGGGTTTTTTATCACTTATGACTGACATAGTGTGATATTAAACGCTAGGCTTTGAATAGTATATTTGATTTCAAGTTTTTAGGAATAAACACAAGTAATGATTATAAATGATAAATCCGCCCTACAACACCACAGCAAATCTATATTTTATGCAACTATGCTATTGTGGTTTGGCCTGAGACCTACTTAAGTTATTGTAAATGTGTGTCTTGGAACTAGTTCTTGGCCTTAAATGCAGTTTACTTAGTTCACAAAATTAAGATTTCCTGCTGGGAAATTGGGTAGTTTCAAATATGCTTTACCACCTTAATGGCTATTGCCCAGATTCAGGCTACACTCAGAAGAGAAGCAAAAGCTTCCGTTATATGGTGTGCTGGACTGGTCAGTAGGGATAAGCTTTGGAAGGTTATACAAACCTATGAAATTAGTAAATTTAACCAAGATCAAGTTTAGATGAACAGGAGATTAACAGTACTGGTGCATATATTACTCATTAGGAAGTAAAATCATAGTTTTAGTAAAACTGATATTAAAAATTACTATAGTTTTAACTATTGCTGGGATACTGCTGTCAGACTTAAATGTACAAGTATGTGAATTCTAGAATGGGACCTAATGCTTTGATAGTGTCCCTGATATTACATTTTTCTCTGTGACTTTAGGCATATCACTTATCTTTCCGCAGGTATGCAAAAAGATCTCTCTTTGACTTTGCCATGAGGTCTGAGGGTTTTTATCCTCTAGAATTTACCAGCACTTAAAGAGAATAGAGTGTAATATAAATGTTGCTTTATAAAGACCTTCAAAAATACAGTCCTTCAAAGGAGGTGTTCTGAGATCCTCAATTTTTAGCACAATTTATACTTTTATATTTTATACATACACTCATGAGGCTGTAAAAATTGTTTCAGAAAGATCAATTGGTTGTCTGTAAACATTTATTATTTCTGTTTTGCCCTCTATAGTATAGTGGTCAAACTTTCATACAGTGGGAAGGGCATGCATTTCTACTACATAAAATGTATGACTGTCTAAATATAGTTAATAATGTTCTAATAGTTCAAATCTGTTAAATACCATTTTTACTTTGCTTTCCCACATCAGTTTTACCAATATGAAAACATTTATTCACCACCATAATTGCTGATGGTAAAAAATACATCTTCCTAATGAGTGTACAATGGAGTATTTCGTTTCAGCATCTGTTAAATGTCAGTGCAGAATTTCAAGTATACAGAATTGTGCAATCTTTCGTTGCAGAAGACATTAGTCATGAAAAAGTGAGACAGAATTAAAGTGTTAGCCTTTCTTGGCTTACAATGTATCCAATTCAGGCATGCATGACCCAATGCCATCGTTGTTGTACTTATGCCAGCTGGTTCAGATTATTAAGAAAAGCAGCATTGCGTGCTGAACATATAACAATAAACCATTGTTGTATGAATGGATCAGTATTGCTTCTAAGGGATATAAATATACACATAATAAAAGTAAGGTAACTCTAGCTTCACATCTAATAGAGAACAAATATTAGCTTATCAAGCATGCTAAAAGTGGAACATGGGTAGGGAGGGTATCTTTCCCAGGATGAAAGCAGTCGTTCCACCACCACCACCTTTTTTTTTTTTTTTTGAGGGGGATAAATATTTTCCACTTCTTACTCCTCTCAAGTAATCTGATGCCAAGAGCAGATACTTCTGAATAGTTAAGGGGAATTTTTTGTCACATTATGTGTTCTCACTCTGTCCTGACATCATATAGGATGAGTTATATTTAATGTTTGGGGAAAATAGTCAGAATCTTTGATAAATAGGATTTCCCATCTCTTCATCATTGATTTTAAACCAGACAACATGAAAAACCTGGACTCATAGCAAATAATAAACTGTTTTAATATCTCCAACAGGGAACAGTAAAATCAAGTATGTATAAAAACATACCCTTTAGCGTATGAAAGAATAGAAGCATGTGAACTTACACAATAAGCAGTAGATACCTCATTTCGAGTACATTCATATATTGACATAGCAATGTACGCCAAATAAAGCTCACATGAATCTTGGAACTGAATAAGACAGTGCAATAAAATCTGGAATACAACTTCCTGAAGTGGGGTCAGAAACATCACGCTCTACTAGGAATTGCTGTAGAAGGATAAAATCCATAAAAAAAGTATCTCCGCATATCAAAGGAGGTAGTTGAAGTAAGAAGAAGCCCCATTTGGCATGTGTCTAAATCTTACTGATTTCATTGATTCCCAAGCAATTTTATCCATCCAAGATATAGGTATGGATGTGTTTCAAAACTGAACAAATGTGAAAAAATACAAAAAAGATTTTTCAGTATACTGAAAGAACATCAACATTCGATTCTGCAAAGTGCATGTACAATTTTTCATATTTCTGCAGTATTTTTGGCCACAAAGAGTTTTGGCTTTTTATATAGAAATCATAACTGAAACTCAGGTTTGGTAAACATAAAATTTCAGGAAAAAAAAAAAATATATATATATACTGATCATTAATGTAATATTGGTAATTTCTTGTAAAATCTGGTAAAATTGGTAACATCTGCAAAGTGATTCATTATTTGTTTATAATTTTAATAATACTTATTACACATATTGTACTTGCCGAGGCGACCGGCTCCGGGGCAGACGCGTGCTGCAACGGAGCGCGGGATCGGGACAGGCAGGGCTATTTTTCGGGCATCGAGCCTACGTGAGGGAGCCGCCAGGCACCGGCAGCCCTCATGAGGGAGGCTGACGAGGCGTAGGCGGAGCCAGCAGCGTCAGCGACAGCTCCTCCCCCCGGCCGTTCAAAGGCAGCCCTTAGGGAGCGCGAGCGACCAGGAGCGCGGCGACCAGGGCCAGCAAACAGGGAGTGACACGGGGGTAGTGACGCGGCAGTTAGCGAGGCAGTTAGCGCGGGCAGGGCGGGCAGGAAGGGCGGAGTGCTCACACCCGCCCATAGGGACAACTCCTCCAACGGCACTCTCCCATCAGCTGGGCTGCAATGGTCTCCACCAGGCACGGTGCTTTCTCTAGGAAGTCAGTACACACCCAGACCGACTGCCCGTCCAAACATGCGGCAGTTCAGGTCTCCGGATGCGGGGAGTGTCTGAGCCTCTTGCTGCCATCGGCGGGAGGCAGAGAGACTGCTTGCGTGAGGTGCGAGCAGGTGGACCACCTGGTCCGCATGGTGGCGGAACTCAAGGAGGAGGTGCAGAGGTTGAGGGATATCAGGGAGTGCGAGCGGGAGATAGACTGGTGGAGTGACTCCCTGCAGGACCGGAGGGAGAGGGACCAGGGTGAGACGCTCCAAATGGGGGTGGACCCCCTGCCCTGTTGCCATCGGGCAGAGGGAGGGGACCTGCGAGTTGAGGAGGAATGGAGACAGGTCCCTGCTCGACCTCGCAGGAGATGCCCTCCCCTTCCGGTGCCGCCTTCCCAGGTGCCCTTGAACAATAGGTTTGAGGCCCTGGAGCTGGAGAGACCGGTGGGTGAGGATGAGGTAGGAAGCCTACCCAGGAGGATGCCTGAGGTGAGGAAGTTGACTCCACGCCTCAGGACTGCCTCCACCAAGAAAGAAAGAAGGGTGATTGTTGTGGGCGACTCCCTCCTCAGGGGAACGGAGGGCCCTATTTGTCGGCCTGACCCCACACATAGGGAAGTCTGCTGCCTCCCTGGGGCCAGGGTCAGAGACGTTACCAGGAAGCTTCCAAACCTGGTTTGCCCCTCTGACTATTACCCGCTTTTGATAGTCCAGGCTGGCAGTGACGATGTTGAAAAGAGAAGCCTCAAGGCTATCAAACAGGACTATAGGGGGCTGGGACGATTGGTGGAGGGAGCGGGAGTGCAGGTGGTGTTTTCGTCCATCCCTATGGGGGAAGGGAGAGGCACGGAGAGGACACGGAAAGCTCGCGTGGTTAATAGGTGGCTCAGAGGCTGGTGCCAGCACAAAAATTTTGGTTTTTTTCACCATGGGGAGCTTTACTCGGCACCCGGCCTGATGGCCCCAGACAGGTCCCTATCTCCAAGGGGAAAACGGATCCTAGGCCAGGAGCTGGCGGGGCTCATAGAGAGCGCTTTAAACTAGGTAAGAAGGGGGACGGGGCTCAAACCAGGCTTGTTGGAGCTGTGTCGGGGGAAGCAATGGCTAGGCCGGGGAAGAAGGCGATGGCCCAGCTGAAGTGCATCTACACTAATGCACGCAGCATGGGTAACAAACAGGAGGAGCTGGAAGCCATCGTGCAGCAGGCAGGCTACGACTTGGTTGCCATCACGGAGACGTGGTGGGACCGCTCCCACGACTGGAGTGCTGCAATGCCTGGCTATCGGCTCTTCAGGAGGGACAGGCAGCACAGAGGGGGTGGTGGCGTGGCTCTCTACATTAGAGAATCTTTTGATGTTGATGTTGTGGAACTCCAGGCTGGGAATGATAATGTTGAATCCCTGTGGGTTAGGATCCGCGGGAAGGCCGGCAAGGCTAGCTTCCTGGTCGGGGTCTGTTATAGACCGCCGAACCAGGATGAGGAGACGGATGAGGAGTTTTATAGGCAACTGACAGAAGTTGCAAAATCGTCGGCGCTTGTCCTCGTGGGGGACTTCAACTTCCCGGACATATCCTGGAAACACAACACGGCACAGAGAAAGCAGTCTAGGAGGTTTCTGGAGAGCGTGGGAGATAGCTTCCTGACGCAGCTGGTCAGCGAACCTACCAGGGGTGGTGCCCCGCTAGACCTTCTCTTCACAAACAGAGAAGGACTGGTGGGAGATGTGGTGGTCGGAAACTGTCTTGGGCAGAGTGACCACGAAATGGTAGAGTTCTCTATTCTTGGCGAGGCCAGGAAGGGGACCAGTAAAACTGCTGTATTGGACTTCCGGAGGGCTGACTTTGAGCTGCTCAGGACGCTGGTTGGCCGAGTCCCTTGGGAGGTGGTTCCGAAGGGCAGAGGAGTCCAGGAAGGCTGGGCGCTCCTCAAGAAGGAAATCGTGATGGCACAGGAGCGGTCCGTCCCCACGTGTCCAAAGACGAGCCGGCGTGGAAGAAGACTGGCCTGGCTCAACAGAGAGTTGCGGCTTGTGCTTAGCAGAAAAAAGAGGGTTTATAATCTTTGGAAAAAAGGGCGGGCCACTCAGGAGGACTACAAGGATGTAGCGAGGCTGTGCAGGGAGAAAATTAGAAAGGCCAAAGCTCATCTGGAGCTCAACCTGGCTACTGCCGTTAAAGACAACAAAAAATCCTTTTACAAATATATCAAAGCGAAACGGAGGACTAAGGAGAATCTCCATCCTTTACTGGATGCGAGGGGAAACCTAGTTACTAAGGATGAGGAAAAGGCTGAGGTGCTTAATGCCGCCTTTACCTCAGTCTTTAGCGGCAATACCGGTTGTTCTCTGGATACCCAGTGCCTTGAGCTGGTGGAAGGGGATGGGGAGCAGGACGTGGCCTTCGCTATCCATGAGGAAATGGTTGGCGACCTGCTACGGAGCTTGGATGTGCGCAAGTCGATGGGGCCGGATGGGATGCACCCGAGGGTACTGAAAGAACTGGCGGAGGAGCTGGCCGAGCCGCTTACCATCATTTATCGGAAGTCCTGGCTATCGGGGGAGGTCCCAGTTGACTGGCGGCTAGCCAATGTGACGCCCAACTATAAGAAGGGCCGCAGGGCAGACCCGGGGAACTATAGGCCTGTCAGTTTGACCTCAGTGCCAGGAAAGCTCATGGAGCAGATTATCTTGAGGGTCATCACGCGGCACTTGCAGGGCAAGCAGGCGATCAGGCCCAGTCAGCATGGGTTTATGAAAGGCAGGTCCTGCTTGACGAACCTGATCTCCTTCTATGACCAAGTGACGCGCTTGGTGGATGAGGGAAAGGCTGTGGATGTGGTTTACCTTGACCTCAGTAAGGCTTTTGACACAGTTCCCCACAACATTCCCCTCAAGAAACTGGCTGCTCGGGGCTTGGACTGGCGTACGCTTCGCTGGGTTAGAAACTGGCTGGATAGCCGGGCCCAGAGAGTTGTGGTGAATGGAGTCAAATCTGGTTGGAGGCCGGTCACTAGTGGTGTCCCCCAGGGCTCGGTACTGGGGCCGGTCCTCTTTAATATCTTTATCGATGATCTGGATGAGGGCGTCCAGTGCACCCTCAGTAAGTTTGCAGATGACACCAAGCTAAGTGCGTGTGTCGATCTGCTCGAGGGCAGGAAGGCTCTGCAGGAGGATCTGGATAGGCTGGAGCAATGGGCTGAGGTCAACTGTATGAAGTTCAACAAGGCCAAGTGCCGGGTCCTGCGCCTGGGGCGCAACAACCCTAAGCAGAGCTACAGGCTGGGAGATGAGTGGCTGGAAAGCTGCCTGGCCGAGAGGGACCTGGGAGTGTTGGTTGATAGTCGGCTGAATATGAGCCAGCAGTGTGCCCAGGTGGCCAAGAAGGCCAACAGCATCCTGGCCTGCATAAGAAGCAGTGTGGCCAGCAGGTCGAGGGAAGTGATTGTGCCCCTGTACTCGGCTCTGGTGAGGCCGCACCTCGAGTACTGTGTTCAGTTTTGGGCCCCTCGCTACAGGAAGGACATGGACGTGCTCGAGCGAGTCCAGAGAAGGGCGACGAAGCTGGTGAGGGGTCTGGAGAACAAGTCTTACGAGGAGCGGCTGAGGGAGCTGGGCTTGTTCAGCCTGGAGAAGAGGAGGCTCAGGGGCGACCTTATCGCTCTCTACAGTTACCTTAAAGGAGGCTGTAAAGAGGTGGGGGTTGGTCTGTTCTCCTATGTGCCTGGTGACAGGACGAGGGGGAATGGGCGAAAGTTGCGACAGGGGAGTTTTAGGTTGGATGTTAGGAAGTACTTCTTTACCGAAAGGGTTATTAAGCATTGGAATGGGCTGCCCAGGGAGGTGGTGGAGTCACCATCCCTCGAGGTCTTTAAAAGACGTTTAGATGTAGAGCTTAGCGATATGGTTTAGTGGAGTACTTAGTGTTAGGTCGGAGGTTGGACTCGATGATCTTGAGGTCTCTTCCAACCTAGAAATCTGTGATACTGTGATACTGTGATACTGTGATATTGAGCTAATCCTATAGCTTTATAGGATAGTTCATAAACCAGAGGAAGAATTGGATGAAGGCAGCTTAAAGCTCATTTGTGTATTCCCATGGTCTGTGTGATGTTCTCCTGGCTTGCCTTTTCATCCTGAATCAGTATTCCTGTATCATCAGAGCCACAGCAGGCTGGTGGCTCTTCTCTAACCTTTACTTCTTCTGGGAAATAATCCCAGATCTCAGGAATGAAAGTTTGGATTCTGTGGTAATGTGCACTCTGGAGCTAAAACCCAAGGCTTATGCCTGTCCCTTAACCTGAGCTTCACTTCACACCTAAGGACCATGTTAATTATTTTGAATTTCTCAGATTTCTGAGGCCAGAAGGAACTACTTTAATGATCTTTTGGCACAGGCCATATAGTTTCATCAACTGATTCCTATAGCAACCCTAGGAATTTATGATCAAAATAGAGTACTTTAAAGAGAGTAGTGATGGTTTGAAGACTCAAAGTGATATGAAATCCAAAACAGAAGAGGAATAAAAGCCTGAGAGATAGGGAAATGTACTATATCTGTTAGCAGTCTGTCCCAATAGACCAATGCATGGATGGCCTCTCTGCACTGTTTAATACAATAGAACAATACATGACTGTTTTCCCAGAGTGACTTGGATCTCTATCATATAGTACATGTAAGATATACACATACACTGATATGTTGAAGATCATAAAGCAAGTTGATTTGCTGAAGAAAGTAGGTATTGGATATTACACCATATCTTCTAGAGAAGCTGAGAGTGATACTGAAACATAACATGATTGCAGCAGACAGGTTAGCTCTCTGTCATTTCCTGGAAGCTGTAGGGTGTGGCAAGTTGGAAAGGGACTATTTCACTGCCCAGTATTTCCTGGAACTGTTTCTTTAGCCTAGGAAATAAGCCTCTTGCTTGTTGTTCTCTCTACCACTCACATTATTCCCTTCTCATGTCACTGCCACAGGGCAATTTTGAGCAATGACAGAACTTTCTGAGACACATGGCTTCTTTTCTAAGAGATGTGATAAATGTGGCATTTCTCTTTCTCTAACCAGAGACAGGTCATATTTCAAGCATATCCTATAAATCAATCCAAGGTGCGGGGGGAATAATAAAGCTGTGCAAAAACCAATAACCATCTCTGTCAAATTTTGGAAAACTTCTAGCAGAAGAGATATGAGTCATTCCTCAGCAAGATTTTTCCTCAGAGAAGTAGGGGTTTTCCCCTTTTCTTCCTTCTCCTTTCTCCTCTCTCTTGACACTAGGAAAACTATAAATTGCCTATTTAATATTTCATAATAGTAAATAATTATGGCATTTAGCCTTTGAATTCCTTATTTTGTCAGTTGTAGTCCAGATGACTGTTTTTGTGGAAATATATATATATATATAAATATATATAAAAAGACCTAGGATGAGAAAAAAAACACAGCCTCAAAGAGAGAGAAAAAAATAGCAGAAGAAAGGGCAGCACAGGTTTCCACATTCCATTTGCATGTGCATCACATGAACTCCATATATAACACTCCTGATGCTGCCAATAAGAAGTTTAAAGAGGATTTACAGGTTACTAAATGTCTGGCCTCACTTCCAGGGCTCACATCTCAACCCCAGTGAGGTCAGTAGGAATTTTGCCATGGGATTTAATTCTGTCTCAGTTTCTTTCGATAAAGTCACTGAAGCTGCTCACTATGGATGAACTTAAATCTACTTCCAGAACCTTTTTTTTTATGGTTATAATTAGGCTAGTGGCAGAGATATGAAGTGTTTTTATCTGTCTCCATGATAGCAGTCATAGCCAGTAGGTTATCTGGACCCTTTTTCAAAAGGTTTGCTCACTGTCCTCAGAGTTGCATCATGATCAAGAAAGCAGGAATGATCTCTCTTAAAAATGACTATGCAATTGCCAATCTGATATAAATAATTCAATATTTGGTTGCTTCTGTAGGACTCACTTGAAGAAACACTTGATAAACTATTGAAGGTAAATTGTGGCTGATTTGTAAGTAGAATATTGCCCTAAGCTCTTTGAGGGGATACAGCTATTTTATGTTTTCCAGTGGTGTTAGTTTTCTTCTGGATGCAACTCAGAACCAGTAAACTTAAGGGGTTTCCCCTTTTTTCTGTGCCATACTCCTATACTTGGGGTCATTAACGATATCTGAACTAGAGCTCGTCTGAGTTCAAGGTCAAGAGTCTATCACTAGACTGTTACATTTGAGTGCTCCAGAACTCTGAATTTTATTCTTTCTTTGATATATACAGCTTTTTATTAGAAATATCACGTGGATCCATTTGTTGATTTTAGAGAACTGGAACATATAGTAATATTAGAAGTGTGACCTGGAGGGGTTGTTATTTTTCTTCTTTTTTTTTTTTTATTGTATGTTTTCTTATTGTGATTAACCTCTTCTGCCTGTCCTCTCCCTTTTAACACCTTGTTTAGTAGCTTTCAGGCTATGTTAGAGGAGAAACAAGACTAAGAATATAAGAAAGTATATAAGCTATTTAAATATCTTACAAATATTACCCAATCATATGCATGTAAAAACTTGCATGCAGCAAATAATCAGCAAGCAACACCTATTTCTTATCAAAAATGGGCTCCAAACTGTACTAGCAGCATCATATGTGGGAATAGACAATAGGGATTTTGAGCAGATCCTGATGAATCCTATATCATTACTGTGCGAAAAGTATTATGCAGGATCGTACACTGTTCTAGAGAAGACTCCAGGAGAGAATGCTCCTCAGAGGCACATATCTCCTGCCCTATTGCCTGTTTTCATGCCTCGCTACTGTGGAGAATTTTCTTTTTCCCTCTTGTTTCTCTCTCTTTCCTTTCATTTCTTTTTCCCCAAAGTCACCCCTACCATTAAAGTCAATATGTTTTGTCAGCTGCATCATCATGAGTAGAAGTGGCCTTAAAAAAATTGTGAGAAATTCCTGAGGGTTGTCCACTTTCCTGAAAGGAAAAAGAGATGCTAGACCCATTTGAAACCTAAGTGCAATGCTATTTTTTAAAAATCCTTGGAAAGTCAAACTCTTCTATATACAGTTGGAGACAGCTAGTTTCCCAAGTTGAGCCTGAGGCAGCAGAGCACTGGCAGGCTGTGCTGTTGCTACAGATGTTAACATTTGAATATCAAACCTATGTATTAAAGATAGTTTTCAGTTCCCTGGCTAGTGTAAAAATCTGCAGTCAATAGTTGTTCTCCTGTGTTCTGCAAGGAAAACTTTGCTACTAATATCTCACAAGGTCCTTTGAACAGGCATGTGCATATATATCTATGTTCTTGCCCAGTGCTTAGAAGTGACATTTGCTTAAAAAGTGAGAGACACAAGTTCTCCTTTCATCTTCAGATCCTAACATGACTAAAAACTTCCCTTCCCATCAGACTGTAATCTATGCAGTCACCTTCTGCAATACACTGAAGAAATCAGGAATCAGCAGAAGCGCAAATGAAGAAGGAAACTTGTGTCTAAACCATTAATTGGGGAGTATAAGCTCCTGATTGCAAAATCATTTCTGGTTTTATTTAATGCTTGTACAATTGAAGTACATTCAAGGAGCAGGAATTGCAACCTCAAATGCTCCTTCAAACTCTTCTGAGTGCTTTGAGACCTTTTCCCTCTTCCCATGGGCATTTCATTCCTCACTCTAGACTGGCCACCTTTTAACAGGCAGCAGAAAGGTTTTCCTCCAGTCCACACAAACCAAGTTTACTCAGCATGGTGCTTGAGGACAGTCACATGAAAATCCCTAGGAAAACCCGTCTTCTTATGTCATGCTTAGGGACCATTTCAGTGCTGTTAGCACATGTCTCGCAGTATTCCTGCTGTATCATAACACTGAGAAGAGTAAAACATGGATAAGCCTCTTTTCTGGATGAGATGGTAGGTCTTTAGATAATCAAAATAGGCATTTCTGATGAAACCGCTTTAATTCCAGAAAAGGAATTGATTTACAGTGTTTTATACTCAGTTCAGTGAACAACTTCTAATTTTATTCTCTTAAATTTTGATATCTAAATTATTTTTGTATCTCTTTTCTAAAGAATAATTCTTTGCTTTCCTATTTTTGGTCTTGGTTTTGGTGGTAAAGTTTCTGGCTTAAAAATTTCATAAGATAGAAGTAAGAAGCTTTCCTGCAAGTGCTTTCAAATAATCCATGACCTCATGACCTCTGACCAGCAGAGGATTGAACTTAACTACTGTTTGTTTGTTTGCTTGTTTTTTGTTTTCCTGATGTAAGGGTTTTTAAAAGGACTGTGTTTCACACTTTAGGAATATTATTAAAATACCTGCATCAGATAAATTCAAAACTTAATTACAAAAAAACAGAGTCCTCAAATTATCACAGTCTATGTAGATTTAGAGGTATAGTTTTTTTTTTTTTTTTAAAAATGAGTTAACAGTGTTGTATTCCATGCAAATATAATCGTTGTTGTAGCAATTTATTGTTGTTTTCATGGTTTGTGTAGTTACTCAAAACAAATAATAAAAAAGCAACTTTGAATGGTGCAGGAGGTTATCCTCTATTCTCCATGAAAAATACATGCTTTAATTGTCTGATGTTCTTAAATGTGATGCCAGTATACCAGAAGATATCTATCATTCAGACAAAGCACAATTTAGGACTCAGAGAACAAGTTGCTTTGTGTCTTCTCAGGGTTATCTCCTAGCTGAAAGACAGAGCTAAAACAGCTAATTCACCTCAGCAGATACACAAATATAGTTTTATCAATGTTTTGTCATTGCTAAGTATGACTGGGAAAGCTAGGTTTGAGCCAAAGACTACTGCAGTCATATAAAGACTCTCATCACCCCTGTGGATTTCAGAAAAGGCCTGTGAGAGTTGAACAAAAAGGGAAAGTATTGGGTTATGCTAAATAAGGGATGAGAAACAGTAGGGATATCTGGGACTTTTATTTGCCCTTTCTAATAACACAAGAACAAAAAACAATTAGATTAAATTGAGAGGCAGCTTAAAAGTATTTTGACACAGGTGATCTTTAATTTAGGAAAGTCATTAATCAATCTCCATTGAAGACAAGATAAAACTATTAGAGAGAAAGAAGAAAGAAAGAAAGAAAGAAAGATTACACATTTCTTTGGATTTAAATAATTTATTTTCTGCAGTCTATCAATGTCAGTTTTTCTTTCAGAATGAATAATATACTCTGGAGCCTTTCTGTTATGTGCTTGAGTTTGTTCTTAGTTCTGAAGCTGTCTTTCTACAAACTAAAGTTACCTGCCATTTTTCATATCTACCCTTTTTCAATCTACTACTTATTAATAATATGTAAAATTGCCCCTAAATCTCTTTATAGAGACTAAAATCTACGTATTTATTTATTTATTTATTCATTTTTAGAAATGAAATTAATTTATATTTGTTTAAAAAAGTAGTGATTTAATGTTGAGTTCATATGAAAGTAGTCATTGACACAAAGCCAGTTCTGGGTTGATTATATGAGATATAGAAGAATGATGTCCTGGAATATCATATTCTGCCACTGTAAAAAAAAAATATATATATATATTTAATAATTAATATGCAGTATTGTATGGCTTTAAATACTAGACTAGAAGCAGCAAGGAAGAACTTGTGTGTCTACCAAGCAAGTGGACCTCTGTCCCAGATCTGTCCCAGGTTTTTGGTTTGATTATTTATGGTTAAAAAGAATTTCTAGTCAATAAGAGTGGCTGAAAAAATTTCTGGATAAAGGCAGTATGATTTAATACATAACACTAGGAATATTTTGAAGGAACTTTAAAAGTCAGGTGGCCATAGAGTACTTAATTTCTAAACAAGGCATCTTCTGGGGAGGAAGTTCTATGTTACACAGCACCATAGATTTCTGTCCCATAGAATGGGACATACAATGTCCCAGAATTCTGTCCCAGAATTCTGTCCCTTGGTTTGACTATTTATGGTCAAAAAGAATGCGTAATTCCCAAACAAGGCATCTTCTGGGGAGGAAGTTCTAGGGTGCACAGCATATCCAAGGCACAGTTGGGATCTCAAGCTGCCATCTCAGCTTGACTGGCTCATAAAGTTGGAAATATGCAGAAAAATGTTAAACAATGCGTTCCACACTTTTTTAGCCCTAGTGTCTAATCTGTGGTGGTTTGCAAAGTAGCTTTTGTGCTTGCAGGAACATGTTAAAGTAGTTTTGTGGCAATGCAATGTATTTTTGGGAGTTGCCTTGCCCTTTTATACATCTGCAACCTCCTTCCTTCATTAAGAGGAGAAGTTATGAAGTTTGAAGTTACAAATCTCTTATGCAGAATATGAGCCCTACAAAGTAAAAGTAGTTGTTCATCTTGGAGGGGGTAGATTTGAATCCAAAACTCATCTTTAGGACAGAAGCAAGATATTAAGCTCTTTACGTTAATAGGAACATGAGTTTTTCCACCTGGAACACGATTCAACAGAGCAGTCAACCATTTCTTTAGCTTTGAAGATGCTGAAATGGACCCTGGGTTAAAAAGAACCAGTTCCCAGCCTGTCTCTAAAAGTAGTTGCTTGGGGCTAAAATCTGAGTTTCCTTTCTTGAAGGATCTTGGGGGATTCTTGCTATGGCCAGACCTGTTACATGAAGATCTAAATAGACTCATCTTCCCTGCTCAGTTGATTTTGGTGCTGCCTAGTCTTAAGATTTTCAGTACTCAGTAGTGTACCCCTGACTTTCCTATTTTGAGAGGGATTGCACTCCCCTTAAATAATATGGGAATCCCATATTTCTGTCTCAAGGGTGAATGGTGTAAGGCACTTATAAATCATTTCAGGTTGTGGTTGTTGTCAATTGCCATGTAAATTAAGGCCATGCAAGTACTTCTACTGTTTCATCTACCCTTTCATTTGTAGTCTGGTTACTACTAAATATTACATATTCAGTGAAATGTCCTAAAAAAACTTACTTAAATTTTAACAACTTTTTTTCTTTCTTTTTTTTTTTGTTTTTTTTCTATTTCTCCCAGTAGCTGACAAGGTAGAAAGATATGCTTTTCTCTTTCATTCCTGTGAAGTTAGAGGCAGTGCCAATTTAAACTGTGACTAATGCTCTGCAATGACGCAAGTCTGTCTTACTACTTCAAATTCAGTGATGCTACCTGAGTTTACATTAATTAACTTTCAAGGATTCAACCAATTTAAAGCTTTTGGACAATGACAATTATTTGAAAACATTCCTATAGGTTTATTTTGTTCATTTATATTTGTTTGCTATCTCCATCTCATTCAAAGCAGACAGGACTGGTTTGCTTCTCCCTTCTCTGGAAATTTGCACTAGGAACCATTGTTAGAATCAGAATCCTTATCTAAGAGTATGATGAAAAATGTTACACTCCAAGTTGGAAATTAGAGAGGAAAAAGTTCATGTTTACGTCAGAATTGTACTCAAACAGCTGATGTTAACCTTTTAAGGGAAAACTTTAAACCTGAGAAGCAACAGATAGTTTCTATGTTTCCCTTGAGGACAGTGTACTGTTCCGTATTTCGCTTCTATACAATCAGTTCAAAATTTTAAAGTTATTTTGTCAGTCCTACAACCAAACAACCTTGCAACCTTGCACGGCATTACATGTTCCCCCCCCCCCCCCCCCCCCAGATAGATCAAGCCTTGAATGCAAGACCAGACAAGTAAATAATGCCAACATGTAAAACTAACTTATGAATATATTACTTTTTGGCAGTTTTTTTGGCACTTTGTGGGGCTTAACTGTACTTCAGTGAGAAGAATGTCTTCTGGTGTGAACTGAAATTATATCTCTATGCCATGATGTTGTTTTTTTTCATTTTGTTTTGTTTTGTTTTTTTTTGGGGGGGGGGGAGGAATGGGATGGGGACATAATTCCTTGTGGACACCTGAAGGAGTTGCAAAATAATAAAATTTAGGTGAAGAAAATGTTCTTTCTCTTAATTTTTTGTTGTTGTTTTTTTTATTGTCCATACGGTCTTAAAATGAAGGTCACATTTTCTGGCCTTTGGCAGATTGTAAGCATGCTTGAACACTTCACATTACGTAGATCATATTTGTCTGAAATTATAATATCATACCTATAGTCTACTGCAGGCTCAAAAGTAGCCTATGCCTCAGGTACTGTTTTATGCCTTTGCTTTTGTTACTACATCCTTGTAAGTCTTCAAAAGGGAAATGAAATTATCCTATACAGAAGAAACACCATATGGAAGAAACTTTGGTTGTTAGGGCCTGAATTTTCACTGAAACCAAAGGCAGGTTTACTGACTTGAAGAAGCTTTAATCTATCCTGGTTTGTTTACTAATGAAGGAGTGTGAAAGAGACACGTGTCCTTGTGTCTGAAGAGGAGGTGAAGGAGA
Organism: Anser brachyrhynchus; assembly: GCF_964034855.1. Classification (NCBI taxonomy): domain Eukaryota; kingdom Metazoa; phylum Chordata; class Aves; order Anseriformes; family Anatidae; genus Anser; species Anser brachyrhynchus. The sequence goes on along the minus strand of NC_137694.1, from coordinate 52,376,020 downwards.
CTGCAAATATCTTCAAACTTCCAGATCTAGAGGAACACTTTGGCTGCAGCCTAAAAGCCTTGTGTACGTAAGCTCCCTCAAGCCAGTCAATTTTCTTCCCATGACCTGCTAAAAAACAGCAATGTAGGCATGTAACCAAATTAAAGGCAAAACTTTCAGCCCAGTCCTTGACCTGAATAGTGAGTGAGGATCCAGATCCTGGCATTTATACGTGATAGTTTCTATGCAGCCGAAGTAAATACCGTAGTCAGAGGTCATGGGGTTAGATTTTGAAAAGTCCTGCATAAAGAAGAGATCTCAGAAAAGCAAATTTAAATGACATTAATGTCCAGAAAAGTAATTCTGATTGCTATATTCTTTATCTGTCATGACTAGACAGATGAAAATCTATGACAGCAATTTTGCCTGTCAGGTCATTTTTTTTTCTTTTATTTTTTATTTATTTATTTACCTATTTATTTACTTATTTATTTATTTATTTTAACAGGCTCTGTACTGATTTTCCTCACAGAAATATGACCCTTGTGCACCTTTTGTAGTTAATTAATTAGGTCAACTCTAACCACTAAGCCCCTTGTCAGGCTATTTCTATTAGTGATAAGGAGCAATTGACCTTAAAACATTGAAGCCAGGTAGGTGAGCCTATTCCACAAGGTCTCTTGGCTTCACCCTTGTTAAGTGAAATCTGCCAGGTGTGGACCATTTGACCTTTGCTATATAGGAAGCATGAGGGGGGGGGGGGGGGGGGGAGGGGAATTGGTTTCCTGAGGAGAGTTTGAGGTTTGGGTTATTTTGGGTGCTTTTCTATCATGGTGAAATGGACTCTGTTTTCTAGGAGGCTGCTTTTTCTTCATGTTTTCTGCTATCTCTGTGAAATGGTTTTAGAGACTCTATGAGCTACTTATATTGGTGGTGCTTTCTCAGTACAGTAAAACCATGGTGTTACTACACTGTATAAGCTGTGAGCTTGTTGGAAGTGACTCAAGTTCAGAAGCTGGCAGGTAAGTGTTCCTGGGTTCTATGGTTGTTTAATGTTGAGGAGTTGGAGTACTTCCTTCACCTTGTCTGTTTTCAGTGAAATTACTTACATTGATTCTAAGCTCCCTTCCCAGCCCTTAAAAAAATAAAAAATAAAAAATCTCAGAAGCTCAAGTGCATACAGGTAAGCCTGACTTTAAAGAATGTTCTTAAGTGTTTGTGAAGATTGAACAACAGGCTGTGTGAAAAAACTGCCTTAATGTGAATTCAAATTTTGCCTTGTGGTAAGTAGAAACAGCTTTGGATAGATACTGGTGGCATTATCATTACTTTCACTAAGTGGAAATTGTGAGAATGTGCTGTTCATAAAAGAAATGCTGCTTTCATAATATGCAAGTCAAAAGCCTTTAAGTTACTAGAAGTTATAGTTTCAAGGAGGTAACTTTAAAGAAAGAATTTATTGTTGGACGTCTCCCCCTGACCCCTCCATAGAGTGGCTCCCTGAAGAAAAAGCGTGAAAAGTATAATTGTTAATAGTTTCTGAGGTAGGGTTGGAGAGGACATTTTTTTCCCCACTTGTTCACTCTCCCTTTCTTCTCCTACAGGAAAGTTATGGTGAAGGAAAAGTATCCCTTCAAGGAAGAACTTGTATGTCTACCAGGCAAGTGGATCACTATGGAGAAGGGAATTAGCTGTATGAGAGGTGATTTATAGGGACCGAGACAACAAACAAATATTCACACTTCCAGATGAAGTCAAATGTACATGACTCATGTGGCAGAAGTCTGTATGGAGTACACTATCATCACATGTCACCTCATTGGCAGTAATGACCTGGGAAGACCATGAGGAACCCACAGTGGATGAATTGGCTAAACAACTCTGGCACTATGAAGAAACTCTCTTGTCTTCCCTACAGGCCTGCATCTTGGCTGTGGAGAAACTTTCTGAAGAGTTCCACCAACTTAAAGAGAAGTTATCTTCCTCCTCACCTGTACAAACCAGTGTCTCAGCTATCAGGTGTAAGCATCCTTCTGTGCAAGGAAGGTGATAGTGGGCACACACCCTGTACCACCCTGTGGTTTTACCTACGTGACCGTGGAGAGGACATGAGAAAATGAGATGAAAAACCGACCTTGACACTAAAGGCATGGGTATGTGAGTTGCAAGGAAAAACAGTTAGGAAAAAGGGGTTCTCTGAGAAACTTTTGCCCACTGGAAGTTAGAGCAGCTTCTCTATCCAGGATCTGTCCCGGACTTTGCCTATTCATGGTTAAAAACTGTTTCTAGTCAATAACAGTGGCTGAAAAATTTCTGCATAAAGGCAGTGTGATTTAATACATAAGAAGAAAAAGGTAAAAGAAAGGAGAACAAAAAAGGGAAAAGGTAACCTAAGTTCTTATTTTTAATACATAAATGAAGTAAATAGAAAGGATTTATTGCACAAGGATTCTCTTCTTGTATTTTAAATTGGTGGACATATGAAGTTATATATTTGACTACATATCTTTGAAGTCTGCTCACACATCTTGTTTTCTCAAGCTGTCTTTTGCAGGAAAAGGCTTCTTTGGGAGGGGGAGGAGAGGAGGGAGGGAGGGTATGTGTACAAATCACTTCACTTTATGACCTTTCGAAGAACCTGGAACCTGCCAGTAAGAATACCATATTAAATGTCAGGGCCTGACTGCTGTTTGTTTGTTGTTAATACTTGTTAAAGTGGGAAAGTGCTTTCCTTTATTTCTTAGTACTAGCTAGATAATTTAATCTTCAGAGACAGATCAGGAAGTCTACACCTTTCTATGACTTTCTTTGACATTCTTGATTCCCTCCTCACATCTTTATACAGTAGAAACATGTTATAGTTCTACTTTGAAAGTTATATCGGAAAATTTATTGTTCTAAAAGATAACATCATGTATCAAATGTAATTAAGTGGAACTATTACCTCAAACTCAGAACTTAGCTGATTCTGCAGGTTAGGTGAAAATGTAACCTGTAGGTTTCCTCTAGCCTCTGGTAGAACACAAGTTCTTGAGAAAAGCCTGAGCAGAAGACATGGCATATATTTGATGACTGAATGTTTGCTTGTTTTTTTAGAATTTTAGTCAGTATTGAAAAAGTTTCTTATAATGTTAGAATGAACATATTGTGCCACTTTAGGGTAATTTAACTTCCTTAAAGAACAAACCTGAAGTGACAGTGTACAAAACCATGTTTGGGAAACTTATTGACATCAAGGAGACATGGTGGGATGGCTCCCATGATGTATAATTTCTGCAGTGGAAGAATACAGGCTCTTCAGGAAGGACAGGGAGGAGAGAGGAAGTCAGGAAAAACTGCCAGGAGTCCTCTGTAGATGAACAAGGAACAAAAGGAAGCCCACGATGGGTGGAAGCAAGAAAAGGTAACCTTAGAGGAACACAGATGCTGTCCAAGCAGCCAGGAATCAAGTTAGGACAGCTGAAGCCCAGATAGAATTGAATCAGGCCAGGGATGTCAAGGGCAACAAGAAGGGCTTCTATAAGTTTATCAATGATAGAAGGAAGACTAGGGAAAATGTGGTCGCTCTTTGGAAGGAAATGGGAGACCTGCTTCCCTGGGATATAGAGAAGGCTGAGGTACCCAACAACTTCTTTGCCTCAATCTTCACCAGCAAGAATCCTAACCACACCTCCCAAGTCAAAGGCAGGGACTGGAAGAATGAAGAACTGAGAGGATAAGGTATGAGACCATCTAAGGAACCTGAAGGTGCACAGGTCCATGGGACCTGATGAGATGCATCTGAGGGTCTTGAAGGAACTGATAGTTGTAGCTGTTAAGACACTGTCCGTCATAATTGAGGAGTTATGGCAGCCCACTGAAGTTCCCAGTGGCTGGGAAACAGGAAACATAACCCCCATCTTTTAAATTGGGGGGGAGGAAGACCTGGGAAACAAACCAGTCAGTTTCACCTCTGTGTCTAGCAAGATCATGGAGCAGATAATCCAAGAAGCTATGCTTCTTTTGTGGGTAAGGAGTTGGTTTGATGGTAGTACTCAAAGAACTGTGATCAATGGCTCAATATCCAAGTGGAGACCAGTGAAGAGTGGTGTTCCACAGAAGTCTGTACTGGGATTGTAGTAGTACAATTTAACAGCTTTGTCAGCAACATAGGCAGTGGGATTGAGTGCACCCTCAGCAAGTTTGCTGGTAACACCAAGCTGAGTTGTGTGGTAAACATTCTGGAAAGAAGAGATGCCATCCAGAGAGACCTTGACAGGCTCAAGTGGGCCCATGCAAAGAACATGGCCAGGTCAACAAGGCCAAGTGCAAGGTCCTGCACCTGGCCTGGGGCAACCCAAACATGAATACAGATTGAGCAATGAGTTGGTTGAAAGCAGCCCTGCAGAGAAGGACTTAGGGATATTGGTGGACAAAAAAAAAAAAGAATATGAGCTGGTAATGTGCACTTGCAGCACAGAAAGCCAACTGTATCCTGGGATGCATCATAGCAAGAGGTAGATAGTCAAGGGAGGTGATCTCCAGCCTCTATGCTGCTCTCATAAGACTCCACCCAGACTACTGTGCTCAGCTCTGGGGCTCCCAGCACAAGAAGATCATGGAACTGTTAGAGCAAATCCAGAGGAGGACCATGAAGATGATCAATGGGCTGGAGCACCTCTTCTATGAAGACAGGCTGAGAAAGTTAGGGTTGTTTAGCCTATGGAGGAGAAGGCTTTGGGGAGACCTTATAGTGGCCTTCCAGTATAGGACCTACATACATATAGTGGCCTTCTGGTATAAGAAGACCTACAGGAAAATGAGGAGGGGCTGTATCTTGGAGTGAATGGATAAGGGGGAAGGTTTTTAAACAAAAATACAGATTTATATTAGATATAAAGAAGAAATTCTTTACTATGACAGTGGTGAGGCAGTAGAACAGTTTTCCCAAAGATGTTTTGGTTGCCCCATCTTTGGAAGTGTTCAAGACCAGGTAGGATGGGGCTTTCGGCAATGTGACCTACTGGGAGGTGTCCCTGCACATGGCAGGAGGGTAAGAATTAGATGATCTTTAAGGTTCTTTCCAAGCCAAACTGTTCTATGATTCTTTGAAAACTGATACTTTGGTGCACACAAGCCTTAAGGGATAACAACCGACTTTAAACAGGTGTTCTTAGAATATAGAAAAAAATCACATTTTTCTTTAAGGGAGGAATTCTTCCCTAAACAATTTTACTTTCTAGCAGTATTTGAATATTGCAAAGCACAACAATCTCTTCAATTTGACTTTTTGTAAAAGTCATTTGCAGCTGATACCTATCTCTATAGAAAAAGTGTTTTGTTCATTCCATCTTATGAGTACTTTCATCACTATCCCACAAGCCTTTCTCGCTCAAATATCTTTAGTTTTCATGCCTTGACTCAGTGTTTGAAGCTTTTTCCCTCAACATCACATTAAAACATTCTGTTTTGAGGTGCCTTTATTTGTTTTCCCCTGACTAAATGTTACTATTTTCAGCCTCTGGAACTGAAAAAAAAAAAATTATGTTGCAGGCCACAGGTACCATGGAATGTCCAGAGTAAACAGAGATGAATGCTGTGCAGTATAGACCCTGTCAAGTAGAAACCACAATTGACATTTTTGGACTACAGATGTATCACTATAGATGGTGGTTTTTCCTTCAATTAACTCTAATGAAAACTGAAGATGACCCATAAAATCTAGGACATCTACTGTGGGAATAAATTCAAGTATAAAAAACTGAATATAGAAGTTCATATGAGGGCTGGGGATCCCCAATCCCTTTGGATTTTGGTAGATGTAGTCAATATAGTGACTACTGCTTATCTGTCATGCTGATAAGTATTATTTTAAGGTGATCCAACTTGTTCTGAATCCTGTGGGTATAATTTAAGCACCTAAAATTTAATGAGAGAAACTCCAGGCCAACAATTTCTTTTTCATATGGACAATAGTACTGAGCAAGAAACACAAAATTCTGCTTTCCACACTAAACTGCGTCACCAGTGCCAGTAACTTTTAAACAGTTGAACATTGACAAATACAAGAAGATTGCAAGCAGTGTAGAGTTCCCAAACTACAGAAAAGAGACCACACTATTTCATCAATATGTCTCTCTACAGGGAAATAGTTTCCATGGCCATTTTTCCCTGGATTTGCTAATGAAGTCTCAAGAGCATTCTCTTCTAGTGCAAAAGGGATAGCACATTTTGTCTGTAGACAAATGTTCAGCAGGGTGTAAAATGAGAAATCCATCTCATTTTGTATATCCAAACCTCGACTTTGTTTAAGTGAATAAAATCTTCGGCAAACCGCTGAAATCATTCTTCTTGTGATGGTGTACGCTTCTGTGTATGTTTCCTAGCTAGACTTTGGTTACGTTTGCTTTATTTCTTAAAGCAGTGCTTTATCACCCAAAGTCTATGTTTCTGTTTTCCCTGTAACCCATTACCTACCTACAGAAACACTCAGCCACTCAGTTCAAAGATCTTATTTCAGTCTTCTACTTATTTCCTTCTGATATATTTGTTTACCCTGTGGTAACATTATTTCCAAATGGCAATCCTGATTTAGAGAGAGCTACTTAGAGACAGAATAAGGTGGGTATTCTGTCTCTAAGTAGCTATCTCTAATTCAAGATTATAGAAGCAAGTCTGTTGTTCTTGTTTTTGTTGTTTTTCTTAAATTAAAATTACAAGAAACAAGCTGACCATTTGCAATGTCTGCTCTCTTTCTCCAGAAGAGCAAAAGTAACATTTCAATGTAGAACACACTTAGAAATTGCATTTATAACAAGTGAGCAGGTAACACTGGTAACTCCAAGCCAGTTACAGAACCCCTGCTTTACTTTTCGTTGAATAGGCAAAACCAAATAAGGAAAAAAAAATCACCATCCAAAACAGTGTTCTACACAGGAAAGAGCAGAGAGAATTTCTCATTCAGTAAAAATAGTTTATCCTTAACAAAATTTAAACAACCTTGAAAACAGCAATTATCCCTCTTTGAATAGTGAAGTAGGCTTTTTTTCCTATTTATTACCTTGAACTATTATTATATGTGATGACATATAATTCTCAATGTAATGTTTACATCAGAAGTTAACCAGAAACACAAGAAATACTATAATTTTTAGTGGGTGATAACATTTTAGTAGATATAGTTACATGTACCTAAGGGAGGTGTGTATTTTTTTTTTCTTTTCTGTCCTAAGTTCAAATTTGTGGACTCATAATAAAACTTGGATATTTACCTTTTTAGCTATCAAGAAGACTTGCATTTTCCAGGTGGAAGTCAATCAGGCATTCATTCCAGATTTATTTCTAACTGATTGAAATATGGTCATAAGGATTCAGAAAGCATGAGCTGATAAATAAAATATAATGAAATCTTGTAATCCAAATTTCTTGGGCACCATTTCCAACACCATATCAAGTTACTTGTAGATGTTTTAGTATAATTTCATAGATCTTTGCAATTACTTCCAGAAGTCTTCTGACATTTGTCAGATTTATGTATAAAATTAATAAAATCACCTCTGTGAGAAAAAGCCAATGAAAGTAGCAAACAAAAATAGTTAATGGAAATTCTCTCCTGGTTTCTATATTGTCAAAAGCTAAGCACCCACTTAAGAACATAGCATATCAAGTATATCCAACAAAAGTAATTTTGTATTTCTTCTTTCATTTTCTTTCCTGTTGAAAATATACACGTAGGCAAATTAAATAGGTAGAACACAACAACTAAACAATGAAATGTACACTCCACTGATTTTATAGCTAGGAAATATCTCTTAAAAAAAAATAAAAAATCTTTGTACTAATCAAGAATTATATTAGCAGAGACCATAGCCCAGGAAATATCTATGCGTGTTCACCTGAGCTTGATTTTGAATTCAATAGCCAGGTTGTGTTTCCAGTCAGGCACATGGATTAGCTACATATTATTTACAGTATTACAGCATATGAAAGTGAGTAATTATGGAACTGTGCTATCATGCCAACCACAGCCAGCAATTCAATACAGTAGATAATAATAATCTGATATTGAAATATTTCTTCATAACCTGGAGATCTTCTTACTCCTTAAATCAGCTTCAAAGATCCTTCGTTCTCATTTCCTTCAACATAAATTAATAGTTTCCTCAGACATCCAGCCATTTCTTGTCTTAGTTAAATTATTTTAAGCTCATTGGTAATATATTATTTGAAATATTTTGTATGAAAATTATATATCCTTGGGGTTTAACATGACCTTTCTATAAAATTTCAGGATGTATCTGGTGTGTGTATCCAGTACTACAACAAATATAATATTTTTGATTCCAGTTTGAAAAAAAATAAAGGTGAACATTTGTGTACTGGTTATAGCACATAGAAACTAATAAGAATGTTATATGAAATATAACAGACTAAGAATTTTTTTATTATTATTACTCTTGTTCTTGATTATGCCTTCTCCAGCAGCCACAAGTAGATTCTTTTTAATCCCATTTAAGATAGAACAGATTTATAATCAAAATAAAGAATGGACAAAGATGAGAGAAACCTGTATTTAGGGTATTAATTCCTCTACTGACGATAAAAATCCCTCTCATTTGTGGCCTGTCTCATATGTATAGAAAGTCAATTGTTCCTTACTGGGTTACATTTCACCTTTTTTTTTTTATTTTTATTTTTTTCTTTTTTAAGTACATGAAAGTTATACCTTAGATATTTAAGTCAGGTTTCAGACATTTGTGATACTAATTCTAGTGTTGGTCCCTTACTGCCTTAATGATAATATTCTGTTACCTCCATAGAAACAGCAAATACAACACAATGCAACTGGAATTAAGCTAACCTGTTTTTAAACCAGTAGCAATAGCAAAACACTCTCTGAACATTTTTGCAATTTCTGTCATATATTTTTGAGAAGCCCTAATACAACATCATATATCAAATGAACTGCTTTCCAGTATTACATATTATGTTTTTAAATGTCCATTTAAGAAATTTAAAGTTTTATTATAATGCACTGTTGTTTTTTTTCATTAAGTGAAGAAGTGTTCCAAAATTAATAATCAAGTCCTGCATCTTTTCTGCTAGCTACATATATTAGCTAATGTCTCATATGAGAATGGAGATTTTAAAATGCTTCAGAGAGCCTTAAAGTTTTACAGGGCCAAAAACAGCAGACACAGAAGTACTCAGCAGTCTTCGTCACTATGAAATGAGGAAAGTGACTGTCAAAGTCTCACTATATGCCACAACAGGGATTTGCCCTTCACTTGCTTTCTGTCCTCCAGTTTAAAAGGATTAACAAGAAGAGGTGGATGATGGAAAACTACAGAGGTGGCCTCCCAAAGACCCTACGCAGCAGGGTTCTGGGTACTATTCCAGTCACTGAAATAGATTTTAGCAGAAATGAGGACTTGCAACAGCTGGTGAAGACAAGGAAATTCGAGGAAAGCATCATTTAGTAAAGGAAGAAGTGAGCAATGAACACACACTCTGAAAACTTTAAGTATTAGAGTGTGGGGCACTTTTCCTAGCACTTTTCTTTTTTTGAAAGAGTCTTTAACGAACAAGAGCTTCAGCTCTTATAAAATTCTTTTATATGGAGCTTACTTACAGGGATGACAATGTATTTTGGGGAAAGTGGTAGATGATAGCTGAATTTCAGTAACTGAAAATATAACTATTTACTTATTCAAACTGAACAATAATGCAGAAACTATAGGTAAGCATTTCTAAGCAGCCTTCTCATGGTGACCAAAGCTGAAAACTCACTGAATATACCTGTGTTTTGTGCTAGAGGAAGATCCAAGACAGTCTCAAATTCCCAAATCACCTGCCATACAGAATCCAAATCTGAAGATCAGCCTACATTTGAAGGGCAATGAGACATTATAGCAAAGTAGACTGAGAGGGTCAGGAATTACCTAACTTATTGAAAACTGGCCGAATGACTAGGCCCAGAGGGTCATGATTGGTGGCACAATTTCCATTTGGAGGCCAGTAATTAGCGGTGTACCCCCATGATCAATACTGAGTCTAATTCTATGTAACATCCTCATTAATGATCTGGTTGATGGGACAGAGTGCACATTGAGCAAGTTTGCTGATGATACAAAACCAGGAGGACTGGCAGTTATGCCAGAGGGTTGTCCTGCCATCCAGAGGGACCTTGACAGGCTGCAGAAATGGGCTGACAGGATATGGTGGTTTAACACTGGTAAGTGGCTAAGCACCACTACATTGCTCTCTCACTCCCTTTTCAACAAAACAGGAGGCTATATGATAAAAGAAATATGGAATATTATACAATTATTATGGAATGGAGGAATAAAATTATTATGGAATGGAGGAATATGATAAAAGAAAAAAAGCTCATGGGTTGAGATAAGCACAGACAGATCACTCACGAGTTACTATCACAAGCAAAACAGTCTTAGCATAAAGCAGATTAGTATAATTTATTACCTATTGAAAACAGACTAGAGTAGTGAGAACTAAAAACTTGTACCCTCTTCTACCTCCTCCTCCTCCTGAGCAGCACAGGGTAATGGGGAATGAGGGCCATGGTCAGTCTATAACACTTAGTATCCACTGCTTTTTCACAGTCACATTCTTCCTCTGCTCCTGCATAGGGTGTCATCCTTCCTGAACTAATCCTACATGGTGTAATGGGTCTGGCTGGGATGGAGTTAACTTTCGCTCCAGCTGCCCATACAGTGCTGTGCTCTGCACTTGTAGCTAGAACACCATTTGTACAACACCAGTGTTTTGTCTATTGCTGAGCAACGCTGGCACAGCATCAGAACTCCCTCCAAACCTCTCAAGAGCCAGCAGGCTGGGGGTGGCCAAGAGAAGGGGAGGGGACATCACCAGGGCAGCTGACCTAAACTGACCAAAGGGATATTCTGTGCCATCTGATGTCACACTCAGCAATAAAAGATGGGAAAGGGGAAGGAGAGGTAGGGGCTCTCATTATGAAAACGTCTGTCCTCCCAAACAACCGCTATGTGTATTGAGCCCTGCTTCCTGGGATGTGGCCAAACATCACTCACTGATTGGAAGTAGAGAGTAATTTACTTTCTTTCTCTGTGCTTCTGCATGGCCTTCGTTTTTTATTTTTATTTTTTTCCCCTCTTCTTTTTCCCTTTAATTAAATTATCCTTATCTCAGTGTGTGAGTTGTTTTTTTCCTTTCCAACATACTTTCTTCTTCCCCTCTTCTTCTAAGGAGAGAGAGAGTGGAATTCAGCTGCCCAGCAAGGTAAAAACCACCACACATGGGCTTCCCACAGACTGAAGTTTGTGACGTTACCAATAGGCTGAGGGAGGTGACCTTTTTCCTCTACTCAGAGATAGGTCTCAAGGAAATGGCATGAAGCTGCATCAGAGGAGATTCAGATTAGATATTAGGAAATGATTCTGCACTGGGAGGGTGGTCAGGCACCGGAACAGGCTTCTCAGGGAAGTGGTTATGGCACCAAGCCTGCTGGAGTTCAAGAAGCATTTGAACAATATTCTCAGACATAGGGTCTGATTTTTGGTTGGTCCTGTGTAGAGCCATGAGCTGGACTCAGTGGCCCTTGTGGGTCCCTTCCAACTCATATGTATATTCGATAATTCTGTGATTCTACGATAAGTATTAATATATTACAATTTTACAGTACATTTTAAAAACAAGAACATCCCTTTTGAAAGAGAAAATATTTATTTTATATACAGTAAAGTCGTGCCAAAAATAATCACTTATTATCCCCATCCCATTTTTCAAAAAGTTATTTGGAAATATACCTTTCCACCCTTGAAAAAAAAAAAAACAAAAAAAAACTGGTTTGATTAACTTGTATCCTGTCATCTAAAATTTCAAATATATATCTTTGAACTTTGCTGCGCAAAACAAACAAACAAACTAACTAACAAAAAAAAACAAACAAAAAAAAGAAAACAGAAAAGAAATATTCTAGAAATCTGAAGAGTCAATAAATTATATTGAACGGATAAGTGGTAAATGTTTAGTAATAGCAATTAGAAATCTGTGGTAAAATCTCATAATTTTTCAGTTTGGTCATTTGACTTTCACATCTACTCCATCTCTAAATTTGAAGTTAAACCCTCATTTTCTGTTTTCTAGCCTTAAAATATCATTATAAGAAAGCATATTAACAAGTTATCAATTGAATGAGATTTACAACTTTGATTGCTATTCTTCCTGACTGTAATTACAGTATGAGTGTTCTACTTGTAAGACACCATTAAAAATTAAAAGACTTTTATTTTATCCTTCCTCCCTGTACCAGGTTTCAATGGTAGTGATGGAATTTGTTCAGGCTGTGTAATGAGGTGTAAAGTATTATTCTAAAACAAAACTGGAGAGAATGTAAAAAACCTTTTCCAAGCTGTTTGCCTTAATTTTTCTAGCCCAAGAAGAAAACTTAAAATAATTTCATACTTTTGCTGAATTTTAATGCATTTATTAAATAAGCAAGCTTGCAAATGTTGCTTAAATAACCATATGCATTTAACCAAGATCACAGTAGTAACCAAATCAATAAAAATGCATGCAATAATTAATTAAATTATAGTCTTGACTCGGTATAAATAGCAGTCTAATGAAGTTTAAACCAAATTTTACACATAGCCAGCTTGGAAAAGGGAGCTTACAATATTCACTGTGACTTTACACACCATTTACAGCATCTTGATATATCATGATATGTCATGATCAGACAGTCATCAATGAAGTGAGCACTTTAAAAGCATTAGGAACATTCTCTCCCTCCCTCCCACTCTCTTTTTTCATCTCAGTGAGATACTCCAAGCATCTGCATAAATAGTTCAAGGCAGACCATGGGGGGAAGACATTTGTTTCTATAAGTCCATCATCAGTATGTGGGGTGATGACCCTAAAATATATCGATTTCCGCTTTTATTTCAGATAATTACATCTGTCTAATATTCTCATAAATATTTTGAGACAATCAGCAAAAAAAAAATCCCTAAAATGACCATGTTTTGTATAAAAGCATAAGATAATAGACATCATTTTAAGCTGTATGTATTAAAATATCAGTTTAGGTATATAAGACTATTATCCCCAAATCACAAGTTTATTGGAAATGTAAGAGAAAAAAAAAAAAAAAAAAAGAGGTCCATCTATCTCAATGTCTTATCTCCAACAGCGAGTGACAGTAGATGTCCACACAAGCAAATAAGAGGATAGGAATAGGACAAGCAGTTGACGATACTTATTTAGATGACTCTCCAGAACTTCAATTGTGCTGACTAAGACTTTCTGAATCAAAGGTACCTTTGTAGTTAATTCTTTGTAGTTTTTCTTATCTGAATGTCTCCTGTATTTAAAGCTCCATAAGTCAAGAATAAAAACAAAACAAACAAACAAATACATAACAACAACAACAACAAAAAACAACTGCTGCTGAAAGGATTATAGAGTCAAAGTATGAAACGTATTTAGCAATAACAAATTACACAACATTGTTTAGTATTGTTATTGTTAAGCAATGTCTTCATCAAGATGCTGGGGTGGAGGATGGGGAAAAGGACTTCTATATTAGAAACTAGTGTCAGACTAGCTAGGGATTTAAAAGTAAGTTAAGGAAAAATAAAAGTACTTATGAGCTAGTGTTTTGGAAAAAAAAAATCTTTTAATTAAAATGGTCTTGCATAACACGCATATCTGTAATGGACATGCATATCTATAATGAATCTATAGTCAACAACACTGCTAGTATGGTAGGTAGCTACATATTCATACAAACTCAAATTTTTCATTTCTGTGAAGAACAGGCAGATCACAGCAGAAGAAAAAGCCATGAATGCTGACTTTGTTGTTTTTGCTAAAATTAGTTGAAGTTGTGCCTGAAACCAGGAAATAACCTTAGAAATTGGAGTCTGTTGAATCTTAGAGCATGATTTGCTCTGTAATTAATGTATTATTATGAGAAAGAATCCTATTTAATTGACATTCAGTATTACACTAACAATGACTATTAATAGGTTGTTAGTTGGAAAATTGTACTGCTATAATGTGTCTGTTGCACAAGACAATTCCAATAAGTTATGTATAAAGCAGAGATTTACATTTTGCTGTATGGAGCTCTTGATATAAACCTCTGTCAAACTAGTTCTCAGTAATCTCTGGATTGATAGAAAGACTTCATCGCATCTAATAACATGGACAGATTTTGGACAGTATTGATTAGTATGTTCCTTAGTAACCCTACAGATCTTATTTAAAGAGGGAATTTAATATTTTCAATGGAGTGGAAAAGTTTATATTTTTTTGTAATGCCAAATTTAAGTAGAAGTAACATGTTTGTCTTCCCCCAAAAAAAAGAAATATATATATATATATATGTATATATTTGTACTGTTTTAGGTACTGTTAAAGCACAAGTTCAATCCATCAAAAATATCAATTTCCTAAACAAAATAATACTTTTTGCACTGATATCATTCTCCTCTGGATCTCTTTTGGGACCTTTGGCCAAGTACAAAGACACTCTTTGTAGATTAGAACTAGAAAACTTTTTATTTAATAATAATAATAATTAATAATAATAAAGCAAACATACATGAAAGATCTTAACCAAGTAGTAAGTTAAACCTATGTCCATTACTCCTGAAAGGGCAGCTGAAGAGTCTTTTAGGTTGGCACTGGTCTGGAGGTGAAGGGTTGGCCTCTGATCCCTGTAGTAGATTCCCAATGTTACTAAATGTGGTGGGTTAACTTTGGGTGAATACCAGGAGCCCACCACAATGCTCTCTCTCTACTTCCTCAACAGAACAGGAGGAGAAAATACAATGAAAATAAAAAATAATAAATAAAATAAAATAAAATAAAATAAAATAAAATAAAATAAAATAAAATAAAATAAATAAATAAAACACCTTGGGCATTGAGATAAGGGTTAAGGACAGAGAGGTAACTGACCAGTTACCATCACAAGCAAAATAGTCTTGGCATAAAGCAGATTAATATAACTTATTAACTATTTAAAACATACTAAAACAGTGAGAACTGCAAGCAAAAAAAAAGCACCTTCCCTCCAACTACTCTCTTCTACCTCCTCCCCTGAGTTGCACAGGAAAATGGGGAATGGGTGTTGTGGTCAGTCCACAACACGTCATCTCCTTCATCATCATTCCATTCTGTTCCAGGGAGCAGTTCTTCGCTACAGTTCTTCAAGAATGTCTCAAGTGTGGAGCCCTCCATGGACTGTAGCATGGAGATCTGCTCTGCCATGGTACACCATGGGTTGCAGGAAGGCAACTTGATCCAACATGATCTTCTCCAAGGGCTGCAGAGGAACTCCAGCTCTGGTGCCTGGAGCACCTCCTCTTATCCTTCAATGACCTTGATGTTTACAAGGCTGTTTCTCTCTCATTTCTCACTCCTCTTTCCCAGCTGCTGTGTGCAGCAGATTTTTGCTTTTCTTCAATCTGCTCCCACAAAGGTGCAACAAACATCTGTCATTGGCTCAGCTCTGGCTAGTAGTGGGTCCCTTTTGGAACTGACCGCAAAAGGTTCTTGTCTAACAGGGAGCAGTTTCTGGACCCTTCTCACAGGAGCCAATCCTGCAGCCCCCGATACAAAAACTTTGACATACAAAACCTAGTCCACTAAATTGTCATCAGCCCCCAAATCCATCAACATTGACAAAACTGATCAGGAAAAACTGACCAGAGTCAATTGTACTAGGCAATATTGTAAATGACTTGAAAGACTCCCTTTTCCTTTTAGCATATTTTTGTTCTCAGAAATGTTACAGTCATTTTTCCTCTTGAATCCTTGACCAGTGTAACTCTTCTATCTGTAATTTTTACCTTTTAAATTTGTACAATTTGCAAAATTTAGTAGTTTCCTCAGCAATGTGTCAAATATACATAGATGGACAAATCAGAGCCTGGGTTTGGAGCCTTGAAAGACTTATGAACCCTGCAAGGAGAAGGAAGGATATAGAAGGTTAAAAAGAGAACAGGGTGACATATCTTCTCTTCCAGACTTCACATAAAATACCACCAATTTGTACTGTTATGTGAGCCATGTTATTCTGAGAGTGTGTTGACTCTGAAATGTAAAACCTTGCCATGTTATAGTGTCACTATTTACCTGTTGTTTTTTCTTTTTGTCTTTGTGGTCACCTCGAGATGAAAAGCCTTACCTGAAAATAAATGTTTAAGTAAGGATTAGGGTTTTCAAAACAACAATGAAGGTGTAGTTTCATTCCTCACAGTTTTCATGTCTATCTGATATTAACTATAACTTAGCAATGCCCATCATAATTTTAAATTGTATTCCTTATTGAAAATGCCTTCTAGCTAGACTCTTGTGAATTTCAGAAAACAGAAACAGAAACAGAAACGAAACGAAAAAAAGGAAAAGGAAAGGAAAGGAAAGGAAAGGAAGGAAAGGAAAGGAAAGGAAAGGAAAGGAAAGGAAAGGAAAGAAAGGAAAGGAAAGGAAAGGAAAGGAAAGGAAAGGAAAGGAAAGGAAAGGAAAGGAAAGGAAAGGAAAGGAAAGGAAAGGAAAGGAAAGGAAAGGAAAGGAAAGGAAAGGAAAGGAAAGGAAAGGAAAGGAAAGGAAAGGAAAGGAAAGGAAAGGAAAGGAAAGGAAAGGAAAGGAAAGGAAAGGAAAGGAAAGGAAAGGAAAGGAAAGGAAAGGAAAGGAAAGGAAAGGAAAGGAAAGGAAGGAAAGGAAAGGAAAGGAAAGGAAAGGAAAGGAAAGGAAAGGAAAGGAAAGGAAAGAAAGAAAGGAAAGGAAAGAAAGGGAAGGGAAGGGAAAGGGAAGGGAAGGGAAGGGAAGGAAGGTAAGGAGGGAAGGGAATGGGAAGGGAAGGGAAGGGAAGGGAAGGGAAGGGAAGGAGGGAAGGGAAGGGAAGGGAAGGGAAGGGAAGGGAAGGGAAGGGAAGGGAAGGGAAGGGAAGGGAAGGGAAGGGAAGGGAAG